>NC_140591.1:1216094889-1217419056 GCF_964204655.1 Triturus cristatus
ATAATTTATATAGCGCAAACTTGTGGTAAGCACAAATACACTGCACAAACGAATATTGCCTATTTTTCTGAACTGGTGTTTGCACAAATGCTTTACACATTGCCTCTGTAGTTTAGTCTGACTGCTCTGTGCCTATCTACCAAAGGGGGGAGCACAGGTAAACTTAGGTGTGCACTTTACTCATCCTGACTAGAGTGAGGGTTCCTGCTTCTACAGAGTTCATACTGACTGACAACCAGAAACTCCATTTCTAACAACTCTAAAGAAAAACAAATGGGTCAAAGACATTGTCATTTACAACGCCAATAGCTCAAACTCTCTTAAATGTGCAACCTATTGCATTGCAAATTCATGTTCTGAGTGGCTGCATGTCTGGATACAAACTGTTGGTGCAATGGAAGCAAGGAACATCCCAACCAATCACAGAACACCCCCTGAGTGTGGACGGTAAGAGACAGGTTGTGTCTGATTATTACTCCATGGCGGATATGTACTGAAATAAAACAATGGCACATGCAAGGCAATGAGCAGATAAATACACACAGACACGCATACTGAAAAAAAGTGTAGTCGAGAAAGAGTGACGAATCTGCATATGAAAGGTTGATACTTTTGATATTATATAGTTTTAAACGACATAATTGTATCAGTGATGGAATATCATTACCAGAGTGAATCTTCATCTAGAAAAAAAGCGTAGATAAAACGAAAAGGGAGTATTGCATACGAATTCCAGCTGTACCATTCAGAACCAGCGAAAGACCAGGCCTACTTTACAGTGGATGATATGTGTGATATCCTTGGCTGTCACAAACCTCGTGCTAAACCAAATGCAAATCCTGATTTAAGAATTTCTCCGTTGTAGAGATAATGCATCTAAATATCTATAGATTGCATCTGGAAAGAGGTCTCATTTCTTGAGGTTTATATGAAACGTTTATTGCTTCCTATCTTTGACAATACTCCCTTTAAACAATGTATTGCAAAAAAGACTGTGTATGTTTATAAAGCTCAGGATACATTTCATCTACTCTGGCACCTGACAGTAAATACATAATACTGTCAAAGGATTGCTACCAAGAAGGAGGGTGAACCTGTTAGTTATCTCCTTTTTACGTAATATGTACAACTCAAACTGAGTTGTTTATAACAATTTCAGTGTAAATTGTTTTATCGATCACTGAAGGATGAAGAGCTCAGCCCAACGACAAGGACACACAGGCATCTAACAGCTTTAATGTCTACCATGCCTAATTCCAGTGTCAGATACTAGGAATGCACAGTGAACTGCCATTTGGTGAGCCCTGCAGGTAAACACACTGTGAATATATTTCATATCACTTTTACAGTACAAAACAGCCAATGGCAAAGTCAATAGTTCTTACCTTTGGAACCTATTGGTTTTGCCAATGCCTTTTGGCAATGTACAACACTGGCAAAAAATATTAATTGGCGATAAAATGTAGCATGGCCAAAATAGAAACAAATGGCACAATGACTCCGCCGCAAGTTGGCAGATTATTTAGTAGGTGCACACAAGCATGATCATGAAAACAAAAATAAAAATGAAATGCCATAAAAGCACTTTTTATAAAACAAATACAGAGCAATTTGCTGCCTGCCCATCCCAATATAAGGCTACAAGACCTTATGTTTTTTAAAGGGGAGGGGTTAATGTGCCTACTTCCCTGAGCCTTATTAGGCCCTGAAGACCCCATCCCCAGGGCCTTTTTTGGAAAGGAGATCCGCATGGCCTCCCTCCTCAAGCCTGATTAGGCCTTGGTGATCCCATCCATAAGGGTCATTTGTTTTATTAAAAGGGAGGTGGGCCACTTGGTCACCCTACCCGAGCATTATTAGGCCCTGGGGACCCCTACCCCCAGGGCTGGTTTTTTCAATAAAGAGAAGGGGGCCACATGCCCCCCCCCCTACCGAGCCTTAGCAGACTCTGGTGACCTCACTCCCCAGAGCCGTTTTTTAATTAAAGGGTAGGGGTACACCTGGGTACCTTCCCCAAGCCTTATTAGATTCTGGGGACACAAGACCACTATGTGAATTAAAGGGGAGGAAGGGCTGCTTGGGCCCCTTCTCAGAACCCTAGTACGCCCTGTGGACCCCATCCCCAGGGCCGTTTTTGTTTTAAATTAAAGGGGAGGGGGCTGTGTTGTTCCCCTCCCAAAGCTTTATTAGGCCTTAAGGGTCTTTTGTTGAAAGTGGGGGGGGGCTCCGTGGATCCCCTCTCCAAGCCTTGTTAGGCCCTGGAGACCCCATCCACCAGGGCCACTACTACAAGTAAAGGTGAGGGGAGCAGGTGATCCCCTCCCCGAGCCTTGTCAGGCCCTTGGTACCCCATTCGCCCAGGGGATTTTTTCAACTTGAATGTGAGGGGTACCATGCATTCACCTTCCCAGAGCCTTCTTAGGCCCTGAGAACTGCATCCAAAAGGGATGTTTCTTTTAATTAAAGAGAAGGGGTGCCACATGACCCCCTCCTCAAGCCCATCACCTTTTTCTTAATAAGAGCAGTTGAGGTCTGTGCGGCCTCCCTCTCTGAGCTTTCTTTCTGCACAGGGCCCTTTTTTTTAATTGAGGGGATGGCCCACGTGATACCCTCCACAAGCCTTGTTCGGGCCTAGGGACCCCATTCCCTAGGGCAATTACTAAATTTACTGGGGAGGGGGTATGCAGCCGCCCTCCCCAAACTGGTTCTTACCCAGTGACCCCATTCCTCAGGGCACGCACAGTTAAATGTCAGTGCCCACCCAGGGCACCCACCATATACTAATTGGAGCAGTGGGAGGGGCCCCAAGACCCCCACAGACCCAGCCGGGTCCACTCATGCAGCAGAAGCCAGTATTGCTCCTGCCCTGAGGGATGCTCATGCTACTAATGGCGCTCCCTCTAGGTGAGAGCAATATTTTCATCTGTTTACAGATCAAAAGTCCTCTCCTAGACGGCGGGAAAAATTTTAAAGGTCCTATCGGCTGTAAGCAGACTTTGTGTTTGGCCCCCCTTGGCAAGAGATTCGGGAGGAAACACCGGTTTCCATACCCATGCTCGTGCAGGCATGAAAACCATTATGTACCCGGGGTAGACTCCCACCACTGGGTAGTCATTACAGTATGGTTGAATGCATATGTGTGGTCTGTTCAGCCATTTTTTACTGTTTGTGATATAATGTTGATTGTGATTGGTTGAACCTAATTTAAATACAACTGCATGTAATCCTGCCACTTTCCTGAGCAAGTCTTCTGCCAAAATGCATAGATGATAGTCTCATACTTTAAAACGAAGGGGCATATTATCAAGCAAGGCGTTAAAATTATCGCCGCTTTAGCGGCAGAAAACTGCCGCTAAAGCGGTGATAATGGGCTTGATAATATGCCACAGAGAATTCCAATAGAAGCCCATGTTGATACCAGAACATGGGCTTCTATGGGAATTCTCAAGGGCATATTATCAAGCCCATTATCACCGCTTTAGCGGCAGAAAACTGCCACTAAAGCGGCGATAATTTTAACACAGTTTCTTGATAATATGCCCCACAGTTGGCTATTTCACTACTGCTGGTGTGATGGTCTCTTGTTTACATTTCAAGAGGTGAATATATATATACTCATACAAAACCAGTGACATTTAGCAGTTATAGTTAACTGAGCTAACTATAACTTATGCCCCCTGCAATGCACTGCTTATGACCTCTGATATTACATCACTCATCACATGGTCAGTGACATCACTCATGACATCACTCATGACATCTCAAATGGCATCACTAACATCTAAGATGACATCATTCTGTGAGTGTTTTTCATAAACGTTTGTGAGACTTAAAATTATATATTAAATTGATACTTGTATAGCGCACTACTCACCCGCAAGGGTCTCAAGGCGCTTGTACGAATACCGCTGTGGAACCCATCCTGGCTTTCCCTGTGAGGCATCCACTCCTGGGCACCCCCAAGGTGGAGGCCAGGCATCCTTAGCGTTGTGGGGGCCGTTGTGGAGATTAAGCAAGCTATTGCCCAGAGTTGCAGAGTGGGACTCCATGATTGGAATGGCACCGCGGCGAGAATTATCAGGTCCGTGGAAGTTTTGAGCCCAAGACCCGCCGAGGCGGGGAATTGAACTCTGGTCCCGGGCTAGACCTCTGCATCAGGGTCTGCCGCTCTAATCATTGAGCCACACTTCTCCAGCTTAAGTTAAAATTACTATTCTTTCTGTACTGGTAATTATTCATACTATTTTTAACATATCTCATCTGAGTGGCTGAGTGAATGTCTGTATCAGTGGGTGAGTGGATGTCCGAGTGGCTGTATGGGTGTGTGAGTGGGTGTATGAGAGGCTATATGGATGTCCTTGAGGGTATGTGAGTAGCTGTATGGGCAAGTGAGTGGCTGTATTAGAGAGTGAGTGTGTGAGTGGCTATGTGGGTGAGTTAGTAGCTATGTGAGAGGCTGCATAGATATGTGACTGGCTGTATGGATGATTGGGTGGGTGTATGGGTGAGGGAGTGGGAGTGGCTGTATGGGTGACTGAGAATGTGCTTTAGTGTCTGTATAGGCAAGTGAGTGGATGTGAGTGGCTGTATTGGAGAGTGAATGTCTGTGCGAGTGGCTGCAAGGGTGAGTGAGTGGGTGCATGTGAGTGGTTGTATGGATATGTGAATGGGTATGTAAGTGGTTCTGTGGGTTTGTGAGTGCTTGTATGAGTGAGTGACAGTGTCAGTGGCTGTATGGGTAAGTGTGTGGGGGCAAGTAGCTGCTTTGTGATTGAGTGGCATTGTGAATACCTGTATGGGTGAGTTTTTTATGGGTGATTAAGAGTGTGTGAGTGGCTGTAAGGGTATATGAGTGGGTGTATAAGTATCTGTATGTCTGTATAACTGGATGTGTGAGTGCCTGTTTTAGTAAGTGACTGAATGCCTAAGTGGCTATATGGGTGAGTTAGTGGGTGTGTGAGTGGCTGCATGAGTGAGTGGATGAGTGAGTGGCTCTATGGACAAGTGATTGGTTATGTGAATACTGGTATGGGTGTGCGAATAGGTATGCGAGGGATTGTGTGGTAGTGGGAGTATGAGAGGCTGTATGGGGTGTGTGGGTGTTAGTGGTTGTATGGATGATGTCATCAGTGATGTTATTTGAGATGTCATCAGTAACATCATCAGTGATGCCACTGACCATGTCATGAGTGATGTAATATGTGAGGTCATGAGCACTGCATAGCGGGGGTGTAAGTTATAGTTAGCTCAGGTAACCATAACTGCTGAATTTCACTTATTTGCTATGAGTGAACTCTGAGCCTAAATATAAGGTCCCTATAACCTTTGATTTACCGTGAATTCCCGCAGTTTTGCTAATTCTATTTTCACACTATAACGTCCCTGGAACCTATGTTTTTATCAGTGGATTTCATTTTTTGTAATGTTATTTTCTAACTATAACGTCCCTGTACCCTTTAGTTGTTTTGTGTGAATTTTGAAGCCTTTTTTATCCCCTTCTGTTACCACCAGTAAGTCCCATACAGTGGGAATGCTCCATCCCCTTTCTCCACCACACTGCAAATGTTCCTCCTGGCTAATAAAAAACATGTGGGGCCCTGGCAAATAAAAAACATATGGGGGGCCCTCCCATTAGCACCACTAGGTCCCACACAGCGGGATTGCTGAGAGCTGGTTGAAGGACCTTCACCCTTTTTCCACCACTCTGCAAATGCGCCTCCTGGCACACTACTGGTTGGAGCATAAAGTCCCCTTGGATCCGGAGGGTCCTTTGGGGCCCAAATCCCTCCTGTTACCACCAGTATATACCTGGGGCATAAAAGTGCCTCAGGAGGGGAGCCCAGTGTGCTGCCCTCCGTATTTTGAACTGGCATTCCCCCGGAAACTGGCCCACACAGTTGCTAAATGATAGAGAAGCGCTGGAGCCCGTGCTCTTTCTCTTTTATTTTTCGTCGGGAGCCGCAGATCCAGCATGATTCTACATTGAAGTCTTCATTTGAAAAACCAACTCATGCGTCGCGTTTCGGCCCACCGGCGTCGATCATGCTAGCATGTTCAAAATTAGAGCCATCATTTTAAACTAACAACATGATAGAAGAAGGACTAAGATAGAGACATAGTGATAGTTGCATGTATCTCTGTCGGCCATTTTAAAGTGTAGTGGAAACATCTATAATCATATAGTTACAGAGTAATATGGACCACATCACAAACATAACGAGATTTCAGTTACAAAATAATTCTATAATTACAATCCAAAGGGTATCAAAACAATACCGAATTCACAATATTGCCCAACTGGGCTATTTCAACAATTCAGCAAAAGTTAATCACATTTAATGGATTCCATCTGTGTTGCAAAAATTGCAAACAAAAATTGTGTAAAATATGTACCAATCCATCATGAAGGCTTAATGGGCGAAAGCTCAGTCACAGTCATGTCAAAAAAGATACTCACTGAAAGAGAAATAAATACATCAGATCAGAACCAATTCTGCCCAAGTGGGCGATTTCAACAGCTTAGCCCAAAAAAAACATATTTTTCAGAGGATTCCCTTTGTGTAAAAAACATACTTTGCTACAATAACGCCAGTCCATCATAAGGCTCAAGTGGGCGGAAGCTCAATCACAGTCATGGAGAAAATGTGCTAACAGAAAGTGAAGAAAATATATCAAATAAATGGGTAAACCACTCAGATGTTCATGGTCATTAGAAGAGCTGAGACAGCCTCTATTCACCTGTTCTGGTTGAGAGAGTACCTTCTGCTCCTCCTGAGAGAGAAATGGTATGGGAGAGAAAAAACAATGATTAAATTCATCATTCCCAAGAATTGTATTAAAAACAGAAGCTCATTTGAAACAAAGGTTGATATAGTAATTACATTGATTATTGCAACTAGCTCAGTTTAAGTGCACATGCAATTCTTCATCTATTGTTAAACCATTCAGTGCTTTGATTTCTAACTCTATGATACAGTGTGATTCACTCCTCCATAGTTGTAGCACACTGTCACCTCCCCTATGGTTGATTCCCACTTTTTCAACAACATAGTATTTTAGAGGTTTTCAGTTGCTGGAGTGCATTTGTTCAAAATGTCTAGTTACCGGGTAATATGGGTCCTTAGTGCTATTGGCGCATATGTTTTTTTGGTTTTTTTTTAAACCGTTTATTACAGAATCCAAAAAATATACAAAGATGGGCCTACAACCTTCAGGCCGGCCGCTAGCAAACAGAAGGAGCATGTAATACAGACAATAGAACACACGCTGCGGCAAAAGGGAATTCACAGGAGTTGAAAGAGGCGTTGGCAGCCACACCATCCGGACCCCACACGACGGTTTCATTTTTATATAAATAACAACAAAAAACAAGTCCACAAGGCAACCCACAGTCGGAAACAACAGCATGTGCTCCCCTAGTGGCTCATATGTTTTTGAGTATGCGTTTTGGTACTAGATATATCATGCTTACCACATATTTGAGACCGCAAGGGCATTCCAATACTTATATAACTAAGTTAGTAGCACAAGTAATGAATTGTGAAATCCTTCTCTGTTGATCATGTCGTAGGGTCAATTCCTTATGGCTGCTTGAGTTGGAACAGGCTTTACACTTCCCACAGACATGTAAGCCCTGAAGGTCTTTCACACCAAAATCTCCCTGTGTAGTCACTGTGGTGATATCCCCAAGCATAATCAGATCTTTTAAGGACTTGCTCTTCCTGTAGGTAACTTGTGGTCTGCCATTGATCAAGTTACCAATTACAACAATTCAGCATATTCCAATTTCTATTCAGAATCCTACTTACAGATGTACTCTCACTGTTGTAAGTAGTGATCCAACATATGGTGTACTCATTTTCACGTTTGGGTTTTTTGGAGCCAAACAGGTTTTCTCTCAAGACCTTGATTTAACTCTAGTAGCACCTCTCTTTGAAACCCATTCAGGGAATCCACATTCCCAAAATCTGTTTAACATGCAGGTCATCTCAAACTGAAAATCACTCTCACTGCTACAGTTGTGTTTAGCTCTTATTAGTTCACTGTAGGGAATATCTCCATTTCAGTTGTTACATGTGGCTGCTTAAAGCATGGAGTAAGGTGTTCCCTCCTGTGGGTTTCCTGAACAATCTATACGTAAGTCTGTCTGCCTTACCCCAACCATCAACATCAAGGAAGACAATCCTAGAATCACTGATCTTATACGTAAATTCTAGGTTATAGTTGTTCACAGTAAGTCTTGCAACAAAGTCAAGTGCTTTTTCCTTAGTTTCTAGCCAGATCAAAAAGAGGTTATCTGCAAATCTTACCCTTATTACAATCCTCACCAGGTCTGCTTCAAATTAAGGGGCAGTAGACACCTGCTCCTCTCACCAGCCCATCTACAAAATGGCATATCTGGGGGTGAAACCTGGGGGTGGGGGGTGAAACAAGTTTCCATCGCAGTCCTCCGAGTCAGTCTGTTAAGTTCTCCATTAAACAAAAACATATTTTTCAATTCCATCATCTTTAGCAACATGAGAGTGTGGGTGTATAGTTATATGGGTATATCCCTGAGAAAGTATTCTGCAGCTTTAATCCCATCAACATGTCTAATACACATGTATAGGGATCATAGTCATTAGGAGGAAATTATCCCCCCCAATGTATCCCTTCAATATTTTTGAGAAAAACCTTTGTATCTTCAATATGTGAGGGAAAAACATTCACAAAGGGCCTCAGGAAGAAATCTTTATTCCATGATATGTTCTACGACAGACTCTCTCTGGGTGACACTACAGGCCTCCCTGGTGGATTCTCTAGGAATTTGTGTATTTTGGGAAACAGATAAAGAAACAGCATGTTAGAGTGACTGTTCTTAAAATTTTGGTTTTCCTCTACCTCTATCAACCCCTTGCCTCTCCACATGTTCAACAGATCCCCAAATTCTGTTATTATGTTCCTGTACTCTGCATGACTAATACTTTCATAATGCCCAGGCTCATTCAGCTGTCTATGGGCTTCTGTGAGGTACATTTCCATAGGCATGACAACCACATTCCCTCCTTTATCAGCTGGGCGTATGACTATTTCCTTATGCCTAGCTAAGGATTCTACAGCCTTACGTTGTGATGGAGCAAGGTCTCATAATAAAAGAGACTTGCTCGGATGCAATCCTCTCAAATAACATGCAACACTATAATCAACCTGTTTGTAAATACTAATATTGCATTACACACATTATACTGTATCTAGGGGAAGCTTTTCTATGTGTATTACTAACCAATAATCCGAGTGTCATTAAAACGGCTGCTAAAACGCGGGATTCTTACTACACATGCGTCTACTACATCTACGTAGTATGACGTTTTCTATGCTTGGAGGGAAAACTTTGCAGCTGCGCAATAGCTTCTAAAATGGCCGCTTGAAACTCACATGTTAATGCGCATGCTTTGCTTAAACTAAACCTTATAAGTTCTACTAAATTGCTAATGTGAAAGATATATATAAGTAAAGGGGATTAGAGCAGTGATAAGTGGTATACAGTAAATTCATTCATTTTCGTATTCTAACATGTCTTTTTCTGACTTTATTATTAGTTCACATTTGGGCCTCGGAGGGTGACTGAAATACCTACCCCATCGGACCTATGCACAAGCGCACTCAAACCTGCCCGGAACTATGATGACACCGTTGAAACTCAGCCAAGGTCGCACTAGCAAGAATCTCTTGGGAACTTAACCCATCGACCCGGACAGAGGAAGATAAGAATATACAAAATATATACAATGTATTGATCGTAATGTGAAATGCGGGTGGGAATAAAGCTTGGGAAAGTAAATTAAGGGGCAAGAACATTGAATAATGAACCTAAAGTAAATTATTACATTTAGCATGGTGTGATTACCTTTTTCCCTTGACTTGCCCAATCAGAAGTAGGGGTTTTCACGATATTGAAACATTTGGGGGTGGTACATGAACATAGAATAGTATAACTGAGGTAGTTTAGATAGATAGATGTCACAGACCCTACGCAGACTGCAGATGCCAGAGACCCTGCTCGAGAGACCGAAATACTGATCGAAGAATCCAATCATCTAGAATGGGATCGCGGAAGAAAATCGAGGAGGCACATACAAGAAGGGAGTCACGGAAGAAAATCGAGGAGAGTAGTGCCAGAGAGGAGTGCGACGCAGGCGTTGCACTTAGAAGAGGTCATCTACTCGGTCCTGAACCTGTCCTGATCCTTTATCTCCCGACCTGTTCTGGAGAACTCCACCTGACTCCTTGGCCAGGGGTTTGGTCTTCACACCACCTTAGGCAAATATAATTCATGTAGTATTTACTTGTGCTGCTCTCTGTTTTCTCCCTCTTCAGGTACTGTCATTATGAGATTGTAAATTTAGACTTATATTGAACCTGACTTGATTTCTTTCTGAAAGAAAATGGTGTAACATGTATTTGATCTTGACTCCCAAAATTATTGATTAGATAAAACTCTTAAAACTCTTTGAGTCTGCAGTTATTTAGAAATGAAAACTTTAATGTCATTTCTACTTAATATATCTTAGCAACTAGATTCATTGACCAGAGAAAATTCATTATCAAGGAGATCGAGTTGGTAAGAATTTGGTAAAGGTAAACAATCGCGCAGGTAAATCAAAAAAATTGACCCCATCGGTACTACTAGCTTATTGTATGAATGTTTATGGGCCCAGGTGAGTATATGGTGTGTGTGTGTAACATAAGCTGGTAACTCGCTGGATCAGTTGTGACCAACTAATATTGCGCTTGGATCTTTTGGTTCTCAGATGCTTCAAATCAGATATGACACACTCATGAAAAGCATCTATCATGTCATATTCAAGCATGGGGGTATATCTGGATTTGGATTTAAATTCATTACTCACATTCAGATCAGACCCAATATCTAGTCTCTTCTGTATTTGTTCAACATCTTTACAATTTTTAGCCTCCTCCCCTTGTTGCGGCTCATACATGGTTGAGAGAAAGTCCACATCTGCCACTACGAGATCAGTTTCTAACACATTTCCTTGTTTGTTTTGTGGTTTTGGTTTCAGTCCCATTTTCAAAGCTTTCTTAAGTTTCAGGTTTCTAATCAACTTAACGACATCAATCCTAGTCTTCAGAAAGTTAAAGGACTCTGTGGGACAAAAAGAAAGACCAAGGAAACGTACATTAAGTTCAGCTGGTTTTCATGATCTATTGGAGTTGTTAATTACCATGTTGTCTACCACTGCCATTGGTCTACTTTTGATCCTATCCTGTAGCTTTCCATGGGGGTGATTCCTGTTGTTGTGCCTCTGAAACCTCCTTTTTGCTTCTTACTCTGCCACCTCTTCCCTTTGATATTTGCCCTCTTCCAGTCGCGGATGGTTGATTTATTATTCGCCCCCTCTTTAGAAGGTGAAATAGTTGTAAAAAAGTCCTAGTGGTGGATGTGTTGCTTTCACTTTCTCATGTACTCCGTCCTCCAGACCATGATGTATCAGTCTACGTTGTTACCTTTTTGTTTGGTACTTCTTCATTCAACAATTCCAGGCGTGGCTCCTCATTGGCTCTCATATACATTATCAAATATCTTATTAAAGGTTAGTATTCTTCCCGATTTATAGTCCTGCACATCTCTGGCAACATTTCTCAGTTTTTTCATTTTTATGTCTGCTTCCAATTTTTCTAGTCATGTTTGTGTTTAGCAGTTACTACCTGTTCTTTTTGGCATGCGAACCACGTATTGATGCTTTCAATTTCTCTCAGGACCTTCCCCAAATCCTTCCATACATACTTAACTAAGATATTCAGCGTAGTTACTGATCAAGCAGTCAGGTTACTGATCCATTCCTGAACCATCTGTGGATCTGGATTTACATATGTGGGAAAAATGAATATTGTCAGACTGAGGGGAATCATATCCATATCCAAATAGTTCTGCAAAGAAGTTGCTCCCCACCACTTTTTTAATTCAACTTTGGATGGTTATTCCAACTTACCAAGTTGCACCTGCAGAGTGGAGCCTGTATCCTCCACCGCTGGAGTTACACCTGTTCTGCTTATGTTCACTGCCAGGAACAAAGCTCTGGCAGTAAGTGCCCTTGCGGAGGTCATCCTAGAATGGGTGTCAGAGCCCTGAGTGCGCATTTACTGTGGTATGGTGAAGTCTACTTTTGATTTAAATGATCCGCTCCTGAACACACTCAACACCCTGTCTGGATGCAGTTCCTGTTAACATCAGAGAGGGCAACAGGTAGAAAGACTTAAGAAGGCTTGAATCCCGATACATCATAGAGCTGAACACCAAGACTCCAGGCAATCTGAATATGTAGAAAGTCCTATACAAACATCTGCCGCTAATTCTCTCTCTAGGAACACAGAGGAATTAACAGTAATTTGTTTATTTTAGTTTGCAAGGGTGTAGGGCATTCATGTGTTGGTTCTCAAAAAAGATTTGGCACGCTGCAATGGGCATTGTTTACAGGACAATCAGCAATAAATAGTGGATGTATTTGCCCGTATCAACAGCAATAATTCATTGATTATGATCTTGGTTTTGAGACCTTCAATTCAATGTATAGGTGTTGCATTATGTATATGCAGACTGTTACTATGCCCGCTGGGGCGATATCTAATTACCAATCGTTCAATGCCCCAAAGGGGTCCAAGTTGATGCTTGAATAATATTATACCACTAGGGCGGTATGCTTGGTTTCCTTCTTTCCTTTCCTTTCCTTTGTTGATAATTAATTTAGAGGATTTGATTTATTGAATAAGCTTGGTGAATTTTGGGCCTCTTTCTGTCCAAATTTAAATTTATATTTGAACCCTTTGCAGCATTGACAGACTATGTGATTCGAATGTGTCCAGCTCAGGTAACCATAACTGCTGAATTTCACTGGTTTTGTCTGAGTGAAATCGGAGTATAACTATAGTGTTCCTATAACCTTTGGTTTTCTCAGTGACTCCCAGTGTTAATCCCTTTAATAATTTGTTAAATGAAACTCAGGTGAGTATCAATGCAATGAATCCTGGGACTGGAAGTCCTGTACAATAACACCCATGTGGGCTGCTGGCTTCCAAGTGTATAAATGTCCAAGTTTATCAATCTTGAGTGTGCCATAAGCACTTTCCCCCATACAGCTACTCGCCTGTGGAGCCGCTGACATGCGTGGCGGTGCTCCCCATGGCCGGGCCGGCCGTCTGTATTTTCAAAACCACAATTGCCCATAAAGGTGGGGTGCACTCACTGAAGGCGTCCTCCGGGTCAGGGAAGGGAAAGGCACACCCGGCGTCTGCAGCGACCTGACGCGTTTCAGGATTACTCCCTTCTTCAAAGGCTTACTGCTACACAAGGAAACACTAGCACACTGACTCCCAGTGTTCATCCCTTTAATAATTTGTTAAATGAAACTCAGGTGAGTATCAATGCAATGAACGAACAGGTGAGTGGCTGTATGGGGGAAAGTGCTTATGGCACACTCAAGATTGATAAACTTGGACATTTATACACCTGGGTGCCAGCAGCCCACATGGGTGTTATTGTACAGGACTTCCAGTCCCAGGATTCATTGCCTTGATACTCACCTGAGTTTCATTTAACAAATTATTAAAGGGATGAACACTGGGAGTCACTGAGAAAACCAAAGGTTATAGGAACACTATAGTTATACTCCGATTTCACTCAGACAAAACCAGTGAAATTCAGCAGTTATGGTTACCTGAGCTAACTATAACTTACGCTCCCGTTATGCACTGCTTATGATTTCACAAATTACATTACTCATGACATGGTCCGTGACATCACTGATGACATCACTAATGGCATCTCAAATGACATCACTGATGACATCATCCAGTGAATGTAAGTGTTTTAAAAAAGTTTATGATTGTTAAATATATATACCAAGGTGTATTGGTGAATCAGTGGGTGTATGAGTGCCTGTATGGAGGATTCAGTGAGTGGGTAACTGATTATATAAGTGAGTGATTATGTGTCTCAGTTAATATATGGCTAAGTGACTGGTTGTGTGAATGTCTGTATCAGTGTATCAGTTGGTGTCTAAATGGCTGTATGGGTGTGTGAGCGGGTATGTGAGTGGCTGTAGGAGAGAGTGATTGGTTGTCTGAGTACCTGTATGGGTATCTGAGTGTAAGTGTGGGTTGGTGAGGGGATGTGTGACAGCCTGTTTGGATGAGTGAGTGGGGGACTCAGTGGCTGTTTGGGTTAGTGAGTGCATGTGTGAGGGTCTGTATTGGTGACAGAAACTGTGTATGACTGTGTGGGTGAGTGAGTAAATGGCTATATGGGTAAGTGAGTGGATGTTGAATTTCTAAGGTTTCTTAAATGCAAATTCCTAACTATAATGTCCCTGCAACCTTTGTTTTTTTCTGTGAATTTCTAAAGTTTTTAAAATGCTAATTCGTAACTAGAACTTCCCTGTAACCTTAGTTTTTTTTTCAGTGAATTTCTAAGTTTTTTAAAGTAGTTGTTGTGTTTGTAGTATGGTGGAGAAAGGGAGCTGGGACTCCGCTCAGCACTCAGGAATCCCATTGTGTAGGATTCACAGGAGGAACTAGGAGGGCTTCTTGGCACCCAATGTCCCTCAGGGGTAAAGAGGACTTCATACCCCAACCAGTAGTGTGCCAGGAGGGTCGTTTGCTGAGTGGTAGAGAAAGGGGGCAAGGCCTCCAAAGACATTCTTAGCAATCCCGCAGTGTGGGACTTACTGACGGTAACAGGAGGGGTAGTTGGCAACCAAGGATGTCCTTCAGGACCAACTACCCCTCCTGTTACCTCAGTAAGTCCCACACAGCTGGATTTCCGAAAGGTCTTTGGAGCCTATGCTTCCATCTCCACCACTCTGCAAACGCACCTCCTGATGCACTACTAGTTGGGGAATGACGTCCCCTTTGCTATTGACAGTACTTGGGGGCCAACAACTACCCCTCCTGTTACCTCCAGTAAGTCCCACACAGTGGGATTTCTGAGAGGTTTTCAGTAGCCACACCTACCTTTCTTCACCACTCTGCAAATGCACCTCCATGCGCACTACTAGTTAGGGAATGAAGTCCCATCCCCTTGGCTCTTAAGGGTGCCTGATGGCCAATTAACTGTCCTGTTAACTCAAGTAAGACTCTGCAAACGCGCCTCCTGGTGTACTACTGCTTGGAGGAAGAAGTCCACATTAGTCCTAAGGCCCTCAGGAGGCACAGGGATGTCATGCCCCGAACAGCAGTGTGCTGAGAAGCACGTTTGCAGGTGGTGGAGAAAGGGGGCATGACCTCTGAGCACCTCTCCGCAATCCCACTATGTGGGGCTCTCTGGAGGTAACAGGAAGTCTTGTTGGCCCCTAGGGACCCTCAGCAGCCAAGGGGACTTCCTCCCACAACCAGAAGCGCACCAGGAGGCATGTCTGCAGAGTGGTGGATAAAGGGGGCGGGCCTCCTGTGAGTTGCAGGCTTTTTTTTCTTTTTTAAGAGAAGGGAGCTCTGATTCCAGATGCTAGGCATTGAACGAATCGGGAGGTGGGTTGTGCGGGCCCCCTCCCCGGGTCAATTTTGGCACAAGGGACCCCACCCCCCAGGGCCTGCCCTTTATTTATTGGTGTAATTCCGTTCAGCAATTCAGGCTGTAGCTGTGTCTAAAGTTTCCTATGGAAATTAACATAGGGGAAAATGCACTTTGGGACCCCTCCCCCTTTTTCTCAGCCCCCCACTCCCTGAAATTCAAGCTGAAGTAAGTGACAAATTAGTTTTGTAAATTTCATGAGGATCTGTCAAACTACGCCAAAGTTATTGGCAAATGAAAAAAAGCTCTTCCTTTGGAAACTGGGCCCTAACTGTATCTAGCTACCATATATATATATATATATATATATATTCACTTAAAAAACCATAGGTTTCACACATGTTATAGTTAGCTGGACATTTCACTCGTAAAAAACCAATGAAATTCCCCCGTTATAGTTACTGCAGGCAACTATAACTCACGCGACCGCAATCCTCTGCTGATGACGTCAGATATTACATCACTGTATTTAGACACTTATTTACCCATGTCTTCTTCCATTAATCTTTAGCTATACATATATTACAAATATTTATTTTTCATAAAGACACATATGTCATCAGTGATGTAATATCTGACGTCATCAGCAGAAGATTGCGGTCACGTGAGTTATAGTTGCCTGCAGTAACTATAACGGGGGAATTTCATTGGTTTTTTACGAGTGAAATGTCCAGCTAACTATAACATGTGTGAAACCTATGGTTTTTTAAGTGAATTTGCAAGGTTTTTTAAATGCTCATTCGTAACTATAACGTGTGTGAAACCTATGGTTTTTTCAGTGAATTTGTACGGTTTTTTAAATGCTAAGTTATGCATTTATTAATTTTTTTTTTCAGGTTTTTCACCGTGGGCGCACCGTGAATTTTTTTTTTTTTAAAACTCACGAGATGCGCGCGCTGTGGGCGCTCGGTGCGCTTCGCGCACCGAGCACCCACGGTTCGCAGTGCGCGCAGGGTGCGCGCACCTCGCGATTTTTAAAAAATTGTTTTTTTTCTCCCTTGGGGGTCCTTCTGTGACCCCCTGACCAAGGCTAGGGGGTCAGGAACTGTCCACTCTGCCCCCTTTTCACGTTCTCCACCTTTGTTTTTCACCCCCTCAGACTGCGTGAGACAAAATGGCGGCCGACACTTCCTGGTTTCGACCGATTCGAATGTTTACAGACATCTAACAACCAATCAGAATTGCGCTCGCGCACGGCAGGATGCGCGCACAGTGCGCGCACGCTGCGCGCGTATAGATATTGATATGCTTTTAAATGCTATTTTCTCAGGAAATACTGAACAGATTTACACCAGACCTGCAAACGGCACTTCCTTGACCTTATGGCTACCTCTCTGCCAAATTTCACGTAATTCTGTTCAGCCATTCGGGCTGTAGCTGTGTCTAAAGGTCCTATGAAAAATAACATGGGGAAAACGCGTTTTGGGACCCCCCTTTTTTCTCGGCCCCCGCTTGACGAATCACACCGAGACTTTCAGGGTAGGAGCTGAGCGGAGCGCCCCATTAGTTTTGAAAATTTGGCGAGGATTCGTAAACCGGCGCCAAAGTTATTCAAAATAGAATTTTGAGATTTCCTATGGAAACTAGGTTGTAACTATAACTATCTACTGGCGACCGCCAGTAGATAATATATATATATATATATATATATATATATATTATCTACTGGCGGTCGCCAGTAGATAGTTATAGTTAGGACCGTGTTTCCATAGGAAATCCGCAACATTCTATTTGGAATAACTTTGGCATCGGTTGACGAATCCTCGCGAAATTTTCAAAATCGGTGGGGCGCTCCGCTCCGCTCCTACCCTGAAAGTCTCAGGGGGATTCGTCAAGTGGGGGCTGAGAAAAAAGGGGGGTCCCAAAAAGCGTTTTCCCCATGCAATTTTCCATAGGGACCTTTAGTCCAAGGTACAGCCCGAACGGCTGAACAGAATTACTTGAAATTTGGCAGAGAGGTAGTCCTCAGGTCAGGGAAGTGCCTTTTGCAGGTCTGGTGTCAATCTGTTCAGTAGTTCCTGAGAAAATCAAAAGTAAAATCATATATATATGTGGGCGGAGCCTAACCACACATCTCATCCTGAGATCTGATTGGCTGTCAGCACTTCATCCAAGAAGTGTTGGCAGCCATCTTGGGACCAATATACATGATAGCACCTCATTAAAAAGCATTACAGTTAATAGAAGGTTTTAAGACTTTAGTTACATTATAAATCATTTGTTGATGGTACCATACTCATTTTAGGAATTGTGGTATGTTCTAAGGTGATTTCACCATGTGAAAAAGCCTTCTGCTGGGATATCATGATTGAGAGAAAAATATTTTCTCATGCTTTTCCCACATAGTTTTGGAAGGTGATCTATAAGCTAAACTGAGAGCTTATTTTCTGTAAATTCACATTTTCTTTCTCAGTCATGTGAGAATGAAGTCTGACATTCTCAGTAAAACATGTACATCCAACAAGGGCAGAGACTGTCAGTTGATTCCTTTGTGTTCTACTGCAGCTTCCCAGAGTGTTCCAAAGAACAACTAGAGCGCTAACAGTCCTACTTATGATAAACATATGGCACACCTGAAGCCATCTTGCTTGGATTAAAGTGGTAACTCTTAAAACATTTAATTTAAAAAGGAACAAAATGAGGGGGTTCATTTTTCCATCAAAAGTATTATTAGTGCTGCAGAAAGAAAAATTAGGGCACATTTTGAGTGACTTCTCAAATCCTCTTCTATGTCATTAAAAACTTCTGACATGCAGACTGAAACATGCACTTTCAATACCAGCAGCAGTTTTCCATGGTGAGCAGTAGCTTTACTACAGTGATCTAATGAGCAAAAAGAGTGCTAACATTCTGAATTTATGGCAAATGTGTGACACATCTGAATGCCTTCTTGATGGAATCAAAGTAAAAAACTGAAAGTATTTCCTACTGAGGAGACTGCAGTAAATGAGGAAATTAGGAAACTTCATAACAAATAAGTCTCCCAAGATGGCCACCAGAGACAAAAGAGCCCAAATGTAGCCCAAATATCACCCAGATGTAGCCCAAGTATAGCCCAATGACAGAATGTCCCAGAGTGTTCTTAAAAACAACTAGAGCGCTTACTGTCTTCATTATGACAAAAGTATGGTACACCTGAAGCCATCTTGATTGGAATCAACTGGTAACACTTAAAACATTTAATTTAAAAAGGAACACAATGAGGGGGTTCATTTTGCCATAGAAATTATGATTAATGCTGAAGAAAGAAAATGAGGGCACATTTTGAGTGACTTCTCAAATCCTCTTCTATTTCATGAAAAAATTCTGACATGCAGACTGAAACATGCACTTTTAATACCAGGAGCAGACTTCCATGGTGAACAGTAGTTTTACTACAGTGATCTAATGAGCAACTAGAGTGCTAACATTCAGAATTTATGGCAAATGTGTGACATATCTGAATACCTTCATGATGGAATCAAAGTAAAAAACTGAAAGCATTTCCTACTGAGGAGACTGCAGTACATGAGGAAATTAGGAAACTTCATAACAAATAAATCTCCCAAGATGGCCACCAGAGACAAAAGAGCCCAAATGTAGCCCAAAAGTAGCCCAAAATCACCCAGATGTAGCCCAAATATAGCCCAATGACAGAAGTGTGCAAAACACTTATTATTTTGTGTTTTTGCAGTGTTATATGGTGCAGACTTGTCAGGTATTGGAGTGCTTTACATGAGCATTGGTTACATCACACAAGAACAAATTCATTTTGGTTGTAGACATGGGGAGACTAAGTGATTTGACCAGAATCACAGAATGTCGAGCTGAAGCAGAAACTCCAACCTGGTTCCCCAGTTGCAAAGTCTGCAGTTCTGGAAGTAACACCACATCCTCTCCCCTAAGTGCAACATTTAATCAAGTGGTCAACTGGATAAAAAAACATAAAGATAACAAAGAATTTAAAAGTGCTTTGTCGCTATTTGAAAACTCAGAAAATATGTCCTTATTTTAGTCTTTTAGAGCACTAACCATAATTTTGATGCCAATAAGACCCTCTCATATATGTAATTTCTAAAGGAAATGCTCTAGGTATTACAGTTTTGATTACATCAAGATGACGTCAGGCGTTCCACACTTTTGTAATAAATATAGTGTTAGAAAGGGTAGATGGACCGGGAGGGTCGGCCGGGGACAGGAGGAGAGGTCTCCGGGGAGAGCCGTCTCCAGCGATCGTACAGACAAGTAACTTCCCCCCCCACAGACAGATACCACACACGGATAAGGTTCAGTGTTCTTTATACGCACTTCTTAAGGTACGGTTGAATGGTACAAGGAGGTCTGGACTCAGGGGTCCCCTCGATTCAAGTCTCTCAAAGCAGGGTAAGGGGTAGCGGGACAGTCTGTCTACCAGTCAGGTAGTTCGGATGAGATGATGACTAGCTCACAATCCTCGAGCTTGGTGGCTTAGTTGGTACGGGCCGCGGCAGCGCCAGCAGGTCCCGGTTGAGATGGTCGGTACACGGTCCGCGGCAGCGCCAGCAGGTCCCGGAAAGATGGTCGATGTACGGTCCGCGGCAGCGCCAGCAGGTCCCGGTGAGGATGGTCGTTACAACGGGCCGCGGCAGCGCCAGCAAGTCCCGACGAGGATGGTCGTTACAACGGGCCGCGGCAGCGCCAGCAGGTCCCGACGAGGATGGAGGTTGCAGAAGGCCGCGGCAGCGCCAGCAGGCAGGACGATGGTTCACAAGAGCGGGCTACGGTAGCGCCAGTAGTCCGTCAAGGCTGAGTTCTCTCGGTGTCTCTCGACTCCAGGATACAACTGCCTTCCTGCTCCGGAGTTGCCCCAGTTATAGGGCAGGCGCCCTTTGATGTCCGGACCCTCGCACTTGGAGGTCGGAGGGCCCGGGATGAAGGTGTCCAGACACCCAGCAGGGGGTGGAGCCAGCGCCTGGGGGAGCTGGAGGCGATCGGCACCTGGCGGGGGGAAGAGCTCTTGACACTTCGTTCTCCCATTGACCTGCCAAGTGGTCCGCTCACCTCCTGGGTGGAGGGTGGTGCCGGGATGTCGGGGCCGGCCAGGCCCGGGGTTAGGGTCAGGCCGAGGCCACGCGGCCTCGTGGTGCAGGGCCCAAGATGGCGGCTTGAACCGGCCGGGGGAGCCGGTGGGGCTGGGCCCCGTGATGAGTAGAGGTCCGAGGGCAGAAGATCCGTCGGGAGACGGGGTACAGGTGCTTTTCGTGGGTTATGCCTGGTGGGCCGGAGCTCGGGCCCTGTCGTGCGGGGAGGGACCAAGCCCTTCGTGTGGCCTGTCCAACATGCGTCCCCCCCAGCTGAAGGCGGGGAGAGTCACCCATCTCCTTGGGGACTCTCTTCGTCGAGGCGGAAAAAGCGGGACAGGCCATCCGCGTTGGCGTGGTCTTGGCCTGGTCGGTGCTCCACAGTGAAGTCCATTCCCTGCAGGGAAATGGACCAGCGCAAGAGTTTTGGGTTCTCCCCCCGCATCTGCATCAGCCACTGCAGGGGTCGATGGTCGGTTTGTACCCGGAAGTGGGTACCGAAGAGATAGGGCCGGAGCTTTTTGAGGGCCCACACCACTGCGAAGGCCTCCCTCTCGATGGTGCTCCAGCGCTGTTCTCGGGCCAGGAGACGTCGACTGATGAAGGCCACCGGCTGGTCATGACCCTCGGGGTTTAACTGGGAAAGGACGGCCCCGATGCCGTGGTCGGAGGCGTCGGTCTGTA
This sequence comes from Triturus cristatus, assembly GCF_964204655.1. Taxonomy (NCBI): domain Eukaryota; kingdom Metazoa; phylum Chordata; class Amphibia; order Caudata; family Salamandridae; genus Triturus; species Triturus cristatus. The sequence continues at coordinate 1,216,116,175 of NC_140591.1, forward strand.
CCACGAATTCCTGACTGTAATCAGGGGCCTGGAGCACAGGGGCGGTGCACAGGGCGGCCTTCAGCTTCTCGAAGGCCGCTTGACAATCGGGGGTCCAGTTAATCCGCTTCGGCTGGTTCTTGGACGTGAGACCCGTGAGGGGCCCCACGATGCTGCCGTAGTCTCTCACGAACCGCCGGTAGTAGCCGGTGAGCCCCAAGAAGGCTCGGACCTCGGTCTGGGTGACGGGGGGCTGCCAGGACTGGATGGCAGCAATCTTAAGTTGTAGCGGGGCCACCAGCCCGCTTCCCACTTGGTGCCCAAGGTAGGTCACAGACCCTTGGCCAATTTGGCACTTGCCGGCCTTAATTGTGAGACCGGCCCGCTGGAGGGCCTGTAGGACCTCTTGGAGGTGACGGAGGTGGTCGGGCCAGTGGCGGCTGTATACAGCGATATCGTCCAGGTAGGCAGCGCTGAACTCTTCGAGCCCCGCCAAGACCTGGTTCACGAGGCATTGAAACGTGGCGGGGGCATTCTTCATGCCGAAGGGCATGACCTTGAATTGGTAGTGGCCATCGGGGGTAGAGAAGGCTGACCGTTCCTGAGCCCTGGGTGTGAGGCCGATCTGTCAGTAGCCCGCTGTTAGGTCGAAGATACTGAGGTAGCGGGCGGCCCCCAGCCGGTCGATCAGCTCGTCTGCTCGGGGAATCGGATGAGCGTCGGTCCGGGTGACAGCGTTCAAGCCCCGGTAGTCGACGCAGAATCTCAGTTCAGGTGCGGTACCGGGGGCAGCGGCTTTGGGAACCAATACAACCGGACTGGCCCAGGGACTGTCCGAGGGCTCGATGACCCCGATTGTGAGCATCTTGGCCACTTCCTCCTGTATGCAGGCCCGTACCCGATCTGGTACGCGGTAGGCCCGGTGTCGGACAGGGGGACTGTCCCCGGTGTCCACGTCGTGCAAACACCACGGGGTGACCCCGGGGGTGAGGGAGAACAGGGTAGCGAACTGCAGCAGGAGGTTCCGGCAGCCCTGGCGTTGCTCCGAAGTGAGGGCGTCAGAGAGCCGGACCCCGTCCACGGAGCCGTCATTCTCCTGAGTTTTCAGAAGATCCGGGAGGGGTTCGGAGTCTTCCTCTGCCCCACTGTCCGTAGCCATCAGGAGGCTGAGTTCTGAGCGCACAAAGTGTGGTTTGAGTCGGTTGGTGTGGAGGACCCGGAGGGGGTTCCGGGAGGTCCCCAGGTCGATGAGGTAAGTGACGGGGCTTTTGCGCTCGACCACTTTGAAGGGCCCCGTCCACTTATCTTGCAAGGCACATGGTTCGGTGGGGGACATCACCCACACTTGTTGTCCAGGCTCGAACTCAACGGAGGAGGCATTGTGATCATACCACCTCTTCATGTCCTCCTGGCTGGCCTCGAGGTTCGCCTTGGCCATCTGTCTGAAGCGCCGGGTCTGATTGCGTAGGGCCAGGATGTATTTGAAGACGTCTGGAGGGGTCTTTAGGGGGGCCATCTCCCAACCTTCTTTTACTAGGCTGAGGGGCCCTCGCACAGGGTGCCCGTACAGGAGTTCGAAAGGGCTAAACCCGAGGGACTTCTGGGGAACTTCTCGGTAAGCGAAGAGGAGGCACGGGAGTAGTACATCCCACTGGCGACGGAGGGGCTCTTCCAATCCCCCAATCATCCCCTTGAGAGTGCGGTTAAACCGCTCCACTAGTCCGTTCCCTTGGGGGTGATAGGGGGTCGTGAATCTGTAGGTGACCCCGCATTGTTGCCAGAGGGACTTCATGTATTTGGATATAAAGTTCGTGCCTCGGTCGCTGACGACTTCTCGGGGGAAGCCTACCCGGGAGAAGATCCCCATTAGGGCCCGGCCAACCACCGGAGCTGTCACGGTCCGTAGGGGCACCGCCTCGGGGTATCGGGTGGCATGGTCCACCAGTACTAAGATGAACCTGTGTCCTTGTGCCGTGCGGGGGTCCAGAGGCCCCACAATGTCTATCCCCACCCTCTCGAACGGGGTGGTGACCACAGGGAAGGGTTACAGAGGGGCTTTCAGCTTCCGACCACTCTTCCCGCTGGCTTGGCATGTGGGGCAAGATCGGCAGTGGTTCAGGACGTCGTTCCTCATTTTCGGCCAGAGAAAGTGGGTCACTAGGCGGCTGTACGTTTTGTCCTGGCCCAGGTGTCCAGCCAGGGGGACATCGTGTGCCAGGTTGAGCAGAAAGTCTCTGAAGCGGAGAGGTACCACCAGTACTCGACCGGCCCCCAGCTCGGCGATTCTTTGCTCGCTGTACAGCAGGTCGTTATCCCAGTAGACCCAGTGAGTTCCGGTGGAGTCCCCTGCGTTCTGGGCGCTGGCTTGTTGGCGGAGTCCCTCGAGGGAGGGACAGGTCTTTTGTTCCTGGCGGAACTGTTCTTGGGTGGGCCCCCCTTCTTGACGCCACTGGGCCAGGTCAGGAAGGTCCTGGGATTGCGCGTCCCCTTCGGTCGTCGGGTCTGGGAGGCTGGCCTTGTCGTTGTCTTCTACTGGGGCGACCGGGGGCGGAGGTGCCGGCCATTCCGGTTCTTCTGATCGAGGGACGGCACGGGCGGCCATGGACCGGGTGGTTATGCAGGCCCAGTCCGGGAGGCCCAGCATCCCCAGGTGCTCCCTTCTCTCAACTGTGGCCCACGGGGAACTCTCGAGGTCATTCCCCAGGAGGCAGTCCACGGGGGCATCGTCCCGGACCGTCACCTTCAACAGGCCGGAGACCCCTCCCCATTCGAATGGGACGCAGGCCATTTGACACATACTTTCAGAGTTGTCTGCCGAGCGGACGGGGCAGAGAATGTTCGGCAGGATCTGCTCGGGCTTCACCAGGTGACAGCGGACGGCCGTCACACTGGCGCCTGTGTCACGCAAGGCCTCGGCTCGCTGTCCATTAGTTGTCACCCACTGACCGTATTTCCTGGTGTTAGCGGGTAGGGGAGCCCGCGGGACCATGTCTCTTCCCCCTAAGCACGCCAGGACCATGGCGGCCGGCTCCCACTCTTGCTGGGCCGGCTCATACTCTTCTTGTTCCTCCGATGATCGCTCTTCCCCCAGGGCGGCGGCAGCTACCTGGCGGGGCTTGGGTGCTTGGTTCTGCGGGCAGCTCGGGTCATTGGCGTAGTGGCCGACTCGCTGGCATCGGTGGCACGTGACGTTGGCTCGGGCCCCAGGACGCCACGGGGGGTTGCCCCGGCCGGCCGGAGGCGGGTTGCTGGTCACGGGTGTTGTTGGCAAGGCGTCTCTCCCTCGCCCCTGGCCCCCTCCTCCTCCCCGAGGACGGTGCTGGCCTGGGTTGCTTCTGTTCTGTTCGTGTGGCCCCCTCCGGCCCACTCGGGTGCTTTCCCATCGGTCAGCTTCGGCGGCGAGCTGCCGGGGGTCAGTCAGCTTACTGTCGAGGAGGTGCTGCCTGAGCTCGACGAAACAGTTGTTCGACAGGTGCTCCCATACCATAAGGTTAAAGAGTTGTTCGTAAGTGGTGACATGGCTCCCCTTTATCCAACCCTCGAAGGCACGGCTGAAATAGTTCACGTATTCTACCCAAGTTGTACCTGGGATCCGGGTGCAATCTCTGAACCTCTGGCGGTACATCTCGGGTGTGAGGCCGTAGCGGGTGAGGAGGGCAGCCTTCATGTGGTCGTAGGACGACATTTGGTGATCTGGGAGCTGCAGTAGGGCATCGCGACCCTCGTTGATAAACCTCCCCCAAAGTCCGGCTCCCCAATCACTCCGGTCGATCCGGTGGGAGGTCATGGCGATCTCGTAGGCTTTAAACCACTGTTGTATGTCGTCTTCTCGGACATACTCGCGGACAACATCCTTGGGGATGTGGACTTTTTTCTCGATTGGCCCTGGGGTGTGTGGTCGCTCAGGCACCCCCAGTTCTTTATTTTGTTTCCGAAGTTCTATCTCCGCTAGTTGGCGCTCGTGCTCGAGCGTTATTTTTTTCTCCTCCAGCTCTCTCTGTCTCTGCTTCTCTTCTCGTTCATCTCGGAGCCGCATATGCTCGAGGTTGAGTTTCTGTTCAGCTAACTTGAGTTCCCCATCCATCTTGAGTCGTGCCATTTCCAACTCGTGCAATCTGGTTCTTTCTCTTTCTCGGATCTCCTCCTGCGAGAGGCCCGTTCCCCGCTCCTCGGGAGCCGTGGCGTTCCCCTCTGGTGTGATGCTGCTTTGGTCGGAGGGTCCGGCGACCCCAGTTTCTGTCCACGACTCTAGGGCGTGCTTTAGATCATCCTTGGTACTCAGGCCGGTGGTAGCAATGCCAAGTTCTATGCAGAATTGTCTCAGTTCGCGGTGGTTGTATTCTTCTAATTTATCCATTTGGAAATTCTCGGTGGAGCTGCTATCTTTGGCTGACATCGTGTTTTTGTCGTGGGGTGAGCTACTCTCTGTACGATTATGCGTTGATTCGGATCGCGCCGCTGGCCACCAATGTTAGAAAGGGTAGATGGACCGGGAGGGTCGGCCGGGGACAGGAGGAGAGGTCTCCGGGGAGAGCTGTCTCCAGCGATCGTACAGACAAGTAACTTCCCCCCCCCACAGACAGATACCACACACGGATAAGGTTCAGTGTTCTTTATACGCACTTCTTAAGGTACGGTTGAATGGTACAAGGAGGTCTGGACTCAGGGGTCCCCTCGATTCAAGTCTCTCAAAGCAGGGTAAGGGGTAGCGGGACAGTCTGTCTACCAGTCAGGTAGTTCGGATGAGATGATGACTAGCTCACAATCCTCGAGCTTGGTGGCTTAGTTGGTACGGGCCGCGGCAGCGCCAGCAGGTCCCAGTTGAGATGGTCGGTACACGGTCCGCGGCAGCGCCAGCAGGTCCCGGAAAGATGGTCGATGTACGGTCCGCGGCAGCGCCAGCAGGTCCCGGTGAGGATGGTCGTTACAACGGGCCGCGGCAGCGCCAGCAGGTCCCGACGAGGATGGTCGTTACAACGGGCCGCGGCAGCGCCAGCAGGTCCCGACGAGGATGGAGGTTGCAGAAGGCCGCGGCAGCGCCAGCAGGCAGGACGATGGTTCACAAGAGCGGGCTACGGTAGCGCCAGTAGTCCGTCAAGGCTGAGTTCTCTCGGTGTCTCTCGACTCCAGGATACAACTGCCTTCCTGCTCCGGAGTTGCCCCAGTTATAGGGCAGGCGCCCTTTGATGTCCGGACCCTCGCACTTGGAGGTCGGAGGGCCCGGGATGAAGGTGTCCAGACACCCAGCAGGGGGTGGAGCCAGCGCCTGGGGGAGCTGGAGGCGATCGGCACCTGGCGGGGGGAAGAGCTCTTGACACTTCGTTCTCCCATTGACCTGCCAAGTGGTCCGCTCACCTCCTGGGTGGAGGGTGGTGCCGGGATGTCGGGGCCGGCCAGGCCCGGGGTTAGGGTCGGGCCGAGGCCACGCGGCCTCGTGGTGCAGGGCCCAAGATGGCGGCTTGAACCGGCCGGGGGAGCCGGTGGGGCTGGGCCCCGTGATGAGTAGAGGTCCGAGGGCAGAAGATCCGTCGGGAGACGGGGTACAGGTGCTTTTCGTGGGTTATGCCTGGTGGGCCGGAGCTCGGGCCCTGTCGTGCGGGGAGGGACCAAGCCCTTCGTGTGGCCTGTCCAACATATAGAATGTTAGCAATCTAGTTGTTCATTAGGATACTGTTGAGAGGCAGAGGCCAGGGGCACGGACTCTGAAAATTGAAAGCAGGTAGAAGGGTGCAAAGGCAACAATTTAACCACACTGAGCAGGCAGGAAGGGCCGTGGCAGCACAACAGACTATGGAGGGCAGTGGAAAGGGGGGCAGGGGCAACAAACCAACAATACAGGACTTGCAAGAGAGGCTGTGGCAATGTAATAGACCATTGTGGGCAGAAGGAAGAGGCAATGGTAGTACAACCATACATGCCAACAGACCCGATTCAGCCAGGAAACGTCCAATGTTTTTAAGCTCAAATGGGCTTTAATTGATCTGTCTCCTGTCTACAATCTCCTCTTTTTCAATGTAACTCAAAGGGGAAAATTAATACCCCAGTTTTTTTTCAAAATCTCCCTCTTACCAAGTTCAAAATGTTCGCAAGTATGGTACATTGGATCATGGAAGGAAATGGGGTAGGGACATGGACTTGGATAACAGAGGACAGGAGGGACATGGAGAGGTGCACCAAACTGACCCTGCAGGGCAGGCATCAGGGTTTGCAGCAGCACAATACAATACACAGGGCATGCGGGACGGGAGTGCAGCACAACAATCCATAGAAAGCAAGAGGGAGGGGACCGGACCATGCACATGGACAACAGAGAACAGAGGGGCAAGAGGCAATGGTAGCTAGCTGACCATAATGGACAGACAGGAGAGAAAGCTGCAGCGTAACAGACCATAAAGGGCAGGAGGGACGGATCAGGGGCATTACAATGGAACAGACAAGCCAAGAGGGAGGGAGTAGGGGTCTGCACATGTAAACAGAGGGCTGGGGTAAGGGGGCAGGGCAGGAGCAGCAAGATAGCCATGGAGGTCAGGCAGGATGGGCACTAGAAGCAAGACACACCATGAAGAGCAACACTGAGACTGTGATGGCATACACACAGACCATGGAGGGAAGGTGGGAGGGGGTCAGGGGCAGCTAACTGACCACACAGGGAAGGTGGGAGGGGCCATGGCAGCACAGAAGAACATGCATGGCAAGTGGGGGGGTTAGTGGCTGCACAATGGCTATGATGGGCAAGAAGAAGGGTGCAGGGGAATGCACAAAGGACGATGGAGGATAGAAGGGAGGGTCAGGACCTGTGCACAGACAAGAAAGTTCAGGGGAAGGGGCCTCACAACAGACCGCACGGGGCAGGCAGGAGGAGCAGTTGCAGCACAACAGACCAGGGAGGGCAGAAGGGTGTGGCAGTACAATGGACCATGTAAGACAGGAGGAAGAGGATAGGGGCATGGCATGTGGACAGGCAGGGTGGAGGTTGCAGGGACAGGTTACAGTCATCTGACAATGCTAGGCAGGTGGGAGGGGAGTGGCAGCTCAACAGAACACTCAGAGTAGATAGGAGTGGCAGGTCCATGGAACATGGTGGGCAAAAAGGATGGAGCAGGGGCATGCACAAAGACATCGGAGGGCAGGGGGAAGGAGAATAGGGGCAGCAAGCTAAGCACAGAGTTTAAGCAGGAGGTCAATGATGGGGCATAGAATTGGGCAATGGAGGGCAGGAGTGGACTCGTACATCATACTAAATTGAGGGCAGTGGCAGCACATCAGATCATGCATGGCAGGAGGGAGGAGGCTAGTCCATGGATTCACACAACAGAGGATAGGGAGGAGGGGGATGGGGCAGCAAGCTAACTGTTCAGAGAAGGCGGGTATTAGGAACTTTATTGTTTTTAAAACGTGTGTCTGTGCGAACTACTTAAAATATGAACAAGTATGCAGCATAATCTCACTTTTATTCAGGAAGAAGAGGACGTTTGTGACTGTGACCCCGGGCTCACTTGGCAGAAACACCCCCTGACCCTCCACCCCCTATCGCAAAATGTAATGCCCGTGAAAAGGGTAGGTGAACACAGTGTTATATAGAACATAATCCTGAGAGCACGATTGAAAATGAAAACTAGATATAGTGTATGGTATAAACTATGCACCAAAAAGTGTGATATAAGATGAACCAGGCGTGAAATATAATATGCACTACATTGTGCGCAATTACAGATTCATTGGAGAGCGCGAGATAGCACAGGCACTAGCGCGTGCTATGCGTTATGCGCCTTGGAGTGTAATATGCACAGGGCAGTGTTGTGTAACCTAACTAGTCTCTAAAGTTGTAAAATAAAATATGTGCTGGGGAGTGTAACGTTGCATATGCACTGTGACAAAGATATGGATCCCAGATTGTAATATGTATGGCATAGCACTGTGCGTTATAACATAGGCATCGAGGAAGGCACGTTAGATGGGGCAATATAACCCATGCGAAGACAAGTGTGGCATGACATATTCACGGGGTGGTGTTACAGTGCACATGGGCTAGAGAGTGTCATAGCATATGCACTAGCTAGTGGAATACAACACAGAGGTGTTTGGCACTCAGCAGGCAATGGTGGGTGTAACACAGCATTGGGCTCTGCCAGGAGCGCGCTGTGACTCTCAAGTGATGTTCGTCCCCTTTCCAGGGAGTAAAATAAAAAGTATTACACATCCGGCAGTGGATGTGTGTTTTATTAACCGTGAGGGGGGTTTCTTGTATAGTTTTGGTCGAATTTTTGTCGAATCCCCTTTGAATGGCTTGGTGTGCATGTGTATTAAATGTGCCTGTCAATAGCTACCCATGTTTGTATAAATAAACGACAAGGGTGTCTACCGGGATTAGGCACGGTAGGGCATCAGACATGTCAGAGCTTCACTAGTGGTGTAAATACATTCCACGTGGATTCATTGTATGCATAGTCGCCTTTTAATGAATATCACGCAAATCGTCATGGTGATAGGTACGTACGGTTTGTCCAGCATGTCCTAGGTGTGTCTATAAGTATATATTTTTTTAAAATAATAAAAAACAGTGGCCGGCCCTGGGGATTGGGGTCAAAAAAATATAATTAGGAGACAGGCCCTGGGGGATGGGGTCATCAGGGCCAATAAATTAGAATAAGAAGGGGAACCACACAGCCCCCCTTCTTAAAAAATTAAAATAAATAAAAGACTGGCATTGTGCCGGAGGCCACGCCCCCTCCTTGCAGCACTCTGCAAACGCGCCCCCTGGCAAATTGTAAGTTGGGGAATTAATTACTCTTCAATACTGAGGGTCCCTGAGGGCCAACTAGCCCAACAGGCATCTCCAGTATGCGCCAGGGAGCTGAGCTGCAGACAGGTGTTCTGAGGCCAAGCCCCTTTTTACACCTCTCTGCAACGCAGCTCTGTGGCGCTTACTGGAGGTACCTAGTGGTCTAGTTTGACCCTAGGGACCCTTAGGATTCAAGGGGACTTAATCTCTCAACTTAGAACAGCCACAGGGCACGATTACACAGTGGTAAAGGGAGGGGACGGGGCCTGAGGTGACGTGTGCAAACACGCACTATGGCACATTTTAAATTGAGGATATAATTTCCCTTCAATACTGAGGGCCCCTGGGGGCTAACTAGCCCACCAAGTGCTTCCAGTAAGCGCCACTGAGCTGCATTGCAGAGAGGTGGTCCAGGCCGTGCCACTTTTTACACCTCTCTGCAACGCAGCTCTGTGGCACTTACTGGAGGTACCTAGTGGGCTAGTTGGACCCTAGGGACCCTCAGGATTCAAATGAACTTAATCTCCCAACTAAAAACGGACACAGGGCGTGTTTACACAGTGGTGAAGGGAGGGGACGGGGCCTGAGTTAACGTGTGCAAAAACGCCCTGTGGCCTGTTTTAAGAGGTAGTTTTAATCCCCCTGCCCTATTATATACTAGGGGCTTACAGAGGAGGTCATGCTAATCACAGGGGGACCCCAACGCATAATGTTCCCTAGTGTATATAGGTGTTTTCACTGTATTCTAAATGTCTTTTAACATAGCACTGGCTCTAGGACTGGTTAGTCAGACTCAGTTACCACCAGTATCCGTCTGAAAAAGTTGAGGGTACAGGATGATTTTGCAACAAGGCTTCTTTCTGCTCTTCTTTTTGTTCTTTCTGCATGTTATCCTTCTTCCTGCACTTTTCTTCGTCTTTGAGGACTTCTGTTGCTTCTTTCTGCACTTCTTTTTTTTCTTTCTGTGCATTTTTTCTTCTTTCTTCACATGTCCTATCTCTGTAGGCATAGTTAGAAATTAGCATTTAAAAAACCTTTGAAATTCACAGAAAAAAATATAGGTTTCAGGGGCGTTATAGATAGGAATTGGCATTTAAAAAACCTTAGAAATTCACTGAAAAAACCATAGATATCAGGGGCGTTATAGTTAGCTGGACATTTCCCTCGTACAAAACCCTAGAAATTCCCCCGTTATAGTTAGTTCAGCTAACTATAACTCGCGCCCCCGCAATGCACTGCTGATGACTTCACATATTACATCACTCATGACATGGTCAGTGACATCACTGATGACATCACTGATGACATCTGAAATGACATCACTGATGACATCACTGATGACGTCATCCAGTGAGTGTGTGTTTCTGTAAATTTTAAATATGTTTAATATATATATAGGGAAAAACCTATGAAAGAATGAGTGGGTGTATAAGTGTGTGAATGGATGATTTAGTAGGTGCGTGACTGACTCTATAAGTGAGTCATTAAACGTATCTTACTCCAGACTAGTGACTAAACTGTGTGAATGTCTGTATCTGTCTGTCTGTTGGTGTATAAGCGGCTGCATGGTGTTTTGAATAGCTATATGAGAGTTTCTATGGGTTATTGATTGGTTGTCTGAGTATCTGTTTGGGTGCCTGAGTGTTTGGGTGGGTGGGGTGTGTGTGACTCTGTGCATACATGTGTGAGTGGGTGATTCTATGGGTGAATGGTTTTAAGAGTGCATCTGTGATGGAGTGTATGGTTGGGCGAGTGTATGTATGGGTGTGTTAGTGATTCAATGTATATCTCAGTGGTACATGTGTGAGTAACTACATATGTGGACGGCAGTATATATGTGTGTAATAGTATATAAGTGGGTATATGTGAGAGTGTGTGATTGTTAGAGTGGCTGTATGGATGAGTGTGTGCTTGTATCAGTGATTGTATAAGAGCGTAAGAATGTGGTACTATTTTTATGAGTAAGTGTTCTTGTGTGTGTATAACTGCATAGGTGAGTAAATGGGAGTGTGATTAGTTATTTGCATGACTGACTAGGTGTGAGAGTACCTCTATGGATGATTGGTGGTGTGTGAGTGTCTATGTAGGTGTATAAATGCATATGATAGTCCTGTACTGAGTGACTGTAAGTATGAGTGACTGTACAGGTGAGTGAGTGGATGTGTGTGTAGATCTAAGAGTCAATGAGTGGGTATGTAGTTATTGGTATTGGAGTATCTATGGTTTTGAGAATGGACGTCTGAAATTTTGATTGAGTATATCAAAGGGTGTGAGAAGATGCACTAATTTATCACATGGATGACGTCATCGGTGATGTCATCAGTGATGTCATTTCAGATGTCATCAGTGATGTCATCAGTGATGTCACTGACCATGTCATGAGTGATGTAATATGTGACGTCATCAGCAGTGCATTGCGGGGGCGCGAGTTATAGTTAGCTGAACTAACTATAACGGGGGAATTTCTAGGGTTTTGTACGAGGGAAATGTCCAGCTAACTATAACGCCCCTGATATCTATGGTTTTTTCAGTGAATATATATATATATATATATATATATATATATATGTGTGTGTGTGTGTGTATGTATGTATGTATGTATATATATATATATATATATATTATACATATATATATGTTAGAACGTGGGGCAACAGAACAGCGAAGTTGGTCAGAAGAGCAGATGGAATGGTTAAAGTAAAGATAAATGTGGATGAAGGGAGGGCATTCCCTCAATGAGGGAATCTCTTGCCTCTGCACCCAATTACAGACGTGAGCACAGAGGCTAAGGAGCTGTCAGGAGGCACCCTGACAGTGCACCTCCGCATAGGTGGTGCACTATCAGCATGCTCCCTAAAGCAGTCCCCCCAGACATCCCCTTGCAGGCGGGTGCAGTCACTTACTGCACCCATATGCAAGTGGATATCTAATCCCCCTTAAAGGTGCAGGTGGGTTGCTGCCTGCATTGTGAAACACAGAGCGGCTTCAAAGCAGCTGCTCCGTTTTTCACATGAATGCGTTGCCCGAGGGCAGTGCGAATTTGCAGCTCTCGTGAGGGCAGCACATTCAACCTAAATCGGCGCATTTTCCTTGTTTGCCCCAGGCGCATCTTTTAAAAGGTGTACCCAGAGCAAACAAGGAAAGTGCGCCGTATGTATGATACGACCCAAGGGTTTTTTGTTTGCTTTGTAGATCTGCGGAAATGCTGTTTCAATCACTAGATTATAAACTAGGTGTATGCATGAAAATGTACTCTATTAATTTAAAAATGGATGGATGGATGGATGGATGGATAGATGGATGGATGGATAGATGGATGGATGGAGGGATGGATGGATGGATTTTCAATGTACAGTACTTGTATAGCACTGACCTCTCCTATCTATTGGGGCAATGAAACACATCACATAGAACATAAACAATACTTGCAAAACAGTACCCTGATGAAGATCACTGGAAAAGAAGGAGGGTGGACAAACAGAGTTAGAGTTTGAGGTATAATTTTAAAATTTTCCAGAGAGACAGTAAATTGGAGTTGAGTGTTAGTTTCTCTGGTAGCAGTTCCAAATTAATGGTGCAATATCACATAAAATATTTGGTCAGAGAAGGCTGAACTAGATGTATGCATGAAAATGTACTCTATAAAGATAAAAATGGAAGGGTGGATGGATGGATAGATGGATGGATGCATGGATGAATGGATTTTTCTTTCCGATTTTTATATAGCACAAACCTATCTACTGGGGCAAAGGACCACGGGGGCTGTCACAGTCCTGAGAGGGATGGCTTCTGGGTACCTGGTAGCATGGTCCACCAAGACCAGGATAAACCTGTTGCCCATGGCCCCACAATGTCAATGCCCACCTGCTCAAAGGGGGTACTGACAACAGGAAACGGCTGGAGAGGGGCCTTGAGCTTACCCCCCGTTTTCCCATTTGCCTGGCAAGTCTCACAGGTCCTACAATGAGTGTCTGAACTCTTTCTCATCTGGGGCCAATAAAAGTGGGTAACAAGCCTGTCAAATGTCTTGCTCTGTCCCAGATGTCCTGCCAATGGCACATCATGAGCCAACTCCAGTAGGAAGGCTCTGAAGCACTGGGGTACCACCAGCACATGGGCTGACCCAGGCTCAGCAACCTTAGGCTCGCTATACAGGAGGCCATCTTCCCAGTAAATCCAATGTGAACCAGACTGGTCACCTGCTGCCTGGTTTGCAGCCTGGTGCCGCAGACCCTCAAGAGAAGGGCACTTTCTCTGCTGCTCACAGAACTCCTCCTTGGAGGGCCCTCCTTCCCGCTGCCAATCGGTCAGCTCAGGCAGGTCCCCCAGCTCGTCTACTTGCTCCCCTGTAGGCTCCAGGTCAACCCCCTCAAGGTCTGCTTCCTCCTGGACCGTGGGAACTTTGGTGGCCGGTTTCTCTCCCCCTTACCTCTTCTTTTTAAGGCAGGTGCCCGGGCCATACTTTCAGGCTCCAGGACCTCTTGCACACCCTTACTGGCTGCCATAGACCAAATGGTCACACACGCCCACTCAGGCAGACCCAACATTTTCAAATGAGACTCTCTCTCCACCTTAGCCCAAGGGGAGCTCTCTAAATCGTTGCCCAACAGACAGTCAACAGGCTTGGCTGGCCTCACAGCAACTTGAAGGGTACCTGAAACCCCCCCATTCAAAGGGAACCTGAGCCACCTCACACTGGCTCTCTGAGTTGTCCGCGGCAACTACAGGGAAGAATGCATGGGGAATCACCTGCTCTTTAGACACCAGCCGACAACTGACAGCTGTCACACTGGCCCCGGTGTCTCTCAGAGCCTCCACCCTATGGCCACTGATGGTCACCCACTGCCTGTACTTCTTAGTGTTATCAGGCAGCCGGGTATTAGGGACCATCTCAAAATCTCCTAAAGAGACAAGGGTCAATTCTACGGGATCCCCCCACCTTGGGCACCCATCTCCTCCCCACCCAGGGATACACTGGCGATCTGGTGGGGTGGTGCACGGGGTGGTGCACTGGAATCATACTGGGGACATTGGGGATCATACCAACAGTGGCCCAGCTGACCACACTTAAAACATTTCATGGGCCTCCTGAGAACAGGTTTACCTGTCGGGGGCTCTGACTTCTTCTCAGGGGGAGGCTGGGAACCCTTCCCTTGGTTCCCTTGGGGATTACTTTGGGGGCCTTTGTGAAACCCCCTCTGATTACTCTTGTCCCCCCCCACTCTTCTGCTGGGGACCCTGCCCACCTTTGGCGAAGTCTCCCACAGGACCCTTGTGGACCCGGGTGCTTACCCAGCAGGCCCGCCTCCTCTGCAAGCTTCCTAGGGTTAGTTAGCTTGCTATCAATAAGGTGCTGGCGTAGCTCAGGAAAACAGTTACTAGATAAGTGCTCCCATGCAAACAAATCATGAAGCTCCTCAATAGTACTCACTTTGCTACCCTTCACCCAACCATCCATGGCTCTGCAAAAAGAAGATACATATTCCACCCAGGTTTGAGACTCCAGTTTCTTATTACTCCTGAACCTTTGTCTATACAACTCTGGGGTCAACCCATACCTGGTCATTAAGGCTTCCTTCATGGCAGTATAGGACATCTGATCCTGAAGGGGCAGATCTAACAGGGAGTCTCTCCCATCACTGAGAAACCGTCCCCACAACCCCGCTCCCCAATCCCTCTCAGGGACCCGGTGGGCTGTCACTGCTGCTTCATAGGCCCTAAAACACTGCCCAATATCCTCACCCTTATGGAACTCCTGAATCCCATCTTTGGGAAAATATACTCTACTTTCTGCAGGCACAGATGGTGCGCTGCCACCAGAGGGGGACATTTCTAAACTCTTGGCTTTAACATCCAACTCCCTCATCATTCTCTCTTGTTCAAAATTCAACTTCTTTTCTTCCAAGGCTAACCTCTTGTTATCCATTTCCTGCTGCCTATCCAACTTGAGTTTGGCCAACTCCAGGTTGTATCTTCTATCCCTCTCCCTGTCCTCCATCTCTGCTGGGAACAGGCCTTTGGAAGAGACGCTACTGCCAGGTGGGGACGGTACCCCTTCCCTAGCTAGAAACACTGGCCTATCTAATTGCCCATCTACCTCCTCTGCTGGCTCCACCACTAGCTCTGGGGCATTTCTTGCTTCTACCCAGGCCCTCAGCGCCTTTTGGTATTCATCCTTTTTGGAAAGGCCTGGTGTAGCAACTTCCAATTTCTTGCAGAGACACTTGAGCTGTTTCAAAGGGTAGGTTTCCAACCTATCTATCTCAAAATCGAGATCCATAGATGCAACTGATGCTGTTTTACTCATTGCAGTAAGAATTGGCAGTTCTCAGAAAAAATTAACAGTCCAAGGAAGAGAGGAAAAGAAAAAAAAAATCTACAAAAAAATATATGTATGTGGTCGCGTTTGGTCTGCACTCACTAGTAGGGTACACCAATCACTGTATATGAGTCACAAATGCAAAGTCCAAATCCTCACCGCTGACCACCAATGTCAGAAATGGGGGCCTCTCGTGGGCAAGGGTTTACACCTTTGTCCAAATAGGGACCCTTACTTCTAGTCAGGACAAGGGAGTTACACTCCTGGATAACCCCTGCTCACCCTGTGGTAAGGTAGCACGAGCAGACAGGCTTATCTCAGAGGCAGTGTGTAAAGCATTTGTGAACACACACAGTAACACAGTGAAACACTACAGATGGACACACAGGTTGTATAAAAAAATAGGTATTTTTATATAGACTTATCACAAGACCAAAGACAAAAAAATTCCACATACACAAATCATCTTCTTTAGTAAAATCCCTATGAAAACGACCTTGCAGGTTTCTGTAGTCCTAGTGCACAATGAACTAATGTCTCAGAAGTAATATTCTAATCGCAACAACGGCGGGCCCTTCTTGCCGCACCTCACACCAGTTTCAGCCAAAATAATAGTCGTGCAATCAACCCCAAATGCCAGCCATTGAGCAGCGTTCCTGTGTTCCAGATCAACAAAACTTAAAAGATAAACGGGGGTGCACGAGTCAGAGAGTCGACAAATCCCAAAGTATTATAACCAAGGTGTGATCTTTATTTCAATTGTGATCGAATTCCATCTAAAAATGATCACCCAACGAGTTTCATTCCCTCAAGGGGTTCTTCATCAGGGCTTAAGTTAGTGTTTCACATTCCCGTAGTATTTCAAAAAGATTCACGGGGTGCAGTCTATTTCACATGCACCTCAGATTCCGGTTGTTGCTTCAAAAGTATCCTAATTCCTTCAGCGTGTTACTCAATGTCTCAGACGTATGGGGCCAGTATTGTAAGCAACAATGATTTTGTCGGGAATACCGCACTCCTGGGTTAAAGTTATGCTTATGATCTGTGCGCGGTGAATCTGGGCCCCCAGGGGAGGAATAAATGAAATGCCAGCAACTGTATCGACAATGATTATGTCAGGAATACAGCACTGTGAGTTAAAGTGTTGCTTATTATCCACGTGTGGTGAATTTGGGCCACCGGGGAAGAATGAAGTGCCAGTAATCGTACCAATACCAACGCACAAGCCCAAGCCCTCAGATACGGGCTATCGGTGCGCGGTGAATTTGGGCCCCAGGGAGGGAAGAAACCATCTGCCAGCAACAGAGACGGGGCTGGCTTTGAAGAGGGTGCTGGCACGATCTGAGGCTGACCCGCAATAAGAATGACACTGCCTTGCACTCACGTAGGCGTGACAACTTCCAACCCGCTCAGGCAATGCGAGTGAAAGTCTATTACCTGGGAGCAGTTCGGGTCCTGCGGCCCTGCCGGGGCGAGTGGCAGAGGGGATTCCTCCCTCCTGGACGGCACCTCACGGAGGAGTCGGGACAGCCGGGCACACCTCCCATGAAGCTTCTCTTCCGGCTGGCGGCGTCCTGCTGGGCGGGGTGTTTCGCTACTGGTGCTCACTCGCAGAGGCATTCTCTGTCACTAGGCAATAGCCTGGCTTCCTGGTGACGCGGCCTCCCTCTTCGGGGACTCGGGCCGGAGAGGTGATTGACAATGAGTGAACCGGGTAACAAACAGCTGTGCGCTGACACACGCACCGGACTAGATGGGGCAGTAACTAACCAGAGCCCACACACTGCGGACCTCACGGCAGCAAAAAGCTGTGCACCGATACGCGCACCAGACCTGATGGTGATTAATCAGTAGAGCCCCCACGCTGCAGACTTCACAGCAGCTAATCAGTGGTGCACCGATCTGCGCACCGGACCAGAGGGCGAGAATTACTTAGAGCCCACTCGGCAGCGGGGGGACACGCAGCGCTGTAACCCACAGGCCTGCGGCGGTGAAAATCAATCAGCTGGCACTGCAGACCTCACGGTAGCTAACAGCTGTGCGCCGACACGCGCACCGAACCGGAGGGCAGCAATTAATCCGAGCACACACTCTGCAGTCGAGCCGGCTTCACAGCGGCTGGAAAGATGTTGCAGGAAACTTTTGTAGCCCTGAGTTTCCAATAACAGGAGGCCAGCTCTCTTCAGGCCCTTGGAGATTCTTCTTCAAGCGGTATGAAAGTACACAAACAGTTCCTTTCCCCTCTCCTTGGCAATCAGTAACCACTGCAGGCCCACCCCATCAAATAGCACACTGGCTCAGGGCAGTCAAGTTCCTTCAGCTTCTCTGGTTACTCTCCACGACAGAGGTTCATCTTGAAATTCCAGAAGTGATCTACCTTCTTGGGATCAGAGTCCCACTACTTATACCCCAAAATCCTTTGTCCTCTGAGGGCAGAGGGGCCTTTGCCTAGTCCAAACCAGTTCTGGCCAGCCCTGTAACACTTTGTTTACATGACTCCTTCTTTCCTTTCAGAGTGCAGGGCAGAGACATTAGACGCACCACAGGAGGTGGAGCCAGCATTGTGGAGGGAAGGCACAGCCCTATTCAGGTCCCAGGTGCAACTCCTCTCTCCCATCTAGATGCAGATCTCTCTATTCACCGCTGGGCCACCTCACCCTGTCTCCTGGAATTCCCCTGCCCTGTCACTCAAACTCCAGACAAGCAATACACAACCTAGCAGAGGCAGGCTTGGACAATTAAGCAAGAAAATACATACCTTCTAAAAAGTGGTATTTTCAAACACAGAATGTTAAAAGCAATTTCACTAAAATATGTATTTTATCATTCTGAGTTCAGGCCTACTAATTTCGAATTTCTACCATGTTCCCTGAGTCAATTAAGATGATAATATGTAATAATCTAAACTGCCCATTCTGGCCTATGGAGAACAGGTAGCCTTGCATTAGTGAAAAACGAAATAGGCTGTAATTCACTATTAGAACATGCCACACACACCAGGGCATGTCCTACCTTATCCTTACAATGCACCCTGCCCTGGGGCCTACCATAGGGGTGTCTGATATGAAGAAAAGGGAAGGTTTAGGGACGGGCAAGTGGGTGCACTTGCCCAGTCAGCATAACAGTACCAGACTGCACACAGGCTCTGCAATGGCAGACCTGAGACACACTTTTACAGGCCGCTTCTGTGGCACAACCAGTGCTGCAAGCCCACCAGCAGCATTTGGATTACCAGCCCTGGGCACTCCTGGTGCACTGTACTAGGGTCTGACAGGTAAACCAAACTAGCAAATCATGAAATCTCTAATCCATACATCAATTTACCATAGGGAGCACTTGCACTGTGACACTGGATAGCAGTGGCACAGTGCCCTAAGCATCTAAACCAGTGAAAATGTATCAAAAACAGAGGGGGCAACAGCGAAAAATGGAAGGGAGACCCACGCCAATGGTGCCTGGTCTAACAAGCACCTTAGATGGAAAATGAACGATACATGCAAGAAAGAAACCTGGTGAGGATCGCTGGAGAAGAAGGCGAGTGGACAACATAGTTAGACTTTGGGGTTCAATTTTCAGGAAAGACAGTAAGTTTAGGTTCAGCATTAGTTTCTCTGGTAGAGAGTTCCAAAGTATTGGTACAATAACAGAGAAAGATTAGGTGATGGATGGATGGATGGATGGATGGATGGATGGATGGATGGATGGATGGGTGGATGGATGGATGGATGGATGGATGGATGGATGGATGGATGGATGGATGGATGGATGGATGGATGGATGGAAAAATGGATGGATTGATAGATGCGTGGGTGGGTGGGTTGTGTTGTTTGAGAGGGGGTTTGGATAGGTAGAGAGAGAAATGGACAGGCGCATGAAAGGGTGATGTGTGCTTGGATTCTCAGATGAAAACATTTGATGAATGGCTACAAGGGAGCTGTGGAGCCTGAGAGTGATTATGATTCATGATACTATTCCACTGCAATTTCAATTTGTTGCTATACCAACTGCAGCATTGTACATTGAATAAGCACACCGTGATATGATTTGGTGGATAAAATATGAAAGCACCTTACAACAGGTACAATGTGTTTTCACAAATGATGATAGGGAAGCATTAAAGGAAGATTGAAAGCGGAAAAGTATGAAAAGTACAGCCACGCAGTTGGAAGCTAACACATATATAAATAATTGTTTTTTGCAAGCCAACGCTGTGTATGAGCGGGAACACTTTCTGCCCACAGTGGTTGCCCTCAGTTCATATAGCTCTGCACTGGGTCTGTTTCTGTTTACATTTCTGACACACAAGGGGCCTCGTGTTGACCACATGTATCCTTTCAGCTCAGTTATTTTATCTGCCTCCCCTAATTATAATGATTTTGATTGATGAGTTTATGTCACCACAGAGCCCAGGGCCTTAAAACAAAGGATTACCTTGGTGTCCTCTTTCTCAATGATGTCAACATTTGGCAGTCCTTTCATACTTTAAATCACCACGGGAATGTTAAAAAAGCAAAAACTATCTTAACCAGGCGTGACTCATCAAAGGGCTCATTCAGTGGACCTCTGCAGGGGCTGCCTTATTACCCTGCAGGCTGGAAGCATTCTTTGGTACTGATGATGTAGTACCGCAGCTTCTTTCAACATGTCTGCATAAGGCATCAATCATGGTACAGGTGTGAGCAAAGTTGTGATGTTTAATCCTCAAAACCTTTGCAAAATAATCACAAAAAACTTTAACAAATATTAGAAGGCTGTGACATTTTTCGCATTTAGACTTTCACGTTAAAAAGCTAGGTTTTGCCCCCCAAAATTCATATTTTTCACTTTCCAGATTATAAGAAGCATTGCAGGAGACATTTTTGGCTTCCCCGTAAACATGTTCATTTTGTACTAGAATGCCGTGATGTGGTGCGCCATTCGCCCTCCAGTGGCAGTCACCCAGCCTGAGTTCAAGTTGGAAGGAAAATCTAGCAAGTGCAAAGCGCATCCACTTACAATGTAAGACGAATTGAAGAAAAAACACAAACAGTTTCAGTGCAACGTTAAGGCTCACAAGAAAATGTTACACTATGCCTTGGAAATAATAGGAAGATAAAGCCATAAACTTGGAGGCATACAGAAATGCCAACTATCGTAAATTTTGCAGAACTTGCTTGCACAATAAAAGCTCTGTACAGCTACAGTATAATATAGGACGATAACCGACATGCCAAATGGCTCCCATACCTGATTTTTTAGTCAAGACCCCCTGCGCGCTTTGAACTGTAGGATTTACATATAACAGAGAAAATAAACTCCAAGTCCCAGGGTGCAACGTGCTGCTGGCTGAAAACGACAAGACTAGCTCGTAGTGGCCACTTAAAAGCTGGTAAATTATGAAAAATCCTGCTTTTTCGCACTAGTGCGATGTTCCGCACCTACATGGATTTAAGCAGTTAATAATTAGTTTCACTACCAGTAGTGATCAATTATGCACCTGGATGTCAGCAGTCCGAGCACTTTAAGCCTGTGTATTGGTATTTGTGTAGGTTAATTGTCATGCTACAGTCTTTGCCATACCTACCTCTGTTTTAATGTCCTGCCATCGCAGTAAGTAAAAGTCCTCAAACATGAGTGCGCTTTCTTGCTGTTTTATCGCGCACTTACTCAGTGTCAGTAGCGAGCTCAGCCCGCCCCCAGTGCGCCTACCTCTGGAGGGGCGCTGGAGCTCCTTGCAGCAGTCTCCCTATGGCCTAGGTCCAAAGAAAAATGTGTTGAAAACTTTTTCTGAAGGTGACTGGTGCCCCTTTGCTTTGTGTGTTTTTATTTGAATGTCGCTCCCTATCTTGCCCCCTCACCTTCCTCCTCCACCTACATTTTTTAATACATGGACAATTAAAGAGGGCGAGTGGACACGGTGCCAAATTTTGTTTCGCCCAGGGTGCTCTCTGAGCAAAGGCTTTCTCTAGTTGGCAGACATCAATTCTGGCCAAATATTAAAGCTTTCTGAATATAATTAATAATAATACCTGGGAATAACATTATTAGCATGCATTGTCCATACATATGTTCGAATGTTCCTCACCCATTACTGTATCAGCCCTACCCTTATGTGAAGAGTTCTGATACCTACAGGAGTCTTGCACGCACCTTGCATTATTATGTAACAAATGTTTTGCCTCTCAATACTGTATCCCTCTTAACCAAAAATTGTGAAGCGCTCTGATACCCGTAAGGGTCACGTTCGCGCTATACAAAACTTTATAAATAAAAATAAATAGCATGTTTTATATAGCTCTTAATACATAAGTGCTACCATTTCTGAGCACTTTAAATAAAAGGGTGACTATTACTCAATTATTGGTGTGGCAGGATGAAAGGCTGAGCTGGTACGCAGGAGTCGAACTTGTGAACCGTAGGAGCAGCAACAGCTTGCAAAGTAACTCTGAAGGCCAGGCTTCCGAAACATGTCTAAGTACCATACTGTTTAAATCCTAGCAAAAATATCTTTACTACTTCTGCTCTTTACTTTACGTTACCAAATGAAATGCATTACATTGACAGCAAAGAGATTACAAACGTAAATCTAATTCTGTTTCAGCCCCAAATTAGGCTTCTCCAAGAAGTAGCCCGTGAGCCACTGCTAGCTCTCCAGCTACCTGAAAGTAGCTCTCCTGTGTGCAGCACAACCTGCTAAATTACAAATGTTTGCTTGCTTGAATTAGTTAGTATAAGTATTCCAAAATTGAAAGGAGGTTTGGAGAAAAATGGATTTCCGAATTATATTTAAAACTTATAGTTGAGTGATAAATCATGCAATATTACTAATATTAACTTGGCGATTGGGGGTATTGCAACTATTACTGTTCAGTAATACACACGTAGAGGAATTGCAAATCGAAAAAAACTTTTTACACGAGTACTGGCAACTCTGCATGGTGCACTAAGGTGATCATTGCTTTCAATCTTGCATGGGGTGGCCACTAAAGTTATCTTATCTTATGTGGTCACTATTACCACACTAATAATATCAGTAGCTCGTAATCACTTTCATGGAACATAAGTAGCTCAAGTTACAGAAAAGGTTGGAGACACGCTAATCATATGCGTATTCAATGGGATATGTGGTATGCTGTGAATGAGAATGTTTCATATAATTTAGTTATTTAAACTAAAGGTTTGACTGGTCATTGCCTGGAATGGCTTGATGTGGAGAAGTGTGGCTCAATGGTTAGAGTGGCAGACCTCGATGCAGAGCTCTGGTCCGGGACCAGGGTTCGATTCCTGTCACGGCAGGGTCTCGGGCTATAAATTCCGCAGACCGGATATTCTCGCCTCAGTGCCTATTCTAATCATGGGTCCCACGCTGCAACTCTGGGCAATAGCTTGCTTAATCTCCACAACGGCCCCAACAGCGCTGGGATGCCTGTCCTCACCATGGGGGTGCCCAGGAGTGGACACCTCACATGGAAAGCCAGGAAGGGTTCCACAGCGGTATGAGTAAGAAGTGCCAGGATGCCCCTGTTGGGGGTGGCAGTGCGCTGTACAAACACATTTACATTTATGTGCAACACAAAGGTTCACAAAGGTCAAGGTTCACGCCCCTGCATTTCCTCTTGCTAATAGTTGTGTCACATCACGCTGCGTTTAGTATTCATAAAGCATTCCTCTTGGCGAAACTGATAATTAGATCTGAAAAAATCTTTGCATTGGAAGAAGCCAATCTAAACTCAGTGATTATTACTGCGCGGTCAGTAATCGACAGTTAATTAATCTGAAACTGTGGAGCAGAAACCCCCAAGCAATGAAGTTTACTTACCTGCATGTCCACTGTAGTTTGTCAATGTGGAAAATGACGACAATTCAATTACAAAATGGCGGACTTGTTTCTATGAACACGTGATTCGTTTTTACCTCGGTACTGGGTTTTGAAACGTTATTGAAACTATCCAGGTCTTAACCTGCCCAATGCAGAATTACAGTTTAGTCTCTGCTTTTATTATTCATCGTGTGGATTATGCGGTTGTATTGTCGTCCCGGTAGCCGAAAGTTCCTCCGGCTCTTTCTGTGATACCCACTGCTTTTGTTTTTGTTTAGGCCCTTGTTTCCGCTGGATAAACGACGAGAAACCCCTTTACCGGCTCTTCCAGACAGAGTATCGCGTCATTGTTTTTCAGATGACCTGCAAATCTTTCCTGGCAGGGCCCGTTCATCCCTTTGATTTACTGAGAAAGAACACTTTAAATCCATCCAGGTAGAACCCAAAAATATTGAAAATAGTTAGTTTCCTTTTATGAAGCTTGATTTCAAAACTTGTAAAAATAGACCCGTGGAATCGAATGTTTTCAGTTTCGTTTGAGAAACCTAACCCCCAGTCCCACGACGGAAATACAATTAAATTAACATCAGGTATACTCCCCCCACTTTAAACCTCGCATATAAGAATCCCTACACGGATAACCACATTCTTCACAAATGTATTTAACTCATCCCTGATTAATGTAGCACTGCTCCTTTGTTAATTTATGCAAACCAACACCGGATTCTAGTAACCCATTAATGTTTTGCACCTAGATTACTGTAGGAAGCTCTTGATGATACATTGTACTCTGGTTAACTACTGTACTTAGTCGTCCAGGTAGCTGTGCTTCTGTGCACCTCCAAAGCAGCAAGAAAAGGGAGAAATGCAGGCAGGCTTTTCATTTAAAAGTTCCCAGTAACCTAAGGGTACATATATTTTTTAATTTGACCAGGACGGCCATGCCGCTACATATATAGATCCACACATATACACTCCTTCTCATAGGACGTTTACAATGCTTAATAATTCGTTGTTTTTGTATATTTTCAAAGGTTCCAGAACATTAGATGTGGTTATAGTTCAAAGGATGTTTGTTGATTGATAACATAAGAGTTTATGGTTCTCGATACTTTGCTTATGCTATGAATAAGTACGTTTAAAAGGTAAATTGAATCAGCTGTTTCTTCAAATTTTTGGTTTCCTAAATACCTGGGGCAATGTTTTCAATAGCTCCTGGGAGAAAGAAAAGTAAGGCAGTGTGGGTAGAACCAGTTGCCACAGCGATGTTCACACATGTTGAGGGCTTCACGTGCATGTCAAATTGAACTGCGTATTAAGCTTACCAGTCAGGTTTCAGCCCAATGAGTGAGTGCTCAAACGGAAATTGTTGGGAAATTATGTTGCTTTCAGCCCACTCAACACTAAGGGCCTTATGAAGAGTTTTGGTGTTCCTGGAGCTGGCTGCACGTCACTGCTCCACTCCAGTGTGGCGGTGATCGGACAGCTACCACGACTACAAGGGTCCCATGGACCACCACAGTCATAATAAGACCCTAAGAAAACTTTAGGGTTATGTGAGCACTTTACAAATACTGATGCCCGTCATTAAAAACATTGCATTTATCCTGATGAAGCTATATATTACCCGCAAGACACTGTGCCCAACAACTCTTTCCATACCCACTGTTTCTTTACCAGACCCTTTCTTTACCCACTCTGCAGGCACAAAGAAATGGAACTCCAAATGCTCACCCCTAAACTCCACATTGTGGGGTCACTCGATTCTCATCTCTCTTACACAGTGGCAGTTCTTCCGCTAAGGCGGAGGAGCTTTGCCCCACTGCCTTCAAGCAGGATAAGAAAGGAAAAAATAAAATGATAATAACATAATGATATTATAATTTTATTTTGTCCTCCTGCTGCTGCAGTTGCATGAGGGGGCAGGGTGGGGCTGAAGAGCAGAGGAGGAGGGTACAACCCTCCTAAGTGTGCAATGACTGTTTGGTTGACCCTCTCGGGTCGTCCAAAACAGTCATGTGCACTTTCAGTGTTCTCCATGCAGGCTGCATTATAGCCTGCATGGAAAACATGCCCACCCCTCCAGACCCTGGCTGAGCGCTGTGTCATTGCGCTCAGACCAATCACAACGCTGTTGTGATTGGTTAGGTGAGCCTGTGTGCCGGGTGCTTCTGTTCCTTAAAGACGAGAGCAGGATCTGAGATGTGGGACCCAGCGGGAAGGTAAGTGTTTTTTTATTTTACTGTGACCCGTGCGCACCGCCCACCCCCTCATGCCCGCATCCACGCCCGCCCGGACACCCGCGAGCCGTGCTGGCTGCCACTGCTCTTACAATCGTAAACATTTCTTTCTATTTTTCATTTTCAGGAGCCTTCAATGAGTACATGTTAGACACACAAAAAGTGTAAAGCATGACAAATGAATACATGATTGGTACCTCCAATCTGCTAACCTACACACTAAAGAAACATTGAAAATAAAGTTGAGTGAATAAAATTCCCTTTTTAAAATTAAAAAAGGTAATCAGCTTTGCATAAGCCCAAGTTTGTATTGCTTCCTGAAAAGCGATTATATTGACCAAGATTCTATTCATGTTGCAAAATTGATGTCTGCACTTTGTTCTGATACTTTCCACTACACAGAGTGGGGAGCCCCATAAAAACAGAGGCCGTATCAAAGGTACATGCATGTATGTTTTTGGCAGTATCATAAAAATACAGCAATAGTAAGTCTACACTTAAAGAATAAGAATAAATACAGGTAGGTCCAAAGTCTCAATTCATACATTTATTACGGGGCTATTAAGGTCTAGTGAATAAATGCCTCCACCCTTACATCCCCCTCATACATGATTAAATCTTTTATGAGGGTTTTTAGTGGTCCTCTGCTTTTCGAAGTTATATATCTATAACATGAAATTCCTGAGCCCATACCAAAAGCTCTGGATGGACATTGGTCTTCAAGTTGCGTACAGTATGAAACTGTGCAATTAAAATAACTAAAAAAGCAAATTGATTATGTGTGTTGTTACTAAATGACACCACAATTAGTTCCGGATCATACTTAATTATTCTACCTGAAGCACTTGAGATTTTAGCTACCACGCTTTCCCAATATGTTGTTATTACTGAGCATGTAGCAAACATGCATATCCTATATCTAACTTGCGACTTACAACTGATCATAACCTTTGCATTATGCCACTAACTTAGCTTAATGGGTGATATGAAAAGTAAAATAGATTTCGATAATGCTGCAGGCATAATTTAGCCACAGTGAAAGTCTTCAGGCTCATTGTAATGAACTGTTTGATATTTCCTTTTTGATTTCTCGTAGCAACCACTGAGACCATTTCTTTGCCCATAGAGTTAGTTGATCCAGCACTTGTTCCATAATACATAGTAGTAGCCAGCCAATCTTTGTGGGCCTTGATCCAACAAAGTGGTGCATATGTTCAGACAACAATCAGGCACCAGAACCTGACCTTTCGACGGACCAAACTAACAAAAGAACAACCTTTCAACTCTTTCTCCATTGAAGCAATACTGGATACACCAATATTTTTACTCTTACTTCAATTTTCAAACACCAATCTCCATACAAAGCATTTGAAATATAAGAGTCTTAAAGATCTGGCCATCCATATAGCCTCACAAATCTAATCACTCCCAGCTACCTAAAATTTATGAATAGACTGTCCTCCAGGGTTCTTCGGGGAGCATGCATATATTAGGCCTGTATACAGACAGTGGGTGAAATGGATGTCAACTAGAGACACCAGTCCATGCAGTGAAAGTCATTTCAGAATCCTACATTTAAAGTTTCACTTAAGAAATTCGTAAATAGGTGGATATCGTCCTCCTGGTGCAGGGAACTCCCACTTCCAGAATTTTATCAATAAATTGTTTAATTTGGCACTCACACAAACAAACGACACGTACCCGCAAAATGGTACACACACACAGGGGATCCACATCCTGGCCACAAACAACAGGCCACCATAGGGGTTGCATGGCCAGCACCACTACCACCCCCACCCATAGGGCTTATGTTGCCCATCACCCCTGCCACCCCCACCCATAGGGGACCTGTTGCCCATCACCCCTGCCACCCCCACCCATAGGGCATATGTTGCCCATCACCCCTGCCACCCCCACCCATAGGGGACCTGTTGCCCA
This sequence comes from Triturus cristatus, assembly GCF_964204655.1. Taxonomy (NCBI): domain Eukaryota; kingdom Metazoa; phylum Chordata; class Amphibia; order Caudata; family Salamandridae; genus Triturus; species Triturus cristatus. Next base: position 1,216,143,231 of record NC_140591.1, read on the forward strand.
GCACTACTGCCACCCCCACCCATATGGGACCTGTGGCCCAGCACTCCTGCCACCCCCACTCATAGTGCTTATGTTGCACATCACCCCTGGCACCCCCACTCATAGGGCTTATGTTGCCCATCACCCCTGCCACCCCCACTCATAGGGCTTATGTTGCCCATCACCCCTGCCACCCCCACTCATAGGGGACCTGTTGCCCATCACCCCTGCCACCCCCACTAATAGGGCTTATGTTGCCCATCACCCCTACCACCCCCACCCATAGGGAACCTGTTGCCCAGCACTACTGCCACCCCCACCCATAGGGGACCTGTTGCCCATCACCCCTGCCACCCCCACTCATAGGGCTTATGTTGCCCATCACCCCTGCCACCCCCACCCATAGGGGACCTGTTGCCCATCACCCCTGCCACCCCCACCCATAGGGCATATGTTGCCCATCACCCCTGCCACCCCCACCCATAGGGGACCTGTTGCCCAGCACTACTGCCACCCCCACCCATATGGGACCTGTTGCCCAGCACTCCTGCCACCCCCACTCATAGTGCTTATGTTGCACATCATCCCTGGCACCCCCACTCATAGGGCTTATGTTGCCCATCACCCCTGCCACCCCCACCCATAGGGATTATGTTGCCCATCACCCCTGCCACCCCCACTCATAGGGGACCTGTTGCCCATCACCCCTGCCACCCCCACTAATAGGGCTTATGTTGCCCATCACCCCTACCACCCCCACCCATAGGGAACCTGTTGCCCAGCACTACTGCCACCCCCACCCATAGGGGACCTGTTGCCCATCACCCCTGCCACCCCCACTCATAGGGCTTATGTTGCCCATCACCCCTGCCACCCCCACTCATAGGGGACCTGTTGCCCAGCACTCCTGCCACCCCCAATCATAGGACTTATGTTGCCCATCACCCAAGCCACCCCCACCCATAGGGGACGTGTTGCCCATCACCCCTGCCAGCCCCACTCATAGGGCTTATGTTGCACATCACCCCTGGCACCCCCACTCATAGGGCTTATGTTGCCCATCACCCCTGCCATCCCATTCATAGAGCTTATGTTGCCCATCACCCCTGCCACCCCCACTGATAGGGGACCTGTTGCCCATCACCCCTGCCACCCCCACTCATAGGGCTTATGTTTCTCATCACCCCTGCCACCCCCACCCATAGGGGACCTGTTGCCCATCACCCCTGCCACCCCCACTCATAGGGCTTATGTTGCACATCACCCCTGGCACCCCCACTCATAGGGCTTATGTTGCCCATCACCGCTGCCACCCCCACCCATAGGGGACCTGTTGCCCAGCACTACTGCCACCCCTACCCATAGGGGACCTGTTGCCCAGCACTCCTGCCACCCCCACTCATAGGGCTTATGTTGCCCATAACCCCTGCCACCCCTACTCATAGGGCTTATGTTGCCCATCACCCCTGCCACCCCACTCATAGGGGACCTGTTGCCCATCACCCCTGCCACCCCCACCCATAGGGGACCTGTTGCCGAGCACCCCTGCCACCTCCACTCATAGGGCATATGATGCCCATCACCCCTGCCACCCCCACTCATAGGGGACCTGTTGCCCAGCACTACTGCGCACAGGGTCAAGACTGATTTGCATATGGCCATGTCTGAACTGGGGTGGCGTAGTGGGCAAAAGAACGATGGATTTAACCCAGATCTCTTGACTGGGGGAGAATGTCTGCATTGTCAGCATTCCGTCCATCATTTGTTTGTTGAAACGCTTTTCGCCCTAAGTGGGATGGGTATTCCCAGACGTGGGACCCGTGCTCACTACGCCACTGGAGTCAAGCTATCCTGGCTGATGACGGCTGATAGCCAGAAACCGGTCCTAGGATGCTTGATTCCGGTCCAGGGAAGACATGGCTTGGCAGTTCGGGCTGGACTGTTCCCATGAGGCACAGGGTCAAGACTGATTTGCATATGGCCATGTCTGAACTGGGGTGGCGTAGTGGGCAAAAGAACGATGGATTTAACCCAGATCTCTTGACTGGGGGAGAATGTCTGCATTGTCAGCATTCCGTCCATCATTTGTTTGTTGAAACGCTTTTCGCCCTAAGTGGGATGGGTATTCCCAGACGTGGGACCCGTGCTCACTACGCCACTGGAGTCAAGCTATCCTGGCTGATGACGGCTGATAGCCAGAAACCGGTCCTAGGATGCTTGATTCCGGTCCAGGGAAGACATGGCTTGGCAGTTCGGGCTGGACTGTTCCCATGAGGCACAGGGTCAAGACTGATTTGCATATGGCCATGTCTGAACTGGGGTGGCGTAGTGGGCAAAAGAACGATGGATTTAACCCAGATCTCTTGACTGGGGGAGAATGTCTGCATTGTCAGCATTCCGTCCATCATTTGTTTGTTGAAACCCCCACTCATAGGGCTTATGTTGCCCATCACCCCTGCCACCCCCACCCATAGGGGACCTGTTGCCCAGCACTCCTGCCACCCCCACCCATATGGGACCTGTTGCCCAGCACTCCTGCCACCCCCACTCATAGTGCTTATGTTGCACATCACCCCTGGCACCCCCACTCATAGGGCTTATGTTGCCCATCACCCCTGCCACCCCCACTCATAGGGCTTATGTTGCCCATCACCCCTGCCACCCCCACTCATAGGGGACCTGTTGCCCATCACCCCTGCCACCCCCACTAATAGGGCTTATGTTGCCCATCACCCCTACCACCCCCACCCATAGGGAACCTGTTGCCCAGCACTACTGCCACCCCCACCCATAGGGGACCTGTTGCCCATCACCCCTGCCAACCCCACTCATAGGGCTTATGTTGCCCATCACCCCTGCCACCCCCACCCATAGGGGACCTGTTGCCCATCACCCCTGCCACCCCCACCCATAGGGCATATGTTGCCCATCACCCCTGCCACCCCCACCCATAGGGGATCTGTTGCCCAGCACTACTGCCACCCCCACCCATATGGGACCTGTTGCCCAGCACTCCTGCCACCCCCACTCATAGTGCTTATGTTGCACATCATCCCTGGCACCCCCACTCATAGGGCTTATGTTGCCCATCACCTCTGCCACCCCCACCCATAGGGATTATGTTGCCCATCACCCCTGCCACCCCCACTCATAGGGGACCTGTTGCCCATCACCCCTGCCACCCCCACTAATAGGGCTTATGTTGCCCATCACCCCTACCACCCCCACCCATAGGGAACCTGTTGCCCAGCACTACTGCCACCCCCACCCATAGGGGACCTGTTGCCCATCACCCCTGCCACCCCCACTCATAGGGCTTATGTTGCCCATCACCCCTGCCACCCCCACTCATAGGGGACCTGTTGCCCAGCACTCCTGCCACCCCCAATCATAGGACTTATGTTGCCCATCACCCAAGCCACCCCCACCCATAGGGGACCTGTTGCCCATCACCCCTGCCAGCCCCACTCATAGGGCTTATGTTGCACATCACCCCTGGCACCCCCACTCATAGGGCTTATGTTGCCCATCACCCCTGCCATCCCATTCATAGAGCTTATGTTGCCCATCACCCCTGCCACCCCCACTGATAGGGGACCTGTTGCCCATCACCCCTGCCACCCCCACTCATAGGGCTTATGTTTCTCATCACCCCTGCCACCCACACCCATAGGGGACCTGTTGCCCATCACCCCTGCCACCCCCACTCATAGGGCGTATGTTGCACATCACCCCCGGCACCCCCACTCATAGGGCTTATGTTGCCCATCACCGCTGCCACCCCCACCCATAGGGGACCTGTTGCCCAGCACTACTGCCACCCCTACCCATAAGGGACCTGTTGCCCAGCACTCCTGCCACCCCCACTCATAGGGCTTATGTTGCCCATAACCCCTGCCACCCCTACTCATAGGGCTTATGTTGCCCATCACCCCTGCCACCCCACTCATAGGGGACCTGTTGCCCATCACCCCTGCCACCCCCACCCATAGGGGACCTGTTGCCGAGCACCCCTGCCACCTCCACTCATAGGGCATATGTTGCCCATCACCCCTGCCACCCCCACTCATAGGGCTTATGTTGCCCCTCACCCCTGCCACCCCCACCCATAGGGGACCTGTTGCCCAGCACTACTGCCACCCCCACCCATATGGGACCTGTTGCCCAGCACTCCTGCCACCCCCACTCATAGTGCTTATGTTGCACATCACCCCTGGCACCCCCAGTCATAGGGCTTATGTTGCCCATCACCCCTGCCACCCCCACTCATAGGGCTTATGTTGCCCATCACCCCTGCCACCCCCACTCATAGGGGACCTGTTGCCCATCACCCCTGCCACCCCCACTAATAGGGCTTATGTTGCCCATCACCCCTACCACCCCCACCCATAGGGAACCTGTTGCCCAGCACTACTGCCACCCCCACCCATAGGGGACCTGTTGCCCATGACCCCTGCCACCCCCACTCATAGGGCTTATGTTGCCCATCACCCCTGCCACCCCCACTCATAGGGGACCTGTTGCCCAGCACTCCTGCCACCCCCAATCATAGGGCTTATGTTGCCCATCACCCCTGCCACCCCCACCCATAGGGGACCTGTTGCCCATCACCCCTGCCACCCCCACCCATAGGGCATATGTTGCCCATCACCCCTGCCACCCCCACCCATAGGGGACCTGTTGCCCAGCACTACTGCCACCCCCACCCATATGGGACCTGTTGCCCAGCACTCCTGCCACCCCCACTCATAGTGCTTATGTTGCACATCACCCCTGGCACCCCCACTCATAGGGCTTATGTTGCCCATCACCCCTGCCACCCCCACCCATAGGGCTTATGTTGCCCATCACCCCTGCCACCCCCACTCATAGGGGACCTGTTGCCCATCACCCCTGCCACCCCCACTAATAGGGCTTATGTTGCCCATCACCCCTACCACCCCCACCCATAGGGAACCTGTTGCCCAGCACTACTGCCACCCCCACCCATAGGGGACCTGTTGCCCATCACCCCTGCCACCCCCACTCATAGGGCTTATGTTGCCCATCACCCCTGCCACCCCCACTCATAGGGGACCTGTTGCCCAGCACTCCTGCCACCCCCAATCATAGGACTTATGTTGCCCATCACCCAAGCCACCCCCACCCATAGGGGACCTGTTGCCCATCACCCCTGCCAGCCCCACTCATAGGGCTTATGTTGCACATCACCCCTGGCACCCCCACTCATAGGGCTTATGTTGCCCATCACCCCTGCCATCCCATTCATAGAGCTTATGTTGCCCATCACCCCTGCCACCCCCACTGATAGGGGACCTGTTGCCCATCACCCCTGCCATCCCCACTCATAGGGCTTATGTTTCTCATCACCCCTGCCACCCCCACCCATAGGGGACCTGTTGCCCATCACCCCTGCCACCCCCACTCATAGGGCTTATGTTGCACATCACCCCTGGCACCCCCACTCATAGGGCTTATGTTGCCCATCACCGCTGCCACCCCCACCCATAGGGCTTATGTTGCCCATCACCCCTGCCACCCCCACTCATAGGGGACCTGTTGCCCATCACCCCTGCCACCCCCACTAATAGGGCTTATGTTGCCCATCACCCCTACCACCCCCACCCATAGGGAACCTGTTGCCCAGCACTACTGCCACCCCCACCCATAGGGGACCTGTTGCCCATCACCCCTGCCACCCCCACCCATAGGGCATATGTTGACCATCACCCCTGCCACCCCCACCCATAGGGGACCTGTTGCCCAGCACTACTGCCACCCCCACCCATATGGGACCTGTTGCCCAGCACTCCTGCCACCCCCACTCATAGTGCTTATGTTGCACATCACCCCTGGCACCCCCACTCATAGGGCTTATGTTGCCCATCACCCCTGCCACCCCCACCCATAGGGCTTATGTTGCCCATCACCCCTGCCACCCCCACTCATAGGGGACCTGTTGCCCATCACCCCTGCCACCCCCACTAATAGGGCTTATGTTGCCCATCACCCCTACCACCCCCACCCATAGGGAACCTGTTGCCCAGCACTACTGCCACCCCCACCCATAGGGGACCTGTTGCCCATCACCCCTGCCACCCCCACTCATAGGGCTTATGTTGCCCATCACCCCTGCCACCCCCACTCATAGGGGACCTGCTGCCCAGCACTCCTGCCACCCCCAATCATAGGACTTATGTTGGCCATCACCCAAGCCACCCCCACCCATAGGGGACCTGTTGCCCATCACCCCTGCCAGCCCCACTCATAGGGCTTATGTTGCACATCACCCCTGGCACCCCCACTCATAGGGCTTATGTTGCCCATCACCCCTGCCATCCCATTCATAGAGCTTATGTTGCCCATCACCCCTGCCACCCCCACTGATAGGGGACCTGTTGCCCATCACCCCTGCCACCCCCACTCATAGGGCTTATGTTTCTCATCACCCCTGCCACCCCCACCCATAGGGGACCTGTTGCCCATCACCCCTGCAACCCCCACTCATAGGGCTTATGTTGCACATCACCCCTGGCACCCCCACTCATAGGGCTTATGTTGCCCATCACCGCTGCCACCCCCACCCATAGGGCTTATGTTGCCCATCACCCCTGCCACCCCCACTCATAGGGGACCTGTTGCCCATCACCCCTGCCACCCCCACTAATAGGGCTTATGTTGCCCATCACCCCTACCACCCCCACCCATAGGGAACCTGTTGCCCAGCACTACTGCCACCCCCACCCATAGGCGACCTGTTGCCCATCACCCCTGCCACCCCCACTCATAGGGCTTATGTTGCCCATCACCCCTGCCACCCCCACTCATAGGGGACCTGTTGCCCAGCACTCCTGCCACCCCCAATCATAGGACTTAGGTTGCCCATCACCCAAGCCACCCCCACCCATAGGGGACCTGTTGCCCAGCACTCCTGCCACCCCCACTCATAGTGCTTATGTTGCACATCACCCCTGGCACCCCCACTCATAGGGCTTATGTTGCCCATCACCCCTGCCACCCCCACCCATAGGGCTTATGTTGCCCATCACCCCTGCCACCCCCACTCATAGGGGACCTGTTGCCCATCACCCCTGCCACCCCCACTAATAGGGCTTATGTTGCCCATCACCCCTACCACCCCCACCCATAGGGAACCTGTTGCCCAGCACTACTGCCACCCCCACCCATAGGGGACCTGTTGCCCATCACCCCTGCCACCCCCACTCATAGGGCTTATGTTGCCCATCACCCCTGCCACCCCCACTCATAGGGGACCTGTTGCCCAGCACTCCTGCCACCCCCAATCATAGGACTTAGGTTGCCCATCACCCAAGCCACCCCCACCCATAGGGGACCTGTTGCCCAGCACTCCTGCCACCCCCACTCATAGTGCTTATGTTGCACATCACCCCTGGCACCCCCACTCATAGGGCTTATGTTGCCCATCACCCCTGCCACCCCCACCCATAGGGCTTATGTTGCCCATCACCCCTGCCACCCCCACTCATAGGGGACCTGTTGCCCATCACCCCTGCCACCCCCACTAATAGGGCTTATGTTGCCCATCACCCCTACCACCCCCACCCATAGGGAACCTGTTGCCCAGCACTACTGCCACCCCCACCCATAGGGGACCTGTTGCCCATCACCCCTGCCACCCCCACTCATAGGGCTTATGTTGCCCATCACCCCTGCCACCCCCACTCATAGGGGACCTGTTGCCCAGCACTCCTGCCACCCCCAATCATAGGACTTATGTTGCCCATCACCCAAGCCACCCCCACCCATAGGGGACCTGTTGCCCATCACCCCTGCCAGCCCCACTCATAGGGCTTATGTTGCACATCACCCCTGGCACCCCCACTCATAGGGCTTATGTTGCCCATCACCCCTGCCATCCCATTCATAGAGCTTATGTTGCCCATCACCCCTGCCACCCCCACTGATAGGGGACCTGTTGCCCATCACCCCTGCCACCCCCACTCATAGGGCTTATGTTTCTCATCACCCCTGCCACCCCCACCCATAGGGGACCTGTTGCCCATCACCCCTGCCACCCCCACTCATAGGGCTTATGTTGCACATCACCCCTGGCACCCCCACTCATAGGGCTTATGTTGCCCATCACCGCTGCCACCCCCACCCATAGGGGACCTGTTGCCCAGCACTACTGCCACCCCTACCCATAGGGGACCTGTTGCCCAGCACTCCTGCCACCCCCACTCATAGGGCTTATGTTGCCCATAACCCCTGCCACCCCTACTCATAGGGCTTATGTTGCCCATCACCCCTGCCACCACACTCATATGGGACCTGTTGCCCATCACCCCTGCCACCCCCACCCATAGGGGACCTGTTGCCGAGCACCCCTGCCACCTCCACTCATAGGGCATATGTTGCCCATCACCCCTGCCACCCCCACTCATAGGGCTTATGTTGCCCATCACCCCTGCCACCCCCACCCATAGGGGACCTGTTGCCCATCACCCCTGCCACCCCCACCCATAGGGCATATGTTGCCCATCACCCCTGCCACCCCCACCCATAGGGGACCTGTTGCTCAGCACTACTGCCACCCCCACCCATATGGGACCTGTTGCCCAGCACTCCTGCCACCCCCACTCATAGTGCTTATGTTGCACATCACCCCTGGCACCCCCAGTCATAGGGCTTATGTTGCCCATCACCCCTGCCCCCCCCACTCATAGGGCTTATGTTGCCCATCACCCCTGCCACCCCCACTCATAGGGGACCTGTTGCCCATCACCCCTGCCACCCCCACTAATAGGGCTTATGTTGCCCATCACCCCTACCACCCCCACCCATAGGGAACCTGTTGCCCAGCACTACTGCCACCCCCACCCATAGGGGACCTGTTGCCCATGACCCCTGCCACCCCAACTCATAGGGCTTATGTTGCCCATCACCCCTGCCACCCCCACTCATAGGGAACCTGTTGCCCAGCACTCCTGCCACCCCCAATCATAGGACTTATGTTGCCCATCACCCAAGCCACCCCCACCCATAGGGGACCTGTTGCCCATCACCCCTGCCAGCCCCACTCATAGGGCTTATGTTGCACATCACCCCTGGCACCCCCACTCATAGGGCTTATGTTGCCCATCACCCCTGCCATCCCATTCATAGGGCTTATGTTGCCCATCACCCCTGCCACCCCCACTGATAGGGGACTTGTTGCCCATCACCCCTGCCACCCCCACTCATAGGGCTTATGTTTCTCATCACCCCTGCCACCCCCACCCATAGGGGACCTGTTGCCCATCACCCCTGCCACCCCCACTCATAGGGCTTATGTTGCACATCACCCCTGGCACCCCCACTCATAGGGCTTATGTTGCCCATCACCGCTGCCACCCCCACCCATAGGGGACCTGTTGCCCAGCACTACTGCCACCCCTACCCATAGGGGACCTGTTGCCCAGCACTCCTGCCACCCCCACTCATAGGGCTTATGTTGCCCATAACCCCTGCCACCCCCACTCATAGGGCTTATGTTGCCCATCACCCCTGCCACCCCACTCATAGGGGACCTGTTGCCCATCACCCCTGCCACCCCCACCCATAGGGGACCTGTTGCCGAGCACCCCTGCCACCTCCACTCATAGGGCATATGTTGCCCATCACCCCTGCCACACATCCATCATACTCCAACATTAGTTATGTCAGCAAAATACATCCCCCCTAACATCATGACAACAGTGTGTAGTCTGTGACAAATGCCCACAACAGTGATTATGACTTCGAACATACAATGTAACTAACAGCACATGTGTGACCAACAAATGAGTGTGCCCTACACAAGGCAAGCATCACTATAGCACTGTGTCAATGTAAAAAGAACACCCCCTCACTGTGTAGAACAAAAGTTAAGTGTTGGCTTCCAAACTGCAGCAAATGTCGAGCATTGTGGTGATGGGGTCTAAACCCCCCCTCATCACCGTGACCAAAAGGTAAGTGTCATCATGGTCAAAGCTGCAATTGCCAAACAACATATATGATTCTCGGTCCCAACACATCAAACACTCCTGGGGCAAAGTAGTGGTTGTGTCCCATACCCACAGAGATGTGGTGAGGCTATCAATGCTGTGAAAACATAACATACTCTCAGCCATGTGCACCACTCATGGGGGCTGACAATGCATACAGTGTACAATGACACAAAAGCAGAAGTGACCATCACAAAGCATACACACATCTTGAAAATAGACACACTAATCAAAACAACCTGTGGAGACTGTAGGTGTCAGGTCACAAACTCCCATTCCATGCCAGCAATGGCACCTAACAACCAGGATGAATGTGCACAATGATGTGATATGACTCACAGGGACAGCAGGGAAAATCACAGAAACAGCATCCAGACAATGGCCCACAACAGCAATACCAAAGCACTGATGCAGATGCACAAACACAAACAGGCAACCTCACACTGCACATCTGATACAACATGTGTGTGTGTGTGTGTCTCAGTATCCCCAGGCAACTACACATGAGGGGGGCTGAACCACAGTGACACAGATGTGGACACAGTGCCATACACAAGTAAACCATCATTGGGACCCCCTTAGTGGGCAATCAGGCATTGTGAGATGATAGGGAGCACAACAGACACATGTGACACAAGCTGGAATGAACACCAACTAACACAGCAAGAGACAGACACACAAAAGCACTACCCCCAGGGACCAGACATTGGGGTGACACAAGCATGCATGACACCTCCACTGTGATGACAAAGGTAGATGTCGTACAAACTGGGAAACCCAGACATGTGTCCTGTTCCACAAACGTACATCACACATACACAAACACAAATCACTCAGCATGGCCCGTCATCCATGGACAAACAGGAGCTAGGGGCCCATCCATGCAAGCATTTTCATCAGTCCACCCTCAACACCACACACCCTGAACTGCAACAATGCACATCTGTGAAGCACACATGGACAGGTGACATTGCACATGAACCCATGTCAAACACAGGAATGTTAGGAGGAACTAAGGTGCACAGACTCATCATACAAGGACAGTTTACAACCCTGGTGAATGACAGACATACTGCACAGTATGCGGTACATGCCCATGACGTCAAAGCTCACGTAAACTTCAGAATACCTGCCACAGTCCCAGGGCAATGCAGAACCCAAGGAGAACCACAAGGCACACATGCTGACACCAGCAAACATTGCAGCCCTGAACCCGACAAGTGGGAGCACTCACACACACATACACATGTCTCAATCACCGAAAGGTACCACCTAGGGACAACTACATGACATTGCGAACAAACAAGTGCCTTGGGGACCCCTGACTGTGTCCCATCTGCGTCTGACAACATCATCACCACTCAGAACTGACAAATCCCAATGATGAAACACCAATTAACAGTAGTGTGTCATGCACCCACACATCGGTAGCCCATGGCAAAGTTGTGGGATGAACACAGTAACACTCAGCAAGCATCAAGCACAGGGACATATCAAGGGAACACTGCTTGTGTATGAAAAGGGATGTGGACACACACACACATGCTCATACAACACACACCATGGGCTCAGGCTATGTCACGGGACAACACACTTACTTGAGGGGACCCAACTCCTGTGGAAGCCGAGCTGTGCCAAACATAGACACAGCACGTTTCAGTCATGTCAGCAGAGCACTTGGTCACAACAGCCTGGGTACGGGAGTCTCCCCTAAGTCATCTGCACATACTCAAAACATATGTACAGCAAGTTGCACAGAGGAACCAGTTGCTCCTATACCAATGATGCCCACACCTGTAGGTCCAGTGGTGATGCGCACAAAGTCAGGGAAAAAGACAAATTTGACAATGGTAAGCACATCATATGTGCATGGGTGCAAACCAGAGATGTGAACATGCAAATGAAATGTTCACAGAGATGCCCACAAATAGTTGATCATGACACACCCAGGTAGCTGCAAAGGATGACATGGATACCGACCAAAATAGGATACATATCTCATGGACCACATGGAGTACCTCACATCAACACCTCTGTATTCAACATTGGAAACCAAGGATTACAGGTGCAAGGTAATTTCACTAGATACGGTGATATTGGTAATAGGTAATAGGCGCCTGTAGTTAATTTCACCAGGTATTTAAAGAGATTATACTAGTGACGGTGCTCAAGGGTTAGAGAGAACTACCTGCCTCCCTCAGTTATTGTGGCAAAAGCAACAAAGAGTCATCAAATATGTACCCAAGCACACACAAAATTTCGGTTCACAGTTAGCGAATTAGATCACACATAAAACACAATAAATCAATCTTTGGTTTCTTTCTCGTTTCTTTCTTCTTTTTAATCGTTCCGTTTGTAAAGTAGTTCCCAAGCCAACACGTGTTTCGTCACCTCAGTATGATTGTACATGCGACTTGTTCATGGCTGAACACTTTTGTTGTATTGCGGTTTATAGCGCGACGATAGTTCCAAGCCACACTAATCCTGTGGCGTGAGGGAAATTCCTAGTAAGGGCTGAACTTCGATATCATGAAAACTCCAACATTTAAACTTGTGGTCTCCAATCTCTGGACTGTATACGCTGTGCTGCAGAATGACGAAGCTCCCACCTCACACCGGACTCCAAATGCGAATCAACCTAATGTACAGCTAAATCAAGTTCACAGGGATAAAGAAAAAAGCTTTATATAGCATATTAAAAGTTAAACGTCCGTTCAAACAAAAGGCCAATGGCCAGTCCATTATCAAATGCCAAGGAGTGAACTAGAGTGACAACTGTCACACGTTGCTTGCCTGCACTGCTAAGGACAAGGGACATCCCCTCGGATGGGAATACATGGGGCCAGGCCAGGTACCGCAGGGACAGGTTCAGGGCGCAGCAGAAGGAGGCAGTGAAGAGGTGGTGAATGCAGGAGAGACACTTGTAACTGCAGTGGAGCTGACTGAAGTGGTGGGTGCAGTCACAACTGTGGGGCACAAGTCAGATGGGGTGGGTGCTGGCACAACTTCAGTGGGCAGGTCAGATGGAGTGGATTGGGCCCCCACTGCAGTGCCCAAGTCAGACGGGGTGGTCGTGGACTCCACTGCAGTGCCTAAATTCATGTGAGTGGAATGGGGTGCAGGTAAGGTCGGCAGGACAGAGGGGGGGAACACGGTCCCCACATCAGTGGCACTAACCGTCTGACCAGGTGTGGAGGAGCAAGTGGTAGGGGGGAGGGCCTCAGCATTTTGGGGATGGTGTATCTGTGGGTGGGGGAACCTGGGGCAGGGAGTGGCGGGGGAACCTCTGGAGTGGTGGCCTGGGGGATAGAGGACGGAGACTTCACCTTGGAGCTGCGTGGTGGCGGTGGGGTCTTGCTCTTCCGGCTCCGGGGGGACTTGCGGGTGGGGGTCTCAGTCTGACTGCACCTGGGGGAGGGTGTCTGGGTGTGAGGGGCACTCCCCTCTGTGTGTGGAGACTTCCTCTTCCCCTTGTAATCTGGATCTGCTGGGTCCGTTGGGAAGAGGCCAAGGTCACAGAGGAAGAGCTTCTGTGGAGATGGGGTTGCAGGTGAGGCAAGGGAAGGGGGCTGGGAGGGAGAGGTTTCAGAGGACTGCAGAGTGGTTGTGGATGACTGTGTGTGTGTCTGCAAACCATCCCCTGTGAGTGTGGTATCAGTCCCCTGCGCTTGCTTGTGTGCACGTCTCGACCTTGGTTTGGGTATTTGTGTGCTGCCCGTGTCTGTGGCTTTGTGAGAATGTGCAGGTGTGTGTGGGCAGGGGCAGGGGGTGCAATGTCTGGTACAAAGGAGACATGCTCCCGAACACGGGAGCCTCCAGGGACCTCTGGGATGGGAGCCGATGGGAGGGTGGTGATGGTGGTGGTGGGGGCGGTGGCGGGGACAGCCTCACTAGCTGGGGTTTGGTGGCTGCTGACACCCGCCTCCACAAGGGAGTCATCCTCAGCGCTACTGTGGCCCTCAGCTGGGGGGGATGGTGCTGACGACTCCTCTGTGTGGCTCCACTCGCCCTCCGTGCCACTGGGTCCCCCCGACTCCTCTCCTTCTGTCCCTGTCAGGCTCTGTGGCTCCTCCTGGTCCGTGGAGCTGTCTCCTCCTGTTGCCGTGGATGTATCTGGATAGGAATAGGAAGTAAGAGAACAACATCAGTCACCTGCACCGACTGCACACACCACAGTGAGTACATCACATCACAGGGCAAGCCCTGGCATCATCAGCTGAACACTGCTCAAAGTGCCAACACTGTTTAGAATAAGCCAATTGTCATTCTCAACATCAACCATGGCACACATATCCCTCCTTGACATGCACACATATGTCTGTTGCATGTTGGATGCTAATACCCCAATGGCCCGACATGCACCACCCACACATTAGTTGGACATGCAAGTGAACATGTAGGAGTATGTCACTATACACATAGCACATCTCTTGCTACTGACTCAGTACAGGTGTCCGGATGAAGGGATGGGCAGAGACTCATTTCACATGCTTGTGATGTATGCCAGCAACACACACTATGATGTTCTCATGTCCTGATGGGCAATGCCACTATAGGGTGCATGGTGCACACTTGAACACAATGCAGGATCACTCATAGCAAGTTGAATGCCATGGCAGTGGCATGCCCTGAAAGTCAGTCAACGCCGTCTCCTGTCACAGGGGCAGGGCATCCAGACAACAACAGTATGCACTGTGTCACAATCATGGCTCAGGGGTAAAGCTAACTCTGCAGATGACAAGTGCACTTGCCCATCCCCTGCAAACAACATATCCAGGACCCAGAAGACCCCACATCATGTAAATCAGACATATGAGTCTCTGCAAACACAACTCCCTGTACATTAACACATCACAGTCTGCCATGCATGGAACCCAGCTGCCTGAAGGACACAGTTGCATACACCAGTGTGCGCTGTCAGATGATCACACACCTATATGTCACACAGATCTTGTCTCTCACAGTCACATCGCAGATGTCCTGCTGACCCTCAAAATCATGGACACCCCAGTTGTACATAACAACAAGCCACACCATAATGACACAGAGGCAGACACCTTAAGGCACATGTCACTAAGAACAACCTGTAATTTGATACACAGGAGTGGGATTACAGAGTGTTTCTAAATGCCCTTGAGGAGGCATGACTGCCCAGGTCTACGTGAAACAGTGTTTGACCCTGGACAGTAGTCAGGTGGCTAAGCAAGTGTGACATACTTGATATACATACTCCTGAGGCCCCAAAATTGGAGTCCCCTGCTGCATGGGTTTGTTTGGAATACCCCAGCCACATGTGGCGAGTCAGACCAGCAATTGGGACACATCTCAAGGGCACACACAGATCACATGTCAGATCTCAGGCATTGGGCAAACAGTTGAACCACCCATGAAAAACATAACAGAGTCACGGGAACAGATGCTGTCCGGTAGCTGAAGCGTAGCTGACTGCAGGGACACAGTGCCCTAGTGACACAAGCAACAGACTGTAGGGGCCACACCTGTGGAACAGATGAGTAGGGTGCATCACACAATTGAGGGACCTGAGTATTGGACTACAAGACCTACGTAATCTGGAAGTGTGACCAGGCCAAAAGACTACAATTAGCATATCAGACATAGTCCACAGATTAGGTATGGACTTACCCCCTTCCTGCTGCTGTCTGGCCTTCAGCTGCCTATCCAGGTCCGGGAAGACCCCCGCCAGGATCCGAAGCATATGGGTCAGGGTACGGTGTCCGCCCCTCCTGCGTGGAAGTGACAGCTTCAGCTAGACTCTAGCTATCCCTTGGTCCAGCCCCGAAGGTCCTGCCACCTCTTCTGGCAGTTGCTGATCCGACGCTTGTAGACCAACACCGAACGAACTGCCCGGGCGATGGTCAGCCATATCTCCTACTTCTGGTGGGCATCAACCTGTGAGGATGACAAAGTTAAAAGTACATTAACACACATGCCCCATATTTGTGCTGCACACATTTGGAGACACATGTCATCATCACAAAGGGAAATGAGTTACACAGGTAGTGCAACCTTGGGGAAGGACAAATCACCTGCATGTCTGACATGTTAACAATGCCTAGGAAGTTTAAGCTTGCACTAATGCAGTTTAGCAGCAGGACAACTGTTCATTACATGTACCTACACACTTTGGGTGATGAAAGTAGTCAGTGAGAAGGCTTGCCCTTGGTATACACACTGCTAGTACTGCTAGTTAGACAACATGCACAATTAGGAAAGCAGTGGACTGCACACTCACCTGCTCCCCCGGTTTCCCATACAGCTTGCTGTACTGTGGAAGGAGCCCATCCAGCAGGGCCTGGTTCTCCTCCTCAGTGAAGGCTGGGGCCCTCTCCAGAGTACATGCCATAGCAGGAGACAGAGGATGCAGAGACACCAGCAGTGGTAGCAGGGATGTGGTCCAGTAGCATGTAATGCAGGCAAGTGAGCTCCCTTGGGGCCAGCCAGCCTTATATATGTGCTGCAGAGGCAGAATCTCTGCCATGTGTCCCAAGTGAGAGGTCCAACACGGTTGCATTCTATGAATCTGGCCAATCCATGGAAAAGTAAGACTCGTACACGCCTTCCACATCATTCAAATCTTCACCTTCATGAAACACTATTAATTGCCATACGATTCAATGGGCAAGGCGTATGCCTGTCTCGGACTATGCCTGCCCGACGAGTATGCATGATAGTCAACCGCGTCGGACCTCATTGCAGTCAATGGCAAAGCGTTCGCACGGCTCGGTCATGAACCGTGCAATGTGTACGCATTGTCACCCGCGTCAGACCTCATTGCAGTCAATGGCAAAGCGTACGCATGGCTCGGTCATGAACTGTGCAATGCGCACGCATTGACACCCGCGTCGGACCTCATTGCAGTCAATGACAAAGCGTACGCACAGCTCGGTCATGAACCGTGCAATGCGTACACATTGTCACCCGCGTCAGACCTCATTGGTGTGACTATTCAACGGATTCAACACACAATTACTTGCCAGGGACACCTGTGCACACCTACCACACTACAGCATTGGCCACACAGTGTCCCAGGGCATGTAAGGCTGCATTCCCTGGGTGTTTGGGGGGGGCGCATTTGGTTTGTTGGGTGGCACTTTTGTGCAGCCACTACCAGGCTGTGCACGTGTACATGGGGGCAGAATCATTTGTGTGTGGTACATATTACCACTGTGATGTGCAAATGTACAGTAATGGGCATGAGTCACGGACACAGTTTCATGTTGGATATGTTTGGGCCATGTCACATACACCCTGAGTCCTGGGGGTGATGGCATGTATGTCACAGTGAGACCTGTAGCCACAATACTGATGTGCACCCACAGTCTGTGTGCATGTTGTGTCTCAGATGTGTCTGATCAAATGTGCCCAATGGGTGACAGTCTCCACATCCTTGTGGTATATGCATCAACCTTGATGGTGTGTGTGTGTCTAAGAGACATACATGTTGGGCCTGCAGGGACAACTGTGGCTACTACCTGTGGGACTCACGCTTGCCTTGTGGTGTGTACGTGATACGCTATGTCCATGCCAGTGTCGATGTTGCAATACAGGGACCCTGGGTTTCTGCATGGCAAAGATCTGTGATGCCTGGGAGACATCAGGCCTCTCTTGTCATTGTGGTGTGTGTTTGGAACGTCACAGCAGTACATAGGTCGGGTGACACAGCCAGATGATTGGCCATTGCACTACATGGTACTCATGTGGGCATGTGGAATTGAGATGTGAGGTGATGGACATGTATCTTTTTATGGTGTATCGTTTTCGCTGTATATTGAAAACTACGTATCGAGACTACACTAATACCGGCATATTGTATCTATTGATACATTTGTATGCATTATTGAGTATTCGAGCATTTGCGATGATCGGTCTGCTATCTTTCTAAGTAGTCTGTTTTAATATATACACAGTTAGCCAGTGCCATTTTTTTGTTCTCTATTTAGGTTGATATAACTGGTTCTGTGCATCTTTTAGACTATCTCCTTTTTCTTTGATACACAGCAGAGGTCTTGGAACCCTATGGAATAGCAGCTCATCCATAAGCAACCATTATTGGTATATTTAGGTAATTTTGTTGCTTTTTCTTTATCATATTATTTTGATGTCTGTTTATGTCTTGTCATTTGACATTATACGTTACGTTGTTTTTTATTGCTATCTTCTGTCTCTTTAGTATAGTTTTGGAAAACTGTTGTCTGAAGATATTTGGTCTCTTCAGTCCTTTTCTCTGGCCCTAAAAGGTATATCTATCTCCATGCAAATCACATTATGTAGAGTGTCAGTAAATTAACCCCTTCTATTAATATTTACTATATGGGTCTCTTTCTTACATATATTTTCTAATATTAGGTTCCTCCCACCATTGTTGTTGAAACCACATTGGAATCCGTAGTTAAGCATTCTATCCAACATCACATCCACACTGAATATCGTTGAGGTAAGCTTTACCTCTTCACTATTCACGATACTGATAATCAGTTGCTTGCATATGCATAGGTAAAAAAACTTATTGGCTTAAATGCGTCAGAATTACGTCATGTAATCAATAGATATTTGGGTGTATTTTTAAATAAATACTCCTATCCTTATTTTTTAACCATAGGACTGGAAGTTATCTGCTCCCCTAATACCTTTGGCCGTATATATATCTCTTCAACATCAAGAACAGTTTTCTATTATTTTCAATACTATTCATTTAATGGTAGGTGTTTTCTAAATAGTACTATTAAGTTAAATTTTATTTTTTAATAGCACCAATGTAAATATTTAAGGCACAGACTATTAGATTGCATGCTCTCTTGTTTTTTAATGACACTTATGGTTTTGAGGTCTATCCTTTATTCTACCTTATCCATTCCTTTTTTCTTATTCTCATTCAGTTTCCAATGCACTTTAACATTGCACTGCTCTGATTCTATTAATTATCTTTAGTGTATGACTTGAATTTTGTATAAATAGATGTGAACTCTTTTATCAGTATTATCATCTTTGTGATAAGTCTTTGCCTAGTTTTGACAATGTTCTTTGCCATACTTAGTGACACTAATAGATAAATATTTTGCTTAAGATATGGTAATGATATGTAATTGTTTTTGCAGAACATACTATTTTGGAGGTGGAACTCCTGAGGAAGGCAGTGTGAGCTGCCGAAACGCGCGTTGAGATTCAACTTGGAAACCACCCAACAATCTATATATTCATACCAATAAAAATCATAATTGCATTGAAGCAATATGTATTTGCAATTTTACTTTGAATTATCGGATCAATGTTTGCAGTCAAAATATTATTTCTTATCAATTTTTATCTAAAATATACATAATGATTCAGTCTCTTTTGCTTTGATTCATTACTGTGTATAAGTAATAAACATTTTTGTGTTTTTCTAATTATTGGTGTCACTATTTTTTATCCATTTGTATTGATCAGCAATTACTGAAGGTATTGTTATTTAGTTTGAAGTTGCCCTAGCTTATTTACAAGATGGTCACGTAGGTGACATATGTGTCCATGCCCAACAGCACCCATCTCAGTACATTGTGTAATGTCATGATCTATCATGTGATATTGAGCCTGGTCATGGCCACATGGGTGGATGAACTGACAATCTTCCTTTGTTCATCTCTGTTCTGCAGGGCACGAGCTGTCCATCGACTGTTCCCAGACCTTGCAACCATGCAGGAACGCAACTGCGTCCGACGGTACCGCTTCACCAGGCCACTGATTGAGGAGTTGGCAGAGCAGTTGGCGCCACATCTGCTACCTGGCCAGACATACCCTACAGCACTGACCCCAGAGGTGATGGTGATGCCAGCCGTGCACTTCTTTGCTACTGGTACCTTCCAGTACACTGTTGCTACTGCTGGTGGTATGTCGCAAACTATGTTTAGTCAGGTGCTACGCGATGTCTTTGAGGGGATGTTGCATTTCCTAGACCTGTACATCAAGTTCCCGAGCCCAGCTGAACTCCCTGAAATAAAGGATGCCTTTTATACACCGGGGAAGATGCAGAACGTCATCGGATCTATTGATGGGACACATGTGGCCCTGATACCACCACAGGCACATGAGCAGGCATACCGGAACAGGAAGCACTACCACTCCATCAATGCTCTGGTGGTATGTCTTGCTGACATATGTATCACACATGTGTTTGCACGATTCCCTGGTTCTGCGCACAATGCATACATAAAGAGTAGTAGTCGCATTGCAACGCTGATGTCACAGATGCCACCTCAGCATGCCTGGCTTGTCGGTGTGTACTGACTGTTTATCATTGTGTGTGTTTGTCAATGTTGTATTCCACACTCCGTAGTCAGAAAGAAAGATCTCTCTTGGATAATCCAAGAGAGATCTTTCTTTCTGACTACGGTCTGGTTTGGCACCCCTCTCTCTTGGCCTGGGGTCCCTCTCTCTCTGTTTTTTTAAACGTATTCCACACTCCTACAAAACTCAGCTACTTGTTCATTTTTGTGTGTGTAGGTGACTCCAACATGCTGTGGTTGCTGACAACCCTCAGTAACCCTGTGACACCAGCCGAGATGCGCTACAATGAGACACATGGTCGGAGCAGGAGGGTGATTGAGCGGACATTAGGCATCCTGAAAAGCCGCTTTCGCTGCCTGGACAAGACCCTAGGGGCCCTCCCATATGAATCTGCAAAGATGTGCAAAATAATCCTTGTATGCTGCATGCTACACAACATGGCAGTGCGGAAGAAGGTGCCTCTCATCCCGGATGACGATGACGATGACCAACCTCCGGCACCTGTGGAGGATCCCGCCCTGGGCCAAGATGCCAGTGATGATGAGGATGTGGGTGACGTCCGCTCACAGCTCATCAACAACTTCTTCACCTGAATGTATTGTGACTGCTCTGTTGCTGTCTGAGTTTGTCTGTGTGCCAATAGATTGGATGCGTGCAGTGATGTTCCATTCAGGTGGTGTGTACTCCACAATAGGGTAGTACTGCTAACTTGTTTTTGTGTAGGTTTCTTGCGACATGTTTTGTGCATGTGTATTGTATTTCTCTCCTGTTTTGCTGTGCTTTTGACTGTGTCTTGTGTATGTCCTTCACAGGGTAATTTACCTGTTGTATGTTCAACACTGACCCCCAACACCCAGAATCCGACACCAGTGTGGGAGTAGTCAATGGACATCAAGTGATGTACCACACACCCCTGGACTACAATTCTCAGACACTCTGTGACTGTGGGTCCACCGTAACGTAAATTGCCTTGCAACTATTTTTGATAAAACATGTTGCTGATGTGTAATGAACCTGTGCTATGCTTTGTTAGGTGCGTTGTCTGTCTTCCCACATCTGACTGACATTTGCTTACCTCACCTGTGGACTTGTTACCACTGACTGTGGATAGGTGTTGTTGTTGTACATACCTATGTGTTTCAAGTCAACATCATTGTGTGGGATGAGTAACATGGCCATGGTGAGTATGTATTGTTGTGCCATAGTGGTGTGTCTCCCTCACATGTGTCACATCACCATGACTCACCTAACGTTGGTCACATTGTTGGCATGCACTGTGTTGTGTAGCAGATCGACATCTCCATGACACATGATAATTTGGAATCACAACAGAGGCAAGTATGGTGTACTGGTGAGTTTATTTTCGAACATGTGTGAGGAAAGTGCACAGGATGGTGGGTGCTGTACATTGGTTTTGGAATCCAAAGTTCACATTAGAGTTGGAAGTGCTGGTAAAGTCCACAGTCATATGCTACATTGGCCCAACATAAACCCTCCATGTCATGTGGGCGAGTTGTGTGCGATTGAACAAGGTGAACGGGTTGCTCACAAAGAACATTGTCCAGAACAGGTTTAGAGGCCCTGGGGGATGTGCTGGGACATCTGCCTCTCACATGTCCTTCTTCGGATGACCCCTCTTCTTCTGAGGGGGGATCCTCAGGTGCAGGCCTCTGCGGTGCAGGGGACTCTCTGCCAGGGTCCTCCTCCCTCCCTGTGGCGCTGGCAGATGGTGTTGCAACAGATGTTGTGGCCACACAGGGAGGTGTGGACAGGTTTGTGTTGATCTGGCAGAGGCATTGGAGTATGTCCCAATGCACCGCAGTAAGGGCATCCCACTTGGCCTCCATGCAGGCATGGTGGGCAGCCTGCTCCTTTTGCATGTCCTTGAGGATCCCCACTACCTGGCCAAATCCTCCGGTGCTCTCCTGGTACGCATCTATGATGCATGCCAGTTGGGGGTCATCATGCAGTCAAGACCCCTCTGCAAGGCGCGCCCTCTGCCTCCCACCCCTCCCAGCACCCCTATCCACACGGGCAGGACCAGCAGCGGGACGCACAGGTGACACTGGGACCCCTTGGATGGAGTTGCTGGTGGTGTTTGCTGTAGCTTCCGGGGGGTCCTGTGTCCCTGTGCTGTGGGTGTTCAGTGGCCTTGGTCTGTCTGTGTTGGCGGGGGTGCCCTGTCAGTTTCCAGATGCTGGAGGCGAGGGTACAGGGGGTGCAGATGTTGATGCTGCTGGTGCTGCATGATGACTCACACCGGAGGGGCCAGGTTGGTCGTCATCATCCGAAGAGGACAGAGACAGAGTCAAACCAGAGAGCTCAGTGTCCACCAGAGTCTGGGCCTGGGAATCCTCTTCATTTGGTGCTGGGTCCCCAGCACCACCTGTGTTTGGAAGAGACACACGATGTGAGTTATGTTTCTACATGCATCGATGGTTCACAAACATGACATTTTCTACTGTACGAACAGATGCCTGCCTGTACACTGCTTTTTCCCAGCTTGTCACAGACAGAGTTTGATATTGTTGTTGCCCATGTCCCAGCATGGCCTTGTGCTCCCCACAACAGAGCCCAGTGTCAGTCATCCTGTCAGTCCCTTCCCACTCCCAGTGGGGTGAGTATGGTTCAGTGGGAACTTGCTGGGCCATGTGGGTGGGTGTGGATTGTCTGTGACTGCAACTCCCATCATACTCTTGGCTACACCCCCCTTCCCAGCATGCCCATACTTCCTCCCTCTTAACTCTGCTTCCCTGTGAGGGGGTGTGACAGCAATGGCAGGATGGCTGACTGTGAAGTCCTGGTGTTTGTTGTAGCCCAGTTCCCAGCAGGGCCTTGTGCTCCCCACAACAGAGCCCAGTGTCAGACATCTTGTCAGTCCCTTCCCACTCCCTGTGAGGCGAGCATGGTTCAGTGTATGCTTACTGGGCCATGTGGGTGGGTGTAGATTGTCTGTGACTGCGACTCCCAACATACTCTTGGCTACACCCCCCTTCCCAGCATGCCCATACTTCCTCCCTCTTGACTCTGCTTCCCTGTGAGTGGGTGTGACAGCAAAGGCAAAATGGCTGTCTGTGAAGTCCTGGTGTTTGTTGGAGCCCAGTTCCCAGCAGGGCCTTGTTCTCCTCACAACAGAGTCCAGTGTCAGACATCTTGTCAGTCCATTCCCACTCCCTGCGAGGCGAGCATGGTTCAGTGTATGCTTGCTGGGCCATGTGGATGGGTGTAGATTGTCTGTGACTGCGACTCCCATCATACTCTTGGCTACACCCCCCTTCCCAGCATGCCCATACTTCCTCCCTCTGGACTCTGCTTCCCTGTGAGGGGGTGTGACAGCAATGGCAAGATGGCTGACTGTGAAGTCCTGGTGTTTGTTGTAGCCCAGTTCCCAGCAGGGCCTTGTGCTCCCCACAACAGAGCCCAGTATCAGACATCTTGTCAGTCCCTTCCCACTCCCTGTGAGGTGAGCATGGTTCAGTGTATGCTTGCTGGACCATGTGGGTGGGTGTAGATTGTCTGTGACTGCGACTTCCATCAAACTCTTGGCTACACCCCCCTTCCCAGCATGCCCATACTTCCTCCCTCTTGACTCTGCTTCCCTGTAAGGGGGTGTGACAGCAATGGCAAGATGGCTGACTGTGAAATCCTGGTGTTTGTTTGGCTACAAGTCCAAAGAGAGCCCCTGTGCTTCACACAGCTGCACCCAGTACGGGGTGTCTTTTGATGATGTTTCACAGAGGTGTGGGTCAATGCATTCTACCCGGTGAGTTGTGTGGAGTTTGTGTTGAGGAGGGTGTGTGTCTCCACATGCTGGTAAGTATGGTCAGAGCTGTTAGTCCTTCTTCCCACGCGGCCAGACATCCCACCATGAAACGTGCTTCCATTGGAGGGCGTGCAAGTTGTCTTTCAGGATGTCAGTCAGTGGTGTCCTGCTTCTGATTTGCGCATCTGCCCTAGCAGGGCCTTGTGGTCCCCATAGCAGGACCTAGGGTCAGCCATCATGTCAGTCATTTTCTACTCCCTGTGATGTGGGCATGTTTCAGAGAGCTCTTGATGGGCCAATTTTGAGGGGGAGCATTATCTGTGACTACAAACCCCATCATGCTTTGGCTATACTCACTTCACCTGCATCCCCACAATTCTTTCCTGTCAGTCAGCTGCACTGTGAGGTAGTGTGTTTGTGGTGGCAAACTGTCTTGACAGTGTCTATTTAGCATTGTGCCACTGCCTTGCTCTATTTTTTTGTAGGTTGGTGCATGTCATGATACAGTTTTTTTTTGGGCAGAGTTTTATATAACGCGAACTTGACCCAAATCGGGTATCAGAACGCTTTACATAACACCAGTTACGTTACATGAGGACACACATTCATTTTTGTTAGGCACGGGGAGATTAAGTGATTTGGATGTTCAGCATCATTGCCGAGACTCGAACCCAGTTCCCCAGATTCGAGGTCGACCGCCCTAGCCGTTAGGCCAACTTCTCTCTCCCAAGTCACTATGAGATGGCAGGTATTGTGTTTGTCTGACTGGCATACACATCTTGGGTTGGTTACTGTAGCTTTGCTTGCGGTGCATGGTTTCACTGTCCCCTTGCCACACAATCTTGGGTATGTTGTTTATGTACTCACCAGGCTCTGGTATGTCTGGTGGTAGGATGTCCCGCACCTTCTCCTCCCAGGTCCTGAAATAGACTGGTTTGGCAGGAGGGCCACCGCCGGTGCACTGACTCAGGGCGTGATCTCTTTCGATGAGTTTCTTGACCCTCCTGCGCACGTCATACCACCTGTTCTGGATATCGTCCTTTGTGCACCTTGCTGGTGCTTGGGCGTTCACCTTGTCCACAATCCTCGCCCACATCTTTGTTTTCTGTGACATGGGAGTCCTTTGGACCAATATACCAAACAAATGTGGCTCTACTCTGATGATCTCGTCTACCAGCACTTCTAACTCACCATCTGTGAACTTTGGATTCTTCTTTGGGGGCATGGTGGTGGGTGGTGGTGGTGAGGGATGTGTGTGTGAGGGTGCAAGTGAGGGTTGGTTGGTGTTGGTTTTGCTGGCTGCATGTGTGTGTGATGTTGGATGAGGTGCTGATGGTGTGTGAGTTGTGTGAAGGGTGAGTTGTGAGTGTGTCTGTGGCTGCTGTGTAATGGTGTTTGCTGCTGGCTGTGTCTCCTGTTTGCAAGGGATGATGGTAGTGATTGTAGTCCTTTATATATTTGGAGTTGCGGGTGTGTCTTTGCCCCAGGTTTTTTTTATTTGGTATTTATTAGCTTTGTCATTGCTTGTTTGGTCCTTTTTTTGTCTTTTTTCCTGTGGGTTTTGTAGGCATGAAGGAGACGTTCCTCTGACGGATACATACGCTGATGTTGTCTCGTGCGGGCTTCTCCGCCTCGTTCATGCTGCCTATCTTCTGTGTTTCATACGCGTCAGTCGCGAAGGTCTCTATTGCTTGTGGGCCCGGTTTTCTGTGTGTGTGGGTTGTGCGGCTTGGTCTCCGTGCGAGTCGGTCTGAGTTTCCACGCATTGCATCGTACTGCGCGGATCGGACATCGCAGGTACGGGTCGGTCGGGTTCATTCCGGGTGCGTGTCAGTCAGTGAAATTCGCGTCGGTTTTCTGGCCGGATCACTATTTTCCCTACGGCTTGGTCGTACGGCTTGTATTCCGTACGTGTCGGTTGTAATTCACACGCGTTGCATCGTACTGCACGGGTCGTACGGCGCTGGTCCGTGTCGGTCGGTATCCGGTCCGAGTCCGTGTCGGTCGGTTCATTTTGCGGCCAGAATCAGAATCGGCCCCTAAGGGTGCTGGATTAAGATATGGACTTCCAATCATAAGAATTTAAATCGTATGATTGTATCGGATTGCCTGAAATTGGAGCATGGTAACAAAATACCTTGGATACTGTACGTAAAGGAGTCTTTTCAGGCTATAGGCAGGCCAGATATCTTTTTTGCACATGACACTTTAAGTAAGGTGGACGTAAAAATCATAAAAGATCTACACCACAAATGTTTAACTGCGAACCGTGAGAATCTTGAGCTCAGTAAACCCTCAGTAAGGGCATATGTAATGTTAAAGTCGGTCCCGGGCATTGAACCACACTTATTGGCCCTAACTAGTGCTCACTATAGATTTTTAAATACGCGTTTTAGATTAAATCATCTTTTAGCATCCCCGGGGGTTATTTTTCTCTCACCAGATCAACGAGGTCCCTGTGGCTGCGATCTTCTATCTCATCAGGACAGGTTACATTTTATACTATTGTGTAAATATTTTTGATTCCCCAGAAAACGGTTCCTCCGGCCCTTGTTAAAAAGCCTGAAGTTTAGGCATGCTGCAGTGGCCCTCTTGCATTTACAGTTGCTACCCAACCCTCCTACACTCTGTGCAGTGTTAAGTTTCTTGCAGGCCGCTTATAGATCTAGACTATCCAGAATCGATTGATTTTGGATAGCTGGTTTTCATTCATTTGTATTGTTTTAAATGTTTATTGTGTATCAGTATGAATTGTTTGCTTATTTATTGTATGATGTTTTGTATCTTTTACGGTTGCTTAGAATCCGAATAAAGAAATATATATTTATATATATAGTAGGCATACTAGGCAACATTCTGGCTGTCTCTTACTTACTAGTGGCCCTTCTTTGACACATGGTAAGGATTAACATCATTGTGAATAGCTGTAGCACAATAGCAGCTTAATATACTACATGCCGCTGTGAGTATTCTTTCCAACGCTCTGGCAGTTCCACCAAAATACTGACATCCTCATTAAAACCTAGGGACATTTTTGACAAAATTTTGGCTATCTCTGATGTAACATTAGCCTGTAATTAATCACTAGTGTGCGTTCTTGGTGACATTCTGGTTATGCTTCGCATATTAGTGGCTCAACCTTACACCAAGGGCATTCTTGGTAACCCTTTGAGTATCCCAGAAATATTGGTGTCCCACCCTTGGCATATAGTGGTCATTCATAGAGATATATTTCTTATCCTTACCGTACTAGTGAATATTTTGGACAAATTACAGGCATCAACTTGAAAACTCCTATGCATTAGGGGCCCTTTCTTGACAAATTGCGGGCATTCTTGTAATAATCTGTGGTTTATTGGCGGCACTTACACAATGGCATTTATCCTTGACTTTATGCGGCTATTCTTGAATAATTCTGGCTATCACTGGCGCAATCATAGTAAAAAGTCCTTGCCTGGTGAAAGTCATCCTGGGTATTTAATAATTAGGATAAAAAGGCCCGAAAGGCAGAATTTTTCCAGGAGTAATAATAGTACGTGGGTGTTTGTTGAAAACGAAAAGCTCATATATGTGGACGAGAAATATTCACTGAAATGTAAATTTGGCACTTTATGAGCAAATACAGTTTTCTTCAATAAAACGTCAGGCCTAAAAGTTTTGGGAACTCAGCCAATTTATCTAAACCTACAATCTCCCTGTTTTGCTGTGAAATGCCTGCGTTTTGTGTAACTGGCAAGCTGAAGCTTATGTCAAAATGATTGTGTTTTATAAATATATTTAAAGATGATATTTGGGGTATATTTCATGCTGACTCCACAATGCCCATTGCTAATATTGGTTCTTTGGTATCGGGGGCATACATTGCTAATGATGTTGTCTACTGGCTTAGCCAATAGGCTTAATGTATTTGGGCAGCAGCATTGCTTTATTGGTGTGTAGGCTATGTCTAGCTCTGCTGTCTCTTGTCCGCCTGTAGTGAGATTTTTCAACCCTGTCAATTTTTAGTATTTTTTTCAGTCATAATATGTGACTGGAAATATACTTGGAAGGGGCAGGGTGAAAAACTAAGTAACGAAAGTTTCTATGTGCATTTTGAAACATAAGATGTGCAATGCGAAACAGTATTGTTTTTTTCATTAAAGTTGGTGAAATTAAAAGAAAATGTCAAGAAATAATGTGAATGGTTTGAAATATTGCTTACTGGAATCTAGTGAAATTTCAAGCGAGAGCACACCCTACGTAAAAAAGACAAGGCGACACACCTAAGACAACTGGTTTGAGCAGAAAATGTTTCTCAGCAAGACATTTCGGGTCAAACAGGTCTCCTGCAAGAAGAAAAAGGACCTGGAATTGTCTAATGAGATTTTTTAAAGTTTATTTTGCACACATGATTTAAATTTCATACATGCTTAAAAAGGATAGTCAATGTTAAATTGCATAGTCAGATTTCTTTACTGCCTCTAAGAACGCTCCTTAGCCAGTTTTTATGGAAATTATACAGAAATCCTACTAGTTTTTCTACCATTGTGTCAAAGAAATCTTGGAGTGTGAGACCCAAAAATCTGGGTAGACTAAGGCTTGATGGGCAGACCTCAAAAATCACCGGGATGCTTCATTCCTGGACCTTGATGGACATCTAGATTTTAGGGCAATTTATGCACTGTTAGGCACTGCTTTTTAATATTTCTGGGGGGTGGGGAGGGTCTTTGAATCTCTTAATAGGTGGTCAACTCTGTTTCTTAGCTTTGGTCCTATTCTAGGCAGATATTCAAACCTACCACTTTCAAAGCTCATCAGCCACCAGTGGCCAGACAGAGTCCCACATTATTAGAAAAAGACGACTACCTCACTACTGAGACATGCTGTCATTCAACCGATGATCTAACCACTATCTTTGTGTACGTTTTTTTCGTGTTCATTATTCGTGTGAATATTGCACAAAGTAAAAATATAGAAATGTGGTTCTGAAAAGCAATGCTGTGGAAATAGAAACAAACTGGAGACAGAATATTTTAAACTCAAGCTGAAGCTTGACTGACCTTTTCAACCTGCCTCTTAATATAGACTAAATATACTTGGTCGCTTTTAGAAATCTGTCCCTTGCGATTTTGTCAGCATGCCCGCTGTACACATTTTTCATTTATTTACAGCATTTTAAACCGTTCAGCCTCCCAGCACCACTTTAGTCGATTTTTTTCAGTAGAATCTTTTTTATCCTGGCACACACTGCAAGAACGAACAAGACTCGCACCAACCACTCCATCCCTTCCCCCCACCCGCCCACCTTTGCTGATCATCCTGCTGTTTTAAAACGCACTTGTAAGCTTAAAAATCCGGTTTGTGTCCTCACTGCGGCGATCGCTGAAAGCCCACATCAGTCTTGTTCTGCTACGAAAAGGAAACTAAACATTCGCTGGAGATAAGACACCTAGACTGAAACCATCACAGCGGTGTTTATTTGCTGCTGACGAGTCGTGTGTGTCTCGTCTGCGTTTATATTCTGAGGGTGAGTCATATTTGTTTCCATTCTCAAACATTCTCCTCACAGTTTCTGTTCCGCTTTGAGAAGCCCGTCCTCAAAGGAGTCTCGCTGAGAATAAAGTGTACCTACCAGGCGAGAGCTTTACTGAACCTGCCCACAGCTACGCAAACCAGGAAGTGCGCTTCAGTCGGGTCTGTCCTGTGCCAAACAACTCCGAGGGAAGCAGCTGGCATCCACATAATAATGTAATGTATTAGCTTTGATAAAAAGAGAATCCTCTTTTGGCTTTTATAAAGTGCAGGTTTTAGGATCTGTGGCGAGAAGCTTATGCCATGAGCGCAGTGCACATAGTGCCATTCTGTTCTTTTACAATCCATACATTTCTCTAAGCATTGGGGTGGCTTTGGTTTTTCAAGATGCACATCTGAACCACACACCTCATCAGTACACCTCTCGCATTTGTGTGCACCCTTACCTCTCTTGTTTGACATACCCCTGCCTGTTTGACACATTCCTTGCTTATCACATTGCATTTCAGCTCACATGCTATAACTTTGAAGATGATACACAAATACTCCTTAAACTGGAAAGCCCCAAAGACATTGGAAACTTACAAATCTTCAGTTGCCTCAGAGCCGTAGATCAGTGGATGACATGGAGCCATCTCAAATTGAATGCTTCCAAAGCATAAATACTCACATGTGGCTATTGGAAAAATTATGACCCACTCGTTGCCTGGCCTGATGATCTGGGGACCCCTCCTAAAGTATTTAAAGACGTAAGAAACCTTGAAATTACCATAGACTCCAAGCTATCGATGAATGCCCAAGTAGACAAATTAGCAAGATCAAGCTTCATTACTATGAAAACTCTGTGACGCATCTTCCCGCATCTGGGTGTTCCACACAAAGTCCAGGCTACTATTTCTTTTGTACTGTCTAAACTTGAGTAGCCAATGGCCTCTACCACAGATCATCTTTATCAACTATGAAAAGACTACGACGGATTCAGAACTCTGCTCCCAGACTACGGTTACATGTAAAGCCACAAGCGCACAGCTCCCCTGCCTTGAGGCCCCTACATTGATGACCGTTTGCCAGAAGACCCACATTCAAGCTGCTCTATATCACCCACAAAGTAATACATGGAATAGGACCGCTTTTCATCAGGAATAAAATCACCAAATACATTCAAAGCAAGCATCTGCAATGCAATAGGTCTCGCATTTACCAGAGATTCAGCTATTGGCATTGGAAATGACAATGCCTTTTATTATGTTTTGGTTTTAGCACATCCATAAAAGGCATTGTCATTTGCAATGCCAATAGCTTAAACTCTCGCAAATGCGAGACCTATTGCATTCCAAATGCTTGAAGGCATAGCTGAGCTGCCCCTTCTGTCTTTCATGGCCCCTGAAGAGCTCCCCATTTGCTACAAGTTAAATAAACGTGCCGATGGTCACAGCTGCGCACAAGAGATCCTCCTGCCCCCCTGCAGTAGGAGAAACTCATTAAAGAAAATAGTGCTTACAGACTAAAGAAGATGTACTGTGTAACAACCGAAGTAAATGGGCCAGTCATCATAGGAGGTTACAAATGAAGACAAGGCGGTACTAAGGAGGGACTACCCATCCTAATAAGGAATCAGAAGCAAGCATTTATGAAGGACAGTGACACAAGCCAATGACAAATATGGGCAGAGAGAGGGCGAGGCTTCTCTTCCATACTCCAACACAGCATGGCTCACAATGCATGTGCTGCCCAGGGTCGACCTTAAATGAGCCTCCATGTCAAGACCGGTAGACACTGAAATACACACGCGATCAGGACCAACCCGGAAGTAGCCCGTCTAGAACTACAGTTTCCGGCATCCATGACGCCTGTTACGCCTCACGTGGTCCCGACGTCAAGCCGGACCTGGATATATCGAGGCGGAGGAGAACAGGACGCTGCTGATTATTCAGAGGGTTCCGTGTTTTCCCTGATTTGAGCCTGCCCTTTGGCCCCCCTTGTGTGCTGCTGCTATTCCTGCCAGACGCAGAGGGGTTAAGGGTGCTTTCCACCACCTGTGGATTTGTTGTTTGTTTTTTGCGGCTGTGCTCACTTCACCGTTGGCGAGACCGTGTATCAATGCAGACTTTTGAGGAAAGTCTTGAGCGTTGGGGTCAGCGTGTTGTCCTGTTGGGAAGACCGCTTCCTAGCGCGTTCTCATAAAGGGAACGTCTCTGACCTATTTAGCACATTGACTTTGTGCCCAGCCTCAGTGCTTGGTCCCATCTGAGGATTAAGAGTGAGATCGGCACGGCTGGAACCTTTGTACATAGTATTCTGGGTTCAGGATTACATCCCAGTACCTCTTTTCACCGTCCTGAACATTTCAGCACTTGAACAAGCGCTGGGCATCATGCTCTGTGACTGATTTTGATTTTCCTGCTTTATATGCAACCATAGGTTCCAAACCTCCTCCTATTACTCTAATCTCCCAATAAATACTTTCTAGACTCTTCCCTCTTCTATGCCTTCATTATCCCTTTCAATCCATCTAACAGACTCGTGTCTGCTGCTCAAATTATCTCATATTTCACTACATTAATTCACCACTAATCATTTTTGGGTTGCAGAGTAACGCGCTGCTCACCAAAAAGCGTTCCGACTCCTCGTCAGGAGTAGTAAGCGCTATATAAATACAAATGCAATTACAATTCCACCCAGCAAGGACTTACTTTGCTTAGCCAAGGGCATGGTTGTTGTCACAGATGGTATGCGCTGTTACCCTGAAGCCTCACCTCTGTATATTATTTGCACACACTCATGCACCAGAGATGTTAACCAGGGTCCTCCAGCTATATTAAAAGTGTTAAAAAATATGAAAAAGCAAGAAAGATAGAAGGAGATAATAGCACACATCGGCAAACCAATAATATTGGTTTTAACGTGCTAACACATGTAGCATAAGCACATTAAAGCAAGGGGGAAAATGGGCTGTAATGAATTCAATATGTTTCTGTTTTTGTTTCTTTTCAAAATAAAGTTTGGGTGCAATACACCTTCATGTCTGTCCTTTCTAAATTCTATAGCATAGAAAGAAAGGAAGGATGATAATGAAGGCTGCTTTGCCACCTAAGCCTTCTTTTGCAATAGAAACAAACAATAGGATGATATTAAAGGCAATGAACCTTCAATATAGTCTGCCATTCATTTCTAGAGAAAAATAATTAAAAATGGTCCTTGTAGCTCTAATGAGAATCTTTTGCCAATTAAAATTGCACAAGGTAAAGAGAGAGGAGAGGAAGAGGAATGCAAGAGGGGGTGGACTGTTTCTGGCTGCTGATGAGGACAACAGGAAAGTGGAAGGGGTGAGGCAGGAATGTGAGAGGGTGAAGGAAGGGTTTGGGGCTGCATAGATGCACATGGGGAAATAGGTTAGAAAGAAAGCAAGCTGTTTGGGGCTGACAAGGAGCACACAGAACAAGAGATAGGAAAATGGAGGAATGCAAGAGCTGTGTGGGATGACCAGGTAGATATGAGGGAGGGGAGGGAAGGGAAGAACACAAGAGGGTGACAGACAGGACGAGGTGACAAGGAACACATGAGGAAAGAGGGAGCGTAGAGGGAGGAACATGAGGAGGTATCAAGAAGGAGGGGTTGATGAGAAGTGCAAATGGGAAAAAAAGGGAGCGGCAAGGGGAAACTTAGGAAACACATAGGAGGAGCCAGCAGTAGCAAACATAAGGAGCTACACATGTAAAATAGACCCACCTGCAGCTCAGTGAAACACTTAAGTGATAAAAAAAATAAAACCCACACAGCCAAAAGCATTAGGTGAGAGATAAATATTCAACTGGGTTGAGCCAAGAAGTGATTGATAATGTGTCATGCCAATGGCTAAAAGGGGCTGGCAGAAGTAATCCAATGGTTGAAAGGGACGGACCCAAAGCCCACGTTATTTATATTGTTAGCAATAGATATGTTTGACAGCTTCAGTGTCTAAAACAAGAACTAAAGCACCATGAAAGTCACTGTTATATGTATTGCGAACAAAAGGGACGGTTGTGTTGAGGCATCAAATTAACTTGCAAATGAGCAATCTTTTTGATGTTTTTCCCACCATTTGCTTCACTATGCTCTAACATATCGCTGTCAATTCTAGATCTGATGCTAGTTGCACCAAACAAATAACAAAATAAAAAATAAACCAACTGTAAGGAGGTAAATAATGATGAGCATGGTGAAAATATTCTTAACTCTCCCCATTACAGACCAGTCGGGTTTCTTGAATGTCTGATTGGCTCCGAACTTGCTCCAAGCACACCAAAAATCTATATAATCATTGAACACCTTTCATGACAGGCTATATGCCAATGTATGCACCTGTATGGTAGCTGACCCCAAGGAAGACTTCAGGTCACAAATGATTATGTGATGCCACTCATCTAAATTAAGACAGCAGTTCCTGAAAGAAACATAGATAAAACTACTAGACATGCTATCCATGGGTGGGACTCAGAACTATCACAGGCCAGTGTCACCCACATGAAGGCAGCATTTACCCTCACATTGTAAGTGAATAAGCCCCAGAAAAGAAGAACATGATTAGCCTCTTGGAGGGTCCTGCAAAATCCAAGTCATTTGGTTACCCCAACAGATACAAATGGGAATCCCTGTTCAAGAGTGAAAAACATGAGCATTTCACTCATGCCTGTCGCTACTGCAAATAAGCTGCATATGTCTGCAACAAAATGGTCAGGAATTTATCTTTGAAACACTAGCTGGTTGAGCATACAGCTCACTTCAATGGCTCTGAAAGAAAGACACAGCATCCACTTGGTTGCTAAAATGGGCCTACCGTAAATGACACATTTCATTGCAGGGTTTCGACTTGTAAATAATCACTGTGCTTGACAGAGGTTCAAGTGTTGACACTTGAAAATCACCCTTTTGACTCTTTATCACACATCCACCCCGATATATAACTGTGAACTGCAAGCGCCTCCACCAGTCCAATATTACTTTAGGGTGGTATCAAAAAGGCCAAGAACTAAACCAATGCTCCAGTGTTGTCCACTCAAATCTCACACTGCTCCTTCTAGGCTTCAGCATGGCCACAGATTTACAGATACAGTTTTCCCTCATTCTCCACAAATGTGAGGTGGATGTATTTTAAAAGGAATACTAAAACCTGTTCCAAGGTAAGAGTCCTTAAAGAGAAGCTTCCAAAGTTGCCTGTGGACCCCAAGATACAGCTGGTAACACTCAAACCACAACATCAGTCAGAAAATGTAACAATTTCTAGACAATCTGGAGAGGAGTGGTGAGATGAGAAGTTCTAAGGGCCACATACTATACATTAAACCAGTGCTTAATTTGAACCAGTGGTTGCAGGTGAGGCCCACCAGCACTCATTTTTGGGGACCTGCACTTATTTTTCCTCATGAAAGTTTCCCCCAGAGAAAGAGAGTGAAAACCACACAAACGAGAAAGAAGTAGGAGGTGAAAGACAGAAAAGGCGTGGCAAAGGGAGAAAGTAGGAACTTGCAAGAGTGAAATAAAGTAGTAAGTGTAAGAAGTTGGCCTGGTATATGCTGTCCACTAATTAAAGTGGGCATCTTGTATCAGTCCAAATAACCCTTATGGTGATTTAAGAGGTAAAAAATAACCTTAGAAAGCTATCCAAGAGGTAGCTGTGGAGAGCAGCCTTCCGGCTTAGTCTTGAAGGCATGTTAAGCAGCTTGTTTTACCAGAATGCAACCTTATAGTATTGGTAAATGAAAGGAAAACCACACAGTAGTTATAAAAATATGTATTTATTGATATAACACACTCTAAATACGACACAGTATCTTCTGCACGAGGATACTCACAAAACACACAATACCGTAGCACAGAAACAATAGTAAATAGCACTAATACACAGTGGGGTTCAGGGGTAGACCAGACCATATACTAAAATAGCGGTATAAGAACCACGACTCAATTTAAGACAGTGTCTAGAGTATGTAAAATCACTGGGACCCCAAGGAACCACCCAAGGTGAGTAAGTAGGGACCCCACGGAGGACGGATGCAGTATGGGAACACAACCATATGTGCCGTACAATTCTATGGGAGAGTTGCGGTTGCCGTTTTAAAGTTTGAGGACCCTTCTAAGTCGACTTCATAGTAACCCCGTGAAACTTAGGAGGTTGGAGAGCCACTCCACCTGTGGATACTGTAGTACCAGAGTTACCTATCCAAGGGAAGCCGGGTGCATAGGTCTGAAGTGGCGTCGGAAACCGCCGTGGATCTCTATGGAGGACTTCGAAGAAGAGCCACTGCTGGGAAGAAGAAAAGTGTCAGTTGGAATCCAAAAGTGGATTCTTGATGAAGAGTACCTGAAAGCAGAGAGGACAGAGTCTGGGTCACTCAGGAGTGACCAGGGGCTCAGTAGACGAATGCCCACCAATATCAGGTGCTTCAAATGCATTGAGGGGGTTCTTGACTCTGCAGCCACAAGGACCAGGAGATGTTGAGTACAACCAGGAGCTGGATGCGAGCTGTTCCACAAAGGATGTCGAGAGCACCAACAAGCCTTAGCAGCGGTAACCCAAGCAGAAGGTCAAGAAAGGTTACGGTTCAGACCAGCAAGGTCCAGGAGACTCACCAAACACAGGGAAGTCAGGGCAAGCCTGAAGCAATCAGAGAAGCCAAGGAAAGCAATGTTGACCCTCAAGAGGACCCACAAGTTGGAGGCACAGGAGTCGCGAGGGGACCTCAAGCAATTTCATAAAGCAGCAGCCCACGGAGCACTCGGTGCGAGGAGACCAGAGTTTTTTGTAGAAAATGTTGCCAGTAGTTGGGACTACTCGGAACCCAGTGTACTTGTTTTGGAAATGCCAACAAGCATAGGCACTTGCAAAAGTATGCAGTGCACATGGGTACGGGTATTGCAGCCCCCATAACGGATTCTTACCTCACACTTGGTAAGAGGTCAGTTTGGACCTCAAAGAGACTTGGAAACATACCTCCTGTATTGCTGGAACCTTGGGAGTCCATAGGAGCTCAGGAGCAGAAGACCGGTCAGTTGAGATGTGGTGCCTGTGGTTGCAGAGGAGTGACTCCTTCACTCCAAGGGAGATATCTTCAGTTGTCCTACTGCACCACACGTCCTGCACAGAGCCTGTATGGTGCACAGGCACAGACAATGTTTTGGACGGAGAGGGAGACGAAGTTGGGCCCAAACGAAGTCCAGTGAAGTCCAGAATGTCCAGACGGTCGAAGTTCAGTGGTTTCTGATTCAGAATCTTGTCCACATCGAATCTAGGGTCCTACAGCTAGGTAATCCTTTTTGTACCCATGGGAGAGGGTTGGACAGATTCAGGGGACCCTCCCAGGGGAGGGTCTGGACAGTGGGGAGGTTACTCCCATGTCCTTTGTCCAGTTTTGCGCCAGAGCAGGATCCAACGGCTCCCAGGACTGGTTTGAACTGGACTATGCACAGGGACACCAAATGAGCCCCTCTTTACAAACTTTCGGTCGCTGGCAAGCGCACCCACCCAGGCCTAACACACTAAATCGTGCCTGGGAGGGGGTCACACCTTCGTGTGACAGGATGCCTATTGTTCTGCCATCCCCTGCTCAAGCTTGGCTCAGCAGAAGGGCAGAAACATGTCTCTGGTCGGCAGCAACCCTTTTGGGCGGTGCACAGACATAATATCACATTTTTAATTTCTACCTACAGAAATATCGAGATGGAAATATCGAAAGGACAGACTATCCACATCAAGAATATCGGTGACCAGAATATCGACCTGAAGGTAAGAAATATCATTTTTGTTAATATCGTTTGCAAAAATGTTAGTGGTATGTATTTTAGTATGTTTTATATGTATGTGTTCTATATTTTTTGCTAAGTTTTGTATTTTTGTTTAAATATATGTATTATATTTTTAGAAGTTAGTAATTTTTTTTAAAGTACATTTTGCTTTTTAGTACCATAGGGGGTTGTGGGTTTATAGGGGAATAGGGTGGTAAGTAATTTAATTATAGTAAATTAAATAATAATTTTTAGGAATTATTAACTATTTTTAATTCCATTTTGCGTTTTAGTTCCGTAGCGTCTTGCGGGTTTATACGGGAATAGGGTGGGAAGTAATTTAATTATAATAAAGTAATTATTATTTTTTATGTATTAGTATTGATAATTAATTTATTGTTAATGAATTATTAAATGATAATAAATTTTTATGAATTGATTAATTGATAATCATTTTAATTGTGTTTTTTTAGGAGCGGGTTGTGGGTTTTTAATTATATTATAGTAATTCTTAATTTTTCTTTATTTGTATTGATAATTAGTTTATTGTTAATTAATAAAATAATTGGTAATTCCTTTTTATTAATTGATCAATTGATTATTATATTAATGGTGTTAATCTATTTTAGGAGCGGGTTGTGGGTTGATAGGGGAAAAGGGTGGGAAGTAATTTAATTATAATATAGTCATTATTCATTTGTATTTAATGGTATTCATAATTAATTTATTGTTAATTAATTATTAATTGGTAATTAATTTGTATCAATTGATTCAATGATAAATATATTAATTGTGTTAATTTATTTTAGGAGTGGGCTGTGATTTTATAGGGGAATAGGGTGGGAAGTAATTTAATTTTATTAAAGTAAGTATTAATTTTTATTTATTGGTATTCATAGTTAATTTATTGGTAACTAATTATTAATTGGTTATTTAATTTAAATATTTATTTATTTGATAATCATGTTAATTTTAACCCTCTGCTATCCAACACTTTCCCTGAAGTTACACTCTCTGGAGTGGGAATAGTAGTTTTTACCCCAATACTATCCAACACTTTCCCTACTGTTGCACTCTTTGGAGAGGAAATAGTAATTTTTACCCCTACGCTATCCAACACTTTCCCTACTGTTACACTCTCTGGAGTGAGAATAGTAATTTTATCCCCTCCGCTATCCAATATTTTCTCTACTGTTTTAGTTATTGTATTGTATAATTTATTTTAAATACATACGAGGCTGGGGTGGGGGTATGGCACGTACATACGGGGCTGGGGTTACGGCGCGTACATACGGGGCTGGGGTGGGGGTACGGCGCGTACATACGGGGCTGGGGGTATGGCGCGTACATACGAGGCTGGGGTGGGGGTATGGCGCGTACATACGGGGCTGGGGGTACGGCGCGTACATACGGGGCTGGGGTGGGGGTACGGCGCGTATATACGGGGCTGGGGGTACGGCACGTACATACGGGGCTGGGGGTACGGCGCACACATACGGGGCTGGGGTGGGGGGGCCTGTACGACTCGTACCCCTGGGGAATCAGCTTTTACGGCAGTTTTGGCTCCCGTAAAAAAAGAGCCCTACAGAGTGCCGTAGGGACGGATCGTACTTGCTGGTCCGTAAAACGCTGCTTACATTCGTACGGACGGCGCGTACAGGCTGTTCCGGAGATGATTCGTAAGGTAATTTTCCCCGTACGGTCTTTTCTACGATTCGTACGGAAATCGCCTTTCTCTACGAATCGTACTTCCTGGGTTGTAATGACAGTTTACCGGGTACGTGTCGTACGGAGAAAACGCTCCGTACGACGATTCGTAGGGCCTTTTTACCGGATCGGAATCTGCACCTTTATGTATTAGTTATAATTTTAAACATTTTAAGATTATTTTAACTGTTTCTTTTAATTATATGTATTATTTACTTTATTTTACATTATTTTTTAAACATAAAAAAACTATATTTTTAACAACAATATTTTTGACAACAATATTTTTTCCGATATTTTTGTACTTACCATTATGTAGATAGGACTTCGATATTCTTGACATCGATATTTTTGTGTTGTTATTTTTGCAGCTCGATATTCTGTCTGTCGATATTCTTTCAGGGATTCCTTTTGGGACTAGAAGGCTGGTACCAGGAACACCAGGGACCTCACAAAGCTTGTTTCTGAGGGGTGGAATCATACCTCCCACACCGCTTTGCAGTGTGGGTGGTTTGATTCCACAACGTTTGACACCAAACATGATAGGGTTACTTTTAGCCGTTTTAGAGTTGGTCATCACGTGGTCGCATAATGCCACTCTATGGGGTCGATTCCGATCCTGTAGTTTTTTTCCCCCGTATGACTCGTATCTGTAAATTTTTCCATACGAGTACCGTCCGACCCATGAAGTACGATTCGTATGTGAAAAATACATACGAATTCACCCCATCCGTACGAATTAGAGTCTGGAAAAGTTGTACGACCCGGACACGTTTCCATACAAATCGTAAAAATAGAGTACGAACGTACAAGTACGATCCGGACCGGCTTACCGAATTACGATTTGCGCGGAAAACGTCCGTCTCGTACACGGGAATGACTTCTACATATGCAAAGGTGGTGTACGCACCGTACATAAGCGATGGCGGTGTACGCACCGTACATAAGGGATGGCGGTGTACGCACCGTACCCAGCAATGTCGGGGTATGCACCGTACATATCAATGGCGGTGTACGCACTGTACAGAAGCGATGGCGGGGAATGCACCGTACCTATCAATGGCGGTGTACGCACCGTACATAAGCGATGGCGGGATACGCACCGTACCTATCAATGGCGGTGTACGCACCGTACATAAGCGATGGCGGGGTACGCACCGTACCTATCAATGGCGGTGTACGCACCGTACATAAGCGATGGCGGGGTACGCACCGTACCTAGCAATGGCGGTGTACACACCGTACATAAGCAATGGCGGTGTACACACCGTAACTAGCAATGGTGGTGTACGCACCGTACATAAGCGATGGCGGTGTACACACCGTACCTAGCAGTGGCGGTGTAAGCACCGTACATAACCAAAGTCCGTGTACGCACCGTACATACACAACACATGGGGGGGTGTGCCTGTACAACTCGTACCCCTGTACCGTACTGAAGCACGGACACTGTAAAACAGCACAAGAAGGGTCTATTCGACTCGCACAACACCACAAAACACGTCTACACTGTACAAAAAATGGAAAGGACTGACCTGGACACAACCAAACAGGCAAACAGAGGGGCTAACTCACAACCACCCCTTATAACACACCCACCAAAAATTCAAACTGAGCCACACCCACAAATTGACCAATAAAAAGGGCCCACACACACAAACCATGAGCCTTTGCAACAGACTCACTGCAGATAGACAGCACACACAAACAACTGCACCCATCCACCTTAACTTACACACCTTCACACAACCACCTTCACACATACCCCCTCTTCACATTCAGACCCACACCGTCACATTCAGACCCACACACCCACAACCATCCACACCCTCACCCCACACCATGCCCACAGACAAGAATCCAAAGTTCACAAGGGAGGAGCTGGAGATCCTTGTCAATGAAGTCATCAGAGTCAAGTCACAGCTGTTTGGAACATTGGTCAGACAGACCAGCATAGCTGAAAAATCATGCCTGTGGCAGAGGATTGTCGATAGGGTGAATGCTGTTGCACCCATCAGAAGGACCAGGAACGTTGCCAAACCAGGTGGTACGATCTGCGGAGGGCGGTCAAGAGAAAAATGACTGAGGACTACGCACAGAGCAACATCACTGGAGGTGGGACGCCCCGCAGACCAGTACATTACCATCCCTGGGAGGAGAAAGTGATGGCCATGCTTACGCCGGTGGGAGTCCATGGACTCCAAGGAGTTCCAGAACCTGGTGAGTACACAAACAACTTACGTAACAGGGGGGTAATGGCATCCCCACCCCAACTACACCAAATGCACACAACTACCCCCAAGCCATCACCGGCCACAACCACAGTCAAAAACAACGCTAATGCCAATAACATGTGTATGCCCCATTGAGAAAGCAAGGCCATGATATGTCCCATGCTACACGAAGCACCAACCCAAGAATGGATGTTCGGTATGCTGGGAGGGTGGGTGCCACAAAGCGCTTTTTCTAAATACAAATCAGACACAATTGCCCTCATCCCATACGGCCCAGCTACATACCCATGCACCATGCGCAATGCACAGGGATTGGGAAAGTTCTGACAAGATAGCGCACACTCGGCCCTGGTGTAGGCAGCACAAGGCCCTCCTGTGACCAGTGCAAACACAAACACCAAAACAACAAGGTCAGATATCTAGGACAGGAACTCACACTCACTGTCATGGCAGCATGCTCCATGGGGGGACAGCTACATCACCTGGGAGACCCAGGGCAAAATCACACTACACCCACCAGCAGGCCCTGTCACACACACCCATTAAACAAGCAAACACCATCAGGACAGGCAATGGATTTACCCACTGTCACAATGGACATGCAACACAACAAGACCAATACATAGCCGAAGAAGCACCCAAGCCGCAATTCGACATGTCAAAGACCCAGGAGAACATATCAATCTGTCCCCCGCAACATACCCATCCACAAGTGAACATTGAGGAGAATGCTAGGCACATACAACTACCTGGAGGAACAGTGCCAACTTGAATGTGTATCAAACATGCATTTTGCATGAAACAGCATTAACATTGTCTGTCTCTCACACACAGGGCAACGTGATGAACATCCCCCCAACAATGGGCGTAAAGAATCACAGTCACAGGCTCCCACCGGCAGCGACGCCTCTCAACACTCCGCGGATGACACCGACCGACCTGGTCCCTCTGGTGCCCAAGCCCCTGCAGCACCTGGTTCAGGGACATCTGTGCCAACCACCACCCCCATGACTGCCACATCCCAGGAGACCCCAAGGAGCCCTGCCCACACTGAACAACTGAGCCTGTCTGACCAGGA
This sequence comes from Triturus cristatus, assembly GCF_964204655.1. Classification (NCBI taxonomy): domain Eukaryota; kingdom Metazoa; phylum Chordata; class Amphibia; order Caudata; family Salamandridae; genus Triturus; species Triturus cristatus. Next base: position 1,216,185,555 of record NC_140591.1, read on the forward strand.
GGGACAAGGTGCAACGTGCACCCAGGAGGAGGCAGACAACACCGCCACTGCCATCCCTCAGGGGTCCTGTAGACCTGATGTGCCCACAACGGCAGCCCAGGCTCGTGTGGGCAGGGGTGGTGGGAGTGGAGGCATACCGGCGGGACACCAGGGAGTTGAGCCAGGTAGTGGTGACCCTCACAGACATCAAAAACCAGCAGGCCGAGCAACACGCCAGTTAACAACAACACCAAGGACGGATGGAGGAAAGACTGGCCGAGCTCCTGGCGGTGCAAAGGGACATTAGCCATTCACTCCGTCGGATCGCCGACAACATGGGCAACCCTCCCTGTGCCACTAGGCGAAGAACACCACCAGACACAGAGAGGGAGGAGGAGGAGGATTCGTCCGACGGAGCGTCCCATGCACCGTCAAGGCCTGCATCTGAGGGTCCCCCGAGGAAGGTGGGTCGTCCACGGAAAAGACCATGAGAGGCATCCGCCTATCGACATCTCCCAGGTCACCTGGCCTTCATGTGCGACAGCATCACCTCATTGACTGACATCATCTGCCACATGGACTTGCTGGTCACAGTCTGAACTATGATGCCAAACACTGTGGCATGGACTCTGATGACTTCAATTGCCAAGGATCCCATCTCCCCCTGTGAACTTTGGATTCTAAGGTCCCTGTATAGCACCTTTTCCTGTGCACAAATCACACCCCAGAGCCAAAAATAAATATTCTACATTTTAATTTTTATGTTGCCGTCATTTAGCATGAGTCCACAACATACGTGTGGGGATATGTCAAAGTATGCCTGAGTGCGGAACTAACTCCAGCCATCCATCCACTGGGATCTGAGTCTGGTTGAGGACACACATGGGTCACAATGTAACAGCAAATACAGACATGGAGCCCAATACTCACCCGTGATGTCCCCAAGCTGCTGATGGGGGGCTTGCAATACTGAGTACCATGAAGGTGTAGGGCTCATGGGTCATGTTGAGGTTCCCGGGGAGGGAGTCCCTGGTCTGTTTCGCGAGGTGGGACGGTGCCGCAGGTGAGGCAGCAGCAGGTGAAAGGGGTGACAAATTACGCAAAAAGTAGCACACAAAGACAAGGAGGTCAGAAAGGCACATTGCAACAGGTGTATGTAAAGGAAGGAGTGTCAGGTTACTCATGGGTCACTACGAGAAAATGTATGAACAATCACCAAAAACTAAGGCCACAGGATCAGGCAACAGAATGCGGACCTGCACACAGGAGACACACCATCATCAGGCGTTCACATCCCGTTGTGGGGATCAACCTGCAGAAATACATACCCAACCAGGTACTACTTGCACAATAGAGATCATTAGCCATGAAGCACTGCATGCATGTTGCCGAAGTACACATACACACAGATGCTCAATCTTTGACAATTATGCCATAGATGTTGCATGCAAACTGGCAAGAGAGCTGCAGTGACAGAGATGAGGCACTTTGGATTGTGCTGAACTCCTTTATTAACCATACACACACAAAGGGATATGCATCCATATGAACAGACTCACAGGTCAGTTGACACAACATTTGGGACATACGCTGGACACCACCTTCACAACACGGATGATGTCAATACCAATGAACTGGCATACAAGTTAAGGGGATGAACCAAACATAGCCTGCTGCACACGGAGAGGATGCAATTCCCCATAGAGCCTGTTGTTATGAGGTCCCACACTATGTCCACCCGTAGCATCCGCAATGTTTCAGAGGCAATGTTTACACACATTGATGCCTTCATCAGACGCCACACTCCACTACAGATGACTGTCAAGAAGGGTGACTATCATGTCATGGGAGTGATGCTACATGTGATATGTTCTATGGTGAGAATACATGTATGCATGGTACCACAACATGCACAGGAGCAGGCCCACACATTCCCAACCCGTACCACCACCAAATAGCCTTGCTGCAATCCTTACCCAAACTGACATTTCCAAATGTCCGTGCATGGAACGCTGATTTAGCACACGTTGAAATACTCATGAGGAATAGCAGGAGGACAAAGATGACACGAGCAGACAACATGCGCCAAACCCTGTCAATGACAGACACACAAGAAGTCACCTAAAACCATTTTTGCCGCACACATGGACATTTACAAAACATGAACAATGTTGGACACATGTAAAGTTGAAAGACAGTCTCGCTGCCAAACTGTGTGGCATGACATCATCACTCGAGTGACATATCAGAACACACATCAAAGTCAATTAGCATTCATTCAGCTGTACAAACACATTGCAACACATGCCACTCAATGCTACAAGCTTCCACACCCATACCCAGTCACTCACCATCATGAGAAGAAGTTGCGTATGAGCTGACTCCGGATATCATCGTCCTCCTCCTCCTCACTAGCCTCGTGACCAAGCCCTTGATCCTCCACGGGTGGATGTTCCTGCTCATATGGATCGAGGATGAGTGGCACTGCCTTGTCAACTGCCATGTTGTGCAGCATGCAGCACACGAGGAATATTTTGCAGACCTTCTCCGGGGCATAAGGGAGGGACCCGCCTGTCTTGTCCAGGCACCGGAATCTGCTCTTCAGGAGTCCAAACGTCCTCTCAATCACGCGCTTGGTCTGCCCGTGTGCATTGTTGTACCGGTCATCTGCAGCAGTACTTGGGTTGCGGAGAGGTGTCATCAGCCATGGCATGTTGGGATAGCCGGAGTCTCCTACATGGAAACATCATGTAAAGAAGTGGGTCAGGAGATGGCGTTAGAGACAAACATACCGCAACACACAGGATAAAAAGAGTATACCCACCAACAAGACATGCTCGTTCGTTGTGCAGCCGCAGCATCATTTGTGGCACCCTGCTACGCCTCATGATGTAGGCATCGTGTGCTGATCCTGGAAAACGTGCACAGACATGGGAAATCAGCATGTTAGCATGACACACCACAAGGGCATTTATTGAGTGGAAATGTTTGCAGTTGCGATAGGCTTGCTCCTGTGCCTGTGGTGGTACGAAAGCCACATGTGTACCATCAATGGACCCAATTACATGGGGCATCCCTCCCAGGGCATAGAAATCACCCTTGACACCTGTTAACTCCTCTGGAGTGGGAAATTTGATGAATTCATCAAGGTGTCCCAACATGGCTGCTAAAACATCACGCAAGACACGGCTGAACATGGTCGGTGACATCCCACCCACATCACCTATGGTCAATTGAAACGTACCTGTGGCAAAAAAATTTAAGGCTGCCATCACCTTCACCTTGGGGCTCAGCGCAGTAGGATACCTGTGTTGCAGTTGGAGGTCTGGTGCCAGCTTGTCTGTCAAGTCTTCAATCAACTGCTGAGTGAATCTGTACCGGCGGATGCAGGCACGTTCCCTCATGGTACCCAAGTCTGGCATTAGTCTTGGGACAGGTGGTGCCCTGCAAAACATTGTTTACAAGAAGGATGATTGAGAGTGGGGAAACATCAATGTCAATGAACATAGCACATGCTACACTGCTAATACACATCAGGTAACTATGGAGTCGGGTGGGTGCAATACATACAGGACACATATGCCAGCTTGCTGCCACTCCTACAAAAAGCAAGATACACCTGTTGATTGTCAAGTCTACATGACATGCCTTGAAATGAACTTGCGCCCAGTCTGAGTGAAAGGCCACAGTTATCACCGGAGTGACACACAACCACATAGCTGCATTGGAAGGATGTCATCTCATCCAGACAGCGATTGCAAGGCACACGCACAGGTCACATGGATTGTCAAATGTACATATCAAACACATTGTGATGAAGGGGAACACGTGACAACACAAACACACAGCCATTGAGACAACGAAGACATGTATGCCTGGGAAACACGATGTCTTATGCACACTGACACTACAGCCGTGGGAATCCACATGGGGCATGGTGTGAGTACATGTGTTCCATGCCCATATCCACACAGACCCATGTTGGACGCACCAACAGCAGATGCAGTTGACGGAACACTGACATCAAGGTCATGTGAACACATGACACACACCTGACATAGTCCCAAAGGGGCATGCTGATCGTGACATGTCAGTTGATAGAGTGTCCCTGCCCCTGCCATCAGGAGACAGGTGCGGGTGTTGATGACTGTGCCATCCCACTGCTGCTGTGCATGACACAGTTAGACTACAGACACACATGTGGCAAATGTCAAGGTGATGTGTGCCACATATTGCACCATCACACATGACATGTGTCCACAGGTCATCACACATCAATTGTGCAACTATATGAGATGACCTGTGCAATATCACTGGCTAACACACCTAGGGACTGCACATGACAGTATGCAATGACAAGTCCATGATGTACATCCGTGTGCGACTCGTAGCCCTCCATTCCTGGCATGTGTACGCCTGTATTACCATTGTAAGCGTGTGAAATGCGTACCCGTACGTGTACGCACTGGTAGTACACGTATGTGTACGCACTAGTAGTACACGTACCCGTATGTGTACTAGCAGTGCGTACACGTACATGTACAACTAGTGCGTACACGGAATTGTACACGTACGTGTAGGCACTTTGCATGTACGTGTACAACTAGTGCGTACACGGATGTACTTGTACACGTACATGTAGGCACTGGTAGTACACGTACGTGTACAACTAGTTCGTACACGGACTTGTACACGTACATGTACTACCAGTGACTACACGTGCGTGTACAACTAGTGCGTATATGTACTTGTACACATACGTGTAGGCACTGGTAGTACACGTATGTGTACAACTAGTGCATACACGCACTTGTACACGTACGTGTACGCACTAGTTGTACACGTATGGTAGTACACATACGTGTACTACCAGTGCCTACACGTACGGCACTTATTATTTTACAAATTAAGCACTGCATTTGACCCATCGCCCACAAAGTCAAGCAAATTGGACATGGTGAGTTTGTAAGCATGGAAGAGTGGTCATAGCTGTAAAGCCATAACTTTGAGAGTAGTCAGTAACTTTGGCAGACATTTTCCCACCCTAAATGAAGTTGTAAATGTACTCCTGTCACAGGCTTGATAATTTTGATTTTAGGTTGGGAATGGAGCACCCTCGAACATGCTGGGGGGTATGGGGATGGGGTCTCCAAAGGGAATACATTTTCTTATGGACAAGCAGAAGTTTAAAGGTTTGAATAAACTAACTTTTTGAGGCATTGATGTGGTGTGCAAAAATGTACAAAGGTACACTTCTTTATGCATTAATGGCTGCATTTGAGAACTCCTTGAGTTGTAAATTTCCCGGAGCACACTTTGAGTTCTTTCTGAATTCCACAAAAGTCCTACATTTACTCCAAACAAAGACAGAGGCATATGGGTGTCAATTTCCATAATTACCTAGGAATCCCTTGAAATTATGTAGCTTAATTAATATTTTCTGTCCCATTCCATGATAACCACACTTCAGTGGTTATTACCAATGACATGAAAACATTTCCCACATAGGCTTAAAACATAGACAGTACCTATCAAGCAACACAACATACATAGTGTACCATAAAATCAATGCAGAAGAGCACTTCAGCATCGTGCACGTTTAGTAAGACATAAATGGACCACATTTTCAGTCCTGGAAACGGATGAGAGGAGCTTCATGCAATTTAATATAAGGTCTCTTGAACTGTTTGATTTTGCGGCTCCTTTTGAAGAACTTGTGGACAGACGGTATCCTCAGGTCCAGTGTGCAGGAGTTCCAGTGGTATGTTCTAACTCGCAAAATGCACTGCACTCAAGGCCGGACAGTCATTTTATTCCACTGGGCATTTACCCGGCGGGCTGAGTAGTGTCTTCCTTAGCCTGGGTACTCACCAATGACTACGCCACATACGGAGCTTAGTATGTGGAATCCTAAGTATAAAGCCATAGTTGCTTTGTTCTACATTGTTTGAGAGCTGTGAGTCTTAGCTATAGTAAATGTTTTTTGACACAGAGGAAAGTGCACAGGTAGACAACAGTTAAATAGCTGTATTATCACATCCCAAAATTTGTGAACTGTTTTAATATTTTTTTTGTTTTGCATGCAATGAAAGAATCACAAGTGTAAAATGCGTAACAAAATGATTAGTGAAGGTGTTTTGTACATATTTTTCATGGAAATCGTTGGATGGTGGAAGGGTGTACACACCAAAGCCGGACATGGTGAAATGCATCCACAGTAACCGTGAATCTATTTGCATGTCGGTTACAAACAGGAGGCTTTTCCAAGCTGCCTCCACTCCTCCCATTCTCTGTCTCAACCATCTCCTTCACTGCATTCTCCACATGAGCTTCATATTCCAGTATTTTTTAGTGTTCAATGGATGAAGCATGTACACAATCTAAGCCGGACACTGTAAAATGCTTCAAAATTAACTCTTAGTATATTTTACATTGGCTGCAAACAGGAGCCTCTTTCAAACTGCCTCCACTCTGCCTATTGCCTGTCCCAGCTGTCTCTTTACTGTATTCACACGATCTCCACATTGCAGTGTATGGAAGCTCCCACTGAGAATACCACACATTTCCCTTATATATATTTTTTTCTGCTGAGAATACTACATAAATACCTATCAATCAGAGAAGCAGTTTCATGTACAGTTGAAATTAAATTTAGATTCATACAGGGCACGACTACCAAGGGCATTAAAGATTCAGAGAGTAGAGAGAGAAGAGATGACTAAGAAATTGTCTAAGAAATTATTCAGCATGTAGAAACTATTTATTAAATAGCCAGGTTTTTAGGGCCTTCCGGAAAGCTAGCAGATTGTTTTTTTTCTTTAACTCCAATGGCAGGGTGTTCTAGAGTCTTGCAGTGATGGCAATGAAGCTCCTGCCTCCCAAGGTGGCTCTTCTGACTTTAGGGACCACAAGGTTAGCTCAGGAAGCGGATTGTAAGTATCTTTTTGGGGTGTGCCATTGGAAGCACTTCTTCTGCGAATCCGAGCTGTCTCCGTGCAGTGCCTTAAAATCAATGCATAGAGACTTAAACTTGATCTGTTTCTTTACCGGGAGCCAGTGAAGTGTAGGAAGGACATGGGAAACTGATTGATATTTAGGGATTCCCAAAAGAAGCCAAGTGGCGGCATTTTGAACTATCTATAGTTTATGTAGGGATTTCTTTCAGAGGCACAGAAATAGTGCACAGCAATTGTCTAATTCGGAAAAGATGAGAGCTGTTATGACTGGTTTCTGCAGATCAAACGTAAAAAAACAGGAAGAAGAGATGGAGTTCACCTGCTCTTCAATAGACAGTCTGTTGTTAAAGTATATTCCTACATTTTTTACTTTCCCAGCTGTTGTGGCCAGAATCCCTAGTTCCCAATGCCAATACTTAGTGGACCAAAAAGAAATGTTGTTCCCGAAAAACAGAACCTCAGTTTTGTCTGAGTTTAGTTTCAGGCAGTTGCTGGCCAACTCACTTCCTGCATACAGCCATGAAAACGGGAGGCCACGCTGTCTGGGTTCCCTGCAATCAACACTACAATCTGTGTGTCATCTATGTATGACACTACTGCAAATCCAAAGAATTTGATCAGTTTGGCCAAAGGAGTGACACACAGTTTAAGGAGGGTTGAACTCAGGGTAGAGTCCTGGTGGACTCCACAGGGGAGGGAGAAAGAAGAAAGTTCTACAAACTTAATTCTGTCAGCAAGAAAAGATTGAAGGAGCCTGAGGGTGAGACCCTTGATTCCCCAAGGCGTGAAGATGATCGATAAGGACATTGTGGTACACTGTGTCAAGTGCTGAGGAGAGGTCTAACAAAATTAATGCAGCATTTCCTCCGGCGCCCAGGCTAAGTCTGATCTCTTCTGAGGCAGTTAGTAGTACCAGTTCTGTGCTATGATGGCTCCTGTAGCCAAACTGGGTGGCATCCAAGAGCATGTTCTACTAAATAAAGTGAGTCAGCTCGGTGTTAATGGCTTTCTCCACCAGCTATGCGGGGAAAGGCATGGGGAAAGGCAGACTTGAGATGGGTCTATAGTTATTGAGATTAGGTTCGTTTTTTTCAGGAAAGGCAAAATGGAGGCCACCTTCCATTGTTTAGGACAGTGGCTGTTGGAGAACATCATATTGAAGATGAGCCTAAGGTAGCTGGGAATAATATCTGTTGCCATGTGAAGAATTTTGGGGGAGCAGGGGTCCAGCGGGGAACCTGAATGGATTTGGCTAAACAAAACAAAACTTGAGTCTTCTTGATCAAAAAGGAGTACAAGATGAAAGAGGGATACTGGCATCTAGAGAACCTGCTGCCTGCATAGCAGAGGTAGAGGCGGGGACATTATAAAGTGTCTTAGAGATATTAGAGATGTATTGCAGTGCCCTTTGCAGAAACCCCGTGTCATCACAGGAATTTCAAGAGGAATCGCAGGGGTTGTTGCAGAGAAATGTGTTGTAGATTACCTTGATTTTGTTTTGGAAAGCAATTGCTAACTTGTCACAGAACAACTGATCAGCCAGAGTATTTTTATGTTCAGGTAGCTTACTCACATAGGACACCATAGCAAAGAGCTCATTGGGGGTGTTAAGAATTTTATTGTCATAATAACTGGATTTTGCTTTGTGTAACAACTCCTTGAATGTCTTAATGAACTTCTTATAAATGGCTTCATCGTGAAGGATAAAAATTAAAGTCGCCGAGATTGGTGAAATTTGGAGGAGTTGTCTTTCAAGTCCCAGTGCTTTTGTTTAGAAAGGTGAATCTGGGACCTGGGGTCAATATGTAAGAAGGCCATTGAAAGAATAATGATTGGCAAGACCAATTTTAAAAGATAGTTCTTCGTACTCAGGTATAGTAGGTTGTGGCTCGCACCAGACCTTTAAAATGTTCCCTAAAAATGATTGCTAGCCCACCCCCTCTTTTCCCAGATCGATCCAGTCTAGATATCAGTTGATGATGGTAATGAGGTTTCCATATGTGACTCAAATAATAGCAGAAGCTTGAGAAATGGATGCTCTTTGGTCGAAGCGTTTGATCTTTGAAGTGCAATCCAAATTTCACACACTATAATGGAAATGCTGAGAGAAGACTTTTGTGTGAATGATGTGCGTTTGTCTCATGTAACATTGATTGCCTTGTCTGAATCACAAGTCATAATATAGGATGTGTATAATCAAAAGTTAGATGCATGTTGCAAAGAACTGGCAAAAGTTCTGCTTTCCAATGGATGTTCTGTATTCTGGCTGTAGTTCACAGTTGAGAGCTGATGACAGATATTGGTGACATTATCCAAAATTAGACTAACCTACCAAAAACAACAGTAAAAAATAATGTCTAGTCAAGCATTCCAAAGCTTTACTGCAGTGACAAGTATGATACAGAATAAGGACTGATGTAAAAAATAGAGACAATAAATGCTAGTCAAGGGAAAAAGGTAGAAGGAAAGGAGCATCGCCACAACCATCAGTGGCTATTCTCATGATCTAGAACCTACACCTGTACATTGGCTCAGACGATGGTTTACAGGCATGAAACAAAAGTAGAAGCTACATATCAGTGTTTGTAGCTGATGGTGAAATAAAATATACTATACATCTGATTTATGTGTTACTTTTGGAAACATACTGTGATGAAAAAAATAATTTAGTAAGAGGCATCAGCTTCAGGAAAGGAAAAGGAGAGAAACAAGTAGTTCAGCAAACCAATCCAGGTTATGGTTGACTATAATTATAGACTGTCAAGTAAGACAGTGAAACTAGAGGTTTTGTTCTTACCTGTATATGATGAAGGAACAGTGAGCACAGCAGCAATACATAAAAGATCAATATGAAAGTCACTGGTAAGAATATTACTTAAATCTGTCAATACCTGCTATTTTATTTCATGTGAGTCTTCTCTACAGATATGAGTTCAATGTGTCTAGTTTTTGATTAGTCCACTTTTTGTTTGTGTTCCTAATAAGATTATCGCAAACGATAGTGGGAAATGGCTAACCTTGGAACTTTAAGAGGTGTTTCAGTAACTTCACGAATTGTCGCACAGAATACTAAGTCCAGAGTTTGTCCTCCTGTATGAGTGAGATCACTCACACCCTGTTCTAGATTACAGTCAGGTTTATTGGCCAGCAGCGATCAAGCAAGCACATTAGTAGGAGTTCTCCACTGAACTATTAAAGTGACCTAGGATAAGTAGTTCATGGTAAAAAACTTTATTATGAAGAATAAAATAACCTAACTATTAAAAAGAGTCAGTGTATCAAAGGGTTATTTATAAGCCAAGATACAGCCAATCAATTGAGCATTAGAAGTGAACAGTAATGATTCAGCCCCCAGGTATTGCATGCAAGATCCCACCCAAATTGCAATTAAATTGTGATAAAGGATGGGAAGCCCCTCCGCCCTTTCCTGGGAGTGTAATCCTGTTGGAGAAATTTAAACATTTGTTGACAATAAGTCCTCTGTGAACAAGGATCTATCATTACCTAGTCAAGGATTTGAAGGAATGTTTCCAGCATAAGATTTGTTATCCATAATTCTACTACTGACTGCAGATCTTACATTACAGATACTAAAACATAATGTTTGACTACATTTAAATTACTAGTAAGTATTCAACCCAATTATTCTCTCTTGGCACTTAGATTTCTGAAGTTATTTCCTTCAAAAAAGTATTGCTCACATTTCTTAATTACCATTATGACTCCCTCAGTTTCCAGTTCTACTGATTCTACCGTCTACTGATTAGGCTTCTTTCTTAAACTTTTGGGTCAATTTTAATAAGCACTTTGCCCTACATTCCAATCGGGCAGGTAATCCAGATTCAGGTCCATAGGGAAATTAAAACCCCAATTTTAATTACTAGTAGTATAAAAATCTTTTACTTTATACTGAACAAATTTTGCCAGGACAAACATAGGGAAACACTGCAAAAATTCAAATGTTCAGTTTGAAGTGGTGAAAATATTTGTTAGTGCCACGTTATCCCCCATTCTCAATTACGGAACTCAAAATGTTGCTGTAATACTGGACTCAATATCATAATTCTAATTATCAGGTGCGATAATACCTCTCAAAAACATGACAACTCATAATGAACTTGTACAGAGGCCTACTTATCTGATAGTAGCAGTGTTTCCATATTCTTTGGGGAACAATGCCTAATGTGTCCACCTTTTTCATCATCCATCAGTTATACATGTGATTAAAATGCACTCAGAACTAATGTTGAAAATCCAAACAGTATTTTCCAGAAAACTTCATGCGTTCATTAATTTACGTAGTTATTGACAGATCAGCACCCTCATGTCTCCACTGACTCACCCTGACTGGACACAACATCTTCAACTCAAGCTGCATCATATACAAAGCTAAGAATGCTGGTACTCTACAGCATCTGGCTTAAAAGGCAGTCCTTCTAGTGCTCTCGGCAAAACCCCACAGCAACAGTATCAGCACATTAACAGCCAGGAAATGCAAACAAGACGTCTGTCATTCTCCTGCTACACCCCCAAATTATGGAATGTCAATCGAGAAGTCCACTATGCACTGGCTACCTCAAGTTCATAAACAACCTCTGACACTGCTCTTTAGAGTATAATTCCAGAAAGGATTACCACCTATATCTTCACGTGCCTCAAAGGAGCCTGAGGATGGAGGGGGGAGCTCACACTTTTTCCCATTCCATTCTTTCTTTTCCTCCCCTTCTTTTGTTTAAAATATCTCCTACTTTGTGCAGCTCTCTGTTGCTTTATGGATACACTTATGCTTCTCAAATTTAACACATGCATAGTACATTAGTGATGTTTTTGTAGGTCACACACCATTCAGGATACCGACGGGTGTTTCAGGCTAGTAAAAAGTAATGTAATTTGTACCTCTGCATGTAGCAATGATTGCTCTACTCCATAATCTAGCTCTGTTCCTATGAAGGGAATGCTTGTTTAATCGTTTGGATAGAAAGCATCAGACTGTAACAGGAGCATGAAGGGAGGTATGGTTGGTTCTCCAGAAGCATAATCCTCAGCAGTTTCGGCAAGTATTGCGAACTATGGACTACCTTACTGGTAGACCTGACAAAAGGCCCATGTGGAGTAGGATGGTTCAGCCTGTACCTGACATTCTAACAAAAACAACTTTGCATTCTGTCGCTATTATTTTTTCTTTTTCCACTAGAAGTGCAGACATACATGTCCCACTATGCAGACTGTTAGCTAAGTAGAGAACTTATGTTGAAGGTTTTGTGCAAAATATGGGACCAGGAAGCAGCTGTACAGTGAGGTTGAGCTGTATAGTGGCAGAGCTCCTCGAAGTAGTGCTAAAGGTTTTAACGTTTATTAGAACATTGAAATGTTGAGCACTCTATTGAAGACATAGGAGTGCTCCAGGCTTCTAATGGCTGGTAGAAGCCCCAGGAGCAACATTCCAAAGTTTTTTTCATTTTACAACTATTGCTGTGAACGAGGGGATTTAAACCCTCTCGATCTCCGAAAGGCCTTTGATTTTACAATTTAGAACATTCGGGTCTTCAACACTGCAATCATGAGAGATGGAATTTGAATCTGCACTTCCGTGTGCTATTTGGATTGGGTTACAATAAGATTTCAGACTTTAGATCACCAAGTCTCAACCAAAATAGTTTTCAAGCATATCTAATACGGCCATATATTATCTGTAGCCCTTTCATTCAGAGGACTGAGGGGGATATTTACAACAGAAGTGGCAGGGCATGTTGTTAGCCTCCTTGGCTTAACGACACGCTCCGCCACTTCAGAAAAGCAGGGCTGCACCATAGTTACAAGAATATGGTGCAGCCCTGCGTTTTCCCCTGCGCTGGCGCTACACTTAGCAATGTAGTGTCAACGCAAGCATCCTTGCACCATAGGGCAAGGTTGTCTGTGTGCAGGGGAAGGTTGTTTATGTACAGGAAGGTCCCCCTTCCTGCACATAAACAATCTTGAAATGCCGTTTTGTCACTTCTGTGTGTGCTGCACACATGGAAGTTACAAAATTTTATTTCTTTTAAAGATTGTTTATGTGCAGGAGGGGTCACCTTCCTGTACATAAACAATCGAAGGTGTTTTGCTTTTCCCATGTGTGCTGCACAAGGCAGCAAACATGGAAAAAGCAAAAGCGAGGAGAAATAAAGCTTTTGTCCTTGTTTCGCCAAGTTAAGACCAGGATTTCCCTGGTCTTAATTTTGGCGCTGCCTCCTATTTACACTGCCCTTATAAATAGGTGGCAGCGTCAAAATCAAAAGGTTGTTGAAGTGGAACGCCCACTGCAACATCGACAGCCCACCCCTTTCATGCTAAGCATACCTGTGAAAGGGGGCCTTATTTACAAGGCAGCGTTAAGCCAAAAAATGACGTTCCCAAGGCGATAGGGGCTTGTAAACATGCCCTTGAGAGAGTATATATCGAGATGGTCCTAGTGCAGGAAAGGGATAACTCCCCTGAGGAGATACCCTATCACTTTTTTCTCTAAGCACTAGTTTTAAAGGATGGACAGTGAATGGGTTAAATCAACGAAGTGTTCAGACATCTACATGAGAAGGTATTCAGGCAGACACAATGTGGAACGAATTGTGTAATAGGGCTGAGATCAGGTTCCACCCATTTATATTCACAATTTTATAGCCTGTTTTATTCAGGAAACCTATTCCACTTGTAATCGCTATGTCAACTGGAAAAGAAACACCCCACTCAGCCGACACCCTTTTGGTGGAAAAGCTCACGTTCATGTTTAGAGTTTGGTGTTATAGGACGGCCTGAAAAGGCGCCTTGAAGAAAATGTGTGCATATATTTGTAAAACGTCCTGTGTTAATTCGTATGTTTGCCTTTTGAACTGAATCTCCCTCAGGCCTCAAACAAAGCACATTATTCACAGCATTTATATGGCTTACACTTCAAGGACATATTTTGTGTCACAGTCACACCCTCACTTCATCCACAAAGGGTGTGGTAACATAATTGGAAGAAAAGAAAAAGGTAAACATTGCCTAGTCCATGCCTGGCACGTAAAACTGCAAAACATAATCCATTAGAGCGTCGTCCCCTCACCTCCCTCGGAGAGCCAGGCTCTGTTACCACCTCACCACAAATGAAAGCAAAACAAAGACAACCAAGGAAGGAGAAGTGAAGGGCAACAGAGAGCGGACTCTCCCACACTCAGAATTCACATGCAGTTATAATTGTAATGGAGGCAGGCCTGGCACACGCAGGCAGACCAAGTCCTCCTGAGCTCAGTGCAGTCTCCTTGATAGACTTACAATCGCCTCAGTGCCAGTTATGAGGCCACAGATCTATAACACCTCTAGAGAAGCAGTAAAAGACACTGGAAACCACTGTACATTTGTTGTTAAATTAAACAGCCTAGAACTAACTAATGATGTTCTGCTATTCGTGATATTGAAAATGTGAATGACATTATAGATCACTGTCTTTGTGTACATGGATAATAGCTTACTCTCCCAGTTTGTCCTTCAAATCAAATTTAGCTTGAAGGGGTCTATTTACTAAGATTTGACGCCATGTTTGCGCCGCAAAAGTGAGGCAAAATGACTCAACATCTTTTTCACCTATTTACTTTCCTGTTTTATGCTGGAAAATCAATTGAAAGTAATGCAAAACAGAGCTGGGTGTCGCTATGAATTACTTAGCGCCATGAGGGCGTACCGTGGGTGGTGCATGGGCGTTCCCATGCAACCACCAAAGGTTTCTGACGCTACGTCCTATTTAGTTACAAAAGTAGAGCAGCTTTAGCGTCAGAAAATATCTGCCAATTCAGATAGGCACTATGAAGGAGAAATGCTTTTTCTCGTTTATTTTCTGACTTTGCATATGTGTTGCACTGTACAGCACACATACTAAGTGGGAAAATGTTCAAAGTTAGTCTAAGCATAGTATTTTGTACTGAAAGTGTACCCTTCCAGTACAAAACGTATGCTAGACTCATGGAGATACCCTTGCACCACGGTGCAAATGCTGTGTCCGTGGCACACGGCTGCATATTTCTGCACCTGCATTAGGTGCTCTCCTGCTCTCTCCCTCTCACACAGTGCAGCATTTGCATCTGCTGCACTGAGCTGTGAGACAAACTGGTAAATTTGGCCCAAAGTTGCATCAAACGTGATTTGATCAGTTCTAAATTTTTGGGATCAGATAAAGTATTCAATTTAAAGTGGATATTCAAACTGCAGACACAAGCCAAGCATAATTTAATCTTCAACTTTGTAAGACCTATTCATTAAAAAAAGGTAAAAGTAAGTGTGGAGATTTACGTCTCCATCTAAACGTACCTTTAAGTTCATACATTTCAAAAACTTCCACTGAAAAGCTGCACCAGATACAGGTTTCCAGGTGCACTACTGGGAATGTCATATGTCAAATCCCAATGTTTCCCACCACCACTAAATCCCCTGGCTGTATAAATTTGCATCTTTTTGTACTTCTTCGTGGGAAAACAATTTTTCCTGCAGAGAAAGCCCTGCAAATCTAAGGATGATCCGTTCTCCTTCCCATCCTGTGAGGGAAGTAGAGTAACTTTCAGTGCTTAATTTGAGCAAGGGCTTTCTGGTGCTAAGCACCGGCACTAATTGGTTTCCGGTGCTCGGCACCGGCACCTAATTGTCAACCCCACACTTAGAACAGTCCACCACATGGTGGCGCTGCTCATCTAATTTAGAGATGAGAAGAACAACGGTAGTTTAGGATTACAATATACATTAAAATTGCTAATACCTACCTCCCCAGCCATTCCTTTAGCTTTGGGGACCTGAAATAATCTGAACTGACGCATTTACATGCACGAGAGATGATTAGTAGTTGTTTTGGCAGCGATGACAAGGGCGATGGGTGGTGCAAGCTGCAGTGGCCGCCTGGTCGGAGCCTGGCACTTAATATTTTATAAATTAAGCACTGGTAACTTTCCAACCATTTCCAAGGTGGGAAAATTTGAAACTGAAGTTGTGAATGCTCACAAACATATGTGTTTGTAAACTTTCGCAAACATGCATAGCAAATCACGCCTGGAATGTCACTTCTGCACATTCCTCGACTTCTTCGCACAGGAACCATGGAAATTCACAAACCTAAGTGCATTATTGCAATTTTATGAATTTGTTCAATGCATAAAAGAGTTATTTTTAGCTCTGTGTTTTAAGAGATGTTAAGCGTGTTTCTCACCAGCATGTAGACTCTTGGTGAAGGTCAGTATCTTAGACAGCTCAGTAAAAAATTATCCAACTAGTTGGCGAACAAATATGGGGATCTCTTGATATGCAGGGATGCATCAGTTATTATAAATCTGCCCCTTAGAGTTTTACAGACAGGGTTACTCCATCACCAACATGATAGATATCCCTTCTGCTGCATTACAGTTCCACTATATCCTAAGGAACTTGTAGTATAGCAGGCAGGATATCCATTACGTAGTTGATGGAGTAACCCGTCCCCCAAATTCTAAATCAGGGCCTGTGTCTTCTTGATCACATGAGTGTTTCTTTGCTCCTTTTATCTTTGCCTGCATAAGAACACTTTGAACTCATTATTTTCTGTATGCACTCTCTTCTCATTGTTTAGTGTTGGGTGAACCAAATCTTGAACTTGATTCATCATTTTCGTGCAATTTCAGGTTTTCAATGAGAGATGAAATTATGTGCCTCAAGTTACTGGCATCGCTGCTGTTGAGATCATGGAAATCTCACGTCTCATGCCAGATGGGACGTGTTTTGTTTTCTCTTTGTATTTTCTGACTTGTGTTATTGAATTTTAATCGGGAAGGAACAAATGCAAGTATAAGTGATCAAAACGAAAGTTAATTATAGAAGGTGATTTTCCAGCTGCCACGGAACCCCAAGATATGTGAGACACCAGAAGCCAGAGTTGGCCTTTTAGTCAAAAATATATTTGATTGCTGGACATTTTAAGCCCAAACTTGTAATATAATCAGGAAAACTGCAAGGCCTAGAATTCAAAGTGCTACTCTTCAAATGCTCACTTACAGATGGCAAAGAGTCACGATCATGAGAAAGGTTGACAATATCTAGACAAAAACATTTTTTCTGCCTGTGCCATTAAAAAGTCAGTTTCATTGTACCAAGAGATTGGTGTGTGACACTACCTAATTGTTCCACTTCACTTTTCTTGCATACTTCGTTGACACCGTCCTGCCTCACCAGACAACCAACCAAATCCCAGCCAACATAAAAATAAGAAGACCACCCCCTTCCACTCGTCCTCTTCTTTACTGCTTTTCCAGCAAGACGCTCCATGTAAAAGTCAGTGGGCACACCAAAATTCTTCAACTAAATTGCTTCATGAAGGGCCAGAGCTTTGCATGCAGCCCCAAGGCCCCTTTGTTTCTCCCAGCAGTTAGTACCACGCTACGAGCCAGTAACGCGGTGCTTGCGGCGATCCACTTGGCTTGACTGTCACATTGTCCGGCCAGTCCCAAAGGTTGGGGCTCAGTTTCCAGATGCTGAGGGGGTATGGCAGATGTCCTATCCAGCACGTTTGGCAAGTTGGCAGCAGAGAGAAAAGTAAGTCATCCAAAAAGGGGGCCCAAGCTTTCTTTAATTTTATATATGCAAAGAGGTTTCTTTTTCCTCTGTGTTATTCGATCTTTCACAGCTGAATATTATTGGGTCAGATGGGGAGATTGCCCCTGTTTGATTGGTCCTTCCTCAGAGAGGCTTCTTCTTTTTAAGGAGTTGTGATCTTCTGAGGCCATGGTGTTATGCACTATGGAGAGCAAGATTGGGTTCCTTTCTTTTTCTTCCTCCAATGAGGAAGGACTAATTCCTGCAAAAAGAATTAGGTCCTGCTTCTCTTCATCCAGCGGATAAGCCTGCTCCGATGTCAGTTCAGGAGGACTAAGAGAAATTAGATGCAGTGATGGCTAAAGTTACCATGGCTTGAGAGAAAAGGCACAAGAAAACTAAGAGCCATTCTTGGATGTGGCTCCAGGTATCTTCCGGATCTGATGAGGAAGTGTAGTATAGTTCCGATATCCCTGATAGGCTCTGCGCATTGGAATAATATACACTATAGATTTGACATAGGACTGAGGTCAGTATGTCTCTATCGAGTACATTAAACGTAATTACTTGTGTGTGCCAGCTAACTCAGAGGTCACTAGAAACTTCTTGAATATACAAGAAGGGATTAGTTTCTGACAACCGCATAAACATGACAACTTTGTTTCCCTTAGAGTCGGAACAATCTCAGAACCGTGGAAACAATAGATAACAGTTTCACTCAGTCAATCATGCATGCTTCGTTTCCACAATGTTGCACAGAAATAGAGAGACGGGCATTTCAATAAAAATGGTTTATTGAACAGTCTTATTTCTCATGCAAAAGATATGAACTGCTACAATCGTAAGACAGGCTGCGAAGTACAATATGTACAGAGTTAGAAGTAAGATAAAATAATACTGCAATAGCATGGTTTGTAGCTATGACATATATTAATTAAAATACATACATAAATAACACAGGCTAAAATGTGAATACTCATCTGATGCTTCTAAATAGTTCTACCCCAGTGTACCTAACCTAAGTGTAGTACGAGGTAAGAAGTAGGTGCTGTTTTCTAAAGTATAGCTAGCTATAGCTATAGTTTTGCCAAGAGTTGCCAAAAGTTTCTCTAAGTTCTAGTCTGCTCCATACCTTAGAATTTGCAAGGTTGGAATCTCTTTCCTGGACTCGATATCTAACACCCCGCAAGGGGAGTCAGAAACACTGGAGCTGGATTCTCTGCGAGGAGGATGACAGTGTCTGGTCAGTGCATCAGGCTGGAACTCGATCTCCTTCCGAACTTGCCGTGGCGAACCGCAAGTAAGTAGTCGAGCTGGACCGTACCGGAACCGTGCTTTGCCAGGGCAAGTGCAGTTATATTTATAACTTGAAGGTGTTTAGGAATGCCTGTATTGACGTAAAAGTCGGGCATCGGAACGTCATGAATGAACCCCTAAGGAATAGATGTTCATGCATAATAAATGAGTTCTTGGAGAAATCAATATCCAAACAAGGGAAATTCCTAAAGGCTTAAGAGTCTGGTTTTCCAAGAACTCGTTGTGACGTGGATTGACAGATGTAGGAGACCATGCCTGTATTTGGTTAGCATGGACAATGCCTAAATAAGGGCTGGAATTTCTATGCCTAAATAAGGGCAATATGAATTGTACCTATATAAGGGCATAAATCGGGAAACCTATATACGAAATCTAAATCTACACACAACAGAAGTTCACTCTAGTACTTCCGGCACGTACATTAGGAGAGAAGAAGCTCCAGGAATTCTTGGACATGGGTTCAAGTGTTTCCAGGACAAGATAATGAAGATATTTTTTTCCTCAATATTCAAGACCCCTTTTTGTATTTATACTTCTGCATTCAAAAATTAAAGACATAGGGCCTAATTACGACTTTGGTGGTGAGGGAGCAGGCTGCCATGCCAGCGACCCGCTCCCACACCACCAAAGCCGAACTGACACCACCCACTAGATATCTAGTTTCCTCGTGTCTGGTGGGTGGTGTTTTGGCGGTCCCACGGAAGTGCCCATTAAAAGGCACCGTAATAGGAGCACCAAAGGCCGTTCCTGCCCGGCATGGATTGTGCAGTTCATGCCATGCAGGAAAGGGGGTGAATGCACACAGGAGGGCACAACATGTGCCCCCCTGGAGGCACCCTTTGGCTTTGAGGAAACAGGGGGCCCTGAGGGCCCCCTTTGTTTCCTCACCGCCACAGTTTTCATGGCGGCCTAACCGCATTCGGTACTGTAGCGGTGAGGAAAAACCTAATATGCTCAGCAGTGCTGCATCGGCACCACCAGCATATTTGGGCCTCTCACCACCGCACCACAGCCATGGGATCCATGATCCCTGGCAGTTGCGGTGGGCCTGTTGCTGTCCCACCGCTGTAATCGTAATACGGCGGGTAGACTGCCAGTCTGGGGCTCCAGGGACTGCCACCACAGGTTCGGCGGAATCAGCCCCTTAATATTTGTGAAATGGAAAGAACCCCGATTTCTCAAAAGCTCTACATACTCCAGAGGTCAAATGAGACAAGGCTTCACAATCTCAAAATAGATGCTATTTTAGTAAACCTAATTGCAAGAACATCTTTAAATCCAAAAGATTTTGTTGTTCTGAGAGATTGGTGAGTGACATTTCTGACAAAAGCAGCACCAGATACGAAGAAAAATAACTCAATAAACATCCTAGTCGTTAATTTTTCTCGTCTAGAAGAAAATTCCACTTGTTATGCCCTTTATGGTTTCAAAATGTTAACAATTATCAATCATGCCAAGGTTGTGTTGAAAGACGCTGTAACAGGAGATACTCAAGAGTTTGTCCTATAAATGGTAATGGGAAATATACACAAATCCTGGCTATAAATTAATTAGTTCGCCTATGTGTGTGCACCACCAGCGAGTATGTTGGGAAATTGTCTGCACCACGAGGAACTCTCCCTCAAAAAACAAAAAAGCAGTTGTAAAGTTACTACGCGTCTATAACTTGGAAAATGTTTTAGCTTCTCCAGTGTGCAAATTAATTAGAAGAAGAATTCAGGACCAATTAATCTTTATGACAAGCTCTATGGAATAATGACTAAGAGAACTGTTACAGAGTAAAGCATGGCGATAAAAAGTTTACTGTGAGCGTCGGCATGAATTATGACTGAAGTTAATCATATTGGTGAATAAAAGCAATCAACCTAATAAACTTACTTCATACTTAGAGATGATCACTTAGCAGGTTAATTATTATGTGTCTCACCAACAACCATGAGATGATTGACTGAAAGGAAGCGATACTACTATTTGTGGAAACGACGTGGCATGCACAATACCCACTAGTGTTGTGAAAGGAATTCATATCCTCTCAAAAACATGTGCATGCCTTATTTAATAAATGCCTTCTTCAAATGCCTTGCAAGTAGATAAAGAATGCTATTTTGTGTTTTAAAAATGTTGAAATTGATCCGTTTGCCGAGAAGACTCACTAGTTTGACTCACACATATAGCAGCACAACACATCTCTTGCCTAATGATTAGACAAGCATTGGTCAAGCCAGTTATTCTTGCCTTTGGGATCTATTGGCTTTGTAAGTGGTCTTCCTGAGCAGCATATCTAAAGAATAAATAAAGAAAAAGTGATGCAACCAGGTGCATTATTTTGTAGGCCTGTGCATCACACCTGCACAATTACAAAATTACACCACCAGGCTTTTTTCTTTCAGTTACCAATCTGTGTTCGAAAGCACCCACACTCTTGTGGAGTGCTTAAACAAAAAGAGCAAACATTGGTATATCCAATAGGTCTCACCTATGGCTTTGCCAATATGTTTTAGCTATGTTGTATACTGCTATTTTGTTACTACTATTCTGTATGGCTAAAAGTTATTGGTGTAAAGGGGCGTGGAGTGAAGTGCTCTAAAGTGGGGTAGAGTGTAGTGTTATGGAGATTCGTGGCAGAGAGTGGTGCAGAGTAGAGTTGAGTGGTATGGTGTGTTATCTAGTGGCGTGTACTGTTGTGGAGTGTAATGTAGGGAGTATAGTGTCATATAATGAAAGGGTGCTGAATTGAGTGGAGTAAATTGTTTGAGTGAAGTAAAGTTTTAGAGTGTTGTGGAGTTCTATAGAGTGTTGTGGAATGGTGTAGGCCAGAGTTGAGTGGTGTAAAGGGTGTTGTGTATATTGGAATAGAGTGTTGTAGAGTAGAGGTGCCTAGAGTGGAGTAGATTGTGAGAGTGGAGTGGCATAGAGAATGAATGAGCGCATGTGTCAGTGTCTATGCATAGGTGTCCATGTGAGAGACTACAGTGTGTGAGACTGAGTGGGAAAGATATGGTGTGGGGTGGGTGTGCATGTGTGTGGGGGGGGTGTGGGGGGGTGGTGTGGTGTGTGTGAGAGAGTGAATATGATGTGAGTGGCAATGCTTGTAAATTATTGTGAAAATGACTTATGGCGTAATAAACAAATCTAAATTAACAATGTAACTAGTAAATCATCAGAACCACATGTGTGTCGATCACCAAGCGGCCCCACTAAGATCTCACATTCTATACAATCAAGTTCTCGTGACAGTATATTATTTTGACACATGTTTGATATTGGGGCACAAACTGCTTGCTACTGTTTACAGCCACAGTCCTAGCCTTCTCTACATCCTGGAGGCTCAGAGAGAGTGGCACAGACAGGAAGGTGCGGCCAGGGTTAAGTGCATAGCTGCACATTAGAAACCGATGTTAGGGGTGGGCAGTAGTCTACTGGTACGGGAGTAAAAAGGGACTCGTATAGAAGGAGCAGGTGTCAGAGAGGGTGAGCAGTGCCCAGCTGGCATATGGGATCAGAGTTCAGGATAAAAACAGAAGCACAGTGGCACAGACTTCCAACAGTGCAAAGAGGCAGGCTGGTGCGTGGGGCACCATTTATAATGGTCTGGATGTAATGGTATGATGGAACTGCAGGAGGAAATTGTCAGGAGCAGGCTGGTGCGTGGTGGCAAAGAGAGGCAGGGATCAGGGAGGAGCATGGTGACAAAGGAGACAGGGGGCATATGATAGGTGGCACACTGAGAACATGAGGCTGGGCAGTGTTGCGAAAGCACAGAAGGAACAGCAGGCAGAGAGAAAGGGCAGTGTCAAGGAGGCACACAGGAAATATTGATTAAATAAGGTTTAGTAGACAATGAAGGTACATGCAGAAGAAAGAGTGTACAGGGCCATGATTGCATAGGAGTGTATAGGAGATATAGTGAATGGGCAGTGCCGTGGTGGCACAGAGAAATGGAGATCTGGAGATCAATGTGGGTGTACTGGAGCATGGAGGCAGAGGCATCAAGGAGAAGCATGTTGCACAGGACACACGAGTCAGGGGCAGACATCTGCATGGACCACAGTTTAGATTGGACTGGCAGGTGCATGGCTTCACTGGAGGAAGTAGGCTTGGGCAAAAAGAAGTACTGTGGCAAGAAGAAAGAAAGGACATAGAGGAATGAGCATAATAGGTACATGATGACAAAGACAGTGGACATTTTCACTTCCCTGCTTCTCTCCCTCGTAAAAGA
Source organism: Triturus cristatus (assembly GCF_964204655.1). Taxonomy (NCBI): domain Eukaryota; kingdom Metazoa; phylum Chordata; class Amphibia; order Caudata; family Salamandridae; genus Triturus; species Triturus cristatus. The sequence goes on from NC_140591.1 coordinate 1,216,208,586, forward strand.
ACTGTACATACCAAGGTGGCACTGTCAAAGACATATATGGCAAAGACTTGCCACGTGTTTGGTGCCAGTTGGCGCCATAGCAAGAGATCTGTCCAATTTCATCCTACCCAGCATGCAAAGCAGAGCACAAATAAATGTGTTGTGCCAATGATTATTTATACTCCCCCAACACACATGTTGAATGAAATGCATCAATTATTTGGAATTCACTTACATTCGGGGCTAATACGGGACAGGCAGGGTAGGCTGGAATACCGTACCAGAGGGTAGAGAGGGTGGACAGGCTTACACAGACTTTGGTAGAAGGGGTGTAGAGATGGCAGACACAATTGTGGTGACTGGAATCGAGAGCAAAAAGGGCAAATAGCAGCATAGGGACACAAGTAATAGGGGCAGAGACAGTGGGCAGTATCATATTAACATGGGCCTGGTGGCACACAGCCAGTAGGTGTAGGGAGACTATGATACCAGTGATGGCAGACAAGAGCATGTGACACTGGGGCTGGGGGCAGAGTGAGTGCAGTGTATGGGAATAGGGTATGGAGAAGGTGGACAGGTTCGTGTTAACTCTGGTACTGGAGGCAGAGGAAAAACAGGTTTATGGGGACACTGGTACCTGAGATGCAGAGAGGGCAAAGAAGAGCAAGGCTACACTGAAGGAGAGGCAGAGAGGGCAGACAGGGGCAAGGTAATAGACGCAACACCAGAGTGTGCAGACATGAGCTTATTGACTTTGGCAATGGTGGCACATGGAGGACAGATGCATTGAGACATTGGTACTAGAGGGGCAAAGGTAGCAGACAGGAGCATGTTACACTGGTAATGAGTGCAGTGTACGGGAACAGCGGGTAGAAAGGGTGGACAGCAGCACGTTGGCAAGAAAGATGCAAATGGGAGAGAGGATTGACAAGGAGATTGGTGGCACAGAGAAAGTGCAAAGGGCAGACAGGAATATGGTGGTACTGAGGTAACAGGGTCAGTCAGGGAAAAGGAGTCCGATGGAGGAAGCCAGGGTTGAGAAACAGAAATATTCAGCCTATTCCTTGCAGGCATTTTTGCAAGTGCCCGCACATCTATGGGTGCTTTCCACCAGAGCAATTCCTTTGGGGTGCCATAAACTGCAGCTGCTCTAAACCACACTTTTTAAGAAATTGCATCATTTAATTAGAAACAAACCCTTGTCGCTTCTTAATAAGATGGCAATCACAATTGATGGAGTTCAACTCTCTTTATTGTAGACTGTAAAGATACCTCCTGTCTACCACTCCTTGAGTGTTATCCATCTGTGTCCAATGTGCCAGAACTCGCTCTCTTGGCAAAGGTAAACACCCTCTCCTTGAAAAAATAACATTGTTAAGTAAACAATTACCAACAACTACATGACAATCACAAGATGCTTAGCACGAGACACAGGACACACATTCAAGAAATAACAGGAGCTAAGAGGGAGGGCGAAAGAGGGGGGAGATCGCAAGGGGGTTGATAGATTGATGGGTGCTGTTGGAGGGGTAGGTACTAGTGTGGGAAGGAGATGATGGTGAAGGGCCCAGGGTGATGCTTAAAGTTACATATGCACAGTAGAATGGAGCCCTAGTGAGGCACGGCGTCTGTGGGACAAGAACAGGTAAGTATGAGGAGCTGAGGAGGAAAGCTGACAAAATCTGGAACAGCTCTGTGGTGTCGGCTTGAAGAAAGGGACAGGTGCAGGACAACCTTCCTGATGCTGGCAAATTCATGGAGCATGCAATATGATGAGCCAGAAATCGAGGAGATTGCAGGGATTTGTGATGGGGAGACAAAAAGGGGATTTAGTGATAACAAAGTGTTGCACTACATTGAAGGCGTGGAGTAGGACAGGGGTGAGTTGGACATGACGGAGGGGGAAGTGAGGGATCTGGAAGGTGACAACAGACAGGGTAGCGAACTTCGAGTGCCTAGGTCAGCATGATGAGATGAGGAGGTGCTGGAGAGAAGGGGTACAATGGTCTATCTAACATATGGGAAACTGATGTCTTTTAGAGCCCTGGGAGAAATACTAACAATGTACTCCTGCACCCGCTTTGTTTGCATTTACAGTATATGCCTGATTACACCCTCTCAACGTCATTGCTTTGATGATCCCATCCCTAGTACTGGCAGTATGTGGCAGCTCCAGTTCCAGATACTGCAAGGGTCGGAATAGATACAATTTTTTGCACTCCAATGCATGGCAGTTAAGTGACCTCATAGGTGAGCACGGCCTGCTTTGTCAGACCCCTTTTGGATGCATAGCCCTCGCTACTTGGGGCTGCCTCTGACCATCCTCTCTTGCACACTCCAGTGGTAACGTCCCTTGCCTACCTCCAAGACTGGTGGCCATGGTGCCAGGCAAAGCAAACACTGCAGAGCCGAAGTTCCCTATGAACACAGGACTCTATCTCTCTTCTAACCCAGGTGTGAGTGGCTGTATGGGTCTGTGAGTGTGTGTGTAAGTGTCTGAGTGGGTGTTTGAGTGGGTGTCTGAGTGGGTGTGTGAGTGGGTGCATAAGTATCTGAGTGGGTGTGTGAGTGGGTGTTTGAGTTGTCTGAGTGGGTCTGTGAGTTGGTGCACGAGCATCTGAGTCAGTGTGTGAATGGGTGTGTGAGTGTCTGAGTGGGTCTGTGAGTGGGTGTGTGAGTATCTGAGTCATCTATGAATGGGTGTCTACGTGTCTCAGTGTGGATGTGAGTGGGTGTGTGAGTGTCTGAATGGGTATGTGAGTGGGTGTATGAATCTATATTTGGGTGTGTACGTGGGTGTCTAAGTCCCTGAATGGATGCATTAGAGTCTGAGTGGGTCTGTGAGTGTGTGCCTAAATGTCTGAGGGGCTCTGTCAGTGGGTGCGTGAGTCTGTGAGTGGGTGTGTGAGTATCTGAATGGGTATGTGAGTGGGTGTGTGAGTCTTTAAGTGGGTATGTGAGTCTCTGGGTGGGTTTGTGAGTGGGTGCAAGAGTGTCTGAGTGGGTTAGTGAGTGGGTGCATTAGTGTCTGAATGGCTCAGTGAATAGGTAAATGAGTGGGTCTGTCAATGGGTATGTGAGTGTCTCTGCAGGTATGTGAGTGACTGTCAGTGTCTGAGTGGCACTGAGAGTGGGTGCATGAGTGAGCAAGTGGGTCTGGGAGTGGTTGTGTGGGTGCCAGAGTGGATATGTGAGTGGGTGCATGAGTGTCTGTGTGGGTCTGTGATTGGGTGCAAAAGTGTCTGAGTGGGTGCATGACTGTGTGAGTGAGTATGTGAGTGGGTGCATGAGTGTCTGAGTTGTTCTGTAATGGGTAGATGAGTGTCTGAATAGGTCTGTAAGTGACTGTGCCAGTGTCTGAACAAGTCTTTGAGTGAGTGCATGAGTCTCTGAGTGGGTCTGTGACTGGGTGTATGAATGTCTGAGTGGGTTTGCAAGTGCGTACATGAGTATCTGAGTGGGTCTGTGAAGGGTTGCGTAAATGTTTGAGTAGATCTGTGAGTGGGTGTGTGAGTCTATGAGTAGCTCTGTGACTGGCTAAGTAAGTCTCTGAGCGGGCTCATTAGTGAGTGTCTGAGTGGGTCTGTGTGTAAAAGTTTGAGTGGCTCTGTCAGTCAGTGTGTGAGTGTATGAGTGGGTCTGTGAGTGGGTGCCTGAGTCACTGAGCAGGTCTGTGAGTGGGTGGTTGAGTCTCTGAGTGAGTCTGTGAGTGAGTGTGTCTGTGTGTCTGAGTGGGATTGTGAGAGGGTATGTAAATGTCTGAGTGGCTCTGTCAGTCAGTGTGTGAGTGTATGAGTGGGTCTGTGAGTGGGTGCCTGAGTCACTGAGTAGATCTGTGAGTGGGTGTATTACTCTCTGGGTCTGTGACTAAGTGCTCGAGTGTCTGAGTGGGTCTGTGAGTGGTTACATGAGTCTCTGAGTGGGTCTGTGAATAGATGTGTGAATGTCTGAGTGGGTCTGTGATTGAGGACACGAGTATCTGAGTTGGCTCTCAGTGTGTGCATGTTGTCTGAGTGGGTCTGTGAGAGACTGCGTAAGTCTCTGAGTGGATCTGTGAGTGGGTACATCAGTGTCTGATTGCATCTGTTAGTGGTTATATGACTCTCTGTGTGGGTCTGTAACTGACTGTATGAGTGTCTGAGTGGGTCTATGAGTGAATACATGAGCCTCTGACTGAGCCTGTGAGTGGGTGTTTGAGTGCCTGAGTAGGTCTGTGAGTGAGTGCATGAGTATCTGAATGGGTGTCTCAGTGTGTGCATGAGTGTCTGGGTGGGTCTGTGAGTCGCTGCATAAGTCTCTGAGTGAGTACATTAGTGTCTGATTGCATCTGTGAGTGATTACATGACTCTCTGAGTGGGTCTGTAAGTAAGTGCATAAGTGTCTGAATGGGTCTGGGAGTGGTTACTTGAGTCTCTGCCTGTGTCTGTGAGTGGATATGTGAGTGTCTGACTGAGTGTGTGACTGGGTTCATGACTCTCTAAGTGGGTCTCTGAGTGGGTGCTTGAGTGTCTGAGTGGGTATGAGGGGCTGCATGACTCTCTGAGTGGGTCTGTGAACCGGTGCGTGTTTGAGAGGGTGCATGGGTGTCTGAGTAGGTCTGTGAGTGTCTGAGCAGGTGTGTCAGTGGGGGATTGAGTATCTGAGTGGGTCTGTGAGAGTGTGCATGAGTGTCTGAGTGGGTGTGTGAGTGGGGGCATGACTCTATGAATGGGTCTGTGAGAGGGTATGTGTCTGAGCAGGTATTTAATAGGGTGCATGAATCTCTGAGTTGGTCTGTGAGTAAGTTTAAAAGTTTCTGAGTGAGTTTGTCAGTGGGTACATGAGTTTCTGACTGGGTCTGTGAGTGGGTGCATGAGTACCTAAGTGGGTCTATGAGTGGGTGCATGTGTGTCTGAGGGGGTCTCTCAGTGGGTGCATGAGTCTCTGAATGGGTCTATGAGTGGTTGTGTAAGTTTCTGACTGGGTCTGTGAGTGGGTGCATGGGTATCTGATTTGGTCTGTGAGTGGGTGCATGACCATCTGAGTAGGGCTGTGAGTAGTTTTTAGATTTTCAGTGATATTCACGATATTCGTGAATTCATTGCAATGTAACATGGGGGCCGCACTGACTGTTGCAGAGAAAATTGGGAATATGTGAGTGGGGAAAAAACTTTTTTTTCCACATTTTATATTCATAAGGGGTTCCTCATTCACACCTATATTTCTCTCATTGGGTCAGTGCGTATTCAACCTGACCCCTTATACCACTGTGTGCCATATGGTTTCAGGCCCAGGGACTGTTGCGATAAAGTAAAATGGCAGCTGCAACTCTCTGCTCAGATTGCGGCTTGCCAAGAACAGCATTCCGGTTGTCGCAAATTAGCTGCGATAGCAGATATCCATATCTTCTCCCCTTAAATTTCTCAACAACTACTGAACGGATTTACACCAAATAACAAAAAGCACAATCTGCAAACCAAAAGCTAGCTTTCTGCCAAATTTGGTGTAATTCCATTCAGCGGTTCAGGCTATAGTCCTGTTCAAAGGTCCTATAGGTATAAACATGGGAAACACACTTTTTTTTAACTCCGCCTTTTTCTCGGCCCCCGCTTGACAGATCACGCCAAAACTTTCCATGTAGAAAAAGGTTCACCTGCCCACTTTTTGTGGAAACGTTTGTGAAGATGCGTCAAACGGCACCAAAAATATAGTTACGTCAAAAAAAGCTTTTCCTATGGAAACTTGGTTCTAACTATAACTACCTACTGGCGATATATATCTACACAAAAAAAACCTACGTTGGAAGAGAGTTAAGATTAGCTGATATATTTGCAGTGGCTTCTTCAGAAAATGTGATTGTAAGTACGTTCTACATATGATGTTCTTTGTGTGGAAGTATGGTGTTCTGATGGTGGATGTGCAGGCATATGATAGTGAGTGTGTTGGCATATAGTGTTTTTTTGTGGTTATTTGATGGGTGTTTTGATTATATGGCGTTGTTTGTGTAGTTGAATAATGGGTGGGTATCCATCAACACTCTGCATTCCCTCTCTGTGCTACCTTACTCTGTGCCTGAATCTCATCGGTGAAATGACTCAAACCCCTTTTTGTGCCACCATGCCACTGCTCCAGTAGGCCATCTGTGTAAAGTAGCCCCTCTGTGTGCCAGATAGCCTCTCATGTTTTCTTACTGTTTGCTCTGTCTTGCCCCAAACTGCCTGCAGACACCTGTATGTGCACCTTGGATCAGGAAGACTATATTTTTATAAAGGAAATGCAGATCATTCAACAATTCCTAATTTAAAGACTGTAATGAGTATTGACAACTAAATATTTATTAGCAAACTAAGCATGCATTACTAAGAAAATAAAAGCATTATAAATATTTTGCTAATGTTGACATTTAGGACCCCAACTTCAACTTGCTATTTTCTGAAAGGATGCTTGTTACATTATGTTCCAATTTGTTATGTTTATTAACTGCAATTATTTTTTGACAAATATATTCATATCAATTTATGAACACTTTTCCCACCAACAAATTCTAAGGGGCATTTTTATCAATATTTCACACAGGGCAGCTTAGCAAGCCATCCATGCTGTGCTGTGTGAAAAGGAAAGAGCAGGAATACACCAGATTTTACATCATATTGTGTATTCCTGCCATTTACTTGCACTGCCGCACAATGTGTGGCCTAACGCCAATTCAGGCTCCCTTGCGCCATGGTGGAAGGGTGCCTGCATTGCAAACAGGATTGATTTTGTGTGGGAAGGGACACCTTCCGTTATGCTCCTGGGTTAGGCCTATGTAGCGAAGCTGCTCATTTCTTACATTGTCTTATTTTTCACAATAATATTTCTGCTGTGAACCTTTGCACATATTTGCATGCACGGCAATGTTGGATTAGTTTCTCTGAAACTACTTTGTATACAGATCTAGCTTCGTACAACATTATCACGATACCTCGAACATCATGTATAAGGCCTCTTTACGCGTGTCAACTAGCAGTCCCTTGACCATATATTCAAACCAATGTGATTCAGAAACATAATTTCTCACACTCTCACGATTTAAAAATTTTTTAACATTTATTGATTGTCAAAGCATATTATACAATACCATTAAGAACTCAATCTATTCTAATCCCTACTTAACATTAATCGACGCAGAAATAATAATTCCAATAATATATTCAATTTGGGCAAAAACAGAAATAAAAAGGTTAAAAATATTAATTTGATAATACAAATTAATCCAAAGATATAATCAGAACAATTTGTTACATTACACACCCCTCGTTATGAGCCAGCATAACTGAGAAAACACAACAAAACAAGACAATACACTTTGTCATATAATCACACATCCAAATCAATACTGGACATTGACCGCTTCTGGGATGTTTGGAGTCCTTTTATCCCTATAAGCATCTATCCGTTTCTATGGATTGTATGTTTTCCATAAGCGTCGACGCGTTTCGATAGGCTATGTTGTATGCCACTATCTTCCTCAAGACCTTAGATAGATGTTTTCTCTGTGATTTATATTCTGTGCTTTTTTCACAGTTAGTCTTGTTTCATATGCCCACATTGTTTTTGTGGTGCGAACTTCATCTTTTCATACTGGTAAGAAGATGTAAGGGATCAGGCTTGTATAAAAATTTTTCGTATACCGTTCACCCCGTGATCTTGATTGTGTTTCACTATTCTTCCCCCGCGTTGTCTGTGGTATCTTTTAAATCCTCGACCGAAATTGCGTAAGGCTTTTAAGCGGGACCGTTATGCATAAATGTTTCCTCGTCTTTTTGCCTAAATCACGCCGATAATTGCTCGAACGCGGGGTAACGTCTTCGAACGAAGACGTTACCCCGCGTTCGAGCAATTATCGGCGTGATTTAGGCAAAAAGACGAGGAAACATTTATGCATAACGGTCCCGCTTAAAAGCCTTACGCAATTTCGGTCGAGGATTTAAAAGATACCACAGACAACGCGGGGGAAGAATAGTGAAACACAATCAAGATCACGGGGTGAACGGTATACGAAAATTTTTTATACAAGCCTGATCCCTTACATCTTCTTACCAGTATGAAAAGATGAAGTTCGCACCACAAAAACAATGTGGGCATATGAAACAAGACTAACTGTGAAAAAAGCACAGAATATAAATCACAGAGAAAACATCTATCTAAGGTCTTGAGGAAGATAGTGGCATACAACATAGCCTATCGAAACGCGTCGACGCTTATGGAAAACATACAATCCATAGAAACGGATAGATGCTTATAGGGATAAAAGGACTCCAAACATCCCAGAAGCGGTCAATGTCCAGTATTGATTTGGATGTGTGATTATATGACAAAGTGTATTGTCTTGTTTTGTTGTGTTTTCTCAGTTATGCTGGCTCATAACGAGGGGTGTGTAATGTAACAAATTGTTCTGATTATATCTTTGGATTAATTTGTATTATCAAATTAATATTTTTAACCTTTTTATTTCTGTTTTTGCCCAAATTGAATATATTATTGGAATTATTATTTCTGCGTCGATTAATGTTAAGTAGGGATTAGAATAGATTGAGTTCTTAATGGTATTGTATAATATGCTTTGACAATCAATAAATGTTAAAAAAAATTTAAATCGTGAGAGTGTGAGAAATTATGTTTCTGAATCACATTGGTTTGAATATATGGTCAAGGGACTGCTAGTTGACACTTGTAAAAGTATCCTATTCCCTTGATTTCTTAAGGGATCTCTCTCTTCTTTTCTAAAATAAGGCCTCTTTACGCACAATGTTCAAATGTCGTTCTATTGTCATCCACGGGGCAACAGAGCTATCTACATATCCATAACATCGCAAATCTTTAACATACATCGCAAGGCTGATTTCTATTATAAATAATTAGCTTTCTGATAGATTAGCAGAAAAGGCACTTCAGCTTGCAGAGAGGGTCCCTGCATGCAGAGACTTCACCACGCAGAGGTCTGGCATCCCCGTGAGGGGGTGTCCAGTTCATGACCAAGACGAGTTCCTACATTCTCTCTCACCAGTTAATGGGGTTGGCTTGTCCCTAGGAGGGATTCTTGACTTCACACCTACATACACTCCTTGTGCACTTAGGGTTTTGCATAGTAGGAGTACAACAGATTACTACCTTGTTTATATGCCTGCATATATATACTGTTTTAGCACCATGTTAGAACTGTATCTACTGTTTGCGATTTTGGTTCTTGTAATCACCATCATCTGCTTCTGTCTACTGATTACCGCAGCACATGTATTCTATACCAGAATAACGTTGGTTCAATAAATATATTGAAAACGTCCCACTGTGTATTCTGTATATTTCTCCGAGCACGAGTGACTGAGCAAAAGGTTCTGATCTGTTTCCATGATCCCTGAGGGGTCAGGGTTGTCATGTTCAGTGGTTGACACAAACCATTCACTCCCTGATAAGGTTAAGGGGGCTTACAGTAGCACTGTGAGCTAGCTGGTCTATAGGCCAACATATCCTGCGTGGGTGTCCGGAATGAAATGACATTGAAATTAAATTTTGTACTTGTATAGCGCACTGCTGCCCCAGCGACTGGGTGTCCTGGCGCTTGTACTGATACCACTGTGGAACCCTTCCTGGCTTTCCCTGTGAAATGTCCACTCCTGGGCACCCCCAAGGTGAAGCCAAGCATCCCCAGCGCTGTTGGGGCAGTTGTGGAGATTAAGCAAGCTATTGCCCAGAGTTGCAGAGTGGGACCCATGATTAGAGTAGGCACCAAGGCGAGAATTGTCAGGTCCGAGGAAATTGAGCCCAAGACCCGCCAAGGCGGAAATTGAACCCTGGTCCCGGGCCAGATCTCTGCATCAGGGTTTGCCGCTCTAACCATTGAGCCACACTTCTCCACAATCAGTCAAGGCACCAACCCACTTGTTATGTGTCCAACAAACACACAGGTCCTGTCGATTAATAGGAACTACACAACCTTTCCTGCACAAAAACAATCCTCTGAGGCATCTTACTCTTTCTTTCATTCTTCACCACACATAGAAAGAAGAACAAATGAGGGGAAATAAAGATATGTCTCCTCGCTATGGCTCACTTGGAGAAGCATAGCATTTTGACCCAATCCCAGGTCTACCAGTAAAGGCAAATCTGGAAATGCACCACAATCCATGGGTGGATGCCTGGGAACACCCACACTCCACGCATTGAATGCCTCCCTGGGGCAGAGTAACACATCGCAGTGATTTATGCTGCATTGTTTTACTCTAGATTATTCAAGCCACGCAAGTCCATGCACGGTGGCCTTGCATGTCTTAATAAATCTGACTTAGTAGTTGCGTCGCCCTGGCGCCCGATTGAGTGACACAAGGGACACACAACTCACTGATAAATCTCCCCTAGCTTTTCATTTATTACAAATAAGAATGTTACAATAACACATCTTTGGCCATGCTTACCAAGATTCATATACAAAAATGTCCTCATATCTTTACCATCCCACTTTGTGAAAATACACTAAGTTTATCCCTCAAGTACCTGCTTTCATTTTTGTTAAATCTACTCAATTTGTCCGCAAACATCAGGGTGTAATGTCCTGAAAAGATAAGCATTTTGCCAAAAATTGCTAGTTTGTTTTATTTTGAATAAAATCATTAATTTAGTTGACAAATATAAATTTAACATTGTCACCAAGTACTGTCCTTTAGTTTTGTGCCCACCATATACTATCATATATTCACAAATGCAGTCTTGTAATTTGAGTTTGTGTATTAAATGTTAATGTCTGCATCGTCACCATAATGCCAGAGACGACTAACATAATGCCAGGGATGTCGTCATTGCTCCTGATTTCAATACATTATGCCGCTGCTGGCCATTATGAAAAGGATATCTAGCATTGTAGACGATTAGGTCACCATACTGCCATGATTTGACACAATATGCCCCCGATTGCCATCATTATGCCAGAGGAGTTCTTTTTCAAGCCTGGGATTGCCACAATATAAGTAATGTCAACCAATCTTGGTTTGCTTGTGCTCTGGTTCAGACAGGACTAGGACTGATTTGTATATATCTGGGTCTAATCTGAGGTTGGAAGATGGGCAAAGAACACACTGGGATGCAGCCCAAGTAATTAGCAGCAGCTAAGGCATCAGTCGGCCTCACAAGCCCTAGCCCAAACTAACTGGCTCCCAATGATGAAGCGCATTGACTTTAAAGCACTCTGCATTGCTTTTGAGGCACTCAATGACTCCAGCCCTGATTACATTAAATGGTGTTTCTCTTGGTGCACTCCTCCCAGGGTACTATGCTCATCCACCGCAAACAACGTAGTAGTGCCTAAGTTTAGAAAATCCAACTATGGCGTCAGAAGCTTCACCGTCTGCACAGCCAAACTTTGGAACCCTCTCCCTCCTAACCAGAAAGAAATGATAGGTTTTCCCCTTTAGGAAAGAACTTAAAACATAGCTTTTCAGTCAATAGGCATATTGAATCTGTTCTGAGTTTAGACCCCTTATTTTTACTTTCTTTCTGTCTTGACAACACCAGGACTCCTCCAGACATTAGTGTGCTTTATAAATATTATTTTCATTTCTAAGAATGATTCAAGAATTCCATCTATCGCATATGTTTACTTCAGTCCAGTGCTCTAAGTGCCATGGGGGTTGACAAGACATGGGTGCTGTACTCACTGTGCTACTGGAACTAAGCTGCACCAACTGAAGAGCCCGGATTAGGGTGAAACCAATCTGAGGTTGCTTGAGTTCTGGTTCAGAGAGAATTTTGCTTGGCTGCTCTGGCTAGACTGTTCCTATTGGAGCAGGACCAAGACTGATTTGCATATGGCTGGGTCTAGTCTGAGGTGGCGTGGTGGGGAAAAATATAGATTGGGATACAGCTCGATCAATTACTATTGGGTACAATTAATTTAAGCATGCCACCCATCATTATTTTTGGTTAATTCAGTGCAACACCTGCATTCAATGGATGTACCAAAACTTGGGTTCTATGCTCACTGTGCTACTGGAACCAAGCTGCATCTGACTAAAGATCCCCGATTAAGGCAAAACTGGTCTTGAGTTGCTTCTGTTTCAGTTCAGATAAAGTCTTGCTTGGCAGTTCAGGTTGAACTTTTCCTATTGGAGCAGGAACAAGACTGAAAGGCATATGGCTGGGTCTAATCTGGGGTGGCATGGTGGCAAAATATGATGGACTAATATTTACCCCGAGCAATTACCAGTAGCTAAGATTAATTCAAACAATGAACCTTTGTGTTTACTTCAGTGCTCTCCATGCCACTGGAATCAAGCTATCCTGGCTGAAGAGGGGTAAAACCCCGAAACCGGTCCGAGGATGCTTGTTTCCAGTCCAGGGAGGACCTGGCTTGGCAGTTCGGGCTGGACTGTTCCCATGAGGCACAGGGTCAAGACTGATTTGCATATGACTGGGTGCAAACTGGAAAGGCATGGTGAGCAAAAAAACGATGGATTTAGGCCCAGATCTCTGTACTGGGGTGAATGTATGACATTGTTCTGCATTCTGTCCATCAATTGTTGTTTTTGCATTTGTCACCCCGAGTGGGAAGGGTATGCCCAGACGTGGGTCCCGTGCTCTCCATGCCACTGGAATCAAGCTATCCTGGCTGAAGAGGGGTGAAACCCCGACACCGGTCCTAGGATGCTTGTTTCCAGTCCAGGGAGGACCTGGCATGGCAGTTCGGGCTGGACTGTTCCCATGAGGCACAGGGTTAAGACTGATTTGCATATGGCTTGGTTCAAACTGGAAAGGCATGGTGAACAAAAAAACGATGAATTTAGGCCCAGATCTCTGTACTGGGGTGAATGTATGACATTGTTCTGCATTCTGTCCATCAATTGTTGTTTTTGCATTTGTCACCCCGAGTGGGAAGGGTATGCCCAGACGTGGGTCCCGTGCTCTCCATGCCACTGGAATCAAGCTATCCTGGCTGAAGAGGGGTGAAACCCCGAAACCGGTCCTAGGATGCTTGTTTCCAGTCCAGGAAGGACCTGGCTTGGCAGTTTGGGCTGGACTGTTCCCATGAGGCACAGGGTCAAGACTGATTTGCATATGGCTGGGTTCAAACTGGAAAGGCATGGTGAGCAAAAAAACGATGGATTTAGGCCCAGATCTCTGTACTGGGGTGAATGTATGACATTGTTCTGCATTCTGTCCATCAATAGTTGTTTTTGCATTTGTCACCCCGAGTGGGAAGGGTATGCCCAGACGTGGGTCCCGTGCTCTCCATGCCACTGGAATCAAGCTATCCTGGCTGAAGAGGGGTGAAACCCCGAAACCGGTCCTAGGATGCTTGTTTCTAGTCCAGGGAGGACCTGGCTTGGCAGTTCGGGCTGGACTGTTCCCATGAGGCACAGGGTCAAGACTGATTTGCATATGGCTGAGTTCAAACTGGAAAGGCGTGGTGAGCCAAAAAACGATGGATTTAGGCCCAGATCTCTGTACTGGGGTGAATGTATGACATTGTTCTGCATTCTGGCCATCAATTGTTGTTTTTGCATTTGTCACCCCGAGTGGGAAGGGTATGCCCAGACGTGGGTCCCGTGCTCTCCATGCCACTGGAATCAAGCTATCCTGGCTGAAGAGGGGTGAAACCCCGAAACCGGTCCTAGGATGCTTGTTTCCAGTCCAGGGAGGACCTGGCTTGGCAGTTCGGGCTGGACTGTTCCCATGAAGCACAGGGTCAAGACTGATTTGCATATGGCTGGGTTCAAACTGGAAAGGCATGGTGAGCAAAAAAACGATGGATTTAGGCCCAGATCTCTGTACTGGGGTGAATGTATGACATTGTTCTGCATTCTGCCCATCAATTGTTGTTTTTGCATTTGTCACCCCGAGTGGGAAGGGTATGCCCAGACGTGGGTCCCGTGCTCTCCATGCCACTGGAATCAAGCTATCCTGGCTGAAGAGGGGTGAAACCCCGAAACCGGTCCTAGGATGCTTGTTTCCAGTCCAGGGAGGACCTGGCTTGGCAGTTCGGGCTGGACTGTTCCCATAAGGGACAGGGTCAAGACTGATTTGCATATGGCTGGGTTCAAACTGGAAAGGCATGGTGAGCAAAAAAACGATGGATTTAGGCCCAGATCTCTGTACTGGGGTGAATGTATGACATTGTTCTGCATTCTGTCCATCAATTGTTGTTTTTGCATTTGTCACCCCGAGTGGCAAGGGTATGCCCAGACGTGGGTCCCGTGCTCTCCATGCCACTGGAATCAAGCTATCCTGGCTGAAGAGGGGTGAAACCCCGAAACCGGTCCTAGGATTCTTGTTTCCAGTCCAGGGAGGACCTGGCTTGGCAGTTTGGGCTGGACTGTTCCCATGAGGCACAGGGTCAAGACTGATTTTCATATGGCTGGGTTCAAACTGGAAAGGCATGGTGAGCAAAAAAACGATGGATGTAGGCCCAGATATCTGTACTGGGGTGAATGTATGACATTGTTCTGCATTCTGTCCATCAATTGTTGTTTTTACTTCAGTGCAATGTCATTGATGACCATAATATTTCAAACACGACCACCTTAATGCAATTATACCCACTCTCCACTGATGCTCAACATCATCCAAGCCCCGACTATCATTATGCCTGGGATGGCATCATTATGACAGGCATGGTCACCAGAGTATCAAGGTAAGCCATTTTAATGCCAGGACAACTGTATGGCAGGCAGCTAAGGAAGGGCCTGCACATTTATTCTCACATGAACACACTCACTCAAGATCTCTTTCAGACATGCACACAGTATAGCACACATACACTCTTAAAACGAGTGTCATATACATAGACATGTTCAGGCTCCTATCTTCATGCATGCATGTGCACACACAACCACACAGACCCATACAAACTCCAGTCAAGATCTTAGTTGCATCTTGTTAGACCCGGCTTCCTAGGGACCAGGGCACTCAGGGGTTACTGCGCTCCAATCGCATCAAACGGAGTGTTTGACACTGGTGTCCTGGGGCCTCAGTACCAGTGGACCTAAAACTGGATAGCCAAGTACTCCTCTCCAACGCTTGACTCTCTCAGGGTAGTGAGACAGAGCAGTCAAAGATTTACTCAAGGAGGTGAGGTGGGGTATGATATTTAGACTACAGTGTACACCATACTACCAGCTGATAAAATCGATGTCTAGTCAGTGCTTTACTTTTTATAAAAGAAAAGTAAGTTAATACACCCAGGAGAATTATACTACACATAAAACTAGGATAAACAGTGAAAACTAGATGTCTCTACAACCCTCTGTGCCAGAGTTCTGACCCGAAACAGTATTATAGTGCCTAGACTCCAGGCCTTTTAAAAACACAGTTTATCTGAAGAAACACATTTAGCACTGCATTTTACAGACCATGTTGCAAAGGGTTGCCCTCATTCGCTGGAACCCTGATACCAATCTTCTTATTGAAAGGATATAGTTTCAGCATTTGATGTGACGTTAAAGGTTCTTGATCAGCTCCATAACCGCCTCCCAAAGCAACAGAAGTACCCCCCCCATCCTGATTGGGGACACTGCTTTAGTGGCGTCAGGTGCCTGATGTCTTGGCTCAGTTTACTGGAATCCCACTAGTCCAGTAGCCACTGGCTAGCTGTAGGAGGGTAGTGCTAGACAGAGTGCCAGTTCACTCTGATACCCCCAGATATCACAAGAATAAAGATGGGGGCATGCTTCACTGGCCTCTATTCCCCAGCTACTGCTTTCACAGGCTCCCACAGTGCAGGGGAGGAGTTTAGGAAAAGCGATCTCACCTTCAAGGTCTGGGATCGAGCTTCCCCTTCCCTGGCTCCCTTGATGTAAACAAAGAATACTTGGTGGACAGAATGCAGAACAATGTCATACATTCACCCCAGTACAGAGATCTGAGCCCAAATCCAAAGTTTCAGTGCTCTGTCCATCATCTCCTTATGTTTACTTGGTTCACCCTGAGTTGGCAGGGTATGCCCAGACGTGGGTCCCTTGCTTATTTTGCCACTGGATTCAAGCTAGCCTTTCCTTTGCAGCAGAATCCATCAGCAAAAGAGAAAAACTCCCCAAATTCCAGATGCAGTGTGCAATCTTGCCTTCTCACCGCGGGCCGCGGCTAGCTTCCTTTGGACGGACCTGGTGTGGCTGCCTCCTCGGTCAAAGACCAGTCTTGAACAACAGCTGACCACTAAGGCCAGACTTTTATCAACTCTGATTGATAGGCTGATCCAATCAGAGGGTCTGCTACTTTTGAATCTTGATTACACCTCCAATCACAAACCATTCATGGCGTGTTCAATGCCTGACCAAAGCATGCACAGGACGACCTACTTCCTTGTCTTGTACCAACCCGGGCTATTCCCTAAAGAGGAATTTTAATTAATTCCAGACCAGGAGGAACTAGCCAGGGGGGAGGATCCTTTTGGCAGAGTTAATGCAGCTAAACCCAGATAAGAGCTAAGTGTCTATCCCAGCCAACCAGGCCTCCCCAAGGAATTGGGAGGGGCACCGGGGAGCTAGGATTTCCAACAGAACAGCTCACATTACACACAATGCCTCAACTCTCCATTCTTCCCCAGTACACCCACTGGCTCTCAAACACACGTCAGGTAGACAAAATCAACAGGACCGCAGGCAAGGTATAGACTGCACAGACTTGGTCAGGAGGGTGGCTAGTGACTCATCCCTCCTGACCATACATGTATTGCTGCCACCACTGTCAGTCTACCACAGCCTGGGTAGAGAGGGCAGTAGCCACTGTCTGAAAAATAGGGGTGCACTAGGCATGCCCCCTTGATCTCAGAGTCAAGCCCTAGGGTCTCAATCCATGTAAACAGGGAGACCCTCAGTGGACATGTATGACTGTCATGCTCACTGAGGTGGGAATCTAGAAACCACACAACAGCTTTTAAATGACTTGCCTGGAGATTAGCATAAGGCAGGGGAAGCGCTTTCTCCAGAGACATGCAGAAGACTTCCGTTCCAACACATCTCATCCCTGAGCTTTCCTAACTGCTACTTACCTCGCTAGTACAGTATCATCTTCATCCTCGTGACACCTAGTTGCCTGCTCATCCAGCACTGGTGCTGTGGATGGGGGTCAGGGAATGGACTTCCATGCATAGCCGTCTTGGAGTGTGCCTCCACGTGACTGAGTTCTCTACACCATGGAATTAACAGCAGGCCTACCACCACCACCATGGCCCAAAAGAGATTTCTGAGTGGCCGTAATATAAGACAAGAATGCAACAAATGCAGAAAAAATTAACAGACATCCTTAGGTTCTGCTCTGAACCACCAAGATTTTTATCTCCACTCTCATTGGATGGAAGCTCCTGTCGGTCATTGGATGGAAGCTGCTGTCAGTCAAATTTCAGTCACCCATTGAGGGGAATAGGTGGGCTCCACAGGTCCAAGACCACATGTGCGTCTGCAAGTTCATGGAGTGAGAAAGACCGAACATATAACAATGTTTTTTTACCTACAGGGAAAGACATGTTTCAGTGTAAAGCGCAGCCATGCGCTTTACCCTTACAAGTTTTGCCTTTCATCTGAGGAGGCCTCAGCATCCTGGACACGCGAATTATCAGATCAGGTTGCAGATTTCTCCTTCTCCACCCGTCCTACTGATCCTGTTAACCAGAACTGACTGGCACATGAACAGTGCGCTCTCGGAACCATAGGTGGAATCAGTGTATAATTGATTTACCAGGGCAGTGGGAGACAGCACATAGCAAAATGTTGACGGATAAAAGAAGGCACACCTCATTATGCAATCCTGCCACACGCTTAGGTCGATGGGCTGGAGTGCCAATAAGCTGTCACTGAAGGAAAACATCCATGCCTTGGTATTTTACAGAAAGTAGACTGTTTTCATCCACCCACTAAGCTAAGGAAGACAAAGGCCACATTAATCATGAAGGTGTGTCCTTCTACCGCCGATTCCGACAGACACAACCCAGAAGAGACATTTTAACAAGGGAAGACAAAACTACAATATATTTGCAGAACAACATATATTAGACTTACTTTTATAAACCAGTATAGAAAAATGTGTTGGGGTATATTTGACTACAAAATATTTTTACATCACTAGCTCAAATATTGCGGGGAAATATTAAATAAAACAGGCTATGTGCCATTAGCCACAGATTTATAGAAAGCATACAGTGCATCTGGCCAGTCACATCTCTGAAACATCAGTTATAAAACAGAGACTGTGGGTGGTGTGGGGTTATGGTGATAGTGAAATGGGGTTATTGTGAAGGGACTAAGGGAGGGTGTTTTATGAAAGTGCATTGTTGTGAAAGTGCGTGAACGGTGTTGAGATGTGAGCTTTATTTAATGGCGACCTGAAGTATGGGGATACATAGTAAAGAAAGGAAGCATTGAGGAAAAGTTGGACAACGCTACCCTTAGAAGATACGTCTTTGGGGATGAAAGGGCGGGAGGAAATGACAGACAGACAGCATCTGTTTTACAGTCTCATCAACGCAGGCCCAGTCACATTGGGCAATCGTAACTTCGGGAGAAAGGCGAAATTAGCGCGAACTACAAGTGGAACCGCGAGGTTCCTCAAGAAATGAAGCATTAACAGGGGAGGGGAACCTGAAATCCTGTGTTCGAGTCTGCTGGTAATTCCTCATTTCAGCAGACACAGTCCAGGGGTGACCTCATTTCAGCAGCCACAGTCCAGGGATGACCTCATTTCAGCAGCCACATTACAGGGGTGAAAAGTAATGTCTGGTGAGTTACTGAAGACATCGCAATTCAGATAAGCAGGTAACTCCTTTTACCAAACCCCGGAATTATCAGAGACTTGTGAATGAGTGGTAGATAGAAATCTGTAACGATATTTGTTATTTGCTCATTTGTAATAGACAACAAAAGTGGACTACGGTATTGTGTTTCATGCAAAATAGCTTAAGCAATCTCGACCACATGTATCCCTCAATCAGCAGCGTTCATTTAGAGTTATAATAAAAGTGCACCAAAAAATGAAATGTAGGTGTGCCCTTAGTAGAGGCCTTATTACATAAAGTGCACCGGGGGCGCAACAGGCGTTTGCGCCCCCTTTATGAGCCCCTGGGGCACTTTAGTATTGTGCGTCCCCTTCTATAATACTGATAGTGCTGGTGCACTTAAAGCGCCAGCGCTATCAACAGAGGGTGTTCCCTCATTTGCGGGTGCAGAGTCAAAGAAAGTCCTCAGGAGGTGCACTGACAGTGCGCCATATAAAAGGTGCCACACTGTCAGTATGCCTCCTGACAGCATCCCTCTGCAGGAGTTAAAGGGGGTCCCACTGACCCCGCCCCCCCAAACATCCCCTTACAGGCGGGTGCAACCGCCTGCAAGGGAATCTCTAATCCCCTTTTGAAAACAGGGAGCAGCTGCTCTGTGTTTTCAAATGAATCTGCTGCCCCCAGGGCAGCGAAAGATCGCAGCTGCTCCCAGGGCAGCGCTTTCACCATAATGGGGCGCATTGGCATTGTTGGCCCCCGGCGCACCTTTTCAAAGATGCGCTGGGCGCAAACAACGCAAATACGTAATATGGCCCCTGGATTGCATGTTTTATCCAGCTCCCTCATTACTGTATTATGCAAATCGTCTGTCCCTATACTCTGAATAAATGATGTCCAAAACAGAGGAAAGCAAGAGGATCTTAAAACTGTCGCCTACAACTCCTACTGTCACAGTTGTATATAGAAGAATCCAAAATTGCCCCTCTAAAATATAATGCAGAAAATGGCCATGGAAAGGGCAGAGTCAGCAAGAATGCCTCAATGTCCATTTTAGGATTTTCGTCTCATACCTTTTTCTTCCACGCCATATGCTTCCTGTCTCCTTGACTAACTCATACAGGCACCTTCTTAGACTTGCTTTCTCCTTTGTCACTGTTTCCCTGTCTTTTTCTATGTGATCCTTTTTCCCTTTTCTGCCTTTACCTCTCTTGCTCTGGGTCACAGTCTGATGATAGACAAGAAGTCCCTGCCTCAAGTCACTGGAACAAATGAAGCAATAGAGAAGAAACTTCACTCAGCATATTTCGGAAGTGGATACAATCATGTAAAATGTATAGTAAGTAGATCACCACACATTTAGCATGGTCTTTATATTTTAAGTAAAGATGAGCAGTGACACCGACCATACCAAGATGAGGAGCATAGTGTTCATGTCAATGAATGCAGCCATAGTTGCACATTCAATTTTGGTATTCGTTGGCTATTAGAATGCTGGTTTCTTTTGTAAACACAATTACAAATATGTATGTGAGCAGTAGAAAACATTCTGAATAATAGATAGAATACGATATGTTGGGCACCATCTCAGGCATTTTAATAAAATATGATGCCATGCATACTTTCCCCAAACTATTGTATTAAATATCACAATCTTTCTTCATGTTTAATTAAAAACAAGCAAGTCTTACAAATTTGAAACCTAAGTAGAAAATAGTTGGACATAGATACTAACAAAGGGTTTAACTTTGGAATTTTAAACTCTTTGCGTTCCTCTGATAAACAATTTCTCTCCTGTACTCGCGCGCCGGCAAGGCCTCACAGATATTATTAGCTTACAGGGCCCACACGGTGGGCATGCCGACACCGAATGCAATATCCCAGGGGGGGCAGTGGGGAGGGGGGATTGAATTCCTGTGTCCTTGAAACCCCTTAAACAGCAAGAACAATTTTTATGATTTTGTAAACATAACTGTCAGCATTCTGTAAACTCAATATCAAAGATCAGAGAGGGCCTCACTTCACAGAAACTAAAGTTACAGTCTTAAAAAGTGCGATTAATTTGAAACCATTCATAAATGTGCTAGAGATCTTTGTCCTACTCATGTAAGCAGAGTAGTAAAACCTGAAGCACCTCTGCAGCCAGGGACTACCCGGTAGTTTGCAGTTTCATGAGCTTAAAATAACTACTTGGCAACACAAACTGGAGGAAAATAAGCCATGTGTGTATATATGTGGTACTTATTTTGCACAAACCAAGCCGAAAGGCAATTTTGCGTTGGGCACGGTCAAAGCAAATATATTTGATATTTATTTTTATAGAGCACGATGTTTGCCCAAGGGCGTCTTTGCGCTAGCTTCTGCAAAACAGATATATACCCTACCATATGGAGACCCACATCTTCCTAGAAAGATGAAAATAACCAAGGGGCTGATTATGATGTTGGTGGGTCCGACACCAATTGCGGACCCACCGACACCTGCCCTTGCGGTCCGCCTGCTGCATTACGATGCGGCGGGCGGAGGCATCGGGCAGGGGGACCATCCGCTGTCGTTCTGACGGGCTCCATGAGCCCGTCGGAGCATCGGAAATGCTCATAATCCCTCAATGACAGCGGCTCCGCCGTCAGGATTAATGTAGCAGCCTTTCCATGTCAGCCTTTCCAACATGAAAAGGCTGTCGGACAATGACTTTGGGGGCCCCTAGCAGTGTCCCCTTCCCTCCTGGCACTCCGCTATGGGGCCTGGAGGGCACCTATGATGCCCCGCTAAACATCCCTGCACTGCGTGGCAGGCCCCGTGAGGTCGCTGCCACACGGTACAGGGATGTTCACAAACATTCACTTTGCTATGGCAGCTTGTGCTGCAGGCCTTTTCCACCCACCGCACAAGCTGCCATAGCAAAATGGATGCATCCTAATTGTGAGGTCGGAACCGCCGACCTATGGTCAGGCGGTTCATTGCATCCGCGCGACATCGTAATCAGGGCCCATGTCTTCAAATGTTTCCTAAAGGTGATTAAATCCTGCTGGGCTGTGAGGTGCACAAGTAGTTGGTTCCAAAGTTTGCAAGTGGAGTATATCATGCTTCTACCACCCCATGAGGCAGTGCAAAGTCTAGGTACTCTCACCAATTTAGAAGTTGCTGACCTAAGACATCTTCCCATATTATACCAGACAAAGTTACTCTTTAAGTAGGCTGGACCTGTATTATGGAGGGCTTGTGTGCTGTACAGAGTGCATTAAAGACAACTCTCTTATTTATTGCAAGCCAGTGGAGCTCCTCCAGGTCCTTGGCAACTGATTCATATACAGTGAATGAGTGATTGGAGAGGAAGCTGCATTCTGAGAATTTAATGCATTGGTCTATAATTTGTCATCCGTTAAGTTCTTTCCTAAATGGAAGCAGGTTTGGGGAAATCATGATGGATACTGGGATGTCACTCCACATCTGGATGTGCCGATGGATATGGTCTGTTGTCTTTATTTCTTTTTTGGTCTTCTTCATCTCCAGTCTAAAGTTGTCCTGGCTTCATGTGGACCAAGAGCTACCAGAGCTGGGGAGCTTGACAGCCAAATAGGTGGGGGTGCCAGTCATGATGCCTTGGTAGATGATGCAGTTTGTTTTGACGGTAGCGTGGACCTGCAAGTTGAGCCAGTGGTATTCCATCAAGGTGTGGGTGACACAGTGATATTTTCTCAGCCCTGTGATGATGTGTTGGGGTTTGTAGGGGGCCCTTGAGGAGGGTTAAATGTGGCATCTGGGGGGCCTTTGAGAAGGGCATTATCACCATTCAGATGTGAGACTACAGGCTCTTCAAAAGCAGTTCTAAATGCACTTTCTGGGCAGAACAGTTTACATTTCTTAAAAGTTGTGCCAATATGTATTGCTTTTCATTGCTCTGTGTTCTTTGAGGGTTACGTCAGTGTCCAGGTGAATCCAAGTGACTTGGCATTGCATGAAAGTTGTAGTTCAAATATGTCCAGGTTCTGACATTGAGCCAGATTTGTAGCGGGGAAGTTGGCAATTAAATATTTTCAATATCAGCTAAATTGGTACTGATTGGGTTCTAAAATTTGAATCAATACAAGTATTTGCAGTTTTAAATCTTAAATGTAGATGCCAATTCCCACAACATTTCAGAGTCCTGATTTAAAATAGAGGCACAATGAGATATTTTTTTAGGTTGAAGTCTACCAGATAGAGCAGCTGTCTAGTTTGCTAAAGATATCTTGGGGACTTTCGGGAAGCTTTCCTGGGAATGCATTTGCTTTGTTGTTTGTAACTCACATTTGCTTGCTTTCTATTTTCTGGCTTTATTTTTTTAGGCTGCCAAGCACAACTTTGTCTATCCCATGGAGCATTACCTGATTACCATCACTCCTTGTATTTTTCCACAAGTGTTTGTAAAAAGGCCTTGAAATCTTGAAATCTTGTTCTTATCTTGTCACATTTGCTGTGCATTCAAAGACAGAGGTCAATGTCAGGCTCTGTTTTCAGAGGGTGCTTGGTGTTTACTTTTCTTCCTCTGACTTCAAAGTGAGAGGATTTAGGTGACAATCTTGCTGTGAAAGGATATGTCTGTAAATGAATTGTGCAGCTATTTCAGAATATATCAGAATCAGGGAAACACAAATGTAGTACTTTTGGGGGTAATTCTGAAGGGTGGTGGAAACAAATATTTTAATACGATCAAAACAAATCAATACACTAGGTTATGACCATTCTACACATTATCGTTTGTGTGCTATATACTTTTAAAAGCAAAACTGTGTGTCTGTGCACATGTAATGGTCATTTCAAATGAAAATATGTTGTCTGTGATGGCAGAGCGCTACCACACAATGCATACTCCACCTTATTCCACTCTACTCAGCACCTCTCCATGCCACTGCACTCTACTTTGCACCACTCCACTCTGCTTCACTCCATGCTTTTCCAGTCAGAGTCTCTGCACTCTGCTCTACTCTGCACCACTCTATGCCACTGCACTCTACGTAACTTCACTTTATACCACTCTACTCTACTTACTACTTTACTTTCTGCCAATGCACTCCTCTCTGCTCTACTCTACTCTGCAACATTGCACTCTTTGCCACTGCTCTCTACAACCCTCCAGTCTAATCCACTCCACTGTACGTAACTCTACTGTGCAACACTGCACTCTTTGCCACTGCACTCTATGCCACTGTACTCTACCCCACTGCACTCTATGCCACCGCACTCTACACCAGTAAACTCTATGCCAATTAACCCTACTCTATTCCACTCCACTCTATGTCAATCCTCTTTATGCCACTCTACTCTATGCCCTCTATCCTTCCCCACTCCACTCCACCCTGCACCACTCCACTCTACGCCACTTCACTCTACTCTGAAACAATCTTCTCTAAGCCATTGCAGTCTATGCTACTGCTCTCTATGCCACTCTGCTCCACATTATGCCACTCCACTCTGAATCATTCCACTCTGCGCCACCCCTCTCTATGCTACAAAACTCCACTCTACACCACTGCACTCTACGCCACTGCACTCTACACCAATAAACTCTGTGCCAATGTACTCTACTCTGTACCACTCCACTCAATGCCAATCCACTTTATGCCTCTTTACACCACTCTACTCTATGCCACTACACTCTACCCTGCACCACTCCACTCTATGCCACTTTACTCTACTCTGAAACAATCTACTCTCTGCCACTGCACTCTATGCCACTTTACTCTACTCTGAACCACTCCACTCTGCCCCCCCTACGCTGCAAAATTCCTTTGCAATTCTGCACTCTATGCCATTGCACTCTACGCCATATACACTCTACACCAATAAACTCTATGCCAATACACTCTACTCTGTACCACGCCACTCTATGCCACTTCACCCAATGCCAATCCACTCTACGCCACTCTAATCTACTCTGTACAACTGCACTCTACACTACTACACTCTTTGCCACTCTACTCTACTCTACTGCACTCTACCCTGCACCACTCTACTCTATCATGCACCACTCCACTCTACACCACTTCACTGTACTCTGAAACAGAGAAACAATATACTCTATGCCATTGCACTCTACACCACTCTACTCCACTCTGCACCACTCCACTCCACTCTACACTACTCCACTCTAAGCCGCTGCACTCTACTCCAAGCCACTGCATTCTACGCTACTCTGCTCTACTCAGCGCCACTCTTCTATGCCACTGCACTCTACACCAGTATACTCTAAACCACTACACTCTACAGAACTGCATTCTATACTAATGCACTCTACGCCACTCTACTTAAAACCAATGCACTCTACACCACTGCACTCTATGCCAATGTATTCTGCACCACTGCATTCTAAGCCACAGTACTCTACTCTGCAACACTCTTCTCTATGCTACAACTCTCTACCCTCTGCACTTTACACCACTCTACACCATTGCACTTTACATCACTGCACTCTATGCCACTCTACACTACTCTGCTCCGTTCTACTCTACATCAATGTACTCTACACCATGCACTCTACACAACTGCACTCTTCCAGACTCTACTCTGTAACACTGCACACTTTACCACTGAACTCTATGCCACTTAACTCTGCACCGCTGCACTCTATACCACTAATCTCTTCTCTGCAACACTCTACTCTACGCCACTCTACTGCACTCTACGCCACTGCACTCTACACCACTCTACTCTGCATCACTGCACTCTACACCACTGTACTTTATGCCACTACATTCTACTCTACACCACTCTACTCTATGCCACATCACGCTATGCCACTTTACGCCATTTCATTCAATTAACTTTACTCCACTCTGCACACTGCACTCTGCACCACTGTACTTTACTCTGTACCACTCCACTCTGCAGCACTGCATTCTATGCCATTGCACTATAGGCCACTCTGCTCTACTCTGAACCACTCTAATCTAGGCCACAGCATTCTATGCCACTGCAATGTATTTGGCTACATTGGACACCGCTGCATTGGACTGGTGTATGTGAATTAATGGAAAAACTAAAACTGAGAATCAACATTGGATTAAAACAAATCATGGAAAACTAATTTTTAGTAAAGACAATTTTAGGGAAATACAAAAAATCGAAGATTAAAGGAAACATTTTAAAGGACAGGAAAAATGCAAAATTACATTCAAATTGGATTTGGGGTAGTGAAGAATTTTTGGGTTCAGAGATGTGTGATGATGGGTTTTAGGGGTGACAGATGTGTGAAGTTCAGTTGTAGAAAGGTATTTTTAGGATTCAGGGATGGGTGGAGTTTAGGCACGGTGAGGGTGTTTTAGCTCTCAGGAATGCATGGAATTTAGGGGTTGTGAAGGGTTTTTAGGGTTAATAGCAGTGCTTATTTTGAGCCGATGGTTTCAGATGCTGGGCACCGGCACTTAATTGCTGGCACAGGCACTTAATTGCTAGAATTTGCACTTATGACAGCTGTCACATGGTGGCGCTGTTTGTGTAATTTAAAGATAACCAGAAAAACAGTTTTTTAATTCAACATACATTAAAAACAACTAATACCTGACACCCAATCCATTCTTAAAGCTTTGGATACCTTGAACAGTCTGAATTGTCATGCTTGTAGCAGTGTGATGGTTAGTAGTTGTGTAAGTATAGTGGAAATGTGTGGTGCAAAGTGCTTTGGCCTCCTGACAATTTGTTTTTAACAAATTAAATACTGGTTAATGGATGATTGGAGAGTAGGGGTGTTGAGGCTTTTTTAGGGTTTGCAGATGGGCAGAGTTTTGAGCTGGTGTTTTTTTTTTAAGGGTACGTGATGGATAGAGTTTAGGGGTGGTGAGGGATTTAAGGGTTCAGCGATGGATATCATTTAGGCATGGTGAGGGACATTTAGGGGGCAAAAGTGGATCATGTTTAGTGGTTGTCAGGGATGGATGGTGTTTACAGGTGGTAAGGGGTCAATCAAAAGTAGTGCCTGACAGTGTACTGCTCTCTACATAATTCCCTCTATACCGCTTAACTCCATTCTACACCACTCCACTCTACGACGCACTCCTCCACTCTACGACACTCCACTCTACTCCACAACACTCTATTACACTCTGCAACACTCTACTCCACTCCTCGCCACTCCACCCCATGTCACTCTCCTCTGCACCACTAACTTTTAGCCATGGTGAACAGCTGGTGTACAACATGGCTAAAACATTGGAAAGCCAATAGCTCTGGCATAGCTGAGACCTATTGGCTTTGCCAATGCCTGTTTTATACAGGAATGGAAAGAATGATCCATGTAAAGTTGTCAGACAAGCGCACACGGCCCCACTCACACACTCACAATTTTCAATATAACCAAAATCATAAGCTTTAAAACTAAAGAGCATCAGCTAAGATGATAGCAAGCTTGTGCTAAATCACAAATAGATTAGTAGCCTTAATGTGTGATTGATTAGTTAGCATAAGGTATAAAAATCGATCGTTCCATTAAATACCATTTGCACATGGTGTTAGCACGTTTTTTGCACCAAACTTCAGCTTTTGTAGTTTTGAATGTTGATTAACGTGCAAAAACAGTCTTTGCAACAGTTATTTTCCGTCAACATGAAGGTAAGAAGGTAAAGTCGCTGCTCCAAATTCTTCAACCTGTGATGTTTTGGTGTACAACATTAGCAAGGAGGCTGCAAAGCAGAACAGGTTTTAACACCAATATTAACATGCTATTAGAAAAGGGGTAGGTTTATCACATATTGAACACTGCTTGTTTACAATCAGAATCTATGCATTAGACAATTATTCAGCTTAAGACCTGTGAATGCGTTATCCTAGCTAGGTTGTACAGTAATAAGGTAGTCGAATACGATCTCATTTTGCAAGTGTTAAGGTATACTTTGTATGTGATATATTCCACTATACTAATTCACCACCAATTCTTTATAAGTTCCAGAGTAGTGTGCTACTCGCCAAAAAAGCACTTCAACACCTCATCAGGGATAGCAAGCGCTATGTAAATGCACACCTTTTCCCTCTTCTATCCCTTCACCATCTTTCTCAATCCAAATAACTGACTAACATATCCACTGCTCAAATTACTTTCATATGTCACTATACTAATTCACCACTAATCCTTTATGGGTTCTGGAGTAGCGTGCTACTTGCCGAAAAAGCGCTTCGACGCCTCAACAAGGGTAGTAATCGCTATGTAAATGCAATTACAATACAATATGTGGTATAAGGTTTAGCAAGGTTTTTGGAAGCACCGTGGCGTTCCCTAATCAGGACACATCTCCATACTACCTGGGATTCTCATCCACTAGAACTAGATGCTTAATTAACTCTGATTGGTTAGCTCAGATCCACTGTCCAATGTTATTATTTATTACATTAAAGGGCTGTATATCTTGATTGGAAGAGCACAATCCTCCCAATCCTGCTAGAGATATTTTTAGAATACTGTGCCTAAATTCATGTGCCAACTGAATTTGCCATTTATTTCACTCCAGCTGAGGCTGCTTGGTTGTCGATTGCCTAGTCTGAGAAACTGCTGTATGGCGCTTCATCAGTGGCCATCTGTGTAGCTTTGATGCAGTGTCATGCACCGTGTGGGTGTGGTATGTTTGAACATCATTATTCGGAATGGCTTTGAGATGTAGGCGCAAAGGGATGTGCTTCTGAGGTGTCAGCCTTCATCAACTGTATGGCTTTTGTGCTGTTTTGTGTGTATGGAGATGCTGTATGACTGTCTGGTGTGTTTTGTTGTGGGAGAGTGAATGAAAGAGATATCTAAACAGGAGTCAGTAATGTCAGTAATGGGAATTACTCGCGGTAACAGTTTTAATTAACTGATGCAAATAAACTACATTGAATTGAAGTTTACAGGGGCAATATAGGTTGTTAAAGGACATACTTTATATATATATATAAATATTTACATGTATTTATACTAGACTCTAAGGTTTCACAAGGCACCTGCACCTAAAAAGAGAGTAAGGAATTGTGTAAATCAACTCGCTGATAAGGGTAAAAAAAGGATATGTAAGGAGAGATGGTGGGTTTGTACATCGATTTACTCAAGATGTCATGTTTACAGGTGCAATATTGGTCAATAATGGACATTGTTTTACATTTAACTCACGTCGCATCTTTACCTAAAAAGGAATTTTAATGGTAGGATAAACTGTATAGTTTAAAACAAAAATCCTTTACAGATGTTAGAGTAAATGGTTTTTAGTTGCAATGTTGTATTTAAGCAATTGTATCTGAACGGTTTTAATTGGTATGCAACGGTTTTAACTAACTGTGCAAATAAACTTAACTTGACTTGACTACTCGTGGTAATGTGCTGTAAGGAGTGCAGCGAGAGTCGACTTGTTGGCATATCTGGTCAGTGGTAGATGAATGTGTTCCTTTGGGTGATTGTGTCATATTAACCAATGTTAGGTGCTGTTGGCGTTTCGTGATAACTAATGAAAAGACATGTCTGGGCTACTTCAGATCCGTTTGCTATATTCTGTCTAAAGTGTTCTGTTGGGGGTTGGAATAGCCTTTGGGATGAGACAGCCTACAATTATGAACACAAAGATCACATAGTGGTGATTTGGTTCAGAAAAAAACATTGAATATGATAGCATGTTATGATAGCACCTTCATTTCAGATAAAGGAAAGCCATATAAGGCCAGATAAGATAAGTCCTTGACATTGAACTTCCGTGGTATTCTTGTCCATGGCTGTACCCAGCCCACTCCAGCAATGTTCAGATTGGGAGGTGCAACCACCCTATGTGAAGGAGTGGTCACAAAGTACTCCCCCACTTCTTGCGGTGGATGCGCCTGATGGGAGTTCTTAAATCGAAAAAGGAAAGGTGTTGAATCAGTTGAAGGTTTGGTGAACCAACAAGAAAGAGGGAAAATTAAAGAAAGCGGGTAGAAGAAAAGCGAGGAAGGAGGTGTCAAAGAAAAGAACAGGGACATCATGCTAATAAATGAGAGAAACTGAGGGTGCAGAAACAGCACTGCTCCAAGCATTGAAAAGCTGACCCAGCTGTGATGCAAGGGCCATAACTCAGTAAACCACAATGAAGGATCCACCCACAGACCATGACAGCACTATTGCGAAGAGAAATGACAAAGAGTGACTTAAGCTGATGAGAATTATTGTAAGAACGGCCCAGCCCAAGTGCATGACTCACTTTAAATGCAACATAAGTGCAGCAGCAGAATTGGCACAGGCGGGGTCGTCACAAATGAAGGGCAGTTGGGGTGCTTTGCCTCAGACCCCACCCATTCTAGGGCCACCCTCTCCGGTTACAACATGTTTTCAAATTAAAGGCCTCCTCGCCTATTCGTTCTTAAAGAAGCTAAGACTACATAGGCACTAGGTGGCGCCAAATACTGTGTTTTCACGTTCAGGAGGGCACTTGCCTCCTAATGACGATGAGCTGCATCTTTGATCATAAACATGAGGGAGGGCCCGGAAAATATGTGGCCCAGGTACCACTGGTCCCAGGCTACTGGCATTCCTGGACAAGGGGTTCTCTAAATGTGACGTGAGTGCAGTACCAGTAAGTGTGGTGTAGCAGCTTTATGAAATATGCACTTTAACTATGCAGATACTGACGGCCTTTCTCTAAATCACACGAAGAAGAGCCAAGCTGATATTTTAAAGACCAGACAAGTAAACACAAAATACTCTTATAACTTCAGATCGTGATTCAAATGTACAATTCCTAAATGAAAGACTGTACGTTACAAGTCACGCAAGAAACATTAGCCCTGCCCCTTGCCGCATGCGCGCCTAAGCATCACGAGCACCTCTTCATTACAACAACGGCAAAGCCAAATAGGTCTTGGCTTTGGGACATATTGACTTTGCCAAGGATTCAATCTATGTGGCACAGCAACGCCAATGGGGCGCCGTTTGGCTAAAGAATACAACAAGAATGCTTTGCTCATCGCGCGGTACGAGAGTGCCTGAAGAATGACGCAGCCGTTTATCGTGAAAAGATTTTGCTACCAATCCGAGGTGGATCGGTAACTAAAAGGAAAAATAAAAGTGCCAAAGTGTTCCTTTATTTATGTGTGAGGGGGAGGGGAATGGGGGGGGGAAGCGGGTGTGGGAGAAAGAAGGGTTCTGGAAGCAAGACGGGTGGGGGCAGAAGCAGCATGGGGGACAAGGGGGGGGGACTGGGAAGCAATATGGGGGTGTTGGTGGAGGGCGAGATTTTAATGCAGGTGAGTGGAGTAACACGAGGGGCCTGGTACAGAGCGGAAACAATTTAGGGGTAAAGGGGCAGAAACAACATGGGCACTGGTGGAGGTGGCAGCAAAATGGTGAGCGTAGGGCTTTAAGTGGGCCAGGTCCTGCCGGTGCTCAGCACCGGCATTTAAAAAGCAGGTGCTGAGATGAGCCCCTATCGGGCCCTCATCTTTGCCCTCTCCCTCAGGGTCCTTAATATAAAAAGCTGACAGTGCCTATTTAAAGGTATGCCCGCTGGCTTCAGGTATCAACATGAAAATAGCGAACAGGTACCGCTCCGAAATACGTGTTGATATAGTGACAAGAGGTTAATTTCAGTTGCAACAGCCGCGAACTCATCTGTGTAAATCGTGAAATGGCTGGAGAATAAATATAAATGTAGAGTGCGTTTGCATAATTACACACACATTTCATTGACCTAAAAAAAACATACGTTTTTACAAAGACGCAAAATGGTTACTTCAACTAGTGAAAAAATGCCCTACAAAATCGTTTATGCTCGTGCAAATACTGAAACTAACATTGTACGTGGTTAGAGAAGGGAAGGGACCAAAGGCTCGGGACGTGAGTGGTACAATTAAAAAAAATAATGACTAATAACAGACTGAGGAATATATGTGAGTATTTGTGATCACAAATGCGGAAGACTAGAATTGACGCAAAAGAAAATGCATGAAAATGATAATTTTCATTTTGTTTAGGTAAGACAACATACATCGTGTTCATGACGATTTCAAAAAGAAGAATATAGGTAAATAATATTACATCGCAAGGCAACTTCTCATGGCACTTCTCCAAGCTGTATTTTGGGTACAATCTCCTAATGTACTATGGCATGGTATTCATTTAATTTGGACATGTATAAGACGCTGAAGTTTTATTTTGGGCAATTAAAAGACTCAGAGCTTGGTGCCAGGTATACCCATAGGCACCAAGACTCCAAGCATTAAGCATTTGTATTTCTCCTAGTCTTTCCCTGCTGCCTACAAAGTACACACAAGACCTGAAGCAGTCATCTTCCTGGACTTCCAGGAACCACCCAAGGTCTTTCAAACTATTCAAGAGGCTTCGACTGGACACCTACATTCACCACCTTCATTGACCACAGAGGCTCCCATCATAGTCTCAAAGGCTGAGGGACGAAAACAATTGGGGGTCAGCGTGCCTTGAAGGCAGGATGCAAAACATCTTGAGTCAATCTCTGCTGACCCACATTTTTCTACTATCATTATCATACAGACATCACCCTGCTCACGCTTACTGTAAGTATCTTATCTCCCAAAGAGAGTAGAAACCAGTTGCAGCTCCTAGTGGGAGTGCTGCGGGGCGGTGGGGCGGGGCGGGGGAGGGGCAGGGTGGGGGTAGTAAACTCATGCATACGGCCGACTGGAGTTAAGTACATAGATAAATCAATAAAACGAATTACATTGCGCACGCTGCAACGCAAAAGGCAACATCAGGGTTCAATATTTAACAAGAAATATATATATACACAAAGGCAAATACCCCCCAAACAGAATGTGAAGAAATATATAACTTTGTGATATCAATTTATGGATACAATAGATAAGATTAAATAACATGTTAAACACATGAAAGGATTAATCAGTTGGTGGTACAATTCATGTTTGAAATCACAATTCCTTCTCAAGGTGGAGGAAAATTGCCAAAAAGAGCTCCAGCACCGACGCACGTTTCGGTGTTTGACCCCAATGTGGGTCTCACCTTCTTCAGGGCGCACCGATAATGTGCAAACACTAGGAAGGACGTGCCTGGAACAGATGACTGCAAAATTGGCAACAAAGGATCAGATAAACCACGAATACTCAGTGGGCTCTAGGCCCAAACCAACTGAAATGATACAGCCGAATTCCCAAGTCGGGAAAGAATAATACCGGCATCCTAGAAAATAGGACCCAGGCTAACAAGCGGAAAATTCTGAGTAAACAGTGGGTCCTCGTGGGGGCCACTCAGTGCACTCAAGTATGGGGCCCAAGATATGCGTAACAGAATGTCCAAGGTGGATATAGATACTTAATACACCTACAGGTAGAGCGCAGCGGCAACTAAGTAACCGTCCAGCCACGAGCGACGATCAGGCGGGGTACCAGCAGGTTCCCAGACAGCTGAGCCAGGGAAAAGTAAACAGGAAAATATTGAGTGGACACCCTCTTTAAATGGTATAGCATATCTCTTCATTGATATGTGTGTGTTTAGCAGAAGCAGTTAACTCATCATTCATCTTCTGGCTATGGCGGGTGTCTCCTTTTGAAGATGGCTTACTTAGTTATAAGGTCCTCCTGTCACAAGCATCATTAACTCACATTTTCATATAATCTGCTGGGTAAACAATATGCCAGGCACATAACGTTACATTTCTGATATGCACCCAATCTAATTGCAGATTTTGTATTTTGAGGCCAAACTACCTAGGGTATAGGAATGTGATAACAGATATGACTACTTCTGAAATCCCAATTCAGAAATAGCGTATATTTTCTTATGAGATATGGGCCCTCTCCAAAGCAGCTGGGGGTCAGCAAAACGTTCTGAACTGCATATTATTCAATTTAAATTGTGGGAAAATACCATGTTCAATATTTTTATAGGTGACCAAGCTGACATGGTCATGCTGGCCTGAACCTTAGCTGTTGCATTTGAACGGGTATTCTCCAGTATCATACAGAGGCACATACAGATTAATAGGCAAGACCCAAAACATCCAGAGTTTCACTGGAGAAACAAAAGAATAACATTGTTTTAGAAAATGTGTATAACAATCTCATAACAGGTCTCAGACAAAAATAGGGATAAAAAAATGTAAGGGTTCAAAATGAAAAATAACAATAGGGAATATGCTATGCATCTGGAATGTCTATAATCAGAATATATTACTACAGCACATACTGTTAAAAGGGTTCTTTAAAAAAAATAGACATAGCCTAATCCTTCATGAAATGCATACAGGGCAGAGGGGTATAGACATTTAGAGGCCTATTCACAAACTACATGTTGTAGTATGTATATCACCACTATCATAGTACTACTAACATACTACAAATTGCTGTTCACAGACCTACATGCGTTAATCTCTACCTCTTCTTCTCCTCTATTTTGTGGTGTGGAGGTCTCTGCCCCAACTGCGGAGATCTCCACACGAACATGTCTACATTTCAGTAGTAAATATGAGAGGGACGGGGGAGTAGCTATAAAATGGGAAATACTTATTACTAAAGGTGAAGGGGTTTAGGGGAGGTAGGAGGGCTTAAGGGAGCACCAAGAAAGCGTTTACTGAGGGACATGCACCCACCCATATTAAAGTAAACCCATTGTTATTCACAAACTGCATTTCTATATCAACTATAGCCGAAAGGGACCGAAAACAGTTGTAACTGCACTGCAAATCAGAGCTGGAGTAAGTCCAGCACCACCCATGGCTACTCACAGGTACTACAGCACCCTCCTATAGAAGATAATGGAGGTGGGGACAAAACATAAATTCCCATAGGAAATTACATTACAATAAATCAATTTATTTAAAATTTTGTAACATATATATATCTATTTTACTGTAAAAAATTTAATTCAACTTATAAATCAATATAATTTGATTAAAATAATTTAAAAACCTATTTCCAATTTAAAAATAAATGTAACTTTGAATAATACATTATTTTAAATTAATTCTATACATAACTTTTAGAAACTTTTACTATATAATAAATAATATAAATATTTTATTTTAAGTGGGTAAATATTTAAAAAAACTTTAATAATAATCTTACTTTAAGGTAATATGCTTTAATTAAATATGTATGTATATGTATATATATGTATATACAAATATATAGTTAATAGAGCAGTAGTATTTATGAGTACTAGTATATATTTAAAATCCATATATATGATTATTTTACATTATTAACAGTCAACTTACAATATTTTAAGTATTGTTTGCACTTTAATTAACTCTTCAAAATGTCCCTATACTTTACCACCGGGAGATCTCTGTCTCCATTGTAGAGTCTCCACCAAGTATGCGGAACATCAAATAATATCATGAAGTCACTAGCAGTAGTAACTTTACAGACCAATATTATATTTTGACTGACTCCACGCTTTAATCAGGGAGTGTTTACATGCAAGTTTATATTTTTAGGTAACAGTACACTTATAAATAGTGAATAGCCAAAATTAGTCAAGTTACTCAAAAGTATAAAGGTAAACTTACATTCGTAGATTTACTCACATGTAATATTCCTGTTTGTATTATTGGAAGGTGGAACTTGGGCACTGGTTTACAAATGAATGAGCCAAGTTGGGTGAGAATTTTCGTAAAAATGCATTGATATTAGTAAATACTTTCTAAAATATTGGCTTATATACCACAAGGCAGTCTATCTAAGCTTATTAAACAGGATAAGTATATTGATCTTGGATGAAGGAAATGCAGTCCAATGTTTATTATGGGTTACAAAGAAGAATTAGGAGAAAATAATGGTGAGGATATTGTAAAAGAAATGTATAAACAATGAGAGACATTAAATAACATATCACAGAAACTATGCATATCGGCTTATGTGCTGAATCAGGTAAAAGTTTTTTTTCAATGTGTGCATTTTAGTTTAGAAAATAATAACCATTAGGAAGTATTGGAGGAGTTCACAGGCATCTAATATGAACACCAAGCCAAATTAGCTATGCTCAAGTGCTGTAGTAGAACAAGCTAGATTTATTTTTAAGGAACAGTGGATAGAATAGATTTTGTGCAAGTTATTTTGGTGATGGACTTTACTGCAGACCAACTATTGGGTAGACTTTGTTGTAGAACACATACTTACTGCAATATGATGAGGAATACAAGATGTTGGGAGGTTTTAAAAACATACAATTGATTATGATGCACCACCCTTTGCATTTAGTAGGACTATAGCTTGATTTCTGTTGCAAGTGAGTGAATACAATAACACCCACTGAAGAGCCCCAGTCTCACCTCTCCACAGATTTGATTGACAAAGTTATTCATTACCATATTGCATCCTCTCAACCGGTGACCTACATAAAAACACACGTGGGCAGATTTATCAATCAATCAGTAGATTTGAAGAGCGCTTCTTGTCACATGTCATTCTTTCACTCCGCGCAATGCAGCAAGCCCCCTTGCTGCACTGGTAAAGGGGAAAGGGTAGAAATGTGCAGTATTTACTATTATACGGCACATTCCTATCCTTTCCTAGAGCTGGTGTAATTTTGGCTGCCTAATGCCAATGCAGGCACCTTTGCATCATGTTGAAAGCGTGCTTGCTTTGTAGGCAAGATTGTTTTTTGTGCAGGAAGGAATGAGAGGCGTTTTCCTCTTTCTATGTGTGGTGCATAATACAGCACATGTAGAAAGAGGGAAAAAACAAGGAGAAATAAAGATATTTCTTCTTGTTACACCTCACCTGGAGAGGCGCAGCATTTTCATGCATTCCCAGGTCTATAATTAATAGTAAATGTGGGAATGCACCAAAATCCATGGGTGGATGTGTAGGGACATTCACGCTGCACTGATGGAATGCCTCCATGCCACAGAGTTACTCAATGCAGTGATAAGCGCTGCCTTGAGTTACTCTGCATTTATCAAGCCATGCAGGACCATAAAAGGTGACCTTGCATGGCTTGATAAAATCTGACTTAGGTTTTGCGTCACCCTTTCACCCGGTGCATGCACAAGGGTGACGCAAAACATTGATAAATGTGGCCAATAGTGTGCTAGAGCAGCTTATCATCCTGATGATGTTTGTAAAGCCACCTCAAAATGCAAGCTTCTGTAAGCAAATGGTTCGGCAAGCACTGATGAAATCAGGAACCAATACCCCACAACAGCCAGAGTAAATGAAACATTTTCAATTGTGATTGACAGTGGGAGGGCCAGTCCCCTTTGACAAGCCTTGGGACAGAACAAGACGTTAAGAGGTCTGGCACAAATGAAAAGTCAACAATTGCACATTTATGGCATTGTCTTTGGATAGGATGTATTGTAGCATAAAGTAAAAGTTCCTTGAGGATATTGTATAAATTTGCCCCTGCTTTGTGGGTTGGTCAGAATGAAGATTTCGACAACATTTCAGACTTGATCAGTAAGGCCAAACAATTGGTGAAAACAGCTACTTGGACGCAGTCCTTGTAGACTGGGCAATGTAAGTACACATGTAAGTTGGTGCCCTGTAAGTGGGGACTTACTGCTCCAATCTCCAATTATGTCCCCTATCCAAATTAGTTTTCAACTACCCGCCTTTTTATATGCCTCCTGTTTACAGGTTGCAAGACTGTGTCAATGTAGCTATTGTTCACCAATTGATTGGCCTTACTGAGCAAGTACCAATCATTGTGGGCCACATTCTTCTTTCTTCTTTCTTTATTCTTTTCATAACATACAAATGATTTTTGTGCAATCTCTGTCCTGATGATGACCTGACGTAATACAGGTCGATACGCCGTTGACACGAACCAGCTGATTTATGGCCTCCGGTATTTAACATGCTTCTGTAAAATTGTCTCCTCCAGTATTCATGTTCTGTACCATTTCAAATGAATGCCCTCTCGCTGTTGTGGTCACCTTTCCACATGCCTCACATGTGCCGTTCACATTTTTTCTCACAATTGCTATGTGTCTTACGTATACCGCTTGCACAATCATAAAGTAACATTATTGTTGTCCCAAAGTTATTCTTGTTTCTACTATGAATACAGACCATGATAATCAATCCTTGGTGTTTCTCTTTTTTCTATGTAATTACTTTACTCTATGCAAATAATTACTTAATTATTACCTGTTGAGACGTTGTATGTTTCTATACTCACCCAGGTCTCAACTGGGTTTATGGGTTTTATCCTTTTGTTGATAATTGTTCCAGTCTTGTCGGGAGCACAAATTTTGGCAAACAATTTCCTATCAATGAGATGGGGAAATGTAAAAAGGCCTGTGACAATCCCATTATACTATCCAAGGATATGTTCATGCTGTTTTAAACTTATTTTATGAAGTAACAATGAAAGCCATTTTGTGAGATTATTACTCCTTCCATGCACAAACATAACATTCATAATTGTCTTCTCTGTGGCACAACCCATAGTTTTCCACCCAGGAATGTTCAATTGACTGGAATAACAGCCTTTACATTCGTTATTACATCCCGCCCTGCAAAATTCTTTCCTGCAATTATTATCAGTGGTCCATAAGCTGTTCCCTAAACTGAAGGTTATTCCAGTGCCATCCATCACATGAAATATGTCAGCTACGAGAAGCAATTATTTATCACTTGATCATAATTACAATAGTAGTTGACCATAATTACAATACAATATAATTGAATAACTTTCAAATGGAAGCATGTAATAAGGATCACTTTGGCTATTTCCTCTTTTTCAGCAATTTAACAAGATTGCCCCTATGGATAATCCTCATAAAGGGAAAAGGCACAGAAACAATTGTTGATGGTGACCATTGATATAGTAGGATTTGTAAGCTTGTGAAATGAGTGATCATGTGAAATAAAAACACAAAGTCTTTCTTATTTATTTATTTAGAACTGTTTGGGTCCATTTAACTTGCAAGTATGTTATGTAAGAGGAAGCATACCAGCGGGCATCTTTTATCAGCAAAGTAATATATGAATTAACAAACAGGAACAGTTCCTAACCGGGGAGACAGGCCTCAGTTGCAAATATAAAGCAAAAACAATCAGAAAATAAACTGTGCTTTTAATGCGAAGTCCAATTTAAAATCTTAGTGATTCGAATTTATTACAGTGGGAATTACTGAGAACTGAGCAGAAGAAGCCGGAAAGTCCCCTGATTTTTAGCGCATTTCAATATTACTTGTAAATACTTAGGGGCATATCAGCAAGGGCCGGCAATAATTATCGCTCAGCGCTCTTAGCGTGAGGATAATTATCGCCGGCCAACTCTGAATTTTATCACGGAGATAGCGTGCTATTAGCAACGCTTATCTCCAAAGCGATAAAATTCAGAGCGCAAGCTGTCAAATGTGCGATTATCGCTGGAAATCCAGTGATAATCACACAACTTTTGGCGAAAGCTTGCTGATAGGGCCTCACATACTTAGCCATGATATCCACCTTCCATAGGATATCATGGATAAGTCAGTTTCAAAGCAGGCGTAAGGAAAGTAGCGATAACAGAGGTTATCGCTACTTTTCTTGTCACTATGCTGCTTTGTGTGAGGCTTGATAATAGGAGAAATGTCGCATAGCGACATTTCTCCCATTATTCTGGGCAGGAACGCCCACTTTGCATCTCATTAGAGATGTAAAGCTGGGCGTTTAAAAAACAGGCGCTAATGCAAGGTTTCACGCGCTAGCGTGACCTTGCTGATTAGGCATTAACATTATCGCCGCTTTTTGTCCGAAAACGGATGCAAAAGCGGCGATAATTTTCTATCGCCTCATTGCTGATATGCCCCTAAATAATTTAACCTCTCTCTAGCATTGCACACCTTTCTCCCAAATCTGCTGCTTTAGTTATTTGTTGCAGGAAATAGTGTAATAACTTTAAGAGAAGGGAAGCAATGAGCTGCCTTTCTGCTTCATGTGCCTGTCCCTGGCTCTGTCTACTCTAAGGTCACTTATGACACTTTATAGATGGTTGACAGAGGTGGGGAACTGTCTCAGTGAGAACAGTGAACGCTGCTTGAAAAGGCCATCCCTTTTACCACATGAGAGTTTGTTTAGCTCTTTTAACAGTCTCCTTAATGCGAATTCCTTAGAATTGCAATTCCTTTTAGCGTTTTCAAATATGCATTTTGTTTGGAGATTAGGAAAATCCCTCTCCATAAAATTAATTGACTACATTATTTTTATTACCAAAGTGCAAGGAAGCAAACTGAGCGAAAAATGATCGTTTAAAGTTTTCACCAGATCATGTTACAGCTGTAAGTTTGTGCACCATAAGGAATTTGTCATATTTATTCTGGCAAAGTATTGAAACGTGTATGTTTTGAGTTAGTTATATGGGTTTACCATTGTGTGCTGCATTACTCCGAATATTTTTTACAGTCTGTGCTACATCAAAATTGTATTGCATTTCAGCTGTTTCAATGAGCAACATGTTGCCTCCCCTAGGTGTGCTCAATATTGTAGCTTTGTCCACTCAGTGGTAATACAGCCAGGAGTTAGGCTCTGTGGAAAAGGTATGGGGGAAAAGAGTCAGAAAGCAAGACTGACTATGCAAAGGCACAGGGAGATCATTAGAGAACGGCTTTCAAAATGTATGGAAGGGCAAAATAAGTCAAACCACAACATTACGTTTTATGGGCACCAGTTAAAGACAGATAAAAACTAGCATCTGGCTAAGGCAGAACATAATAAAATCAAGAGGAGAGGCTCAATTGACACAGGATTAGGACTGAACAAAAACTGGTTTGTGTACGCCATCGGGTATTTTACTTTCAATGACCCCTCACTTGCCGCTTGAGCAGCATGACTCACGCTGAACCGGTGAAGCCTTCACCGACAGTGACAGTGTGGCAGGCCACATAATGTGGCAGCAGTTAGAAACTGTTCATCAATAGTGGTAGAATGCACACCGATGTTCTTCAATCAAAGTTTTATGATGCTCAAAGGCAATTTTTTAGGCATGCAACCCTGGAGCGTGCTCTGTCCGTGCACGTAAGGAGTCTGGTCAGTCCCCCATACCCAGCATGCACAGCCAGCAAATGTGAATTGACAATCATATAAGTTCAAAACATTCCCTTCCTTTTTTAATCCATTTTAGTCCATTAATGATTCACTTTAATCCATTCATTTTCATGTTCTATGTTTCAACAACAAGTTGAACAAGATGACTATTGAGGCATTTTCGAGCGGAGACGGGCGCAGACACTCACCTACCTGGTTCTTGGCTGCAGTTCCTGGGACGCACACGCTGTTGGTCTCCCCTGCCGCCGACGGAGTTCACGGCCACAGTCGGGGGAGACTACAGCTCCCAGCAGGCTTAGCGCCACCACCACCTGACTTCCGCCTACCTTCGCGCCCGGAGGCGCACAAAAAGGAGAGGCTCCCTCGGTGGAGCGGGGGCATTTTCGAGCGGAGACGGGCGCAGACACTCACCTACCTGGTTCTTGGCTGCAGTTCCTGGGACGCACACGCTGTTGGTCTCCCCTGCCACCGACGGAGTTCACGGCCGCAGTCGGGGGAGACTACAGCTCCCAGCAGGCTTAGCGCCACCACCACCTGACTTCCGCCTACCTTCGCGCCCGAAGGCGCACAAAAAGGAGAGGCTCCCTCCGTGTCGCGGGACGCGCGTGGGCGACGCCGGGCTAAGCCCGGGCAAAGGGCGGGCCGTCTGTGGCCGTCCGGGGCTGGCCGAGGCTGGGCTGGGTTACACTCTGTTTCATTGTTCCTGCGAGACTTATCGACTACAGACACCTGGGTTATTGTGCATGTACCTACCAGGTTGTATTCGGTATGAAGGGTGTATTTATATTTTAACTTTCATTGAGGAACTTTGATAGATCCTGCATAAGGCTTTTTTATTGCTGTTTATTTTGTTTAGATTTGTTTTGTATCTTTTGTGAGCCAACCATGTCCACAGTCAATAAAGATAATGGACGTTCCAACATGGCCACCCTTGACAACTACCTTGTGAAAGTAGTCGACAAAATTAATAAAGAGCGTCGACTTTCTTTGGGTCGGGGGTGTTCGTCGGCCCCCCCACTTAGCACTCCTAATTCACCCACTTCATTCCCTACTCTGTTAGGAGATGGTAGTAACAATCTTGAATGCCCTGTTCCCTCTATAATGGCTAATAATGAAGTACCAGACCCTACCCTGACCGCGCCAGATTTGCCTCTAGTACTAATAGCTCCACGCTCTCCGGCCCCGAGAGCGCAGAGAGTATTAAGATCAGGGAAGGGTGGTGCGAGGCCAACTATCCCAAAACGGGGGGGGAACCACCAAAACAAAAAAAGTTTGGACCCCCTACCAGGAATGCTATCAGTGATCCAGGTTTAGAAACTAATAATACCCAAGTAAAACTAGACCCTAAGCAGTTGGAATTTCTGATTAGTATAATTGATAAGAAGCTTGGTAATATTATCATGCCTCTCATGGATAGACTTGATATTCTTTCAGAGGAAATTAAGAGGCTGGGTGGTCTTTTGAAAATACATACAGGAACAATGGTAACCATAGAGGACCCATTAATAGCTAAGGCTTCTGAGCCAAAAACTTCAAAAATCCCCAATGGGGGATTATGTCCTAATACTGTAGATGTATCTAACTCTATGGTGGGCCAAAGCTCATCATTAAAATCTACGGTAGCGGACAAGCCAGGGAACACCGTTTTTAAACCCAAAAGTTATGGTTACTCTACGCCTAATTTACCCCCGGAATGTGCGCCATATGTGGTGGTGCTAACTAATGTCCCGCCACTTCTGGACACCGGGTCTCGTAATAATCAAGAATCTCACGAGTCCCTTAAAAACAAAACGGTGGCTTGGCTCAATCGAGAGTGTGGTTACCCAGTATCACAGTCTGATCATATTTTAACTACGACCAGAGTTAATTGGATAGGGAATTCCCCCAAAAGTATTAATGGTGACTGTGTGATCG
Source organism: Triturus cristatus (assembly GCF_964204655.1). Lineage (NCBI taxonomy): Eukaryota > Metazoa > Chordata > Amphibia > Caudata > Salamandridae > Triturus > Triturus cristatus. Next base: position 1,216,251,124 of record NC_140591.1, read on the forward strand.
TCAATTTTAACAATCCCCTATTAGTTACTACTACTCTGCTTAGAGCCACATCTCGACCTTTGAACGATCAGGGAATTTTACTCAGACCGCTGGGGTTTTTCTATCAACATGTAATTAATAAACCATCTAATGTTTTGAAAAGGGGTAGTGGCAGTACCCATTATGTGCCCAACGGGTTTGAGGTGGTTACATCCAATCGGTTTCAATGTTTGAGCGGGTTGGATTGTAACGATTGACTGGTTTCTGATGAGGCGCATTGTGAAGATGGAGTAGTATCTTGTGATGCAGTGTTTGAGGGAATCACCTCCGGGCCGCTAGGTAATGTGAATATTCCTTCTGACTTTTGCTCATTAATTGGCATTGCAGGTGATGCTGAGGGGGCCAAAGGAGTCGTCCCCGCAACAGATAATCACAGTTTGAGTCTCAGCATATCTTCCCAGGTTGAGGTATCGAATCTCCCTCTGGGTTTATGAGTAGCTCCCTTGTCAGTTGGAATGTTGCTGGCCTAGCATCTAAAGAAGATAGCCCGGGGTGGTCCGAATTTGTTAATCTTTTTGATATTTGCTTTTTCCAAGAAACATGGTGCAAAAATTTTTGGGGATACAATGGATAAGTTTCCTATCAGTCACCTGCTATTGCATCTATCTCCGGCAGAGCAAAGGGAGGGCTTTTAGTCCTGATTTCCATCAAAATTCCTATTTCGGTTAAAAAACATGTTTTAGTGGGGGCCCACTCACAGATTTTATGGTTATGTGAGAAGGATGGTAGAAACATTCTTCTTATTAACTTTTATAATAATATATTTGACAGCACTAGGCACTTGGTGGTAGATGCACTGAGAAGTGCACTTGATGATATTATCGAGGGCTCTAATGTTGTTTTTGAATTTATTCTGGTGGGGGATTTTAACACTGCAGTTTGTCCCCTCTCCAATCAACGTTTGTGTGGGATTACTAACCGGTTTGGGGATGTGGACGTCCATTTTCCTCACAATAAGTATGGGGATTCTCTGAACCATCTCCTAGCGGCCCTTGATATGGAAATATTGGTTACTGAAAAGAATGATCAAGGGGAAAGTATCCCGACATTTACAGGGAGGGGGGCAAATACTGTCATTGATTTTATTAGCTTTTCGTCTAGTCTTGTCCCTTGGAGTTTTACACCTAAGGTTGTGGATATTATGCTTAGCGACCATAACTGTATTGTTGAAGAGTTTGTTTGGTGGAATAAGAAACCCGTACCTATATCAGGGATCATAGATAATATTGAACCCATAGACCCAATGGTACAAGGTTAAGATGGAATGGTGACAAAGCGGTTTTATGTCGAATTCTATCATTTATAGCTGCCTATCGGAAATCGTTGCGATTCTTGAGCAGGCTGAGGACAATGCCGATTCTGTTCAACATTTTATCCGTATTAATTCCATCATAGATCAAAAATTTACTAAATCGACTGTGAACAAGTGTAAACAACATAAAGGATGGTTCGACCATGCTTGCACTTGCGCTCTTAATGAGCTTAAAGATGCACTTGCCTCAAAACCGAGAATTAGGGACCAGGTGTCTCAGCTCAGATTAAACTATAAGAATACAGTTAAGCGCAGGAAGCTAGAATTACAACATGAGGCCTGGGATAAATTGTCACAGGCCGCCGATCAGAAAGATTGTACTTTATTCTGGGCAACGGTTAATTGCCCCTTCTTAAAAGATGAGAAGGTTCCGGAACTAACCTCTATGGTCAGTATGGATTCATGGATTTCCCATTTCTCTATTATTTTTGATTCAGACAATGTTTTGGCCAACCATAATGACTGTTGGCCTATAGTGCCCTTGGATATTAGTATCACGGAGGTCTTAGATAGTATTGGTGCTAGCAAAGGTGGAAAGGCCCAGGGCCCCGATGGGGTGCCCATCGATGTTTACAAGCTAGTGCCAGAGGTATGGGGTCCCATGCTGGTTAAAGTCTTTAATGCCGCAGTTTGCTTTGGGGTACCCCCAAGCTGGGAGGAATCTATTATTATACCTATTTTTAAGAAAGGCGACCGGGGGGAGGTGAAAAACTACCGTCCCATTTCCCTCCTGGATTCCTCTGTAAAGATAATGAGTAGGGTACTCCTGGTTAGGCTAGAAGAATGGGCAGAAAATAATGGCATTTTGGCAAATTCCCAGTATGGGTTTAGAAAGGGCCGTGGGACGATCGAGCAATGCCTGAATCTAGAACTTTTGATTGGGAAATATACCCAGGCCAGGAAGGGTTCTATTTATCTCTGCTTCGCAGATTTAAGTAGCGCCTTCGATTTAGTAGATCACGCTATTCTCTGGGCCAAGTTGATTGAAATGGGGGCCCCCGAGGGCATCATCTTTTTTCTGGCCCGGCTTTATGAAAAACTCCGTACTAGTGTACGGTACGGTTCCAATGGGGAGTGCACTACCAAATTCCGGATTGGGCGGGGAATAAGACAGGGATGCGTTCTTGCCCCCCTGCTTTTTACCCTTTTTATTAATGATGTGGACTCTGTTTTACAGTCAGTTGTGGCAGACGCCCCTAAAGTTAATGACACCTATGTTCCGGTATTACTCTATGCGGATGATGCCGTTTTGTTGTCCAGGACCCCGATAGGTCTTCAACGCTTAATGGATACGTTTTCACAGTTTATTTCTTCTAGAAAACTAGTGATTAATAAAACAAAAACCTATACCATGGTGTGTGGCCCGGGGAAGAGTAAACCTCATTCTTATTATATTGATCAATATAGGGTCAAATTAGTGGATAATTTTAGTTATCTTGGAATTACTTTTTCCAAGAATGGTAGTTGGGCCTGTGAGCACACCAGTGTTAGAGCTAAGATGGCTAGAAGCTCTAATGGGGTGTTTACTTTTGCCACAAAACTTGGGGACAAACGGATTAGTGACATGCTTAAGATCTTTCAGTCACGTTGTCTTTCCATCGCCCTTTACGGGGCGGGGATCTGGGGCTTCGCCCCGGCTGGGTGTTTGCAGGTGGAGGAGAATGTCTTTCTGAAAAAATTGCTGAATTTACCCAAATCTGTTTCTAACGATTTAGTACACAATGAACTTGGTATCCCATTTTTAAATGATTTGATTCTCCTAAGGCCATTATTGTTGTGGCGGTCAATTTGGTCGAAAGAAGAAATGTCATTAAATAGAGCAATCATCAATGACTGTCTCACTGCTGATAATTATTTTAAGATCCCTTGGATCAAATATATTGTCAACAGCTTTCAGGAGATCTATGGTATTGATATCAAAGCTGACAGATATTGGGCTACAGTAATTTCTAAGGCAGAAATGAAGCATATCTTCTTGCAGTGTAAAACTGAGAACCGGATTTGCAACAATGGTATTCTATCTACCTGTGTGCAATATAGCACTTTAAACGAACTGTAGGGTTATCAACCGTATTTAACCCAGGTGACCAGAGTCTCTCATAGGTTTGTTTTAACCAGATTGAGGATGGGGATTGTCCATAAATTGGTCGCATTTCCTTCTATAAATAAGCAGCCCGCCGGACCTTGTCCGTGTGACAATTTGTCAGTACAAAGCACGATGCACTTTCTTCTGTTGTGTCCACTGTATAGAAATTTTCGTGTAGCTTTTTTAAAGCCTATTTTTGTAAAATTTGGTGTCAGGACAGTGCGTGACTCTTTTAAATTGCTTTTTAATCTACATCATCCTGATATTTGTTTCTTTACTGCAATATTCTTATTAAAAGCAATCAATGTCAGGAAAAGTATGAGTTTTTAAGTATTTATTCTTCCCCCGCCTGTATTATATGTTCTCATTTTTAGCCATATGTCATTTGTTGTGATATTTTGTATTGTATTGTAATTAATTTTTCATGTATGTGCTTATATGGACATTATTTTTTGTTCCGAATAAAGCATTATGAAATGAATGACTATTGAGGCTTTTCTCCAAAACACATGGTGATTCACCGTTGCTCATAATTCCGCATAGATGTTATAATCCCAATGCATTTCAGGCCAACTGCCCTTCCTCAGGGGTAACTAAGATACACAAAATCACATAAGCACCAATAATAACCAGTGCGAGATCAGACATACACTTATTACGTGACATAAAACCAAAAATATGTTATATACCCTCCACCAAATGCATCCAATGAGTAAATCACAACCACTCATGCAGACGTGAAAAATAACCAAAAGAATTTGTGCACATAAACAAAACAAACATAAAATACATAGTGAAATCATATGCAAAAACAAGCACCCGTCTTTGCACCGTATACCAAATAGACATGCCCTGTGCCAAAAACCCTCATTACAATCATGCCCAGAACACGCGTGAAAACACCACTGCATCTACCTGACTATGTTGATGGTCCCAGATATACGCTTTCATAATGATTACTATTATTGCTCTTTTTTTGTCCATTGAGTTTCTAAGAATAAGTTACTGATGCTGCTATTACGGCCTCGATTGACATTGTTCCAATCACCTATTATTTTTCTTTTACTAAAATAAATTCTATGGTTGTCAATCAACTTGTCTTTAACTCACCTAGAGTAATAGCAGCGTAGGGAAACTTATATTTCTAGGGAGACAGTGCAGCTGAAAAATACTTACCAAATGCACAATAAATATTGTATTTAGGTAGAATGTATGCGCATGTGCATTTGTGTGTGTGGATGTGTGTGTCTATCATAAATTCTTCCATCCTTATCTACAAGTGCATACATGCTTAAACTTTGGAGTCACTTTTCCTCAAGTATCAATTTTACAATATCCATCCCTTTGGAGGACCTCCTCTGACCAATGTTTGATCACCTGCACAAACTGGCATTGGCAAAGTCAATAGTCCTCTCAGTTGTGAACTAGAGGCTTTGCCAATGCTTTTTAGTAAAACCTTGCTTTGTGTTGGTGCTGAGACAGCCATTGTTGCCAGGTCGCCTCTTTCTGTAGGCCCTGCATTTCGCATGTGCGCACCTACAGAATGACAGAGGAGCAATTTTATTTTATTTTTTATTGACTGATCTATGATGGCGGGTGCCACATAGCCTGATCAATTAAAAAAAGAGACATTGTAACTGCTTGAAAGTGCTTTCGTGGAGGGTCAGCAGCAGTTTGCTGCCAGGCCTTCCACATAAAAATGTATATATTTAAACAATATATGTACGTTGGTTGTTGTGTTTTCCCTTAGGGCATTACTACCCAGATTATATTTGTTTTTGCCCATGCAATGAGCAATCAAGTCAGACCTTATTGTACTTTGTTTTGTTTTGTAATTATTATCTCCCTTGCAGTAGGATATTTTATTGTCTCTGCTGCTCAGGCACACATTTATTAAGTGTAAGGCTGACCTGCTCTTCCTACAGCAACTAAACAATCAAGATACCTGTTATTTGGTTGGCTGCTTCTTGAGGAGTTTTCTACATGTGAGAAAGGCAATGTTATTTTAAATAACGTTCGCTCATTTCCATCTACACTTTATGTCTCAGCAATTATGCTCTTTTGCTCCAATTTTATTATGTATTATATTGGTTTATATTTCAAGATTGGATTTTTAATTATGGTTTTATGCTTGTTAAGCATTCCTTTTTATTGATGTAATTAAAATATGTGACTGTTTTTTATATTATTTGTATGTGGTTTATATTATGCTCGTCTTTTATGATCATTTGTGAAATGATCGAATAAAGATTACCTGACTCCTGAGAGTGACAACTAAGATAACCATAGGAGAGCAGTGGGTGGGCTGTAGTCTTCTGTACATTCTTGTGGATTTTCACTTGTGGAGAAGTATACATACTTGCATACAAAGGGAGAGCAGTCCATGAAGATGCTTCAGAACTCCCCCAAAGTAGACATTTGTGATGGTGGAATAGGGAAGTGGCATCCTCACAGTTAAATACAGGTGTAATGTGATAGTTGCTTCTACAGAACAAAAATACCCAGTGTAGAAAGAAAGATACAATTGCAAATGACATTGAACTTCACTTATTCATGTATATTGTGTACCAGGTGAGCTACCAGCACTTGTAGTTCTCTTCAGTTTATTTACAATTGATAGCAATTACCAACAAGACATCAGCACATTTACATATTGAATCACAGAAACAGTTACACAATCAAAAGTAATCAAACTATACATTTAAAAAATCTGTAACATTCTACAACAATCATATGGTTAGGTGAGTTTTCATAAGAGATGATTCTTGGTAAACTGTTCATACATTGTGATGAAGAAGCATCAGCGAGCAATCTGTCTCCAGGTTAGTAACATAGGGCAGACTGTAAGAACATACATAATATCCTGAATCCCTTTCTAACAAAGATTGCAAATACATTCCTCAGGCCTCCAATCCTCCCATTTTCCTATTTTATTCTCATATGGGAGCACCCAGTTCTTAGATTAAAAAACGTCTGGTGGCTTGGCCTGGGCGGCCAATATGGCTGATGTCTGCTTTGAGCTCTTGGCTCCCCCAGGTGCATACCGTCGTTCATCCTTGCTGCTGGCATTGAACGTGGAGCCAAAAAGGGAGCAGGAATGTAGGTGTCAGCCTCTGCACCTTTGTCAGTGGATTTACATCACAGGCGGGCAGCCTATGCACACAATATTCTCCATTCAGCCAGCTAGCAGTCCAACCTCTAAATGGCAGCGGCCTCAAAGTGGAGAGGGTTGTGAGGTGTTGAAATTATTCTGCATAAAAACATGTCTATAGCGTCTCCCAAATGTATTCTGATCCAAAGGGAACATTTATCACGACTAAGGGGGTGATTGCAGAGCAGGCCTAAAATCTGATAAGTGCCTATCTGCTTCCATATTTGGCAGGTTCTACATTATAGACCATTATATCCCATGTGCTCAAACTCCCCCACGGGTTTAAGATCATAATGGGGGGACTTCAATGCTGTGACATTTCCCTGGCTGGACTAGACAGTGACCAAGGAGACCACCGTAGGGAAGGAATTGAGGTTGTCTAACTGGATATCAAGCCTCGACCTCTGAGACACAAGGCGTGTCTGGAACATGACAAAATCAGAATATACACATGTCGGCGGCTCGTAAAATGAGGTATCACATTGATCTTTTCTTCCTGCCTGCGGTGTGCTTACTTTCGACAATATGTGCAAATATCTTCCCTCGGGGTCTCGGACAATTCACCAGTCGTAATCAAATTGGGGGCCCAAAGGATGGGATGCCACTCGATTTGGCAGCTTGGTGCCTTGTTGACAGGAAGGTTACCCAATTTCTATCTCAGGAACTGTGAGCATACTTGTAAATCATAGAAGGGTCAGTGGACTCTCCAGGTGTCCTTTGGGTGGAAGGGAAATCCTGCATTCCTGTGATTGCCAGGGCCTACCTTAAAGTGCAGAAAAGGGAGAAACAATAGTTGATTGTTGAGTTGGAGGCCTGCATTGTGATGCTCGAGCTTGAGGCTGGGTTGGGTTCCCACGAGCATTGTCAGCTTGCGAGTAACAGAGCGGACCTGAGACAACTGTGCCTTAGCGAGGTGCGTAAATGCTGGATTGCAGGGTACAAGTCCTAAAAAAGAAGTTGGGGGACTAACCAAGTTAGGCAGTATGCAAGTGACATAATGCGTCTAACATCACACCGCGACATTAAGACGTTGCATCACAGGAAGTGGCATCACAACCCATGACCTCACAGGAAGTGACATCACAAGAAGTATATTAAAGCTTGACAAGGGGAAACCCGTAAGGTAGGAAGGACCCAGGGTACTTACTATTTTGAAAAACAAGAGGTCCTTCAAAAACAATGCAGCATGCGATAAATATAGACCAGAATCGGCTCTATATCACTTGTACAATGCCCAGCCGGACATTGAAGTTTTAATGATCAGTAGAATTAATTTCTGACATACAATAGAATGTAGAGTGGGACACAGTCCTGTGTCCTTACCAACTGAACAAAAAGTACAGACAGTCAAACACAAGAAACATACATCAGGCTGAAGAATGAAGCTTATAGCCAGTACGAAATACAAGGGCAAGCTTTCTTAAAGGTACAGTGTCATGCACAATTTTTAACAAATGCGTTTAAAATGCATGTTTGTACATGGGGTCGACGACGTTTCGATCTATTCAACCAATACATAGATCATCATCAGGACTAGAGAGAATAAAAGCCTGAATTTACAATTCCTGTACGAATGGAAATGGGAGAAAATAAGAGAGAAGGGAGAGGTAAATTAAAACCTAACAATACTGTGAAGAAACAATAGTGTCAGTAACCATGCACGGCATGCCATACGTGAGAAACACATCAGACGGCTGGTTGTTGAAGCGAAGGAATTGTATTTGTGAGAAGGACCGGTGAAGTAAACCGAAGCTAACACGCACGCTCAGACTGTGAGTTGAAAAAGTACGCGTGAGCATGTGCAAGGGACTAACAAGGGTCCGTAGTGGAGCGTGTGGTGAACCGCCAGATAGTATCGTTGTTCGGTGAACTGGTGCATGATCTCGCTAGCGAACAGTCAAGAAGACGTGAGGACTAAGGGTGAGCCGGTAACGTCGTGACTAGGAACGCAAGGAAGGCGGGAAACTAACCCATTTCGGAGACGGATCACTCCTTGAGTAATTGCACAAGGTTCCAGGTAGTGGTTGCGCGGATCAGCCGACCAGGACAATACCATGGAGGTTCAGCTGAAAACTAAGGACGGGAAATTATTACAACCAGAACAGCCCGGGTAGGGAAGGGCGGAATGAGGGAATGAGGACTCACCAATTGTTCGCTGCAGCTTGTTGAGGGAATTAAGGGAACGACCAACTACCCAGCGAGGCGGCCTGAGAATCCAAAGTCCGCCTGTGGAGAACCATAGCGCGGGAGTTAGGGGTGAGGGGAGCAGGGTCGTGGAGAGAGAACACATACGCGCCGCTAAAGCACTTACCAGCATCAAGGGGAACTGCACGATCGCTAGTTGGCAGTGACTGGCTCGGCTGGTAGGTATAAGAAAGCCCCAGGGGTCACGTGACAACCTGACCAAGGTCATGTGACAGGAAGTACCGGCTGTGCTGGGACATGATTACGTGAGTGAATGGACGGCGGACATGTTGGGTCAGTGTTAGGTGAATAAGGTGAAATTGAAAACAGAACGAGGTTGAGTTAAAACAATATCGTAATTTCCACAATTGTCACAGGCAAGGAAAAAGTCACAGAAATTTCTGAAAAAATTTCAGAAGGGTCTAAATAAGAGAAAGCCAATCCTCATTCCTGTTTAGACCATTGCGAATTGTGTCAAGTTGAATGATAAGTTTCAACTCTTCTTTATTCAGGATTTGTGCCAGATCGCCACCTCTTGGTGGCAGCTTGATGATTCGTAGAACAGTCCATTTAATCTCATTGTCCTGGTGATTAGCCTGTTTGAAATGTTCGACCAGTGGTGCGTTGGGGACATTACAGCGAATCCTGCTGCGGTGTTGACCGATCCTTGTTTTAATCTTCTGGGTAGTCTGCCCAATATAGTTTTTTTTGCATGGGCACTGAATCAAATAAATCACATTACATGTGTTGCAATTTGAAAAACCATTAGAATTAATGACAATGTCACCAAACGAAAAGGTTTTGCCTTCCAACGTCAGATCACATAAATTACAGTTGCCACATTTTGCGTGCCCCACCAGTGGCGTGAGACCCCAATATGAATTAAGAGTTGTGGGAGATGTTTTTTTGGGGATTGCAGCGCGCACTAGGTGGTCTTTTAAATTGCGGTTTTTGCGGAAGGCAAATAATGGTCTTTCCAGATTGAGGCTACCCGCATTCAATATGGGCCTGTGTTTCAGGACAGATTTGCGCACCTGGTTGGAGATGACAGAGAAGGTGGTGACACATACAATTCTTTTGGTTTCTTTTTTTGGGTTGGGTGTGAGCAGTGCTTCCCTAGGGCAATACCAAGCCCGTTTCTGGGCGTTGCGAACAAGTCGCTTGGGGTAACCTCGAGCTTTAAGCTTTTCAGAAAGGACTGAGGCCTCGGTAAAGTAATTTTCTTTTGAAAAGCAATTGCGCCGAATGCGCAAAAATTGAGAGTATGGTAAAGAGTCCCTCAAGGCCCTAGGGTGATTACTCTCATATCTAAGCAGTGTGTTCCGTTCGGTGGGCTTCCTGTAGAGTTTGGTGAGGAGCTCACCGTCAGAGTGGTATATGGTCAAATCAAGGAAGGGAATGGATGAGGAGTCGCTGGAGAGTGTGAACTGGAGGCCTAAACAGTTGTTGTTGAGCCAGTGCTGGAAATTGGTCAGTGAGTCAGTGCTATTGTGCCAGATTAGAAAAACATCGTCTATATATCGACGCCATACTTTGACGCCAGATATAAAGGGGTTAGTGGGTGACAGAATAGTAGTAGTTTCAAGAAAATCCATGCACAAAATGGCCAAGTTCGGGGCAAAAAAAGCGCCCATCGACGTGCCTTTAACCTGCTGGAAAAATATGTCATCAAAGCAGAAGAAATTCCTAGTGAGGCAAATTTCAAGTAATTTCAGAATAAATAACGTGGGGACTCCATGTGGTCTCGGTCTAGAGTCAAGAGTTTGCTGGATAACTCTGAGGGCAAAGGGCTGTGGAATATTGGTATAAAGTGATTCCACGTCAAGGGTACAGAGGAGGTGCTCAGAAGGATCAAATGGAAGGTGTTCGATCAAATTGATCATGTCCATGCTATCTCGAATGTAGCATTGAGTCTGGGGTACGAAGTCTTTTATAAAATAGTTGACGTACTGGCCTAGCGGTTCTAAAATAGAGCCGCAACCGGAGACTATAGGGCGGCCAGGGGGAGAGGTAAGGTGTTTGTGTATTTTTGGAAGAGTGTAAATTACCGGTGTTCTGGGTGATTTGGCATTGAGAAATTGGAATTCTTTAGAGCTAAGAAAACCTTCATCTCTTCCTTCAGTGGTAATTTGAAGTATAAGAGCCTGTAATTCATTGGTGGGGTCTCTAGGCAGTCTACAGTAGTGCTCAGCGTTGTGTAGTTGGCGGAATACCTCTGCTTTGTAATCAGTCAGTTCTTGTAAAACAATGCCACCACCCTTATCTGCGGATTTAATGATAAGGGAGTTGTTACTTTTTAAGGATTCAATGGCTTTCTTTTCCTGAAGGGTTATGTTGAATGGAATGAACTTTTTTGTGTCTTTCAAAACGTTGAGGTCTTTGAGTACCATTTTTTCAAAGGTGACAATTTCCACCGGTACCATGTTTGACGTTGGAAAAAAGGTAGAGGGGGGGCGGAATGGTGTAAATGCAGTCGGTTGAGGTGTGGCATTATTCAAAAAATAGGCATACAGACGAAGGCGTCTGAAAAATCTAAGTAGCTCAGCATGAAGGTCAAGATAGTTGGGATGTGTGGTGGGGACAAAAGAGAGCCCTTTACTAAGCAGAGATAATTCAGTGTTGAGTAGGTTGTGTGATGACAAATTAAAAATGGGAATAGTTGCCAATTTTGGGGTGGCGGTTGTAGCGGAGTTTACCATTGGTAAAACTTCTGTCTGGTTTGACGTTCGCCGGGTTGGTTGTACCATCTCTGTGCCCGTTTGACTCGCCCCCGTCTCGATGGTTCTGTCTGGCCTCTGCCTAAAAAATTCTGGTTCCGGGAGGCAGTGCTGGGGCCCTCACCTGGGTCAGAGTTATCGGAGGATTCTGCTGAGGTGTCTGAGAAGCCAACAAGGGTATTCCGTTTGTTAAAACGTCCCCAAGGTCTGTTGTTCTGCGGATTTGAGTAGGACCTGTTGGTGTAAAAGTATTTTTGAAGGTAGGGGTATGTACGTTCAATTGAGTATGCTTTGATATCCTTCTTGACTTTGAGAGACTTCTTGTTTTGTTCAATTCTCTGGAATTCATCAACGGATTTTTGGACAGATTCAATCAATTTCTTGGCCTCAGTAACTGAACCAGAGTCTTTTATCTGTTTCTCAATCTCAGTCAATTCCTCATTGAGTGTCGTTAGTGTTTCAGTTGCAATATCGATACCCAAGACTAACCAATGTCTAGAACACGTTGTGCCAATATAACTGAAGTTGTTAATGTATTTAGGGTTATCCGTGAATATACCAGGAATATTTCTCACTTGGAGCCCCACAGGAATGATATCGGCTTTAAGGTATTCAGTTAGCATACGGACCATAAGTTGGAGACGGATCTGCTTTTTCTTACATTTTTCTAGTTGTTCTGACAGGGAAATATTTGGGCTAGCAGTGTTGTCAGTGGCATCAGTAAAAAGGGAGGGACCTTCGCAGATCTTCTTTATATATTCATCTGAGTATAGAGGTGCATGGTCTGACATATTAAGTGTAAAGTCAAGGTTAAGTAGAAAGGAATTAAAGGAGAACAGGGACAGGCCACTCAATTTGAGGGAATTAGGGAGAGCATCCCTCACAATCCAGCGATTGTGCTAACTATATTAAAGCTTGACAAGGGGAAACCCGTAAGGTAGGAAGGACCCAGGGTACTTACTATTTTGAAAAACAAGAGGTCCTTCAAAAACAATGCAGCATGCGATAAATATAGACCAGAATCGGCTCTATATCACTTGTACAATGCCCAGCCGGACATTGAAGTTTTAATGATCAGTAGAATTAATTTCTGACATACAATAGAATGTAGAGTGGGACACAGTCCTGTGTCCTTACCAACTGAACAAAAAGTACAGACAGTCAAACACAAGAAACATACATCAGGCTGAAGAATGAAGCTTATAGCCAGTACGAAATACAAGGGCAAGCTTTCTTAAAGGTACAGTGTCATGCACAATTTTTAACAAATGCGTTTAAAATGCATGTTTGTACATGGGGTCGACGACGTTTCGATCTATTCAACCAATACATAGATCATCATCAGGACTAGAGAGAATAAAAGCCTGAATTTACAATTCCTGTACGAATGGAAATGGGAGAAAATAAGAGAGAAGGGAGAGGTAAATTAAAACCTAACAATACTGTGAAGAAACAATAGTGTCAGTAACCATGCACGGCATGCCATACGTGAGAAACACATCAGACGGCTGGTTGTTGAAGCGAAGGAATTGTATTTGTGAGAAGGACCGGTGAAGTAAACCGAAGCTAACACGCACGCTCAGACTGTGAGTTGAAAAAGTACGCGTGAGCATGTGCAAGGGACTAACAAGGGTCCGTAGTGGAGCGTGTGGTGAACCGCCAGATAGTATCGTTGTTCGGTGAACTGGTGCATGATCTCGCTAGCGAACAGTCAAGAAGACGTGAGGACTAAGGGTGAGCCGGTAACGTCGTGACTAGGAACGCAAGGAAGGCGGGAAACTAACCCATTTCGGAGACGGATCACTCCTTGAGTAATTGCACAAGGTTCCAGGTAGTGGTTGCGCGGATCAGCCGACCAGGACAATACCATGGAGGTTCAGCTGAAAACTAAGGACGGGAAATTATTACAACCAGAACAGCCCGGGTAGGGAAGGGCGGAATGAGGGAATGAGGACTCACCAATTGTTCGCTGCAGCTTGTTGAGGGAATTAAGGGAACGAGCAACTACCCAGCGAGGCGGCCTGAGAATCCAAAGTCCGCCTGTGGAGAACCATAGCGCGGGAGTTAGGGGTGAGGGGAGCAGGGTCGTGGAGAGAGAACACATACGCGCCGCTAAAGCACTTACCAGCATCAAGGGGAACTGCACGATCGCTAGTTGGCAGTGACTGGCTCGGCTGGTAGGTATAAGAAAGCCCCAGAGGTCAAGTGACAACCTGACCAAGGTCATGTGACAGGAAGTACCGGCTGTGCTGGGACGTGATTACGTGAGTGAATGGACGGCGGACATGTTGGGTCAGTGTTAGGTGAATAAGGTGAAATTGAAAACAGAACGAGGTTGAGTTAAAACAATATCGTAATTTCCACAATTGTCACAGGCAAGGAAAAAGTCACAGAAATTTCTGAAAAAATTTCAGAAGGGTCTAAATAAGAGAGAGCCAATCCTCATTCCTGTTTAGACCATTGCGAATTGTGTCAAGTTGAATGATAAGTTTCAACTCTTCTTTATTCAGGATTTGTGCCAGATCGCCACCTCTTGGTGGCAGCTTGATGATTCGTAGAACAGTCCATTTAATCTCATTGTCCTGGTGATTAGCCTGTTTGAAATGTTCGACCAGTGGTGCGTTGGGGACATTACAGCGAATCCTGCTGCGGTGTTGACCGATCCTTGTTTTAATCTTCTGGGTAGTCTGCCCAATATAGTTTTTTTTGCATGGGCACTGAATCAAATAAATCACATTATATGTGTTGCAATTTGAAAAACCATTAGAATTAATGACAATGTCACCAAACGAAAAGGTTTTGCCTTCCAACGTCAGATCACATAAATTACAGTTGCCACATTTTGCGTGCCCCACCAGTGGCGTGAGACCCCAATATGAATTAAGAGTTGTGGGAGATGTTTTTTTGGGGATTGCAGCGCGCACTAGGTGGTCTTTTAAATTGCGGTTTTTGCGGAAGGCAAATAATGGTCTTTCCAGATTGAGGCTACCCGCATTCAATATGGGCCAGTGTTTCAGGACAGATTTGCGCACCTGGTTGGAGATGACAGAGAAGGCGGTGACACATACAATTCTTTTGGTTTCTTTTTTTGGGTTGGGTGTGAGCAGTGCTTCCCTAGGGCAATACCAAGCCCGTTTCTGGGCGTTGCGAACAAGTCGCTTGGGGTAACCTCGAGCTTTAAGCTTTTCAGAAAGGACTGAGGCCTCGGTAAAGTAATTTTCTTTTGAAAAGCAATTGCGCCGAATGCGCAAAAATTGAGAGTATGGTAAAGAGTCCCTCAAGGCCCTAGGGTGATTACTCTCATATCTAAGCAGTGTGTTCCGTTCGGTGGGCTTCCTGTAGAGTTTGGTGAGGAGCTCACCGTCAGAGTGGTATATGGTCAAATCAAGGAAGGGAATGGATGAGGAGTCGCTGGAGAGTGTGAACTGGAGGCCTAAACAGTTGTTGTTGAGCCAGTGCTGGAAATTGGTCAGTGAGTCAGTGCTATTGTGCCAGATTAGAAAAACATCGTCTATATATCGACGCCATACTTTGACGTCAGATATAAAGGGGTTAGTGGGTGACAGAATAGTAGTAGTTTCAAGAAAATCCATGCACAAAATGGCCAAGTTCGGGGCAAAAATAGCGCCCATCGACGTGCCTTTAACCTGCTGGAAAAATATGTCATCAAAGCAGAAGAAATTCCTAGTGAGGCAAATTTCAAGTAATTTCAGAATAAATAACGTGGGGACTCCATGTGGTCTCGGTCTAGAGTCAAGAGTTTGCTGGATAACTCTGAGGGCAAAGGGCTGTGGAATATTGGTATAAAGTGATTCCACGTCAAGGGTACAGAGGAGGTGCTCAGAAGGATCAAATGGAAGGTGTTCGATCAAATTGATCATGTCCATGCTATCTCGAATGTAGCATTGAGTCTGGGGTACGAAGTCTTTTATAAAATAGTTGACATACTGGCCTAGCGGTTCTAAAATAGAGCCGCAACCGGAGACTATAGGGCGGCCAGGGGGAGAGGTAAGGTGTTTGTGTATTTTTGGAAGGGTGTAAATTACCGGTGTTCTGGGTGATTTGGCATTGAGAAATTGGAATTCTTTAGAGCTAAGAAAACCTTCATCTCTTCCTTCAGTGGTAATTTGAAGTATAAGAGCCTGTAATTCATTGGTGGGGTCTCTAGGCAGTCTACAGTAGTGCTCAGCGTTGTGTAGTTGGCGGAATACCTCTGCTTTGTAATCAGTCAGTTCTTGTAAAACAATGCCACCACCCTTATCTGCGGATTTAATGATAAGGGAGTTGTTACTTTTTAAGGATTCAATGGCTTTCTTTTCCTGAAGGGTTATGTTGAATGGAATGAACTTTTTTGTGTCTTTCAAAACGTTGAGGTCTTTGAGTACCATTTTTTCAAAGGTGACAATTTCCACCGGTACCATGTTTGACGTTGGAAAAAAGGTAGAGGGGGGGCGGAATGGTGTAAATGCAGTCGGTTGAGGTGTGGCATTATTCAAAAAATAGGCATACAGACGAAGGCGTCTGAAAAATCTAAGTAGCTCAGCATGAAGGTCAAGATAGTTGGGATGCGTGGTGGGGACAAAAGAGAGCCCTTTACTAAGCAGAGATAATTCAGTGTCGAGTAGGTTGTGTGATGACAAATTAAAAATGGGAATAGTTGCCAATTTTGGGGTGGCGGTTGTAGCGGAGTTTACCATTGGTAAAACTTCTGTCTGGTTTGACGTTCGCCGGGTTGGTTGTACCATCTCTGTGCCCGTTTGACTCGCCCCCGTCTCGATGGTTCTGTCTGGCCTCTGCCTAAAAAATTCTGGTTCCGGGAGGAAGTGCTGGGGCCCTCACCTGGGTCAGAGTTATCGGAGGATTCTGCTGAGGTGTCTGAGAAGCCAACAAGGGTATTCCGTTTGTTAAAACGTCCCCAAGGTCTGTTGTTCTGCGGATTTGAGTAGGACCTGTTGGTGTAAAAGTCTTTTTGAAGGTAGGGGTATGTACGTTCAATTGAGTATGCTTTGATATCCTTCTTGACTTTGAGAGACTTCTTGTTTTGTTCAATTCTCTGGAATTCATCAACGGATTTTTGGACAGATTCAATCAATTTCTTGGCCTCAGTAACTGAACCAGAGTCTTTTATCTGTTTCTCAATCTCAGTCAATTCCTCATTGAGTGTCGTTAGTGTTTCAGTTGCAATATCGATACCCAAGACTAACCAATGTCTAGAACACGTTGTGCCAATATAACTGAAGTTGTTAATGTATTTAGGGTTATCCGTGAATATACCAGGAATATTTCTCACTTGGAGCCCCACAGGAATGATATCGGCTTTAAGGTATTCAGTTAGCATACGGACCATAAGTTGGAGACGGATCTGCTTTTTCTTACATTTTTCTAGTTGTTCTGACAGGGAAATATTTGGGCTAGCAGTGTTGTCAGTGGCATCAGTAAAAAGGGAGGGACCTTCGTAGATCTTCTTTATATATTCATCTGAGTATAGAGGTGCATGGTCTGACATATTAAGTGTAAAGTCAAGGTTAAGTAGAAAGGAATTAAAGGAGAACAGGGACAGGCCACTCAATTTGAGGGAATTAGGGAGAGCATCCCTTACAATCCAGCGATTGTGCTAACTATATTAAAGCTTGACAAGGGGAAACCCGTAAGGTAGGAAGGACCCAGGGTACTTACTATTTTGAAAAACAAGAGGTCCTTCAAAAACAATGCAGCATGCGATAAATATAGACCAGAATCGGCTCTATATCACTTGTACAATGCCCAGCCGGACATTGAAGTTTTAATGATCAGTAGAATTAATTTCTGACATACAATAGAATGTAGAGTGGGACACAGTCCTGTGTCCTTACCAACTGAACAAAAAGTACAGACAGTCAAACACAAGAAACATACATCAGGCTGAAGAATGAAGCTTATAGCCAGTACGAAATACAAGGGCAAGCTTTCTTAAAGGTACAGTGTCATGCACAATTTTTAACAAATGCGTTTAAAATGCATGTTTGTACATGGGGTCGACGACGTTTCGATCTATTCAACCAATACATAGATCATCATCAGGACTAGAGAGAATAAAAGCCTGAATTTACAATTCCTGTACGAATGGAAATGGGAGAAAATAAGAGACAAGGGAGAGGTAAATTAAAACCTAACAATACTGTGAAGAAACAATAGTGTCAGTAACCATGCACGGCATGCCATACGTGAGAAACACATCAGACGGCTGGTTGTTGAAGCGAAGGAATTGTATTTGTGAGAAGGACCGGTGAAGTAAACCGAAGCTAACACGCACGCTCAGACTGTGAGTTGAAAAAGTACGCGTGAGCATGTGCAAGGGACTAACAAGGGTCCGTAGTGGAGCGTGTGGTGAACCGCCAGATAGTATCGTTGTTCGGTGAACTGGTGCATGATCTCGCTAGCGAACAGTCAAGAAGACGTGAGGACTAAGGGTGAGCCGGTAACGTCGTGACTAGGAACGCAAGGAAGGTGGGAAACTAACCCATTTCGGAGACGGATCACTCCTTGAGTAATTGCACAAGGTTCCAGGTAGTGGTTGCGCGGATCAGCCGACCAGGACAATACCATGGAGGTTCAGCTGAAAACTAAGGACGGGAAATTATTACAACCAGAACAGCCCAGGTAGGGAAGGGCGGAATGAGGGAATGAGGACTCACCAATTGTTCGCTGCAGCTTGTTGAGGGAATTAAGGGAACGACCAACTACCCAGCGAGGCGGCCTGAGAATCCAAAGTCCGCCTGTGGAGAACCATAGCGCGGGAGTTAGGGTTGAGGGGAGCAGGGTCGTGGAGAGAGAACACATACGCGCCGCTAAAGCACTTACCAGCATCAAGGGGAACTGCACGATCGCTAGTTGGCAGTGACTGGCTCGGCTGGTAGGTATAAGAAAGCCCCAGGGGTCACGTGACAACCTGACCAAGGTCATGTGAAAGGAAGTACCGGCTGTGCTGGGACGTGATTACGTGAGTGAATGGACGGCGGACATGTTGGGTCAGTGTTAGGTGAATAAGGTGAAATTGAAAACAGAACGAGGTTGAGTTAAAACAATATCGTAATTTCCACAATTGTCACAGGCAAGGAAAAAGTCACAGAAATTTCTGAAAAAATTTCAGAAGGGTCTAAATAAGAGAAAGCCAATCCTCATTCCTGTTTAGACCATTGCGAATTGTGTCAAGTTGAATGATAAGTTTCAACTCTTCTTTATTCAGGATTTGTGCCAGATCGCCACCTCTTGGTGGCAGCTTGATGATTCGTAGAACAGTCCATTTAATCTCATTGTCCTGGTGATTAGCCTGTTTGAAATGTTCGACCAGTGGTGCGTTGGGGACATTACAGCGAATCCTGCTGCGGTGTTGACCGATCCTTGTTTTAATCTTCTGGGTAGTCTGCCCAATATAGTTTTTTTTGCATGGGCACTGAATCAAATAAATCACATTATATGTGTTGCAATTTGAAAAACCATTAGAATTAA
This sequence comes from Triturus cristatus, assembly GCF_964204655.1. NCBI lineage: Eukaryota > Metazoa > Chordata > Amphibia > Caudata > Salamandridae > Triturus > Triturus cristatus. Next base: position 1,216,270,101 of record NC_140591.1, read on the forward strand.
TGACAATGTCACCAAACGAAAAGGTTTTGCATTCCAACGTCAGATCACATAAATTACAGTTGCCACATTTTGCGTGCCCCACCAGTGGCGTGAGACCCCAATATGAATTAAGAGTTGTGGGAGATGTTTTTTTGGGGATTGCAGCGCGCACTAGGTAGTCTTTTAAATTGCGGTTTTTGCGGAAGGCAAATAATGGTCTTTCCAGATTGAGGCTACCCGCATTCAATATGGGCCAGTGTTTCAGGACAGATTTGCGCACCTGGTTGGAGATGACAGAGAAGGTGGTGACACATACAATTCTTTTGGTTTCTTTTTTTGGGTTGGGTGTGAGCAGTGCTTCCCTAGGGCAATACCAAGCCCGTTTCTGGGCGTTGCGAACAAGTCGCTTGGGGTAACCTCGAGCTTTAAGCTTTTCAGAAAGGACTGAGGCCTCGGTAAAGTAATTTTCTTTTGAAAAGCAATTGCGCCGAATGCGCAAAAATTGAGAGTATGGTAAAGAGTCCCTCAAGGCCCTAGGGTGATTACTCTCATATCTAAGCAGTGTGTTCCGTTCGGTGGGCTTCCTGTAGAGTTTGGTGAGGAGCTCACCGTCAGAGTGGTATATGGTCAAATCAAGGAAGGGAATGGATGAGGAGTCGCTGGATAGTGTGAACTGGAGGCCTAAACAGTTGTTGTTGTTATGCCAGTGCTGGAAATTGGTCAGTGAGTCAGTGCTATTGTGCCAGATTAGAAAAACATCGTCTATATATCGACGCCATACTTTGACGTCAGATATAAAGGGGTTAGTGGGTGACAGAATAGTAGTAGTTTCAAGAAAATCCATGCACAAAATGGCCAAGTTCGGGGCAAAAATAGCGCCCATCGACGTGCCTTTAACCTGCTGGAAAAATATGTCATCAAAGCAGAAGAAATTCCTAGTGAGGCAAATTTCAATTAATTTCAGAATAAATAACGTGGGGACTCCATGTGGTCTCAGTCTAGAGTCAAGAGTTTGCTGGATAACTCTGAGGGCAAAGGGCTGTGGAATATTGGTATAAAGTGATTCCACGTCAAGGGTACAGAGGAGGTGCTCAGAAGGATCAAATGGAAGGTGTTCGATCAAATTGATCATGTCCATGCTATCTCGAATGTAGCATTGAGTCTGGGGTACGAAGTCTTTTATAAAATAGTTGACATACTGGCCTAGCGGTTCTAAAATAGAGCCGCAACCGGAGACTATAGGGCGGCCAGGGGGAGAGGTAAGGTGTTTGTGTATTTTTGGAAGAGTGTAAATTACCGGTGTTCTGGGTGATTTGGCATTGAGAAATTGGAATTCTTTAGAGCTAAGAAAACCTTCATCTCTTCCTTCAGTGGTAATTTGAAGTATAAGAGCCTGTAATTCATTGGTGGGGTCTCTAGGCAGTCTACAGTAGTGCTCAGCGTTGTGTAGTTGGCGGAATACCTCTGCTTTGTAATCAGTCAGTTCTTGTAAAACAATGCCACCACCCTTATCTGCGGATTTAATGATAAGGGAGTTGTTACTTTTTAAGGATTCAATGGCTTTCTTTTCCTGAAGGGTTATGTTGAATGGAATGAACTTTTTTGTGTCTTTCAAAACGTTGAGGTCTTTGAGTACCATTTTTTCAAAGGTGACAATTTCCACCGGTACCATGTTTGACGTTGGAAAAAAGGTAGAGGGGGGGCGGAATGGTGTAAATGCAGTCGGTTGAGGTGTGGCATTATTCAAAAAATAGGCATACAGACGAAGGCGTCTGAAAAATCTAAGTAGCTCAGCATGAAGGTCAAGATAGTTGGGATGCGTGGTGGGGACAAAAGAGAGCCCTTTACTAAGCAGAGATAATTCAGTGTCGAGTAGGTTGTGTGATGACAAATTAAAAATGGGAATAGTTGCCAATTTTGGGGTGGCGGTTGTAGCGGAGTTTACCATTGGTAAAACTTCTGTCTGGTTTGACGTTCGCCGGGTTGGTTGTACCATCTCTGTGCCCGTTTGACTCGCCCCCGTCTCGATGGTTCTGTCTGGCCTCTGCCTAAAAAATTCTGGTTCCGGGAGGAAGTGCTGGGGCCCTCACCTGGGTCAGAGTTATCGGAGGATTCTGCTGAGGTGTCTGAGAAGCCAACAAGGGTATTCCGTTTGTTAAAACGTCCCCAAGGTCTGTTGTTCTGCGGATTTGAGTAGGACCTGTTGGTGTAAAAGTCTTTTTGAAGGTAGGGGTATGTACGTTCAATTGAGTATGCTTTGATATCCTTCTTGACTTTGAGAGACTTCTTGTTTTGTTCAATTCTCTGGAATTCATCAACGGATTTTTGGACAGATTCAATCAATTTCTTGGCCTCAGTAACTGAACTAGAGTCTTTTATCTGTTTCTCAATCTCAGTCAATTCCTCATTGAGTGTCGTTAGTGTTTCAGTTGCAATATCGATACCCAAGACTAACCAATGTCTAGAACACGTTGTGCCAATATAACTGAAGTTGTTAATGTATTTAGGGTTATCCGTGAATATACCAGGAATATTTCTCACTTGGAGCCCCACAGGAATGATATCGGCTTTAAGGTATTCAGTTAGCATACGGACCATAAGTTGGAGACGGATCTGCTTTTTCTTACATTTTTCTAGTTGTTCTGACAGGGAAATATTTGGGCTAGCAGTGTTGTCAGTGGCATCAGTAAAAAGGGAGGGACCTTCGCAGATCTTCTTTATATATTCATCTGAGTATAGAGGTGCATGGTCTGACATATTAAGTGTAAAGTCAAGGTTAAGTAGAAAGGAATTAATGGAGAACAGGGACAGGCCACTCAATTTGAGGGAATTAGGGAGAGCATCCCTTACAATCCAGCGATTGTGCTAACTATATTAAAGCTTGACAAGGGGAAACCCGTAAGGTAGGAAGGACCCAGGGTACTTACTATTTTGAAAAACAAGAGGTCCTTCAAAAACAATGCAGCATGCGATAAATATAGACCAGAATCGGCTCTATATCACTTGTACAATGCCCAGCCGGACATTGAAGTTTTAATGATCAGTAGAATTAATTTCTGACATACAATAGAATGTAGAGTGGGACACAGTCCTGTGTCCTTACCAACTGAACAAAAAGTACAGACAGTCAAACACAAGAAACATATATCAGGCTGAAGAATGAAGCTTATAGCCAGTACGAAATACAAGGGCAAGCTTTCTTAAAGGTACAGTGTCATGCACAATTTTTAACAAATGCGTTTAAAATGCATGTTTGTACATGGGGTCGACGACGTTTCGATCTATTCAACCAATACATAGATCATCATCAGGACTAGAGAGAATAAAAGCCTGAATTTACAATTCCTGTACGAATGGAAATGGGAGAAAATAAGAGAGAAGGGAGAGGTAAATTAAAACCTAACAATACTGTGAAGAAACAATAGTGTCAGTAACCATGCACGGCATGCCATACGTGAGAAACACATCAGACGGCTGGTTGTTGAAGCGAAGGAATTGTATTTGTGAGAAGGACCGGTGAAGTAAACCGAAGCTAACACGCACGCTCAGACTGTGAGTTGAAAAAGTACGCGTGAGCATGTGCAAGGGACTAACAAGGGTCCGTAGTGGAGCGTGTGGTGAACCGCCAGATAGTATCGTTGTTCGGTGAACTGGTGCATGATTTCGCTAGCGAACAGTCAAGAAGACGTGAGGACTAAGGGTGAGCCGGTAACGTCGTGACTAGGAACGCAAGGAAGGCGGGAAACTAACCCATTTCGGAGACGGATCACTCCTTGAGTAATTGCACAAGGTTCCAGGTAGTGGTTGCGCGGATCAGCCGACCAGGACAATACCATGGAGGTTCAGCTGAAAACTAAGGACGGGAAATTATTACAACCAGAACAGCCCGGGTAGGGAAGGGCGGAATGAGGGAATGAGGACTCACCAATTGTTCGCTGCAGCTTGTTGAGGGAATTAAGGGAACGACCAACTACCCAGCGAGGCGGCCTGAGAATCCAAAGTCCGCCTGTGGAGAACCATAGCGCGGGAGTTAGGGGTGAGGGGAGCAGGGTCGTGGAGAGAGAACACATACGCGCCGCTAAAGCACTTACCAGCATCAAGGGGAACTGCACGATCGCTAGTTGGCAGTGACTGGCTCGGCTGGTAGGTATAAGAAAGCCCCAGGGGTCACGTGACAACCTGACCAAGGTCATGTGACAGGAAGTACCGGCTGTGCTGGGACGTGATTACGTGAGTGAATGGACGGCGGACATGTTGGGTCAGTGTTAGGTGAATAAGGTGAAATTGAAAACAGAACGAGGTTGAGTTAAAACAATATCGTAATTTCCACAATTGTCACAGGCAAGGAAAAAGTCACAGAAATTTTTGAAAAAATTTCAGAAGGGTCTAAATAAGAGAAAGTCAATCCTCATTCCTGTTTAGACCATTGCGAATTGTGTCAAGTTGAATGATAAGTTTCAACTCTTCTTTATTCAGGATTTGAGCCAGATCGCCACCTCTTGGTGGCAGCTTGATGATTCGTAGAACAGTCCATTTAATCTCATTGTCCTGGTGATTAGCCTGTTTGAAATGTTCGACCAGTGGTGCGTTGGGGACATTACAGCGAATCCTGCTGCGGTGTTGACCGATCCTTGTTTTAATCTTCTGGGTAGTCTGCCCAATATAGTTTTTTTTGCATGGGCACTGAATCAAATAAATCACATTACATGTGTTGCAATTTGAAAAACCATTAGAATTAATGACAATGTCACCAAACGAAAAGGTTTTGCCTTCCAACGTCAGATCACATAAATTACAGTTGCCACATTTTGCGTGCCCCACCAGTGGCGTGAGACCCCAATATGAATTAAGAGTTGTGGGAGATGTTTTTTTGGGGATTGCAGCGCGCACTAGGTGGTCTTTTAAATTGCGGTTTTTGCGGAAGGCAAATAATGGTCTTTCCAGATTGAGGCTACCCGCATTCAATATGGGCCAGTGTTTCAGGACAGATTTGCGCACCTGGTTGGAGATGACAGAGAAGGTGGTGACACATACAATTCTTTTGGTTTCTTTTTTTGGGTTGGGTGTGAGCAGTGCTTCCCTAGGGCAATACCAAGCCCGTTTCTGGGCGTTGCGAACAAGTCGCTTGGGGTAACCTCGAGCTTTAAGCTTTTCAGAAAGGACTGAGGCCTCGGTAAAGTAATTTTCTTTTGAAAAGCAATTGCGCCGAATGCGCAAAAATTGAGAGTATGGTAAAGAGTCCCTCAAGGCCCTAGGGTGATTACTCTCATATCTAAGCAGTGTGTTCCGTTCGGTGGGCTTCCTGTAGAGTTTGGTGAGGAGCTCACCGTCAGAGTGGTATATGGTCAAATCAAGGAAGGGAATGGATGAGGAGTCGCTGGAGAGTGTGAACTGGAGGCCTAAACAGTTGTTGTTGAGCCAGTGCTGGAAATTGGTCAGTGAGTCAGTGCTATTGTGCCAGATTAGAAAAACATCGTCTATATATCGACGCCATACTTTGACGCCAGATATAAAGGGGTTAGTGGGTGACAGAATAGTAGTAGTTTCAAGAAAATCCATGCACAAAATGGCCAAGTTCGGGGCAAAAATAGCGCCCATCGACGTGCCTTTAACCTGCTGGAAAAATATGTCATCAAAGCAGAAGAAATTCCTAGTGAGGCAAATTTCAAGTAATTTCAGAATAAATAACGTGGGGACTCCATGTGGTCTCGGTCTAGAGTCAAGAGTTTGCTGGATAACTCTGAGGGCAAAGGGCTGTGGAATATTGGTATAAAGTGATTCCACGTCAAGGGTACAGAGGAGGTGCTCAGAAGGATCAAATGGAAGGTGTTCGATCAAATTGATCATGTCCATGCTATCTCAAATGTAGCATTGAGTCTGGGGTACGAAGTCTTTTATAAAATAGTTGACATACTGGCCTAGCGGTTCTAAAATAGAGCCGCAAACGGAGACTATAGGGCGGCCAGGGGGAGAGGTAAGGTGTTTGTGTATTTTTGGAAGAGTGTAAATTACCGGTGTTCTGGGTGATTTGGCATTGAGAAATTGGAATTCTTTAGAGCTAAGAAAACCTTCATCTCTTCCTTCAGTGGTAATTTGAAGTATAAGAGCCTGTAATTCATTGGTGGGGTCTCTAGGCAGTCTACAGTAGTGCTCAGCGTTGTGTAGTTGGCGGAATACCTCTGCTTTGTAATCAGTCAGTTCTTGTAAAACAATGCCACCACCCTTATCTGCGGATTTAATGATAAGGGAGTTGTTTCTTTTTAAGGATTCAATGGCTTTCTTTTCCTGAAGGGTTATGTTGAATGGAATGAACTTTTTTGTGTCTTTCAAAACGTTGAGGTCTTTGAGTACCATTTTTTCAAAGGTGACAATTTCCACCGGTACCATGTTTGACGTTGGAAAAAAGGTAGAGGGGGGGCGGAATGGTGTAAATGCAGTCGGTTGAGGTGTGGCATTATTCAAAAAATAGGCATACAGACGAAGGCGTCTGAAAAATCTAAGTAGCTCAGCATGAAGGTCAAGATAGTTGGGATGCGTGGTGGGGACAAAAGAGAGCCCTTTACTAAGCAGAGATAATTCAGTGTCGAGTAGGTTGTGTGATGACAAATTAAAAATGGGAATAGTTGCCAATTTTGGGGTGGCGGTTGTAGCGGAGTTTACCATTGGTAAAACTTCTGTCTGGTTTGACGTTCGCCGGGTTGGTTGTACCATCTCTGTGCCCGTTTGACTCGCCCCCGTCTCGATGGTTCTGTCTGGCCTCTGCCTAAAAAATTCTGGTTCCGGGAGGAAGTGCTGGGGCCCTCACCTGGGTCAGAGTTATCGGAGGATTCTGCTGAGGTGTCTGAGAAGCCAACAAGGGTATTCCGTTTGTTAAAACGTCCCCAAGGTCTGTTGTTCTGCGGATTTGAGTAGGACCTGTTGGTGTAAAAGTCTTTTTGAAGGTAGGGGTATGTACGTTCAATTGAGTATGCTTTGATATCCTTCTTGACTTTGAGAGACTTCTTGTTTTGTTCAATTCTCTGGAATTCATCAACGGATTTTTGGACAGATTCAATCAATTTCTTGGCCTCAGTAACTGAACTAGAGTCTTTTATCTGTTTCTCAATCTCAGTCAATTCCTCATTGAGTGTCGTTAGTGTTTCAGTTGCAATATCGATACCCAAGACTAACCAATGTCTAGAACACGTTGTGCCAATATAACTGAAGTTGTTAATGTATTTAGGGTTATCCGTGAATATACCAGGAATATTTCTCACTTGGAGCCCCACAGGAATGATATCGGCTTTAAGGTATTCAGTTAGCATACGGACCATAAGTTGGAGACGGATCTGCTTTTTCTTACATTTTTCTAGTTGTTCTGACAGGGAAATATTTGGGCTAGCAGTGTTGTCAGTGGCATCAGTAAAAAGGGAGGGACCTTCGCAGATCTTCTTTATATATTCATCTGAGTATAGAGGTGCATGGTCTGACATATTAAGTGTAAAGTCAAGGTTAAGTAGAAAGGAATTAAAGGAGAACAGGGACAGGCCACTCAATTTGAGGGAATTAGGGAGAGCATCCCTTACAATCCAGCGATTGTGCTAACTATATTAAAGCTTGACAAGGGGAAACCCGTAAGGTAGGAAGGACCCAGGGTACTTACTATTTTGAAAAACAAGAGGTCCTAGAGACCCCACCAATGAATCACAGGCTCTTACACTTCAAATTACCACTGAAGGAAGAGATGAAGGTTTTCTTAGCTCTAAAGAATTCCAATTTCTCAATGCTAAATCACCCAGAACACCGGTAATTTACACTCTTCCAAAAATACACAAACACCTTACCTCTCCCCCTGGCCGCCCTATAGTCTCCGGTTGCGGCTCTATTTTAGAACCGCTAGGGCAGTATGTCAACTATTTTATAAAAGACTTCGTACCCCAGACTCAATGCTACATTCGAGATAGCATGGACATGATCAATTTGATCGAACACCTTCCATTTGATCCTTCTGAGCACCTCCTCTGTACCCTTGACGTGGAATCACTTTATACCAATATTCCACAGCCCTTTGCCCTCAGAGTTATCCAGCAAACTCTTGACTCTAGACCGAGACCACATGGAGTCCCCACGTTATTTATTCTGAAATTACTTGAAATTTGCCTCACTAGGAATTTCTTCTGCTTTGATGACATATTTTTCCAGCAGGTTAAAGGCACGTCGATGGGCGCTATTTTTGCCCCGAACTTGGCCATTTTGTGCATGGATTTTCTTGAAACTACTACTATTCTGTCACCAACTAACCCCTTTATATCTGGCGTCAAAGTATGGCGTCGATATATAGACGATGTTTTTCTAATCTGGCACAATAGCACTGACTCACTGACCAATTTCCAGCACTGGCTCAACAACAACTGTTTAGGCCTCCAGTTCACACTCTCCAGCGACTCCTCATCCATTCCCTTCCTTGATTTGACCATATACCACTCTGACGGTGAGCTCCTCACCAAACTCTACAGGAAGCCCACCGAACGGAACACACTGCTTAGATATGAGAGTAATCACCCTAGGGCCTTGAGGGACTCTTTACCATACTCTCAATTTTTGCGCATTCGGCGCAATTGCTTTTCAAAAGAAAATTACTTTACCGAGGCCTCAGTCCTTTCTGAAAAGCTTAAAGCTCGAGGTTACCCCAAGCGACTTGTTCGCAACGCCCAGAAACGGGCTTGGTATTGCCCTAGGGAAGCACTGCTCACACCCAACCCCAAAAAAGAAACCAAAAGAATTGTATGTGTCACCACCTTCTCTGTCATCTCCAACCAGGTGCGCAAATCTGTCCTGAAACACTGGCCCATATTGAATGCGGGTAGCCTCAATCTGGAAAGACCATTATTTGCCTTCCGCAAAAACCGCAATTTAAAAGACCACCTAGTGCGCGCTGCAATCCCCAAAAAAACATCTCCCACAACTCTTAATTCATATTGGGGTCTCACGCCACTGGTGGGGCACGCAAAATGTGGCAACTGTAATTTATGTGATCTGACGTTGGAAGGCAAAACCTTTTCGTTTGGTGACATTGTCATTAATTCTAATGGTTTTTCAAATTGCAACACATGTAATGTGATTTATTTGATTCAGTGCCCATGCAAAAAAAACTATATTGGGCAGACTACCCAGAAGATTAAAACAAGGATCGGTCAACACCGCAGCAGGATTCGCTGTAATGTCCCCAACGCACCACTGGTCGAACATTTCAAACAGGCTAATCACCAGGACAATGAGATTAAATGGACTGTTCTACGAATCATCAAGCTGCCACCAAGAGGTGGCGATCTGGCACAAATCCTGAATAAAGAAGAGTTGAAACTTATCATTCAACTTGACACAATTCGCAATGGTCTAAACAGGAATGAGGATTGGCTTTCTCTTATTTAGACCCTTCTGAAATTTTTTCAGAAATTTCTGTGACTTTTTCCTTGCCTGTGACAATTGTGGAAATTACGATATTGTTTTAACTCAACCTCGTTCTGTTTTCAATTTCACCTTATTCACCTAACACTGACCCAACATGTCCGCCGTCCATTCACTCACGTAATCACGTCACAGCACAGCCGGTACTTCCTGTCACATGACCTTGGTCAGGTTGTCACGTGACCCCTGGGGCTTTCTTATACCTACCAGCCGAGCCAGTCACTGCCAACTAGCGATCGTGCAGTTCCCCTTGATGCTGGTAAGTGCTTTAGCGGCGCGTATGTGTTCTCTCTCCACGACCCTGCTCCCCTCACCCCTAACTCCCGCGCTATGGTTCTCCACAGGCGGACTTTGGATTCTCAGGCCGCCTCGCTGGGTAGTTGCTCGTTCCCTTAATTCCCTCAACAAGCTGCAGCGAACAATTGGTGAGTCCTCATTCCCTCATTCCGCCCTTCCCTACCCGGGCTGTTCTGGTTGTAATAATTTCCCGTCCTTAGTTTTCAGCTGAACCTCCATGGTATTGTCCTGGTCGGCTGATCCGCGCAACCACTACCTGGAACCTTGTGCAATTACTCAAGGAGTGATCCGTCTCCGAAATGGGTTAGTTTCCCGCCTTCCTTGCGTTCCTAGTCACGACGTTACCGGCTCACCCTTAGTCCTCACGTCTTCTTGACTGTTCGCTAGCGAGATCATGCACCAGTTCACCGAACAACGATACTATCTGGCGGTTCACCACACGCTCCACTACGGACCCTTGTTAGTCCCTTGCACATGCTCACGCGTACTTTTTCAACTCACAGTCTGAGCGTGCGTGTTAGCTTCGGTTTACTTCACCGGTCCTTCTCACAAATACAATTCCTTCGCTTCAACAACCAGCCGTCTGATGTGTTTCTCACGTATGGCATGCCGTGCATGGTTACTGACACTATTGTTTCTTCACAGTATTGTTAGGTTTTAATTTACCTCTCCCTTCTCTCTTATTTTCTCCCATTTCCATTCGTACAGGAATTGTAAATTCAGGCTTTTATTCTCTCTAGTCCTGATGATGATCTATGTATTGGTTGAATAGATCGAAACGTCGTCGACCCCATGTACAAACATGCATTTTAAACGCATTTGTTAAAAATTGTGCATGACACTGTACCTTTAAGAAAGCTTGCCCTTGTATTTCGTACTGGCTATAAGCTTCATTCTTCAGCCTGATGTATGTTTCTTGTGTTTGACTGTCTGTACTTTTTGTTCAGTTGGTAAGGACACAGGACTGTGTCCCACTCTACATTCTATTGTATGTCAGAAATTAATTCTACTGATCATTAAAACTTCAATGTCCGGCTGGGCATTGTACAAGTGATATAGAGCCGATTCTGGTCTATATTTATCGCATGCTGCATTGTTTTTGAAGGACCTCTTGTTTTTCAAAATAAAAAAATCACAAGAAGTGGCATCAGATCTTAACACCTCACAAATATGTTTCGCAGGTCTATCGTGAGTACATTTGAGTGCATTACGGGATTTAACAAATGAGTGTTTGCACCAGGGTTGTGCCAAAAAAGTGACGAATTCCCCCACACAATATGTGGGCCTCAACTTACACATTTATTTTGTAAAAACTCTGCCATAAAGAAATTAACAAAAAGGAGAAACTTGGCAGTAAATATATTCTGTTTAATTGGTTGCAAAGTCTGCATTTTGAAATACTTATGGGGGTAAGGCACCTGCGGCAGGGATCTTTGTGTTCCCAGTAAATCCAAAGGAACAATAATAATGGTAAGATAATTTTGAAAGGTAACACATTTGCTGGAGAGATCTTTGTTTTCTCTAGTCCCAGTTTTGAATCAAAGTAGCATTGTGGGTTAATGTGTCTCCTGCAAAGCACATTATCTAACATGCAGATGACAGATTTTTATTTTCTATAGCTAGGTAAGTGGATTACTGTTTTTAACACAGAGATCATTTTGTTCCTTGCACTTCATAAATTGTAATCCTTCTAATATAGCACAACGATCTATAAAGGATATGTGACTCCTACGCCTTGTAAGCCTCACTATCTTATGCAGCACATCATGTACATTGATTCACAAATTGATGCGATTTATTATCAATGTATAATGTGCATGCGTGATATGAAGCGCTCTGACACCCAGCATTGAGATGATTAGTGCCTATAAAAAATAAACTAATGGTATATAAAATGTTTTTTTAATTGATTTTTAATAAACAATAATCATAATAGAGACAGTTGGTAAAGAGGCATATACATATAAACAACAATTGCATGTATGCAACCCACATGGACAGCATTCACTATTTTTTAGATCTTACCATTACTGATGTACACATAATGGCATTGTACTGGAAATTGCATATGACTTACAGTTTTACACTTTAGTATTGCAATAAACAGGTATCGAACATTGTTCGCTCTTATGAATATCAGACAAACAAGATCACTTTATGTCACAGGATCAATCCGAACTCCGGCCGTCACACTCAACTATGATATGGGAGCCTATATATCACATAACATGTGTGTCTTCCCAGTGAGGCTTGGGGCTCTATACAGCATTTTCTGCATTATAAAATCATAGTGTCAGCAACTAGTTCCACCGGGTGAGACACTAAATATGTTTTAAGAGGCTCCCATATGTCTTTAGGACGCGATGTTAGCGGGAGCAGATCTGCGTAAGGGAGCATTTGTTCTTGGCAAGATATTAAATCTCTGTGGTATATAAAATGTTATTTGTGTAAACACAGGGACAGACCAGTACATTTTACATTCTTACAGTGCATGCATAGCTCTTATATACAGGGATTAAACAAAGTGAAAAGTATGTCTCTCTTAAGTATTTGTGAAGAGGTGACAAGCTGTGTGCCTTTGTTTCCCCTCCCTTGCATCTAGGTGTGAAGCTCAGATGGCAGCTAAAATTCGGCCTTTGTTATGGGCCCAGCTGGAGTCTGAAATACGATAGCCCCCTCACTGCGTGCAGGTTGCTGCTCTGAAAGAAAACAGGCAAGATGCTAAAATGCTGCTGAATGTGTCCCGGTGCCTGAAAATGACACCTGGACAAGTTCAGCATATTTCAGTTTAGCCCACTTTTTGTCCACTTCTTGCGGGGTGGACAGTGTGAAAATAGTGGGTGGATGCCGTGTACCCACGTGTAACCCCGACTTGTGCCCTGCTGGATTGCCTCCAAGAGTGGGGCGACAAATTTAGAAAAGTACTTGACTTGCTGGTGACTCACAATACCACTACTAGGGTGACCCCTGGGATTATCAACTCTGCTAGGAAGAGGGTCAGAGATGCTGAGACGGTTGGTCCCAATTTTGAGGACTATAATCAATCTCTGTATGGGAAACAGGAAAGACCATTGAGGGAATCATCCACGCCCTTGATTGGGGACCTCCCTTCTTTCCAGGTTTGATAAAGAGGAGCTTGATTGGCCTTTTGAACTGGCGGAGTTGGAAGAGGCCCTTAGGGCCATGAATTTTGGAAAGATGCTGGGACTGGATACATTCCCAATTAAATATACCCCTTACTGTCCATATATTCCATGGAGCAATCGAAAGACCACTTCCCAGATGGCCTTCATCTAGCAATGATTGTAGTTCTACATAAACTGGGGCGCCCTCCTGAGAATTGCTCCTTACTTAAGCTCTATGCCAAGGTGTTGGCCAACAGACTACGTAGGGTACATACTTCATTGCAGCACGAGGCATTGCATACACATCTGTGCCGTATCACTACCATCTACTTGGTCCTTAAGAAATTGATTTTTACCGACTTCGAAAAGCCCTTCGAACCCTTTTATTGGGACTTCCTCATGGGGTACTTGCACAACAGGGATTCCGGCTGCAATTTATCTTATATATCTGGGTGTCTAACGCATATTACAGGGCACAAGTGAAAGTGAACAGGGTACTTTGCCTCACCTTCCCCATTTAGGGAGGCATCAGGCAGGGATGCACATTATCACCCCTGCTATTTGCTCTGGCAATGGAACCCCTGGCAACATGGATAAGATGCGCCGCACAGGTATGGGGGGCCCGATTCACAAAACTAATCTGAGACAAAATCCTAAACGTACTACTTTTGGTATTCACAGAAGGCATTTAGTAGTAGTAAAGTTAGGATTTTGTCTTAAGTTTGTCTTAAATCTGTCTTAAATCTGTCTTAAGTCTGTCTTAAGTTTGTCTTAAGTCTGTCTTAAGTCTGTCTGAAGTCTGTCTTAAGTTTATCTTAATCCAAACGTAAGACAAAATCCAAACTTTACTACTACTAAATGCCTTCTGTGAATACCAAAAGTAGTAAGTTTAGGATTTTGTCTCAGATTCGTTCAATGAATCGGGCCCGGGGTTTTCAGTGGGAAGAAGGCATGGAGGATCACTTTGCCTTGTACATGCATGATGTGCTGTCATTCTACTTGTGCCCAGACATCACAGCGCTGCGGCTCCTTCTAATCTTAGACCTGTACGGCGGGCCTCCACTTTACAAGTAAACCAGTACAATTCTATTTTGGCCCCCCAGGCAGGGGCAGTGAGGCAGTAGATTAGCAGACCCAGATTTGTGCCTGCAGACTCCATTTCCAGCATGTGGGCATTCATATATCCTTGCTCCCGCTATTGCTTGGACCATTAATATTTCACCCATTGTATCCAAAACGAATGAAGACCTTTATAAATGAACCAAGTTCCTGCTCAATATTCTGGGTTGAACAGAACTCTTTAAGATGAAGGTCCTGCCTAGGTTCCTATACATTGTCCAGAATTTCCAATTTGTGCTTGCACTGCACTGGTTGGCTTACTTAAAGGCCAGGATACATTCATTTCACTTGGTCAACCAATCACTTCACCTTGCCTTTGGTAAATGTGTGCAATCCACTTTTGACAGGGGCATGGCTGTAGTGGACGTGCAAAAGTAGGCCTCACAGACAGTGGTCCTGAATGATTGATTTAGCAGGGGTTGGGCAGACCATGCTTTCCCAGATTAAGATCTCCTTCATGGGATATCACCCAATGATGGTTACAATGTATGACACACCCATTCCTCCCTCCCTTCTGGATCTCTCCAGAGTTGTATTCGTGGTTTGGAGGGGATAGGACTGAAGACTCCCTTTGGAGAAGACGCGGCTTGGGACAATTGGCCTAGATGGAGGGCATTGGCATTTCAATGGTGGGGGGGGCGTGTTGGGGCTCTCACATGAGGTCATTCCTAGGACAGTCTTCTAGCTTCACCACTCTCAGTTCTACAGAATATTACAGCTCCGTAATGCCCTAATGTCCCATGGCAACCCCCTTGATAATGTTGCAGAGTATAACCCGTTGGATGCCAATATCCTTATAGGGACCATAGTAAAAGGGGGTATATCCTGCATTTATAAATCGATAGTCATTAACTCTCCAGATCTCTTTATGATGGTGAGATCCAGATGGGAAGCCTGGGTGAACCCCCTAGATGACAGCGACAGGACGAATGACAAGTTGGCACTACAGGTGCTGGTGATCTCTTTGAGAATCCGAATTATCCAAATAAATACATGCACACCGTCTTCATGCCAATACGCCTGCATGCTTCAGATGCTTCGAGAGGAACACCAACTTTTTTCAAGTAGTTTGGAAGTGTCCTGTGATCATAAAGTATTGTTCCGCCATTTTTACCACCTTATCACGTAATTTAGAGAGTCCTATTGACCCTTCCCCTCGCATTGCTCTATGGGGTCTTTTGGAGGACATGGGAGGATTAGGGGCAGCAGTCTCTGGTTGTGCTGGCCATCCTGATAGCGTAATAAGATATTGCCCATGTCTGGACCTTCACTGATCCTCCACTTCTGGCCACCTGGTGGGCCACCCAGGATTGGTGTCCGGAACTGGAAGAACCTATCTACGCCCCTAAAAGCATAGGGAAATTCGGGGCAAATGGTGGAAAAAAGGTGGATTGGAGTAATTGTTGCATTGCTCTATATTGTCTGCCTCTCCTATAAAAAAAACTTTTATCGCTTGCACTGTTTATTTTTGTGTATAGCTAAATCAATAAAAGTTGGTTTATAAAAAAAACTATGCGGATTATGGTCATGTAATATCAGCATGTATACATTTAGGTGTGATTTATTAGGTTTTGTTTAGAAATCTACAATTCATGGCTGTTCCCATGCAAATTCCGTGTGGGATTAGCGTATCTCATGAACGTTGGGAGTATGCGACAAAATCAGAAAGAAATGTCAAAGAGGTAGATAAGGATCTCCAAAACAATCTTCGCCCACTCCGAGGTTGTGCTGTGAAGTTTATTAACCTCAGTATTCCATTCCTTAGAAATTAAATAATGTCCTTTATAAACTTCATTGCTGAAAATTCACTTCCCCGCATGATTTCCTTATTCTATATTGCCTGTCTTCCCTCTCGATTTCCCGAGATTTCCTCTAGTAGGTCCAAGATCACTCATAAAACACTTCTGGGTGGACTGGAAAATGGAATCCGATATTTCTGAAGATGATGAGTTGAAAAGGGAATAATTCAAGGTGCGATAATTAGGGGAATGGTGTCGTTTCTATTTTAGCTGGACTAAACCATGGGAGTTCAAAGTTAGCAGCATTGAGGGACGGTGACTTGCTTTCACAGAGGGGGTCCATGGAATGTAAAAATTAAATTATTTGTCATGTACTTTTATTTACCCTCTGGAATTTGTAGGGGGCATCATATTGCATAGGCCTCATGGTACATTAGCAGAGATGTGATAGGAGAGTCTTGAGTATTACTGCATCAGAAGTGGTAGTTTTGGTATTAGATTCCTGCCTATCAACGAACACAAACTGGTGCTACTGTACATGTCCCTTCAAGTCTGCAATCCCAACATAGCAGAGTCACTGCAGACCTGGGCTAGTGCAAGCAGTGGTGGCCGGCAACATTAAAATATGGTGAGGCGCGATGCTCAAAAAGCTCACCATATATGTTGCACGTAGCCACGCCAGGTGTCTCTCAGTTTTCTGCCGCTAAAGTGGCGATAATTTTAATGCCGGACCTTGATAATATGCCCCTAAATTACCTAACCTAACACCACATCTGCCCCTGTCGGTGAAAAAGATGACTCCAGGCGCCTCGTTTTCACTATATAAACCCTAAAAATAAAAATATACCAAGAACCACACCATCTTCAGAACCTTGCAGCCAGCATGTTGACTAGAAGCCTGATTCCATATCGCATCTCTGTAGACTTGTCGACACTTCACTGGTTCCAGTCTGAGAAATGCACCATTTTCAAGGTCCTTTACATGATGCATTATTCATACCCTGAAACAGGGGGCAGGAGATTGGGAGTGTGATCACCTCCTCTTTGTTTATGGTTTTTTTAGTGTAATAGACATTCTGTGTCAGGGTATCCAAGGGTAACTTTACATACTGTTTTTTATAATATGTCACATAACTTTAAAGGCTTTTAACTTTCATCTTTTCCAACGCACCTTGTCACCCTCCAGTACCTAATTTTGTATAGGCAACAGTTGATAGCACCTATAGGCTATTCCCTATGCTGCGGGTGCTATATAGATGGTGATATATAAAAACTCAAGTTTCTTTTATTCTAATGAATGTAGAATTAAAGTGTTGCAAAATGTGTAACTTTGGCTGTCTTCGCCATCTTCTTTGTGACTTGCCACGTTTAACTGTAGGATGCCTTCTATAAGTTCTCTTCTCCTGGCAGACCGGTCTGCCCTCAGAATTCTTTCTACTGCTCAAAGAAGACTTTGTAAAACTACTTCCAAGAACACAAATATTGTTCGATACTCTCTGGATTAAGGGGATTAGGAAGTATCGGGAAACTTTCAACAGGAACGGATCCCACACGGGACCTGTCCTTTGAAAATCTGCATTTATCACAACGCATCTGGCATCAATTCTCTCTCCCAAGGCAGCAGATGGTACCTCAACATGCGGTGGTCTCAACTAGGGCTGGAAGTCATGGACCATGGAAAGGAACTCCATCTCGACAAAAAAACTTCTTATGTTTTGAGGTTTTTGGTACTGCACAATTCTAATATGCATGTTCTCTCAATGATAGTCTTAAATCCCTGTTTAAATTCGATTAATGCAGCCCCACCCCCTTTATCAATATAATTTAAAATCAGTTCAAAGGGATACATCGTAGCCATTACTTTTATAAAATAGCTTGGTGTACAGATTTTAAAAAAACTGAACAGTCTTAATAACGGTGATGACAATCAACGCATTAAAATTAAAGCAAACTGCATTGCATTTTGTAGTAGGTGCTCTTTGTTACAAGTTAAAGTATTTGTATTTTATGTCTGATTTTAGCCTTTAACTTCCTGCACTGTGAAGGTGGAAGCTAGACACTATTTTTTTACAAAAGTTTTTATTGATTTTATTAGTTTTACATTTTTATCACCGGTAGTCAGTACATTCTGCTGCAACATGCAGTGATACCTTCATCCACACTTCTTGTATTAACAATGGATATTCATGTGCATTAGTTCAATAGGCATGGTGACTTAGCACAGTTCATCTGTTGCATTTGATTGGCCATACAACACATGTTCAGTCAAACTAGTTTGCCTGCATGTAAGTCATGTAGCGAGTAACATGTTAAAGCTAGTTTTGCTTCGGGGAGCATGGTGTACCATTAATTCAACAGTAACCGTGGGGTGGGAAGTGGAACTTGGAGCTGAGTTGGAGTGTCTTCAGCATCTATGGATGCTTGTGTGTGCGCGCGCATGCCGCCTGGTGTGCCCCCGCCTATGTGGTGGGTGCATGCACTGAAGTGCAAGTGCATGTTTAGGGGTAAGCGGTCTAGTGCGTATAAATGATCTAAAGGTGATGGACGCAAGCGCAGGTCTACCCCACCGGGTCGGGTGTCTGTGGGGACTGGCCTGGCTGGTCCTCGCCTAGCTGCAGCACTGCCAGGAGTGCTTCCCAGTTTGTGGAGATAGGTATTTTCCTGAGGCCTATGGTTTCCTCTCGATGAATCTCTATGCTTTGGGCTCTAACCCACGCAAGGACAGAGCGCCTCCAAGCTTGTCTGTGTGGGGGTCAGGTGCCTTCCACCTCTTTGTGATCAGCTGTTTTGCCGCCACTATACCCAGGTCGAGGAATCTAGAGGTGACTTTGGTGTTACGTGTTCTACGGAACGTATGCAGTAACTATGTTGGCTAATCAAAAGGTATCTCTCTGTCGGTGCAGGTTCGAAGTGTGTCCGCCACCCCTCTCCAATACACGCTCAGACTGGTGCAGTCCCAGAGCATGTGCACCAAGTCCGCGTCTGTGGCGGCGCATCTGGGGCAGGTGTGGAAGCTAGACGCTATATCAAGTCATTCTGGCTCTGGCTCTAGCTCCAATAACTTTCTAGCAGGCAACATCAACATTTTCAGGACATTGTATTCATGCATTTTATAAAACGATGTGAAAAAAATTGTAAATTTGATAACATTTGAAAAAGAATTAAAAGAACGTTAATTTGAAAATCATCGATATTTGGTTTGGCACAAAACATCTATTAACATTTTAGCCAATTAACTTTTTTCAGCAAAATAACTCAAACATCAGTGCTGTAGTGTCTTTAGAGGAAAAAAAACCACACTGACATTTTACTGAGAATTTACCCCAGACATACTTTGTGGTAGAATTTCCCTACAACTAGACAGCCAAGAAGAAGATTATGGATCACGCGTGGGACACTTTGTCAAACTTTACCTACCCTACTTCATAAAGTTTGGTTTAAACTGCGACAACGTCTGTAAGTTGGCAACATTTTGATAAATAAGAGCAGGAATGAAAAAATCAGCTGGGGTGTATCTACATGGGGGATCCAGGGACACTTGGTAGAAGTGACCAACACCCAGGATAGGTTCCTGTTAACGAGTTAACACCTGGAACAGCTACACCTTCTTGTGGCATTCCCCGCATTAGACTCATGGACTCTGAACTTCCCATACTGTCCATGTGACAGAAAGGCCAGACAATCAACAATCCGTTTTATGATATTTTGTAAATTTTATGAAGACATTAGATTTGGTACACTATGTCCTCTCTTCTGACCTGGGGCCTCATTTATTACCCAGAGGCCTTTAACTTTTTAATAAATTTGGCAAGTATTAAAATGTGTTTTAGCTTACAAAAAGAAGGCCGTCTGAAGACAGAAATCACTGTCACATCTAGATTGCCTATGCTATCCTATGAAGATAGTCATACTGAATATGGCTACGACAAATGATTTGCCTATGTCTTGTTTTCTTGATGGCACTTTATAGAATTGCTTAATGTATGGGGGACGTTTTAATTTTCACAATTTTAGAATCTTGAATACTCTGTTATGGCCAGTCGAACTTATTGTGTTTTTAATAGGAGGGGACTTTTTATTATATATATATATAAGGAAGTCCATGTTTATGCTGCTACTATTTATTATGTCTTGTACTGCGCTGCATGTTTACTTCACTTTATGGATTAGAATACTATCCGAATAAAGAATTTTGATGCTGCATCATAATCCTATTTCTATTATTAATATTTTTAGCCATGCTGCACAGCAGCCAAGCTGCTGTAGAGAAAGCCTTCAATCATTGCCAAAGCTGGCAATGCCCATCTGTTCAGCATGAACAAAAGCAATCGCAGAGCCTATAGTCTCAAAGGCAAGACCTATTGGTTTAGCCAGTGCTTGTTAGGTCTAGCAGAACACCCCAGTGATTCTGATGAAATCAGTTAACCGACCCATGTGTGAAAAAGAAAAACAAGCATTGGCATAGCCAATAGGTCTCGCCTTTGGGACTTTATAAGTGTTTAGCCATGCAACAGTTGCATAACTAAATACTTATAAGGTCCCAAAAGCGAGACCTATTGGCTATGCCAAGCGGCCGTGCGGCCGCAAAAGTGATCGCGATCAAACATCAAAGCGGCCGCAAAAGTGAAAGTAATCGCGGTAAAGCGCGGCGCGCGCGCCCGCACACATGCACTGTAGCTAGGCTGGCCTGGTAGCACTTTTTGGAGCCCTCTCAATAAGTCTCGCCAGACCAGCGCATGCGCTGGGTCAGGCGAGACCTAAAAATGACATTTGGCAATTAAAAATCCCATCACATAAAGAAAGCAACTGCGCACATGTTGATGTCTTAGTGAAAATACATTTTGAAGCAGATAACATCAGTTGTCACAATAAACAACCATTTCAAATGAAAAAAGGGCTTCTTTGATGTGCCTTTTGGCACAGTAAAACATAGCTATATATGGCTGGGATGGCAGATAAAAAGGAAATATAAAAGTAGTACCTCAATTGCAGCGCTATCAGCAGAAGGGCAGAAATCAAGCTGAAGCAACCAGTACTTGGTCCATGCTCCACCTGAAAGAAGAGGAAGTGAAGCCAGCACACGCTGGTGAAATAGAAGGCAGCAAATAAGGGTGACAATGAAGACAACGAATGTTAAGCAATGAGCTGGATGCAAACCCCTTGTTATATACAATATCTCTTGTAACAACTTGAATTTTGTTATTGAAAGTAATAAACTGGCCCTTATTTTTTACAATGTATATTTAATTGTTCACCCAAGCACTCATCATCATCAGAATCGACTACGGTAACGCACTCTATGCTGAAATCACCCAGAAACTCCTCAAGAAACTGCAGATCATTGAGAACGCCTCTGCCAGACTCGTCCTCAACATCTCCCGCTGTAGCCACTTCATCAGACACCCAAGAGACTTCCACTGGCTACCAGCCCACAAAAAAATCACTTTCAAGCTCCTCACACATGCCTATAACGCCCTACATGACACGAGACCTATGTACCCCAACCACCGCCCGCATTCCAAGTACCCTCCAAAGACCTCTGCTTCGCCCAACTTACCCTGGATACCATCCCACGTATCCGCAAGACCACAGCCGGAGGAAGATCTTTCTCCTAACTTACAGCAAAGACCTGGAACACTGTGCCTCTCCACCTTAGACTATCACTGTCACTGCCTCAATTCAGGAAGGACCTCAAGACCTGGCTCTTCGGCTGAACCACAGCACCATGACAGACCTGCAGTTCTCCCCCCCCACCCTCCCCCCAGTGCCTTGAGACCCTTGGGGGTGATTAGTCGTGCTTTACAAGCCTGTGATTGATTCGTTGATTGAAATGTTAAACACTCTGCTGATGTTCTCTGCTCAGAAATAAACATATTATTCCTCAGTGTGATGCCCTAAATGAGACGGGAATGTCCAGACATGGGTCCCTTACTCACTGTGACAATCGAACCAAGCTGGACTGGGGTTGCTTGTGTTCTGATTCAGATGGGGCCTGACCTGGCAGTTTGGGCTGGTCTGTTCCTATTGGAGAAGGGCCAAGATGGACTGGGAAGTGGCCCTGAGTAATTACCAGTGGCTGATATTAATTCAAGCACTCCACCCATCACTTTTTTGCATTACTCAAAAATAGGCAGACAGCACCAACATGTGGACTGCAATGATAAATAAGTGCTAATGCGGAGAGCCAGAAAACACGAATACAAATTAGGCACTTGTTTATAGCTTATAAAGTGACATGATTAGTTTCCCCATCTACATGCCCACACATTATTCCTCAAGAGAAAGGTACATTGGCACCAATAATATTTTTACGGGACTTTGATATTCATTTGACTCATATGACTGCAGTGCTCTTGGGTGTGAGGTGCCTCTATTTTTGTTTTTACCACCACACACCCTTTACAGCACATTGTATTTACTCACTAGTTTATTAGTGGTGAGTTTACTTCAGACTTAGTTTGAAATTTGAGAATACAAACTTTTTTTTTTTATTTATTAATCAGATGAGGATGACCCTGGCCAGGTCTTTTTTCACTCGCCCCTCCCTCTTCTTTTTGCCTTTGTAGAAACATTGAAGCAATGTTGGTAGTCCTATGTACTGTCCACTGGTAAAGTGAAGAACAGACATTGTTATGGTCATTATAATGACCACCAATGTGGAATTGGACAAGTGAAATTTACTTTGACTAAAAGTACCACAAAGATATGCGAGAAATTAGCCCAAAAGGTGCCACAAATGCTCTGCCTCACTGGATGCTATTTAGATATTGGCACAGTTTGTTTGATTCCAGAGTCCATCTAAAATGCAGTGGTTCTTTCCTGTCTTCAAAGGTTTTGACAAGGGATTGGGGCATTTTCCCAAGATACAGAATTGTGATGTATATTTCTCCGCACAATGTCATTGGTGTAGTTGTGAGTCATGGAGTATGTTATGCTATTAATGCTATTCAACTTTGAGGATGCTTCATGTGCATATATTTATAATAATAGCATACAATTTGCTTCCTTGCATTATATAACTACTCTAGTCCCTCTGTTGAGCAACTATTGTCATATGGAAACTCATGGTCCCGAATGCAAAGCTATTGCAACACAATATCATAACTTGCTAATATGAACGTGAAAACCACTTGCTATTACATTATGTGGGGCAGATTTTCGAGAACTGGCGCATCTCTGCATATTAGCAGAGATGCACCAGTCAATTTGCGGAACGGAAAAATAGCCTTGCGCCACCATGGATGCGCCGCATTTACAATGCAGCGCACCGTGGCGCAAGGATAGACAGATGCATGACGCATCTTTGCTCGGAAAGGCAACGCATTGCTGTAGTCATGTCGTAAGCACGACGCAACTCCAGCAATGGTTACAAATGCCTATTGCCATCATGCGTTGTCACTCCTCACGCCTGGTTCAAGCAGGCGCAAGGCAGTGCAGTGGCATCGTAAAAGTGACTCAGTGAAATCTTGTAGATTTCACTGCGTCACTTTAACGAGTCTTCCTTGCGACGGAACACCCACCCTGCATACATTATACCTGACGCAGGTATAATGTAGTGCAGGGCTTTACAAAGATGCGTCAACTTATAAATATGTCACATCGTGGCGCATTGTTTACGACAACGCTGCATCACAGAAGTGACGCAACGGCGGCGTAAAGTTGGCGAAAGGGGCTTGTAAATCTGGCCCTGTGTTTCCAAGAGCAAAACTGCAACTATCAATAAATGGGCCAATTTTGACAATGAGCCCTCAATGCCACACCAAGGAGAGGTTGGTTGCCATGGTGTTGTCTTGCCACGCTTTAACCATTTTCAGAGTCATGATTCCGCCCATTGTCAACAATGTTAGTTCCTTTGGCTTCCTTTTGATAAATGAAAAATCAGCATTCTGCCTGCTCTGTTTGCTCTGCTTGCACTTAGCAAATGTCCTTAAGTGAATGTTGGTGCACTTACACAATAGAAGTTGTATCTCTTTCAGGTGAACCACTTCGCCATTGCTGTGATGAAATATGTCCATGGCAAATGGACATAAGTCAGTAAGACGCAGAACAGTGTGCTTTGTTGTTTGTTCTGCACAGTTAAGATGTTTGTGCTATAAGAATGGACACACGGAGAACTGATGTTTGTTTAGCTTGGGTTTGTTTTTGCCTGTGCTTCTCAGCTTTCTACATAAAGAGCTCCCTTTTTCTATTTTCTTTTGAAGGATTTTCTGCAGGGGTGGGATTTGTGCCTGGAGTCAGTCTAATCCTCTTGTTTGCAAAAGTCAGAGAAGGAATTGGGGAGTAAAACTGAACATTTTGTTTAATCGACTGTAGTTGCCCTTATTGCTTCATGTTACAGCAGCAAATCATATTTATTGATGCGGATCGAATGACAAACAACAATGGTCCATAAAGGACTAAGAAAGAATCAGAAACACCAGCTGTGGCAAAAAGCAATAGATATATAAGGAAATATGAGTACAAACTGAATCTTACTCTGCACACAGGCTAAAAGGAAATGTCTTGAAACTTCGTTAAATAAGACAAATTCCTCATAGCGATATTATATGTCTAATAAGTGATGCATACTTGTAACAAAATGGTATTTTTTAGTAATGCCTGCTTAACTTTATTGCTAACCTTGCTTTTTCTTGTTTATCAGGTTCATAAATTATGGAACTTTCATGAAAAGGTCCGAAAACTTTCTGCTCAATGGGCCTTATTCATGCGGCCTTGCAACACTTTTACGCCGCCAGTGCGTAACTTTTTGTGACGCACCAGCAGCGTACAAAATGCACCACATTGCGCCCTATTTACAAAGTGATGCATCTAGTCAGATGCGTCACTTTGTAAAGTCCTGTGCTACAATGTACCTGCGTCAGGTATAATGTATGCAGGGTGGACGTTTAGCTGCAAAAAGCAGTAGAGCAGTGAAATCTATCAGAGTTCCCTATGCCACTTCTACGACGCTACTGCGTCAATATCTTATGCCTGCCTCACAGCAGGCGTACGACTGATGCAGGCCCTTGTGAAAGGACATATTGCTGGAGTTGCGTCTGTTTTCAGACACACCCCAGCAATGTGTCACTTTTGCGCCGACAGATACGTCAGTAATACTGACGTATCTGTCATTCCTTACGACATGATGAATCATACAGTAAATATGATGCATCCATCATGTCGCAAGGAGGGCGCAGTGAAAACTGTCAAATTGCTGTTTTCACGCAGCAATGCAACAGTTTTCATAAAGGAGGCTCAATATGTTCTCCATGATGTATTACCTTTATTATATATATGTGGTTTTCTTTAAAGGTGCTCCTTTTATTTGGTAAAAGATTTTGAACTGAGTCGCGAGGTCATATAAAATCAGTGTATCAAAAACTCATGGGGGCATATTCTCAAGGATCTATCGCCGAGTTATCAGCACTTTATCGCAGCCAAAGTCGCGATAAATTTATCGCCCCATTCACAAGCTGGTGCTAACAGCCGATACCACCAGTTTACCTGCGATAGCATCCGCAAAAAATATCGCCACAGATGACCCCGGCAACTATTGCTAATGAGATGCAGAGTAGGCTTTCCCGAGCAAAAAGCCGAGACAACACCACACCTCAACATTCTCAACGACCAGCCAGATCGGCGAAAAGACCACAGAACAGGTGATAAGGAGCGTTAGCAGTAGGAAAATTAACACCTGCTCTGACCTGGTGCAAAGTCGGACGGTAACCAGCACCAGAAAAGGGAGCCAAGCCCACAGCCACACCTGAAGACCAACAGATGCCGTGGAGCCACTGATCATGCAGCTCGGAGCCCCAACAGGGCCACAACACCCACTGCCACCAACCCCAGGACCGCCCCCCCAGACCCCCTCTCCCCCCCCCGGACCACCACAGTGGCAGCGCAGACTGGCAGCGCAGACAAAGACAGCGGACCTTCAGGAAACGCACCAGCCTCACAGACCTAACACCAGCCAATGTCATTGCCCACTACAGGCTCATAAGGACAACCATCCTCCGCATCCTGACCATCATTCCCCTCAGGCTGATGGTACCAACACAGCAGACAACCAACATACCACCTCAGACAAATTTGCTTGCTGTGCTGCACCTGTTGGCCTCTGGGACCTTCCAACCAACAACCACCAGAGTCGGAGGAGTCTCACAGCCAGCCCCATCCAAGTTCCTCACACCTGTTGTGGTTGCCATCATCAGCTTGATACCCTGCTCATCTCTTCAGGTGCCACTAACTCAGTGCACCACAACTCATGGACCATTCTGGTTGCATATTTGGTGAACACTGTACTTTCTCCGGCTACCACCATGATGCTTCACAGTTGTTTCTGTTATGCTGGTGTTTTCTGTTTCTGCTTTAATTGTGATCACTGTTCAAGTGGTTGCCAGTAGCAACGACTCCATGAGGGCTGGCTTACACTCACCCCACACACATCCAGCACAGGCATCACTGTACTTGTGACCCTGCCAATAAAGGTGTCGAGCGCACGGGACCGTAGCCAGTTCAAGAAACTATCTGAGTGTGTCCGTGTGCTCATGATGTTTGCATTAGGGCCCCGGGCCCTACAACATTACATTGTGCCGTGTACAGCGGACGCAGCCATGTCACCGCAGGCAGCGTGTAAGACCTTGCAGATGTAGATTTGTCGTCCCCCACTCAATACGTAAGATGAGTGAACTGGGCCGGCGTATGCCAGTCCAGCATGGGGGTGTGGATGATTATCCCGTGGCTCTGGGTGTGGTTCAGTACTGGAAATGTGCAAAGGCATGTGTCTCTGTCGCAGTGTGGGTCTCCGTTGGGGAGTGTAGGTGGTCCCTGATGGGACCTAGACACCCACGTATGTGATCTAGCTCGGCTTCCATGAGGTAGGACCCCACCCGCACCTGTTCGGCCACCCCCTTCTGGCAGTCTGACACCTGGCCTTGGAATGCGATGTGTGCTTCGGTGGGCTGCTGGGAGACAGCTGTGGTGGTGGGTGCATCCAGCTATGTAGTCTGTGCAGGGGGTGGGGTATCCTCGATGCAGCTGCGCTGCCTGCTTCAGAAGGTCGATTGCCTAAGCTGTCCATGAACTGATATAGGGCGTTGGTGTCGGAAGTGTGGAGGTCCTCTTCAGCATCCCTGGAGAGTTGTCTGGTCAGCTGGAGGTGTTGTTTGTCCCTCTGCAATGTGCAGGGGAGATGCTTCTTGACATTGTGTTGGCATGTATGTTGACGCATTGTTCAAGTTTACATACAGACTCATGACAATGTACGATGTGACTGGGAGGAACGGATTATTTGATGCGGACAGTGGACATTTGGACTACATGACATAGGTGAGGTTGTACACGTACATTTTCATCTCACAGTTTCCTGCTATGTCAGATGTGATTGGCCATTTTCTACGCACAAACAGACCCAGTTGTGTCCTCTGTTCTGCAGTGTAAGTGTTGCAATGTGTACCACCTTGTCGTCCATGTGGATGTGCTGTCATTGCTATGTGTGTGTGCTGCATTGTGGGAGAGTCAACCCTGCAGCTGTGATTTTGCTGTCCCTTACCCCTTGGAGGCAGTGTGCCTTTGACTTTTGTGCTTTTAAGATGCTGTGATGTTTGCGACTTGGGTCATTTGTGCTCTTGGACGTTTTTTGTGCTCTTGTGCATTGTTTGTCTGCAGATGTATTGTTAACGTCAGTGGTTGTTTGTGCACGTGGATGTGTCAGAGTGTGACCTGCTCCTTTATGGATGTGGTCTACACTCAGTCAACTCAGTCTTGTAGCATGCACAATGTCATAGTGATTGTACTCCAGCCATACTGCTCGTCGTGTAGTGCCACTTGCATTGTCAGTGTGGCTCACAAATACGCATATTTGTTGTGTTTTGCATGGGTGCATGTGTGTGTTGTGGAATTGGTGATGTGTGGGGTGGGACCCCTTTGGGCACATGGTGGATGGGGGCCGACTTGATGTTTGTATGTGTGCTGCAGTGTGCCACGGGGATCAGGGACATGACCCAGGGTCATTGTGGGTGTGCTACACATCGTTGTGCATGAGTGCCATTGTTCCCGTCAGCCCCGTCCCCCCAGACCCTGTTCGTTACTCAGCCTGTTGATGTTGTGTCAGGTCATGTCAAGCAGTGTCTGGACTCCCGACTCCTTGCACCATCTCCACACTGATGACTGTGGCCACCATTTGCTCCAGCTCCTCCTGTGGCGCAGGACTCCCACCTCCATTCGCCGTTGCTGCCTTCCTGTTGGCAGCGGGTTTCTGCTTGGTTTTGCTTTTCACATCATGCCAGCGCATCTTGGCCTCCTCGACACTCCGACTGCAGTCACAATGGAATGCCATTTTTCCGTCTGTGTTGCCAATGACACGGTGGAGGTGACAGACAGTTGTTGTTAGTGTTCTGTCACCTCTGTGACGACGATCGGGTTGTCATGTGGACTGTACCCGTCTTCCTCTTCCTCTTCTCCTTGGCCTTCCCCGACCCCGAGGTTCCTTTCTGGTGGTCTGTGGGGCTTGTGGGGTTCGCGTTGACCTGGGCACTCGGTCCTGGTACATCCATGTTGCTACGCAGTTTATTTTGTTTTTCTTGTTCTGATTTCATAGTACATTTTCCCGCATGACGCGTGGGAATTGCAGGCCTGTGGCTGGTTTTCGCTGATTTTTGTATCGCGATTGGCCTCATCGCCAATTTTTTTGCTTTCGTGTTTCGCATTTTTGCGTCGTTGTGTTGATTTTAACGCGGTCATTTGACTCGTTATCGTGGGACTATCGCATGGTGCCGCCGGGTTGAGAATACTACGTTAACACAGCGTTGTGTTCCCGCGAAAGAATGCGATATGCATAGTTGCGTTAACCTTATTTTGCGATGATTATCACACGTTCTTGAAAATATCCCCCATGGTCTTTAATCCAGCACAGGCATTGATTTGTTTCAAATATTTTCCACATTTTTATTGCTTTTTAGCTTGTTAATGGCATATGGGATAATCTTCTGTTTTCTGAAATAAGTTGTCCCGATTGACAAAACTGAGTAAACGTAAACCCATTTTGAATGAAAATATACACAAACTTTTCACTAGTACTACTATGGATTCTCCTTTGCTGGGTTCATTACCTGAACCAGTTACCCCCTCTTGTAGACAGATTCATATAGAGCTACACAATAGAGGAGCAATATGTCAGTTTGGCTCACCTCGGATCAGGTTCAAAGAATTTCTAATCGATACTTGAAAATCAATGACTCTCAGACATACATCTACAATCTGCATAGATTTCAGATTTTGTGGAGAGCCACAAAAATGGCCAGTAGAATTCATGGAAATCTATGATTTGTCAAGATTTCTATGCTTACATCTGCTCTGCAAAATGCATCCCTTCTGATAATTTGCAAATCTACTATCAGAACCCATTTGACGCACCACAGGACACACAAGGGTTATTGGGACTCAACCATGGTGGTTGGGATCTTTTACCACTGAAAGCCTGGGGCCAGTCTTAACATGGCACTGCAAATTTGGTCAAGTGCAAACCTACAGTTCACGACTTTCAGGGTAATGAGGCTGAGGAGTCCAAGGTGTCTCATGTAGGTTGTGTAAGGGGTAGAGACGCGGAACTACACAATCACACAATAGAACAACAAGTAAATATCCAGTCTGGTGCTTTTCTTTTTAGAAAACCGAAGTTCCTTACTCATATCAAAATGTAAAATTATGCATTATGAAAAGGTACCCTTCTGGGATGAATACTACAAGGATCTATTGGGTTCACTACAAAGTTAAAAATGAATGTTCTTGACTTAACTACTGGTGTAAGCTCTCTATGGCTAAAGTGGAACAGCTTCCCTGTAGTCTGTGATACGTAGCTTAGTCCATACTCCTTTCTGTTCAGTTGTGGTATACAGGTTTAAAGTAGTACACAAAGTCCCACCAAATGGTTCAGTTTAGTCAATTCGCAGTCAATGTTTTCCAGGCACGTGCGTTACTTGATTGTTGATGTGCACTTGTATCGTCCAAACACAACCATGCAGTTTCTCTTCTGCACAGGGTGAGTCTTGCACTTGCAGTTACCGGGGCTTTTTTCAGTGGCCCACCTCGTTCTATCTGCATCATCCACTGATGGGTATGGTGGAGGCAGAGGCAGCACAGGTTCCTTGGCTACCTCTGTGGCAACCTAGAGCTTATGCCCGAGAACAAAATGCATCTTTTGAGCCACTCTGATCTCCGACTTGGTGGTGCAGCTCCTCATTATCAGTGAGACGCCCCTTTGAGACAAGGCATTTCTTTCTCCCCACTCAGCAGGCAGGCATGCAAGGTCTCATCTTGACCCACAGCTTCTCCAGCAAGACATGCAGTTCCAGGCAATGTCCCTTCACCTCCGGGAGACTGGCAATCAGCCATAAGATCCTTTGATGCCAGCAGCTCTTTGAATACTCTTCAGAGTACCCTGATACTTGGTCAATGAAACAGGTTGGAATTAGAACCAAAATAGGAAGCTGTGGGTGCCACTTTTACACAGTTTCAAGGCCGGACTGTCTACACTTCAGTAACCAGTTTATGGTGGCTCCTTTTCATAATTTCATTTTCTTTCTGCAGTGCAGACAATTCTTTGGGTAAGGTAATCATTCTCGCAGCAGGTAGTGATGCTGGCACCAAAAAAGAGTACACATATCAACCCCTTTGCTAAATAGGTCACATTGAATTTTTAAGGGTAGCCCTGTCTCAATCCCTCTACACTTCACTGTCTGGGGCTACACCATCCAGCTCAGGAGTGTGGGCAACATACTTCCACAGTCTGAGGATGCTTTATCAAAACCTCCATCTTGTGCCATGTCAAAACCAAGGGTAATCCAAAATGGATCCCACTGGTTTAAGTGATACTTGCAATCATAATCAAAATATGTTGTTGCTAGCTGGCACTGTACAACCATCCACAAAATATGCGCACACAATGGATGTCAGCGAAAGTATAGGCTGGTCATATGAGCAGAACTTTAAATGAGTGGGGAGGTAGGTATTATGCTCAGCTTTGAAAACAGGAAAAAAGCTCTGTCTCACGCTAAGGATTCAAGAACATTATGCTGCCTCCATCACTTGCTGTACATGTATAGGCACACAGACCATAGTCTTGTATCACCAAGAGGAACACTTTGGCTTAACCTTCGACACAAGCTGTGGGTCTTATGGTAGATTTAGGACCTAGACCTCACTGGCACACAGGACTTTTGTGTGCTGAACTAAAAGAAAGTTGGGATACCAGATGCACTCTAGTTGGGTAACGTAGCGTAGAGCAGAGTTTACATATATCGATCAGGCATGAAACATTCCTGTTCCTACAGTCACGTATCTGCCAGATTAAGTTCAGTAGTTTTCTCCATTACCACTGATTTTTTTTCCTTTCTCCCCTTCAGGGAAAGTATATTTCCGTGTGGCGAAACTCTGTTCCTTTCATCCCCATTTAATTTGGGGTCCACTACTATCGAAACAAACTTACCACAGACTTTTCAGGACTACTTTAGGCTGGAAACCCTTTTGTCAAATGCCATGCTATACATTTGAGAATACTTACAAAAATGCAAGTGTTGGGGTGTACCATGCATTTTGCTTTGCCACCTCCTACCCTTTGTAATTCCATTACCATCTTTATCAGAAAACAGTACTGTGAAAAAATCTGCTGTAACACCAAATTGTTCAGTGCTAAATTTAATCTGTGTGCACACATTCCTTCGGTTCCGGAGTCTGTGAGTACAGATCTCTAAATCTACCACCTCAGATTTACAGCAGTCTTACAGGCTGATGTAGAGGCCGCACACGTCGCTTCTAGACTGTGATAATTATGTCAAATTGTTTCACAATGCTAGTCATAAAATGTATCCACAATACTAAAGACATAACTGCGATACAACCAAATAAATTATGTTTTGAAGTGAGCAATAAACTGTTTCCAAATGGGAACACATCACTCAAATTCTAGCTCAAATATTGTGAAAGAGTGCTACCTTTATACAGATTTTTTCCCCATAAATCACTAATTTATTCCATAAACTTTACCTTCAGTTTTTGAGACTATGTTTCTTTTCCCAAATACCATCAATCGTTTTTAGTAAAAACATATTTTATGCTCACAAACATCAACGTGTTCCCTTCCTAAAATATTAATATTATTCCAAATAACAGTGCTTTATTTTAGTGTACATGAACCTTATTTGACCCCAAATACCAGTTAGTACATTTCTGAAAAACAACACATTTTCTTCTCCAGTATCATCATTTCTTTTACTGAATATAGGTTAATTTAATCGCCAAATCCTGTTCTTTCAGTTCGGAAAATACAAATATACCGGAACATGTGCACAGGTCCACTCGCACTCATTAATTATCATTGTTTGCTCCAGCCCTGCAAAGTACCATGCATCAGGGGTTAGACTTACGCATTTTTGTGCAGACATCTGCATCACTGCACTAAAATGTTTAGTGACGCATAATTAAAGCTTCCTGAGATGGTGTACAATCATGAGGTGCTGCATAATTGAACTACAATGAAGGTAGCGGTGAGCACGCTCAGCTGCTACTGATGCTGTGAGGCAATTTTAGGAAGTGAGCTGGGGCTGGGATTCACTATTGCTACAGTCATAAAACTTTGAATAAGTTGATACTTTACAACACCCTCCCCCCCACACACAGTCATGCGTTAACGCTGATGTTCCTTTGAAAGAAACAATTGTGTGAGCTAACATCAGGTCCGACCTCTATAGGCCATATGGATCTGGAGGCCTAGCATCTTTAAAACAAATAAGCACCCCAAACCCAGCTTTATGAAGATTCTGCACCTTATTTTTCCAGACAGGCAGGGGTGTACCACAAGGGACATGCCTGGCCCAACTAAATAGCGTGTTTGCTTACACCGCTGCCAAGCCTGCTCAGACAAGGCTGTGATGGTTACCCTTGGGCAGCTTGGCTGCCAGAAGTGGAAAGGTTCAATGGTGTTTTCTGTGGTCTCCAGAATCTGTCCATTGTTGCTGATTGCCTTGGCCGCTATGGGCAGCCTCCCTGCAGTCCCGAACTCCGTGGAGCGGAGGTAAGTGCAGCTTAACTCTAATGCGGGCTGGGAAGAAAAGTGTTCTGCGTAACAGCATGTACATGACACAGGAATATACAATGAAGATGTTCCTCTATGTGCATTGGCAAAAGTTCCTGCAAAGGGCTGTTTTGATCTTCCTCTGGACAACTTGAGGCCCAGTGTTAAGGCAGATTGGAATGCAGGTGTTGGGTATTTGCTCTTCATTGCTCCCTTGACTCAGAAACATAACCCCTTGAACTCAAGAACTTCCTTCATCAGACCCCATATAAATAAAAGCAGAATCCCTGATCCCTCAGACCCAACAAACAATAGACCATTCTCTAAAGACACCAACTGAGTAAACATTATTGATAGAGTTGCTTTTTCCCGGATGCTCGACCTCATATAAAGGAATAATCTACTTACACCATCAAATTGGCCTCCACCGAGGGAGAGACATTGCATCTGCTTTGATGTCCATCTATTATGATCTGAAGTAGAACGTTGATAGAGATGTAGTGCCGGCACTAGTAGTGCTGAACCTATCAGCAGTCTATGATACTGTCCATCACCAGGCTGCTTTTCTGAGACTAGAAAAGCTCAGTATATCAACACAATCGTCTGCCCAAAGAACTAGAGACCCTTCCATTGACATCAATGCAAGCAGGTAATATTGAAGTAATTATGGGCTCCAACCTGTTCCTATTCCTCTAGTGAATCATCACAAGCAGTCAATCAATCAATCAATCAATCAATCAATCAGTGTTTGTTAGGTGCGACTACTCACCCGTGAGGGTCTTAAGGCGTGGGGGGGGCCTGAAGGGAAGCAGTGCCCTCTACACACTAGAAACACTCTGAATCATCTTCCCACAGCTAAGACACCTGCAGAAACAACAAGACATTATCACTGTTGTCATGCACACATATACTATGTAAATGTCCCTTGTCCTAGAGTACCACTTTTCCTACTTGGACAATATAAAGGATCCATTATCATCCATGGAAAAGCATCACACAAGTGTTTCAAGTTCTTTGATTACCTACAGCCAGATGCTCTACTTTCAAGGCAATGTACATTGTTTGCATGGCCATCCAAGGCAACGGCCCATTCGCTCTTCCAGGCTCCATTCCAAAAACACTCACATAACACACAGTTCTAAATCCTCATCTGTCCATCTCCTCCAACAAAAAGAAGAGCATTTACAGAATACTCATATTACTCTCAGCAAAACTTGGGAACTCCTTACCAGCAAAGATAAGCACCAGACAAGGCCATCTAAAGTTTAAAAAGTAAGTAAAGTCCTGGCTATTTCCTAACTACAGAAACAAATCTACTCTGAGAGGTAGGCTTCACAAAACTGAACAACCACTGAAATCAGTCCCAAGAAACACAAGTATGATACAAGTATGACTCAAAATGAACATTAACCCTGGACAGCTCTGAATAACTTAATTGTACTCCGGGCCACTTAATTATCTGATTCTATGGACACTGTGATTTCAGCATAATGATGTACTAGCCGCATTTGACACCGTACTCAATCAAGCTTCTGCTGCATATTCTTCTGATTTTTACAATAAAATTGTTGCCACCTCAAATTGATCAAATGTTACTAAAATGGCAGCAAGGCATGTTGTCATGGAATGGAAAGTTGTTTGCAAATATTCATTAGTCTAGTTTGACTTGCCTATTACTGTGTTTGGGTGTTAATCTAAAAGTAAAGCGATGACAGTGTTAATATGTGTACAGCTGACAAAATAATGAAATAATATAAAATATGAGCTGCATTATTCAGCATAATTTGAGTTTTTTTACTGCATAATTTACTCAACCCAGCTGCATAATTTGGTCCTTCCCTGATACATAATTCCAGTGACCCTGCTCACTTTTCTCTTCAGATGAAACGAGCAAGCATTTATCAAGGATGCACGTAACCACTGCAAGCCATGTGTTGCTCTACAGTGGCTCCCGGGTGAACCCCACACAATATTATATGCTTGCAAACTGTAATGAGAAAATGCCATAAAAGGTGGCTCTGAAAACATGTAGCCTCTCTTCATGGCCTCAAAACTAATTCTAGATATTTGTAAAAGTGAAATGTACAAGACAGATAAAATAAGCATTGGCATAGCCAATAGGTCTCGCCTTTGGGACCTTATAAGCATTTAGTTATGCAGAACAATATCCTTGGTGCAACAACATCAGCTGTTGCATGGTTAAACACTTATAAGGTCCCAAAGGCGAGACCTATTGGCTATGCCAATGCTTGTTTATTCCTGGGGGTGGGGTAGGGATGTTGAGGGGGGATGTTCCAACATGTTGCTGTGCTGATGTGCTAAAAGGCAGTGGGGCAGGCAGGTTGTAATGTAATTATCGCAGCCCTCCCTCTGGGGCATGGTGCTCGGAGCTCGTGGTGATGAGCTTAAAGGTAGCTGTTTTTTCAGTTTTAGCACAATGCTGCTTTTGAAATACTGTGAAAAACATTTTTCTGTTACAACTTTAATAAAACAGCAACACGGGCTCACTGTCTCGCTAGGCAGCGGGATCCTGGGGATGTTTTTAGAATTTTAGCCCAATGCAGCTTTTCAGGGCCTATGAAAAGCAACATTTATGTTTTCTTTCTTGCATTTTTAATAAGCGTGAACTCGACTCGGAGGTATTGGAGTGCTCAACATTTCACAGAATCCAAAGCAGACGGGCGTGTAGTACACACATTATTATGTCATTTTTTGCCACCGCTTCACTCATACTACGTTTCTGCAACCCACCTCATTACAATGTGTGCGCGAGCACAGTGTAATTACTTTTCTCATTCTTCTCAATAGAAACGCAGTGTTCTCCCCCTTTTAAAATGATTGATCCTTGCAACATCTGCGGTGCCCTTGCCTCAGTTCAGTCCTTTATACACAGATATAAGTGTCAGGTTAAACGCGGTCTAAACTCCGTATGCATTCCAAGAATTAAATTGAATGTTCCTTCTGTGGCTCAAAGGCGAGGGGAGAGTGTGTGGGCAAAAATACGACAGCTTTATATTCGGCACAATCCTCTATCCAACTATTAGGTGGGACCTGGACGACATGCTTGTGCCCACACCACCTTCTCTATAGCTTCAAAGAATGTTGTTGTTATTGAAATCCCCTTTATTAGAATAACACACGCGGGGTAGCTGTCACAAAATTGTTTTAGCACACGGACCACAGAGCCAAGGTGAAAGGCAAACATGTTAAAGTACCGAATTATAAACAAGCACAAACGAGACAAGCATTGTTAAGAAGTTTGCAGTTTTCAGCATCTGTCACATAGGGACGACGATTATTATCCAAAACGAAAGTTAGAGAGAAATACGAATCAATCAAAATTTGTAAAGTGCACTACATACCCGCGAGGGTTTCAAGGTGCTGAGGGAGGGGAGAGGGGGGTGCTGAAGCTACTGGTCGAACAGCCATGTCTTGAGTTGTCTCCTGAAGGCTAGAAGGTCTTCGGTCTGTCGTAGGATAAGGGGGAGGGTGTTCCAGGTCTTGGCGGCATGGTGGGAGAAGGATTTGCCTCCGGCTGTGGTTCTACGGATGCGTGGGATGGTAGCCAGGGAGAGGTCTGCGGAGCGGAGTTTCCTGTTGGCCACGTAGAAGGAGAGGCGACTGTTGAGATAAGCTGGGCCGGTCTTGTGGAGTGCCTTGTGTGCGTGGATCAGGAGCTTGAAGGAGATTCTTTTGTCGACAGGGAGCCAGTGCAGGTTCCTCAGGTGGGGGGTGATGTGGTTGCGGCGCGGGACGTCGAGGATCAGGCGTGCAGAGGCATTCTGGATTCTTTGCAGTCTGTTGATAAGCTTGGTCGGGGCTCTGGCATAGAGGGTGTTTCCGTAGTCGAGTCTGCTGCTGACTAGGGCCTGGGTGACTGTTTTCCTTGTGTCTGTTGGGATCCATCTGTAGATTTTGCTGAGCCTACGGAGGGTGTTGAAGCAGGTGGAGGAGACAGCGTTGACTTGTTTGGTCATGGTGAGTTTCGAGTCGAGGATGACTCCCAGGTTTCGTGCATGGTTGGTTGGTGTGGGGGGCGTCCCCAGCGACGCGGGCCACCAGGAGTCATCCCATGCTGAGGGGTTGGGCCCGAGGATGAGGATCTCCATCTTGTCTGTGTTCAGCTTAAGGCGGCTATCCTCCATCCAGTCGGCGACGGCCTTCATTCCCTGGTGGAGGTTGGATTTGGCGGTGAGGGGTCCTTGGTGAGGGAGAGGATCAGTTGCGTGTCATCGGTGTAGGAGATTAGGTTGTGGTCGTGGTGTCGGGCGATGCGTGCGAGAGGCGCCATGTAGACGTTGAACAGCGTCGGGCTGAGGGAGGATCCCTGCGGGACACCGCAGATGATCTCGGAGGCTTCGGATCGGAATGGGGGAGGCGGACTCTCTGGGTTCTGCTGGAGAGGAAGGAGGAGGTCCAGTCCAGGGCCTTGTCTCGGATCCCTGCGTCGTGGAGTCGTGTGCGTAGTGTGCGGTGGCAGACGGTGTCGAAGGCGGTGGAGAGGTCCAGAAGGATGAGGGCCGCCGTCTCGCCGTTGTCCAGTAGGATCCTGATGTCGCCGGTGGCGACGATGAGGGCGGACTATCCAGAGCAAAGAAAAATGAAGTAGCCAGTGAAAATACAAAGGCAAAAAATCGTAGATAAACAAACAATATGGTCTAGCTGTCCCTGTAAAGTTATGGTTGGCGCATCTTAGGTTTTAAGTGTGTGTGTACAAGAGAGATACATTGACGACATAAATTAACTATGCACAAAAAAGACTTAAGTACAGGGATAGTCCGCAAGAAAAGTACCACGATACTACTCATGGATAAGCGGAAAGGGACACCACAAAGTGCCATACAAACGTAAAAACACACAAAACCAAGGCATAAACAACGCACTATTTATTCTACTGCAGTGACACCTGAATTGAGGAACAGAACAATCAGAGGGCACATCGAAAGCACACAAGTGCTGTTAATATTGCACACGGATAGTGTATAGTAGACGAGTTACTGTATAATGACAACAGACAAGTGCTTTAGCAGCAGTATGGGCACTGCAGAAACAAAAGTGCACACGTGACAAATTATAGCACGGAATAACTAAAGATAAAAAAAGCAGTAGTCCACTTACCCATATTCATAAAATACGAATCTGTGAGCCGAATGTTACACTGTGTGCTTTGAAGCAAACACATTAACCCTTGATGCTACTGTAGGAGTCAAAACTGTGACTGTACACTGAACTTTCTAAGAACTGTGTTAACCACTAGAGTTCTCTAACTATTATTGCAATCCCCTCAAAATTGCTAGAATATATTTACTGTCACATATGTCCTTGCCAATTTATTTTCAGCAGATTTTTTAAATAAATGTTTAAGTTGACTGACTATTTTTGAAGCTCTTGCCACTCCTGACCCCGCCCCCTTTCCTCTGCCACACATTGAGCCCCAATTAATGGATTCACGGAGTAAATGTTTTCTAATTCCAGCATTGGTTTAAAAGTCAACATCCCTTTAGAAACACATTGACCAAACCTGGAGGGTATTCTGCTGTCGATGTACCTTACTTCCCCCACCCCACCCCACCTCACCCCACCAACCCATTCATTTGTCTACCCATTCATTCAACCATACAAACCCGCACATTCATCAACCCATCCATCCACCCATTCTTCACAAATGTACATCGACTCATCGTTGAAGCAGAAATACATAGCGAAGGGCCCCTGCTGCAGTTTGACACAAACATTTGGTTTCCAGACGTGAAGGCCCTTTGCAAATGACTGTGCAAGAGAAGAGAGTACAACAAATCCAAAACAAGCATTGGCATAGTCAATAGGTCTCGCCTTTGGGACCTTATAAGTGTTTAGCCATGCAACAGTTGCATAACTAAATACTTATAAAGTCCCAAAAGCGAGACCTATTGGCTATGCCAAGCGGCCGTGCGGCCGCGAAAGTGATCGCGATCAAACATCATAGCGGCCGCGAAAGTGAAAGTAATCGCGATAAAGCGTGGCGCGTGCGCCCGCGCACATGCACTGTAGCTCTAGGCTGGCCTGGTAGCACTTTTTGGAGCCCTCTCAATAAGTCTCGCCAGACCAGCGCATGCGCTGGGTCAGGCGAGACCTAAACAGTGACTTGCACCCAGTCTCTTTGTCGCACTGAGAGTTACATTTGCAAATCATAATAATGAAAAAAAAACAGGTGTCTGTGCCCAGCGTTTTTCAAATGAGTGTCACCGGTGCTGCTGGATGCCAATGCTACCCTGTTTGATTCCATCTCATAACTCTTATTTCTACCACCCCACACTTCCCCCTTTTTACCTTACTCTTTCAAGTTCCCTTTCATGCCTGTTTTGTCCCCGTTTATCCCTCCACCTCTTTCTTTCTTTTCCGTCTCTCTCTTAAAATGAGTCCTGGGGGCATATCAGCAACAACCGGCGATAATTATCGCTAAGCGCACTTAGCGCTAGGATAATTATTGCTGGCTAGCATGGATTTTTATCGCTGAGATAGCGTGCTATTAGCAACGCTTATCTCAAAAGCGATAAAAATCCTAGCGCTAACTGCCTAACGTGAGATTATGATTATCGCTGGAAACCCAGCGATAATCTCACGAAATGTGGCGTTAGCTTGTTGATAGGGACTCACAAACTTAGCCATGATATCCACCTTCCATAGGATATCATGGCTAAGTCAGTACTGAAGCAGGCGTAAGGAAAGTAGCGATAACAGGGGTTATCGCT
This sequence comes from Triturus cristatus, assembly GCF_964204655.1. Taxonomy (NCBI): domain Eukaryota; kingdom Metazoa; phylum Chordata; class Amphibia; order Caudata; family Salamandridae; genus Triturus; species Triturus cristatus. The sequence goes on from NC_140591.1 coordinate 1,216,309,585, forward strand.
ACTTTTCCTGCCGCTATACTTCATAGCGTGGGGCTTGATGATATGAGAAATGTCGCTTTGCGACATTTCTCCTGTCATGTTGTGGAAATTTAGCTTGCAAACTGAACATTATCTGCGCCATCTTGCCACTCCCCAGCGCCACGCACAGCGAATGCACGGCCGCCATTTTAAGCACCCCACTCTCTCCCCGCTCATTCTCGATCGCCAGCGCTTTCCCCTGGCGCTGCGAGCATCCCCCGCGCGCCGGCCGCCCCCGCTCTCTCATACACGGGCCATAAAACCCTCTCATTCAGCACGACCCTGCCATGGAACCACATCCCACACCTGACCGACATCCCATACATGGTCATGCCTCTCTTTGATAAACCCCCCCTTCCTCTGCCCCCCATTGTCCGGACCGATCCCAGGCCATCACCTAGCCCTGCGGATGCAGTTTATTGCTCCTACTATAAGGGAAACACCCCACATCAAAGGGATTACGGTGGATCAAAAGTCCCTACCCCCTGAGACCCGGCCGGTTGCACACACCCCCGGGAATTGGCGGAATATCCAGCTGCGTGATAGCCATCTCCTACTGTGGGTGGGGTGGGGACTTCTACTGTAGATATGTGTGGGAACGAGCTTGAAGTGGGGGTTCCAAGGAATGTCTTCCCGTACATCAAAGCCTCAACAAGAATGTACCATATGTAATAAAGCAATAAACCTGTGTATAAGAGACCAGGTCTCAGAGATGCAGTTAGAGCACCTCGTGACGATACCTTGCTGTCTGATCTGATGTGTTCTGCTCCGACGGAATAAAACTTTGTTTCCTGCCTTCCAGTCTCCGGCGCCTGCCTCTTTCATTGGTAAATTATCGAGTGGTATGAGAGGCGATTACCGCCGGGCAAATACTTGAAAGGTTATCGATTGAAACTGCCGCTACCATTTAACAATGTCAGGTCAGGAACGCCCACTCTGCATCTCATTAGAGATGCAAAGCTGGGCGTTAAGAATAGGTGCGCTAATGCAAGGTTTCACGCGTTAACATGACCTTGCTAATTAGGCGATAAAATGATCGTCGCTTTTCGGCCGAAAACGGCCACAAAAGCAGCGATAATTTTCTATCGCCGCCTTGTAAATTTGCCCCCTGGTTCCTAAAAATGAGCGTGGGTGCCCACAATCTGCACAAATTAATCACCGCGGCCTACAGAAACACGTTTTTCTAGCTGCTCTGGGTGTGTCCATCTTTTTACCACAACTGCCTCTACTGATGGCCCGTGGTTATAGAGACCGTTGCTCCAACTGCGCGCTAGCTGCAATAAAACAACTGAATGCATCGTTTTTATGGCTCGCGGGTCCCTGTCTGAGGTAAAGAGCCATCCTCAAGCACAATTTATGGAAGAATAGCCTTGGACTGGAACCTCTCATAAGGATGACCGACCCACGGCTGCCCACTGCGTACTGAACTTTAACCGTTACGCTAAAATATTGAGACGGCTTCCTGCGCTCCAGTGACCGACTGTCAAGTCACCATAAGCTCAATGTAAACAGTGTTTGACGCACTCCATCTGATCTGCACGCTTTATTAGATCGTATGGGTTAAAAAACACGCAATGGACTACATTAAGTGCATTACTACAACTTCACGTGATTATTTGCCAGATTCCACAAGCATACATACCTACACCATGATTGATTTAATCACAGCATGTTTTATAAAGCGCCTGCTCCTGTGCGCAGCTGTTTCACAGCAGTGCACATAAGCTGCTTTGTTATTATTTAATAACTTACTAGCTTTTGGTATGCCGACTTTGGCAGTGCTTAATTTGTAAAATATTAAGTGCCAGGGCTCTGACCAGGAGGCCACTGCAGCTTGCACCACCCATGACCCCTGTCAGCCCTGCCAAAACAACCACTAACCATTTATCTCGCATGTAAATGCGACAGTTGAGATTATTCTAGATCCCCAAAGCTAAACGAATGGCTGGGGAGGCAGGTATTAGTAATTTTTTTATGTATATTGTTTTCCTAAACAACTGTTAATCTGCTGATCTCTAAATTACATGAGCAGCGCCACCTTGTGGCAGACTGCCCTAAGTGTGGTGTTGACAATTAGGTCACGGTGCCGAGCACCAGAAACCAATTAAGTGCCGGTGCTCAGCACCGGAAAGCTGCGGCTCAAATTAAGCACTGGACTTTGGAGCCATAATCGTGGAGTCGCTCCTGCCAGTAAAAATATAAGTAACACCAGCAGCGTAGCCAGTGTGTCAGGACCCTAGTGCAGGGAAATAAATCTGCCCCAGACTGCTATCTGAACTATAAAATACAGTAATAATCAGTATTCACTGGGCCCTGGTGTCACTGCACCTGCTGCACCAATGAAAGCCACGCCTCTTGGTAACACTCCGATGGCAGAGACCGGTCTAACACCCTGTGCCATAGTCTACGTCAACAAATCTGTGCACAAGCTGTTTTACACTGGGTGGGCGCTGCAAATCTGCAGCGCACTGGTGAAAAAAGAAAAAAATCTAATCTGCCAGATTCCCCTACTACGTGGAGAATAATTCAGGGTTGTAGGGGCAGGAAGAAGTGGGTACTTTGTGCAAGAGAAACCCGGCGTTCATTTTTGGGAATCACGCCCAGACTTTAACTTCGAGTAAGCGATAGAAAAGCAGAAAAGAGAAAGAACGATTAAGAGAAACCCAACATAACAGAAAGTGGGAGATAGTGTTGAACGTGAACATGAAAGAGATCTAAAGAGAGAGTTAGGCAAATAGACATAGGCTTGACGCGCACGCCTCGCGCTAGCCGCAGGGGGAGGGGAGAGAGGAGGGGCCGGAGCCTGTTTCCCTTGTGGGAACGAGCCAGGGGCACCATGTGTTTGCAAGTTAATTACAAACATATGGTGTCAAAGCTCGCTCCCACAAGGAAATCGCCAAACGTGGACGCGTTGTCATTGAAGGCAATGCAACGCGTGCACTTTTTTGGGACAAAAACTCAAGCGATTGCTACAGGTCTTTTTCCTATGCAGCGCATGCGCGCTGCTAGGTGAGACCTAAAAACTGCTGTTTGTCAATCTTAGTTGGACACTTTAGAATATTATCTACTTTCTCTTTAGTTTATTTACAATGGCTGCTTAATAAAGGGTATGCTGAGGTTTTCCTCTTTACTAAAGTGCATTTACGCTGACCGCTTGTACACAGTGCATGCTATAAGTTGCTCCGGGGCCATATAGGCCAATCTTTACCTATAGACTGTTGTACAGTTCCTATGAATTAAGTAGGACTGTGCATTATAACAACATAAACATCAAAATATGGGGACTGAGCCCATTTGTACCATAAGAGTATGTTGTCCAGATTCCTGGCTAGCTCACAGTGCCCCATCCAGACCTCTAACCATGACAGGGTATTAGATGCCAACCTCAGAATATGACCACGTTGGTTCCTCAAGGAAATCGTGGAAACATATCTACCCTTTCGTTAGCTACTTAGGTATACACACAGAGAGACATAAGAAATGTACTAATTGGCTTTTCAAACATTTATTGAAGCAATTGTATTCTTGTGTCAAAAACATGAGCTGCAATTATTAGCAAGAGGAACCAAAGCATTGTTACCAGCATTACAAGAATGGTGAAAAATGAACAATTCAGCCAACGTGACAATATTGCCGATTTCATGATAATGCACAATAAATATATGAATACTGCTACCCTCATGCTACCTATACTATCGAGAGCACAGTGAGAGTACCCTCTGCCAGATTTCTCGGGATGACCAAACCCCCATACATGTGTAAGATGTATCAGGCAGTCAGTCTGGTGTAGAGTAGGCCACCTTCGGCAGAATCGGGACTGGAATCAGCGGAACTGCATTTCAGTCACAGCGTCCAGGATAATTAATGGACGTGCTCCTATCTTACATAAAGCTCCGAGGTGGTTTTTATAATAAAAATCACTGTTGCAGTCGCACAATGTCAGAGGTGCAGTGCTGGTGTGTTTGTTTGTCTTCGAAGCCGCGGCGGAGGTCGTTCCTTCTCTTACATTGCTGCCAAGTCCTGGAACGCCCCCCACCTACTCACCTTCCCATCACTGGAAGACTTCCTGAAGAAGCTCAAGACTTGGCTCTTCGGCCATCATGGCCATCCGACTGAGGCTCGCAGAACCCCAGTGCCTGGTGACCCCCCAGGGTGACAAGCCGCACTTTACAAGATCTATTGATTGATTGATTGTCTTTGCAACTCACAGCTGTCTCCAGCTGGACAACTAAAAACAAGAGTATTGTGCTCAATGTTCCTAGCCTTGGATGGAGTATACTAGTCACTCGATATTGAGCCTACCAGGAAATGTACTTCTGCAGAATCATTTCTAAGTATGCAATCATGTATGTGTAAAGTGGAAATTTACCATTTGAAATAGATCTCAAGTTTAAACGTGTAGCTAAAATGGAGATTTTGTGCTCAGGACCTGTTGAACCCCACAACACCTACTTTTTGGCTGGAGGGAGACTTTCTCATAAAACTAAACTTAAAACCTAGTCTATAAAATCAAACCTATTAACCTATGTATCAAATTATTCTAAAATGGTTATAAAATGCACTTTAATAATAAAAGCAAATAAAAAGCCTTAAAAGCGTTTAAAAAAACAAATGCCAATTCAAAGCTTAGCAATTTAAGAAAATGAATTTAAACTATTTAAGCTAAAAGACGATGCTGAATTAAAAGTTGAAGGCTCCTGAAATGTTTACATGTTTGGAGAGTCAATGGTATCCTAAATGGTTTCCGCTGCCATAGACGATGTTCTAAAGAACAAAGGGGCATATCAGCAACAACCGGCGATAATTATCGCTAAGCGTACTTAGCGTGAGGATAATTATCGCCGGCTAGCATGGATTTTTATCGCTGAGATAGCGTGCTATTAGCAATGCTTATCTCAAAAGCGATAAAAATCCTCACGCTAACTGCCTAACGTGAGATTATCGCTGGAAACCCAGCGATAATCTCACGCAATGTGGCGTTAGCTTGATGATAGGGACTCACAAACTTAGCCATGATATCCACCTTCCATAGGATATCATGGCTAAGTCAGTCCTGAAGCAGGCGTAAGGAAAGTAGCGATAACAGGGGCTATCGCTACTTTTCTTGCCGCTGTGCTTCATAGCGTGGGGCTTGATGATAGGAGAAATGTCGCTTAGCGACATTTCTCCTGTCATGTTAGGTCAGGAACGCCCACTTTGCAAAGCTGGGCGTTAGGAATTCCTATGCTAACGCAAGTTTTCACGCGTTAGCGTGAGCTTGCTAATTAGGCGATAAAATTATTACTGCTTTTCGGCCGAAAACGGCCGCAAAAGCGGCGATAATTCTATTGGCTCGCCCTACTGATATGCCCCAAACATCGTTGTATCCAGCTCGCTGTGTACCCACAGATTAGGAGCCATGATTCGAGGTGTTTTTATAATAAAAAACGCTGTTTCAATTGCACTATGTCAGAGGTGCAATGCTGATGTGTTTGTTTGTCTTTGCAACTCAAAGCTGTCTCCAGTTGGTAAATGAAAACAAGAATATTGTGCTCAATGTTCCTAGCCTGGGACGGAGTGCACTAGGCACTTGATAAGGAGCCTACCAGGAAATGTACTGCCTGCAGAACCATTTCTAATTGTCCTATCATATACGTGCAAAGCATGTGGAAAGTTATAGTTTGAAAAAGATGTCAAGTTTAAAAGTGTAACTAAAATGTCAATTTTGTGCTCAGGCCCTGTTGAACCCCACAACAGGACGATAGACTCTCGGTCCTGGTGGTGACCAACAGAGCGCCTGCTCTGTCGACCTTTATCACGAAAATGCCTATATGTCACCCTGGAGGACTTCCTGAAGAATTTCCATATACTTGTTCTTCCCCTTTGCAGGTACATGCAAAGATCACTTATCTTCGATGGCTTTACACACTCCATCCCAGTAGGTCCCATCATTCCTCACTCCAGCGTTTACAAAAAGTATTTGCCATGACTACTGTATCCAAGGCATGCTGTAGACAACTCTACTTTTCTCTGTCACTCTTAGTGGATCTAATAGAGATCTGGATTAATGTAAAGTGCAGGTGCTCTTGCTATCACTTTTCTTCCTGACTGTTAAGTGCTGCAATCTATGACAGTAAAAAAGTACTACCATGGTCATTTGCGCGTGACACCAAAATATAAAATGCTTCCAACATAGCCATCATTGCTAGCCAACATCCATCTCACCAATAACTCCCCCACGGTTTAGCTTGTTCCTGGACCGCTAATGCGATTTGGCACCATACTTGCAGTATCAAATGCTATACAAATGAAACTACAATACAAAACAATTCAATGTAATCCTGACAAGGCAAGTATTCACTGCATAGGGTAGACGTTTATGGATAGGGGATTATCCCCGAATGAATGGGATAGGGACCTTCCTCACATTAAGCTGTAGACTGTCCTGTTTTGCAAATCAGGTTGGGTGGGTGTTTTGTTTTGCTGTACAAAAGATGAAAGTTCATTTGTTCCTTTGCAGTTTGTTTCTTTTTGAAAATGAGTTGATGTGAAATTGTCCTGACCTGAAATGTAGGAGTTCCCTCATGCGGAAACATCTGGTCTGCCAAAGAGGACGAAAATTATGCTAAAGTCTTTTGTGGGCGATCCCAAATGAAAATAGTGAGTCGGTACAGGGAAGCATAACATTGGGGATATGGTGTAAGAGCTTGGAAGTGTAGATTGCTCTCTGAATCTACATAAGGCAGATTCTTATCAGTGTATGACATAATGGTATACCAGATTATTAACTATGTGTACACCATGTCCAGATAATTGGCTAGATGTGTTTATTCATGCTTCAGAAGCAAATCATGCAGAGGTTTGCTGCAGCAATATGGGGGCTATAGAAGCCTAGCCGTGGCTCCCCTTCTCTCCTCTACTCCTTTTCTTTCCTTTTGCCTCTTCCTTTGCCTGTCCCTTTTTCTTCTACCATTGGTCGCCCGGGTTAGGCTCATGGTATACATAAAAGCGCATTACTCTCACGCTATGTATGCCCATGTAAACTTTGCCTTGGACACCCTTGCTTACCCTGCTATATGCTTTCTGTATACCTTGTGAAAATCAATAAAGTATTTTGAAAATAAAAATAAAAAGAGCACTGCTAATCCCAACAAATGACAAAGTGCTCACAACATCTACAGCCATATATACAGAGCCCTTTTGCACTCACAAGCCCTGAAAATCATAAAATCACATGGTTTTCAACCACAAAACGGCTTTTAACAATGCATAAAATCCCATTTATGAGTTGTAAAAGTGTCCTTGTAACCTTTCCAACTCTTAAATGGGAAGGGGTATTAATGAGGCATCCATCTCTTATTTACAATTCAGAAAGACATGAATCAATGGCTTGTGACCACAACTGTAGTAGCAAATCATTTGAATATGTCCACCTAGCAAGTTTGGGTGGCTTCTTTTCTCAAAGTGTGAACTATCCCATGAGAAAGCATCCCTTTTGGAAATCGTGTTGGGAGCCTTGGGCGAACCAAACAGTGGTCCATGGGGCCAATGCTTACTCCCCCCCCCATACCTTGTCAAATAAGAACATTTTTAAAGATGCACCTGTCACTTTAATGGACAGAGGCTCCTTTTTAAAAAATAGCAAATGCAGGGGTGCACTTCTACTGTCCCTTGCAGGCCTCCATCGCTGACTTCACAAGCAATCACAGTGGAGAACAATTTGTGAAGTTCCTAAATAATATTCATTGGTCAGGTAATATTGTGATCCCCTGTGAATGGTGAACTAGTGATCACACCTACGTGGCAAGTTTGCATTCCCATTCACAAACCAGTCAGTATCCAATGGTAAGCTGGCCTCAAAGTCTCTCACTGACCAACGGGAAGGAGCTTCCTTTTCTAAGGTTTGCGATTTACCGAATTGTTCTGGCCCCCCAGTTTTGACAGGGAGACACCTTAATGGGGCATGGTGTGCTGCTGGTGTGCTGCTGGTGAGCCCTGGCGAGCACTGACATCTTGGACTGCTGCAATTGCTATTAAGGAATTTAAATCTGGGGTTTCTAGTTCAATGTGCTGCTATCGTTCCCTCGAGGAAGTCACAAAAGTGTCATTTTGTATTTGCTATTTTTCATAGTTTGTTTTCAACATTTTTCATTAATACAATTCTCCTGATTCATTTTATGAGTTGCTTGAGTTTGCTCGGTTCATCGTCCCTCTCGTTCATGGACACTCTCGATAATATTTTAGTGCTATGTGTCAGCTATGAAATAGCATCCAGTGTTTCCTGAAAGCACCATCCGTGACGGCGAAGAGTAGCAACAGAAGAAGGACTAGTCGAGGTTCTGGTATACCGACGGTGTCCTTCATGCCCCAGAATACTTGGCAGGGAGCAGGAAAATGTCTTGAAATATCTCGCTCGCCAGATTGGACTCAGTGAACTTTCTCTGCACTCTCAGGAAAATATGTCCTGCTCAGCTCTGAATCCACAGGTATCCCCACAGGCAGCAGGCGGCCTTATTTCATAATAGCTTTCATTATGTCGTTTTTCACCTCTCGCAGCAATTCTGTGACCTACAAGTGATTCGTCTTATTTATTAGCATCCAGCTTGCTAAACATCTGTGTTTTCAAATGAAGAAATACCATGTTCCTTTCAAAATACTAGTTGAATTACTTATTATTATTATTCTCATTATTAATAGTAACAACACGAATCAAATCATAATTAGTAGTAGTAGTAGTATTAATAAAAGGTATAGGAAAAAATTATTTATTATTATTATTATTATTATTGTTATTATTATTGTTGTTGCTACTAATATTGGTATTATTATTAATAATAATAAACATATTATGGTGAATATAGTGATAATAATACTTGTATTTTTGTAGTAGATTTCATAATAGTAGTAGGTGTCCATGTTATTATTAGAATATGATTATTCTAATTTTTATTAACATTATATTTGCTTATTTTAACAAGCAAAACAGCACTATAAAGCTGTATTATTTTACATGAATACGTTTTCTAAACATAGATGATTCATGACCTTTTAACTCTACAAAATGAGAAATTTAAAATAATATTAATACAATTTCTCACCTCCTCCTGCTCAATACTTCTCACTGAATCATTGGAATCTTTTCGACGATCAGAATCTAGGAAATGATCAAAAGAGGACTGTTACCAAATAAAATGAGTCTCACATAGGTTCTAACAGTCAGAAACCCTAGAGGGACACGACAAGGATTGAAAAATTGAACATGTACATTGAGACTTGTATAATTTGGTTTAGGATGCATGGGAAATATTCAGAATTCTGTGACATTTGAAGATGTGTGAGCATTATTAGTACTAGGGGGGCGTCAAATTGGAAGGTTAACTGCGTGCTAACCTGACTGTGGTCGCCCAGTACCCACCTGTAGTCATAGCCATAGTAATAGTACATTTTATTGTATGGTTAATTAAAACCTTAACAAACAGGCGTGATAGTCACAAATGGACTGTGGGATAGAAATACATCCTCTGCAAAACTAAGCAAAGGATCTCACAAATGGCTGAGGAAACATCGTAATAAGGTCCATAGGGAATCTACACCTATACCCTATGTTAATCAAAAATAAAACCACATGTCTCTCTGACTAAATAGCTCTTGTGACTTCCTTGAATATCCTGGATCTGGGAGTTGCCCTGTCGGCCCCCCCAAGCTCCCCCTGAAGCAGCAGCATGCTCAAATACTATCCAGCATCCAGTTCTTGACAATGGACAGTGGCCAGGCCCCTTAGATACCCAAGAAGAGGCATCCCAGGCACCACTAAGAGTCTCAGTACACTCAGACCGCAAAAATACATCTAACAGCATGCCAACAAGTGGACGAGCACTCACTGAGCACCACAGCAAATCTGGCATCTCCCTGGGACCATGCTCAAATCGATTTATAAGAGCACCTTAGATTGAAATCTGTCAGAATGATTTTCCACCACATCATTCCCATCCTGTGATGCCCAACGCTCGAGACCCCCCCCAATTGCCCGTCTGACTCCTCCAGGCTTAACCAGTTGGTTCTCATTCCGCAATACCAAACAAGGGGGGCTCACAATATTCTAAATAGGGGTAACATTAGTCTCATGCTTCAATCGATTCCTAATCTACACCACATAAATCTTCCGACATTTCTTCAAATGAGTTCTTACACCCGGAGCACAGTGCCCCAAGAACTCTCCTCTGTTTACCCATATGGTTACCCAATCCATGTACCCAGAAATAAAAAATGCACATGGAACAAATGGTCTCGGAAAGACTGAGCTCCACCCAATTGACTGGAACTGGCTGCCAAATGACCTTCAGGCAAGAAATTCTCTGTGAAAAAGTTACAAAAGCCCTGCCAGCCAATGCGCAGCCAGTGTAAGACTTACACTATGCTCATGGAACATTCACAGTATTATGCAAAAATAGAAAGATGATGAAGTTGCAAGATCTGAAACAACTTAAATCTCTTTATATTGCATGAAACTTGGGCTCAAATCACAATCTCTCTGTCCGGCTACCAGAAACCAGCCACCAAAATCAATAGACACAGTCGGCCAATAGGTGGCCTAACAGTTTACATTTCTACTGTATCACACGGCGGAGGACCGGAAAGAACTATCGGTTCATGCAGTTTACTTCAGCACATCCCACAACAAGTCTCCAGATTATCTACGTCAACATAAATCCCATCAAGTCCAGGAAGAATGCAAAAACTCAGGAACTAAGGGCCTCATGTAGGTAGCTAAATACCGGTCGGTAACGGCCGAAATTCGGTAAATATCCCGTTACCGACCGGTATTTAGCTATTTGAGATGTAGGAGGCATAATTTCAGGATTCGGTAAATTACCGAATCGGTAAAATACCGATTCGGTAAATACCGAATCCTGAAATCATATGTAGGGTGCACTCTAAAGAGTGAAAATTAGTATTGAGAATTCGTTATTTACCACCAAATACAGGTTGGTGATAAATAACGAATACCTTGCAAAAAGTAATATCTTGCAGACTTAAGAGTGCCATGTGGCAGACATACATGCCCTTAGGGCATGTATGTGCGCCACATGTGCACACATGCAAGATTCAGGGGTGCAACAGGGTGTCAATGTGACACCCTGCCACCCTTGAATATGCTCCCCCCATTACCGAATCGGTATTTACCGAATCGGTAATGGTGAATGGCTTCCCATTGATTCCTATAGGCCTCCAGGCCCATAGGAATCAATGGGAAGGTATGCCTCATTACCGAATCGGTATATACCGATTCATAATTACTGAATTTTTCCGATTCGGTAAAATTTACCGAATTATTACCTACATCTTATTTACCGATTCATAAATACCGAATCGGTATTTATGAATCGGTAAATGTGATGCTACCTACATATGGCCCAAAGTGTCTATCTTAATAGAGCTAAAGCTAAAATTCCCACTGGAAAATGTCTTCTTATCTGGCTATTTCAATACCAACTTGTTTGGGGGATCGATAAGTCATGAGGATAATAACCTGGACATTGTGACTAATATCCCAACAAAAAATTGGACCAAATTTTCAGAGTTCTTCCTGACAGAGTGTGATCCCTTAGGTCTCAGGCTCCTCAATGGGTGCTTTAGCAGTGCACACCACCCGGCTGGACACGAGCCTCTGGAAAGCTCACTTCCTAAATTGACTTTACCCTTTGCACATCTCCACTCTTCAAGCAATGGCTTCTCCTTAGGAACTCGCATTGATAGCGACCATAGACCGCAGAACATCTATCTTGCCATCAGCTCAGTGAAATTGGAAGCTACTCCCTCCACCAGCAGTGGGGTGTGGACAGAAAACCTCAAACGGCTAAAATGGGACAATGATATCGGTCCAGAGGCTCTGTACTGGGTCAGAGCTCAATATAGTGCATCTATCTCTCAAAGAATGTCCTCCATCAGGCGTTGGATGTTCTTCACAGATCAGATCCTGCAGAACTTTCAAATCAATCCTCCTTCCCCATAAATCAATGTGATCTGCTTTCTAAACTTAAACTGAGAGGACCTCAGAAGGCCTAGAAAGGTGAAGACAACTGCAACATGCAAATACTTGTTCAGCGGCTCACCTCTCCAACTTAAAAATGTAATCTAAATACCTCAAGGTCCCTTTCCAGCAAAACAATCTGGCTTGCCAAAAGAAACGAGGATTTCTGGGCCCGATTGCTGTTCGTAAGCAAGAAAAATAACATAAAACAATTTTGGTCGCTAGACAATCAAGCGACAACCGGAAGCAAAAGGGGCACCAAATGCTAATACCTCAGAGCCTGCTTGGGTCTCATTCCTGACGTCACACTTCTTATCAGACGTCGACTGTACAGCCACACAATCGTTTTATTGATCGTTAAGTGATGGAAAGATGAACCAGGTTAGTGGCACCAAGATTGGGAGAGTGGAATTAGCGAGCTCACCTCCCGTCATGGTGCTGGTTAGAACCCCACAATGCAAGGTGTTGACTCTGTGGTCAGTAAATGGAAACCCCAATTTATATTTTATGTATCTGTCCTTCCTTGTTGCAGCAAAGAAAAACTCTCCTCGGCAGTGACTATGTTCGCCAAGGAGTCCACACCTGCCGGCAGGCAGTAATAGCCAGTCTGAACCCAGCCAACACCATATTAAATTTAAAAACTGTTAAGTTCCTCGGGATGGCTGCGGCTAAAATGGGTCATGCCAACTCTATTTGTGCTGCAAAACCTTATGTTAACTATACTTTGGATCTGTCATTGTACACTGCACCTTTTTCTTCAGCACGTCACAAACAAAATTTCTAATACTCCATGTAATCAGATATTGTCTGATTACATGGACAAACTGGACGGTGCTCGCAGGCGGATAATCAAGGAGGGGGCATACGCCTCCGGACATCCCGGGCCGCCTCGCCGGCCGGACGCTCCATCTAGTAAGCCCAACCAGACGCCCCTGAAGAACGCAGGGGAGGCGCCCGTCCGGCCGCGCTCCCTGGGACGGATGGCGGCCCCGGCACACTCTCCTCAAGTGGCGTACAATCAACTTGCAAAGTTGTCGGCCCAGCGCGGTGTGACCCAGTCGGTGGAACGGCACTATGAAGCCCAAACACGCCACATCTGTGCAATCTAACAAACTGGACAAGTACGCTGTCCCGAAACCAGCGCCGCAGGACGACGCGACACAGGGAGACCAGCCTGGCGAGGGAGAACCATCTCTCCAATCCATAATGGCGGCTATCAAGGGACTGGGGACTACCCTCGAACCTAAAATGGATAAAATGTTCATCGAAATGAACTTGATGCGAGCAGACATGAACAAAACGGCGGACAAGGTTAAAGCTAACGAAGCCAACGTGCTGGAACTCCAGACCTCTACAAAAAAACTCGAGGAGCGAATCAACACTCTTACACACCAGCATCGCCAAATGGCCCTGAAGCTCGAAGATCAAGAAGGGTGGGCCCGCCGGAGTAAAATTAGAGTGGTTGGGGTTCCCGAGGGCCTGGAAGGGCTGAGCGTGGACCTCTTCCAGGAGGATCTCATCTTAAAACATCTCAAACCGAAGCGGCTCTCCTCGCTCTTCACTATCGAGAGGGCGCACCGGGCGCCGATCCCCAGGCCCAAACCGGGTGCATCTCCTAGGATAATTATCGCCAAGATCCTCAACTATAGAGACCGCAACGCAATTCTACAGGCGGCCCGGGCCCAGGGAGACTTGCACTACGAAAATTCGACTATCTGTTTCTTCCCGGACTTTACACTTAAGGTCCAGCAGGAGCGACGCTCCTTCAAAGGGGTGAAGGCAGTCCTGCGGCAGCGTGGAATGAAGTACATGATGTTCTTTCCAGCAAAACTCAGAGTAATAGCGGACAGAAAGACGCTCTTCTTTGCCACACCAACAGAGGTACAGGATTGGCTAGATGGGAAGTCACCACAGAAGAAGACTTCCGGATTGAGAGACAGTTGGAGGGTTCCCCAAGCTCGCGAGTCGGGGGCGATGGGTGAGCGGCCTGACGCAGAACGGCACGGCACGCGCTCCTGGAGATAGCGATCGAGCAGCCCGGGGGCGCACGCAGCGCAGAGAGACTGATGGAAACGGGGTTCTTGAACCGGAATCAAAGAGACAATATCTGCAAACCGTAATGTACACATTGTTTTTGTCGATATAATCTGGGGCGGGCGGCCGGTGCGGCCCGTTCTCCCTGGGAGGGGGGTCGCTCCATCTCCGCGTTCAGTCCTGGCGGTGCTGGGGGTATATCGGACAGGTTAACTGTTTCTGCCTCAATGAGTATTGGGCGGGAGCCTTGCAGAGACAGGGACGGTGATACGTGTGGTTTTTGATGGGGATGTCCCTACCCTGGAAGCTCAACCACCTGGTGAAAACCACATTTACAGGAGGGGTGGGGGAAGCTCTGGGCGGCCGGAGTTGGTACTAGCCTACTTCCTCACGTCACAGTTGACCAGTTGACGGGGCGATAGGCACTCTGCTAGTTGGGGATGTGGCTAGTTTTAGACCTACGTGGCAGGGTAGCAGGGAGGGGGGGAGCAAGAGAGTATTACCGGGTTAGCAAAGTTCCGCCGACTATTGGTTATTTGGTGAGGGAGGGCACCGGGAGGGTTGTTCATTGGTCATGCATAGTACACAGTATAACAAATCGATGGAACTGCAAGGGTCGCAGGTTGTACAGGGAAAGCCAGTGTCACACCCGAGATGCATTGGGATAAAAGTCTGAAACTTTTGAGTTGGAACGTCAATAGGTTGGGGGACAAGATGAAACGGAGTATAGTACTCCAATATCTCAATCTCCTGGATGCCATGCTGCTCCAGGAGGCGCACCTGATTGGTAATACCTGTAAAGCACTGAACAGATGGCGATACACAATGGTGGCGCACGCCGGGTTTACGTCAGGGTCCAGAGTGGTGGGTATCTTGATCAAACGCACCTTCCCATTCAGCGTCCAGCACACTTGGGCAGATCCACTGGGACGCTTCACGGCCATCTCAGGGCAATGGGAGGGACAAACACTGACACTGCAGTTTACATCCCACCAGGTCTCCAAACACTGTCCTACAAGGACCTTGGCACTCTCCTGCTTTCCCTACCTGAGGGGGTACTTATAATCGGGGGAGATTTCAACTCGGTCGTCTCAGGAGCGATGGACCGGCTCCCGCCTCGGGACATTAGAGCTGGTCAAAACTGGCTCCCCAACTTTCTCGAGGCATTTGGCCTTGCATATCTCTGGAGACGGCGTCACCCCACCCTACGGGAATATACATTCCTTTCGGGAGCACACAATACCCTTTCCAGAATAGACTATATCCTTATGCACCTGCACCAGAAGGTGACCACCCAGGAAATCAAACACTTAGCGCGAGGCATCTCGGATCATTCCCCTCTATGGATCCACCTCACGTTTGGGGAGTGGAGGGTGGGTTGTGTTGCACCGATAAATCCCTGGTACCTTCAACATCAGGAAACCAAAGCCACCCTCACGCGGGCCATAGACCAATACTTCTCAGAAAATGAGGGTACGGTGGATTCCCCCACTACACTGTGGGAAGCATTTAAAATGGTATTAAGGGATCAAGCCCTCTCAGCCATAGCGGGGATGCGAAAAGAGAAAGAAAAACAAATGGTCGCTATCGAACAAGACCTTACCCGCCTTGAAGAGAAGGCAGGGGAGGGTACGGACCACGCTGCTATCCACCAACTGCAAATAAAAGTAGCTGAATACAAGGCCCTGGCCACTGACGCTGCAAAAACCCTCGCTAGATACAGGGATGGACAGCTGTACGACCACGGCGACAAAGCTGGCAAAATGATAGCCTGGTTAGATAAAAAAGAGAGGGCGCGGAGAGTGGTGCCAGAGCTAAAAACTTGCACGGGTACGGTCCTCACCGAGCCCCACGATATCGTCAGAGAATTCGTAACGCACTTCCGGAGTGTGTACAAGAGGGGCTCGGAACTCTCAGAGGAAAATTCCTCCAATTTATTGGCAAACATACAACTGCTGATCCTCCCGGACCGGGAGACATTAGATAATACGCTCACAAATGATGAAGTGGCCAAGGCAATTCGGGACCTCCGCCCTGGCAAGGCACCAGGCCCTAATGGCCTACCCATAGAACTATACAAGCTCAAACCGGACAGAATGGCACCCTACCTTAAAAGTATGTACGAGGACAGTAGGAGACGAGGGCTGTTGCCAAGAGACCAACGTACGGCCACTCTGGTGGCCATACCTAAAGAAGTGAAACCCAAAGATAATTGTGCTTCCTATAGACCTATCTCCCTGCTAAATGCAGAACCCAAAATACTTGCTAAGCTATTGGCGAATAGACTCCGTCCAATAATAGCTAAACTGGTACACCCAGATCAATCGGGCTTTATGCCGCACCGTAACACCGCCCTCAACTTGAGGCGTCTGCACAGAGTACTGGGGCGCTGCTCCACAATACAAGAAGATGCAATGGTAGTCTCCTTAGACGCCACCATGGCGTTCGACACATTGGAATGGGCATATCTCCTGGCAGTACTGAAAAGGATAGGTTTTGGCCCTAACTTTGTCGGATGGGTGCAGCTCCTCTACGCGGAACCCTTGGCACAAGTAGTAGTCAACAATAAAATCTCGGACGTATTCACACTTGGAAGGGGAACAAGGCAAGGATGTCCGCTCTCACCGCTGCTCTTTGCGCTCTCTCTGGAGCCACTGGCAGCCTGGATACGAGGGGACGCATCGATTTGTGGACTGAAGTGGGCCGAGGGGTGGGAGGACCGGATCTCCTTGTATGCAGACGACATCCTTCTCTACCTTGCCTCCCCCCGGAAGTCATTAAGAGTGGTGTTGGACATCTTCACTAGTTTTGGGAGGAACTCTGGATATAAAATTAACTGGAGCAAATCGTTGATATATGTCCTACATGGGAGTCCCCCGTGTCTGCCAACCGACTGTCCTATTCAGGTGGCCACAGAAGGCTTTAAATACCTGGGTGTATTTATAACCACTGATACTAAGGCCCGCTACGAACGGAACCTCCTCCCGCCCTTGCAGAGACTCCGGCGCGACACCGACACCTGGAAAACACTCCCCCTGTCCCTACTGGGACGAGTGGCGCTATTTAAAATGATGGCCCTGCCCTGTTTCCTCTACGCTCTCCAGAACTACCCTGACCCAGTCTCAAGCAAGTACTTCGCTGACATTGAAACCACACAAAGAGACCTACTATGGGACGGGAGACCCCGAATAGCTCTCCAAAAACTAACCCTAGGATGGTACGACGGAGGTATTGCCCTCCCCGTTATCAGAAAGTACTACTGGGCAGCGCACCTATCCGCCATAAACCAGTGTGTGTACAGCAATGGTGGCGACCCAGCTTATAGTATGGACAGGTGGCTTCTCCCGGGTGGAGATTTTGCGAGGGCATTGTACTCTAAACCGAACAAGTACTCCCTCACAGGACCCACCAGACACGCAGTACATCTTTGGCACGTGGTCAACCGCAACCTGGGGTGGGCTAACAGACTCACACTGGCAACACCACTCTGGTATTCGGAGCGACTGGGCACACTGGGGCGGACTAAAGGGTTTGACAAATGGGATCTCATAGGGATCTCCCGTATAGGGGATCTCTGGGGGCAAAATGGAATTGTGTCTTTTGCATCACTACAGCAGACGCACGAGATGGCAGACTCGGAGTACTTTAGGTACGCACAAGTCAGACACTCCCTTCAGGCCAATATCCCGCAGGGGTCATCATTGCCAGAGTCCTCCCCTCTCGAGGACAGACTCTTAGACGGACACCTACATGAAAGGAGTATATACCTTACATATAAAAAATTAGTACACCAAACCCCAGACCCCCTACTAGCGTTGAGGGAGAAATGGGGGAGGGACAACCTAGAAATAGACACCGAGGAATGGCAGGAGGCCTTATCCTCCCCCAAGGAAGTGGCCATCTCGGCGAAGCTACGGCTGGTCCAATTGAAAATTCTGCATCGAGTTTACTTTTCTGAACGACAATTAGCACATATGGGTAGGAGTACAGACGGGATGTGCAGGAGAAAATGTGGCCAGGAGGGGACCTTCCTGCACACGCTCTGGGAGTGTCCGCTAGTCCAAATTTACTGGAAAAAAGTGCATGAGTGTGATCTGGGGGGTTCCGCTAAGGTCTGAGGTTAAAAGATGTCTCCTGAATATCTGGGAGCCCACGGACCTAAATACAAAGGGTAAGCTCTGGGTGTTGCTGGGGCAGATGGTCGCTAAGCGAAATATAGCTAGACACTGGGGAGCAACAATGCCGCCAACGATTAACACCTGGAAAGAGGACATGGACTGGTGTATGGCAAGGGAGAAAACGGTTTACATGGCCCGTGGCTGTCCTCGAAAATGGATACTGTTCTGGACTAAATGGAATGTGTACCGGGGAAATGTGTGTGGACCCCCATATGTCCCCTCCCTTGATGAACAACTAACGCTCTGCAGTCCAAGAAGTGTGACAGCGTAGTAGAACGAGTTAGTATCAGACACGAGGCTATAGCCTGTGAAAGACAATGTACCTTGCTAAGTGAAATGATAACCTGTATGGCATGACCTTTCGTTTGTTCAATAAAAAGATTTATTTAAAAGAAAAAGAACCAAACTGGAGCCAGGCTCTGGATCTTCCATGTCAGGGTCGGGGTCAAATAGGTCGGGAGACTCTACGTGGGTTATTGAGATTGGTAGGACCCACGCCTGGTTGCTTACTGGTATGGCTGCTCTGGCTGGCATTTTCCTCTCATCAATGGGCTGGGAGGCTGGAGTGGTGGGCATCTGAGCCAGAACTCGAGCCTGAGCTTGAGCTGGAAACTGAGGTGCACCTAATGACAAACTATGTGATATGGCAGCTGTTGCCCCTAGGGCTGTAACTTCTGCAATGTCAATATCTGCCCCCGATGCTGTATTTGATGTTCTCCAATAGGAGTCGGTGATCAGTTTCCTGGGAGCAGTTGCGAGGTCAGTGTCTGATCTGGCTAAAGGAGTAGAAGGGCCGGGGCCCAAAGGTAATTCCGGGTCAGAATCACTCTGAATCTTCTATTGCGTGATATCTATGGAATCTGTAGTGTAAGTACTGATCCTCCTGGGCCTCAAGCTTGTCTTGCCCACCATTTCACCCAGACACCGAAGCAGATGATTGTCACAGTTGTTGCAGTGGCCAGCTGATGACCAGGAGAGTTTGGAGAGTTGAGATTGAGTTTACTGTCAATTATAAACCTGTTTTAATAAGCCAAAACCTGTTTGATTTGTATCAGGCTCCTGTAGGCCGATGATCAGACAGAGGCTCTTTCAACAGATGTGGCGTAACAGGCTGGCTAGGTGCTCGCCCTTCCTCTTCCACCTGCTGCGCTTCACAGCGGCAGCCTGGTCTCGGCTCAGCGGGGGTGCTCCTGTGGAGTTGCAGGAGAGGGAGAGACTACTGCAGTGATGTCAGTGGTTGGGAAGGTTAAGATGCTGTTCTTTGCGGAGCATGCTCAGAGCAGTAGGTAGTGAGGTGGAGAGGTAAGAGGGAGCAAGACTAGGGTTCTACGGACCTGCAAGACACACCAAGTCCTGGCTCGGCTGCCTCTGCTGGTCTCATGTTAGCTCCCCTGGCAGGACTCCCCCTATGTTATGTTATGTTAGTAGTGTTTTATAAAGCGCTCGTTCACCAGTTGGTTTCTAAGGGCTGGATCTAGGAAGTGCCAGAAGTTTAATTGTAAGCCTGAATGTACACCCAAGTTTAAGCAATTTTCTGAATTTCAATAGATCAGTAGTGTACCTGATTTCCAGAGGGATCGAATTCCATAACTTAGGGGCCAGGGTTGCACACCTGGCTCCTCCTTGTCGCTTTAGCTTAAAGGTGGGGATTGACAATAGCTGGAGATGGGCAGAGCGAAGATTCCGTGAAGGGGTGCATCTGGAAATGAGACTGTCTATGAATCCAGGACCCTGACCGTGCAATGACTTAAATACCAGGCAACCAATCTTGAATACACAGCGTTGGGGCATAGGGAGCCAGTGCAAATCCCTCAAAAGGGGGGAAACATGATGCCACCTAGGTTGCCAGTAGACCAGTCTAGCCGCCTGGTTTTGGACTATCTGCAGCCGTTTCATAAGGCCAGCCGGCAATCCAAGGTAGATTGCATTGGAATAATCTAGGCGCGATAAAACCATAGCCATTGCAACTTGTACCAGCGCGGCTTGGGTCAACAATCTACTTATCTTTCTGATTTTTCGCAGCTGGTAGGCACACGAAGATATAACAGATCCCACATGCGTTTTTATGGACAGGTTATTGATTATTATAACTCCAATGCTCTTGGCAGATGAAGAAGGGGTAGGAGAGGGTCCCAGTTCTCCTGGCCAATAGTGGGAGCCCCAGAATTTCTGGCTGCCACCTGTCAAGATTAATTCAGTCTTTCCAGGGTTTAGTTTGAGATGATTTCTGTCCATCCAGTGACTAATGAACCGCATGGCTGACAGAAAAAACGAGACTGAATGGGGTGAATTATCAATGGTAAAGAGCAGCTGCAGATCATCAGCATAATTGAAAGTAACCATTTTTCTTTCCTTCAATGACCTGATCAGTGGAAGGAGATATAGGTTAAATAAAAGTGGAGAGAGCGAAGATCCCTGTGGTACCCCGCACGTGGTGCTTTGGTTAGAAGTCATGAACTGAGCCAGGCGAGCAGCCTGCGAGCGATCCTCCAAAAAGGAAAATATCCAGCTTAAGGCTGGCCCCTGGATGCCTGCTTCCTTGACACGGTCCACCAGGATACCATGGTCGACCGTGTCAAAAGCTGCGGATAAATCTAGCAGCACCAGGGCAGGGGGAATATTCTTATCAGCTTTTTCCCTTAGGACGTCCATTACCCCAGTAATGACTGTCTCCGTAGAATGGGCAGGGCAAAAGCCCGCTTGGTGTGGATCAATAAAGTTAGTTTGTTCCAGAAAATTGGACAGACACTTTGCCACATGGGCCTCTAATATCTTAGCCAGATATGGAAGCAAGGAAATAGGTCGATAGTTGGACAGTGTCTGGGGGTCATCTCCCGGTTTCTTCAAGAGAGAGATCACAGTAGCTTCTTTAAAAGATTTAGGTACACAGCCCTGAGATAAAGAATAATTTAGCAGGGCAAGGGCAGGGCCTGGTAGGACAGTGAACACCTCCTTTAAAACATGTGGAGGACAACAGTCCGTAGGAGAGCCGGAGCTGACTTTAAGCAGAAGGCTGTGAAAGATCTTAATATCAATAGGGGAAAAAGTGTCCAGGGAACATGTATTTTTATGTAAGGAGGGAGAAACTTCCTGGGCCATATGAATAGGAATTCTAGCCTTGATAAGGGAAATGTTCTCAATAAAAAAATTGTTCAATTTGTCACATAAAATTTGTGAGGGAGTGGGCTTGCTTAATACTCTGTCTGGATTAGACAGTTCCTCTACGATGTTAAATATTTCTTTAGATTGATTGGTGGAAGTAAGAATTCTAGATGAAAAGTGAGCAGCTTTAGAATTTAAAATGCATTTTTTATATTCTCTCATGACCGTTTGGTAGGTTGCTTTATCTTTTGATGAGTAGCTCAGCCTCCACTTCCTCTCCAATTGGCGGAGAGTGAGTTTTTGAGTTTTCAGTTCAGGAGAGAACCATATCTGGGCCTCAAAATGGCGAGTCCCTCTTAATTTTTTCAATGGTGCATGCTTGTTACTAGCCTCCAGTAGCCAAGCTAACATGTTTTTTTCCTTGGTGTTAACATCAGGAGTATACTTAGACTACTGGAGGACACACACTGTCAGACCAGCCTGACACTCTCCTCTCATCCTCCGACCTCTGATGCCCCCTGGAGCCACTTTTCACTGCTAATCCTCACGCTCCTCATGCTAGGGCAGAAATGTCAGGCCTGACCGGTCGCGGAACATAGAAGAGCATATGGGAGCCGGCTTGACAAGCAGCAGGGAGGCAACTGAAAATGAAGCTGGCCTTTCCACACGTGGTGGTGATTGATGTCGGTGGAGCAGTGGCTGCCCGTGTCGCTATGCTGCAAATGTCTGACCACACCTCCAGAGTTTCTGCTTCTGTTTCAAGAGAGAGGCACACAACAAAACTAGCTGTAGGACTTGTGTTAGTAATTGAAGAATAAATAAGTCTTGGAGAAGCCACACATATAGAGATAATTCTCAAATGGTCAGAGGAACAAGATCTGGTCTGAATAGTTTGGAATGGACTATTCCCATGGTGTATGCTGGAAGATATATGAAAAACTTATAGCAAGTTTCGATCAGAGCAATAACAGTGTCCCCATATTCTGGTACACCTATTCTTTGACAGTGTTTGCAAGGTGCCTGCAACTGAGGCTAAAGTAAGTATGTGGAAGAAACCAAAAGAACCAGCCTCTCTATTGACATTAAAATGCAGAACAAAAGCATTATGTGAAGGACATACAACAGTTTGCACAATGTTCATCGTCATCGTGCCATTGTTGTCATAAGATGGAAACTGTTATGTTGTGAAAAGAAGAATACACACAACGCTTACCCTAATGGAAATCTGGAAAGGAGAGTGAAGTAACTGACATCAATGTAGAAGTAAGAGCAGCCATTCTGTGAGACTGCACAAGTGCATGAGATGGGTGTGAACTGATCGGGTTATCAATCCTTCAACGCCAAGAAAGGTGCAATAATCAATTACCTCATATTCTTCACAAGAAAAATGGCCAAATGGCGTACTGCCTTCTCCAAGCTTCTAACTATTCATGACAAGAAAAATATTCCCTACGGAACCAGGATTACAACGACACCCGCACAAAACCTCTGAGCCACCCTGAACATAACTTCCTACAAAAATGGCACTGTTCTTATTGAAGTGGCTAACAAGGACTTAGAACTATTCGACAAATACTTTATCACACTAAAAACCTACACCAACACTCAACCCAGGGTCCCCCAGGGCCTAACTATTCCCTCTACCCCTACATCTCCTGAATATCAGCGATCCTCACCCCTACCCAGATCCTCCGGAAGAAGCTTCAACAACTCACCCCCCTCAGAACTCATATCTCCGACACCCTTAACTAGAACCATCATCAGAAACAACAACAACACCCCCTCCCTAATACCCAATCTCAGACCTTCCTTATCCTCACATTCCACCAACACCCCTATCCCCCCTCCCCATAACCCTCTCCCCCTTCCACAACCCTTTCCCGTCCACCGAAGACACTCACCACAACAAGGCAACTCTAGCAAATCATAAAAAAAACCCTGCTCACACATACCCCCCTCACTTCCAGCCACTAAAACCTACCACACTGACAGCACAGTCATCGAACCCCCAAACAATACTATCCCTAACCCTCTCTGCTCACCGATCCTGCTTCCCCCTCTCACCAATCTGAACTAGATTCTCTCAAAACCCATACCAACCTCACTTCCCGGAACCTACAAAACGTTTTCCTAGAAATTAGAAACATCTTACAACTCGCAGAAAACTCTCTCTCTAAACTCAATCATCTTCAAAGCTCGCTAGCAACAGCCAACAGCGCTATAAATACTATCCCGTTGCCCCTGACTAATCGTCAATTACGCACAAGCAAATTCCCCAACTACTTAACGGACTTGGAAATCCTAAATCTACTACTTCTCTACGAAGCACCTACTCGCCCCATCACAAACAAGGAAGAATTCTCTATTCTCCCAATCCCCATCATCTCTAACAGAACTTCCCAACCGAAGCACAGAACGGTTAACCCGAATAACCTTCAATTTCCCCCACCTCCGAGAATCACAAACCATCTTTAGAGAATGCCTCAAAACAGATCTCCTGCCTCCTAATAAACTGCCACTCAGCCCCAAAACACGCCTCTGACATCGCCGACCTCATCATTAACTTGAAAATGGACATAACCATCCTCACGGAAACTTGGCTCACGAAATCATCCTCGTCATGCCTAGACCTTCTAGTACCCCCCAATTACAACATAATAAGATTAGACAGATCTCACAAAAAGGGCAGAGGCATCGCCTGCATACACTGATCCGACATCACCATCTCGAAGTTCCACTCAGATCCCCTGGACTCTTGTGAATACCTAGGGATCTCCGTAAAATCATCGAATAACCACTCCCACAGACTACACATTCTCTAACACCCCCTGGTAAGAACACAGTATTCACAGACCAACTGATGGAAATCATCACTACGAATGCACCTCCTCATTCCAATGACATATTCCTTGGCGATTTCAGTCTACACTGGGAGAACCCCCTAGACAAGCAGGTCAACACCCTCAAAACCTTCCTAGCAGACCAATCCCTGACCCAAGCCATCTCAAAGCCCACTCACTCCAAACATCTCCAAAGAAACAATTATTGAATCTATCTCGATCACCCGTGTGATTGGTCAGACCATCACACTATTACCTTCCAAATTCCCTCCGCTAGAAAGAAAACCTACTGGCAGCAAGTCAAGCCTAAACACTGAATAAGAGACACGAAAAAACTAAACTGGAACAACCTAGCTTCCCAATGTGAGAAAGTTCTCACTCTGCCAAATAACATGTCAGACGTCAATGACCTCACTGTTCACTACAACTCCACGATGACCAAAGTCTTCAACCAAATAGCCCCACCAAAACTCAAAAGAATTCTGGACAAAGACAAAAACCCATGGTTCAACGGAGCCCTAAATGTACAGAGACGTAAACTAAGATTAACTGAACGCAAATGGAGGCAACATTCCTCCACCCTCCAACTCAAACTACTCAGGAAATCTAGAAACTCCTATAATAAAAGTATTCTCCAATCAAAAAAAGACTTTTTTAGATCAGAACTAGACAATGCCAAAAATAGACAGAAGAAACTCTTTGAAATGCTAAAACAACAAACTGGCCAAAACCGCACTCTTAACTTCAAAATCGCAGCTTAGTAGTGAAGAATTTTCATCATTCTCCACAGCAAAAACCAACTCCCTCCAACTCGAGTTAAGGACGGCAGCTAGCAACTCAGCCACCCCAAAGAACACACAAGATGAAAATCCTAAACAACTGGATCCACCTTTGCCCAAAAATAATTCTCACTGGTCTACCTTCAAACTTACGATCTCAGTGACATCTCCAGAACATTAGCAACTATCAAACCCAACAACCACTTCAATGACCCTACCGCAAGTCACCCCTAGCCTAAAAAAACTGACATCAAACACCTCCGACCCTAATAGCTTCCGACCTATAACCAGCATTCCTATGCTAGCCATGGCCCTGGAAAAAAGCGTTCAGCAACAACTGAACCAACACATCACGGATTTCAAACTACTGAACGACTGCCAATCAGGCTTCAGACCCGGCCATAGCACAGAAACAGCCATCCTGCATATAGTAGACGACGCCCTCCTTGCTCTTGACCAGAACGAAACATGCCTACTAGTCCTGCTCGACCTCTCCTCAGCCATTGACGCGGTCAATCACGACAAAATTCTAAGAAGACTGGAAAACAGGATGGGTTTATGTGGAACAGTCCTCCAATGGTTCAAATCCTTTCTGGAAAACAGAATGCAAACGTTCATGGTAAACAAAAATCTTTCTCCCTCTTCACCCAAGCGACTTGGAATACCACAAGGCTCAACTCTATCCCCTATGCCACGGGTACTCATAGTACGGCCCGCGGGCCGCCAGCGGCCCGGCAAGCCTTCCTTGGCGGCCCGCGGACCTTGCAGACATTGTACCTGTGTGTTTTTTTCAAAAAAATTAGTGTCAGCAAACACCGCCGCAGCAGCGCAGACTCCGAGACACTCTGCTCTATGGGGGCTGGGCGATTCCAGCAGAGTGGAGATGCAGGGGCGCTAAGAGGTGAAATACAACAAAGCCTCATTAACAAGTAAATGGTCTTATAAAGACCTGTGAAGTACTTGGGGCGGCTGTGTGTGTGCCTGGGAAGCTGTCTCAGCCCGGGCTGCCACACGCGCAGGGGAGGTGACAGAGGGTGACAGACAGAGGGAGACAGATAGAGGGAGGGAGACAGACGGAGGGAGACAGAGAGAGAGGGAGACAGAGGAAGGGAGACAGAGGGAGAGAGAGAGGGAGGGAGACAGAGGGACAGAGACAGAGGGAGACAGAGGGCGACAGAAAGAGGGAGGGAGACAGACGGAGACAGACGGAGACAGACGGAGACAGAGGGAGACAGAGGGAGGGAGAGGGAGGGAGACAGAGGGAGCAGGAGACAGAGGGGGAGACAGAGAGGCGGAGACAGAGGGAGGGAGTCAGGGGGAGACAGAGGGAGGGAGAGAGGGACAGAGAGAGGGAGACAGATAGAGGGAGACAGAGGGAGGGAGACAGACAGAGAGGGAGACAGCCAGAGAGGGAGACAGACAGAGGGAGGGAGACAGAGGGAGGGAGACAGAGGGAGGGAGACAGAGGGAGGGATACAGACACAGAGGGAGAGAGATAGGGAGACAGACAGAGGGAGGGAGACAGAGGGAGAGACAGATGGAGGGAGACAGAGGGAGACAGAGAGTGGGAGACAGAGAGAGGGAGAGGGAGACATAGGGCGACAGACAGAGGTAGACATAGGGAAACAGACAGAGAGAGGGAGGGAGACAGACAGAGGGAGACAGAGGGAGACAGATGGAGACAGACAGAGGGAGGGAGGCAGATAGAGATAGAGGGAGACAGAGGGAGACAGAAGGAGAGGAGGGAGAGAGACAGAGAGAGGGAGACAGAGAGAGAAAGAGACCGAGGGAGGGAGACAGAGGAACAGAGACAGAGGGAGACAGACGGAGACAGACTGAGACAGCCAGATGGAGACAGAGGGAGACAGAGGGAGGGAGAGGGAGGGAGGCAGAGGGAGACAGAGGGAGAGGGAGACAGAGGGGAGACAGAGAGAGGGAGACAGAGGGAGGGAGAGAGGGACAGAGAGAGGGAGACAGATAGAGGGAGACAGAGGGAGGGATACAGAGGGAGACAGAGGGAGACAGAGGGAGGGAGACAGACAGAGAGGGAGACAGAGAGACAGACAGACAGAGGGAGGGAGACAGACAGAGAGGGAGAGAGACAGAGAGAGGGAGACAGAGGGAGGGAGACAGAGGGAGACAGAGGGAGGGAGACAGACAGAGAGGGAGACAGAGAGACAGACAGACAGAGGGAGGGAGACAGAGGGAGGGAGACAGAGAGAGGGAGACAGAGGGAGACAGAGAGAGGGAGACAGAGGGCGAAAGACAGAGGTAGACATAGGGAAACAGATAGACAGAGGGAGGGAGACAGACAGAGGGAGACAGAGGGAGACAGATGGAGACAGACAGAGGGAGGGAGGCAGATAGAGATAGATAGAGGGAGACAGAGGGAGACAGACAGAGGGAGACAGAAGGAGGGGAGGGAGAGAGACAGAGCGAAAGGGAGGGATACAGAGTGAGTGAGACAGAGGGAGACAGAGAGAGAGGGAGACAGAGGGAGGGAGACAGAGGAACAGAGACAGAGGGAGACAGAGAGAGGGAGACAGAGGGTGGAAGACAGGGAGACAGAGGGAGACAGAGAGAGGGAGACAGAGAGAGGGAGACAGAGGGAGGGAGTCAGGGGGAGACAGAGAGAGGGAGGCAGGGGGAGACAGAGGGAGGGAGAGGGAGACAGATAGAGGGAGACAGAGGGAGGGGGACAGAGGAACAGAGACAGAGGGAGAGAGGGAGACAGAGGGAGGAAGACAGAGGGAGACAGAGGGAGACAGAGAGAGGGAGACAGAGGGAGGGAGTCAGGGGGAGACAGATAGAGGGAGTCAGGGGGAGACAGAGGGAGGGAGAGGGAGACAGATAGAGGGAGACAGAGGGAGGGGGGCAGAGGGAGGGAGACAGAGGGAGAGGGAGACAGAGGGAGGGAGTCAGGGGGAGACAGAGGGAGGGAGAGAGGGACAGAGAGAGGGAGACAGATAGAGGGAGACAGAGGGAGGGAGACAGACAGAGAGGGAGACAGCCAGAGAGGGAGACAGACAGAGGGAGGGAGACAGACGGAGGGAGACAGACGGAGGGAGACAGAGGGAGGGATACAGACACAGAGGGAGACAGATAGGGAGACAGACAGAGGGAGGGAGACAGAGGGAGAGACAGATGGAGGGAGACAGAGGGAGACAAAGAGTGGGAGACAGAGAGAGGGAGAGGGAGACATAGGGCGACAGACAGAGGTAGACATAGGGAAACAGACAGACAGAGGGAGGGAGACAGACAGAGGGAGACAGAGGGAGACAGATGGAGACAGACAGAGGGAGGGAGGCAGATAGAGATAGAGGGAGACAGAGGGAGACAGAAGGAGGGGAGGGAGAGAGACAGAGAGAGGGAGACAGAGAGAGAAGGAGACCGAGGGAGGGAGACAGAGGAACAGAGACAGAGGGAGACAGACGGAGACAGACTGAGACAGACAGACGGAGACAGAGGGAGACAGAGGGAGGGAAAGGGAGGGAGGCAGAGGGAGACAGAGGGAGAGGGAGACAGAGGGGGAGACAGAGAGAGGGAGACAGAGGGAGGGAGAGAGGGACAGAGAGAGGGAGCCAGATAGAGGGAGACAGAGGGAGGGATACAGACAGAGAGGGAGACAGACAGAGAGGGAGACAGACAGAGAGAGGGAGACAGAGGGAGGGAGACAGAGAGAGACAGAGGGAGACAGAGGGAGGGAGACAGACAGAGAGGGAGACAGAGAGACAGACAGACAGAGGGAGGGAGACAGAGGGAGGGAGACAGAGAGAGGGAGACAGAGGGAGACAGAGGGAGACAGAGAGAGGGAGACAGGGGGCGACAGACAGAGGTAGACATAGGGAAACAGATAGACAGAGGGAGGGAGACAGACAGAGGGAGACAGATGGAGACAGACCGAGGGAGGGAGGCAGATAGAGATAGATAGAGGGAGACAGAGGGAGACAGACAGAGGGAGACAGAAAGGGAGGGAGGCAGAGTGAGTGAGACAGAGGGAGACAGAGAGAGAGGGAGACAGAGGGAGGGAGACAGAGGAACAGAGACAGAGGGAGACAGAGAGAGGGAGAAAGAGGGAGGAAGACAGAGGGAGACAGAGAGAGGGAGACAGAGAGAGGGAGACAGAGGGAGGAAGACAGAGGGAGGGAGTCAGGGGGAGACAGAGAGAGGGAGTCAGAAGGAGACAGAGGGAGGGAGAGGGAGACAGATAGAGGGAGACAGAGGGAGGGGGACAGAGGAACAGAGACAGAGGGAGAGAGGGATACAGAGGGAGGAAGACAGAGGGAGACAGAGAGAGGGAGACAGAGGGAGGGAGTCAGGGGAGACACAGGGAGGGAGTCAGGGGGAGACAGATAGAGGGAGTCAGGGGGAGACAGAGGGAGGGAGAGGGAGACAGCTAGAGGGAGACAGAGGGAGGGGGGCAGAGGGAGGGAGACAGAGGGATGGAGACAGAGGGAGGGAGTCAGGGGAGACAGAGGGTGGGAGTCATGGGGAGATAGAGGGTGGGAGAGGGAGACAGATAGAGGGAGACAGAGGGAGGGAGCCAGAGGGAGGGAGACAGAGGGAGGGAGACAGAGGGAGGGAGACAGAGGGAGAGAGACAGAGGGACACAGAGGGAGGGAGACAGAGAGAGGAGGAAACAGAGGTCAAGGTCTCGAAAAGACCGTCCACTGGCTAGCAACCAACTTCCTCAAGCTAAACTCACAAAAAACTGAATTTCTATTAATCTCCCCACTAAAAACTCTCTGGAGATAAAGGAATGGCCCAAGATGATCACTGCTCTGAATTGCACGCCAACTCTGGTGAACTCCACAAAATCGCTTGGAATTACACTGGATAAGAACCTTAATATGCAAGCGCACATCAACCTGTTAGCTAAAAATACCCGCTTTCATCTCAGCTATCTCAGAAAAATGAAACCATTCATCAAGATCCTTGACCTCAAAACTGCAGTTCAGGCTTTAGTCATCTCAAGGTTGGAGTACGGATGCACTACCCTATCGGGGCATCCCAAAATCTCAACAGCCCCTTTGAAAGCCTGTCTGAATGCAGCAGCAAGACTCCTATCAGGATCTAGGAAATTTGACCACATTTTGCCACACCTGAAGCCGCTCAACTGGCTCCCTTATGAAGCTAGAATCCAACTAAAGATGGCCTGCATCACTCATAAAGCACTAAACCACAATACCACCCAGTACCTATCCCAAAAACTTACCTTCTCGGGAGGAAACAGACATTCTAGGAGCGCCGACAATTTACTCCTGAAACCCTCTCGATTCAGCAAGAAAAAAACTTCTGACAGAGCGTTCACCAGAGCAGCACCAAGAATATGGAACTCGCTACCTCCGCGAATCAGAAAAATCTCCTCT
The DNA here is from genome assembly GCF_964204655.1 of Triturus cristatus. Lineage (NCBI taxonomy): Eukaryota > Metazoa > Chordata > Amphibia > Caudata > Salamandridae > Triturus > Triturus cristatus. The sequence goes on from NC_140591.1 coordinate 1,216,339,915, forward strand.
ACACCACTATTCAAAGGGGAAGCAAAATCATTCCTGATGAGCAAATTCCTCCCTTAATTCCGCAAGGCACTGAACCAGTCTACTACTTAGAACTTGTTTCCTCAAACCACTTATTGACTCCTTCGCCTCTATGACTGACGCAAACTTGTTCATAATGCTACATGCTCATTGCTGCTACCTACCTAACCTTGTTTAGAAATATTTTTATACTTTGTTTGATCTTTTGTTTTGCAAAATGTTCTTTACTTACTCTGCTTCCCTGTAAAGCGCTCTGATACCCTTCCCTGAGTCTTGTTCGCGCTATAGAAAACTCTAAAAATAAAATAAAATTAAAAAACTTTGGCTCCAATTCACCAAAATGCAGGGATTAGCAGAAGAGACATCGTGCACCCATTGACCTTTAGATAATTTCACAGTCTTCACTTCTACTCCCATCTTTAGCCCTTCAATTGCCTGTTGTTTGACACTGATGTGCTGCTAATGAGCTAGGAGCGGAAACAGTAAATAAGGATGCCTAGATCCCTATTTTAGGCCTTAACTACCAGACAGAGCAAGCTATCTGGTTGTGAAATACCTATTGTGAACATACTGTGAGCTTATATCTCGCTGATTGTTTATTATTGGTTGAATTTACTTTCACTCTCATTTGCTTGTTTCTTATTTTATGGCTGCCTTCCTCTTTGTCAGGACCTCCCTTGGAGCATAGATGCTTTGCAGTCCTTTTGATTGGCTTATTTGTACCCTTCCACATTTAGTGTACTACTTTTTCTTTTTCATTCAGTACTCCAGGAGAGTGCCTGTGATTTCTACTTCTTTCCCTTGTGTGCTGCTTAACCCTCTCAAACTCCCCACCCTTCCTGTGTTCTTTCTAAAACCACAATAACATGGATAGTATTGCTGGGGTATGGCTAAAGGGCTAACTTTAACAGTTGTTTTTGTTTTATCTCCTACATTCCATATAAAGCATGAAAGTATAACCTTTGGGCTGCAAAAACTTTTATGGTACAAGGAAAGGGGCATCTACTGCACTCACTTAGCTGGTGTCTGATGCAGAAGGTGTACATAACATGACACTTCTCCTAGAGGTCCATAAATCTGCTCCATGGGCTGCTGCAGAGTACCAAACGACTGAATCTTGTGGAAAGTAAATTAGGCCTTTCAAGCATTTCTTATTCTTTTTAAAATTTGATCTGAGTTTTGCGAGTGAAACATATTTGAAAAATAAACCATGACATTTATAAAGATTAAAAACATTAAATTCAATGTGCAGCTTTCAGATGCATTAAAATATGGGTTTGCTTTTCCTCCAGCATTTTGAAATGTTATAATTTTTCTTTTTTTTTAAAACAAAATTTTACAGAGAAACATTGGCAACAGCTCAACACTTGCATTATAAAGATGAGGCCTATTGGCTTTTCCAATGCTTGTAAATTAAGCTCCTGCTACTACTCTCTGTTCCCCAGAGGCTAAGGGAAGACAAAGGCAAGCAAGCACTAGCAGCCCCTACTCCTCGTAGGCCCCATTTGACGTCCATTGTCAGCAGGGCACAAGTCCTAAAAAAAGAAGTGGGGGGACGCTGTCACCGGAAGTGACGTCACAACAGGAATCTCATGAAAAGAAGTGGGGGGACGCTGTCACCGGAAGTGACGTCACAACAGGAATCTCATGAGTATTCATATGCCTTTAGATGACGGGGCATTTCACAGCACTGCTACCCCTGGTCTGTTCCTCGATGTCCTTTGCAACCCCCCCTCCCCCCCACTCCCCCGAGGGGGTGCCCCAGTTGCACAACGAAGTGCTCAAAAGTGCACAAGATACAGAAGGACACACATTCCAAGCGTTAACCGCCAACGCCTGCTCGCTCCGCCTCCCAATCACTCCAGCCTGCACACACCACCGGTGCCTCTTAAAGTCTCCAATTACAAATATTAGCATATCTTTGGTAATTTATGGGAAACTTCCCTCCCACCCAGGCTCTCTGCTCACACAATGCTGTCCAGCTTTTGGGCAGGGGGGACGGCGTCCACCCGGAAAAACCTGGTAAAATAAGGGGGGGGACGCCGTCCACCCGCGTGGTACCCCGACTCGAGCCCTGATTGTCAGTAAAGGCAGCATACATTTCGAAAGAGCACTCTTGGGCTCTGGAAGCATGAGGAATCTCTCTTCAGTGGTCTATGTTTGCTTATGGGTTAAGACATTGCAAGAGACCAAGAGACAGATAAACGTTCTCATGTCCTTAATGTTTGTGAAACTCCTGGTGCAATGCATGTCGCTGTTAAGGTGCGCTATGGGCGTATCATAGTTGAATGATGAATTTCTATAGACTGATCAGTTCTACTAAAGAAACATCTGTGTTCAGACTCTCCGGAGAAGGAGTAGCTGGTGGGTTCCAAAACAAACAACATTGCACAGGCTTTCAAGCTGTGGGAGGGTAGAGGGGAAGAAGAGTACACAAGGAGACATTGTGCCTGCACAGCAGTCCACAGAACTGAGCTTAATGTAGACTGAATCTCTAACAGCATGTTTGCAAAAGAAAATAAATATTAAAAACACTAATATGCCGTGCACGCAATCCTATAGTACACACATATTGGCTTTTGCAGTATTTTCATCCCCAGGTAGCTGCTGTGCATTGGTACACATGGCAGACATCTTAGCCAGGCTCTCAGCAGGTGGTATACAGCCGCGTCTGCTGCAGGTAAGAGCGGTGGGGCGGGGAGCCAGGTGAGGAGGGATTTCGAGAGACGACCACAAGGGAAATCTGATTATTTATTTAATTTTCCCTCGTGGTCGTCTCTCAAAATCCCCCCCTCACCTGGCCTCACCGCTCTTATCTGCAGCGGCCTCGGCTGGTGGTATATGCCCAGTGATAGCAGGCCACTTGTAATCTCATTTTGGGAGAAAACTGAAGTTTTTCGGCTGAAACAGGATTGCCGGGTCACTCAGAAAGAACCCGAGCCTTAGACTTCAGATAAAAAACATGAGTAAGAGAGGCTTCTTGTGTACCTTTCTCAGTTTCTCCCACAACAAAGACCTCACCTCTGGATCAAAGGCTAAGGAGGAGTCTGGGAAGGTTCTGAACAAAGACATCTTCTGTTTTCTATGTAGTTACTGGCCATATCTGTGTACAATAATTATACTCAAGCCAGGCAAAAACTGGTCCTGAGACTAGCAAAGCAAAGGCTTGACAGCGCCACACTGGTTGTGCAGGCTTTGTCTGAGGCCGATTAGCTGAATCATATTTAGAAAAATTGTTGGGAACAGCATGCTTTTTCAAATAAAATAATTTGGAAAAGCTACAATTTTAAAAGTTACAAACATTATACTACATATAATACCTTTGTTCGCTTGCGTAAAAAAAGAAAATTGAAAAAATCCTAACGAACATCACTTGCTGCCATCTTCCATTTGAGATCTAAATCATATTTGAGATAATACCATGCAGGTATAAGATTAATAAAATAATGTTGTTAGTAAGCCTCCCTGTGGCATGGACAATTAATAAAGTGAGCGATCCGGTCCTTGTAGGCGACAAATGTTTATTTATTAATTTAGCGGCATTTGATCATGTTAACTTATGAATTTAATTTTCGTGAGCAATCTCATTCTGATGGACAGGCCATGACCTAAAAATGAAACTGGCCTTGTGCTGTCTTTGTATCTGCAGTGGCAAATAACTGGAGACAGCCAGGGTTGGCAGCCATTAATGCCGCATGCATGGGAATTGGCCCCTTCTGTAAATCCATTGATTTTCTTTCTCAGTTTTATCGAACACGTCAGCCTACTGGCCTTGAGTGCATCAGATACAGCTGCACATCATTAATTAAAGCAGTTAATAAAATGAATGAATACATCTCTCAGCAAAGGCCTGAACTGGAGTGTGACCAATACATAAGGGAAAGACAAAAAGAGAGCAGAAATATACAGAAGCTTCGAAAAAACACCCAATGCTACTCAACAGACACAGGCATTATTGGTGGGAATCTGTTGACAGATTTTTGATTTGAACACAGTCTGTATTGCAGCAGGTTCTTTCATGAGCATCATTCCCGTGTAGATCAAAAAATGCACATTCCATTCCACTGAACAGGTTCTTATCCAAAGCTTGGAGTGAAACTATTCCTTTGGGGACAAACAAAGCTTACCACACAGAGGGGCATATCAGCAACAACCGGCGATAATTATCGCTAAGCGCACTTAGCGCTGGGATAATTATTGCCGGCTAGCGTGGATTTTTATCGCATGAGATAGCGTGCTATTAGCAACGCTTATCTCAAAAGCGAAGAAAATCCTAGCACTAACTGCCTAACGTGAAATTATCGCTGGAAACCCAGCGATAATCTCACAAAATGTGGCGTTAGCTTGTTGATAGGGCCTCACAAACTTAGCCAGGATATCCACCTTCCATAGGATATCATGGCTAATTCAGTCCTGAAGCAGACGTAAGGAAAGTAGCGATAACAGGGGTTATCGCTACTTTTCTTGCCGCTATGCTTCATAGCGTGGGGCTTAATGATAGGAGAAATGTCGCTTAGCGACATTTCTCCTGTCATGTCAGGTCAGGAACATCCACTTTGCATCTCATTAGAGATGCAAAGCTGGGCGTTAAGAATAGGTGCGCTAATGCAAGGTTTCATGCGTTAGCGTGACCTTGCTAGTTAGGCGATAAAATTATCCCCGCTTTTCGGCCAAAACGGCCGCAAAAGCGGTGATAATTTTCTATTGCCGCCTTGTAAATATGCCCCAGAGAAAGGTTCTTTACCGTGGAACTCTCTTTCAGCTATGAGCTTTTTCACTCAGAATTACGCCTAAGAAGGCTACCATTTAGGTCCTTCTCTGGGGTCAGGGCCAAACTGCTTTTTGCAATCTACACCGTCAACTCACAAACACAATGAGAAGTTGTGCAATCAGTCCCTGCGAGAAAACAAAGTTCAGAGTAAACATTTATTTAAGATCTGAAAGCAAACTCCTTATTCGTGCTCAGATGAAGGCTGTATCATCCACCTGTGGGAACAGCTGTATTTTGCTTAGTTGTTTCACTACTAAACCCTGCCTGAGGTAGAGCTGACATATCCTGCCCTTTGTAAAACATAACATATAGCGTAAAGAGATAACATGCTTTTCACCCTTATCTTTGAGCTCTTACCCATGCTATAGATACCTACCTTGGTAGGTGTAAATCCCAGCCCCCAAAGTCTTGGTCAAACCCCAAGATGAAGCACAATTATCTACTTACCTCAATGATAATAATATCTGTAAGAGGTGTGAGGTTTGTACTGACAATACGAGGCATGAGATCAAAATACAAAGCATCGGCCAATATAGAAAATAGTTCTACATTTTAAAATAATCCAGAGATGCAAGCTAGAGATTTTTGTAACGTGAAAGTTGAGGGTTGCTGCCCAATTGCTTCTAATATTGTATTTATATTATTTGTTATAAAACCATTTTCTGATGTTTGAAAGTGGACATTTTTAATGATAGATTCACAAACAACCATTGGGAAGCCAATAGGCCTGGCCTTGGCAAGCTGGGGAAATGTTTTTATTTATTTATTATTATTATTATTTTTGCAAGCATGTACCATAAAAATAGAATGGAAATATACTGCCACATGAACTTTGCTGCCATATCTTTGCATCACATATTTTAAATGTAAAATAAATATTCACTCATGTGAATTTTACTATTAGTTATGTTTTCCTTAAATAATAAGCCATTTATTTTAATAATTGATTGTGAAGGATAGAAGCATAAATCACCACTTAACCAAGCACTCAAGTGGCAGGCACTTACAATGCTACAATGCCACTTCATAACTAAAACTTTAAAAATAATTTCAAAAACAAATTTAAAATTAACTGGGCACCTGGAGTGCAGGGAAATTAGCTGTTTTTTTAAAGTTATTATAAAAAATACATACAATCAATTAAAAACACATTTTGAACAAGCTTTATCACTGAAGAGAAATAAATTGTTTTTAGGTGGAAGTGAAAAATGCGCACAGGATTTGTGCAGGCAGTACTCAAAATGAAGGGAACCAATAGACAAGTGGGCTGACCCTTTGCCCTGTGCTGTATGCTGTGGTGAGTGGAAGCAAAATGTGACTGTCAATTAAGCAGACCAATGGATGAAGCTCACTTACCAAGAGCCCCTCAATGCACATATATTGTCTCTCGTTTATAAAAAAAACAAAAAACAATAGTCTGCTGAGATACTTTTACCTGTCTCAACGGCCAGACCTAAAAAGACCACTACATAGAGAATACATGCAAAAAATCAGAAGACAAAATAGTCAACGAATGTTCTCCTAACCTTTAAAGCAAATGCATATCTTATACAAAATAAAGGAATTCAAAGTTTTGTTAAAACGAATATGGTATGTCATGTTCCATTTGTGTAGCACACAACCTGCCTGTTACTGCAACATGACTGGTCATCTGGGGTGACTTACCATATGGTTTCAAGGTTTCCAAATTGGACCACAGTCTGATTCTGCTGGCGAAGACATGCAGTAAATAGTGTGATTTGTATGTTCCTAGGTAAGGTGAATTTTGTTACTTCAGTGTGTTGTGGAGAATGTTTTGGTGTTTGATGGGTGAAATTAGAAGGCTGTACTAAACTACTGGTTGAATATCTGGTAGTTCTTCCTACTATACAAGTGAACTTACTATTAGGTGGTGAGTTACTCTTTAATTGCTTAATGGAAGTTTGCAATATGCAAAAGCTCAGGACTTAAACATTTTGCTTTTATTTCTGCTTCTCTTATGTGTAGGCCTGGTAGTCAGATGACTAGGTCCTGAAGAGAACCTAGATGTCACACAGGGACGAAAAGTCAACTAACCCTTCCTCTTGATTGTTACGTGTAAACTTAACTTTAAGGGATTCCACACTGAAATATGCAAATCTTGTTCTGAATTTTATCAATCAATGCATACAACCATTGAGAATTGTACAGTGTATTTTATCTATGTTCTTTGTATATATAATCACCATTGGAGCAATGCCTCATCTGCACTAATAATCACTTATTTTGTTGATTGTTACACTTGATTGGAGTCAAAACATTACAAGATGCAAACTATATCATACCTGTGTTTTCTCTTCTTTGTAATATATTGTGGTCTGATGAATAAATCACAGTAACTCTAGGTTCCTTCTAAGACACATCAGCAGATGAATGAGCCCCACGGAACAATTGTTATGTTAATGCACTCATAAAGTGAACACACAGTAACAAATGTGAAAACAAAGTGCAAAAGTGTGTATGTACAATGGGGAAGAACAGTGGTCACATTGATATGTGTATATGCACCCCCCAGGCTGAAAGCGCCCACCATGACCAAAATGATGGATATTCTGATTGAGACACCCTCTGCTTTGCACGTGGTGGGTGGTGACTTTAATGACATCATGGACCCAGTTCTGGACCTATCTGGGGGGGAGATAGATCTACATTGAACACACCACTAAGGCGCTTCTCCACAACAATGGGCCTGACAGACATTTGGAGAGGAAAGCACCCCCTAGTTAGGCAGTTTTCTCATCACTCCGGGCACATGACACACGTTCCAGGTTGGATTATATATTTATTCCCAAGGGGGAACTACGGGACGCAGGACACGCAGAGTATACTGCCAAGTGCCTTTCAGACCATTCACCGCTCTTGATTGCGATGGGGTTAAGGGTACGAGATAGCGCCCGCAATTGGAGACTAAGCCCATGGGACCTAAATAACGCCAAAATTGCGAGAGGGCTTGGAGCTGACACCGAAATCTATTTCATGGAAAACAAAGACTCTGTCCCCTCCGGAGTGGTGGTCTGGAAAGCCTACAAAACTGTGTTGCGGGACAGAACACAAAACCGAATAGCATGGGAAAAGAGGGAGAAGGACAAGGGCTTGGTAGAACTGGAACAAAAAATAAGTGAGTTAGATATGCAGACTGCTCAACACAACAACCCTGAGCTGTTCCGTAGACTCGTAGCCCTACGATTGGAATACAAGGAACTGGTCACAGACAACACCCAAAAATTGCATTTGGCGACATTAGACTGCCTCTATGAGGTGGGAGATGAGGCCGGGAAACTCGTAGCTTTGCTGAGCAGACGGGAAGCGCGAAACAGATGGGTAAAAGAGGTGTTGAACCCCCAGGGGAGTAAGCAGACCACTGACGAAGGTGTGGCGGAGGCATTTGCTGAATACTACAGGGACCTATATAGGGCTCGCCCACTCAAATTGCAGGCCAAGATACTGGAATATCTGGAGGCAATTCCCACCACAACACCAGGAGAAACGGAGGCTCAGTGTAGGAGAGTAGGATCTGCTTCTTATAGTTACCCACACTTTTTGCTGATGTTTCACTGTTTTTCGACTTTAGTCTGGCTGGGGCCCTGCTAACCATGACCCCAGCCTAGCTGCTTACTCTCTAAATTGATTACCAGTACTTTAGGTACACTCCAGATTGGATTCTGGGGTACCCTTATAAGACCCTAGTATATGGTATACTATGTACCCAGGGCATAGGTACCCCAAAGGCCTACCAGGGACTGCAGCACGTATTATGCCACCCCTGGGAAGCCTTTCAAAATGACACCACAGGACTGCTACTGCAGCCTGGGTAAGGTGGTGCATGCACCCCTTACTGAGATATAGGTTCACTATATCTCTCCATATTACTGCACATGTAAACTTATCAGTCACCCCTAAGGCAGGCCTTACCAATCCTGAAGACAGGGTGCTGGGTTTTATGTGAGAGGGTGCCCATGCATGAGCAGAGGCCCTCTGCAGCCTTCGAAACCTTTATTTCGGGGTTGTTTGTGATGCAGCCAAACCAGATACTCTTAAGTGCATTATAACCAAACAGTAAATGCTAACTTTGGAATGGCTGCATGAAAACATATCGTGTTTGGTGTCAAACACCTTGGAATCATACCCCCACACCAGTAACTGGTGTGGGAGTATGATACCACCCTTCTAGAGGGAGAGACATGACAACACCGGTATACCCGGTACCAGCTAACAGAGCCCTGGCATCACAAAATGGATGCTGCCAGCCACAGACACGAGTCTGCCCTCCTGCTGCTGGACGAAACTCCGGCAGGGAAGGCCTGGACAATAGGTTTCCTGTCACATGGAGGTGTCACCACCTCTCAGACAGGCTTTAGTGTATTGGGGTGGGTGGGTGCACTCCAAGAGTGCTTTGAAGTCTGCACTGGGGGCACATTTGGTGCCCCTATGCATAGTCCAGCTCACACCGGTTGCAGGGACTACCAGCCCCTGCTCTGGCGCGAAACTGGACAAAGGAAATGGGTGTAGCCACCCCTCTTTCCTGACCCTCCCATAGGTGGGTTCCTAGAGTTTGTCCAACCCCTTCCTTGGGTATAAGAAAGGAACCCCTGGCTACAGGACTTTAGATTATGAAACTCTGATAGAGAATCCTGGAACTTCGATGATCCACATTGAACTAGATGACTGAAGTATCTCCCTTGGAGTAAAGGAGTTACTCCCCTGCAAGGCAGGCACCAAAGACACATCTGACCAGTTTGCATCTCCGAAGCTCCCGCCGTACTCCGAAGGATGTTGCAACACAGGAGGTGGGTTTCCATGGTCCTAGAGGTTGATCAGTGCCCACAGCAAGCCTGAGGCCAGTATCCCTCGTGGCAACTGTGCAACCCGAACCACTGGACACCGCATCACTTTGCAGAAGCATCAGCTTACCAGTGACTCCTGCAGCTGAGCTTTGGGTTACTTGTAGCCCTGACCCCGAGCAGCATGTTCAGTGAAGATTGCCCGCCTACACTCCACGAGTGTTCCGTGAGCTGGAACTTTGTGTTTTCTCTTGAGGTCCCTTCTCGATCCCTAGTCCGTCGACTGGTGGGTCCCTGTGAAGGCAACTCTAATTGGGCTTACCTGGTTTCTCCAGACGTGCCCTGACTCTCCATTGCTTGGGGAGTCCCCAGGATCTTGCTGGTCCGCACCGAAGCATCTTTTCTCTTGCTGCGTGGGTTGCTGTTGCCAAGGTTTGTTGTGTTCAATCCAAGCACCGACAGCGCAGCACTCAACATCCTTTGTGGGACAGCTTGAATCCAGCTCCTGGTTGTCATTGACGCCTCCTGGTCCTCGTGGCTGCAGAGTCAAGCTTCACCTCTTCGCACCTGAAACACCCCACATCGGTGGGCATTTGTCTATCGTGCCCCTGGTCTTCAAGTTCTTCTGATCTTCGATCCAGGCTTGGATCACACCGGACACTTTTCTTCTTCCCAGCAGCAGCAGTTTGCAGCAGATCGCCATGGAAATCAACGACGATTCCCGACACCATTTGCAACCTATGCACCCGACTTCCCTGAGTGAGGTAACTCGATTACTCCAGTGCTCCTGTGGGTGCTGGCCCTAGAACCCCCTAAGTCTAAAGGGGTTTGCTCAAAGTCCTCTCCTAAGTGTCCTTAACTTCTAAAATTCCAACGGGGACTTTCCCATAGAATAGTACGAGTCTTGCGCCTGTGTTCTCACACTGCACGCGGCCCCCGTGGGTCTCCTGTGTCACAACCTTGGGTGGTTCCTTGGGGTTCCAGCGATTATACGTGCTCTAGGCACTGTGTCTAGTCAAGTCGTGGTTCTTATACCACTTTCTTAATATATGGTTTGGTCCGACCCTAGGGCCCATTGTATATTGTGCTATTTATTGTCGTTTTAGAACTGTATTATTGTGTATCTTGGACTCTAATCTCATAAAGAGATTAGTAGTGAGTGTTTAGAAATAAATACATATATTTTATATGTACCTTGTGTGGTTCTCCTTTCATTTAGTGATTCAAGAGGATATAATCTGGTAAACCAAGCTGCTTTACACTCCTTCAAGACTTAGCCTGATGGCTGCTCTCCATAGCTACCACTAGGATAGCTTTCAATAAAGGTTGTCTTTAAACCTATCATCAATAAGGGTTGTTTGGACTGGTACAAGGTGCCCACTATAACTAGTAGACAGCATATACCAGGCCAACTTCTCACACTCAGGGACTGGAAGAGGAACGGTCACTGACAGATGTCCATGAGCAGTTGCGAAGCTTTGCCCAGGAAAGACCCCTGGCACCAATGGACTACCCGCTGAATTTTACAGGTGATACACAGATATCCTCTGCCCCCACCTCCTCAGACTTTTCACGAACGCCCAGGAGGAGGGTGTTTTTACACTGGACTTGCGGATGGCTACCATCGTAGTCATACAAAAGGAGGGCAAACTACGTTATCAAGTTGGGTCTTATAGACCCATCTCATTGCTGAACTCGGAAGTTAAAACCCTGCCACCATTTTAGCAATGGGCCTCCTAGGTGTAATTACGGGCTTGATCCACAAAGACAAGTCTGGATTTATGCCAGGCAGATCTACTCGCCTGAACCTTAGGAGAACACACAATTGACTTATGAAAGTACGACATCTGCAACTCCGCAGGTGATTTTATCACTGGACGCCGAGAAAGCGTTCGACACTGTTAATTGGCAATTTTTTGATGCCACCTTGGCTAAATTCTGTTTGGGGCTGAAATTCTATAGTTGGGTGATACTCTTATATAATCAGCCGATGACCTCGTGCGCATCAGTGGCCGGTGCTCGAAGCCCTTCCCCATTGAGAGCTGGATGCATCAGGGTTGCCCCCTGTCGCCCCTCCTTTTTGCACTAACGCTCGAATCGCTGGCTTGTGCTATTAGGGCACACCCCATTATCCAGGGATTCCACATTTCACATACGGACACAGAAGAGGAGAAAATCTCTCTCTACGCCGATGATATTTTGTTGTATATTACACACCCTGAAATGACCACACCGGCCCAATTTGATTTGATCATAGAATATGGCCGACATTCGGGATATCAAATAAATTCAAATGAATCCACACTTTATTGCCCACTGACACAAATAAATTGCTCCTTGCCCGGTGAACTGCGGGTAGTGCCAAAGGGCTTTAAGTATCTGGGTATTTTCGTTACACCAGACCCCAAGTTGTGTAAGAGGGAAAACTCAGAAGCAGTCCTAAACAACTTTAGACTGGATGTGGAGAGATGGAGAGACCTTCCCCTTACCCTGCTTGTCGAGCGGCCATTTTTAAAATGATTACCCTGCCTCAACTACTATATGTCCTCCGGAACACGTGCCATCCCTTGCCTACAGCCATATTTATGGGGATTGCAAGCCAACATCGAATACTACTGTGGCAAGGGGGACACCCCAGAATAGCACTTAAGACGCTACAACTCAACCCATATAATGGCGGGATGGCACTCCCTGACATAGAGGCCTACTACTGGGTGTCCCATATGATACCCATAAACAAATGGATACATAAACACAGAGATCACGCCAAATACCGCCTCAAAAGGGGAGAAATGCTGCCCCATACGCACCTACATTACATTTAATGGAGGGAAAGGCAGCTCACGTTTGCTACCTGCGACTCAGGTGACCTTGTCGGCATGGACAAAGGCTACTAGGACACTGAGTTGGAAGGGACGGTTCACTGGAGCACACCGCTTTGGGAGGGGACCTAGTTCAAGGAATGACAGAAACTCACAGGGTTTGAGGCTTGGGATCTTTTGCGGATCTCTATGATAGGGGACATAATAGAAAAAAAGGGGAACTAAAAACATGTGCAAAGCTCAAACAAAAATACGAAAGGAACAACTCCCAATTCCTTAAATATGCACAACTACGTCATGCCTGGCGGGCGGAAAATATCCCTAGTGAGCAACTACCGGAATATTCACCCTTAGAGGGCAGGCTGTTGCAAGAAGAACTAACACATAAGGTAGTCTCCTTTACATACAATACCATTAATAATAATATACCAGACGGGCTAACAGGGCTCAGAGCAAGATGGGAGAAAGATGTGGGGCCCATGGAGAACATTGACTGGGAGGCGGCATTAATGCATCCCAGAAAAGTTGCCATTAAGGCAAGGCTTCGGCTCATACAGCTTAAAATGTTACACCGAACATATTATGACAGGGACAGGCTACACAAGATGGGAAGAGCAGAATCACCATTGTGCCTGGCTTGTACCGCTACTAACAGTGATTTTTTTCACACGATCTGGGCGTGTTCTACGATTCAACTATACTGGACGCAGGTAATTGGGCTAATAGGAATGGTCCTGGGAGTAATACTGCCGATCGAGCCAAGACTTGTGATACTAGGGATTCCCAGCGAGACAGATATCAGCAGAGCACAGCTTATCTTTGCTTCTCTGGGGTACATAGTTGCCAAGAGAGCTGTAGCTAGGAAGTAGGGGGTGGCTGACAGTCCGAGCATTCAGGAGTGGATGAGAGGAATGGATATATATATGACGGCCAAGCGGACCACATATCGCAGCAGAGGCTGCCCAAAGAAAATCCAGAAGATCTGAGACCCATGGAGACGCGGCTTTGGGCTCGATATGGGAGATGACACATAACAATCCGCTAGGCATAGTACACAAGAGACTCAGACATAGGGGTCCGAAGATCACATCGTCCTAGAGACCACCATTGAGGCTTCCCTGAGGCTATTCCCAGGTCTAGAGCGGAACTGTATAACTATGGCCACAAGATACTGGCGGTGTGCATTGACTCATACTTATCAGGGGAGGGAGGTGGTAGGGGGAAAGGGCTTAGTTGATGAAGACCATGCTTGTATTTGTGTGGGATTGAATACTGCAAATGTACAGTGTAAGAACTGTCTTGTGCTGGTTGTTCAGTTTGAAAATAAAAGTGTGCATGTACAAATTAACAGGTGATCACAAAAGGCTACAAAAATCCAAAAGACTGTGAGATATTTCAATTTCAAGTGGAATGTCCGATATAGTAGCCAATGAAGAGGCACCCTCTTGTGTTGAGGAGGTTTCACCCATATATATCAGTGGCTGGTCATCATCAAGTCTAGAATCATTTGAGGCATTGGAAAGAAGCACATAAAGTTGTCAGTAAGAGGGCACACTGAGGACTGGGATATTCATTAATATCATACTATAATGCAATTTAATTACAACCATGTATTAGTGGCTGTATAGGATTGAACACAACGTTACATGCTGGAATGCAAGACTCTATGGGCCATATTATCAAGAATGGCGATAACATTATCACCGCTTTAGCGGCAGGAAACTGGCAGGAGCTTCATTGTGCCACACTGGCATTTGCCCGGAAGGGTGCAGTCTAGCTAACTGCAGGGTAGACTACCCGGACCCAACCATAACCCCATGGGTCTCTCTACTCGTTGCCTCATTGAGGTTTGAATAATTTTGCCAGCTGATTCTGGGTTCCAGACACCTGAATTTAGCACATTTTTGCAATGAACAGAACACAATGGCTTCAATTATGAGCTCACCGGGTGGAACATGATAATTATTGCACCCAATAAGATCATACACTGACGTGTTCAGAATTTTTCGGATGTGATCATTTTTCCATATTCTGAGGATTGCTCGGAAAATGGAGTTCTGTATGTGAATTTTAGTGGTTACTGCATCACAAATTTACGTCCCAGTATTTACTGAGAATTTTCCCCTTTCCCTGTGAATATTGGCAGAGTTGACCTACTGAAATTTACCTGAGGAAAATTGCGGGACTGCAGAGTTCTGCCTTACAAAACTCATAATTCTGTTATCTGCAGTAAAGCGAAATGAAATGGTGCCACTGTTTTCTCTGTATATGCTTCAGTGTGAAATTGAGAAATAAACGTTTCCCCCTAATTTTGTATTTTAAAAATACAAATTATTTGTTGCAATAATTTCCTGGCATAATAGGCCAATGCCAAGTTAATTGACAAAGAACTTAATTTTACTGTGCATACGTAAACTAATATACACTTTTTTGTGCTGCAAAATTAAACAGTCTTGAATACTTAACCAATTCTCACTAAACAACAGATTCATTGGTGAAAATTCTGAATTTGGAATTATTATTATTTTTTAGGAACGGTTCGTTGTCTTAGCATCAGTTTGAAAATACTGTGTGTTTTTAACAGTATTCAAGAGCGGCAGATACCGAACATTCTTATGGTAATAAGGTTTTCAAAGCCCTTCCAGAAACAAAAGGTCCTTTAATAGAATGAAAAACGTGTTATTAAGCGAGATTCTTGCGCTCCTCTTCCTCATGCCAACATAGATCATATGCATACATACATATGCATTTCCGTGCTGAAACATGCAATCTACATTCAAAGAGACCGGAGGTTACAATATTGAACCAGCAACTTCTGACGAGTAAATTTAGGGAGAAGCGCAAGCATTAATTTAGTCCACTGATACGGGGTCTAATTGTATGTTCTTGATATTTTTGGCATTCGTAGTCTGAGAAAAAAAAATACTCACTCTGAGGCAGAGGAAGAGATCGTTTTAATGGCCAAGTCAGCAGTAACCATAATATGCAAATTAGGATTCAACACAACAGGGGTTAGGCGACAGAAGAAAACACCCGAGAGGTTTCTTTTGTCTGGCCAGGCACATTCCTCCATGTGGTTTTAAGAAAGGGGCAGAAAGTATGGTTCTTGGCCTCTGTCTGCCCTTTGATGCCTGGGAAGACCGCGGGGTGGGAACTCAGACAGAGGCTCAACCTGTCTTGTGCCAAGCATCTCTTGTGCCAAGCATCCCATGTGCCGCTGATTCATTCTGCACAACAAGCTTCAGTTGAACATATTGTGACCTGTTGAGTAAATGAAATAAAACACTATCAATGTCTCTTGCGGAACTGTATGTGTAGCAGAAAGAATTTAAGAAAACTTTGATCTACAGGGACACTACTGGACATCAGCACCCACTACCTAGAGGGAGAAAAACTAGCAGTTTTGCAGTCTGAATAATTGAGGCATCAAAAAGTGATGCAAAATTAACATGCAAAAGAAATTGAGATTTGGGAAGTTAAAAAAGTCAAAGAAATTGAGGAAAAACTCAGTAAATAGAAATTCCTGACAAGATGTAATACGAAAATGAGCTCTTATATGCACACATTACCAACATAAATGCCCATGGAAATACCCTGAGGTCATGCCTCCTCTCTATCGATCATATTTGCAGGCCCACTGCAAAGCCCACTTCTAAGTGTAGCAACTGGGCATGTATTGTATTGTAGTGCATTCTTATAGGGCTTCATGTTCCTGATGAGGCTTTAAATCTCTTTTACAGATAGGCAGCACATAACTCAGGGGGAGTACTATGGATGGAAGCCTGTGTGTTCCATGATTACTTTCTTGATGTTTTACGTGAGGAACAGAGATATGGGGGCATATTTACAAGGGGATTGCACCACTGGAGCGTCACTTTTTCCGATGCTCCAGTGATACGATGCCGTGCTCCATATTTACAAGGCGGCGCTCACAGTAGCAGCCGGTGGTGGGAGTGCTGCGGGGCGGTGAAGCGGGGTGGGGGTGGAGCAGGGTGGGGGCTAGTAAATTATGGAATACGGCCGTACAGAGATAAGTAAACAAAGAAATAAATAAAACAAATTTCATTGCACGCGCTGCATTTCCAAATGCGACGCAGCGCGCGCAATGAAATTCGTTTTATTTATTTATCTGCTTACTTACCTCCGTTGGGCCATATTCCATAGTTTACTACCCTCCACCCTGTTCCACCCCCGCTCCGCCTTACCGCCTCGCAGCACTCCCACCACCGGGCGCTCAGCCAATTTGCGTGGCTCAACGCCGCCTTGTAAATATGGGCCTCCTTGCTAGAGTTTTCTGCTGCAAAGGAGTGTGCAATGGGTCTTGCGTTGGGTATTCTCACGCCACTCCCATTACTTTTTGACACTGACCAAGATTTACAAGGATCTGTAAATCAGAGGCAGCGCCACAAACTAACACCTTTGAAAAGGGGGCATTAGAGTGGCGCAACAAGAAGAAATACTTTTATTTCTCCTTGTTTTTTGCTCTTTCTATGTGTTCTATTAATGATTGTTTTTGTGCAGGAAGGTGTCCCTTCCTGCACAAACACAATCATCTCTGAAATGCAGGCACCCTTGCGCCATGGTACAAGGATGGCTGCACTGGCGCTAAGCAGCTTTTTTAGTGCTGGCGCAAGGAAATACAAAGGGGTGTGCCGTATTCTTGTAAATATGGCGAATCCCTGCTTTTTAAACAAATAACCCAGTGTGGTACAGCTAAATTGCTTGTTGCGCCACGCTGCAACATTTCGTTGTAAATAGCCCCCATGGTCTTATGCTTTGTCACTGTTCCTAAGCGTTCATTTCAAGCTGAAGCAGTACATGAGAGAGAACACATAAACATTAAATGTTATTGTATCGGTGGAAAGTGAGTGGATGAATGCTGTGTGGCCTGTACAGTAATTTTGTTGGTCTCATGCATGCATGCCACAGGTTGTGGAAGCCATGTTGCAGCAAGCGTGTAGCTGTGTCTATGCACAGGTGTAGGAGAAACGTATGAGGGAATGCACAGTCATGCGTGCATGCAGATACCTACTGTAACTACCATTTAGAGATTTAAATCACATTGAAATCGGCACAGGAAACGTCCAGTGGAGGTAGGAAGCAAACTATAAGTGTGGGTTTTGTGCAACCAGCCATGGTACTTGCTCTGAGGCGTTTTTCCTGGAGTAACAGTGAACAACCCATTGGAACTGGCATTGTACACCGAGGTAGAGTATGTGCTTTGATGACTTAACTATGGAGCAAAAGGTAAGACCATTTCACTACCTGCCACAGAATATATACTTTGAGGAGTTCATTTAGAACCAACAGGATGCTGTTGCTAGAAATGGGCACAATATATGCTCTACAGGGTCCAATTTAGAATGAGAAAGAAGGAGCCTCTATGACTAATCTTCTGAAGTGCCTCAGAAGTGTCTCCAGATTTTATAGGGAACAACCCAAGGGAATGAGCACTATATAAAAAGTCATGGAAATATATAATCAGACAATTCATTTGTAGATATAAGCAATTTATTATCATCCTGAAATTGTAAAGACAATATACCCATGTTAAATTCACGACCAAAGTATACCAGCAATGTCACTATGCCCAAATTGAGGCAGGTATCCTCATAAACTTGGATGTGATTCTTACATAATGCCCTGATCTCCATCAGTATGGACTTAACAGAATCTTTAGTTGCCCAAGATCATAAAGTCAACCATTTTACTTAGCTTTATGGCTACCACGGAAGCGGGGTACTCGTCTCATGCTGAAACTCATAAAGATATTCATGGAAGGGAGCCAAACAACACAGCTGTAGAAACCACAGTGCACCATTTGAAAGATTTTTGTCCTCACATGTTTGCATCAGCACAAACATAGTTTGGAAATACTGGTTCTAGGGATAAACATCAGTGGAGCCGCTCTATTAGGGCGGAGGAGTGCCGCTCCCCTGCCACTACCAGCGCATAAAACGATAATAAAACAGGTTTTAAAACTGTTTTATTATTGTTTTATTTTAATCCCCTGGATCCACCCCCAGGGATCTGACGAGTCCTGGTGGCGGGTTCAGGGGATGACACTGCTTCTGGGGGAGTGTTGGGCATTCCCTTCACTACGCATGTGCAGTGAAGCTCTCTCCAGCTGCGTTGCTGGGGCTGGAGAGAGCAGGCACAGCTCCCAGTCTGCCTAGGAGCGCAAGTTGCCAGCGCTCAGGCCAATCCTGATGCTGCTTTCATGCAGCATCAGGATTGGCTGCAGTACAGACTGGGAGCCTGTGCCCAGAATGTGGTCCGTCTGCTGCGCTGCCACCTCTGGTGCAGGAAACCAGGGTTCGAGCCTCGAGGTCGCGTCCACATCCTGTGATTCTGGGCAAATCACTTAATCTCCTCGTGCCTGAATGTGTAATGTATATATGGTGCTATGTAAAGCGCTCCAATACCTTCGGGTCGAGTTTGCGCTTTATAAATATGCAACAAAAGGATGTGGCGGTCGATGGCGGCGTTCAGGTACGTTTTTTAATTTATTTATTTTTGTCCCCCGCACCTCCTATCCACCTCCAATCTACAGCCCGGCCTACCCCGCCCATTTGGCAGGGGACGGGCCGCTACTGAGAAACATGATGCATCTGTTCTTTCTTCTATTTCCATACTATGTGTAAATCAAAGGATGAATGCTGTAATATTGACTTCAAGTCAGCAAAGTAAGTGCCCCAAAAGAGCCAGGTGATTCTACAGGTTTATTTGTTTTACAATCCAAGTTAATTCCACAGAATTAAATTCCACATAAGAACAGGGAAAACAAACAGGAGAGCAAAAACAAAAAAAATTGACTAATTTAGAAATCTCTAAGACGTATGGTTTCAGCTCTTCAGGTGGTGACTCCTGGACTCCTGGTATTCAGGAAGATATTCTTGACTACCAAGAAATTATTGCAAAGTTTGATGAGAAAAAGCAGACCAATAATAAAGAAAAAGAGACACTGAAACATCAAATAAGGATAGAGAGCCTCCCATTGTCAGTCAGTGCAATTATTTTGAATCAGACTGTGTCTTTTATCCTGCAAGCCAAGGCAAACCGTTAGCTAAAACGGACACACACTATAAGCTATACAAGAAAAACACTTGGATCACCTCACATGGTGGTAAAAGCGTTTCAAACTATAAGGTGCCCATTCACAAACTGTATTTTGTAGTATGTTTAGTAGTCCTACAATAGTATTGCTAAAGTTCTACGAACTACTACTAACAAACCTACAAGTGTAGATCTCCACCTCTGCTAAGTTTTGTAAGAGAAGGCACTTACACATCTAAGATTACTACTTGGAGTAAATTAGAGTGACCAGGTAAAGTCGTGGGGAAAAAAACTGTTCTCCATTTTTATAGTCAGAACCTGCTTTTAAATTAAACAGGACCAAACTAACAAATGGGAAAGTTTTCCGGAGTAGTAAGGAGGGATTAAAGGTGAATTAGGGACGGGTTTAAGAAGGGATATGCACCCACCCATAAATGAGAAAAGTAATTGTTATTCCCAAACTGCACTTTCAAAGTGCAGTTTTGAATAGACGAAAAAAGACAGAAAACAGTAGTAAATTACTCCTGCTAGTACTGCAACACCCTTCCATTGAAAATAACAACACCATAGTAAATAATGTTGAATACAATTTAAATTATTTTAAATAGTCAAAGTATAAATAAATATAATCTACTGTTAAAATATAGAAAGATAAAGTATATCTATTAGTTATATAGTATTTTAACAATTAATAAATTAATGTAACCGTATTTTTTATTAAAATATATGTACAGTATTATTAATTCTACACACCATTTTATAATTATTAATACATAATAACAAATTATATTTCTTTACGTTATTGGGTAATGTATTTTTTAATTTCCGGTTCAGAAAAATAGTTTTCATTACATTTTTCATTTCATTTAAGTTATAGTTAAATGAAGTAACTATTGCTCACACCTTGAAGCAACTATGACTCATGCCTTCTCCGTGTACTGCTTGTAACCAGAACATCTTACATCACTCCTGAAATGTTCAATGACATGATTGATTGTCACTGATGAGATCTGAAATGACATCGTGTACAACAACACTGTGTTGTGCAATCAGGATTAGTGGAGTAAGTTGGTGGGAGTTGCATTGAGGAGGGTAATTGAGAGAGAGATGTTTGAAAGTGGGGTGAGTTGAGGAGAGTATATCAGAGGGTTGAAGAGGGCTGAGGGGCGAAGGTTGTAAATTTGCCTAGGAATTAAGAGATCGCAGAGTGAAAAGAAGTGGAGAGCAAAGATTTTAAGGTTACCCTCAGCAGTTTGGACCAGAATGTTGCCATTTTTGTATATGGACATGGAGACTTAACCGCAGAAAAGGTGAGATAGGTGATCTTTAGGCCATATGATATTTTGACCGATTGGCCACAGATAGGTTATTCAGAAAGAGATACTTAAATCCTGTGGCACAATGTGTACAGAAGATTAGGTAAATATTTTGGCAACCTTTTTGTTTACAGTAGTAGAGGTCTGATATGAGAGTTTCATGGAGTTCTATGCTTATGGTTTTTGGAGTCAATTTTAGATTGTGTGGGTAGATGATTCTGAAGGATTAGTGGCCAATTTTCTGTTGCTGGGGGAAGGATCCATTGAATATTCGAGGAGGCAGTTTATAGGAAGTTACTAGGCAGGGCCTTTACAGGTGTGATCAGCATAGTGGAGGGTGCGGAGGATCAGTTTCAGTATAAGTACATAGTTGAGTAATGCTACAAGTAGTCAAAAAGCATCAACAAAAGGTGAAGTATGACTCTATAAGCCTGAATCATGTCTGTGTTAAGATAATCACCCAAAGCTCCTTTACCTACAGTATAAATGCCCATAGGGCTTAGGTACATATACAACAGAGGGCATGTTTTGGCATAGTTCTGTGAGGCTTATGATGTTGTTTAGTTACTAAAAGGCATGTCGTCTAGTAGAAATGATGCAGCCCAACGGCCTGTAATGAGAAGGTATAGCAGGGATGTAGACCTTCGCGCCAGGCAGGGACATTGTCAAGAGAAAAGTTTGGGGATGAAGTTGGTAGATGCTGCCTAGGTTTCATGGAAAGAAGCAAGTAGCTTTGGGGGAGTGTTGAGATGGTGCCCTGAGTGTCTTCCATGTCCTTTTAAGAAGAGGCTGATTGTAGTAGTCCGGCCTTCAAGGCCTTGAAAGAATGTAACTAAGACTGAATCAGCAGTCAGTAGGAACCAGGAGATGCAGAGTGTGAGTAGTGGAGAGTACTGACCAGACTAGGTTGGTCACAGTGGATTTGAGTATGATGGCATCCTGGGGGAAGGTGGAGTAAGTTGTGATTCCAGCGCTCTGCTCCATTGGGGCCAGAAATGCATTGATTTAGCCAGAAGAATTATTGGTAACCTTAGATCTGCAGGAGGCCAATCTTTACATTCCTGTTTATGAGGAACATCAGAAATTTCATTTGTTTCCAGTTGAAAATCACCACTTGGAATTTTGTGTCCTCTTGTTTGGCCATGAATTCAGCAATGGAAGTATATGATGGTCTTGGCTCCCCAGTGAGTTTGTTACACAATCAGGGAATTTCATTACACCCATATCTGGACAACTACACCACTCCCCTTCGAAAGTTCGAACAGAATCCCATCTTTAGTAGGTGATTTGGCTTCTTCATTTTCATGGAATCACGATCAACTGGAAACAATCCAAATTGACAGCGTCCAAAATCTTGTAAATTATAAGAGCAAGATTCTGCACAGGAAGATGTCCTTCTGGAGTCCAGAGGTTTGAAAATTCAGAGGCATGTTTCAGCCCTTCTAAATCAGAACTTTTCCAAGGGCAGAGCGTGGCTTCAGGCTCAGCGAGACATGGCAGCAACCATTATGACTGTATCCTGGGTAACGTTCCATTTGAGGATTTTTGTGAGCCATCCTCTTGCACCTTAGAATTCTGCCTCCATGAAACTGTAAACCTAAGTAAAAAGGAATCAACACACCAAGAGAGAGCTTCAGTAGTGGCCGGATCCATTTCATATAAGGTCTGGAACGCCACTGTTGCCACCAGCCTCAAGCTTATCACATGACAGATTCCAGGGGGTATGAATAGGGAGCCTCACTCAACTCTATGGAGTTACAGGCCAGGTGATCTCTATGGGACAAAGCACACTCTTCAAATTGGAAAGAGTTGGAAGAAATCAGGCAAGCACAGTTGGGGTTTCTCCTCAAATTTAGGGAGCTTCAGTATTGATATGAATAAATAATATGACAGCCAAGTATTTTTAAACAGACATGGTTGAACTTGTTGCAGTAGCTTCAATCAATCAATCAATCTGGGGGTTTTAAGTGCGCTACTCACCCGTGAGGGTCTCAAGCACCGGGGAAGGGAGGGGAAGCAGCTCCGGGTCAGCTGAAGAGCCAGGTCTTGAGGCTCCTCCTGAAGGTGTGCAGGGTGGGGAGCGTCTGATGTTGACTAGGTTTTGGCTGCAACGTAGGAGAAGGCTCTTCTCCCGGCTCTGGATCTGCGGAGGTGTGGGATAGTTGCTAGGGCGAGGTCAGTGGAGCGGAGGTGTTTTTTGGGTGCGTGGAAAGAGATTCTTTAATTGAGGTATTTGTTTCCGAAGTCATGGAGGGATTTGTAGGCGTGGGTGAGTAGCTAGAAAGTTTGGCTTTGAAAGCTGTTGTGATTTTTCATTGAGCTGAGCAATATCACTATTGTCTGTCTCATCGAGAGAGTGGATAATACTGCAGTAGACAAACTCAGCTAGGTGTTTGCCTCTTCCGAAAGGTCTTCTCATTTTCATGAAGATCTTCTTTAGAAGGGGCCATCCAATAAGAGATTTCTTTACCAGCAAGGGTTATGTTATCTGCCCAATGTTGATTTCAATGACCAAAGAAGAGGGAACTACAGTGATGCATGCACTGATATGTCATAGGCCTCCAGGGCTTCTATAGGTCTTTCCTCCTTTTCCTATGATTCTAAAAGATTTGTCCAGATGAGGAAGGAGAAGGCTCTGCTAGTAAATGTTGCACCTTTTTCACCCTGCTCATCCTGGATTCCTATTCTTCCTCAGATAGTTATCAGTTACAGAATGGGAGTTTTCCACTCCTACTTTTCCTCTTCTATCCCCTGTTCTGTGCCAAGCAGTGTTGTCACCTCTACACTTGATAGCCTGATAGTTGGAAGGGTAGGTATTAGGAGGAAAGAGCTGTCAAGGAAGTTACCAACAGCAGTACAAGCTTCTAGGAAGTTTTCTACTATATGCTCTTACTCTCGCCAATGGTCTACTTTTTGGAAGTGTTGTGAACAACATGTCCATTTCTCAGAAGGGTGTGTTAGGTGTGCCAACTTAAGACTTCAGTTGGCAGCTTGAAAGTCATTTAGGGTGCCTTGAAAAGAGTTGTTTGCAGATTACGAGCAAGTTTTCTATCTCTCATCCAGCAGTGAAGAGCTTGGTTGCTGATTGGGATTTGGTGCCCTTCATAAACATCCTTTTGAACTTTTTTATTCTATTCCTATACAGTTTCTGATTCACAAAGTTTTCATTCATGTTGCCATGACTTCATCTAAAGGATTGAGGATATTAGGTCCCTTTTTGAGAATTTTCCCAGATAGATTGGTTCTAAGATTAGGCCTTTCTTTTATTAGTGATGTTAATTATGCTTTACATTTAGATCGGGAAGCTATTCTACTGGAATTTGTACTTCATCTAGCTACTACAGATTATGAAGATCTTCATTGCTTGGATCTTAGAAGGCCTGTTCTGGTTTATTTGGAGCATGTATCCTGCTTTAGAAAGGTGGATTCTTTCTTTGGTAATGTTGGTCAAGCTAGAAGAGGTTTGAAAACCTCCACTCCTCCTTTGGGTCACTGTGTGTGTTCAAATACTGCAGTAGATTATGAAGAGAGTCACTTTCCTTGCCCAAGTGGGGTTCAGGGTAAGTCAGCCAGAAGCATGCCGTCTTCATGGCCAGAACAAGCCTCCATTCTGGAAATTCAGCTACTTGAGCTATTCCTTTAAAAGTTGTGAAACATTGTTGTGTCTAATGTAAAGATTGTTGGCATGGAGATTTTGGTTCCGGAGTCCTTTCAGCTGTGTTAATGTTTTTTTACACTAAACTGAATAAAGCTTTCACAAGTGTTGCAGCATGTGATGCTTAGCTTTTTCTGTCTCAATTACCCACATTTCTATTTATTAACTTGGATATTTCTTATTGAATGATATGTAGAACAATGAAGTGGATGAGGAGGTACATGGTATAGTCCTTTCTTCATTGATCTAATGATTAGGACCCAGCTGTCTTCCCCCATGAAGCTATTTTTTAATTTTTCATTAAGGAAGCTTAGGAATGTCAAGAATTTTCAGGTTGTGGTTCCTCTCAATACAATAAAACAACAACAGATTTATAATTGCCAATGTCGTTCAATAACAGTGCATGCCTTTTTTTCTGGGTTTTGGTATAGGTTCACTCTATTTATAACGAAATGAAACACAGGGTCCTTGCCACTTGTATTGGACCCTTTGCTTGGTATTGCTGAGATCACAAACTTTGTTACGCTTCTTACACCATGTTCCAAAATAAAGATTGACTGATGATCATTTAAGGCCCCCATTTTTGTCAGCCCATTTGTGGTACTGACTCCACCTGTGCTGAGCAATACTTTTGGAAGACATCAAAATGCAGCTGCACATTTGCTTTTCTGATTTCCACGATGGGTGCGTAGCCCACTTTCCCTGGCATTGCTTCCCCAGTAGATAGTGCTAAAACAGAATCCTCATCAGAGGCAGTGTTATAGAAATGGGAGCACAGACCAACAGTTTTGCTGGTGTCCACCCAAACTGCATGCATCCAATGCTCTTCGCAGACCTCAGTGCAGGGTGTGCGTGCAGAGACTGTGCATTTCCTACCAACTATGTATGACATTGGACAACTTGACATCTCTAAAATAGTTTTTCTGAACTTGTCATAAGTGGGGAATGCTGCAGGTCTGGTATGATTGATGCTGACTTTTTTAGTGTCCTATTTTTCATAATAAAGCATCCATTTCTGAGGGATTCCATTTAGCGAAATATTTGAGATATCTTCTTGTTTCTCTCTTAATATCTAAGTGATGATGTTGTAAGCCATTTTAACTTGAGTGCATAACAATAATGTCAAAATATCAAGGGGGGGACGGGGAGCGATTTTCAGAGTAAGCTAAGGTCCAGCTCCAATGCTTCCAAGGCCCAAGGCTAAATATCAACAGAATGGATGGTAGCTGTTCCTAAGGAAAGGATAGTTCTCTAAAACCAATTCTGGTTTGAGATATAATGTGTCCAGGTGTTAAATAGGTGGGATCAAAGTGAAGGTAGGGGGATTCATCCTTATAGAACTGGTGCCCTCACACACCCTCGCGGGTGTCGTGCTTCATCATCGGGCTGTGTTCCTCGTGGGGGTGGCGCTGCAGTCCCCCATGGACCCCGCAAGAGAGCTCTTTGTCGGAGATCTTTTTTAGGAGGTGCCACAGTTGTGCAAGCGGGTGAGTGGGCTTGTGAAAGTGGGTGTGTCTGTGCAATAAAATTATCTAGCCAGATCCCCAAAGCAAGTTTATTCCGGGGTACGGAAGATAAATTAAAACATTGAGGACTGGAGTAGATTCTAAACAACAAATAAGTAGGGGAAATAAGTATGCTCCCGCAGCTTTCAGTCCGTATAAGTGATGTGCGCGGATATGGCGGGTCCCTAGTGGATCCTCTGTGCGCTTCGTCAGGACCGTGAATAAGGTGATATAAAAGAATGTAAACCGTGGTAGTCAGGAAAAGACGCCCTGTACTACCACCATACCTATATTAAGGTCAGCATGCGTCTGAGCGCTAGGAAATACGTTTTATTCATATTTTCGTTATCCCAACCTGCAGAGACGAGACTGCACAGAATATGAAATGGAGTACAGTATCCTCAACCAAGTGTGGGTTTCAGTCTCGTAGTCATTCATCTTTAAAATGAGATCCTAACTGCAAATACAAAACAACTAATTTATAGTTTGGTATTGAAACACTTCTATGCAAAGATTATCCACAGCACCAGGGTATGTTCACAAGGCGGAACATACCCTGGTTGAGGATACTGTACTCCATTTCATATTCTGTGCAGTATCATTTCTTTGTTTACTTCTTTTTCTTTTTTTCTTCATGTCTCCTGCAGGTTGGGATAACGAAAATACGAATAAAACGTATTTCCTAGCGCTCAGATGCATGCTGACCTCAATATAGGTATGGTGGTAGTACAGGGCGTCTTTTCCTGACTACCATGGTCTTACATCTTTTTATATCACCTTATTCACGGTCCTGACCAAGCGGATCCACTAGGGACCCGCCATATGTGCGAAACATGTTGACCCCACTTCACGTGCACATCACTTTCACGGACTGAGAGCAGCGGGAGCATACTTATCCCCCCTACTTATTTGTTTTTTAGGATCTATTCCAGTCCTCAATGTTTTAATTTATCTTCCGGACCCTGGAATATACTTGCTTTGGGTATCTGGCTAGATCATTTTATTACACATATACACCCACTTTCACAAGCCGACACACCCGCATGCACAACTGCCGCACCTCCTAAAAAAGATCTCCGACAAAGAGCCCTCTTGCGGGGCCCATGGGGGACAGCAGCGCCACCCACACTATTCTTTCCTTAGGAACAACCACTGTCCATTCTGTTGATATTTAGCCTTGGGAGCATTGGTGCTGGACCTTAGCTTGCTCTGAAAACCGCTTCCCGTCCCCCCCTCTTGATATTTTGACGAATTTGTACGGCAGCCAGCCGTGGGACTTTATTACTATTCTCTCCTTGTGTACTATTTCTACTTTTCTTCCCCTAGAGATAATACATTCTTTAGTGGGTCTGACACTAGCACATGATAAGATTACGACATGGACAACCCAGGCCTTGGCTTTGACGATGACACTGTGGCAGAGATACTGAGGGCACCCTCTCTTCTCTTAGGAGATGGTAGTGCAGCATCCGGTAGCCGCAATGATGGTTGGAAATCCCTTCAAACCCTGAGGATATTACAGATTAAGACGGCTTTGCATGGTATAATTATGACAGAGTACCTTAGGGCCAATATAGCCCCCAATGGCCTCTTAGTAACCCTGTCCCCCAGGATCTTCCTAGAAGATTTGCCCTTCCGTCGTGAATGGTCTAAGATTGCGTGGAAGTGTGTTGATTATCAACACAGCCAAGAGCTTATCAGATGAAGTTCTGATTCAGATTTCTCTCGCAGAAAATGGGCTTAAAGCTGGCATTTCTATCTCTGCCTTCAAATCACGTTTATCTGAAATAAACGAAGAAATGAACAATCACAAGAAGTACTTAACAAAACAGAAAATCCAAAAAATCCAGAAAGACATTAAACGTTTTGATCAAGGTAAAGTCTACCCCTATACCAAAGAGGATTATGTCTTTCAGAGTAACGATATTACATCTGATGAAGGCAGTAGCAATCACTCAACTAGATCGAGGTCTACCAGTAGTGAATGGAGTAACGGGAACAGGAACTACAGACAACAACACAAAGGAGGTTATAGACAACAACCTCCACCTCTATTTCAAGGATTTCCACCACAGCCCTTCCAACCACCTCTGTACCCTGGACAGTGGATGGAACCACAACCTATGTGGAATGTACCACCAGGACATGGTCCACTGATGCCTCAATACCAACAATTCCCGGATCCCCCTTTTCTCAACAGAGGGAGGGGCAGAGGCAGAGGCAGAGGAGGACCCAAAACCGTCCACTGGCAAGACCCGGAACAGATGGTTCTGAGGAGCGAGACAACAAAACCTTAGCAGTCAATCTTTCATCTCAGACTTTAACTGAGGACGAATCCCGGCTCTTGGAGAAGGGCCTTGGTTTTGTCCCGACTCCTAATGAGGACACCTTCAGACTTCATCAAGATCTTCATCAGCTCTTACAAAAAATAAGGCTCAAGGCTTTTTTCAAGGCAAACCAGAGACCCCTATTGTCGGGACTGGTTTGAGGAACAAATCGAAATTTACACATACCACTGCCATGACGCCTAATGAGGTATTAACCTTTGAAGAAGCCATCCTGAAAGATGTCCAGAATATCACCTACACGCATCCATTTAACAACCTTTCAAAGGAAGAGAGGAACTTACTTAAGACCATCATTGAGGATCCCACCATCATCTTAAAGCTGGCAGACAAAGTTGGGGGCATTGTCCTTATGGACATGGACATATATGATGCTGAATGTCTCCGCCAACTGTCGGATACTAAATACTTCCGGCCGATAGACGAGGATCCCATGACCCGTTTGTTCACCAGGATCAGGAACCTTGTATTTGAGGCTGAGACGGAAGGATGGATCTCCGCTCAGGAAGCAGCCTTCCTCACTAATGATGACCCACGTGTCCCTTCTTTCTACACACTTCTAAAGATCCATTAGGGAACCACTCCACCACCCGGCCAACCAATTGTGTCCGGCATTGACTCTCTGCTGGAACCACTCAGCAAATATTGCGACTTCTATCTACATCCTTTAGTGGAAAAGACACCTACATACCTCTTATTTGTTTTTTAGGATCTACTCCAGTCCTCAATGTTTTATTTTATCTTCCGGACCCCGGAATAAACTTGTTTTGGGGATCTGGCTAGATAATTTTATTATACATACACACCCACTTTCACAAGCCCACACACCAGCATGCACAACTGCAGCACCTCCTAAAAAGATCTCCAACAAAGAGCCCTCTCCAGGGGCCCGTGGGGGACTGCAGCGCCACCCCCACGAGGAGCACAGCCCAATGATGAAGCATGACACCTGCAAGGGTGTATGACGGCACCAATTCTATAAGGAGGAAACCCCCTACCTTTACTTTGATCCCACCTATGTGACACCTGGACACATTA
The DNA here is from genome assembly GCF_964204655.1 of Triturus cristatus. NCBI lineage: Eukaryota > Metazoa > Chordata > Amphibia > Caudata > Salamandridae > Triturus > Triturus cristatus. The sequence goes on from NC_140591.1 coordinate 1,216,369,240, forward strand.
TATATCAAACCAGAATTGGTTGTAGAGAACTATTCTTTCCTTAGGAACAGCTACCATCCATTCTGTTGATATTTAGCCTTGGGAGCATTGGTGCTGGACCATAGTTTACTCTGAAAACCGCTTCCCGTCCCCCCCCTCTTGATATTTTGACATTATTGTTATGCACTCAAGTTAAAATGGCTTACATCACCATCACTTAGATATTGAGAGAGAAACAAGAAGATATCTCATATATTTCACTAAATGGAATCCTTCAGAAATGGATGCTTTATTATGAAAAACATGACACTAAAAAAGTCCACAGCAATCAGACCAGACATTTTGCAGAATGGTACCAGAATCCTGGAAAGGGTCCTATTTAATCTGAGTGTGTCAAAGTTTTTGCTTGAGTTCTGGGAAACTATCCTATGAATGGGTTGGTAGATATAAGAGTCTGCCACATACTCAGACTAATTTTCGAAGAGGATGTCAGCAATGCACAATGGAGGAAATCTGCATATCTAGTTGAAACCCGGAGCATTCAAGTTCAGACCTGGAACTTTGCAGTGGTATTGTGCATTTGGAGACTTCTCTGTAGACTTCAATACCATCAATCAATCAAGACTCTGGACAAGTACATGGTGGTAGTGTACCAATCCATAGCTGCTCCTGGTCGACTTTTTATAATATTTTAGCAAACTCTGTAATAGAGGTGAGCGAGCCAACAAATTAACGCGGAGAGCGGAGCCAAAGCCAAGGGTCTGGCACAGATCTTACAGCCCGTGCATGAGTCGAGACCTGAAAAAACTTGCTATGTAAAATCATAGACCAAACATCACGTACAAAATAATAAAGTCTCTTAAAAATTCTAAATGGTTTATTTCTGTAGCATGTGGAAGCTTTGACATTTAGGGCCTAATTACGATGTTGGTCAAAGTTGCCTCCTACCGACACCGTTTTGGGGAAGGAACCGGCCGACCGTAGGTCAGTGGTGCCAACAACCCCATTGGGTTGTGACCGCACATGGTGCGGTCGCAAACTTCCATTTTTCAATGGGAGCTTGTGCGGCAGGCTGAAACCGCCCGCAGCAAAGCTCCCATGGAAAAATGGAAGTTTATACGCATCCCATGGTCACCATTTGTTGTTTATAGGGATGCAGAAATTAAGTCACTTGCCCAGAATCACAGGATGCTGAGCAGCGCTGCGACTCAAAGTGGGTTCCTCGATCCAAAATCAATAGCTCTTGTCCCAACGCCACATACAGAGGACGGGGAGGGAGGTAGACAGAAACCACATGAAAGCTCGGTACGTTATGGGCTCAAGGTTCCAACAGAACCTCGAGATGAGCAGGGCCAACCCGGCCAACCGGAAACAGCTGACATTAACTAGAACTGATATATTAACATAAACATTAGCCTCAGAGAGAGAGGTGTTAGACCAGGTTGACTTATCGATCTCACTTTGTCTGGAATTTGTATCAGTAATCTGGATCAGACATTGGGTGCTGTAAGTGATACACCCTCAAAATTGGCAAGCACTATAATACAAGTGTGTTAGTGATATGTAAACATTTGTACTTCAGAGTTGCAATGATGCTTTCCATGAATACTCTAAGAACAAGTGCTTAAGTGTTAACTTGGTTAAAATTCAGATTGTATCCTTCAGTAAATGTACAGGTGGTCTTTACTTGCATTATGGTAGGAGTCAGTTAAGTCATACAAGTACCTTGTATTAAATATTGATAGTCAATTATCCTGGCAAGAACTTTTGACCTACAACTGCAGTGGTCTAAGAAATATAAAGAATATCTGATGTTTCCAACCTTAGTGTGGAGCATGCCCATTAACTGCGGTCCAAAAAGGTTTTCTGCCCAAAACAAGCAGCATGGATCAACAAGCATTGGCATAGCCAATAGGTCTCGCCTTTGGAACCTTATAAGTATTTAGTTATGCAGTACAATATCCTTGGTGCAACAACATCAACTGTTGCATGTCTAAACACTTATAAGGTCCTAAAGGAGAGACCTATTGGCTATGCCAATGCTTGTTTATTTTGAGAGGGAGAGTACCTGCACTTCTCAAGAGTGACATAATATGTTTAATTGGAGAGTACAGCACATCTTAGAAACAAGCAGGTACTCTGGTACAGGGTACCTGCACTTCTATTTTTCCATTTCAAGCACTGCCTCAGACCCTATCTTTGCCAGGGGTCGCTCTTAAGGATTTTGGGGAGCCAAGGAAAGACATATTTCAACTGTTTATGAGGGAAATCTATTTCTGAAAGTTTGTTTGGTATCACATGGGCTTCAATTATCAGAAAATTGGTAATAAAACAGCTGAAGAGACGCCCATCAGGTGAACGTTTTGACTCCTGCACCATCACAAACATGCACTTCTCCAAGAACCGGACAAAATTCCGAATTCGTACCCCTTTAAATTTGAATTCCTTCAGCCTTCAAATTTGAATTCCTTCATCCTTCGATCTACATGTACCCGACTCTCCCGCTAGCTGGTCATGAACGCAAGAGCAAGTAGACAAACCTCTACGCACATCGGGTGGCGTCGGAAATTACATAACCTGAAACGTTTTGGTTAACATTTTGAAGCACGAAGGTGAGGGGACAATTGAAGTGCCTTTGAAGGGAGGTAATGAACACCTCACCTGCTGCAGTTTATGTGTGTTGGTTGTCCGAGAGATCTGCTGGGGAAAGTCTGAATATTAGGTTGTATTTCATGCCACAAGCTCGTATTAGGTGGTAATTGTGGGGAATTTTAGGTTCAGGATTGGAAACGCTACAATAGTGAGCCAGTAATCCTTTTGGAGGAGAAAATGAAAAGTACTTTTGACACAGTTACGTAAAGCATGGGTTGTTATAGACTAAAATCCATTTTTGGAACTTCAAATGTATGCATTCCTTTGTGGTCTGAATGTTTTCGTTAGGCTTTCGTAAGCAGCAAGTGGTCTAAGTTTTTCGGTGATCCCTAGCCCCTTTCGCGTTTTCAACATTTGTATAATAGCTGAAAATGATTCCCTTGTTGGAAACACCAGGTGGATGATAATCTCTCATGATGATCAACTCTCTCGGACGTGACACAAAATCGTGTATTTTAAGTTTGCGCGTGTAGTTTGAGCGCTAGAAAAACAAGCACTGCAACACAAGCGCGGCCCCGCGGCCGCGAAAGTTAATTGTGAGAGAGAGGGGGAGCGGGAGGTGAGCCCGCGAGTGGTGTGCGTGAGTGCACTGGGGAGAGCAGTCTGCTCTTTTTGGAAGCACATACTCGTGCTTGTGGCGTGGTGCTGCACACTCCCGCAAGGTGGATGCCGCCACAAGCACGAGTATGTGCTTCCAAAAAGGGCAGAGCGACGACTAAACGTCTCCTATGCAGTGCAGCGCATGTGCGCTGCGTAGGCAAGACCTGAAAACCCTGGTTGTGACCATACAAAAAGAGGCATTTCCTTACACTATCAAACAGAAATTGCTTTGATGCTTAGAGGCATTTCCTTACACTATCAAACAAAAATTGATGTGAGGCTTGTTCCTAAAACACGTCCACAGTTGTTCGTAAAATAGTTTTTGGAAACAAGCCATGAAAAGGCATAAAATCTCCACGCCCTCACGTCAAGTCACCTGTGAGCCACAATGGTATTTACAATATCAGTGTAACAAGGAGTCATGACAGAGCAAGGTCCGACATGCTTCGACATGTCCACAGCTGAAGCATACGATAACTGAAAATGTGCAAAGCTAAGAGTACTAGGGGCCAGGTTACAAAGATTGTACCAGTGTAAGGCAATTTTTCACTGGTTAATGTGCAGCTCTGCTCCGTCATTTGCATGTACTGAGCCGTTCATAGATGAAATCTTCACTGAACGACTCGTACAGAATAATGTCCTTTGCAAAGGCCAGTAAGTGCAGATCCTGTTTTTGCTCTGGTGATTCGAGGCAAAGAAGGGCACCAAACGGCAAGTAGTGTCAACACAATGGTTTCCCTGATATTTGTCTTTAATTTTCATTACTTCATGTGCCCAGCCGGAGGCTCTCAGCAGCGCCGCCGGCTGGACACATGAAGTTATGAAAATTAATGAGAATGTCAAGGAAATCATTGTGTCGACACTACTCACAGAAATGTTGTGTCATTTTGCGTGTGCTCAGGATATTGTTTAAATTTGTAGGATCCTTAGATCTTAATTTTTGAGGTGTTAGGATGAATCCCCCTCACTTGAGCACCGCACGTACATTGACTCCAAACCAGTGCTTGGAATAGAAAAATAGAAGTGCAGGCACTCTGGCATAGAGTACCTACTTGTTTCTGAGAAGTACCGGTACTCTCCAATTAAAAGTATTGTACTTCTCTAGAGAAGGGCCGGTACTCTCTCTCTCAAAATCAAAAAGTGCTGGTACTCGGTACCGGACAGTACAGGCCAATTTAAAGCCCTGCTCCAAACCCCTTACTATTACGTTTATTTGGAGCGCCACATTGTCGCCTAGTGTTCATTCACCCCACTTATTTTAAGGGTACCAGACGGCACCAGTGCAAAGCTGCGTTATGCCAATGTTTTTATGCAATTAAGTCCCAGTTAGAGAAACGGAGGTTCTGAAATACACGCACACACAGCTCGTGGAACAGGGGTCTTTAAAATATGTGTTTGAAAAAGACAGTGTGAGATATCTAGAAGCAGGAATCCATGGCACAGACAGCTCGGGGCTGATCCATGCTTACAAGATAAGACAGGTCTCTGCCTTTCTTTGATCCATTACAGATGAGTCCTAATGACAGCTTCTGCCCCCTGCTTGGAAACACAGGAATCCCCTTTGTTGCATTATGCAGAACATCATTACTGACAAAGTACAAACTGGAAGCGCGCCATTTGCATAGCCTGCAAGCACACTCCAAACCGATGGGAGATATGCGCGTGCGCCGCCCTTGCCACTGTTTGCATATTGTGGCATTGATGGCGCTGATGTCTGCTCTCTTCAAATAAAACACAGATCTCACGCCCTTTTGCCCGAATGCACTTCGGGCCGAAGGAGACGGCTGGGCACTGAGGAAAACTCCCTTGCAAGCTATGCATTCAGGATAACGCCTCTTATCAGCTGGGGGGTTAGCCCCCTCCTCGACCTGGGGCGAGAGCTGCCCGGGTCATACACATGCGAGATAGGAGGACAATTACAGCTCACGACCTCTGATACAGAGTCTGTGCTCTTGTGTTGGGAGACGGGGCCTGCTCTCGATAACCCTTCTAGATAAGCGAGCCACCTCACCTGGGAGGGGTTCCCGCCATAAATCGCCGTCCCATCTGTGCATGCCAAGCTGACTGCAGGCCCGTTTAAATATAGCCCAGGACAGTGCAGATAAAAAACAGAACTGGATACTTTGAGAGATGTGGGAAGAAAACGATCTGCTCCGGAGAATTGTTTCAAACATCTTGTTCCAGCCCTGCGTTCTTATCTGCTCTGCCAGCAGCGTATCTAATAACGAAGTCTGGAGGCAGCGGGGCGCTCGGAGACAAGGACGCGCGAGACACTTCCGAAAGTTCTGTGGGGCTGTGAGACTGCGTTCGGCATCTGATCCTAGTGAAAATTCAAGCTTTGGAACAATCTTTTTCAGTTTTATCACTGTGCCCCAAGAATAACACCCTGGAAAAACACGTGTGTAGTGATATATTTATACCTATATATATTAATGCATATATTATTACACCGCAATAGATTGTGATATAAATAAAGTTAAGTTCGATTTTTTTTAACGAGTCTTCAAAATCGTACACCGGCGCCCAGCAAAATTTTACCTCAAACTCCGACCTTTACAGATAGCAGGACACATACTTTCCAAGAAAGAACATTGAGGGGCTTATTTACAAGTCCCTTGGGCGGCCAGTGGGTCACTTTATGACAATCCGGCGGCGCCAAGTGCAAACCCATATCTACAAAGCCACTTTGCTTGGCTTTTCATGGTGTAAGGCAACGCAGCACAAGTCGCTGCACTGCATCAGGGAGGCGAGGCGTTCCATGGGTGTTGTGGTGGGTGTTCCCACACAACACCCATGGTTTTTGACGCATTACCAGATTTTCAAGGATTTGTGAACCTGGGAATGCATCAAAACTGTATACCTCCCAGGGCAGGCATAACGAGGAGAAATCTGTTTATTTCTCCTCGTTTTAGGTCTCGCTGAGTCAGCGTGCATGCGTTGCTCAGAGAGACATTTTGTATGTGAGTTTTTAAAGTGCTGCTGGCTGGCCTACCGCTTGCGTTCACGCGAGCTCGCACGAGCGCATCTGCCAGCTTTCAGCCCCGCACCGCATCGCACACCACTCGCCAGCCTACTTTTGCCATCGCGCGCGCACACCACTCACGCGGTGCGCGCGCTTATTAAAATTCCTTTCCTGTCCACTCATCAGCCTACGCGGCACGCACTTGTTTTTGGGTTGATCTTGAGTGGATGAAAGGGTGGATGGCCGTGCTTGGATATGAACCCGTGACATTCATATCATTAACAGTATGAACTTCTTTGCTTCTAGCCTAAAGAGTCAAAGCTTAGAATGTCAACGTCATGCGTGTAGAGCGACAGCCCTCATTTAATTTGCCACAAACCCTCCCTTAATATGGCCACTAACCCTCCCTTAATTTTGCCACACACCCCTTCGCACATTTCACTACATAACGATTACCAGATGAGGTGCTGCCCGCTGTGATTAAAAGTTCCTTCGTTAAGCACCGGCGACATGTAGTAATGTAGTCGGCCACTTCAGCACATTCCAAATACTGTTCCATTGGACTTCATCGTAAGGTAACAGCTCCAAGAGAACAGGCTGCATTACAAGTCATTTAGTAACCCGTAATATGAAGTTGATGGAGCCTTTAGTAGGCTCAATATCCTGTGACTCTGGCAATTTACCTAATCTCCTGGTGCCTAACAAAAAGGAATGTGTCCTTGTGTAACGTAATTGGTGTTCTTGTAAAGCACTCCATTACCTTCGGGTCGAGTTTGCACTATATAAAACTGCAAAAAAACCAACCCTACAGCAGGAGCCCTTCGTATACGACCAGACCTTTCCCTAAGTGCCTCTCGTGGCTCCAAGCCATCGTGTGCCTGACGGGAACAGAGCGATGGGCAGGCGATCAGAGCGTTCTCTCCTCATGCCAGCCTCTTACAAGGTGTCACCAGGGTTAATGTTTCTATGGTGCATTTTTTTCAGAAAGGGATTCCACTTGGAGCACGCGAGCCCTGCAGCGGCTTTCTTATTTCAGCGTGGCATACTGTTACAGCGCTGTGCAAATTACATCACTCAGCTGCAGAAAAAAACCTTTGCAATGCAATAGGTCTCGCATTCGCGAGAGTTTGAGCTATTGGCATTGTAAATGACAATGCCTTTTATTTGTGTTTTCAAAAGAGATTAATAAAACGCATGGTCATTTACAATGACAACAGCTTAAACTCACGCAAATACGAGAACTATTGCATTGCAAATGCTTGTTCCAAGATGGCGTCGATGAGGGAGAGTGACACCGGATTGTGGCTGCACATCAAATTGGGATCCGTGGACGAGCTATGGGCGCCGCCGAAATCGCCTCCCTCCTTACCGTCTTCGTCATCAACAACATCCGTCCCTGCTTCCACAGCTTGATTCCAGTGGCATGGAGAGGGGCCAAGTGTCCTACTGGACGTCTCTAGCGTGTGTTATGGGTTGTTAAAATCAGGAAAAGCAGTGACTTGCGTGTTTTTCTGCCTTGTGCAGAGGACATCTCGTACAGTCTGTTTTACTGTATTTTTCAAACTGAAAATATTTTTGTAACGTAATTGCTGGGAAAGGGATTCCACTTACTTATCCTGATATGACACGTTGGAACAGAAAATATTGTATTAATTTGGAAGGATACTTGGTTCCCAGTTGTGAGTTGTGGGTGTGTTCTCGCCGTATACTTCGTTGCATTGAAACTTCCGTTTACTAAATACCTTTTGGTCAGCGAATTTGTTGTTGCTAACTGAAATGCACCCCTGTATTTATCTTTGCTCGCCATAAAAACACAAAGCTGCAGTCAGACCTGTCACTTCTGATTTGAAGTTGCTAGAATTGGCGGTTGAGCAAGGTGCATTATTCAGCAGTTGTATGTGCACCGCCCACGCATCAGAGCCTAAACATTGGCCCCTTTTATGTATAACTGCAGTTCTTTTAACTATTTCATTAAATCTGATGGTGCATTGTTTTATTAACGACTGCACCTCGGAATCTTTTTTCATCGCTCGCGGAAAAGACCTGCTGATCATTTACCGATTGGATTCTTTGTTACTTTTCTGGAGGAGTATCATACATATAGCGTGGTATTTTTTTTCTTTTTTTAATCAAACGTTTACCGCTTTTATGGTGAAATCCTTTCAGACATCATGCACACACCAAAAGTCATTCTGCAATTATGAATTGTTTACATTTGCAAATACTAAAAGGCAGTGCTTTAAATGGACAAGTACTGAGTACCTGCACCGCTCAGCACTGCTGCAGTACATTTAACGGGAGAGTGTGGCACTTCTCAGGAGCAAAAAGGTCTTCTAGATAGTGAGTACCCACTCTTCTATTTTTCCATTTAAAGCACTGCATGTGGGAGGTGGTTCTCCAAAGGGGCGTGGTCTATGTAATTAAAGGTGTGGCTTAAACACATATTACATTTCCTAACTGTCAACTAGAACAACAAGCATTGGCATAGCCAATAGGTCTCGCCTTTGGGACCTTATAAGTGTTTAGCCATGCAACAGTTGATGTTGTTGCACCAAGGATATTGTGCTGCATAACTAAATACTTAGAAGGTCCCAAAAGCGTGACCTATTGGCTATGCCAATGCTTTTTATCTCTTTCGATGTGTGCAGCATTCTGCTGCACACATAGAAAGAGGAAATCACCCCCATTGATTGTTTTTGTGCACAAAGCTGTCCCTTCCCGCACAAATACAATCCTGCCAACAATGCAGACACCCTTGCACCATTGTGCAAGGGTGGTGCCTGCATTGGAGCAAGGCACCATATTGTGCACTGGTGCTGGCTGAAAGAATGGAAATGTACTATATCTTGTTATTATCGTGCATTCCTGTCCTTTCGATTTGGTGTTAAGCAACACAGCAAAAACACTTGTTGCGCTGACCTGCTCCAAATCCTTGCAAATGAGGCCCTCAAGGTGCAACCAGGGGCTATATACTGAAGGCCCCATTTACAATGATTTGGTGTAGGGCACCCGAAAAGGGCTCTTTTTTGAAAATCTTTTAGGCCCAAATGCCGTATGTGAAGTGAGGTGTAGGGCCAGTAATTGTAGATTGGTGACGTAATTGAGTATATAGAAGTGTGGTGATGTTTAAAATAGACTAAGTAGATTTCTATTGGAAATTTTAATAAGTGAGTCCACTTGTCTGGTTAAAAGTTGTGCTAGCAGAGGATGCAATGATCTTTATTAGCTAAAAATTAAGGTCTGCATGTTTCTTACCGTGGTAGTCTAGAGAGATCAAGTGGCAATTCATCAGGATCAGGAGTCTAATCTACACAATGGATATAATCCAATTCTTGTCCAGATATTCCAACAACAGGAAACCTAATTGTGGTGTGCCTTGATTCAATTCTTTTAAAAGGACTGACCCGATTAGAGTGGCTCGTGTTGCCTCCTCAAATGAGGACAGAGAAAACGCTTAATTAAGTGAGCTACGTCATCACACCAGTGCCGGACACCGTACCCATACTCTGCTGATTCGGGAGCCATGATATGATTCACAGACTTTAGAAAGTACTCAGTCTAACACAAGGTTCTGTTGCTTAGTGAGGTTGAGATGAATTATAAGTTACATTCAGAATAACAGGTGGGAAGGGGTTTAAAGGACCTTTTTTCAGGAGTCCTAGGGCAATCAGGTATTACTGGGCTTAGATTGTGACATTCAGGTGTTACTGGGCTCAGATTGTGACAATCAGTAATTTGATTTCTGTCTGGTCAGTACTTTAGTTACTACCTTACTTACCAGTGCTTAGAAGCAAAAATAAATTGCCTGCTGAGAGAAGGAAGAAGCCTGCCAACCATGCATGAGAGGTGACTGTCCTAAAAGCATCAGTAGCAGCTGACCCCCAGTGGTGTGGGGATCACCTAAAGAAGAAATAACATGGAGTGTGATCTGAGTGCCCTGTGGAGCATAGGCACATTCTCTCTGTGTTAATTAATTTCTGAGTGAGAATGGTGGACAGTGGTTGTTGCTGCTGTATGAAAGAATAGTAAAAGACACACAATTGATGGACGGAATGCAGAACAAATCAAAACATTCACCCCCAGTCAAGAGATCTGGGTTAAATCCATCATTCTTTTGCTCATCATGCCACCCCATTTCGGGGTTTCACCCCTCTTCAGCCAGGATAGCTTGATTCCAGTGGCATGGAGAGCATGGGACCCACGTCTGGGCATACACTTCCCACTCAGGGTGACAAATGCAAAAACAACAGTTGATGGACAGAATGCAGAACAATGTCATACATTCACCCCAGTACAGAGATCTGGGCCTAAATCCATCGTTTTTTTGCTCACCATGCCGTTCCAGTTTGAACCCAGCCATATGCAAATCAGTCTTGACCCTGTGCCTCATGGGTACAGTCCAGCCCGAACTGCCAAGCCAGGTCCTCCCTGGACTGGAAACAAGCATCCTAGGACCGGTTTCCGGGTTTCACCCCTCTTCAGCCAGGATAGCTTGATTCCAGTGGCATGGAGAGCACGGGACCCACGTCTAGGCATACCCTTCCCACTCAGGGTGACAAATGCAAAAACAACAGTTGATGGACAGAATGCAGAACAATGTCATACATTCACCCCAGTACAGAGATCTGGGCCTAAATCCATTGTTTCTTTGCTCACCATGCCGTTCCAGTTTGAACCCAGCCATATGCAAATCAGTCTTGACCCTGTGCCTCATGGGTACAGTCCAGCACGAACTGCAAAGCCTGGTCCTCCTGGACTGGAAACAAGCATCCTAGGATCGGTTTCGGGGTTTCACCCTTCTTCAGCCAGGATAGCTTGATTCCAGTGGCATGGAGAGCACGGGACCCACGTCTGGGAATACCCATCCACTCAGGGTGACCAATGCAAAAACCACAGTTGATGGACAGAATGCAGAACAATGTCATACATTCACCCCAGTACAGAGATCTGGGCCTAAATCCATCGTTTTTTGCTCACCATGCCGTTCCAGTTTGAACCCAGCCATATGCAAATCAGTCTTGACCCTGTGCCTCATGGGTACGGTCCAGCCCGAACTGCCAAGCCAGGTCCTCCCTGGACTGGAAACAAGCATCTAGGACCGGTTTCGGCGTTTCACCCCTCATCAGTCAGGACAGCTTGATTCCAGTGGCATGGAGAGCACGGGACCCACTGGATTCAAGCTATCCTGGCTGAAGAGGGGTGAAACCGGTTCTAGGATGCTTGTTTCCAGTCCAGGGAGGAGGACCTGGCTTAGCAGTTCGGGCTGGACTGTTCTCATGAGGCACAGGGTCAAGACTGATTTGCATATTGCTGGGTTCAAACTGGAATGGCATGATGAGCAAAAAAACGATGGATTTAGGCCCAGATCCCTGTACTGGGGAAAATGTATGACATTGTTCTACATTCTGTCCATCAACTGTTGTTTTTGCATTTGTCACCCCGAGTGGGACGGGTATGCCCAGACGTGGGTCTGGTGCTCTCCATGCCACTGGAATCAAGCTATCCTGGCTGAAGAGGGGTGAAACCCTGAAACTGGTCCTAGGATGTTTGTTTCCAGTCCAGGGAGGACCTGGCTTGGCAGTTCGGGCTGGACTGTTCCCATGAGGCACAGGGTCAAGACTGATTTGCAAATGGCTGGGTTAAAACTGGAATGGCATGATGAGCAAAAAAACGATGGATTTAGGCCCAGACCTCTGTACTGGGGTGAACATTTGACATTGTTCTGCATTCTGTCCATCAACTATTGTTTTTGCATATAAAAGAATAGTGGCTGAGGTGGACTGTGCCAATGCAACTATGAACTGTGACTGAGGAGTACTGTACTACTGCAGCAATGAACTGTGCCCTAGGTGGACTGTGAGGCCACAGCTACAAATGGTGCCTGAGGGGGGTTGCGCCGCCACCAAGAGATTGTGCCCAACATGACTGTGCCCCGGGGTATCAAGAACTGTGCCAGGGGTAACATCCTGCTGCAGTTGAAGATGAAGCTTTGGCTGGCCTCGTGCTGCTCTGACCATTGACCATTGACCCTTAGACGCCCAACCTCTGTACCACATCCCAGACTCAGAAGTGGGTCCACCATCCACTTCACCCATGACTTGAGCAACCACCCATCTGCGAGGACGTGGGATGGTGGCATCTTCTACTATCTAAGATTTAAGCAACGATCATCAAACCTTCAGCGGCAACAATAGCCTTAGGTCCTAGTGCGGATATAATGTTAATATGGCACCCTATGGATGAGTCAAATGGCCACATGCCTCTTAGGTAACACAAACCTTTCTTCGTCAATGGAAAGGAAGTATCAAATTTTGCTTAAGAAAAACCTGTGATTCCCTTAACTGGCCACCAAGTAAGGAACTTTGGTGCTTAATACATTGTATTCCTAAAGGATTATTCATATGTGCATCACAGCCCCCTCAATACATAAAGCACTGCCAGACACGTAGTAAATGCTTGTAGGCTATGAGTTTTGGAAGGACTGAGAACACACAGCATTGATTTCTTAGCACCAGGTGACAGAGAGATTGACAGGATAGATCCTAATCATTCCAACCATCTCCAGTTCTCCCCACAAAGGGAAATGGCCATTTCAGGTGGTAAGGAAAAGATCAGGCAGGGGTCAGAACTTTCGCTGTTTAACCAGTTTCATAACTTTATATTAAAAGAGTACTATTTGCCAGGCTTGTTTGTGTGTTTTTTTTTTTAAAGTGTCAATAATATCAGACAAATGGTCTTATAAGTATTGCAAGGGCAATCATGCAGATAGAATAGTATGAAATCCATACTCAGACAATCGCCCCTTGAAAAGGCAATTGCTCGGCAATATTATATCACTATTGATGGAGGGGGACATGAGCACATGCAGAGAATACAAACGAAGCAGTGGTCCGTGCAGGTAAGAGCGGTCGGGCGGTGGGGCCAGGCTGGGCGGATTTAGACGGACGATGAGGAGAGAAAATTAAATAAATAATTGGTTTTCCCTCATCCTCGTCCGTCAATCTCCCCCCACCACCCAGCCCCACCGCTCTTACCTGTACGGGCCGCGGCTGTACAAACGTATGAAATCACAAGGATTGAGAGTTCTACTGTTATTTCAAGATGGGTTTCCACTTATGCAGTTGCAATATGTGTTATATATTCAAATTTATGGCTGTGTCCCTCTGATAAATGTAAGCTTCCTAATCTGTTACATACTCCTTTTCCCTAACTCAATTTACCCAAAACCCTCTCTTTTTACACCACTTCCTTTAGTTGTGCGAGAAAAATATTTTACCCCCTTTACGGTTATACAGTATGCTTTGTTTTGCCATATTTTTCTTAGCGCTTAGTTGATTAATCTATGGTGAAGTCTATTATCCAGTACTTTTATACTCTTTTTTTTTAAGAAGGAGCATGAGGTTGACTAACTTCTAATTTTACCTATTCCTAAATGCAGTCTAAAGATTTTAAAACAAAATTGTCAGAGAATTAGTGAGTAACTTTGTTGGTGGCTAAAGTATAAAGTACCATGGAATGTGAAGACAATATGCACGACCTCTTTTTATTCTGTGATACTATCATGCGCCATTCATATGAAACAGAGATTTGGCTTTCACAAGATATCGATCGGGATAGGTTGTCTTGACAAATGAAAGCAGTTCACACAAAATGTTGTGTGGCTGGGGTCTCTGGCCTGTAGAGTGTGCCTAAGGATTAGACAACAATTTTAGGACTTTGCAAATGGACAACATATGTATAGTGATTTGCATCAGTCAATTGGATGTTATAGTATGTTACTTGAATTTGTAGAGTGCGACTTATCACCCGAAAGGGTATCCAGGCATTGAATGCCAAAGTGAATAACATGCCAACCAACCAATGAGTGAAGAAAGTTGAATGAAAGCCCCCTCTAAGTAGGTATATATGTATTTTTGTATACATTGTTAGGTGGGGGGGGGGGAAACAGCACAGTTTGAAAATCACAATTGAGGGGCGCATGCTGAAAAGCATGATGCTGGTGAAAGGCCAATACAGGGCAGCTCAGAGATAGCTCATACAGCGCCTGCTGTGACTTTGTCGCAAATTGTAACTCTGGAAATAACAGACACTGTTTAACTTATGTAGGGGCGGTCACATCGCAGAAACCATGAAAGGTCATGGATGGGAACCTGCAACCTCTTGGTGACCACAGTGCTCCAGCACATGCATTACCTCAGTGAGTTACCTTACCAGCCGTAGGAATTAGGTGATCACAGCCCGCAGGGCTCCTCCTGATCCTTCCGCTGCTGTCCGAGTCTCCCGCTGCTGTCCCTTGTCCTGCTGCTATGGATGGGTCATACAAAATGATTTGAAGGACTAGAAACAGTTTCATGTAGTGTCAATGTGTTTCCATACATGCAGTGTTCAAAATATCTCTGAGACTTTCACAACCTGATCATGAACAGAGAAGGCTTTGTCAAAATCCAGGACACGTAGGATCACCTGAAGATAAATAGATTTGCAACTTGCAAAGATTCTCTGTTGCCTCAGCTTTTTAGTTGGCACTCCTGTCCAGAGACTGAGGATGTTGGGGGTTCAAAGGATCTGGTCAGAATCTTGAAACACTTCCATGGACACCATTTACCTGAATGTCCAGGTCAACTGATTCAACGAGAAAAGTGATCGGTGACCCAGTAATAGAATGCACTGTTTTGAATGTCACCGCTGTGCTACACAACAGCTTTGGAAATGTTAGTTGATTACTTGCCCCTATCTCCTCAGGAGAATTTACTGGCATGGCACAAACCAGAGGTGAAGAAGCTGGGTGAAGGATACTTTCTTGTGCCAGGTCTTTTATGAAATTGTGATCCTGTAGCAGGGAGTCAGGGACCATTGAGACTTCTAACAAGTACTGGGGATGATGGTGTCTCAAACAGAGGTTTAATGCCATCCAGCACTTAGAGTGTAAGAAGTAAATTGATTACCACAGATGATTCAGAAATGTAAACAGTACATGACACTCAAAGTAAATATATATTTTTACCTCTGTTCTTTTTAGAATGTCTTAATTGGTGTAAAAAATGGCTTAAGGGAATAATTCATTGATATGCCATTTAAAGATAATCCAGTTGAGAAGGCATCGTATTTATGTTGCAAAAGGAGAACTGAAGGGGGTTATTTTGCTGCTTTTGGGTTGGCACACAAATTGGAAAGTGTTGTTTCAGCATCTGATGGTGAGATTATCATTACATTGAGCAAAAATAATGGGGTGACCCGGTGTCCCTCAGAACCTGGGTGGGCGTATTATATAAATACAATGGTTCTGTCGGGAATTTCTAATTTCTTTTAGAAAGTTCAAAAAATATTCATTACATGTAACAGATATCAGATAAATGAGGAAAAAAGCACACACCAATAAAAAGTTTGCAATTTGGTAATTTAAGGGAATAAAGTATTATGGGCTGTCGTAATACATAGCTTCAAAAGAGCAAAATATTGGTGACTTGTGGTGATAAAGTGACATGTGATGATAAATAGTATATACAATATATTTCAAATGCAGTAAAAGTGAATAAGTAGAATAGAAAGGTACATTATTTCTTGATATGTCTTTATGGTTTTTCACATATGCTACAAGATCCTATGTGAATTAATCTGTGATCAAAAGCATTGTGTAGACATATAAGGGTGCGTCGACGTTTCGACTCCGTGTACTGCGCAAAATAAAATAAGCGTCACGGCGGGTCTTCCTCAGGACAGTGCAGATGGGTATACAGCCCAAGCGCAGATTTAGGTTAATATCTGCGGGCGAGAAGGTTTTCTCAGTTAAAGGTGTAGTCCTGGTGAATCAGGAGGAGGCCTTGAAGATTTTTGAGGTAAAAGGATGACGTCTACAATAAATTTGGGGTTTTAAGCCAGTTGCATCATTTACGCGATCTGTAGTTCAACACGTCTTGTCAGCTCTCAGTCCGGTGGAATTGAGAGCTGACAAGACATGCTGAACTACAGATCGGGGTCGAAACGTCGACGCACCCTTATATGTCTACACAATGCTTCTGATCACAGATTAATTCACATAGGATCTTGTAGCATATGTGTAAAACCATAAAGACATATCAAGAAATAATGTACCATTCTATTCTACTTATTCACTTTTACCGCATTTGAAATATATTGTATATACTATTTATCATCACATGTCACTTTATCACCAAAAGTCACCAATATTTTGCTCTTTTGAACTTATATATTACGACAGCCCATAATACTTTATTCCCTTAAATTACCAAATTGCAAACTTTTTATTGGTGTGTGCTTTTTTCCTCATTTATCTGATATCTGTTACATTTAATGAATATTTTTTGAACTTTCTAAAAGAAATTAGAAATTCCTGACAGAACCATTGTATTTATATAATAAAGAGATTATCATTACAGCAGATTCTTCAGTGTTACAGCTTCAGATGTCAACAACACATGTTGTGCTTCACCTTGTCTACATTTGATCTTCATCTGTAAGTGATGGGTAATTCCATGTTTCGAAGAAACCTAAAGCACAGACCCCAGAGTTAGATTACATTTTCAGCCACGGATTTCTAGAAGCAAGCTGACTTTGAATCAAGCTACTGTTTCGGCACTTGTGCTCGTAGGGGGTCATAATATACTACTGTAATTTTTCTTGTGCTAACCTTGAGGGAGATGCATACAAACCACCATTCTTATTTTTGGTTTTAATTTGTGACTGTAGTGCAGGCAACTATGACATCCACTCCCTTCTTCGTGTTACAATTCTTCCGTTATTACAATCTGTCCATCCCGAAGGCTATTTTCTTTTTTTCCCATTTCCTGGCACTTTTCTTTGTTCTACTTTGTTTGGCCCACATCACCTAAATCAGGATATACTTACCGGTCATGTCTCTGCTGCTCTCATAAAAGTACTTTTTTTTCCCTTTCGGGTCTGCCTTGCTGCAGCATCAGAGTTGCCGCTGTTGACAGGGATGCAGCGGCGTCCGGGGAGCATTGTTTTCTATTAAACAACATTGGCTGGGAGATTTTTTTGTAGATGATTCATTAGGCTGGTATTAAAATCTACATCTGGTTGGTCGCTTGAGCATGAAGTACAGACTTATAAAGTTTTTATTGTAGACATTTCCAGATTGTTCATTAGATTTCACATTTAGAGCATTTCATTTTCAATTTAGTGGCCAGACTTGGCAGTAGTGTTGACAAAGCAACAAAGTTATTTAATGCTGACAGTCATACATTTCCACGCCAATTTTCTCAGCCATTTTGTTACGGAAATCAGAATCGTATAAAACACTTAACAATTATTATACAAAACAATCGCCCCTCTATTTTATGAAGCTGTGTTTGCAATTCCAGCTTAATTTGCTGATGAGTTTATCCATTCGGTAGCACTAGGTGATGGATTGTTCTTTATTTCAAGAAAAAGTTTAAAAAATGTCAGCCTATTCACCATCCCAGCTGGGATTGATGCACTTTTTCAAGGGAGTGAGTATGTATTGCACAGCGCTCTTCTCTGCATCACTTCTTAGCCTATTTCTCCAGTATGGCATTTTCTACACTATTACTATTAGATTATTCCTCCTTTTTGCACCAAACCTTTCCACTTTCATTCTTGCTCTTCCATTGTCCACACTGACTCACACTCCACTTATCCATTTCTAAAGCCCTGCATTTTCCCCATTGTTCCTCTTTCTCCACACTTGTCAATTTCGACCCTCCCTCTTCCAATCTTTGCTGCAGTTTTCATCTCTCTCCACTCTTCCTATCATCAATTACTACCACTTCTGAACTCATGTCCAATAGCACAATCAAAGTGTCTTATTTCATAATTAATTGATCATCAAGAATTCCAGAGATTGCCTAACAACTATTTAAAAAAAACTGCAAAAATCACCTTATAGTTGTCAGTACATTATAATGCATGACACCACACCATTTTACGTAAATTACATTTTTATCTGCTCATCCTTCAAGATTGCTAGGGTCTAACAAGCGTGTAACAATGGCAAATGTTCCCCTAGGCTCAGTCTGAACAGTCCCTCGTTTTCCACCAATTATGTAACTTTTCTGTAAATCTTTAATTGTGATTTAATCTGTTACAGACTGGCAGCACATCAGTTTTTAAATGAGTCATGCATAATTTACATTTGCTTAAGGGCAAATGTGGCTACCACACCCAGCGAGGCCTAGTTTATATAAATATTAAAGTATTTCCTATTTATAGGTGTGGAAGAACATTTTGGATGGTGGTTTATGTAATGTGTAATAGACTGGCAGATGTGTAGAAGACCTTAAGGAGGGTGGCGGAGACTGGGCGGGGATAGTGCAGTGTAACTATTTGATATTCAAAATTATGTATAAAGATTGATTGACTAGATGAGAACGACTAGGGAATTTCCAATAGCTGCCAAACAGTAGAGGATGATTCTTCAAGGGAATCTGGGTGGGGCACGGGAATGAGACGAGCCCTGGGACAGAATGTGCGGTATAGGAAACACTGGCAAAAAGGAAGGTAACAGAAGCCGGATCCATCTTGAAAGACGAGTAAATACTTTTAACTCTGCCAAACATACCCAATATTCATGAATACATTTAATGTCAGCATTACCTTCAATGATGAAAGATGCATGAACTAGCATACCTTTTTCAATATTGGCTGATCACTCCCCAGTTTCATTCAGCCAACAGTTAGTGCCAAGTGTTGTTAGGGAATCAAGATGCACATTTCATAGAGTACTTTTAAGAAAGTTTGCAGACAATCTATTCCTCAAACATTTGTAAGGGATCTTGTTGATGGATTTTAGCATTTCAAAAGTTGAAAAAAGGGGTAAGATATAAATCCAGGTGACATAGGGTCACAAATTCTGATTTTATGTAACCAAACCAAGCAATCGCTCTTGCATTGTAAAACAAAAAGACAATCCCTGATGATCGCGGTTGGCTCACTTTTATACCACACCAAAATCCACCATAGCAAAGGTCTTAATGCGATGGTGTTTGAGATGTATTTAAGGCCCAATTCTTCATGATCCACAAAAGTTGATGTGCTTTGCAGGACCATCACTAAACGTCTGGCAAACCTGTTCTCTTCAACCTGAATGATTTTACAATCCTGGCACCCCCATATTTCACTGCCATAAGTTGTGGTGGATACACATTTGTCCCTATAATTGGTTTCCAGCCCAACCATGCCCCAAATTCCAGAGCCGCTGCCCATGACCGAGCGAGCATTAATCGTTTAGATGTGTGAAAGGGGCCCCAGGCGTTCCTATTATCGAACAAGATACCCAAATATCAAAGGTGTGTACTTAAGTTTGTTATAGAAAAGGGCTTTATGTTTAGTAAACTTAGCACTGACAACCATTACACAAGATTTCAGATGGTTTATAGAATGATCTAGGTGATCCATAAAGTCTGAGAAGGTTTCTAATAATAATTGCATCCCCATAGCCATACTTGACATGAGGATGGCATCGTCAGCATAAACCAGAAAAGGTATAGCGCGTTGGTCAATGCGGGGAACGTCACATTTCACATCTATTAACAATGGTAAACAAAAATTGGGCCAGGATACATCCCCTGCCTTTTATTGGGAGTTATTGGGAAAGATCTTGAGCAACATCTGTCCCGTCCGTACCTTATGGACGCAGATATTTCTCTGCGTATGTCGCCCAAGAAGTACACCAGTGCTGGGTCTACCCCCAATGACAGCATCTTGACCCAGCAACAATTAAGACGTGGAGATTCAACAGTCATAGCTTAAACAACAAATAAATCACTGTTCGTTATGGTACTGTCAATGAGGATGCAAAATGTTAGCTTATCCTCAAGAACATTGTACCCTAGATCAGGTCTGATCTTCCTACAGGGTGAGATAATCTATTTGTGCATTCTCTGCTAGATCACAGTTGTGTGATTCAGGAGTATATTCATATACACTGTAGTTCACGCTGTTGGAAGTGCCATGTCACAGCTCAGCGAGGATGAATTATCTGCAGGATTGCCTTAGCAATGGGAGGAGAGAGTGTGTGGGAGGCCTGGGCTGTCAGCATTAGTGTGTGTCATTGTTACTGTGTGCTTGATGGAGTTGGCACTGTCTGAGGTCTGCATGGCCTAAAAGAGATATGGAAGGATGAGACAGTAATCTTCTATTTCTACGGTAGGTAAGCTGCTGATTGAAAAGAGCTGAAAGCTTTTTTTAATTTCAGTATGCAGTGCATGATTTGAAAATACATTTCCACACAACATTCTGAACAAAATTTGCAAAACAATGCATTTGCTTAGGCACAAGACCTACATCATGTGACCTGTCTATAGAAAATTTACACACGTTTGCCTACTTTTTGCAGAAATATATGGACTCAGCATGTAATTTATGAGCGTGTATGATTCTAAATTTCTCAACATGATAAAATGTTTGCACAAGTCCTGCTGTTCTCCAGGACTGCCCTCTGGAGTCTGTATCCCATTTTGGGAAAAGGAACTTCTTTGACTAGTCATACAGAGTGGGCTCCTCTCAGGGGCAGGCTAAGAATAGGCCGGGCTGGATGTCGGCCTAGGCAGGATGTCCCTTAGTGGTGCTGCACCCTTTAAACACATTATAAACCTGAGCTTTGAAGAGATGCCTCTGAGGCCCACGTTTGTTGCATGTTATCTGTGAAGGGGATGACCCACACAAGGTATCCTGATAAACAAAGCTTCAGAAACACCTATAGTGAAGTGGTCATACAGCAGCAAGGGGCCATCTCTAACCTAGTAGGGAGAGGCCCCAGAGCCTTTAACCCCTTCCATGCTGCGCAGATTCCGCCGCTGTGCTGACGGAATCTTGCGCGGGCGTGGTCATGACGGAACGGTTCCGTCATGAGCACAGCTCAACCGTGGCTCATGACGGAACCGTTCCGTCATGAGCACCGAAGGGGTTAATGAAGCCTAGCCTGAAGTGCAGTTATCAGATGTATTTATTGGAAGCCGACACAGCGTCTCCTCTCCATCTTTCCTCTTTTGAATGTACAAAACCATGCAAGTCTAAGCATCACCTCTACTGAGCTGAATTTTGTGACAATAGGGAAAAGCCGACAAAAAAGTTGAATAGAGATGGTCATGCAAATTTTTGCTTACTCTCACTTTGTGTTTATTCACAAGGATTTCCATGACATTTCACATCATGGAAAGACATAGAAGATTACTTTTTTTGAAAGAAGGAATTAGGGTTGCAGCGTAAAGGTTAAAGTAATATCCCCATACTTCGAAGTGATTTTTGGTGAAGGGGTTTCTCCAAACTGAGAGCCTGATTTAGACTTTGGCAGATGCGGACGGCTTTCAAAAACAGTTTGTTTACCCGTCTGCCGCCATGGAGGTCCGTCTGTCAGATTTAGAATGTGACAGTTTGATGGACAAAATCCATCAAGTGTCCACCCCCTCCACTGCATTTTCCTTCCTCCGTCAATGGCCGGAGGAAATGACGGAAAGCCACTACTCCTTCCGCCTTATTTAGAGTATATTTTCCATTTTACATGGCAGTTCATCCTCCACACCTGTGCTGGAGTAAAAAGAGCATAAGTAGCAAAACACTACAAATAACAACTACAAACCCTACTCTATCAACATTGCCATGCTATTCTGAGCCCTGGTACTCTATCTGCAGGGGCAGATGACAAACAACATAATGCACAACAAAATAGAATATAAGTACAACTTTTGAAACTGTTTATTTCATTATCTTAAGTATCAGTGGCACTAAATGTAATTTTATGTACACCAAACCAACAGCAATTTACCTTGTCTGCCTCTCTGCCCATTCCTCACACTACATATCCATATTACATACTCACCTAATACAATTTTACAACCCCCTTCACACACCTCCAGTCAGTAAGTCTATGTTAATTTTTTTAATTCTACACCTTCAGACACACATATAATGCTACCACCCTATAACTAAGCCATTTTAATTGTTTTACAAAATAAATGTATATTAATAATATCTCGAAATTGGAATTTTTAACATAAATCATTAACTATTCTGAACTCACCTTTCATCCCACTTTATCCACTTACCACAAACACTACAATCATAAGATTGAATCAGGTACCCCAAGAACATATTACCACTAACCACCTATGAATCTGTTATGTCTTTAAATTTGACACATAATATCAGTGTCAGTACATACACTTGCATGCCAGACATTGCACTCACACATTAACCAAGGTGTAGGCATACATAATAAAAGGGCCTACACTACACTTTGCCTCAGCTATTGCCAAGAGGTTTAAGGCACCTATGCGTCAATCCACATCTCCAGCCATAGAAGTATACAGGACAGTGGCACAGACTGCTGCGTTATATGGTGCAGAAGTCTGGGGAATCTCAAAAACCAAAGGTCTAACCACTAAGGAAAATAACTTCGAGAGGCTGTGGTCTATTCCAGAGCTCCACCATTACAGGCTAGCAATGGAGGAAATCTTGCACCACAGAAATGCTCATTGTCTCCCCTGGTTCAAGTTTGTTAAATCTCATTTTATTGACTTAGGCTTGAGCGACCTTTGGAGCAACCCTTCTACAATGGGGAATGACACCAAAAGTAGAATCAAATCCTCTTTTTGGGATAAGAAAATAGAAGAACACCAACAAAAAGTGAAATCCAGGGGGCTGATAGAAGCATTTAAGCTTGAGTTTCATACATGTTACATTCCAGTCAATTAAAAACCTTTGTCGATGGAGTCTTCCAATGTTTGTGGAGTAGACTGAAAGGAAGATTGTCGAATCATGACTGTTAACATGTTCGGCTCCTGTTATGCAAAAGTCGAAGTGTTGGGTCTCTGGAAGCTTTCCTTTGGATATTTGTGAACTGTTAATTTAAAAGTCCTTCCAGCCAAGGAAACATACATCAACAAGATCCAAACACCCTTGGCGTGTATAATCTACATACAAATCAGATTGGGAACGCTCCTAGTCAACAATTGTATGCACAGATGGAAGCGCCATCAAACCATCCCCTTAGCCTATGATTTTTGAAAATATACCACCAAAGATGTTGAACATGTTCTCTTCTTTTGTCCAAAATATGGTAGGCCCAGGTGGAGATAGATTAAACCGCTGTGTAATCTCTTGGGTGCGAGATCATATCGGGTGGCTTATCATATCATGAGATGGGACACTAGCCAAATTGTGTTATTTGGAATCAGCCGATACCTCTACATAGTGTGGTTATATAGGAAAAAGGTGGGAGTGTTGTTCTAAACACATATGCACTTTTGTTTATATTTGATTAATAAATTCATATGTGACTCTAGAGGGCCCTATGGTTGACATGGTTTGAAAACTGTATTACTGTTTCCTTTTTAAACAGAAATGTGACTGCTGCTATATTTATCCTTTTTAGAAAAATAATCTTTTACCGGGCTATTGTATTACTCAACCCAATTGGGGAAGGACTGTGCATGGGGGAACTGTCTTTTTTATCTATTTTAATTGATCCCCTTTTGGTAATTGCTGAATCATACTTTTCTAATTAATTCATTGAACTGATATCATAATTGACAATGTAATCAATTTGTTTTGTATATTGAAATAAAGTTGAAACTAAACTAAACGAATGGCACGGACTTTATGTAAACCCATACATCTGAAGATATTGATACAATTTATCACATAAAGCAAAAAGTTAAATGTAGTCACACACATTGACACTCTGATTGCCACACACACTAGGCCCTCACACACCACACAATCCAACTTCTTTTAACACACATGGGAAAGGGAATTAGTTATGTATTCCACTAAACAACACATAGGAAATCACAAGACCTGCAAATGGAAGTAAATGGCAACATAAGCAACATATTTTAATATCACATTTGGCAAACATCATAATATGTAATACAACTAAATATATCTAGAAGTAAACACCAGACACAAAAGGTTGAATTACAATTTTTAATAAATTAAAAAAATATTCTTCCTCTGCGTAATTTTAACATCAGTAAAGATACAATTATTCAAAGTAAAGTTTGGGTTGGATTATAAAAAGTAGCCTGAGTGCCTTACTTCAAACAGGCCTACAGTGCCCCTCATATACTAAATCTAAGATGGAGAAACCCTTCTCCCCTTGTGCAGAGCCTATGTTACCACCAGAGGTGTAGCCAGTGTAATAAGTAGCCCTTCCTTTGACATCACTCTAAACTCTTTCTGGGGCAACTTTCCCTTCACTGAGTTGGGTGACTGCATCACTAGGAAGACAAAGGAAGGGGCCTGTTCAGTGTCAATTGACAACTGCTTGTGATCGGAGAGGCCCCTTTGAAGGTCATTAGTTTCCTGGATACAGCGCAACTGGCCTTCCTGACAGTGGATCAACCCCCTCCCCCACCTAAGCCATTGTCTTTTCAATGGGAGAAGTTTTCACACCTCATCAGGGACATTCACCAGCTGGGTGACAGTTGGAAGGTAATGCAAATTAGCCAGGAGCTTCAGGGAGAGAAAAGGCTACTATCTAAAAGTGCCTTTTCCTAGAAACAAAAGAAATCAAAAACATGACTTACGCATTAAGTAGGGTTTTGAATAAATGAAATGCTTTGGGACCTGTCCCTTCCTCATTCATGTTGCTGAAGGGGGCCAGGGAGGACTAAAGGCCCCATGAGACTTCGGGCAAGTAGTGAGCTCCTCCTCAAGAAAACTCTAACTAGCTCATTTATTTCCCAGTTGTGAGGGATGCATGAGGGCCCATCTGAGCTCAGAAGAGACAAGGCAGAGCCACCCCCATGGCTCAGCAACTCGTTATTTGGTTCCCTTTGAGCAAGCAGGTGTTGCTATAGGCAGTTTACACAAATAGTCCATTATCAAAGTGGGAAGTCCATTGTAATTATATATTGTGAATTTGTCCTAAAGTGAGAGGCAGTCGTTGGTTAAGTGTTATTTAACTCAATACATCCCTTACGGGCAAAAGAAAAGTAACTGAAAGTCCGGCCAGATGGTGCCCCTACTAATAGGAAACCAGTTAAGTATTCAAAAGAAAATTACACACTTCATGAGATGGATGGACTCATTGAAGTGGTAGAAACCATCTTGAATAATGAGAGAATAGATATGAACTTAAAATTAACATCCAAGACTCCCCCACTCTTTTTAAGAAAGAATGGGCCATATGTAGGAAGCCTAATACCGGTCGGTAACTGCCGATTTTCGGTAAAAATCCCGTTACCGACCGGTATTCAGGCTTTTGGTATGTAGGGGGGACATTTCAGGATTCGGTAATTTACCGAATCCTGAAATGAGATGTAGGGGGAGTGTGTGGGTGTTGTGTGGATTCGTTATTTACCACCAACTAAAAGTTGGTGGTAAATGACAAATGTCTTAGAAAAAGCATTTTTTGGCCCTCAGAAGTGTGCAATGTGGCAGACATACATGCCCTTAGGGCATGTATGTGTGCCACATGTGCACAAATGCAGGCATCAGGGGTGCAACAGGGTGTCACTGTGACACCCTGCCACCCTTGATTGTGCTCCCCCCATTACCGAATCGGTATTTACTGATTCGGTAATGGTAACTGGCTTCCCATTGATTCCTATGGGCCTCCTGGCCCATAGGAATCAATGGGAAGCCAGTTACCATTACCGAATCGGTAAATACCGATTCTAAATTACCGACCAATTCCGATTCGGTAATTTTTACCGACTGATTACCTACATAGCATTTACCACTTCATAAATACCGAATCGGTAAAATTCGGTATTTATGAAGTGGTAATTGTTAGGCTACCTACATAAGGCCCAATATGAGCAAAAATAAGAGCACAAATTGCCCTAATGTGACCTCAGATGATCGTATACAAGATAGCAGAGTAGCGCACTAGTACAATGGCAAGAGGCTATCTTTCAGAAAGAGGGAGTGTGTAACTCTAGGTAAAGCAGGTTTTGACGAAGTAACCACTTCAGCCCCCAATATGTCACACACACATTATACTCACATATAACCCAATATAATCTGTCATAACAGATTTGCACCATTGGCAGTTCCAGAACAGTGACGCAGTACCGACAACTGCAATTGTGGCTGCAAACTGGGTAGCTTAAAAAAGGAGTTAGAAGCCCCCATTATTTCTGTTTCAGGCATGGGCCATTATGATCAAACTAACATCTTGCAGCTGCTCAGAGATGACAAAAACCAACTGACATGTATAGTCTTGGATTTAGCCAAGAAATGTTATGGATTGATTGATGGTGACTAAAGGTTACTAGCAAAGACTCAGGGTTGGGGAATCAGAAACTAGTTGCTCAGTAGAAGGAGAAGCCCTGCAAAGAAATGCCAAGTCAGTGTGGCCTAAGCAGAGCTACTTGATGTGAAACTAACAACGCCAATAAAACTGTTATCGCATGTAATTTTTCCAATCATAATAGACATTTTAACTAACTCAATTCACATCGTTAATACAGGAAGACAGTCTAGCGCTCCTAGATCTAGAAAATGAGTCTCAAGTATCCCCAAGAGAGATCACTTCGGTTATGGCCCACAAAGAGATCAAGAGGATAGGATATAGTACTCTGCTGGCGTCTCAAGCTGCACAAAGGAGCTATACACAATTAAGGTCACAAATTTGGCACCACAGGCTGTAGAGAATAGTAGTTCCTGGAAAAATAAAATCATACACTGGATCAGACATACTCATCATTGCTATTCTATGACATGTTCTGACTTAATTTATGTTAAGTTCCTCATGTCACCTCACAAACCTTCTGATTGTATTGCACTAAAATGTAAAAAATTATGACTTAGTGGATGGATTGGTCAGTCTTGACTTATGCACAACTCCATTTAGTGGCTCTGAAATTCAATTCAAATTAAATCCACTTTATGCAATAAGACCTGCACCTTCTTTGATTTGCGAAAGAGATTGACACATTTGCAGCAGCGATTAAATACTTTCAAGCATGTGCAAAAACCTTCCAGGGTCAGGTGATGTAGATTGTCAAATAAGATAGACAACAATTACCCTGTGTTTAGCCTTGCAACGAACCAATGACTAATGCTCTTTCTACTACCAGTTTTAGTTAGTTACATGAACCAAAGGAAGAACCATCAGAAATTACTTCAGGAATTGGACACATTGTTTATGATAGTTATGAAGAGTCGAAGCCCACTAGTAACTTCATGGCCCATGATCTATCAAGGATTTGTATATTATCATTGAATGTGGTGGGCCTTAAGGAGAGCTATATGATACATCATGAGGTGATCTCATAGACAGGTACAATGTATGTATCTTTCAGGAGACATGGACACTTTTACCTATCAATAAGGTTTTGTACATTTCAGCATTGGTGCTAAATCTTCTGATGTTGGGCGCCCTTTGGGAGGATGTCTTATAAGGGCAAAGAACTCACTAGCATAAAAAAGTAAGCCACCCAATATTTATATTAATATCTACTACTGCAGGTTCTTTTCTGAAACTATTTAATGTATATAATCACAGCTCTCCCAGAAATAGAGAGTCTTCTATTATACAGATCCTAGATGTTTATTTAGGATCGACAATTGAAAGCTCTCTAGTCCTTTTTGCAGGAGACTGTTACATCACTTTTGAACATTTGAGTATAAGAACTTTGCTAACAGCTAGACTAGGATGAGGGATGGGGCATTACAGTATTGATGGTGAAATCTCGGAATAACTGGTCAAGCGATGTGCTGCAATTAGTTTCTTTTACTTTGGCCCATGATCTCTGTGCTTGTAATGGCTGAACTCCTTCAGAGACGGCTGCGGCACATACCTTTAAGAGTGGGAGCAGTAGTAGTAAGATTGATTGCATATTATTGGATTTATGATTGTGGTCCTGTCTGCTTGATATCATTGTAATTAACACAAATGACGGTGATGACAAAGGACTAGCACTTACCTTGGTAAACACACCTCCTAGAGACCAGGCTGCATCTGATAATATCGCGGATTCTCTAATATCCTATACTAATAACACAAAGGAATGTTAAATGGCCTATCATTAAGATATCCTTGTAAAATGTATGCTCTGGTTGTTAACACTCTAGGACCCTATGAGGGAACTCAAGGAAATTACATCCTGATAATGGATATTCATCATACTTAGTTTGAATCCCTGAGGGGATTTTTCTACAGAGAAAAAAAAGACTGAGCCATCCAGAAATAAGGAAAACATTTGGAATAACAAAAACTGCAGATGACCTAAATCAGAATTGTTAAAGACGGTTAAAAGTGGGGAAAGGGCAGCAATCATTGAAGGTAGAAGGCATTATATATTAGTCCAATAGGTGAATACCATAATAGATAGGGGATATTAATGAAGACGGACTGGCTTGTTGTTCAGTATTAGAGATTAGGTTAATGCCATTTATTGTTTGAAGGATGTGACCTTCCAAACATAATTTCATTTACTTTTGCGATTATGTTTTCATGGGACTCAGCTTATCCAAGTCATACGTGGCTTATAACACCTATGAAAACCCAACAACACCAAGGGAAGGCCGGTTCAGTGAAGCCCATGTACTAACAAGGGGTCTTGTGGAGTGTGCTTTTGGGCTCCTTAATGCTCAGTTCAGGTCCCTAGGCAAGACCAGAGGATCGCTTCTCTACTCTCCAGGCAAGGTCTGAAAGATTGTTTTGTTATGTTGAATGCTTCACAACATTGCTCTGTGGAGAAACAAGCCATTCATCCCTTGTGATGATTACCAGTAAGAATCCATGGTGATATTGGTGACATGCGTCAGTTGACAGTGATGCGGATGAAGGCACTGATCTCAGACATAAACTCACTAAAACTTGTTTGCTTGATGGTAAGTGACTGTAACGAAAATGCAATTTGTTTATATTCCCTATGGCCATATCATATTTTAGAATGTATTCTACTAATCCACTAATTACTTTTCAGATTTCTAATTTTTCTATTATATTAAAAGTGTCTTGGTTTTTAAATGTACAATAATAAATTGCCAATATATTACTTATAACGATAGGCATGCCGTATGAGACGTATTAAGCTTTTTGGGATTCACAAATGGGCCAATTCAGAGAATCAACCCATTTGTGACTGCAAAAAACCATTCTGTCATGTAAGAATTCCAAACAGGGATTTGGTAACAAGTACCGAGTCACAGTTTGGGTCAGCGACGAGGCATACCTTACAAATACTGATTCGGAATGGTATGTGTTAATAATTTGAAACCGACTACTGATCTCAAAACATTAATAATTTACTGACTACAAACCTGTAGCGACAACCCATTTGCAAATGGGAAGAGGTCCCCTGGCAACCCCTCCCCAATTGTTTAAGAGGAAGCATTGGTTCATGGAACTATTGCGTCTTTTTAAACAAAACAAAAATAAAAAGAAACCTTTCTTTTTAAGCGCAGTGAAAAAAATATTTCTTTATCAAAAAGCAATCATAGACATGGTGGTCTGCTGATCTATGCACGCCACAATACCTGTAATGGTGCTGATTCCTAGTGGGTCGCAGATTGTAGCCAACCTTATTAATATTCATGAGATAGGTCAATATGTGACCCCTAGGAACCACTAAGTTAAACATAAAACTTTCATACATTAAGGATTGCGGTTTCCAAGTTGTGATTCGGTAAAATACTCAATTTTGAAATCACAATTACTATTCTTGATACATATGGCCCTTAATGTTTTTCAACTCTAGCTGTTTAAAGAAACTGCCTTAAAGTTACAAATTACAATATAATGTTTGTCACAAACATACTACTATTAACGCATAATCCGTCTTAGGTCATGTCATCCATTTCATTTGTTGGTGTAGTAGCAAGTCCTAGGTGAATACTTTGGAGTGTTGCACAGATACAAGTTATAGAGAGATATGTAGTGCACATTGCCTGAACATTGGTGGAATGTTTCTGAAAAATATAGCAATACACCTTTTCTCAATGATGGAGTGATGCAAAATTGAATGATTCTATCCAAGGTACTTGATACATGTTGTGTGTGGCCAAGTCTAGCACTGGGATTTAATGGTGTCAACTGCAGCATATCTTTTGAAGTTTGGTGCAGTTTATGAGTGTCTGAGCATAATGTCTGTGTAATGCATGAGGGTAGCTCGAAGATGACCATGTTGCTGTTAATGTATTTGGAGGAACAGTTGGTCACAAAGTGTAACACACTTGTAAAATTGCGGACCTCCAGATCCCAAACTGCAAATCTTTGTCTTTTTCTATTTCTTTTACTCATACGTTTACCTTCTCTGGCGCTCTTGTCTATCGTCCCCCTGGGCCACTGCTCAATTGGTGCTCAGCCTTTTGTAATCTATTGGCTCCTCATATTCTTCTCTCTGCCAACTTTTCTGTGCTTGGTGACATTAATCTTCATCTTGAGAACTTGGAAGATAAACTCGCCTCCACTTTTATTGAAGACATGAATATTCTTAATCTAACATTATTAAGTTCCCTTCCCACTCACATTGCTGGTCATCTTCTTGACCCTATTTTCTCTAATCTCTCTATTATCTCTGTCGCACCTCCTGTCCAGCTTTGCTGGACTGATCACTTTGCAGTTCCTTTTTCTATTGAGCCACTTGATACTTCTTCAGCTAGATCTACTGCTCAGCCTAAAATCTGGAACTGGTCCAAACTTAATTTACCCTCTTTGAATAGTGTGCTTCTGGATAATATTCGTGCTCTTGGCTCCTCCCCTGACTTAGCTCAAGTTAATATGCATTTGTGGCTCTCTTCAGCCACTGCTACTGTTTTGCCAATTGTCTCTAAACCCCTGATCAGGACACATCGCCCGGCGCCCTGGTTTACTGATTCTCTTAAACAAGAGAAAAAGCACTGTAAAGCGCTAGAAAGGCAATGTAGGAAACTTTATTTGCCTGAGGCCAAGCTAGAGTATTTGGGTGCTTTAAAGAAATATCATGCTCTATGTTGCTTTAAAACAGGGAGTTCCTCAGGGCTCTACTCTTAGCCCAACCCTATTCAACATATATGTGGGACCATTGGCTGAATGTGTTCAAAAACATGAGGTATCAATTGTGTCTTATGCAGATGATACCCAACTAATTGTGCTACTATCTCAAAACACAGACCAAGCTGCTATCCGGTTCTCCGAATGCATGGAAGAAGTGGCAGTCTGGATGAATGACCACTGCCTTAAACTTAATGGAAACAAAACAGACGTCTTAGTGGTAGGCAAAACACCTAACATCTAGTCCTCGGCTTGGTGGCCAGACACACTAGGACAGGACCCGATCCCTAAGAAAGAAATGAAGAATCTTGGAATCTGGGTCGACTCCAAGCTTTCGTTCGACAGCCAGATACGGAAAATTGCGGGAAAATGCTATGGAGCAATGAAAACACTGAGGAAAGTCATTGGCCTACTCCCTGTAAAAGCCAGGAAAACGGTAGTTCATGCCGTAATCACATCCCAATTAGACTATGGTAATGTATTGTATCTAGGAGCCTCAAAGAAAGGACTAGCGAAACTTCAGAGAATACAGAATGCGGCAGCCCGCTTAGTTCTCAGTCTCCCGAGGAGAACAAATACTAGAAAAGCTCTGGCCACTTTACACTGGCTGCCCATAGAAAAAAGAATCCTGTTTAAGGCTATGTGTTATGTACACCGCATTCTGACAGGCAAAAGCCCCCTGTACCTCAAGACATTGGTATCTAGATACACTCCTGGCCGGGATCTACGATCTAGGGACATGGCCTTACTGACGATCCCAAGAACTTTCAGAGCCAGAATGGGAGCTCGCTCCTTTAGATATCTGGTGGCAAAATTATGGAACACGGTACCTATAACCATGAGAACTGAACCTAGCGAAGATGTCTTTCGCCGACAACTGAAGACATGGTTATTTCAGAACAAAAGTCTCTAAAGAAACATACAGCCCCTCTTTATTCCAGCCTCTCTATCTCCTCCTCTTTCTGATGTCTCAGCGCGGGGACACACCGATAGGTATAACCATGCGCTTTACAAATGAATAAATAAATAAATAAATAAATAAATATGTAGATCGGTGAGTGCTACTTTTTTCATAGATGAGATCTCTAGTTCTCAGCACTGCCAAAAAACGTTGTTTGAGGTTGTGAACCAACTCTCGGCCACCAGTGCATTTCTGCCATCCCCTTCACTTACTCAACTACAATGTGATACGTTAGCATTGTTATTTGATAACAAAGTTAAGTCTGTCCACGCTCAACTTGCAATGGATGTTGTTCAACAAGGGAGCATATCGTTTCCGACTGGCTCTTTGCCAGGGTCTCATGAACTCTCCTCCCAGACCCCTGTACCTGAGTACTCTGAACAGATCAGCTCTTGGCCTCTCCTGGATTTACCTTCCCTGAAGCTGTCATTGAGCTCTATTAAGTCTGGTTCTCCTGCCGACCCCCTTCCCTCCTCCATAATCAGTCGCCTAGACAACACAGTCCTCTCTGTGATTCTTGACATACTTAATAAGTCCTTAAGCTCTGGTTTGGTACCAAAGGTGTGGAAGCATGCTCCTATCCTTCCTTTATTAAAAGAGGAAGGTCTCAACCCGCTTTGTTGGTCCAATTTTCGTCCTATTTCTCTTCTTTCTGTGTTTTCTAAAATACTTTTTAATTTATATGTTCGCCCCTTGGCTAGCATTGCAGAAAGGTCAGTTCTGACTATCTTCTCTTATGCAGAGTAAACTCAGACCGTCTTCTCCCTTTCTGCTGCTTGGCAACAAGATCCTTCCTTATTGCAGTGTGGCTTG
This sequence comes from Triturus cristatus, assembly GCF_964204655.1. Lineage (NCBI taxonomy): Eukaryota > Metazoa > Chordata > Amphibia > Caudata > Salamandridae > Triturus > Triturus cristatus. The sequence continues at coordinate 1,216,402,135 of NC_140591.1, forward strand.
AGGAATATATCTGCCTGGCTGACCAATAATGCTTTGAAGCTTAATGGCTCTAAAACTGAGGTGCTGATTTTGGGTAACATCCCTGAGCTGTGGGGTATCCAACACTGGTAGGATGTCTTTAGCCCTGCACCTGCTCCTCTGTCCAAAGTCAAGAATTTGGGCTTTATTATTGATCAAAAGCTCTCTGCTGTTAGATGGATCAAAAGAATCCTTTGGTTGATCCCATTAACAGCGCAGAGAACTGTGTTGCAGGCCCTGGTGACATCAAGGTTGGACTATGGTAACGTCCTTTATCTGGGTATTGATAAGGCCTTTTTACATCGGCTTCAGGTCATCCAGAATGCTGCTACCCATCTTCTTTTTCATCTGCCGAGATTTGCTTCCGCTTCGCCTCTGCTCCATCAACTTCACTGGCTTGGAGTCAGTAAGCATATTGAGTTTAAGTCCCTCTGTTGCATGCTTCGCTTCAAATGGGGCCTTGCTCCTTCTTATATACAAAGCCTACTTACACTCTATGTTCCGGCTCAACAATTGTGCTCTTCGAGTCTCTCATTGTTTTCAGTCCCTAGGTTTTGGTTGGCCCGTATAAAGGGTCGCTCCTTCTCTTGTCTTCGCCCCAGGCTCTGAAATGCCCTTCCGCTGGACCTCAGAAATTGCCAATCTTTGTTGGCCTTCCGTAAGAATTTAAAGACGCTATTGTTTAGTGATTCTGTTTGACCTTCTTGTTTTTTATTCTTTCCTCTGTAGCCCTGTCTTTATTTCTGTTCAGCTGTTGCAGCCTCCACATGTCCAGCGCCAGGAGACCCTGTTGGGTAGCTGCTCGCTTTATAAATGTAAACACAAACACAAATACAAACACTGACTTTATATCGTCACAATACGTGTTATCATTATTTACCTTTCATTGTAAAAGTAATTTTTTTGTCACTATGTCTTATACAATTTTTTAACTTTGAGTCTGCGCTTTCTAATGTTGTGTCTTCTCTGCAAGTTTTTATGTAGACAAGTGTTTGAAATCATGGTTGTGCACTGTGTGTGTTCACTAAATGATTAGTAAATATGTAACATTCTTAGATAAGTATGTATGTTTTCATAACACCAATGCTGCATTTAATTCATGTTGTGAATATGGTTGCTACAAACATTTTTATTTTATTTTTATTGTTTTATCATGTAAACAATAATCAGAATAATTAAGAATTCTCAAAATAAGCTAACTTGTGTGTTAAGTGAGGATTTAAAGGCAATATTGCTTAGAGGCAACAGCTTCTTAGAGTCCTTTTCCAGACAAAAGTCAATCAGTGAATTGGCAATGTGTGGACATAAGGTGGACGAGGGGCCTCCGGATCCTATTCTGGGCCCTTATGACATTGTGCTTGCCCTTAGAAGTTCAAGAAAATGGCCTAGCTGATCCTTCTGTGATGTGATTTCACCCATCAGGTCTCTACTCATGATGCTGGCATTGGCGACCTAATCCTAAGCCTCCCTGCCAGCAGCAGGTGTCCTGCCAAAGCACTATCCAAAGGACCCTGTGACCTGGAGTGGGTGGACACGGCATAGTGTGTGCTGGCTGTACAGCAGATTTTATGGCTGTGGGTGTTAGGAGCTATAGCCACAGTTGTTGGAAGTGTGGGGCCACAGTAGGCCTGTGGGGGCACTGATGTACATAATGGGGACAGGACTCTGCTGAATGTAGTAGATATTGTGTCCTGAGGAAAGAGAGAGGTGTTGGGTATTGGCCACAAAACAAGACTGGCCAGTTTGGTCTCATCATCAGGGGTGCTTCTCCCACTAATGGCTTGTGATCTTCTTTCCTCATGCAGAATGGCCAGAGCAGTTGATGCTGATGCCTGGCCTCTTTCAGCTTCACCTTGAAGATAAACAATACTAGAAATGTTTAATACAATGATAGTTGATACCAAATTTAAGTTAACTTGAGGGCTCTGAATTTTTGGGAAATATTGATAAAGGGTGATTTGAAGTTATTTGGGTAGTTTCGCAGGTCAGGCCTGGCCTACTGTGTGTGAGCTGTAAAACCTAGGGTTGATTGGCTCTCCTGTCCCAGGGTCCATTGTACTCAAGCTTAGCAACACTGTGTGAAGTAAGTCCCTCAAACACTTGTATCTCAATATTAGTAATGTTGAAAAATCCCAGCCTTCCTATGGAGGTTAGGGAGGACATACAGCACACTTGGATGTCAACATTGATGGTATAGGCCATTTAAAAAAATCTACATTTACAGTGATTCCTTTCGATTGGTAGGACAAATACCAGTGCTATATTGGTGAAATGAAAAAAACTGAAAACAAATCTATATACTTCTGTTAGGTAATAACTCCACCAACCCCCTTTTGTAGAGTTGTGTGTATTAGCTAGATACACAGTAGAGTTGCTGAACTACCCCTCAGTTCATACACGTTTTCTATGACAGTATTATTCCTACAGACTGACAATCTCTGAGCACCGTTATATTGTTATGAGTAACCTGGAAGATGTTGTAGATCCACGGGGTGTGTGATTTATTTTCCAAATATAAGCTGCCTCCTGTTGGATTGTATTTCCTATATGAGTTGTGTTAAGGAGATTGTTGTGGCATAGTGAGTAAGTGGTAGATTGTGAATACATAGAGAATTTAGTGAGTTGTGAGAGATATTTAAGGGTGGGTGTAGCTTCCGGTTGAATTTCGTGGAGTAATATGAAAATTCTGCGCGATTCCGTGCAGTTTCGCCAATGAGCAGAAATCGGCACGTCGCATTGCTCATGTTGATTTTTAGTGGTAGGAGCTTGTTCCGTGCATCATGCAGCGTTCCAGAAAGTCGCATTGAAAAATCTCCCCAGGTGCCCATTAGGAGGCAGAAAATCACGCTAGGGGATGCCAGTTCTCGCTCGCACTCTCCAACTTACTGTTGCCGAGCCACACACAAGAAAAAACTCCACCACGCAGCGCTTGGCAGAATTTGACCACAACTGGCCAAAACTCCACCAACTCCGCCAGCAGAGCGTAATTTATTACCCACCCCTAACTTGTATGAATATACATACATATATCTATATAAAGAGGGACTTTCAGTCAGTATTCTTTTTCCATTGGTCTGTTCAAGTGCCATTTATGTTTTGCTTCCAACTACCACAGCCTGGGTCAATGTGTCAGCCAACTTCAGTGATTGGCTCTCTTCACTGTGTGTGAAGGCATTTTGATCTTGCACATCCGTCTAAAAAGTCATCCACACCGGTGCCAAGGCTGATAGTATAATTATTTACTGTTTCTTTTATTTCCTCTTGCAATATTTCCATTTTGGATTAAATTTCTTGTCGCCTTATAACAGCAGTATTATTACTTTGTGTTACTTTTACATGTTTAATGTCTATTGCATATGTTTGTAAAAATATAAATAAAATAAATTTCATGCTTGCCAAGGCCAGACCTATTGGTTTTCCTAATGCATGTTTATGAATGAGCAAAGTATGAACGTCTTTGGAGAGATGTATAAAACCATCTGCACACTCAAAATAATAGGTTACAGCCTTATTAAAACCCCTGTCACTGTGTGACATCTTAATTCTGTCTTTTTGGTACTTGATTCGCTAGATGATTTGGAAGGTCTAAGAGTTCCATAACTTCCCGTCATCTATAACCACTACTTGGAGCTGCGTGGTGCTCTACTCACAGATACATTATCAAGATTCACCAATATCCCAATGATACACAACTCTTCTTCCAAGTCTCCTCTGTCTCAGACATTCCATGACCCAAACACTGCCTACACATCATCCAGACCTTGATCTTGCAGGCCTATCTGAATCTCAGCTTAAACATGATAGAATTGCTGCGATTTGGGAAGAACCACAAACAAGAAAAAGTGAAAACCTGGCTCAATGAAAATGTCATTGAAGGCTTAGATTCACCCGGGACGCCAATCTCACCCGCAAAGACACATAACCAAGAGAAGAAAGATGGCCTAGTACTAGCTCTCTCTGCTAATGAAAGTGAAGCAGTTTCTTCCAGAAAGTGGCTTCAGAACTGTTTTTCAAGCCCTCGTACTCTTGCATCTGATGGTGGTACTTCCCTGCTTCATGGTCTTCCAGACTCTGCTTTGCCATCCATAAGGCCACCCTACACTCAGAAGCACTCCTAATCCAGGGCTTGAAGAATTATGATCACATCACCCCCATTCCAACAGAACTCCATTGGCCCCCCTAAAGTTCAGAAACACATAAAAAAATAGCTTCATCATTTACAAAGCCATCATGACTCGCACCACCGCTCATCTTGCAGGTAAACTCACCATCTCTGGTGATTCTCAGCACATCCGTAGCCAGGACACCATCAGACTGCAGACTAAGAAGTGTGAAAAGAAAAAACATGGCAGCAGAGGTTTTGAATCTATGCTGTCAGGATCTAAACAACTTCCCTGTTTCGTTCAGGACTGCCCCAACGTTGCTCCAATTTAGGAAAGAGACACACCTCTTTAAAGAACACTACATCACAATGCGTTAGCAGTCCTCGAAATGCGCTACTTCTCCTATAACTCACTTACTTTATGCTTGTCTTTCATGCTGTACAGTGCCATGCTGCCTTTTAGTTGGTTTGTACTATAGAAATACCACACACATCCATTATTGATTAGACATGACCACACCAGTTGTTACGGTCCATTTTCATTACACTGGATAAGTATAATTGGACAGTGTCACAAAATCAGTTTCATCAAAAGCCATGTTTCATTGAACACAGTTTTTTTCCCATTTCAAAAAAAGATTTTTTTTCTGAAAAACATTGAAGACAAATTTGGAGCTTGTTGTTTGATCCTACTGTGACAAAGCACCTTCTAAGAAGGTGCCACTTATTAATGAAAATAATGAAATTACACACAATGAGGCACTTAAAAGATCAAACTTAAAGTTAAGCCTACTGAAGGAATGCATGTTGCTCAGACTACAAACCACCATCCCCAAAGAATACAGTAGGATTTCCCGGTGTTGGCTAGTCCATTGATCGGCCCACTCAGAGAAGCGCCGAGAATCATCTGTGTGTGCTATACAAGACAGAAAAACATAGGATTATAAGATTTCCTGAAATATGGACACATAGCTGGAGTTTAAGCTTATTACGCATGCACCAGCAAGGAGGGTTATGTAGTTAAAGTTCATCCCATACATTAATCTCTCCGGGATAAAACAGATATCCCACCTTCTGCACAAAAATTATCAATTAATATTCCACATCTAAGCATTACTATAGAAATTACTATAAATTGAACATAATCTGACTATATATTTTCCGATTTGCCTACATTTTTAAGTGTATTAGTACATCTTCCTTTGTATCAACGATTGTGAAAGGTTTTTGGTAAATAACTTTGTATTTTTGTGGCTGACAAAACAAAGGTGGTTAAAAAAAGACAGATGGTTCGTTTGACATTCTGTTGTTAATTAACAATTAATGAAAGGCTGGATCGATCCTTTACACGGTCATTAAGTCGAAAATGTAAGCAGCACTTATGTTAAATAAATAAATAACCCAGGGGACCAGTCCAGAGTTTTGAGTCACTAACTTACAGCATAAATTAAACTCTAGCAAACCTGAAACCATATCACCCAGAAACCTTAACAATTCAGCATCCACCCTGCCATGGGCCCGAATCACAATTCCTTTGTACATGAAAGTCGGGGCAGGGGCATGGGTGCTCAAGCAAAGGATTACCTTGGCAAATACACTGATCAGCCACACAAACAGGCCGGTTTATTGGTATTCGCAAACGTTTTACAGGTTGTTTGTCAGCCTGGGAAAGTATGCACATTCACTCCCCAACAAAGCTGAGGTAATAGAAAAGGAAAGTACAAAGCTGAGGTAATAGAAAAGGAAAATGTGCATACGGGTACAGGAGAATGAGTTTATCCATAGGCATTAAAAAAAAAAGAGAGAGAGATAAACAATGAAAATAATAATGTGATTTTTGCACATTTCCTCAATTACTGCCACTGAAATGTGTCTGATAGGCAGGGGTATGTCTGAAAATCGTATTGCATTTTGTCAATAGCCAAAAATGCAAACAATTATACAGATCAAGGTCACCCCTGGTACTTACAATTACAAACCGTATGGATCATCTTCCATTACCTAGCCATTGCCCAAAGGTAGCAGAGTTCATATGCCTAATAAAGGCACACTTAGGGCCATATGTATGAATACATTTTCCCATAGACACAGAATGGGTAAAACCCTTTGATACATATGGCCCAAAGTCAGCAATATGCACATGGGTTATAACTAATTAGGATGTTGGAATGTTGAGAGCTCCACTGAAGATAATGGAGCGGTTCCGGGCTTGGAATGTTGGAATAGATGGTTTATACTACCCATTGGGATGGTATAAGCCTTCTGATTCAACTTTGAAATGTTTGTCTTTCTGTTTATCCCTTTTTAATTTAACACACTCTAACCTTAGTGGGTGGAATGTTCTAATGGGCCTGTTGTTAAAGGCCCTCACTCTGCTTAGAGGTGCTCGTCTGCAGCTTGGGCCTTTAACTTGGGTTTAGAGCCATTGCCCTCCTCAAAGGGCTATTCTGCTGTAGCCTACCACCTCATGTAATGTCCAAGCCCAGTGGAGCTCCAAATAGGCCTAACAGACTACTGCACCTGATCTGGCTCAGAAACTACTTGTTTCTCTAACTGTAATCCTCCACTTGCTCCCAATCTCAAAAAGAATGAATCTTAAACCCTATTCTTGCAAACAAAGTGTTCCGTAGAAGGGAAAAAGGATTTCTTCAAGACAAAATAGCCAAGTACCTTACAGCCTATACAAAAAGATCTTCAAAAGCATCACTACCCGAGCGGTCCACGGTCTGCAAAACATGCCTAACAGTGAGGTCATTCTTAGGACCTCTATGGAACTATTTGGCTGGGCAGATCTGAAAGACCTCAGAACACATCTAATTCACGAAAGCTTTAAAACATAGTTCTTCACAGAGTAACACTGAGAGCATACCAAACTCATATGCTAATTTAATCTGTCTAGGCACAGAATTTCTCCGTGCGTTCCGTCTCTTCACCTTCTCAATAAAGACCCTCTTGACTCATTCTTTCACCTGTGCCAGTTTTTACCAATTCCTACCTAAGACTGGTAACAATTCCATCCTCATAAATCAAGGATACATGGCTCGATTGTATCTAACAGAAGGCACACTCACACTTAGGAGTCTGTCTGAAATCAGTAGTGCCTGCTCTGTGCCTAATCCGATTAACACCTGCACTGCAACTGACCAATGGGCACCTACGATCAACCAATTCCCACTGACAACTGCACTTCAAATGTACACTCTGGTATTGCATTGCTCCCACTGACACCTGCATTGGCAATGCGCATGTCCCCATTGCATTACACCACCAAGAACCAGAAGCTTTCTTTTTATAGTCAAGAAAGCAACTTTCTTAACTCTCAACGATCAGGATTCTGCCCTAGGTTTGGCATTGAGACAGTAGGAATATTAGCCACCAGACACATTTTCCTGAAATTGGAGGCTCGAGGAGGTTCAATCTCATCCTTTTAGACCTCTAAGTGGTTTCAACAAGGTTTTTCACAACAGGCTACTCAGTTGTCTGGCGAGCACTGGCGTTACAGGCACAGCTTTGGTGTGTATCTGTTCCTTCACAAATGGCTGCTCCCAGGCTGTGATCATTCTTCTTTTCTGTTCCTCTTATAACGATATCCATTGAAGTATTTCCCCAGGGTTTGCCCTCAATCTCACTCTATTGAATATTAATGTCTACCCTCAAGCAGCTTATATTCAGTCCTTTGGTTGGATGTTCAATGCTTATGCAGATGACCCTCACTTTATCAGTAGATCCTTAGGTTGCACATGAATATGTCCCAGCGGGGACGCAGAGTGCTGGGGGTTTGCTGGTTCTTTACCCCGGAGGACTCAATTGTCCAGAGCCCATTGCCCTTGAGATAAGGGGCCTGCTCACAGAGCCTCCTGTTGCCTCCTGATGCGCTTAAAACGTTGAGAAGACTCCCGCAGCGCGGGACGCAGAGTGCTCTGGTTGGTTCTTTACCCCAGAGGACTCAATTTCCCAGAGTTCATTGCCCCCAAGAGGAGGGACCTGCCCGCAGCCACCTCCTGTTGCTGCCTCATGCGTTTAATGCGCTGAGAATGCTTGCGTGGTGCAGGACGCAGAATCCTGAGGCTTGTTGGTTCTTTACCCCGGAGAACTCAATTGCCCACAGTCCATTGCCCCCAAGAGGAAGGACCTGCCCACATCACCTCCTGTTGCCGCTTGACGTGCTCAAAGTGCCGAGTGCTCTGGTTGGTTCTTGGTACGGGAGGCAGAGTGCTGGGAGTTTGTTGGTTCTTTACCCCAGAGGTCTCCATTCCCCAGAGTCCATTGCCCCCAAGAGGAGGGGCATGTCCACAGCCATCTCATGTTGCCACCTGATGTGCTTAAAGAGCTTAGAAGACTCCATCGGGCCGCACCCGGGCTAATCCTGGGCCAAAGGCCGCCACGTGCTGTGCTTGTCAGCCCCCGAAGGAGGCCAGGCCGGGTCATCCCTAATATTGCTTAGAGTAACCACTGTGTGTCTACAGCTGTGTTATCAATGTCATCCTGTGAACCTGAAATGGACTCTATGGAGAAGAGCAGGGATGAACTCCTAAATGGTAGTGACTGCGTAACTGCTGCTAAAAGGAAATGCAAAAGCAATCGACAAACAGTTGGGAGACCGATCACCCAAACTGATAGAAAGAAGGACTTGACCAAAGGCACCGACATTGAACCTGCTAGGGATTTGGCTTTTATTAAATGGGACAACGAAGTGGATACATTCATTCATAAATGCATTGCTCCTTTGTTTAATAAATTGCATAGGTTAGAACTGATGCTTATTGCTTTGTCAATGAAATTTGATATCTCTCAAATGTCAGTGACTCCTGGAGTGGCCAGGAGGCGGCTGATTTAAGTTTCACTAGAGCTGAGGAACAACACTGTCCTATAGCCAATCCTAGGCCTCTATCACAAAATATAGGGGTAGGCAACAACAGTGAGATAGGACCGCCAGGGCCCTGCTCAGGAAGAAGAGAATTAGTACCAGTAACAGGGAACGCTGGTGGAGAGTCAGGGAATATAAGGGGGGTCAGGAGAGGATCAAGTATTCATGCCCAGAAGAGAGCTATTCTCCTACACTGAATCTACCACCCAAATGTTGTCCCTATGTAGTTGTAATGATAGGGGTCCCTGAGCTACCCTTAACATCCGAGGAAACCACCCCAAGCTATTCAATAGTTTGCCACTGGTTAAGTAAAAATGCCCAATTCAATGTGAGGGAACATAGTGACATCCTCTTTGCTAGAAGGGTGGGGTGGGTTGGTCTGGGTAGAAAGCATCTAACGGCTGATTGTATTGTGGTTAATTGCAGATATTTGATATTGTCAAGGAGATTGTTTTAGATGCCCCCTAGAAGAGGGTATTGGCATTGTGCCATTGGGCATTTTGTTACACACATTTACAGCCCACAAACAGTGATAGACAGAGTCTTCCACTTAGAACCCTGGCTGACTGGCTATTCCCACTACCAACAGGTTCCTTTCCCTAGCAAGTCTTGATTGTAATGATTGACTCCCTGATATGTCTATCCCCTTTTGTTGAATGTAAGAAGGTGGTGCTGCATCTGCCGCCAGTGCTACCAAACAACAATGTTAGTATGGAACAGTTGATGATAGGTCATTCAGCTCTTAGAACCATTAGTTGGAATGCTTCTGGAGTTATATCCAAGGTGATGGACCCCGACGAGTTAAACTTGATCAAACAATATGTTGTAATATTACATGATGAAACATAGGCATATAAACCATTTTTTTGTGGATGGATATGAGTGCTTTTATGTGCCTGCTAAAAGAGCCCAAGGGGGGTAGACTATCTTGATCCATATATCAAAATTTCTATCCCTGTAAGTCACAGGGTATACAGGTTTTATGAGTTGTGGTATCCTGAAATGTTACGTTGTTTTAGTAAATTTTTATAACTCTATGTTTAATCTAGGCTGTAAAATCACAATACTGTTCAGGGTATTGACTATCTTGGAAGCTAGAGCCCTTCTCTGGTTGTAACACTTTAATGCGATTCATGGTGATAATTTTGGTGCCAAAATAGGTTAGCCCTGCCTCGATGTGAACCCATTTGGGAGGGAGGAGTACCCCAACCACCCCTTAAAGCCTGGTGAAAGGGGCCGGAGGTTGATAACAGCCCTGGGGCAGACTGGTTTACTCAACCTAGAGTCGTTAGCAAGGCAAGGCCTCACCCACAAATCAACCATTGTAGGATGGGTAAGGGGAACAACAATTGATTATGTATTCTTATCTAGACCCATGGGAGTGTTGGTTCAATCAGGGGATGTTTTAGGCACCTGTTACAGTGATCACAACCCCATTGTGTTTAATTGTTAATACCCCTAGGTGAAGTAAGTGTAAGTAAACCAGGCCTGATTGGTCTGAGAGCTAGAGATAAGTGGCTCAGAATCAGCTGGCATAGTATCTCGATACCTGTCCTAGTCAAATCTTTAGTTACTGACAATCTCAGTAAGTTTATAAACCTATTGCTTGTGGTTGACCCTTCTTTTGAGGAGGTGCTGGTGGCCTTTAGGGCTCTTACTTATTCAGTCAACCAGATTATCCTGGGCCTTTCTGCCTCAAGAAGACAGGGGAAAACTGGGTGGTTTGACCATGATTGTAGGATTGCAAATACGTGGCTTAGAGAAGATTAGGAAGCAAACTTTGAAGGAAGAGGCTTGGGACAGGCTAATGTATACTTGCACTAAGGGAGATTCCAGGGATTCTCGAGATTGTTAAGGGCAAGAATCTGCTCCTAGACGTCCCTGAGGATTTAGGTACATATATATCTCCAGAGCAGTGGCTATCTCATTTCTCTGCAATGTACTCCACGGACTCGAGAAGGCCACTTGATAGAGGTGAGGAAACAATCAAGTACCCCCTAGATATTAGATTAGGGATGGATGAGGTTTGGGAGGTTGTTCAGACCAATCCTGGTAATACGACTCCCGGCCTCGACTGGATTCCTAAGGAGTTACATAAAACAAACATTTCCTTTTGGGCCCTGCTAATTACTAATACTTTTAAAAATCCCTGGGAGAGATCATTGCTTGCTAGGTTTCAGATGGGCTCAATACAGCATAGATTATGCTTCCCTCCCTGCCAGTTTGATTGCAACTCTGTACTAACCTGCCTTTGTGATGGCACCACAATGCAGACCTTGGACTATCTGGTGTAATACAAAGAAGATATTTGCTCCCCATCTTAAGATCCAGGGTTTTTTATCAATTCAGACCCGCTTTTCTCCATCTCCAGATGTTGGTCGACCCAGCTATTTTAGTTGCAGTTGTTTTTTTTTTGTGTGTCCTCATTCTGGCAACTTTCTTGCTGGTATAGCTCTCACCCCTCGAAAGGAAGGAGGGGTAGATAAGCATGTTACCGCAAAGAATGCTGCTGTGTTCCACATTCATCTCCCTCCTGTAAAGACAGGGAGGGAGGGGAGCCGGGACCACCAACATGCATGGCTTAATCATTGGACTCGCTTAGCAGTTGTCTCCAAACTACATACAGGCCCAGACCTTCTTCAAACTTTTAACGTCACAAGCAATATCAGTCTGGCTCGCATACTTGATACTTCTGAGGCAATCAACAGTGAGTGGGGAATTTTCAGATTTCCAAAGTCTGCATATCTCCGGCCTCGCCTACAAAATTACATAAAAAACACATTTGGTTATGACAGGATTTGCTCGTAAGTATGCTTCTTGATACAACCTAAAGCATATCAGTCGAGGGCTTACCTCTATCCATTGACGAATAACTTCCTCTATAAAGTTACATACCGACATCCAGAAAGAGGCGATCTTCGGACACTGCATAAACATATGCAGGTCATCTGCCGATGGGAGCATACACTTCGGACATGCATATACATTCCCAGTCACTCTTGAGAACCTGGACGGAGACCAATATACTCTATAGGTGGTAAACAGGTGATTTCTCTGAAGTGAGGCAGGTTTCACCACTGCACGTAGATGAAGAAGGAAGCTTGCCATGCTTGCATTAAGTCTCCCTCTCCATATCCCTCTTCCCACAGGTTGGAGATGTCTGACAAGCTCTTATCCTCTGCCTCCAAAAAGGCCCAATACCAGATTGAGACTTCCTTTTTTAGTGGGTCAGTTCTCATTGGCTGTTCTAACCATGGCTCATCTTCCTCTTCAACACACTCTTGGGGGGCCCACCAGTAGCGTAGCTGGTAATATTTCAATCTTGTTAGTTGTCCCTTGGTACAGTTGCTTAAGACCTCCCAGCACACTAAACTAGATTCCATTCTGAGATCTGCCCAGTAGCTTAAACCCGCAGATTTTAAGGGTTGGCTAAGATGGTCTATCAAACAGTCAGGGTTGCCCGGGGAGTCCCAAACCGGTGCCAAGAATGAATATTATGGTACACCTAGCATCCTCCGAAAATATGCCTCACCTGTTTGAAATATTTCGGATCCCCATATTTAAACAAAAAGTGCCACTGCCCCTGACTTAAATCTCCAAGCAATGCCTCAAAGACTTTCCTCATTGGTGAGCAGTCTGGTTTGTTTGCGAACATACGCAAGTTCTTAAAATGGAAAGCATGACAATATATAAGCAAATCCAGTAGAACCAGTCCACCCACCTCCAGCCTTCGCCTCAGTTTTTTGCTATCCTGGGTCCCTTTGATGCCCAAATAAAAATGCTTATTTTCCCCTGGAGCTTAGCTATATCTTCTCTCTGAAATGTCAATGGTATGGAGTTAAAAGGAAAGGTAATTTTTGGAAGAATGATCATCTTACTCAGAATAACTTTACCAAATATATTTAATGGTAAATTGGCCCATCTTGCTAGTAGTCTCCCTACCTCCTGGCTCACTTTTTTCCAGTTAATTCTAGGGATTTCTTTGAGCTTCTGTGTTATTAGGATACCAAGGTATCTCATTTGTGTTTTTGCCCCCAACTACTGTTTCCCTGGTTCCAATCCATAACTTTGGTTTTAACTGCATTCACCTTATACCCCGATACCTTGCTGAAGCTCTGTGCCTTTGCCATCAGGATAGGAATTGCAGCCTGCGGGGTGGTGGTATAAAGGATCAGATCATCCGCTTACAAAGCTAATTGCGTCACTAACCCAGGTGTCTTCAAGGGATCTATAGTGGGATCTGCTCTAATCTGATGTGCAAAGTGCTCAATATATAGGTAAGAAAGAAGTGGAGACAGGGAACATCCTTTGTCGTGCCCCTAGTGATGTAAAACCAGTCAGAAAGCTCTACATTAACCAACACCCTAGCTTTAGGGAGGTGACAGAGGTAATGCACAGCCGTCACTGTATTGTGTGGAAATCCAAAGCTCTTGAGGGTTTCCCAGAGATATACCCAATTTACTTGGTCGAAGGCCTTTACTGCGACCACAGCCACTACAGTTAAAGGCAATTTCTGAGCCTCTGCCATATCGATCAGCCCCATCATCAAGTATGTAAGCTCTGTTAGTTGCCTCCCTGGAATGAACCCTCTCTGATCGGAATGTACAATGCCCTTAATGACCTGCGCTACTCTTGAAGCTACTATCCCTTAAAAGATCTTATAATCGGTATTCAAAACCGATATTCGTCTGTAAGAATCTGCTCTTGTCGGGTCTTTATTTGGTTTCAAAATTAGAACCACCATTGCCTCTGACCAAGATAGGGGTGCCCCCTCACCCCCTATATAAATTGCATTGAATACATCTTGCAGGGATGGAATTAGTTTATCTATAATTTGGGTAGAGAGCTCTACTGGAAGGCCATCTGGCCCAGCTGCTTTCCCGGCAGTCGTTTTCCTACATTGTGACCTGATCTCCTCCTCAGTAATCTCAGCTATCACAGTTGCAGTTGTGTCCTTTTTAGGTCTCGCCTGACCCAGCGCATGCGCTGGTCTGGCGAGACTTATTGAGAGGGCTCCAAAAAGTGCTACCAGGCCAGCCTAGAGCTAAGTGCATGTGCGCGGGCGCGCGCGCTTCGCTTTACCGCGATCACCCTCACTTTCACGGCCGCTTTGATGTTTGATCGCGATCACTTTCACTTTCGTGGCCGAAAATTCGCGGCCGAAAATTACTTAATCTGCCTGCTCCATTGAACAATTACTTCTTTAAACACTTGGAAGAGTTTAAACAAGCATTGGCATAGCCAATAGGTCTCGCTTTTGAGACCTTACAAGTATTTAGTTATGCAACTGTTGCATGGCTAAACACTTATAAGGTCCCAAAGGCGAGACCTATTGGCTATGCCAATGCTTGTTTAAAAAGTGCCTTATATCTGAATGCTGACATTAATAGGTAATTACCCTTTTTTATGCACCAAGGCTTGATGTTTTATTCAGTTTTTATGATTCACGTAATGTTTTTTTTAATCTGTTTTCAACACTTGTGTATTAATATCTGTGCTTTTACTTGTACTTTTATGATTATTAATTAATAATCAAATAAAGATTTTAAATCAGTCAAAATAAAACCCCAGTTTAAAAGTTGCTTTTGTGCCGTTCGTAGACTGTGGTACACTCTGCCTCAAAACACATAAATTGGAGATCTTCATTTTTGATATTCCCTCTGCTTGGTCAGTGGTATGGTGGCTATCGGATCTTGGTCCCCACGCCTGATACCTTCCAATTGACAACAGGCATCATTTTGTAAAATAATCTGACTCACGTCGACAAACACACCCCCACTTTCTGTTAAAAAAAATCACCACACTTCACGAATATTCTCGAAAAAGATGTAATTCAAGCCTTAATTCTTTGAGACTGGATTGTCACAATTCTTTTTACACAAGTTTACCTGCCTACTTTATGGTCAGGCTTCAATGCTTTCAAAGTGCAGTAGCGTGGCTCACTTTAGATTTGAACAAACACTCTAGAATATCCTCACTACTGCATCACAAACTAAAACTCACCCAAAAGTACTGACATGAACATTAGGGATCACATATTAGGCTTGGGAAATATACAAACTGAGAGGCCGATTCACAAAACACATTTTGTAGTAAGTTTAGTAGCATTACATTAGTACTACTACAGTACAACAAAATGGTGATCACAAATCTACATGTGTAAATCTCCACCTCTCCAATCTTTGTATTGGGAGATTCTCATATATGTTAGTTTACTACTTAGCATGAAATGTGGGAGGGACACATGGGAGTGGCTGGGAAAAGAGGCATACTTACTACTAAATGGGAGGGGTTTAGGAGGGAGTAACAGAGGTATAGAAGGAGTTTAAGAGGGGTTTAGAGAGGGGGTTAGAGAGGTACATGCACCCACCACCAATAGAGTAAGCACATTGCTATACACAAACTGCACTTCTAAAGTTACTACAGCCAAAAAGGGGCCCAAAACTGTACCACATTAATATAGCTCAGATATGGAGTAAGTTCAGTACCACACATGGCCAGCCACTGGTACAGAAACACCCTTCCAAAGAAAATAATGGAGATATGGTCTTAAAGATTTCATGGAAAAGAATGTTAAATTAAATTATGTAAAATAGATAAAAATATAAATAAATATGATTTAATGTTAAAAAAGTATCTAAGTAATGGAGATATGGTCTTTAAAACCCCGTAAAAAATAATGTTAAATTATTTAAAATAGATACAAATATAAATAAATATGATTTAATGTTAAAAAAAGGTATCTAAGTATCTATACTCATTAGTGTTCATAAAGCGATTTCAACAATAGTTAGCAGGCACTTATGGTATGGTTAGTCCTCTCAAAACAGCACAATTTCTGTCGCAAACACAAAATGAGGAAATTTTCAATGTAGACTTAAAAAGTAGAAACACAGAAGCCAGTTGCCTCAAATAAATGGAATAAAATTTACAATCTAAATGGTTAGTTAAAAGCAACTCCAAAGTTAGTGCTGTATCTACAGAGACTCATCAAAATTGCAAGGGATCGCAAGACTCACAAAGTAGGTCTGATGCTACATGCTCACACAAATAACTCTTCAAAATAGTCAATACATTCTGAAACCCACCTTATGCTTCAACAACTGGAAAACACTCTCAAGAACTCTGCAGTGGCCTATCGGGCAACTGCATCAAAAAGCTGCTGACATTGAATCTCGCTCAAAAACGAATAACAACTGCCTCTTACTGCCAATCTTGTCAATGTGGAATACCACCACCACGCGACGTAAACCTTTCGTCTTCGACTTGCTAGCAGAAAAAAGAAATTGTGCAGATGGAGAAAGGTCTACTACATGGCTTAGGAGAGTGTGCATCCCTGCCTCAGGTTTACCCTAGCAAGTATTTTTGACACCTATCTCAGCTCACATGACCATCACAGGCACGCGCTGAGCCCTGTTGTATATTGGAGTGAGATCCATAGCAAGGCTCTGAGGTCGGGCTCCTTTTACAGTTGTGACTACAGTGGCCTCACAAGCCTGCAGATGACTGTCATTAGAGAGAATCGCACTGATTTTAGTCAGCAGGGCAAGCTTTTTACCTGTTGCCTGCAAAGGAGTCTCTAGGCAGCTCCAGTGTTTTAAATTGTCTGCCAGTCTCCTGCAAGTTGGACTTTCAACCACCCATGATGCGGGGCATTGATGCTGCTTGTGTGTGCTTTCTGTATGTGGAAGACGTGTTGAGCGCATGATGCACCCATGATCATGGCCATGCTGGCTTCCATTTTGTTGCATACTGAAATAAAAGTGTACCTATGAAGGAGGGTTGGTGAGAGACCATGCAACAGAATTGGAGGACTCTCTCAGACATTCCAGAAGGCATTGCAGTGGGTCAGACTGAAGAGTGTTTAGGAAAGGAGCTAGTGGGTCTCTTTTCATATAGGGGGTGCACTCTTTCTTTTCTTAGTTCATTGTTTTCTGGAAGGGGTCCTCGTGTGTGGCCTTGTTATCAGTTTGTCCTTCCTGGAGACTTCCCTCTCCAAATAACTTTCACATCCATCCTCCCAGAATCCTGTTACCATACCAGTAAAGCATTATTAATTCCTCCCTCTAAACTGGAGAGTGAGCTCCCAAGTGACCTGAAAATATCATATATAAGACCCATGATAAAGAGTCAGAGACTTTATAAGGCTGACCCTGCAAACTACTGCCCAGTAAACAAAATGGACCATTCAGAGGTAAGCATGTGGAAAGGGCAGCTCTTTCCCAGTACACAAGCCTAATTGAACAGCATAAACTACTGTCAAACAGGCAGGAATCGGACCTGGAAAAAGTGCTGAATTGGCACAAATCTCATTTGGGATGACCTTAGGATTTCCTTTGATGCTAACGGGGGCACCGCTCTACTCCTGCTTGGTCTGTCATCTGCATAAGACATTGCAGACCGCAACTATCAGCTAAAAGTCTATATGACAAAGAGATCTAGGGAACAGTTGTCAACTGGATATACGCTTACCTTGACGATAAAACTAAAATAGTTTTCAGACTGCTCAACAAGTTGTTCCATCCTGTTCAATATGTGCTTGTCTCCTCTATTGGATCTTGTGGACTCCTTCCAGCTTTCCTTCTACAACTGTGTTGATGGCACTCAGGTCGTTTTAAGACTGGAGCAGCCATCGAAGGTCTAGACATCCGGACTCGGCAAATGCCTACTGGCAGTGGAGCAATGGATCATATTAAACTTAACTACACAACAGGAATACTCCCCCTATGGATTTTTGAAAAGTAATGACCCAGTGTCCTCATGGCTACTGGAGATATGACCAGAGCCAACCACACTGACTGAGGCGAAAAATGTTGGTGTGATCACGGATTCCAACCTCATAATTCAATCCCAAGTCAACAAAATAATGAGAGGCTCATTTTACACAGTGAAATTTCTGTAATGTATATTTCCTTACTCAGGCTTCACTAACAGGATACAGCCAACATTAGACCTAGCGATCAGGGGCGGCTCCTCCGTTATGGCGGAGAAGCGTCGCCCCACCGCTGAAATGCAGCAGACAGAAGAAAAATAAAATGACAATAAAACTATTTTATTGTCATTTTATTTTTCACTACCAGTCTAGGTCTAGGGCGGGGTAGGGCCATGCCGCAGCATGAACAGCAGGGGGAGGAGGAGTGGTAGACATTGAAAGTGTGCATGTCGGTGTGGCCGGCTATCCACGGCCGGCCAAACCGGCATGCGCACTTGGATATCTCCATGCTGTTCCTTGGAGATATCCATAGTGCTAGGTGGCACAGGCTCCCAGCCCCTACTGTGTAATACTATGAGCGAAGCGCTGGGATTGCGTGGAGTCTGGGAACCTGTGCTCATGGGAATTACAGTGCCTGGATGGGAGAAGAGCGAGGCGTGGCGCAGGAGCAGAAGATAGCAGCGGCCAGCAGGAAAGGTAAGTCTATAAAATAAACAATTCTCTTCCCCCCCCCCCCCCCCCCCACGTCGGATTGGCAGCAGCGGCCGCAGCTAGTGATGTCACATCTAGATTATGTCAATGGACTCTGCAAAATACTCTCTAGACAATTAATCAGCAGAATACAACAAATCCAGAAAACTGCAGTCAACATGTCCTGCACCTGAGCAGATGGACTTCCTGCAATCTCAACTCAGAGACAAAGGAGGAACCTCAGATCGAGAATGACTCCACTCCTGCTATGTCGCTCCTTTTCGAAAAACCTGTGCAGGTGAAAGCTTATTCTCAGTACAGACATGCAAACAGTGGAATATGCTCTCAAAAAGAATAAGAACGATCAACGGAGTCTTTTTTGATAATATGTTAATTGGACCCCCAGTAGAGTGAACCTTAGAGAAAGGGTGTACAGCCCAAAGTCTTATGGGGAATCTAGGATTTCAATGCATGTTGTGAAGACATCAATCGATTGGTTGTAAACATGGAAACATGAAGTAACAAGCTGTGCAAGAGCAACTTCTTTACTTTCAGAATATAGTAAGGGACTCGCTTTGTTTCGTCCAGAGAGCGCTCAGGAGAGGTTGCTCATCTGCTGCGCGTGACACAATGCACAGATATTCAAGCCTTCCCGTTCTGCCTTGGTGACTGGTTTGCAAACATCTGCTTTTAAGAGCCTCGCGAGTGACCTAGTTGCAGCCCGTGAAATACACTGTCAGCTGAGGCATTATCCGTTTCATTGAATTCACAATCCCTTATGTTCTGCGGAATGGCAGTATTGTTACTGGCAAGGTCGCAAAGTGCATAGTCATTCAAATATATATGTTACATGTGCGTCTCAGATCAAGTCCATATAACTAAAAAGAAAAGAAAAAAACACAAACCGTGCTTTGCAACCCTTCGGAGCACACAAACACCATAGCAAGTACCTTTATTTCACCTCCAGCAATGCAGACAGGACTAAGTGAGGACACTCCCCTTTAGATGACGTATAAACCTCACTTTTTCGCAATCACCATAGCATGTCTTATATATGTACTGTCCACTTCTAGTGGTGGTGCAACACCAGCACGTGAATGATTGCAAAACTGTCTAGCTCGAGCTCTTTTCCTCTCTCGCTTCCTCTTTCTGGGTGCACCAATTCAGGTGTGTTCATCAGTAAAAAAGAAATGTTTTTTCTTCTTATACACTGATTCTAGACAGCAGGGCAAGCTTTTTACCTGTTGCCTGCAAGGGAGCCTATAGGCAGCTCCAGTGTTTTAAATTGTCTGCCAATGCCCTGGAGCAGGGACCTCCGACCACCCATGCAGGGCATGGATGCTGCATGTATGTTGCATGTATGTGTGTTGTCTGTGTGTGGAAGAATGCTCAGAGAGGAAAGGAACAGAAAAGACCACCAAAATTATATTGGGCTTTTTTGTAGGTGCCCTTTCTCTCTCTTTGGTGATTGGAGACTATCGCTTTCCACCCCTTTCAGTTGACGGGCCTCCCTAAACCTTCCTCAAATTAATTCCCATTGGAGGTTTCCTTGTCTGGAATGTGTCATTCTTTTATTGATATTTCTTTAAGTGCTTTGCTCTGGCTTTGTCCTGTTATCTGTGAGGTGAGCTCCTTGAAGGGGAACCATTACTATCAGGCAGCAGGCTGAGTGACGTAGTTGGATTGGGGAAAGGGTTTACCCTGCACAGACTTGTGGGCATCTAAGTAAATGTGGCAGAGGCCTTCACATCCGCCGTTCTATCCCATTAGCTGTCTCTGGTGTCTAAGATTCTGCTTTTCCTCATGCAGGACTCCGGAACACCTTGCCTGCCAAACGGACGACCTGATGACCAGTCCTTCTAGCGCTCTGGTGTAGTTTCACTTTACACATAGAACTCTGTGCAGAGCTGGTCATCTGACGACACTTTGTTAAAGGTGCTGGGTCCTCACTCCGTTACATACCCTCCTCCCAGTGTCGGATTAAACCTGTGGATGCTCCTAGGCAGTCGAAATTTCGGAGCCCCCTCCAGCAGCGGCTGTACCGGGCGGGGGTGGGGGTTATTTAAGAAATGAATAAACACTTACCTTAGACTGGCCAGCTAGCCGCTGCCTCCCATGTTCCTCTTCCTTCTTCCTCTGCAGTCCGGCTGGCAGCAGGAAGCACCCGGCACTCAGGCTCCTCTGAGACAATCACAACACTGCAATGCAGCCTTGTGATTGGGCTGAGCGCCGTGGATCGACGCTCAGACTTGAACAGGGGGCCTGTGCATGTTCCAGACCAGGATGTGTAATGCAGCCTGGTAGGAACATGCAAAGTGTGCATGAACTGTTTGGTCGGCCCAAGAGGGCTGGCCAAACAGTTCATGCACACTTTGGGAGTGCAAACCACTCCTCCCCTGGCTAGCCCCGCCCGCCCCACACTGTATACAGGCTGCATGCAATAGTAAAAATAAAATGACAATAACGATACGTTATTGTCATTTTATTTTTCCTTTTTGCGCAGTGGGGCAAAGCTCCTCCGCTTTAGCGGATGAACCGCCACTGGCCCTCTCGCAAATTATCTCCTAATAGGTTTTCAATTTTACCAACCAACAATTTTAACAAACCAATTTTATTACACAAAACTAAACATTCCTTTTAGGTGCCCGCAACAACGGATCAAAATAATATTGATTTGATCTTGAAAATAATTCCAATCAAGCTTTTTAAAATACTTTAAGAAAGCTTGATTGTAATTTTCTTTCAAGATCAAATTAATATTATTTGTATCCATTGTTGTGGCCCCTTAAAAGGAGTGGAGCCCATAAGCTGATGATGCCTTATTTTCCTATTTGGTAATCCGGAACTTCCTCTCCCCCCAAATTGACCAGAGCTCGGGCCTGACCCAATGATGGAATTTATCCTGGACAGGAAACCCATATTTGTTTGCACTTTCTGTTTACTATAGATTGTTGTAAATTTAAAGAGAGAGAGAGATAAGACAGGAGAGAGAGAGAGGGAGAGAGAGAGAGAAGAGAGAAGAGAGAAGAGATGAGAGACAGAGAGAGAGAGAGAGAGAGAGAGAGAGAGAGATAAGAGAGAAGAGAGAGGAGAGAGAGAGAGAGAGAGAGAGAGAAACAACTTTAACACTCAAGGGTTGATGCCTTTATGTGTAGCTAACCATGCCAATAGAGCATGAACAGTTACCAGAATTAAACTTCAGCTCAACAGGTAGAATTCAACATAATCTAAAGCCCAATTTACTACAGATTTAATAAGTTTATTTGCATAGTTAATTAAAAACATTGCAAAACAAACATCCCCTGGTGCAATAAAATCCATCAAATACCGCAATAATTCCTCTATGAGCTATAATTTCCCCATTTTTAGTCAAAAACGTTCATTAATAAAACAGTGTGAAAATCTGCAGATAGTTGTTCCAATATTAAAAATCAAATTAGGTCAAAGCTCTGCACTGAGTAAGAACCGATTAAAACCACCCGTTATTTTAGCATGACATTGCTGATCGTTCGCCTAAACCCTAAGTGCAGAGGCGGAAGAGGGTAGGTGGCGTGTGGCTACTAGAACTATACGGAATATATCTATAGGTATTAGAAAAAAGTACTAGCGGTCTTCGCCAGTAAAGGAGGAATTCTGTTCAAGAGGTTAGTTTGAAGTGATTTAGTGGCAGTCAGCAAATGAAGTATTTCACCTCTGAACCGTATGTTCTATACAACCCTTACTATTGTTGCCGCAATTAGTGATTGTAATATGAAAGTGCAAATGGGTCTAAATTTTGCAAAGCCCCTGCCCCTGCAAATCATCATATTTAATTTTTGCCAGAAGTGACCCAATGGCTGAGCCACACCCTACTCACTGGGACTCTGCGTCTTTACGTTAGGCAGCCAGTACTTTTTGCTCCACTATCCTAATAAATGTTACCAATGCACAGTTCAGTCTTAGGTCCATAGGATCAAAGCACTCAAATGCAGCCTCTCGCATGATCTTATACATCTCTTGATAAAGTCTTTGCATAGGGTTTTCCGACGATCCTTAGGTCATGCCATAGGACAGGGCCCTCCTCAATGTCCTCCAAAGCTAGTTAACTTGCCTTGATATATCCCTAATATGGTGGTTTCTCTTCCGGGTGTTACAAATGGAGTCCTTGTGCCCATTAACATTTCTTCGAGCGGCTGCTGCTGTTGCAAAGAGGCCAGAAAACTCAATAGTGAATCATTCCCAGTTTGTCTGGGGATCCTGAAATGCATTTGCCATATCAAGTATTTCCTTGGCACCTTGAATAAGGTATAGCAGAGATCATGGCATACATTTAATGCTCGTATTGTTAATTGTGTAAAATGTTGTTCTCACTTAACTACAGGCACGTGTTCTCCTAAGGAGATTGATAGAACTATGTCCTGTGCACGGTGGTCGCTGTCAATTTTTTCATCGAGGCAAAAAGAGGTTATATGTTGCATTTGGGGTGAGCATAGCAAACTGATATCTATCAGGCATGCCCCAGCATTGGGGTGATATTACATCCCTAGGGGTTTGTCACCAGTGAAGCGACCATTCAGGACTCGAAGCCCAAAATGCTCCAGATTCCCTAACAACAGCTGGCCTTTCTTGTCGTTCTTGTGCCATGTCAGACTCAGTGATAGGTTTTCCATCAGGTTTGCTGAGAGCGTCAATCTCGCTTTTTTACTGGGGTGGATGTAAACATTCACTATTACAATGGTGACAGGGGGACCAGCAGATGTGTTTAGGCCTAATTCCACAAATTGCAGTCCTTCCGCATTACCCTCAAGATCTTTGCCCTCCATTTTGGAAGTTGTTGATAAATATGTTGCGAGACCCCCTTTCCGTTGCCCGTGGTTTAGAGCATCAGTAGCTGGGATGAAAAAAATGGTGAATCCCACTGGTGGCACTGTTTCCAGCGTCCAAATCTCCTGCAGTAACACCACATGGAAGAAACATAGATACCACATGGTGTGTGGATCATCAAATTTGTGGGTGAGTCTATTAATGTTCCAAGAACATATTCTGAGTGAGTTGTTGTCCTGTAAACTTTTAACTCTCCTTGTCATTGCAGCATTCTGGTCGTGTTCAGAGCTCCTGCTAGCCAGCCCCATTCTCGTTTGATACTATTATGCTGGGGGTGTTTCGGGGCATTCTCTCTAACCATGTTTCCAGTCTGTCCCACATATTTGCTCAGAGCATTCCTCAGGACCGAGTAGGCTCTTCTTGTCTGGTTTAATCTGGGTCTTTGTTTTTAGATCATTCAGGAGGGTGAGGATATTCGGTAGTCTTGGGACAGATATCGTGATACCTCAGTTCTTAAAGGTTTCCTCCTCCTTTAGTACCCTCTGTGCCAGTTCTTCAGAGAGTTCCTCTGACCCAAATGACTCTGGTGTATTTTCTGGGGTTCCCTTGACCTATGTTTAAAAATTCAATTGAGCGAATGTCCTTTGCTTAAGCATTCTCCATCTGATGGAATTAAGAGAATGAGCCTCAAATTTTTACTTCTGTTTAAGATATCGAAGGGGCCTTTCGAGATATGTTCCGGATAGAAAGTATGCTTTCCCTTTCAAATACAATACAATGCAATAAAATCTTTATTCGATCTATTTTCAAACAGATCAAAAAAGCACAATTTAATCAGATACACCGTAATCAGACAAATAGTATAAAAGAAACCATAAAAACATTTAAAATCTTATTTGACTTTGGGTACCTCTAAAAAACAAGTCACTTAACACACATGCATTATTGTACATACTTGCAGTAATTTAGGGCGGCAAACCCCTCGCCTCTCTATTTCTCAAACAAGCCCACAGGAAAGATGCTACTGAGAAGCAAACATAGGGATTAGGAAGAGCCTTTAACAAATACAATGCCACCCTACATTGGATAAAATGATGACGCCTAAAGATTGAAAGAATAAACGCTTCTCTTTCAGTTTTGTAAAACTTACAAAACAATATTAAGTGTAGGTCAGACTGTGTCGAATGGTTGTCACAGGGACATAGGCTCAGGTCGGCATGTTTGAATTTCTTCTCTGGAAACTCAAGCATCAGGGGAATGAGATTCAGACGGTAGTGTAACAGGAAAAATCTGTGTTGGGGTATAGTAATACGGTAGAGGTAAGAGTAGCCTACCCCAGATATTGGCGGGATGAGGTCATAAGCAATAAGCGCCTTTTGGCGCCGGTTCTTTTCCCTATGGGCAAGATTAGCCCTCTGCATGAATAGCTCAATTATTTTCTGTTTTGGAACCTTGCTACAGGAGGCAGGATCCCTGAATAATTCTCCCTGCCCAATTGCATTCAGTTCAGCCTCTACATATCCTAGCCATCCAAACCAGCTATGACCCTCCAGCTTCAGGAAGTCACCAACTATACGTTATGTTAAGTTAACAGTGGTCCTGCGCCAAATCCAAAGCCACAACAGCATAGGTGCCAGTCTAATGGAGTCAGACAAATAGGGAAGCCCTAATTCAAGGTGTAAAATGTAATTGGAGGTTGAGTGTGGTTTTAAAGAAGATATCTTCCATTCTCTGTAGTTGATCAATGTGGGCCATCCCCCAGACTCCCGCCCCGTAAGCTGCCGCAGCCTTTGTTTTTGTTTGATGGATGTTTTTGATCGTATCCAGGGGGCTGGCTCCCAGCTTCTTAGCAAAGCCTTTTATGGCTTGGAGACTTCTTTCCATAGCCAGGGCTCTTAATGCCACCAAGTTTGTCCAGGATTGGTTTTTATCAAAGAGGACTCCCAGGAATGAAAAGGAGTCAACCACTTCGATTTTCTTTGAGGCCAGGTGGAAATAAGGGGGTTTCACTCTTCTAGCAGCTCCAGCTATAATGATGAAGGATTTGGTTTCGTTTACTCTGAGATCTAATGAAGCCATGAATGAAGCATATGAGGTTATAAGGCTTTGGAGAGCAACCCCTGTCCTAGCAATTACTACTGTGTCGTCAGCGTACACCAATATTGGAAGGGGGGTGTTGTCAAATTTAGGCACGTCTAGGGATAAGCCAGAAAGAAATTGCCCTTTAATTATTAGTCACAGTCTGTGCCTCATGGAATTTAGTGGCCTGTAGCAATGTTGGGTAGGAGTTTCCAAGTCGATGAACTTGCCAGTATGCTATTTGGGCTGGGTTCCAATTCACGCCAGTAGTCTGTGTGGGTCCCCTTTCCCTCTACTCTACAATTTTGTAGGATGCCCTCCATGTCCCAATACCAGCTGTTTCCCCTGGTAGGTCTTTCTCATGTATATTAAGTGGCTGTTCTCACAAGGAAAGTGAAGGATGTCCTCTGTTCTGCGTTGCACTTTTTGGGGGGTCCCCAAGGGTCTTCAGTTTTGATTTATTATTGTTTCCTCGCTGTGAGGCTGTTTGATTCCAGGTCAATGGATTTGCGAACTATCTGTCAGTTTCCTGTTTTCAGTAGCCCCAGAGGGCCATTAGAGCCCACCTTCATGTTACCTTGTTGCTTTGCTGGATACCCTATCTGTTCCTGAACTGGCTGTTTCTACACTAAATAAAAGGTATTCCCTGGCCATCAAAGTTTCCTTTGGAAATCCTGTTTGGGTAAATGTATGCGGAAAGTCGATAAAATAGTTGCTGTGGTAGTAGAAGAGCTGCTCCTTCTGGATGGCGGCTTGCAAGATCTAGAACTAATGGAATGTATTTAAATCCTTTCAAAGAGGGTTATAAAGAACGTATATTATCTAGGCCAATATGCTCATATGCTTTAACAATGATAAAATATGGCTCATAAAGAGTCCTGTATTCCACACCAGACGAGCCTTCACTACACAAAGCTTGATTACATGTCAAGTGGAACAAAATTATTGCATGCCTGCATGCTTTCATTTGGTTCTACCACCTTATTATTGGTTCAGTGTTTCTAAATCTGGATTTACCGGGTGTGGAATAACCTGATCTGATTTTTCTGGCCGAAAAAATGCCTGTGAAAATTACATGAGATTTTGACTGCAGCAGCAGTCAAGTCTTATGATGCTTTTTTCGAATGGATGGAATCATGCAAAGCTTCCCCATGCTAAAAAATAAATTCCTCTTCCCTCCCCTTTTTATTCATTGAACATCTCTCTCTCTCTCTCTCTTGCTTTCTCTCTCTTTCTATTCCTTTTTCTTCACACATGAAACAAGGTATGTCCTTTAAAAGGAGAAGGATCTCATCCTCTTCTAATGCACCTGATCAAATAACAATGGAACGAAAACAATTCCCTTGTTAGTAAGCTTTTATTTTACACTTACCCTTTCTCTGTTGCTGGCTCTTGGGGATTTTCTTTCTTCCCCCTTTTTGTTATTGATTGCCTTCTTTAAGCTTTCCTTAAAGGAATTCCCCTCAGCATTTTTCTTACTTTCAAAACACCAAATCTTTTCGTAACGTTCTGTGGAGGAGGGCATCCTAATGGTCTTGTTCTAAAGGTGCTCCATGGTATCTGCACCAGCTTCAGCCTGGTTATCTGTGAGGGCGGCTTGTTGGGTCGGAGGATTTACTATCGAAAAGATGCTTGAGTAATGGGCTTGGTTTGGGGTAAGAGTATGGGCCAGAGTGAGCCACCAAGCAGAGTTTTTCACATGAGCACCTAAGCAAATGTGGCGGAGGACATCACCTCTGCTGCTCAGCCCCACTAGCCATCCTCTCCATGCCAGATTCTAACATGTCTGAGGGCATGCATACCATGTCTGCTAAAGCAACAGCTTGTGGGCAGCCCTCACTGAGGCTCTCTTGTCAGTTTTGGTGAATAAAAAGATACCACTTTAGCCGAGTTTGGGTCTCATTACGAGTTCTCCATTATCTCTGACGGGAGATACTGCGTCCGGCTATAACAAGACCAGGTGGTATGTCCGTATGAGATGACATGGATTACAAGTATTTTCCTGCCAGAATGGGGAATAACATGCAGACTTAGTCAGGGCCAGACTGGAAACAGCAACCAGCACTGGAAGGTTGCTGCTCGACAGGCCCTGGGAGCGGGGGTTGGATTAGCCGCAAAGCACCACTCCCGCACTGCTGTAAAAGCAGCACCCTGTAAGGAAAGGAGTCCTCGCGGCCGCAAAACCACCCCCCACCCTCTGGCCCACCAGGGTATTGCCCGGTGCCTGTACAGCCAGTCCTGCCCTGGAGTTAGTAATATCTGGTCAAGTGCTGCATATTTTTCCTCCTTTCAAATGAAATGATGGGTCTCAATACGCAAATATGTACTACCTGCTTGAAGCAGGTGGTAAATGTTGCAAGATTTCATTTTCTTTGGCATAGGGATGTGTTCTGGGGAGAGGGGAACAGAGGAAGGGCAGAGATCTTTCACTTCTGCCAGGTAGGGGGAGCTTTTTCTGCTCCCTCTAGGTCCGGAGATGCTGCAAAGCTTGTAGTTGCTTCATGCAATGTCCCCCCAGAAACACCACCCCAACCATCTCACAGTGAGGGCCTTAGTAATGGGAACTGGTTGACTAATTTATTGGTGCAACCTTGAGTCACTGGAGGCTGAGCTAGCATTATGCAGTCTTTACTAGTCAGTCATAGGTCTTTAGGTGTGAGGATGAGCTTCACCTGGCTAGCCTTTAGTTGGGGAACAATGCTGCATATGGCAATTAACCTCAGCCATTGTGTGGGGCCAGAAGATGCCATGCACTCCCAAAATCCTGTAGCTTTCCTTTTAATCTCAACTGTCTACAGATGCCCAGTAACATGAGTTTCAAGAGATCTAAAGACTAATATGTCTGCCATTGAATGGCCTAACCAACCTGTCTATGGAGACTTCACACATGACACAGGCTTCCAATCCTTCTATACAGGAAGCTGCAAGCAATGTTAGCTACTATGGGGAACCTGTCCAGGTTGCGGTCTTGAATGTGGGCGTGTCCTAAACCCTGACCTAAGACAAACCCACCTTCTTAAAAAGTAAATCCTACTACACAGTTATTCATCCAGCATAGTGAAACAAATGCATTTCAGTGGCATACAAACAGAAAAGAATGTGTATGCTAATCATGTGTATCTCCATAACTTTCACAAATTAACATCAACACTTAAATTAATATTCATTGCTGTCTCTGCCATTTAGATATATGTGGAGAAGTGAGCCCAGATACAAAACAGTTAGGGTTAGGTTCCATGACATAAATGATATCCTTGGCATTTAGGAGGAAGTATATCTAGATGATGACAGAGTGCCTGTGTTGTAAAGTTACTAAAACTTTATAGCGTGCTATATCATTGTAATCCATGTTGAGATACGAATCATATTTTAACAATATGGCAGAGTGGGTTCTAGTTGATCACGGACATCAAATGTGAACAGCAGTGAGACCTGCTGACTGACCAGTTGAGAAACTAATAGACCTCTTGCATCCCTTAGTTTACGGCCAGAACATACCCTAATTAAACCACGAGCAGAAGCAAGAATAGAAAGCTGTTTACTTACTGCTCTTACCAATGCGATGTTGCATTGTTAAATTTCTTGGTGAAAAATTGCAACCTATGTAATCGAGTCCCAGTGGTGACTGGTGACATTTGAAAGCGGTGGGGCGTAAAAGTTCAGGGTTAATGCCCTGTGGCAAGTGAGTAAGTCTGACTGTCATAAAGAGGGTATGGGGGTTATCCCCCCAGGAAAATGTTGAAAAAACAGTGGGCAAATGGTGCATTTTCAAGCAAATGTGAGAAAGCAAGAAGATTAATAAAGCAATTGTAGTTAGGACATCATTAGGGCACAAAGGAATTTAAGCCTGTAACGCTTGACACAGGCTGATACTACTTTGCCTATTAAGGAGCATCTGGTGGTCTTTTAATACCTCAGTATTCCAAGAGCATCCACAGTCCTATCATAAGGCAGAGTACAAAACCCATGTAATGGAGGGACCAATGGCAGCCTGCCCATGCAGGTGGGATTTTGGGGGGGAAATATTTACATGGCTGCAGTGTGAGCGAAAAAGAATGGACTGCTCACACTGTTTCCCTCAGAAAAGGTTTGAAAACACTCCTCTGCAAGCAGTGGTGAAACAAAGGTGCCACACATATTCTAACTTGTCAACTTGAAGGAGTGGGGGTGCGGGGAGGAAGCACCAGAGAGAGGGAGGGAGTCAAAGAGAGGGCTAGGCAGAGAGGCAGTAAGACAGAGAGAGCAGTGTGTGTGACAGAGAAAAGAAGAGAGCGAGAAAATGATAAGGGAGAGAGAAGGGTGAAAGCAGAGGGAGAGAAGTGGAGGGGGAGATTGGTGGGAGAGAAAAGAGGGCCTGGAATCAGAGATGGATACAGAAGTAAAGAGGGACACAGGGAAAGAGAACGTCTGAGGGAGGGAGAGTGGAAGAGAGAGTGTGATAAAGGGACAGAGTTGAAGAGAAAGTGAATTAAAAGTAATCATTGTTTTCCTAGTGGAAGACTGGTGTACTCAGAAACCTAACTGGTCATGTAGGCGCACTCTTTATCTGAAGAAAAAGTCTCAGCAGGGCACTAAGAATGCAAGCGCAGGCAAACAAATCTAGAACATGAATAATATAATAGCATCTAGGTTGAAAACATACAGTGATATATAGACTGATGTTATCAAATTACTTATTCGACATGTTTTTTTTGTAGAAAAGTTTTTTTGTTATTTTACGATATATATACATAGATATTTTTCTGTTTAAATATGTTAAAAGTATTTTATCGGTTGTCCACATTTACAGTGAATACATGGAAAATATCATAAATTATACATTAGTGTAGACAAGGTAAGCTGGCGGTATGTTGACACACTACGCGCGTTTCGGCAGAGTCTTCGTCAGGGGTCCGTTGCCGTATACACCATGATATGATGATTCAACTGGGGCAGCAAGAGGTGGTAGGGATGGCTGAATGAATTTCCAAAAATGGAAACCAATTCCTCATATATCGCATGCTATATCTCAGATGTAGTGGCTGCACTTGTCATGATGAGGTAGCCATTTGACTCCAATGTTTTATACCGATAATGCCAGCTAACCTGGGAGGACTCATCGCTGGATCAGACAGCTACCAGGTCGCACTGTCCCGCCTTCTCTGGATGCTGTGGAATCTCACACATCACTGGGAATAACAGCAGCCATTAGCGAAGTACCAGAGTAGTCCTCGTGGCTTTTTGACACGCCCATTGGGCAAACGCACAGGGAAAGGTAGCTTTATACTTTCAAGCTCTAGAATATTAGACACCTGTGCCAGTTACATTCCCTTCCTATGTGGCTCATCTGGTTGGTTGCCTAATCACACTGGTTTTATCGGTAACACCGAAACGCGCCAGCTTCTTTATAATATCTAGCTACTCTCATTGTACATTATGTAGACAGAGCAATCATGTTTTAATAACTGATGTGATTCTTATGTCAAAAAAGAGAGCAAAATATTACCTTGTCTACACTAATGTATCATTTAAGTTATTTTCCATATATTTACTGTAAATTTGGACAACAAATAAAATCCTTTTAACATATTTAAACAGAAGTATCTATGTATATCTATTGTAATTGAACCAAAAAAACTTCTCTACAAAAAAACATGCTGGATAAATAATTTGATAAAATCAGTCTATATATCACTGTAGGTTTTTCAACCTAGATGCTGTTATATTATTCATGTTCTAGATTTTTTTGCCTGCGCTTTCATTCTTAGTGCCCTGCCGAGGCTTTTTCTTCCGTTCTTGTTTTCCTTGTTATTGGCAAGTTCATCTTGTACACAGAGGCCTCGTTACTTCTAAAGTCACAGCGCACTATTTATTTCTATGCGAGACTATCACTTTACCCCATGTTTTCACCTGAAATGTTCGGCTGGTTTGCTTTGTTTTACATCGAATTCATTTATTGTGATAAAGTGAAAAGCACTGCGGTGGATCAGTTTACCGCGGATTACTCATTATCCCACCCTCTAAATCAACCCCTTAATACCTTAACAATGTCTATTTTTTGTGGTTTTTATATAACGCAGACATGGCCCAGAGGCATGTAAGCACTTAACAAGAGTTTAATTACCAACAATCAATGGTGGAGTACATTGTAGATACAAAAGAGGGAAAAACTAAAAGCAGACATTCGAGAGTGAGTGGCAGAAAAATGAGTTAACCCAAGTGTTTTACAAAGAGAAGAGCTTTGATATCTTTTTTGACCCTAGCATGGCATGTGGTCATACAGAGGGCCGGAGGGAGGTGGTCCATGTTCTTGTGGCTATTCCGCAGAATTACTCGTTCATGTATTGTTCTCTTAATGGCTACGGCAGGGGCGTAACACAGGCCCCCGCAGCCCCCGCGGTGCGGGGGGGGGCCCGAGCTGCAGGGTGCCCCCTCAGCACCGTACTCAGGCCTGAGAGCTCCATCTTAAATACTGAGTGGGGGCCCCTTCATGTACCTTGAATGGGGTCCTCAACTTTTGTTACGCCAGTGGGCTATGGGTGAAGTGGACAGTCTAGAAGGTGGTAGATTTCCCTAAGGATTGGCGCTTCTGAAAGGACTGTAGTGTAGCGGCACAATCAGTCACAAGCCTGGCAACTGGTCACTTCCTGGTTGGAAATGTCGCTTGGCTGGTGCCAGAACTCTCAGTGCAGGTAAAAGGGAGTGTGCTATATCTAAATGGGCAGTGAGTGTCCTTGAAGGTTGTTACCCTGCTCCACTGGATTGTGCAACGCGCTACATTTCCTGATTGGCAGCTTGCTAACACAGACTCGCAGTTTTATTGCCCTGTTATTCCTTTGTTGTTTTCAGTGCTTTAAATGGGCCGATACTGTCCGGTACAGAGTACCGGCACTTTTCTATTTTGAGAGGGAGAGTACCGGTACTTCTCAAGACATACGTACTAGTTTTAATTGGAGAGTACCAGCACTTCTCAGAAACAGGCAGGTACCCTGGCACAGAGTACCTGCACTCTATTTTCCCTTTGCAAGCACGGGTTATTTCCAGCCGCGGTCTGTTGAAGTAACTGTGGTGGGGCAGTGGGGCCGCTTTGGGTGGTATTTCGAGGGACAATGCCAAGGGGAAATTAAATAAATAATTAATTTTCCCTCTCATTGTCCCTTGAAATCCCCCCCAACGCGACACACCGCCCCACCGCAGATACCTGCATGGCCCGCGGCTGGTTATTTCTATAGTCAACGGTACTCTTTGTCGATTTTGGAAGGTTGAATTGTTAAGTTGGCCCTGCCAGTATATGAACCAGAGGGCAACACACACAGCGTGTCTGCAGCAGGCACATTAAACCACGGAGGAGCCTTACAGACAAGAATGGGAGAAGGAAGTGTGGGGGAAGACCACACAAGGTGGTTTCAATGTGGACAAAAAGTGGCATTTTCCACTACATTTTCTGTGAATATGAATAGGATGTGCTGAAATGGGCCATTGGACGAATACAAGCTCTATTTATATTGCAGTGGCAGCAAGAAGCCACCCACAAGAGGTTTGCGGCGTGCGCACACACACACACACACACACACACACGTAGACACCCTGTACAGCCTCATGTGTAGATCACAAGAGCACTGCAGCATGTGAATACACACACATTGACACTCTGCTCCGCCTCATACTCGATGCACATACCCACACAGATATATATAGACACTGCACCGCCGCATATTTACAGCACAAGAGCACTGTGGCGCCTGCACACACATATACACACAGCTAGACACTCTTCACAGCCTAATTTCTAGAACACAAGAGCACTGCGGTGTGGGCACGCACTCACACATACATAGACAGTCCACCTGCCAGTCCAACAGAGACAAAGGAGAAGGCAAAGGGCTCAGTTGTTTAATAAAACCTTGTCACAAAGAGAGCACTAAACAAGTAACCAATAGCATGTCGGTGACCATGTGTAGAGCACACTGTAGCCTGAAACATTTCCAGGTGCTTCGTGCAGAGGAAGCAATACCTGCACCCTTACGCTTATAAACTCTACGAGAACACCACTTTTCGAATCTGGCATTTTTAAAGAGCAATCTTGGACACGAGGGGAGTTGTGATCAATCGTAATGTACCACAGAGCTCACTCCACAGCCACTCAGGTCTCCAGCAGCACCAGCAGTGGGACAGTCCCTGGCTCCATGCTCTGCTCTCCCGTCTCAGCTCAGCCTCCTGTCCCGAGGTTACTCGCTACCCTGGGGTCCTTGTCCTCCTGGGCAGAGGAGAGGGGCAGGCTGTATTTTATGATACACTGCTTATTAGCCCGGCTTAACAGGGAAGAACACTCGTGACGTGCTTCCTCCGGAAGTGTAGCTCACCACCCTCAGGCCTGGTCCCACCCCCACAACTCCAGAAAACTGGAGGATTGGCTGAGCGTTCGCAGCCCTTGGTATAACCATTAGTTTGGTCAGGGATTGCCAATGCTCATTTGGAGCGCTGGGGGCTGCTGCGGGAATCCACAGGGCTCCCACATTGCTGAGGCAGGCAAGGGCCCAAGTGCGCATGTGTGGCTGGTCGCAGCAAGGCACCCGTCCAACTCGACATGCGCACTTTAGAAGGAGGCCCGGCACCTGCCAATCAACAAGCAGGCTCGGAGTGCCGGCTGACCCCTCCCCCCCATGTAACTTCTGTGCCAAGGTCACAGTCATGTGGCACACTGCTGTAAAAAAAAGATAAAATCGTATTGATTAAATATTTACATTTTTAATATGGTAAAGAAACAGGGGGGCGATGCCCCACGCCCGTATAAAGCAACCGTCCCTGGTTGTACCAAGACAATCCTTGCAAGAGTATCACCCATGTAGTCACCAATCTGGTCTTTTGATTGACCCCTTGCTCTTTCTCTTTAAATTAATTGTGACTCTTTCGTGATTGTAAGTGCTTAGGGGGTGACTACTAAGGTGCCCCCAGGAACACTGTCAGGTGCAAATCAGTAAGTGTGGCTGGCCAACCAAAAACAGAATGTACATCCATCAGTGATGATTCTTGTGCACTATGATGCAGTTTACAAAATCTGTTACACCTGCTTTCACTTTACATGTGCACCAGTCACCAGAGGCGCCTGAAGAGAGCAGACGGCAAAGGTTACCACATGACTGCTAGCGAAACTGGCAACTGCAAACATTCCAATCACATGTGTGACGCGCATAAATATGGGAGCAAAGATCACATTTCCTACAGAATGACATATTTGTCTTGGACGCC
This sequence comes from Triturus cristatus, assembly GCF_964204655.1. NCBI lineage: Eukaryota > Metazoa > Chordata > Amphibia > Caudata > Salamandridae > Triturus > Triturus cristatus. The sequence continues at coordinate 1,216,436,635 of NC_140591.1, forward strand.
CTCCCAGGCGACATACCTGGATTGTGAGCTCCGATCAGTGGAAGATCTGGGTGTGATGCAGCATTTGAGTACAGTCAGATGTTCCTGAGTGCTGAAGATTAGATGCATGGTTGGATAGCGAGCTCATAAATACACATTTATCTTGGCACTGGTGGGATTGTACTCTACAATGCCACCTGTGTCTGGAAACAGATCACACTTGGCTGAAAACACATTCCAGTACAGAGGCTTCTTTGTGAATGTGCAATGAATTGTTTCAGTTCCTAGTTATTTTTGCAAGAGTTGATAAACTGAATCAGAGTTCATTAAATGAACATCAGGTGCCACATTTCGTTACAAAACGTATTCCATAGGCTCGGTTTATAGAAATTGTGCCTTGATTAGAGGCAGCTCTTTAACAGGGTTGTGAGGGAGCTGCCCTGCCACCTGTGAGCCACCAGGTTCTGCCCCTTGCCTCTGCCCACACTGTTCTTTATTTAAGTTAGCAATGTTCAGGAAAACATGGTTTTTGTGTTTTCTTGAATTTCCAGTGTGCAAGTCAGGTATCTTGGCCTTTCCAGGTTTCTGAGGAAAGAGGAGAAGATGAGCCATGCACCTTCTCCAAAGTGTTGTTTAAGAACAGGGGACTCAGTAGGTGGATGTCTGGATTGCACAAGTGTGAGGGGCCTAATTCAAGTATGCTCACCTCATACAAGCACAATCCATTTTATTTAGCAACAATCATGCACATGCCTCAGGAAGCACAATATATCTGCCAAAGTGGAGCTACGAGGGTGCTCGTCATGTACCCCTAAGACTAATGAGAATCCGCACTGAACAGCAGGGGTGGGATCGCAAGACCTGTCCATGTTTCTGACAGGCCTTTTGCTACGCTGCCTGGCTCCTCATCTGCCGTGCTGGATCATATGTCCATTGCTAGATTCCTACCCAGTTGCTTCAGTAGAGGAATCACCAGCAGAGGAATCAAGGCAAGAATGAAAAATAATTCTAAAGTTGTTGCTCCGTAAATTTGTGAGAGTGTGCAAGCGTGAATGTGTGAGAATGAGTGTATGTGAGTTAGTATGTGTGTGAGGAGTGAGAAACAGTGAGAGTAAGTGTGTATGTGAATGAGTTTGTGAGTAAGAGTGTGTGTGTGTAATTGAGAGTGAGTAAGAGAGTGGAAGTGAGTATGAGTGAGAACCAATCAGTTACAGAGTGAGAGGATGAGACAGTGAATGACAGGGGGCGAGTGTGGCAGTGAATGTAAGCTAAGAATCAGTGAGTTAGGGGCATGGGAGAGAGGAAGTGTGAGAAGGTGTTGGTTTGAGTGTCTTTGTGCATAATAAGTGAGTGAGACTCAGTGAGTGAGAGTAAGAAAGTATGAGAGAATGTGAGCGTGTGTGTGAGAGAGCGGGGAGAATCAATGAGAGTAAATCTGTGAAAGCAAGTGTATGAGTGTGTGTGTTTGTGCGCATGATCATGTTTGAATGAGAGCAAGTGAATGAGAATCAGGGAGAGTGAATGAGCATCAGTGAGATTGAATGTGTGTATGTGTGCAAAATATAAGCAGAAACATGTTACCTTAACGCTTTTACTCTCATTGTTCAGAAATCAATTAGTATTTTTTGTCTCAAATATTGAGGACATGAATACAGGGCTCCTCCTGCACACATGTGTTAAGCAGGGTTCAGAAGAGAAAGGGACTCTTCAGGAGAGTCGGATCTAACTTATGGAAACCCTCAAGGGCTCCTTCATATTCGTCAGCCAGCCAGCCAGCTGCTCAAACATAGTATGGTACATATGTATACAAGTGTCCTTTCATTCGGGAAGTGAACACAAAGCAGTAACCCACTGAGCTATGCACATAAAATATTGCTCTTTGATCTGCATGGTACAAGTTCTTTGCAGCAGGCATATTAACCCTCTGCGCTACCTTAGATGAGTCAAAACAGCCATTGGACAAAACACCCTCCGACCCTCCCATATCTCTCCAGCAGGTACATAGATCACATTGATCAGAGTTATCTTGGCATTTTTATTGTTGCCCGAAACTTGCTGAATATACAAAGAACTTTGCAGTGTTTTAAAAACTTCTGCACTGCTATAAAACCGGCCCTCACAAACTAAACCGGCCCCCTACCCTTCCAGTCACCCGGGGAAATGCCTGATGCCTGGAACGGCTAGTCCGGCCTAGTTACTGTAAAGCCTTTTTCAATGCAATAGTGCAGATATGTATGCTTATTTGATATAAACATCACGGATCACTGTTAGTGTAGGACACATATTCTTCCTGAATATCCTTTGTATTGGGTTCTTGTCTGAATGATACACATGAGCAGTTTGATGCACAAAAGAAGGCCCCTGAATAAATGAATGAATTTACACTTATAGAGCACATGGCTACCAAAGGCCTCCCAGCACTAGAGAAAAAGTCATCACGAGAAGAAGCCGAGGATTCAAGGGAACAGCAGAGTCTTCCGGAGCTTGCGGAAGGAAAGATAATTGGCCTCAAGATGAATATGTTCTGGCAGCTGATTCCAGTATTTCGCCGTAATGGAAGAAAACAGGCGTCCACCACTCCAAACACGGTTTACTCTGGGGACGGCTGCTAGATGTTTCTTCTTGGAGCGCAGTGAGCTTTTTGGGAGGTAGGGGGAAATGATTGATCTAACAATCGGTGGGCCCCTAGCCTAGAGCGACTTATGGGCAATGCACAAAGCCATAAACTGAATTCTTTCGGCAACCGGCAGCCAGTGCAGAGAGATGATATGAGGTTTAGCAGATTCCCGATTATAAGCATGCGTAAGGAGTCGCGCAGCACAATTTTGGACCGTTTGCAAGTTTTTTAATGGCGGAGCAAGGAGAGTCTAAGTAAAGCACATTGGCGTAATCGAGCCGAGAGAGAATCAAGGCTTGCACCAATAGTTTCCTCGCATTGAAGGGCAGAAGGGATAGAATTGTCCTAATCATTTTCAGGATACCATAACAGGTACCTGCCACCCTACGCGCCTGCTCCTTAAAATTAAGGTTGTGATCAAGCCACACCCGAGACTTTTTATTTGATCTTTGGGGCAGGGGGGGGCATTACACCAAGACATTTTGGCCAGAGTACGCTGGTATTAATGTTAGTGGTCTTACCCAAAAACATCAGCTCGGTTTTAGCTGCATTCAGCTTTAGGAAAGAGCCATCCATCCACGCGGAGACCCTTTCCAAGCAATTGGCCAAATTGCTCTTAGTGTTGTCCAACTGATATAGAGACACAATCAGCTGAGTGTCATCAGCGTATGAGATGATCCGAACACCAAAAGGCTTGACTACTTCGGCCAGAGGGTGCAGATAAACATTGAAGAGCGTGGGGCTCAGGGAGGAGCCCTGAGGCACCCCACATCTCAAAGGCATCCTTTCAGAGTTGAAATTGTCTTCAAAGACCTGAAATGACCTGGAAAGACTCAAGCCATTTGAGTAAAGTTCCTGTGACTCCTATCTCTCTGAGTCTTGCAATCAAGAGTTGGTGATTGAGCGTGTCGAAGGCCACGCTAAGGTCGAGCAGTACAAGAGCAACGGACCCTCCGACATCCAACATTTTTCTGGCTTCTTCAACTAATAAGGCCATCTCCGTGACTTGTTGAGGTCTGAAACCAGTTTGGGAAGGGTGGAGGCGTTCATTTATCCTCCCAAAAAAGTGGAGAGAACGGAGTTGACGTACTTTTCACTTATTTTAGCAATCCCTGACAGGAGCGAAATCGGCCGATAGTTGGCAAAAACTTCAGGGTCTAGGGTGGGTTTCTTTAGAAGAGCTCTGACCATGGCCCATTTCCATGGGGAGGGAACGAGCCCAGAGGGAAATGAGATGTAATGAGGTCCAGAATAACTGGAGCAACAGAATCGAAAACCTGGTTTAGAGTGGTGGGGTGTACAACATCACTTGGGGAGCCGGATTTCAAACGGTTAATGTACATTTTTAAAGATTTCATATCCATGGGGGGTATTGTCTCAATGAAGGGATCTGATAATCGAGGTTGGTCATCTGCAGGGAGGGTATTTACAGAAACTAATAGAGGGGGGAAAGTAGAGTAGATATCTTCAATTTTCTTATAAAAGAAATTTACCAAATTGTTACCACGTCCTAAGGTGTAATCAGATGGCAAAGGGGACACAGGAGGCTTAAGGAGGGATTTTGCAATTTTAAAAATTTCGCGGGGAAGTTAGAAGCGGAGATAATCTTTTTTTCATAGTACCCAGATTGGGCATTTCTAATTTCTGTCTCTGAGGTAGGCACATTAATGTTATTCATAAGGACCCTCACACAAGACCACTTACCTTTTAGACCTTCCTGTACAATTCCTGCTGTGCTTTACTATGCATAATCTTTTCGGCAGATGTTTTAAAGTTTGCACCTTTAACATCATCTTTCTAACAAGCAATATAATAATGTTTTTTAAACTTCTAGACAACTTTCTAAATTGTTTAGGGCCATGCCATACAGAATAGAAGTAAAGGCAGAATGCAATCATCTGTTCTGCAGTCCTGTGGCTTTGAGTTGAAGAGAAGCTGTATTGTGCAGAGATGGGTTTGGGTCCAGGCCAGGGTAACTTCCAGCCGAACCCTTGCTGAGGCAGAGGTTCCTGTGTTGTGCCAGAGGCTAAGCTCTCCTCTCGATGGTTCAGAGACACGCTTGCCATAAGTGGATTGGAAGCTGTGTGACCCAGCCGGTGCCTTGTCAAGGCAGAGGATCACCCAGCTCTTCAGGGTAGGAGCCATGCGTCCTGTCTCTTCATGGCCTTTCTACTAGTACCAGATTCGTCGGCACTGTCGAATCCCACGTCTCTTGTGTTATTCACTGTGTTTCCAGTTTAGGGTGCACAGGTATCCCATTCAGTGTAGTCAGTTTGTTAAAATAAACTAGTTTGTGTGCCCTCCCTGCACCACAGCTTCCTCTACACAGAGAATTTTACACTCCTTGTTCTGGAATCCACTGCTAGTCAAGGGCCGATATTGAATTATCAACAATCTGCTCTGCTCTGTTGTGTCACTAGTTAATTCACAGTTGTCTTGTGTTCGAACACCCTCTTGTGCACAGCACTCTGAGACCTGCTTGTGCAGAGTTTGCGCTTTAAAAAACAATAAATGGATTATTGGTGGGGCAAGGCGCGGCATCACGGCGTTCAAGAGCCTTCGTATGCACTAGCTCATAGAAGTACAAGTCGTCTGCTGGCTGCTTCAGAGCACTGCAAGGGGATAGGAGAGGGCTGTATGGAGTTGGTGGCGGGAATGAGCTTTATGGCTGGCTACGCCACTTCAAAGCACTGATGGAGAGGAGGATAATTAAGTTTAGGCATGGAAGAGAGAGAACATAAGCAAAGAATGGTGACGGGGAAGCAGAAGGGAACACTGCTTCTATGCGTGCCACCCTTCACTATTCAGGGCTCCATTCACACATAGGAAGGACTCTTAATTGAGACTGTGAGGGCATCCAGGCCACTGAGAATTGAGTGGGTAACAGGGGATACGCGAGGGGGTCAATAGAACGGGCAAGACTCTTCCTTTCGGGGGTGGGTCTCAAAGGACCCCCTCAGTGTACTCAGCCACGAGGGGCTCTTAAAATGAAGTTAACTTTAGGCAGGTGGCTTCGTCTCTCATCTGCCTTCCTCACATCCTGTCCTATAACTGTCCATATTTTAAGGGTAATAACCCGTTTCATGCCAAGTTTCAACCCACACTTCCAACAATTGTAAACAATATATGTTACTGTTACCCTGTGAAACGAGATTTCATTTACCATCCTCTGAAGGACTGAGATCTCAGTTAGCCTTTCTGTGATTCCGACTAATGGCCCGCAGATCTCAGCGGTGAGTGTTAAACTCATAGAACCACCCTGCTGAATATTCGCACCTGCCACCACCAGCTCAAATTAAGCACTGGCTGCAGGCTTCATCGTGAACTGAGCAGGGACAGCACAGTCACTTTACTGGCTGTCTTGAGTGCAGAGGTACAGGTGCGAAACACTATGGACCAGGCCTAGTGATCTGCACAAGTGGCATGTAGCTTTGTCGGGTTGCTGGGAATTTTTGTACCAATATTTGGACCCTACCATTGGTAGAAAAATAAAATGTTATGTTTAGCTAATTTATCAGTGCAAATTTGGATTTGTAACTGATCGTCAGTGCATCGTTCACTGTAAAATGTTTTCAAAACCTGTACATAATTGTCCGGCAGTTTAATTACACATGATTTGGCACTTAGCTTGGTTCTCAATAAAGCTCCTCCCCAGTTCCCTTCTCTAACTGAGTAAATGCGCTCTTCTGTTTCTGTGCAAACCTTGTGGTAGGGTGTGCCACGCATGGCTTCCACCTTGTAACCAACACAAAGTGCACTGAAACAGCTAGCAGGCACTATGGACAGTATTTCTAAGGTGCCAACATACCTCAGTGAATTAATACTAGTCATTGACGTCTCATGTGCTCATGTGTATGGATAACGGAGGCAAAACCAATTAATCCTTCCCAGGTCGGTTAATTTGAGGATCGCTAGATTGGATACATAATGCTTAGAAACGGCAGAAGTGATATTGCAACTTATATTGACTAATGTTGCAATTTACCAATGAACTACAGCCTGGTGCTTCAACGCCGGCTTTCTAATAGCACAACTCAGTGCTTGGAAACTGATTCTTTTTCGTATTTACAGTATTTTATCAGCCCTGATCTCTACCTTGCTTCAGAGTGAGCAAGGCTCCTACTGAGGGGCAACTCTAGATGTAGCCATAATCAACATATTTCGGTGCCCTAAAAGACTGAAGCTGGGGAGCCAGGTTCGGGTCTGGCAGGAGGCTCAAGCATTCTGTGATTCTGGACCAATCACTCAGTCTCCTCAGGTGCCTAAAAAAGCAAGCATTCACAATGCAATAGGCCTCCCATTACTGAAAGTTTGAGCTTTTGGTGTTGCATTATTATTTGCAGCGCCAATAGGTCAAACTTTCAGTAATGCGAGACCTATTGCATTGCAAATGCTTGTTTTAAAAGACCACATCCCTGAACACAGACAGAGCAGCGGTACACATTAAACAAAATAACATAAGAAAAACAGCTGATAAGACATTTGACATTTTCCAGTTATTTAAAAAAAAATACACTGGGTATTGCTTCTTTTTCTCAACTTACTTGATGTCTATTTAAGAGCCTGGAGTTCAGAGGCAGTCCAGGCTGCTCTTACAGGTCCCAGTGCAGGGTAAAGAGCAGAGCTGTAAAGGAGGGGTTGTGGACCTCTGGGCAAGCACAAGAACAATTTCCAGGAGAGGCTGGTGGGGCTGGGTCAGCTGTGGGTACATAGACCAGCGCAGGGCCTCCACTACAGCAGCCGCCCTCCTCCTATTTTCCAGTTCTGGCTAGTTGGAGAGCAGATTTGCAGCAAGCCCCAAATTCCTCGCCTTTGCCCTTTTCTTCTTTTCCAGGTGTTGCCGATCAGTCTACATGAGCCGGAAAATAAAGGGCAGAGGAGGTCAAGGGCGAGGCCACCAAAGCATCCTGATGTGACCATTGTATTGGTCACAGTGGGGGCAGGCAGGTAGCGTCCTCACTAAATGAGGCGTGAATCACTGCAGCAGCAGGGCCATCAGAGGTAGCCCTTTTCGCGCTTACCTAAGACTGATGGCCCTTTCTGTTTTGGTTTGCAGGCCCCTAGATAGGAGGGGAAGGGGGAGGAGGCTGCAGAGGCCTTCCTCGATGTGCACCACACAGGCAGAATTAAAAAGTCATATTTTTTAAGTAGGACTATTCTTGCCGTCGCGGGACGCTTTTATAAAACAAAGAAGTAGGGGAATGGACTGAAATACTTTTTGAAAGTAGGGGCACGCCGTGCCCTCCGATCCCGCCCACTTCTACCACTGATTAATACCCAACATAAAGAAGAGACAACAATCAGATTACATGCTTCCCTGATATGTAGTGCAATCTCTGGAACCTCATCCCAATGAGTAGCAGGACAGACACTTTTTGTCCCTTTGTGAATTGTTTGCAGCCAGAACCCCTACTCTGCTATCTCTTTTCAGAATATCAGCCCACACTTTGCCCTACCCAGCCCAGTTTTGATCAGTGGTACAACTTAACTGCCTTGCAACTGATTGTGGATTTGTGTGCCTCTGCACATGCTGCTGAATGGTTCTTTGCAAGAAGAATATTAAACGTATGGATGCCATCTTAGTGGTTTAGATGTTTGATGGTCTTCTATGAATCTAGTTATGTGAGACTCTGTATGTGCGAGAGTCTGTGGGGGAGAGAAGCGTATCAATGTACGGCTCCTGAATCTGGGCCTGAACAGCCTTTCAGGACTGAAAACTCAACCCACCTACCTCTGTTTATGTGTTTTTCGGGTCCTACCATATATTGCCTATTCTACCTTAGCTAGTAGGGGCCATAATGTATAGAGACCCACGTGCACAAAAGGTGTTTGTACCAGCTTTTTTTGCACCCTGGGCACATCGGTATTACAAAGGCTTGTGCAGCTCCTTCCGTAATACAGATCGCATTGGCACTTTTTTGGCACTGGTACAATAACAAAGGAGTATTCACTAATTTGCATGGAGGAATGGCATCATGCAAATGAGGAAACCCTGCCTTTGCTGCTGTGATGTATTATAAATGCTGGCACAGAGGCAAGGAATCACGTATGTGGTGGTACATAGTCTGTGAGTGTCCTCCCTTCCCCCAAGACACCCATTGGGAGAAGGTAACTGGGGTCCCAGGAGCTCACAGACAAGCCCCTGAAGTCAGAAGCAGCCACATATTGCTCCCTATTGTGGGGGGTTCCCTGTCCACCCTTGAAAATCAGAATGTGCCTGCCACCTGCAGTGAAACGTAGACTGATGACTTTAAATAGCCATCCACCTTTTAAAAATGCACTGTTCCCAATGCAGGCACACGTTCATGCTTCTTCTGTAATCAAGTGTAATATCCAGTTCTGCACCAGGAACACTAAGTTATGGGGGTGCCATAGCGCAGACAGGGTCAGAGTCTGATCTGTAATTTGGTCCCAGATGACCACCAAATACCAGAAATCTGCCACAACCATACTAGCGATCACCTTCATCACGATCTCCAGCTACACTTTATGTACGTTATATTATACGCAACTGGTTCCGCCTAGAGTGCTTCATCCCACCTCTGATATGCATGCCCATAGTATGGAGATGTCTCAGGGCCCTGGCCTTAATTTTCTTTTCCAAGTTTCACTCCCTATCCTGTCACATGTACTTGTCTGTAAACATATGCTCGCTTTTCCTCCTTTTCTTTGAATCTTCTTCCTACTAACATTTATTTTCCATATTTCTATTTTATTTACCCATTATCCTTCAGATTACCTCACCTTCAATTTCACTGCTATTTAGTTTCTGCAGGTTTCTTTTCAACTTTCTTGTGTCCTGGCCCTTTCTGAAGTGCCCTCCCATTTCCAAGCATTGATGATTTTGCCACATATGTGTAGAATTTGGCACATTCCACTTGGGTGCTGATGTGTTGTTGAAGGAGCTCTCTGAGCTATCCTGAACAATTCTTGGCTGTGCTCACTTTTTGGTATTACCTGTAGCTCCTTGCAGGTTTACCAGACGTTGTATCCCATATTGACATTGGGCACAACAGCCTCCCTTTCCATTGCTCGTTAACTACTCCTGCCCCTTGTCGTCTCCCTTAAGAAACTCCACTCATTTGTGGAGACAAACATCGATATATTGTATTGTATAGCTTTTGATTCGCACTGTGATAATGTACTGGTGATTCTGTGCTTTATGTTCAATAAAATTGTTATAAATAAAAAAAATAACAAAAATAAAAAGAAACTCCACTCAGTTATCCCTTTTTGTCCTGCCTGGGGTTGCTCAACATTTTATCTCGGTTACCATATATTTCTTCTTAGTCTATTATACATGCATTTCTCCTCACCTTTGTGTTCAAGTTTCACACTACTTAGATTTTTTATCCAGGTGCTAAATGAAAAATGTGTTTGGCTTGCCAGTCAGGCTTTTGGTGATTTGTCAGTTTTGCTTGCACTATTTATGAATCAGGATTTTTTTCTTTGTGTGGGTTGAAATTCATTTGATGTCATCTGTAGGCAATCACTACAGGGCTTGTCCCAAGTTGTTCAGCGACAAGACGTGATAGTACAGCACCCAGTGTTACCAGTGCCGGGAGGTATTACCACGCCAGTACAAGCAACCATGTTGGGAACTGTGGAAAGGGGATTAGTATGCTGAAAACTGGAAAACTGAGATCTATATGTTCTTCCAAAATTCTTTCCAATTTCCTGTGTATATTTCCACCAGCTTTATGCAGGTGGCTATCTGCTTCGAAACAGCAGGACAATTTCAGCCCAAGATGGCAGTTACTGGCTGAAAATGGGAATTCCATCCCCCTTGTGACTGGGCCCCATAGAGGCAACACATTTTGTGACCAAGGCCCTGGGTTTTGTTTAGGGTAGACCATGTCACTATCAATGAGAATTAATCGTCTTTCTTTGAAGTTGGCCTTGCATAGGCATTCTCAGACCTTAAACAGGTGGTTGGTCCTTAAAGAGGTGGTAGAAGATACCTTATATTGCAGACTGGTAAAACGATACGATTTGAAAGAACTTCAAAGATCAATAACTTGCTTCATTATCTAATACTGTCTCTGTATTTGATTAACATTATAGTTATGTTTTACTTTAGTTTCTCTTTTCAAATACAAAATGGAATGCACAAAGTTAGTAAACAGCATCACAAAATAAATACAAATGCATTAATTGAATGTAATACCTAATTTAATTTCCCTCATGTTGTTATGATCACATTTTGTGAAGAGCCTTATAGTTCCCAGTCCATGCTTGTTAGGCGACAGACTTCTCTGCAAATCTTATGTCGACTTATATCATAATATGTTGCTTGTTACGGGGTAGGTTCTCCCCCCCTGCAGCATTTTCCAGTTGGTACTGTCTTCGGCTTGGTGTCGCATAATTAGTCAGCGCCTGTAGGCCGCGCGCGCCCCACGTACACCGCCCAACGTGAAGGCAGCATAATAGAAGCAGGTGTTCCTGAGGATGCTGAGCGCGCGGCCCTGTCGCCTTGTGGGTAATTTGTACCTCAGGGCCAGTACAAGTCTCCTGAGAACCCGAAGGCAAGAATCCTGCTGCCCAGAACTAGCACCTGCGACGGAGCCCGAAAGACAAAAATGAAAATTAACACTAGCAGTTGCTTTGGTTGTCATATTATTTCCTCCCTTGTGTGGCGCTAAGCTTTGTATTTATCTGGGGGTTTTTAAAAGTCAAAACATTTGGGACTCTGGGAATACATAAATGAGCTCGCAGAAATGCCCACGCGAAAATACAAAGTGTATGATGTCAAGGCAGGGGGTCTCACGTTACCTGTGTTTAACAACATGCGATGTTCTACTGAAAGGAAACTTTCAAATAAAAGAGACCATTTCATCACAATGTTTGTCCTTGGAACAGTAATTGGATTCGCAGTCTGAAATGCCTCCCTGGCTGTATTCATAAAACATTTCATAGCCTTTTCCAGAACAGTGCGATCAAATTGGGAGGTAAGGTCCGTTTCACCAGCTAACCGGTGTGGTTTAGCCGGATTATGTTTTCATTTAATTAAGCTTTAATGGGAGCACCTTCCTTGTGCACATTGTAGTAGGAAAACAACTAACGAGAACGATTTACAGAAGTAACGCGATGAGTTTAGTGGGTACCTCAAGGGAATATCACAGTGAACGAAAGTATTTCACAAAACATCATTTCCCAGCATGTTGTCAATAAAATAATCTATAATGAGCATATGACATTAGTGAAAACCATTGATACAGTTAATAGGTCTGGTTTTAATATTGGTGATGAACTGGAAGCCCAGTCATCTACACACTTGCTCAATCTGTCTTTGCTATGCCACTCTGTAGCATACTGAAAGCACCACAAGTTTGGGAAAGAAAACAGGCACTGGCAAAGGCAATAAATCTCGCCTATGCAATATCTATCAACGTTGTCAATGGTTTTCTTTTTTTTTAAACCCATGTTGTACAGTAGTGCAGCTGCTGTGCAGCATGACTGGATGGGGAAAAAAGCACTATGACAGGGTCATCGCTTTTGTTTGTTTACTTTTAACCATGCTGCTGAACCACATGACTAAAAAACACATTGATAAAGACAAATCGTTCTCGCCGACGCAAGAGCTATTTGAATTTGTCAATGTTTTTTTTTGTGGTGAGAAGGTGCGCATGGAATGGGGTAAGCAACCATGGGTGGGAAGAGAGCAGGTGGGCGGGGAAAGCAGAAATAGGTGGGAAGGGGTGGAATGGTGTGGTGGTGGGTGTCACGAGGCAAGCAACAAGGCGGGTGGGGAAGCGGCAAAGCAAGAAGAATAGAGCAAGCAACAAATACCAAGCAACAAAGGGGCAAGCAATGATGTGGGAGAGGCACAAGGCAAGCAGACACAAGTGGTCAGTAACAATGCGGGAAGGGGAGGAGATTGAGCGAAGCAACGACAGAGCAAGCAACGATGGGCTAGCAATGATGAGGAGGTTGGAGGGGCAGGCAACAATAAACAAGCAACAAAGCAGGGGAAATGGGAAACAAGCAACAGCAATGAAACGGGGATGGAAAAAAGTACCTTAAGCTCAGCACAAACAGCAGAAGGGCACTAATAAAAAAAAGCAATCAGTACTTGGTCCATGCTCCATGGAAGCACAAAACTAACTAAAAAAAAGTGAAACTGACACATGCTGACCAATCAGAGCCAAACACACAAGATGATGGATGGAATGTTGCACATTGGCAAAACATTCACCCCCAGTCACAGATCTGGGCTTAATCCATCGTTATTTTGCTCAACACGCCACCCCAGTTCAGACATGGCCGTATGCAAATCAGTCTTGACCCTGTGCCTCATGGGAACAGCCCAGCCCGAACTGCCAAGCCATGTCTTCCCTGGACCGGAATGAAGCATCCTAGGACCGGTTTCGGGGTTTCAGAGCCAGCACATAATAGTCACAAAGAAGCCAATAAATGGTTAGTAATTTGAGGGCTCTGCACCATTTGTATGTAAACAAAATGTCTCGCAAGCAACAGCGCATGCACTGTCTCAGATGTGATCTAGAAAAATTACAGACAGAGAAGGCAAAGACATGGGAAACGTAGAAAGAGGTAGGTTGTTGTTATTGGGGTTCCTGCTGTTGTGACAGCTGGCACTGTTATTGTCTCTGCTCTGGTTACAACTTTGGTCACGGCTCTTACCCCTGTGTTGTTTACAGCTGTTGCTTCTGGTGCTGTCCGTGCCTTGGTGGCAGCTGTGTTAACTGCTGTTGTATTACTGTGGTTACAGCAGTGGTTGCTGCTGCAGTCCCTGCTGTGCTGATAGCTAGCGTTGTTCTTTACATGATGGCAGCTTTGGTGTCTGCTTCCAGAAAAACAGTTTTTTTATGTGGTTCTGCTGTTATTACATTGAAAATGCTGTGGGGTTCCTCAGTGTCATCACATCTGTGACTTTGGTCCCTGTTGTTGATGCTGCTGTTGGCCTTGTCTTGCTGGCATCTGTGGTTCCTACTTTGGTCCTTGCTGTTGTCACTGCTCAGGTAGAAGCTGCTGTCATTGCTGTGGCCCCTTCAGTGATTGCTGCAGCTGTTGTTGACTATAATAATAGCTGCTGTCACAGCTTCTGTAGCCATTGTTGTGGCTCCTCTATTTGAACTTACTGTGGATGAAGCTATTGTTACTGCTTTTGTTATCAGTATGGTGTTGGTAGCTGTGGCTGATTATGTGGTTCCTGCTATGTTTACAGCTGTCATCACTGCACTGGTCCCTGCCATGGTGGTGACTTTGGTCACTCCCAAAGGGTCCTGTTGTCCTAATGGCTTTGGTCAGTGCTTTAATTCCTGGTGTGCTTGCCGCGGTTGTTGCTGCTGTTGAGGCTGTTATTTGTACTTTGGTCGTGTCTTTTGTGGCAGCCATAGTGGTTGCAGTGAGGCCTGTTGCAATGGTAATAGTTGACACACTGCTGTGGTTCCTGCTGTTATGGTAAATGGTGCTGTTTTCCTTAGTTTGGTTACAACTATGGGCACTGTTGCTGTCCATGTGTTGAGAACAGATATTGTTACTGCATCTGTCTCTTCCATGGTGGGAGACATGGTTGCTGTTTTGGTCCCTGCTATGTGGTTACAGCAATGGTTGCTGTAGCGGTCCCTGTGCTGGAAGCTGTTGTTGCTGTTATCATTTGTTCCATAGCGGGAGCCAAGATCAATGATGTGGTTGCTGCTGATGCAGCAGCTGTGATCACTGCTCTCATAGCAGCTGTTGCGGCTGTGTACCATGCTGTGTTGGTAAATACGGTTGCTTCTGTTAATGGACACCAACATCTTGGGTACTGTCAGGGTCAGCATTTGTGCCTGGGAAGCTCCGACGTGCAATCGCATAGACAACCTACATAGGCCTAGAAATGTTACTTATTCCAATTTCATTTGCTTTTAATCATCCGTCTAAGGCATATCGGGCCATATGTAGGTAAAAGTGTAATACTGAATTCTTAATACCAAATTTTACCGAATCGGTATTAAGAATTCGGTATTTCCGAAGTAGGTAAAAAATCAGTATTTTTTACCGATTCGGTAAAATTCGGAAAAAGCAATACCGAGTCCTCAATACCGATCGGTATTACCGAATCTGTATTACCGAATCGGTATTTCAAAATAGCAGCAATTGAGGAATCAGCCAATCCTGTGCATCCACCCCACCTCCCAACCAGGAAGTGGCCACACCCATGCAGGTGCATTGCATCTGAACCTTCTTGAGAAGCAGGGAGTGCAGAGGAGAACACAGGAGCAACAGTGAGAACTTTCCCTTAAAAATACTGCATAATGGCCAACAAGGAGACTGAAAATGAAGCTGCAGAAAGGAAAAGAAAGCTAAAATTTAGCGAAAGCGAGCGTCAGATCCTGATTGAGGAGGTGGTTAAACATTACACAAAGCTGTTTGGGAAACAGTCTTTGCAAGTGCCAGAATCAGAGAAGCGGAAAATATGGCTTGGAATCCATGCACAGGTGAATGCGGTAGGAGTGACCCCCGTGAAATTGAAGAACTAAAAAAAAGGTGGCACGATGTCAGGAGTCAAACAAAGAAGAAGATGGCTGCGATCAAAAAACAAGCCAGCCTGACAGGAGGAGGAAGAAACAGGGCACCTGCACTGACTGCACTGGACCAGCTGGTGGAGTCCACCATAGAGCCTGACAGCGTCAGCAGAATCGGGGATGCAGACAGATCAGCCAGAGCTGCCAACAAACAAGGTAAGAAGCATGCACACCACGCTGCGCCCCTCACTCCCTAAACCCATTCCCCAATGAGGCAGTGTGAATCCCACTCCAGTACTGGTTTCACTAAACACCATCAATGCATGATGGGAGATGTAGTCAGTGTAACACCTATCATGACAGCCATCCCACTGGACACAAAGGCATGTGACACACATCAGTGATAAGCAAGCAGAGGACAGAAAGATAGATTGTCAGAAACGTAAATTTATTATTGGTATGTAGTCCTGCCAGACTAGTGAGCTAATGTACTATTTGTGTCCACAGGCGAGACATCGCGCAGGTCTGCACATGACAAGGCAGGAAGGGCACCCCGGAGGGAGAGATTGGAGGAGGCCAGTGCAACTGCAGGGCACACCACACCACCACCACCGGCATCACCACCACTGCCAGCATCACCACCACTGCCAGCATCACCACCACTGCCAGCAACAACACCACTGCCAGCAACAACCCCACTGCCAGCATCACCACCACTGACATCAGCACCACCATTGCCATCAGCAGCAGCAGCGTCACCACAGACTCCAAGAGATGGAGTTGTCCTTGGAAGACACTAGCAGAGGTGGCGAACAGCCAACAGTGCCAGTGGATGCAGGATCGCAGTCCTCCACAGTGCGATCACACACAGGTGCCAGACGCCGCAGGGCTAAGGAACCCAGTCACCATTTGCAGGGTGAGGAGCATGGTGTGTTCGCAGGGCTTTAGGCGAGCATGGTAAAGGTTCAGCGCCTACTATCAGTACAGCGGCAGGTGAGACAAGTGAATGCAAACATGCAGAACATTGAGAAGGGCATCTGCTCAATGAACAAGACGCTCGCTGAGGGCATGAAGGAAATGGCAGAGGGCATGAGGGACATGTCCCGCTCAGTGATGCTGCTGTGCAGCAAACTTGATGAGGACAGGATGGCACGACGCAGGGAGAGGCAGAAGATGGAGAATCATACAAAGGTGGTGAACCGCCTCTCCACAGCCACCTCTCTGCTCTGCAGGTGCTCCGTGGCCATGCAGGAAGGGCTGGCACACTGCAGCCGTGATGTTTCAAGGGGGCTTGTTGAAGTGCACTTGAAGTGCTCCTAACTACTCAGGCTGCAAATACTGGTGCAGGTGATGTGGGGGACAGTGCGGAGACGACAAGTCGCAGCAGTATAACGCCCCCTGCAACTGAGACCAGGAGGTGCAGCAGGCGTCATGGGGCTGGAACTGGATCGATTCGCAGTGACAACAGTCGGCTCGGGGAATCCAGCAATGTTGTGCGTGGCCGCAGGCGTTAATGCAGGCCACACTTTGACTACTTAACTGGGTGACTTAACCCATGACATCCTTGTAGGGTGGTTACAAATAGGACTGGCATGTTGAGCCCTTTGTGTAGTGACGTAGTGCCAATATATTAAACTACGTCATTCAAATGCAACAACTGGCTGTGTCTCCTTACTTACTCAGAAATAGTTGCGTGTGATCTCAGCCCGTCTTTGTCTCCCATCTGGTGCTGGTGCCACTCCTGCTGCGTTGGGCTCTGGGTGTGCAAAATCATCATCATCGTCCTCAGAGTCAGTTAATTCAACTTCTGTACCTTTCTTAGTGGCAAGGTTATGCAGCATAGCACAAGTTGCGATGATCTTGCAGCAGATGATGGGTGTGTACTGACGGGCACCTCCGCTTTTGTGGAGGCAGCGGAACCTGCTTTTCAATAGTCCAAACGTGCGCTCCACAACGTTGCGTGTTGATTTGTGCACCACATCGTCTCTGACTTGGGGTCGATGGGTTTAGGTAAGGTGTGAGGATGAATGACCACACAGCATAAGCGCTATCACCTAGGTGGAGAAGACAGTGCCAGACAGTCACCAACACATTCATCTGCAGTGTACATCAGGGTGTTTCACAGTGATTTACCTAGCAGGTATCCTTCTACAAATTCTCCTGCAGCTAGGCGTGTGTAGATCCCACTGTTCTGGAAAATGTATGAGTCGTGGGTGCTCCCAGGAAATTTGGCCACTATGTTGGTGATTAAGTTGGCTGCATCGCAGATTACCTGCACATTAATGGAGTGGGTTGATTTTCTGTTTCGGTAGATGTACTCAGTGGCTGCAGGTGGGCAGATTGGAATGTGTGTCCCATCAATGCACCCTATCACATGCGGGAACTGTGCCTTTTGGTAAAAGTCTGTCTTGGTTTTCAGCAGTTCCGGCTGTGTGGTTGGGAAGCTTATGTAGTGATGCATTCTCTGCATCATGGCATCCAGGAATTTGTTAAAGAAATGGGACAGGCAACACTGTGACACCCCACCTACTGCAGCTATCACCCCCTGGTAACTGCCAGATGCAAGTAGGTGTAGGCTACAGAGCACTTGCACATGTGGTGGTATAGCGTGCGCCCTTGTTGTTGGATGCTCCAGGAGTCGGTGCAGGTCCCTTATCAGGTCCAGGATGGTCTGGGGGTGTAGCCTGTACCTTTCATGGATCTCTGCCTCAGTCAGTTGGAAGAGTGTGATGCGCTGTCTGTAAACGTGCTCCTCCCGTCTCCAGATCCTCACTCCTGCTGCCTGTAGCCGTAGCCGCCTTGCTATCACATAGAGGGCCGCCATAGTGATCACACTGTTGCATTTTGGGACTGTTTAAATACACTGCAGCTGATTACCACCTGCTTGCAGTCAGTGGTAATTACCGACTCTTAAATACCGAATTTTAGGAAATTCGGTATTACCGAATTTCTCAACATCTTTTTTATACTTTTTACCGTATCTTATTTACCGATTCGGTATTTGGGTGTTCGGTAAATCCGAATCGGTAAATAAGAATTCGGTAATTAGAAATCGGTATTTATTGATTATTACCGATTCTTTTCCTACATTGGGGTTTGCTATATACCGGTCGGTAATGCTGAAATCTACCGATTTTCGGTATTACCAACCGGTATTTGGGCCACCTACATCGGGCCCATCATTTTTTAAGACCCCTTACCAATTCACAAACTCAATGTTAAATGTATAACTGCACAAATCAACTCAAAAATTCGCCTTTTACTCTTTTTTTTAAATACGAAATTTGACATGCAAATAAAGCAGTGTCTAAGCAAACCTAAAAAGCATGGTAGCATCAGGATTTTGGATTCTGTTTCAAGCAACAGACAAAATAAGAATACTTTAAATGGGCTTTGTGTGAGGCCCAGGGGTCTTTGGATTTGGTGGTGGTGTGATTTTATGGGCTATGTCCGTAGACCATGCACACATAAAACCCTAAATTTTAAGAATGTAAATTCTTACCAAATAAATTCAATTTCACATGGAATCCAGGCAGCAGATAGATCATGTTCAATTTCAGGTACAACTCAGATGTTTGGGAAGCAGAACCATTTTAGAAATATAAAAGGCCTTTGATTATATCCAGTCTATTTTCGAAGGTGTTTGTTCACTGCCCGATAAGTGTCTTCACACAGACGAAAGATAATTATTGTTAACAAGCTCGCTGGTTCTCTTGTCATCATCATGGAAAGATGAAAGATTGAGTGGACCCATTCTGGGTCGAACTTGTGTTAACATGGTTGAACATGGGCCCCAGTCACAAGTTGTAGACTCAATGGCCATTAAAACTGAATTTCTTGTCTCTTTGTATCTTTTTGCAAGTTGTGATTGAATCAAACCACTTTTCAATGCTCCTGCCACTTTATTCCGATGCCTTCCAAAATATCAGTCAATTTGTTTGGTGCTAGCGATATTTTTGCTTCTGTCGGCTTGTGTGTCCTGATGAGATTCTTTCCGATGTCTCCAGGGATGTACTGGAAACCAAAACTAACTCTGGCTAAAAAGGTCAAAGGAGACCCACACTACAGAAAGCATTGACTAGAATGGGGTCATGGGGACCTGGTTGGGTCAAGGCAGTCAATCCTGCACTGGAAGCATTCACTTAACCTGCAGCTCACCAGGGAAATTGCAGAGCAGGGGAATAGCACCTTGGGGCCTGGAGATGACAGGGTGTAAAGTCGGGCTGCAACTACTTGTTGCATATAAAACATTTACCTGCCCTTCTAGTATGTGGATCAATATATTTTGTCTGGCTGAAGCAAATGAGTGCAGATTTGGTCATATCAAAAAAAGCAAAGGTTTTACCCAAATAAATAACCTTTGGATTTCAATTTGTATAATAACTGCAACAGTTTCTTTAAATCAATGGATTGAGATTCATTTCTTCGTAATTTCTGCGCTGTTGAAAGTTACACGGCTGTCGTTCATGACATTTTACAGTTATTAATATGAAAGTATTTGACGTTGACATTTTTATTTTTTTATTCCGCACGGCAGACCATATCATCATGGCTCAAAATTATGTAAAACTTCTTCTTTAGTAATTAATACACGATTTGTTTTCTCAATGTTAAAGTTTAAAGACAATCGAAAAATATTTTACCAATGTACTGATCGTTTGCTAAAACATAACAGCAAATTCTAGCCTTTTTATCTAATGAAATATTGTAGTACACTAACAATAATAAAAGGTACTAACCCGTGTTTAATACGAAAACAAATGCCAGTGTGTGAAATCCTTTATTAAACATGTTTTTTTATTTATTTCTGTTTTTTCAGCTTACAAAAAAAGAACTAATAAGCATTCAGACAGTAAGCTTATTCATGTCAGGTATATTTCCCTGCTGCTTTGCTTATCAGCAACACATGTTCCTACAGTTTGTTTCATTTCCGTTTTATGGATAATGCTGCTTATGTTAATGTTTAATTATACTTCCATTAGGCTGGCCTCATGTCAGTTGAGGAAGAGACCATTTTGGAGAAAGGAATCGGATACTATTCTTCATACTTCCCTGTAACATTTCCTCTGTGTCACCCTTAAATTTATTTCAGTAGTTGCTGATTTCCCCCTCTCTTACACCCTGTGAGCATAACACTTTTCAAATACTTACCAATTAATTTTTTTGCTCATGTCAAACTGAGGCTTAGAAACTTTTTCATTGTCATTTTTGCCCGTCTAATTCATATCTGATATGCCCACCTTAATTTTTAAACTTTTCGTCCCCAACACATTAAATGATCTACTCTGCCCCCATACTTGTCTAAATGTTCATGCTGCCTTTCATGGGTCTGTCCCCATGACATCTTTGGCATTTGCGGAGTGTTACCTTGCTATCCAAGTATGTAGCCTTTTACATCGCCTGCATTTACAACCCATGCGATTACATCGCAGTACCATTACAACGCAAGCCGTTACAAT
Organism: Triturus cristatus; assembly: GCF_964204655.1. Classification (NCBI taxonomy): domain Eukaryota; kingdom Metazoa; phylum Chordata; class Amphibia; order Caudata; family Salamandridae; genus Triturus; species Triturus cristatus. The sequence goes on from NC_140591.1 coordinate 1,216,457,157, forward strand.
GTCTTGCTCTAGGGGGCGCGCTGGACTTAGGAATAGTAAAATTTACTATTCCAAATCCAGTGTGTACAACAGTAGGGATGGTGTTGGAATAGTAAATTATACTATTCCTTAGTTTAGAGTGCCCCTAGAGCAAGTCATTGTAACAACTTGCGTTGTAATGGTACCGCGTTGTAACAACGCGGTTGTTGTAACAACCGAGTTGTAATCGCATGCGTTGTAACACATGCAATGTGATGGCTGTTCCCCCTATCCAATCGCTACATGCCCCTCCGAGTGATATTGTGTGATATAATAGGGTTAGTGTGTTGTGTCCCTTGGTTCATCTAACCTGTTCAATGTGTTCTTCAGGTGTATTTCCCTGAATTTTCTGTAGGCTATGGGTGTAGGAATTCCTTGGAATTTTGGTTGCGAATTACTTTGACCCCATTCGGCGAATCTCCACAAAACCTTCCAGACCTCTTGCTCTTTCTATATTGGCAGAGGATGGGAAGTTTCTTTTTTTTTTTTTTATTGAGAATTTACTGGTGTCATACATGGCTTTATACAAATACATAGTCTTATCAGTCCTATAGATCATGAAGAAAGCACAAAATAAGATAAGCCATAGCACATACCTATGATACAATACCAGGTTGAATATAAACAAAAGCAGTGGAATTACATCATTCATGATCAGGAAATAAAAGCTGCGAGGATTATGTACTTGAGCTTCTCCAGCTAGCGATTGGTGCCCATATATTTCTGCCCATTTCCCTTACTTTATTGTTTTTTAATTCGTATAAACAAGATTCAATATTGTGTATCCCAAGCAGCCTTGCCATCCACATTTGGAAGGTGGGGGGGGAGGATCTTTCCATCCTGCAGAGATAAGGATACGCAACACAGCAGCAGAAATAAAGACCAAAGCTTCCGCAGTGCTGCACAGTTCAATTTTCCTATCTACACTTAATAACAACAGTGTAGGGGATAAAACAATTCTACATTTTAACAGCTCCGCCAAAAAATTTGAAATTTCCCTTAGTGTCGTGGATAACTTATCGCACTGGTAAAACATGTGAATTAAATCCGCAGGGCCAGTCTGACACCTAGGGCACTTATCATTCTCCACCACTCCCCACGCATACAACTTCGCCGGAGTAAAATACAAGTTGAACAACGTTTTGTAATGCTGAGCCCGTAGGTTAGATGAGCTCAGTAGTTTCTTATTTAATGTAAGAGCTAAATCTAAATCCACATCGGGATCGCCTAATTTAGCTGCCAATGCGGATTCTGTTTTCTCCAAGTCGTCTTGCGTACCCGCCATTAGGTGATTATAAATGTATTTTATTTTATTTCCCCCATTCCCTAAGTAGTCCAGCAAGGGGAAGCGAGTTGATGCCGAGATTCTTGGTCTAATAGCCATCAGCGTTTGGACTAACTGACCATACAAAAGCCAGTGGTTAGACGAAATCCCATATTTAAGCTGAATCGCTTCAAACCCAATAACCGCCCCCCCCCCTCCAGTATATCCCCTATAGTCCTGATTCCTTGTTCATTCCAGAGCGGGCAGTTCATGTCCATACCCAAGTACGGCAACAGGTTAGAGTTCCATAAAAGAAGATGCACATTAAACTTGGGAATCTCCAGCTGCTTTTGAATAGCTTTCCACGTCCCCCAAACCCCGCCCATGATCTTAAACCTAACCTTCTTATAATATCTACGATCTACCTCCCTCAGAAGTAACCCTACGGCCTTCTTCCCCAATAAGAGCTCGAAAATAGTTGGGGGATCCCAACTGTCTCCCTGGGCCACTGTTAGACCCTGTTGAAAAAGTATTGACATATGAGCCAGAAGGCATGAGAGATGATATAAACGAAGGTTTGGAAGGGCCATGCCCCCTCTTTCATACGGGAGTGACATGAGCTTCATAGAACGCCTGGTTTTCCCAAATTGCCAAATAAACCTGTTAAAAATTGCTTCCAGATTTTTAAAAAAAATTTCCTCCAAAAAAAGGGGGATGGCACGAAACAGATAAAGGACCTTCGGAAAGATTGACATTTTAAGGACGTTTACCCTCCCTACCAGAGAGAGATGTAAAACGTCAAGTCTTTTTAATTCTGCTTCAATCGATCCCATAAGGGGGCAATCATTTTCAGTATTGATCTTATCCACTGCTGCATTGATCCTTACCCCTAAATAAACTGCTGAGTCCACATATCTGCTATCTGACTTGATAATATTCTTGGTATAAATAATCTGGGTCTTCCCCTCATTTAGCAGATACCCAGACCTACTACCAAAGTCCTTTGCCAACTCTACGAGTGCAGACATCGCCTGCTGTGGATCGGTCGTGAGAATCGCCAAATCATCAGCATACGCTAACAGTTTATTAATATACCCATTAACTATCACTGGGCTAATCCTTGGACAGTCCATAATTCTATGAATCAGGGGATCTATATATAACGAGAAGAGTATCGGGGAACAGGGGCAGCCCTGACGCGTTCCTCTCTTGATCATAATTTTGTCCGAGCTCTCTCCCATTACCAACACCCTAGCCACCGGATCTTTATACATGGCTCTAAGAGCTTTAATAACCTTGGGGCCGAATCCCCTTCCTACAAGGATACCCCAGAGATATTCCCAGGCTACGCGGTCAAACGCTTTCTCTGCATCGAGGAGAATCATGGCCATCTCTCCCCCCCTAGCGGCATGGGCATCAAACAAAGCAATAGCTCGACGAGTATGATCCGTAGTGCCCCGCCCGGGCACAAACCCATGCTGCCAAGGGGAGACAAGACCGCCAATGACCCTCCCCAGCCTTTTGGCCCAGATTTTTGAATATAATTTAGTGTCCGCGTTAATAAGTGATATAGGCCTATAAGAGCCTGGGTTCTCCTTGGGTTTGCCCTTCTTGTGGAAGATGATTATATTGGTCTCTTTCCACGAGTCTGGAATATCGCCTGTACACAGAATACCATTAAAAAGATCTAGCATAGTAGGAACAATCTCGGATTCAATACTTTTGTAAGCTTCTAAGGGGATTCCATCAGGGCCTGCAGCCTTCCCAGCAGCAAGTTCGCATAAGGCATCCTTGATCTCACTTCCAGTGAAGTCTCTGTTTAGCTCTTCTCTAAGTAATTCATCGAGGACTTGGCCACCATTACCATTCTCCCCCATTTGTTGATCTTGCTGATCAACTTGATGATTCTCGTAATCATACAATTTTTGATAGAAATTTTAAAAAACTTTTAGAATATCTTTAGACTCCGAATAGTTCTTGCCATCCTCTTGTATACTTGTAATAATATTCCTCATTCTATCCTGTCTAATACGAAGTGCCAAAACCCTACCTGCTTGCTCCCCTGTCTCATACCGCTTAGCCCTTGAGGCCTGATAATCACCTATCGCCTTCTGTGTGACTAATTTTTGTAGATCGGCTTTAATAATCGCAAGACTTCTTAGACTCTCCAACCCATCCATACCACTACCAATATCCCTGATATGGAACTCCTCTGCCTTCGCTAGATCTACCATAAGCCTATCAAGCTCTAACATATCTGCCTTCCTTAAACTCGCTGAGCAACTGATGGTTTCCCCCCTAAAAGCTGCCTTAAAGGCTTCCCAGACACCGTTCCTAGATGTGCTGTAGCGATTTGCGTCAAAACTCCCCTGTCCATTTTTTAATGTGTTCTAAAAATCTTTGATCCGATAATAGCCTTCTTTCAAAGATCCAGTTAGTGCGACTTTTCCCTACATTATCTAAACTACAGGATAGGATCAGAGGATTATGGTCAGATATTATTCTTGGGATCTTCTTAATACAGACCTTGTTCAATTCTGACATTGAAATAAAGAAATAATCTAATTTAGAATACTTTTGAAACGGGTTCGAAAAATATGTATAACCCGGGTTCAGTGGTTCCTTTATACCCCATACATCTTTTAACCCATGAGAACTAATAAGAGAGGAAAAGGCCCGATACACCCTTGGTTTCCATCCAGTGTAATTCAGTGCACTATGCCAGTCTGTTGAAATATTTAGGTCGCCGCATACTATCATTGGGGTTGGCCAGTCCGCTAACTCTTCCTCGAGGAAATCAAATATATCTGGATCGTCATAATTTGACCCATAAATCGAACAGATTGTATATCCAATATTCATTTCCGCGATAACCCACCTACCCAAACTATCGCATTTGACCCTCTTCGCCCCCCCCACTGAAGTTCTACCCAAGATTGCGACCCCCCTTATCGTAGAGGTCTGTGTTGTACAGGCTATCAAATCAAACCCTCTTATACAAAGTAAATTACGTTTAGCCCATGGCAGATGTGTCTCTTGCAAACAGATTATGTCTAACTTATTGTATCTGGCAAAGTGAGACAACTTTTGGCGCTTCTTCCAATCACTCAGTCCGCTAACGTTAACAGTACAGATATTAACGTTCAACATGATCTAAGTTCCTAACCTTTCTTACCATTCGAAGCCCGCCTAAAATCATCATATTTTGTAGCAAAAACTGAGACATAAACCACCCAGACAAGAAAACTACACCAAATCGAGACCATTCAAAACATCCTATCTCCCTGCAACACCAGATTATCTCTTTTTTACTTTTTTCCACCCACTCCCGATACTCCCGCCCCACTCCCCCCACTCCCCCCACCCTCCGCCTACCCCCCAACCCCCCCACCCCCTCCCCTGCATCCCCATAAACGAGGCGCTCAGACCTAGTCTGTGCATGTGATGAAAGCCCGGTCACAAGTGAGGAGTAAATAAAACGAAACAGCCTGAAAACCTAAGAAAACCTATAAACCATGAAAGGAAGAGACAGGGAGAAAAAGCGCTATAGCCTTCAAAGTGAACTCTAACAAACATGAAAGTCAGACTGTTTCTCTTTGTCACAAAAAAAACCAACATCAATTAGCCCAAAGAGTCAAGGAACTCCTTTGCCTTTATCTCAGAGGAAAAATAATTAGTCTTCCCATCATTAATAACCTTTAACTGAGCAGGGTTTATCAAATAGGCTTGCAGTTTCTTTTCCTGGAAAGGTTTGATAAGCTGGCGAAGTCTCCATCTCCTTTCTACCGTGGCGTGGCAGAAATCTGGGCGAACAAAGAAAGACAGCCCCTCACTAGTCCTCCTTGCCTCCGGTCACGCCTTCTCCGCAATTAACTGCCTTAATACAAAGTTGCCAAAAAATATCAAAATAGCCCTTTGCTTGTCCCCTTCTCTCGCATTTCTCCGAACTTTGAAAGGAGTGCGATGTACCCTCTGAATTTCGCAGGGCCAGTTCCAACTGGAGAGCTCAGGGAACGCTTGGCCGAATAGTTTGATAATGAACGCTCTAATATCTAAACCTTCGGCCCCCTCCGGGATCCCCAGGACCCTGAGATTGTTCCGTCTCAGTCTATTCTCCATGTCCTCAAGTTTCCATTGAATATCTGACATTTGCGAGCAGTGGGCATCTACTTTGATTACTGCTTCGGTAGCCTGGGCCTCTGTTGACACGACCCTCTCCTCCAGGTTTGAAACTCTGTCACCTAATGTCGTACATGCCTTAGACAGCTTCCTCACGGCCCCTTGCATTTTCCTCAGGGCAGCTTGTGACTTCCTGCTATCTTGGTGAGTCTCCTCCCGGTGAGCGATGATTTCTTGATGTATTGATTCCAGTAGCGACACCTGAGATGCCTCTGAGCTAGGGCTTCCTTGCAATGGCATGGCCGATGAGTGATCCCATCTAAGCTCATGGTTAACCTGGCCCTTGGAGCCAGCCGCAGGCCTTACCACTGTAATAGGAAGCTCTTGTTCCAGATCGCTTCCTGTGCCCTGCATACTGCCATCCGGTAAGGAACTATGATCGTCCTCGTCTGACCACTCTGCATCCTCAGACACCGAGAAGAAACATTCGCTAGGAACCTTTTCCGCCGGGCCCCGCAACACATCTTCTGGGATGATCTCGCTGGGAGCTGACTCCCGGTTCTCACGATTGTCTGTGCCCTGGGATACATTCTTTCCACGTTGCTTATCTCCAAATCCAGGGGGGTAAATGCTGCTGGCGTGTTGACCTGCTTTAAGGGTGGCACCAGCTTTATTATCCGCGGCTTCTCCGCCCTCAGATATTCTTCCTGCTGCAGGGCCAGCACCAGAACCTCCGTGAATACCCCCTTGCGCACTCCCGCCATCAGCTTGGGGGACAACAGAAGCTTGCTGTTCACCTCCCCCTTCCATGCTCTCTTCAGTAATGGCAGGCCCCTGTGCTTCCCAAGAAACCACCAGCGGTGAGCTCCCCTTTGCCCCTTTCTCCTTGCCACATTTCGTAAACATATCAGCGATTATGGCGGAAGCCTGGCGAGTCTTACCAGCCAACTGCTGTTTCCTGACAGAGGGTGAATGGGTTCTCGCCGACTGATCTGAATCCCCCTGCACCACCATTCCTCCTTCCACTCCTCCTTTCTTTTTAGATGCGGCAGGTTTGGAGTTGATGGATTTTGGGGCCATAACAGCTGATCTAGACAAACGGGCTCTTCTTCTGGTCATAGGGGGGCACAGACTGCCAATATCCAGAACCTGAATACGACTCCTCTCCCCGTTTCTGCACGTCAGTTCCACACGGAGCTCTGCTCCGTTCCGCAGCCTCCGCCCACAAACAGAAGCTGAACGCCAGCAGCGGGAAACGCGAGCCGCCGCAGCAACCAAAGCTCGTAGGAAGGAGCCACCTGAGCCACGGCCGGTAAACGAGAGGATCATGGCGTCATTATCGGTACTTAAATCTTAGGTGAGTCCATGAACGGACGCGGGTAGCCTTGATCCCTGTGTTCTGCCAGTTACATCTTCGTCCACATCCTCCTTGCGACCTGCTACTACCGGCGGCTTCTACGCGGCCGCCATCTTGCCTCCCTCGGATGGGAAGTTTCATGGAAATTGGCCAAGGGGGTGCATAGATAAAAGGGGGGGAGGTCCCAAATCATGTTTTTCCACCAATGCATTTTCCATAGACGTTTGTATCTTGCATAGCACAAAAACAGCTGAATGGATTTACATGAGATTTGGCAGAAATAGACATTATAGTTCGCAGATGATCCTTTTGGGTACTACAGATAAGTAGGGTAAGTATTTGTTAAGTTATAAGGTAATTAATTGCCTGAATGATATCTGTTGTTTCTGTATTGTCATGACATTTTCCAGTATTTCATGGAAGCACTGCGGTACATAGCAATGACAAGTCATTGTGTGATTGGCTAATGACTGCTTTCACAAAAGTTAAAAGCAGCCATGTTGCTTTTAGGTTCTCTTTGCCTGTGTTCTGTGTTTTGCCCTTATGTGTAGGTAAGTATTAGGTTTGATATTTTTCTCCTACCTATTACCAGTTTGTTAAAGTGGTAATAGGTAGGGAAAATATTTATAAGTTTCTATATATTAAAATAAAAACTGTACAGAGTACTCTGGTGCTGCCTTGAGAGTACTGCAGTACCAAAAATAAATTTGAATCTTCATCAAATAAGGCTATGCAGTACTACAGTGATGCATAAAATTTACAGCACTACTTAAAATGTTTTTTAAAAAGGCATAGTTCTTCCTAAACACCTGGAAAAATATATAGAAAATTATAAATACATATATCTACATATCAACATTTTAATAAAGTGGTAATAGACAGAGAACAACAATAAAACCTACTACTTCCCTACATCTAAGACCCTAACCCAGAATGCACCGAAACGCAGAACGAAGAAAAAATGTCCTGAAAACGACATGGCTGTCTTTTTCCATTGGTAAAAACAGCCATTTGCCAATCACATATTGCCTTATCATGCCCATGTACCACTGTATACCAAAACACTTACTGTGGCATACCGCTGCACAATTATTACTAGCTATTTAAAAAATTATAACTTTAAAACTACTTACACTATTCAAACATGCTACCAAAAATTACCATTGACACCAAATAATAATTTTCCTGCCACATTACGTCTACATCCGTTAACACACTTTCACAATAGGTATGTTCCAATTACCACTCACCACTGTAGGCCACTCCTCCATGTCACTCCATTCTATGTCACTCTAGTATATGCCACTCCACTCTACGATAGTCCACTCTACTCCACTCCACACTACTATACTGTACGCCATAACGCTCTATGACCCTCCATTATATGACTCTGAAGTGTCCGGCAATAAACTGTACTCTCTTAAATTCTACGCTATTCAACTGTACGCAACTCCACTCTATGACACTACTCTCTACACTGTTCCGCTTTATGCACTCTACTGTACGCCACTTCTGTGTATACCACTGAACTGTACACTTTTTCTCTGTACTCTGCTTCCCTTTATGCCACACCATGCCACTTCACTCTACTAAAACACACTGTATGCTTTTACACTATGCATCACTCATCATCATCAGAAAAACTTTATTCGGTTTTTGCTTTCAAACCATAAAAGTTGCATTAACATAAAACAATTTAAATAAAAATGCATAAGTTAAGATAACAACCAATACAGCAGTTGAAATTACATGAAATAAATAAATAAAAAGGGCCTGAGGAAATACTCTTTACACATCCATATAACTCCTAGATTTAACAGTGGCTTTTAAAAACCCTACTATAAAAAAATATACAGTCCTCTTTCAATAATTGCAGGTACAGAAGTGCCGGTCGAGCCCGTCTAAAATTCATTCTTTTAAAAAGAGGACCCAGAAAGCGTTTACGCGGAATTTCATATAATTTACATAAAAACAGGAAGTGCAGCGTATCCTGCAGAGACTGTCCGTCGCAGCCGCAGGGCGCTAGCTCTTGACCTCTATTAAAACCCTTGGGTCTGGCGAACAAAAGATGAAAAAGGTTCAACCGCAACCTGGTTAACAAAAATTTCTCATTTGTGGACAGAGACCCCATGAAGTAGGGTTCCGTCATGGGGGTTGTTTTAAGCATTATATACGTCCGCACGCTAGGTTTCAACACCTCCTTGGCTTCCCTTTACATTTTCCTCAGTGACAAAAAGGCTAATTTGGTCGAATCCACATCCTTCTTTGTAATAACATCAGGGTTGGCAAATAAGTCCCCCCGCCCTAACCCATCAAGGCTTTTCTTAATATATCTCAGCCACAGAATACGAGCCGAGTTGTCCAGAGACATGCATTCTCTTAGGATCAGGTGGGTGAGAGAAAGATCTTTATTTAACCAACATTTTAGCCAAAAAATCAGGGGTCACAAAGCAAGTGCATCACTTAAATAGAGAACCCCCAGTTCCTCGTGGACTGCTAAATTAGATGTGCCATGGGGAACACATAGTAAGCGTTTCAAAAAATCATTTTCCACTATCTGTAAGGTTTCTGCAATAGTGTATCCCCAAATTTCACTGCCATAAGAAGCTATGGCCAGGCTTTTGGCCTGATATACTGGCAGCATAGCTCCTGTTGGTTTCTTCCCTATTTTAGATGCAAAATTAAAAATTGCTGAATTAACCCTGGCCAGATCCCCTCTTTTTCTGTAATAGGGGGCCCCATTTGAGCTGGTCATCAAAGAGGACCCCTAAATAGGAAAATGCATTTGTACGGGGAATCTTGGAATCGCCTACACTAAACTGGAAATTCTTTTTCCCCAATTGCCCCACTTGCCTGACATACGACTTGGAATTATTAATTGCCAAATCCCGGTCAGTCATGAATCTGGAGAAGGCAGTTAAAAGCGATTGCAGACCCAGTTCAGTCCTGGATATGAGGACGGCGTCGTCCACATATAACAGGACGGGAATCCCTCGCCGTCCTTCACTTGGGTAATCAACTCCCGCTGCCCTTAGTACGCTATCCAGTTCATTAATATAAATTAAATAAAAAAGGAGCCAAAATACAGCCCTGCCAAACTCCCTTTTTGATATTAAAATCCCTCGTGACCTGCAAATCCTGTGAGAACCTGACATTAGCTTTAGTTGACATGTGCAGGGCCTCCAGAAAATTGACAATACTGTTCTCCACTCCCATTTTCCTCATGGACTGCCATAGCTTGTTCCTGTTGACACAGTCAAACGCAGATGACAAGTCCATGAAGGCAAGGTGAATGGTCCCAGTACGAGCAACAGTATATTTGCTCAGTATCATAAATAAATTAAGACACTGAGCAACGGTGGAACGTCCCGATCGAAAACCATACTGGACTACCGACAAAATCTTGTTGTCCTCCGCCCAAGTTGAAAATCTCTGTAAGAGGACCCGTCCCACCACTTTAACCACTGAGTCAATGAGTGAAATTGGCCTATAGCAGTGGGTACTATTTCTATTGCCCTTTTTAAAAATAGGAACTATATTAGAGGTTGCCCAAGACTGGGGACAACCATTCTTTGCTGTAGCATTAAAAACTGCCACCAGTATCGGCGCCCAAATGGAGGGGTCTGACTTAAATAAGTCTGGGGGGATCCCGTCAGGACCAGGCGCTTTACCAACAGATAATTCTGTGATACCTTCCAGGATCTCACCCTTCTCAAATGTTAATTCTGGATCCTTCCTGTCCTGGGAGTTCCTGCAGTTAAGTTCAGACGGGCAATCAAACATAGTTTTAAAATGAAGTACCCACTCCTCCTCAGTGATGTGTGAGCCGAGCCCCCCCCCACTTCATGGTCAAACAGGGGCCTGTTCACAACACTCCAGAACCTCGAGCTATTTCTGAGAGTGCTGGAATCGATCAATTCCTTCCACGCTTCTTCCTTCAATGCTCCCCTCCGCTTGAATTCTAGGTTTTGATGACAGGACTTTCCTCAACCTCTTGGCTGCTTTAGAGCAATGGGAATCAAACCATCAAGGACCAGACAAGGTTTGACCTCTGGCTGGGGCGCATAGCAATTCAGCCACTTTTTGTGAAATAGACTCGAATGCACCAAGGATCGCTTTTGGGAGAGACCACTCCATTGTGCATAGGGACAGTTCATCATCACATACTATTTTAACCTTGTTATAAAATATTTCTGGGGATACCGGAGACCATTTTAATCTGCGCTTCCCATCTGTTGGTCTCAGTACGCCCTTACTTGGAGCATCCCTGAATTGTACTGAAAGTGGACCTGTCATATGAAGTGTTAAGGGGTTATGGTCACTAAATTCACTTTCTGCAATATTAAAATTATTGATAAAAAATTGTAAGGAGGACAAAATTAAAATAAAATCAATAAAGGATCCCCTCCCGTGTCCTTTGAAGGTGGGCACAGTGAAGTTAGTATGCAGGTCAGTTAAAATCATTGTAGCCACCAAATCTAGTTCATTTATTATGGTATTCAACAACTCCCCTTGAGCGGTATGTTCAAAATGAAAACCCTTCATACGGGGACAACCCAGCTCAGAAATACACAATGTTGTTGGCTCACCACAAATATGTATATTAAAATCGCCAGAGACCAAAAGGTTATGAAGACTTGGGCCTAGGGATTGTTTTATGGTTACTCCCAGGGCAATTATGTTACTAGCCTCATGCGGGTAAGAAAAAGAATTGTAAAAGTTGACAATTCCCCAACTGATGTCCCCCCCTCGGGCCGATAATGCCAATATTCCTGAATGTGTAGTGGACATCACCTGCAGCTTGCAATCAATAGCCACAGAAATGTATGTGACTAGTCCACCCTTTGGTCTCCCACTCACAGATGGTCTGGCTGGGACGAAAAAGGCTTTGTAGCCCTCAGGAATAGGTCGCAATCCAGCGACCACGTTTCCTGGAGGCTAATTATCATAAATTGTTTAACATAAGACACCCACCGTGGATCCTGAAGCTTAGTTGCCAACCCTGCTATATTCCAGGATAGAAAATTATTCAAACTCGACACTGGGAGCCCCACAACTACCTCCCCTAGAGCCTGAAGAGGTACGACCGGCTCTGGCCCAAGAAGTACGGGATCCCACAGTCAATCGCATTCCTCCATGCCTGTTAAGGCAGCAAATCTATTGTTTGACGCCACTATATGGCCGATGTGAAATTGCTAACAGTGGTTGGACCAAGGGAATGGACTGGTGTCTAGGGAGTGTTCTTGTTGAACAGCCACCACGACGGGGTACCCCATGGCCATCTATGGCCATGTCCCCATAGGAAAGTGGCCTGTAAAAATAGCCCAGAGGTAAAGCCTTAATGACAGAACCCACTAAAGGGGTGAGACTGCAGTCCCTAGAGAGAATACGGCCTGCAGTGAAAGGGTTGTCAAAATTTATGATAATACAGTCACCTGTCTCCTGTTTACGTGAGCTCCCAATCCAGCTAACCCTGCGTGCCATAAGTATGTTTTTAGATACATGATCGCCCAAGGTGGTATTATATGTGAACCAATGGTTTATTTTATTTAACAGCTGCCCATAATCTTCACTCTTCCCATTGGGGAGAGCAGGAACACTCCCCAAAACCACAACATATGGAGTGGATTCGGGTGGGAGATCAATAGTTGGAAGAGTCAGCATCTGGGGGGCCCTACCCTCTAATCTCTTGTCCCTCTGAGTCATAGGGGGCTCTATTCTTAAAGATGACTGCTGTGTAGAAGCTGAAATATCTATACTGGTGGGCCTTAAACCATTAGAAGTATTCTTATCTAGCGCCTCACTATTTGCTGTTGGCCTAACATTTGGGGCTACACCTGCTCCTTTCTGCCCAGCTCTTTCCCCTTCCTTGACTATTTGAGCTTTGGGCATATTTGTACTTACTGTTGGAATAACCGACGGAGTATAAACCATCGTCCTTTCTAATTTAGATAGCCTGTCTTCTACTAAGCTTATTTTTTGAAAGATGGGGTCTATTAAGGTGGTCAGCATGGTTTCAAGCCTGCCCCAAAAGTCCCCCTCCAATGTACTGACAGTTAGTGGCCCTGCCCTGCCCTGTTCTGATTCGGGGAAGTAAGATTGCCCTCACCAATAACACTTGTAGTAGGAGCGACTAGCTCTTTCCTCCCAGATGTGCCCTTTACGGATTTATTTGATTTCGTCGTTCCCCGGTTCTTCCTTATTACAACAGGGTTAGATTTTGTTTTTGCTTTCTGCCCTCTAGTTCTGGATTTCGTTTTATCAGGGCAAGATTCCTGCTCCATAGATGTACAGGAGACGGAATTAATCAGTGTTGCTGGTGAGGAATTTCGATTTCTGATCGCGATCGAATCGACCCGCCATTTTGTGCTCCGCCGCCATTTTGTGTTGCCATCACTCAGGCAGCACGGCGAGCAAAGTCTATTCTGCTTTTTCTGCAACCTGGTGTCGAAATACGCCTTCTGCCTCTATTTACAAAGCTGGTGTTAGGACTGACCGAGTGCACTAATCCCTGTCTGGCTTTCCTAATCCCCGTCTCAACTATCTGTTGATTCACACCATTCTTTCCTGACTTTATCTTATCCTCTGGCCTTCACTGTCTTCTGCTAGCATTCTCTCGTTTCAAAACTGTCCTCCAACACACACAAACGTATCTCGCCACCTGCAAGTTAGTTATGAGTCTGTTAATGAATTAGCTTGAGGGAGGGGTGACAAACATAGTTGGAGGAGAGGTTTCTTCGAGTCATCTGACACTTTTGTTTTCCAATCTCTCCTATTGGTTCTATCCTGTTTTCCAACTTTCCTTATTGGCTCTTTCTAGTGTGTTCTGGGAGTGCTTTTTGTTAATATATATGAACCTTATATAGTATAAAGCCCTGTGCGCCACAGAGTGAAGTGGCAGTCTCCTGAGAACCTACTTTGCGTACTTCTAGGATAACTGTACTAGCTGCAGCTAAATAAATCTGATCTTCTAACGCCGACAGAGTGTCCCGTGTCTCTGTGTAGCTGAGCAGGAGAACTCCGGAGACTTGGGCGTACCCTGCGCCGCCAGACCCAAAGAGTTCTGGTTCTTCAACTGGCGCCCAACGTGGGGCGGCTTCAGTGGTACCGGTTCTGCCTGAAGGTCGTGAGGAACCCCGCAAGAAAATTCCGGAGGGTTCGCGAGCCACATTAAGCGACCCCTGTATGTCGAAAGTGGTCCGAAGGTCTTTTGCAGCGCGGTTACTCCTTCCTGACGGCTACTGACGACCGCTGCCCTGACTGCTGCCCTGCTTTGGCCCTTCCTTTGATGATGTATGGTAAGGTGAGACGATAGACGGGCCTCTGTTGGTGGGAGAAGACGTCCTTAGTTAAGTATCTTCGTGGGTCGCGCCCACAATTTTGGTTCTTTGTTTGTTCTTTGGTTCTTAGATTTGTCTATTGCAATAAACAAAGCCGAGGGTAAGTGCATTTGTGCTGCGTAAACTGAGTTTTACTCCCTTGAAGTTTGTGAACAGACAGGAAAAATCTCGAGATGCCTGGTCTGACTAAGTTTGGAAAATGTTGTTGTCTTGGTTGTAATAGGGATTCCCGACTTGAGGACTCTTGTCCGATTCCTTCGGTTGGAACTCCCACATATGAGCTCTATCAAAACATGGTATTGGCCCCATTGCCTTTAACGAGACATGGACCCGATACACAAAGAAAGATGTTGTTCTAAAATGGCCAGAAAATGGTAGCTTTGACCCTGATGTGTTAGATAATTTGGAAGCAGTTTTATTCAAAAGAAAGGCCCGGCCGGCAATGTTTGACTCTTTCCGCCTTTGGCGAAAGGAAGCCAAACAGAAAGAAATTAAGCAAGCAAAACGAGATAGGAAAGTACAGGGTATGACAATTATACAGGCTGCCCAACAGTTTAAAGACGATGAAATTGACAATGCGACTGAAATTTCAGAAAGACAGCATCGTATGGCAATAGATAAATGCTATCCGGTGTTACCTGTTTCTCCTTCTGATAATAAGAAAGATATAGAAGAAGATCCCCTAATATCCCACTTATTAAGGTTGCCTCCGCCCTATGCACAAAGTGCCAATGCACCTCAGCCTTTACAGCCTGTCCAGCCGCCAGCGGTACCTCCGCCAGTTCCGTCTCTTCCGCATTTGACTCCTTCAGTATTACCGCCCTTGCCAGTTTTACCATTAACTTTGACTTCTCTGCCCTCATCTCCTGATCTTAGATCTCCCTTGCCTTCTGCTCCTCCTGCAATTATCAGTTCTTCTCCTGTCAGTTCTCCTAATACTTTCTCTACAATTCTCATGTCTAATTCTCCGTCTGTGCGTAAGCGTCTCACAGACACTGTTACTGGTATTCTATCTCCCTTCTTTGAAGCTTTAAATGTGTCTCCGGCTTTTGCTCGAAGACAGTCTCGTAGTCAGTTCCCAGATTTTGAAGAACAAGAGAAGTTGGACTCTCTTGCACGAAAATGGATCAAGAAGGGTCCACAATACAGTGTGCTTAATATTATGCCTACCTTCTCGCAATGGAATGCGCCTACGCAAAGATATGTTTTTTATGTAATGTGCGACACTCTCATTAAAGAATGGGAAGATGTGAGTTCGAGTCCAATCTCACAAGACCTGTTAGATGTCCAGGCCAATTTTGATAAAGGACTTGTTGTGGGTCCTAAGGTTGAGAAAGCTGTAAGGACACTTATCTCTTATAGGTCCTTGTTATTCTCTCAGGCTTTCCTTGATTCTGATCCGTCGGTTAGACTGACGTCGAAAAATTATCCTATGAGAGAGGTTCCTCCGGTATGGAAGGAAGAGGTTGCGGGAGTAGGTGCTAATGCAGCTATTCCTGCTCATTTCCAACGTATATGGGTGCATGTCCCTTGGAAGAGATCTGAAGTCTTGGCCCTTAAGCAGACTTTACCGGATCCTCGTAAAAACCCTGCAGGTTATTACAAAGAATTATCACAGACAGTTGATGCTTGCATCATGAACTTAGCAGATATTGATATGCTAATGGGAAATGTAGTCCCACAGACAATATGGGCTAAGATTCGTAGAGAGGATCACGCGCAGGAACTAGGTGCTACTTGGGATGTTATAACTACTACAGATAGAGATCAAGTGGGTGGTGCAAAGCCTGAAGCTTTGATTTCGGAACTCCCTGGTAGGATTATTACATTAATGAAAACTATGATGCCTGCATTGAGAGTTAACTGGGATAAACTAGCAGCATGCAAACAAAAGAAAGATGAAAGTGTCTCTGATTTCTTCACTCGTTTCGAAGAGACCTTCATTGATCACAGTGGTCAAGATATGGCTACAGAGGGTGGACAGCGATTATTTGTGGACAAATTCGTATTCAATTTGCTTCCCGAGCTGTCACACAAATTAAAAGATTCTGAAAGTTCATGGGCTGTTTCTTCTTCTGCCCAGATATTGGCTACTGCACAATATTATGAAAACAGAGATAAGGAGGTAAAAGAAAGGCAAGAGAAAAAGACGAATGAATTAAAAACGAAGGTTCTCTTGCAACAAGCCTATCCTCCACGTTATGTTCAGTCTCAGTTTCAACAGCCTCCACAGTTTCAGAGGTTGTATCAAAAACCTGAGCCATACATTCCGCGACCTTTGTTAGGTCCTAATCAATGTGCCTATTGCAGAGAGGAAGGTCATTTTAAGAATAGTTGTCCGGTTTTATTACAGCGCAATGGAGCTTTATCTGCTCCACGAGGTCGTGCTGGCCTCCAGTCAGCAAACAGAGACGGAGGTCGGGGTGTGTTGACTCAAGAACAGCGTGCCCTTCCTTCTCCCAATTCCATGAACTACTTCGATCAGCAAAATGTTAGGTCTACGCAATATTATTATGAAGATTATTATGTTGAAAACGGAAATGAGAGTCTTCATGCCAACTAGGACAGCCATAGACAAAGTAAGGGAGTTGTGCCGATCCCAGTAGATCAGAATGGACCTTGTGTTAACGTCACTACAATGGGTGTTTCAGAGCCATTTCTTCTAGATACTGGGGCAATGAGAAGTTCAATCATTCATTCCAAACTCCCTGGGGCACCTTTGTCCGGCTTAACGAATGTTTCTGTAGGATTCTCTGGCGCCCCTGTTCGCAACCCAGTTTCTTGCCCTTTGCCTATTTCAGTTGGCCCTTATGACTTGGAAGCTCCACTTCTTTTGACGAATGGTTGCGGTGAGAATCTGTTGGGCTTAGACCTATTGAAAAGAATGCATGCTACGATCTATTGTTCTCCTTCTGGTGTACATCTTACCTTGGGACGGAAATTGATCTCTTCAATGTATTTGTCCAAAGATCAGTTTCCACCTGAATTGCTTTCTCTTCCAGCAACGCTTTGGGCCACGGGTCCGAACGATGTGGGTTGTCTTGAGATTCCACCTTATGTTGTCACTCTTAAGCCTAATGTTGAATTGCCACGCATTCCGCAGTACAGAATTTCCACTGAAGGTGAAAAAGCGCTTTTGGAAATTATTCATGATTTGATCCAGAAGGGTGTGGTTGAAGAAACAAGAGGTAACGCATGCAATAGTCCTATTCTTCCTGTTCTTAAACGCACTGATCCTTCTCAACCACCTGTATATCGTTTTGTGATTGATCTCCGGGAGGTAAACAAAATTGTTGTACCACAGTTTCCTGTAGTATCAGATATTACTGCTTTGTTGACAATGATACCTTCTACAGCGACCTGGTTTTCTGTTATTGATCTAAAGAATGCCTTCTTTAGTATTCCCATTGCAGAAGAGAGTAGGGACATTTTTGGCTTCTCTCTTGGAGGCCGAAGCTTCCGGTTTAAGCGTGCACCTCAAAGCTATTGTGAAAGTCCCTCTATTTACAGTCAAGCTTTAAAAAGTCATCTTGATACTTTTCATTTGCCGTCTGGTGCTGCTCTTGTCCAGTATATGGATGACTTGTTAGTTGCCGCTGATTCAGAAGATATCTGCAAAGATGTCACTGTTGCATTGTTACGCCATTTGTTTAATCTGAATCATAAGGTTTCACCCTCCAAACTACAATATGTTTGTCGAGAGGTTACCTACTTGGGTCATCTCCTATCAAAGGAGGGACGGCGACTAACACCAGAACGAATACAGGCGATTGCACGAATGTCTGTACCATCCACACAAAGGGAGGTACGTGCCTTTCTAGGTATTACTTCTTATTGTAGACAGTGGATCCCTAACTTCTCTCTGATAGCCAAACCTCTGTTGACCCTCACTTTGAAAGATACGCCTCAGCCCCTTCCATGGACTGATGAGTGCCAAAAGAGTTTTGCTGATTTACGTACCGCTCTGTGTTCCGCTCCTGTATTGGGTACTCCTGATTACAGAAAGCCTTTTACGCTTTATGTTCACGAGAGAGAAGGTTGTGCGTTGTCAGTTTTAACACAGCAATTTGGAGACAAACAGCGGCCATGTGCCTATTTTTCGGCTACGTTAGATCCTGTAGCTAAAGCATTGCCCAGTTGTCTCAAAGCGACAGCAGCAGCAGCAATTTCTATTCGACAGTCTGCTGGAGTAGTATTGGATAACACTCTCATTGTCATGGTACCACATGCAGTGGATACCTTACTAAATAGAACGAAAACACAGCATCTTACGAGCGCTCGTCTAACTGGATACGAGCTGACGCTGTTGGCTAGCCACGTACACATCAAACGATGTAATACCCTAAATCCAGCCACTCTGTTGCCTCTTCCAGATGAGGAAAGTGTTGAAGAACGGCATGATTGTTTCTTCCGTACTGAGGAAGAGACAAAAGGAAGAATTGATTTGAAAGATACACCACTAGAGAAACCAGATGGAACTCTATGGGTAAACGGTTCTTGTTTTAAAATGCCTAATGGGGATACAGTTTCAGCCTATGCTGTAACTACTTTGCATATAGTTGTGGAAACAGCACATATTAGGCATAATTCAGCGCAAGCAGCTGAATTGATAGCTTTAACAAGAGCATGTGTATTGTCGAAAGGGAAAAGAGTGAACGTGTACACTGACAGCCAATATGATTTGGTGTAGCGTTCAACTTTGGGCGTCTCTGGAAGGAAATGGGTTTTCTCACCTCTCATGGCACCAAAATACAACATGGTCAGTTAGTGACTGATCTCCTCGAATCGCTTGCTTTACCTACTCAAATAGCAATCGTGAAGTGTAGTGCACACAAAAAGATTACAGATGATGTTGGTCGAGGAAATGCATTTGCAGACGAGGTAGCGAAAAAGACAGCAAGAGATGCAACAAGTCGAATGTATGTGGCAGGTCCTGCGAATTGGGTTAGAGAGAGAGGAATGTATGAGGATACAGTGGAAAGTGTACGATCGATTCAGAACGAGGCTTCAGAGAAAGAGTTGAGCATGTGGAAAGAAAGTACAGGAATGTTAGATGAGATGGGTTGTTAGGTGGAATTATCTGAACATCAACGTTGGCTGTTACCAGATGCCTACGTGCTTCCAGTGGTTACTATGGCGCATGGTCCAGCCCACTTAAGTGCGAAAGGTATATGCAAGCTTCTGGCTCCAGTATGGAAAAATGACAGAATCCCAAAATGCGCAGACAATGTAGTGAAACATTGTATTGTTTGTTTGATGTACAATCCGGGAAAGGGAACCCCAACTCCAGCAGGTCACTTTGCTCCTCCGACATATCCATTTGAGGTGTTGCAAATCGACTATATTCATATGGAACGATGCAACAACCTCAAATATGTTCTGGTGGTAGTATGCGCTTTTTCAAGATGGATAGAAGCATACCCTCTAAAAGATAACACAGCCTTATCCACAGCCAAAATTCTATTGAAAGAATTTTTCCCCAGGTTTGGTTGGCCGCGCGTTGTCTGGAGTGACAATGGGAGCGAATTTGTTGGCCAAGTTATGCAGAAAGTTTGTGCAGGTCTTGGTATCAAGCAAAAGTTCCATGCGGCAAATCATCCACAGTCAGTGGGTTTAGTAGAATGTTACAACGGAACCTTGAAGTTGAAACTAGCAAAGGTCCAAGCGAGTACAGTACTCAATTGGCCCGATGCTTTGCCATTAGCCTTGCTATCCACCAGAACTGCAGTACACTCTCGTTTGGGACTTAGCCCTTACGAAGTGGTTTTTGGACGCCCGGCTAATGTATGGGGAGTCCCTCGCCCTAAGAAATACTCAGACTTGCCATATCCAATGTTGGTTGACTATCTGCATGATCTCACGACTAAATTGCGTGTTCTCCATCAACAGGTTCAGAGTGCTCTGCCGAAGGCTTCCACAGACCCAGGTCATTCAATCCGACCAGGTGACTGGGTCTGTATTAAAAACTTCCAGAGGACAAGGAATTTGGAGCCCAGATGGAGGGAGTCCCGAATGGTCTTGCTCACTACGAGAACCGCAGTTAAAGTCGAAGGAAAGAAGAATTGGATTCACGGTGGGCATTGTAAGAAAGTGCCTTTGCCTTTGCCCTACGATCAATGGGTACGCAAGGGTGTTGGTGACTGTGAAAGTGAAAAGATTCCACGATTCGTGCCTTTTAGTGATGCACACCTAAATGGGACACTGTCTGAGAAAGAGGACGACGACGTTTTGCAGGAAGCAATACCATCGCATCGTCGCTTGGATACAACTGATCCACGAACATTGTTCCAAGATCAAAAGGTTCCTGGGAGGGAACGATACAATTTAAGACCTAGACCAAAGAACACTTAAGAATTTTCTCTCTTGTGTAGTATTCTGTCCCGGTTGCAGGGTCACGGTAGGAGTCTAAATCACGACCTGAGTAGTGGCAATAGGCCTGCAGGACTTACAGTGTCATAGGACGGTAGACAATCGTGATTGAGCGATCGAGGAAGATTGCCGTGAGCATCCATTAGCAAGATGGAAACTACACTAGGCAAAAGAGAGAGAAAGGAAGAAATAAAGAAAGAATCCTGTAAAATAATGTACAGTTGTTTCAGTATAACTTTATGTGTTATTATATTATTGTGTATTGTTTTGGCATTTATAGGTTGGATTAATTATGCTCTGCAGCCAAAAGTTGTCTCTCCTTCTTCTTTTTCGTCTTCTTCAACTGTCTCTCCACATCTCTCTCATACTCTTCCTCAACATGAACTCATTAGAAGAACTGAATATTATAACAATTCCTTTGTCCAATTATTACATCAGCATCAGTTAGTTGTCAATACAACTAACTGTTGGGTGCGTGGACTTATGCCACACACCACAGAGAAAGGAATGCCATATTTAGTTCTCCCGTTTTCTTATGAGGGTTCTGCTTGGGCTTATTTCGTCATCTTCTCCAATGCTTATCAAAGCAAATTCAGACGAACTGTTAGTTCACATGTTAGCGATCCGGATTTTAGTCATAGTTCTTTGATTAAGGGAATGGTAGCTATGGCTAAAATCATGGAAAATAGTAAAATCTCCATTGACGAAAGAAAGGCGTACACTAACTGGAATGTCACCAAATATATGTCTAGTCTTAGTGATAAAGTAAAGAAAGGAAAATCTTCACCGATTTGGACTATACCACATCAGGGCAACTTCTGCTTACATATAAACGATCGCTCTTCTGGCACTATACAAATGAATGACTGCTCCTATATACTATATAACTGCTCCCACACGTATGTTTATTCCTCTCAGAACTCGCCTCTTCTAGTGCCGTCTCAAGGCACCTATTTCATTTGCTATAATAGAGCTTTTACATGGTTACCCACGGGTTTCTCTGGTACCTGTTATATAGCTTTCCTTCTTCCCCCTACATACACCGCTTCTGCAAACTATCATCGAAACAGATACGGTAGAGGGATTATTGATTTGAAGGACACAGCAGGACAAGAGGGAGGATATCTCCTCAAAGGATTTCTTCCTTTTTGGGGTCCAATGGCCAACAGCAGAAATATAAGGCAACTGGTTCGTGTCGTAGAGACCACAATAGACATCACTGTAGGTGCCTTAAGTAACATCACGGCAGAACTACAGGCGGATCGTCTTATGACATTACAAAATCGAGTTGCCTTAGATTTTGTCCTTGCAGATCGTGGTGGAGTGTGCAAATTGATCGGGTCAAGTTGCTGTATTTTCATACCTAATGACGCTCCGACAGTATACCAAGCTATCTCCAAGTTGCACATAATCTCTGAGTCTATTCACCAGGACGAAGGAGATTGGCCTTTTACGGAGTGGCTCTGTGAGCAGCAGTCTGATGAGGGCAAGCGTTCCTTAACTCTTATGAGGCCAGAGGGGTCTGGGTGCGATCCCTAATTGGAATCCTGCCGCCAGAGCTTAAACCTGCAGCATAGATGTGCCCCGCCGCACCTATAGCAAGGATGCAGCCACTGTCTCTGTCAGCGGTGTCCCTGGTATCTGTTCTGAACTGCAGCAGTTACTGGGGGCCCAGTATGGGGTTAATATAGTCCTCGGCAGTCTATGGATGAAGAGAGTCTCCCCCTCAGCCTCTGCCCCACAGCCCGCCCTAGACAACGCATAGTCACTGCAACCCAGCATGCAATACCAAGCTGTACCTGGGGGGAGCGAAGGGCGAAGCCAGGGCTTCCTGCAATGGAACACGGAGGCGGGATAACTCTCACGGCGGTGAGCGCAACTCCTTCTCCTCGCTGGCAATGACGCGTCCCTCCAGAGTCCTGGTTGCTAGGTGACGCCTCCCTGCAGCACCAATCCCAGCGCGGCGCTCCTGCCCCTCTTGCGGCTCCCAGGCCGGCGGCGGTTGAGTCAGGCAGCACTTCCCAGGTCCCAGGTCCCAGGGCCAGCAGTGAAGGGCTCATGGCACATCTCAGGGACCGAACAGGGACCGAACAGCCGTGCCCTCACAACAAGAGGTTTTCCCAGAGTCGTTATCGTTATCCAGGACGGATCCTCCGTTCCCACAATGGCGGCCTATGCATCACTCCATTCTATAAAACTACACTCTACGCTAATCGATTGTACGACACTCCAGTCTACGCTAATCCACTAAATGCCACTCCACTCTATGTCACTACAGTGTACACTGGTAATAGTCAATGTTTTTCCACTCTACTGTACACTACTCCACTGTATGCTATTCCGCTGTACGCCACTCCATTCTCCAATGCTTCACTCCACAGTACACTGTTGCACTGTAAGCCATTACACTGTCCCCCACTCCACTTTGCAACTCTTAAGTCTTAACGGTATTCCAATCTACAACACTCCGCTCTACAACATTCCACTCCATATATTTGCTAATCCACTGTACCCCACTACACTGTACCTCACTCCACTCAATGTCACTCTACTCTACGCTACTCCACTGTACGCCACTCTATGCCTCTCATTTCTATGCCACTCCACTCTATTCCACTCAAGGGTATGCTATTCCATTGTATGCCACTTCACTATACGCCACTCTATGCTATTCCAATATATGTTCAACAAAGAGAAGGAGAGTAAGGGGTGGGCTATTTTTATTGAGGTCCTACACACAAGCCCTAAGTAATGATATCAACGAAAGGTGTGTAGTTCCTACAAAGTGAGAAGTCGAAGGGAAAGAAGTTTTCCGATAGCAGACTTTCACCTAGTGAATGTAAGTGCACAAGGGAAGGGGATCCCTTTAGGGTGGAACTGAAACCCTCACACACCCAGCAAGCTAGGTGTCATGCTTCATCATCTGGGTTTTGCTCCTCGTCGGGTCGGCGGTACAATACCCGACGGGCACCCATACAGGGGCTCTTTATCGGAGATCTTTTGTTCCCTGCCGTATGGTGCATGCGTGTGAGGGCCCGGGTGTGTAGATGTGTATGGATAAAAAAGGTTGGTTGATCTGAAATGTAACTTTATTGGCTCAGTCAACCACCTTGTTAAAAAAGGCTGAGTGGCGTTAAAGCTATATTTGCTCACAAAAGGAGGAGTGGCTAGCTACGCTCTACTCTTCTTGTCAACATGTTTCGCGCCCAGTCGGTCAGAAGGATCCCATGGCGCTTCGTCAGGACCTATTATACTAAAGTGATGTGTGCTAAAAACTATCTACAGTGTGGTGTAACAAAAGGGTGAAAATAGTTTGATAGTCAACCCTTAATTGGTACCCCTACCTTATGTATTATTTATGGCTCAAAGGGGTCACCTAAGAGAGAGAAAAAATATGAAAAACAAATATATCGAGAGCCACCCTTGGCATCTGTAACAACAAATTAACACCAGTTTGTTTAACCAGTGTTACAATTTGGTATATTCCAGACAATGATTATACTGGATCACTATCTGGATATTAACCAATCAACCAACGTTGATTTAAAATCGGTTAACAAAGGAGGCATAGCGGGGCTCTGGTTGAAAAACAGCCATTTTTAACAGTTGTAATGAACAAACTATGGTTAAGTGTGGACTCACCAATTCCTATTATAAAAACCTCATCATCAGGTGCATGGCGCGTCAACAGGGGGAGAAACACATTCGTTCCCTATGAGACAATAATGTAAAAAGAAAAAGTAGAGGCAAATGCAAGAATGGAGTTTAAAATGTCAAAAGTGGTCAATATCTCCATCCTTTGTCTCTCTTGTAAATATGGCTCAAGCGTGTAACACCTCAAGTGTGTTATAGTGATATAGTCTCATAGGTGGCCAACCAAGTGAAACTAATAGAGGATAAGACATATAGGTGTATGTCCCAATTGAATCGTCACAATCTGCTTCTGATAAATTACAGAAGAATTCAGGAGTGTGAGTGAGATAATAACAAGGTCTATCTATATGTGCGCCCGATTGAGTCAGAGAGATCCTTAGTGGAATATCACAGTGCGGGAGAGAGGGTGTGAGCGCGTTAAAGAAACTACACCCCAGGTGTGAGAAGGTCAATGTCATGGACCCGTGATACTCGTATTTCTACACCAGTACAGAATCCTGTAAGAGAGATCCTCTGTATAGCACCCCATTACGGTGGTCGAAGTATGTGTCGGTGTTAGAGAATCCCTTAATGGAAGTATAGTTGCTCCTTTAAGTGTCAAATGCCCAGAAAATATCTAATGTAAAGAACGTCTAATGTAAAGAACAAGAACAAAAACAAGCTATCGAAGAAGCCAGGAATGTACTTACACATCATAGTTCCCCTGGAGGTTAGTAAACCTGCCCGCGTCGCCGAACCCGGAAGATGAAAGAAGGGCCGGTGGCGCTGTATTTTATTCAGCAGATAATTGGCTGGGAGCTGGTCACGTGTAGTAATATCACGTCCATGGCAACTGAAACTTGCGCCGTGCATGTCATTCTTGATGTAAATAGAGGCTTATCTTGGGCGCCATGTTGTAGTTGCTTAATGTGTATTACATATACTCAAAAGATGGCATTAGTTAGAAACCAATCGAGCGAGATAGCATCAAATGAGGCTCGCCAAGGAAGTATTCGATAGCGTCTGAACCCACCCGAGTATGTAAGACTAGTATTGTGCCTATTATCGATGGCTCGTTTCAGGTCTAATCAGTTTGGTAACCCAATACGGGTGCCATGATGGAGTGGTGTGGCTATAGGCGAAAGGTAGAAGGGAATGGGAAAATTGGCTCAGTTAGCACATAAAGCAGTGCGAAGTCGATGATTTAGTGGCTTAATCACGGTGCCCTGATGTAATGGTGCAAATGTTGGCAAACATGAAGGACTAAGTTTCAGTAAGACCATAAGGTGGTACCAACACTATCTTGCCACCTCGTCATTAATGCAGGTGAGGTGTTCTGTTAATTGGATATTGCCGCCCAGGGTATGTCATCATTGAGGCCAAGTCTATCTAATGAAAGGCGGTGTACCCAGCGTTGTTCTAGCCTGAACAAAGAATGTTGAGACATCCCAGGCTGACTTTCAAGGACAATCCAATGTAAATCTTTAGGGCTATGTTTATATTCAAGGCAATGACTGTAAAGTTTCGTGTTAGATTTACCGCATCTAATGTTGCTTTTGTGTTCAGTGATGCGTGTTTTCACTACTCGTGTCGTCATCCCTATATAATAGAGATCGCATGGGCAAATTAATAAATAAATGCAGTTCATAGAATTGCAATTTGTGTGTCTTTTTAAGACCCATTCGAAAGTGGCAGTAAGGCGGATGGATTTAGCCACAATGGTTTGTCCACAGCAAGAGCACCCCCCGCAGGTGTAATGGCCCTGTACAGGTGGAAGATTCCATAGGGTGTTGTATGTAGAAGTCATGTGTTTCTTGGGTCTTGTGTGCACCAGAGTGTCCTTCAGGTTGTTAGTCCTTCTGAAAGCAAAACGTGGCGGGGGAATCATGAGTGTACCTGCGGATAGTATTCCCCAGTGTTTTCTTATCACTTTCTTAAGGTTATTGGACTCTGGTGTAAAAGATGTGACACAAGTAATGGTTTCTATATTATCTTTTGTTCTTACTTCCAAAAGGGCCTCGCGATTGTTATTTCTGGCCCTCTTCATTGAATTGTGTATCACTCGAGGAGGATAGCCTCTTTGTGTCAAATTTTCTGAAAGGATATTAGCCTCAGTTTTGTAGTCAATGATGGAGCTGCAGTTCCTCCTGAGTCGAAGGAATTGGCCAAACGGTAAGTTGTCACGTAGGGCCTTAGGGTGGTGACTGCTGTAAAGAAGTAAACTGTTTTTGTCAGTTGGTTTTCTGTAGAGACTCGTGCTCAACCCTGTAGATGTCAGTCTGATGTTCAAATCCAGGAAAGGGATGTCAGAGTCAGAGATATGGCGTGTGAATTTCAGAAACTGATTCTTAGTGTTAATCCATTCACAGAATTCGTTACAGGTTGTTAAATCCCCTTTCCATAAGATGATGACATCGTCGATGTACCTTTTCCAAAGGGTTAAGTTTGGGCCAAAGGGGTTGTCCACGTTCATTATCACTGCCTCTTCAAAAGCCGCCATATACAGGCAGGCCACACTGGGAGCAAAGGTACTCCCCATCGAAGTACCTTGGGATTGATGGTAAAGATTTTCTTTAAATGCAAAATAGTTTTCGGTGAGAGCTAATGTGGCCAAGTCCATAATGAATGTTATGGGAGTAGGGGATGTCCATTCCCTTTTATGTAGGGCTGCCTCTATCACCGTCAGGGTAGCCTGTTGTGGAATGTTGGTGTAGAGTGCCTCTACATCCAGGGTCACTAGTAGGTCAACATTCTCGGTATTCTGTATCCCCTCAATCGTGTTCAAAATGTCAGTTGTGTCCCTGACATAGGACGGTGTCTCTTTCACCAGGGGTTGTAGGAAGTGATCGCAGAATTTTGATAAGGGTTCCAGGAGGGAGCCAATGCCTCTGGCCCTTATCAAAATTCTGCGATCACTTCCTACAACCCCTGGTGAAAGAGACACCGTCCTATGTCAGGGACACAACTGACATTTTGAACACGATTGAGGGGATACAGAATACCGAGAATGTTGACCTACTAGTGACCCTGGATGTAGAGGCACTCTTCACCAACATTCCACAACAGGCTACCCTGACGGTGATAGAGGCAGCCCTACATAAAAGGGAATGGACATCCCCTACTCCCATAACATTCATTATGGACTTGGCCACATTAGCTCTCACCGAAAACTATTTTGCATTTAAAGAAAATCTTTACCATCAATCCCAAGGTACTTCGATGGGGAGTACCTTTGCTCCCAGTGTGGCCTGCCTGTATATGGCGGCTTTTGAAGAGGCAGTGATAATGAACGTGGACAACCCCTTTGGCCCAAACTTAACCCTTTGGAAAAGGTACATCGACGATGTCATCATCTTATGGAAAGGGGATTTAACAACCTGTAACGAATTCTGTGAATGGATTAACACTAAGAATCAGTTTCTGAAATTCACACGCCATATCTCTGACTCTGACATCCCTTTCCTGGATTTGAACATCAGACTGACATCTACAGGGTTGAGCACGAGTCTCTACAGAAAACCAACTGACAAAAACAGTTTACTTCTTTACAGCAGTCACCACCCTAAGGCCCTACGTGACAACTTACCGTTTGGCCAATTCCTTCGACTCAGGAGGAACTGCAGCTCCATCATTGACTACAAAACTGAGGCTAATATCCTTTCAGAAAATTTGACACAAAGAGGCTATCCTCCTCGAGTGATACACAATTCAATGAAGAGGGCCAGAAATAACAATCGCGAGGCCCTTTTGGAAGTAAGAACAAAAGATAATATAGAAACCATTACTTGTGTCACATCTTTTACACCAGAGTCCAATAACCTTAAGAAAGTGATAAGAAAACACTGGGGAATACTATCCGCAGGTACACTCATGATTCCCCCGCCACGTTTTGCTTTCAGAAGGACTAACAACCTGAAGGACACTCTGGTGCACACAAGACCCAAGAAACACATGACTTCTACATACAACACCCTATGGAATCTTCCACCTGTACAGGGCCATTACACCTGCGGGGGGTGCTCTTGCTGTGGACAAACCATTGTGGCTAAATCCATCCGCCTTACTGCCACTTTCGAATGGGTCTTAAAAAGACACACAAATTGCAATTCTATGAACTGCATTTATTTATTAATTTGCCCATGCGATCTCTATTATATAGGGATGACGACACGAGTAGTGAAAACACGCATCACTGAACACAAAAGCAACATTAGATGCGGTAAATCTAACACGAAACTTTACAGTCATTGCCTTGAATATAAACATAGCCCTATAGATTTACATTGGATTGTCCTTGAAAGTCAGCCTGGGATGTCTCAACATTCTTTGTTCAGGCTAGAACAACGCTGGGTACACCGCCTTTCATTAGATAGACTTGGCCTCCATGATGACATACCCTGGGCGGCAATATCCAATTAACAGAACACCTCACCTGCATTAATGACGAGGTGGCAAGATAGTGTTGGTACCACCTTATGGTCTTACTGAAACTTAGTCCTTCATGTTTGCCAACATTTGCACCATTACATCAGGGCACCGTGATTAAGCCACTAAATCATCGACTTCGCACTGCTTTATGTGCTAACTGAGCCAATTTCCCCATTCCCTTCTACCTTTCGCCTATACCCACACCACTCCATCATGGCGCCCGTATTGGGTTACCAAACTGATTAGACCTGAAATGAGCCATCGATAATAGGCACAATACTAGTCTTACATACTCGGGTGGGTTCAGACGCTATCGAATAGTTCCTTGGCGAGCCTCATTTGATGCTATCTCGCTCGATTGGTTTCTAACTAATGCCATCTTTTGAGTATATGTAATACATATTAAGCAACTACAACATGGCGCCCAAGATAAGCCTCTATTTACATCAAGAATGACATGCACGGCGCAAGTTTCAGTTGCCATGGACGTGATATTACTACACGTGACCAGCTCCCAGCCAATTATCTGCTGAATAAAATACAGCGCCACCGGCCCTTCTTTCATCTTCCGGGTTCGGCGACGCGGGCAGGTTTACTAACCTCCGGGGGAACTATGATGTGTAAGTACATTCCTGGCTTCTTCGATAGCTTGTTTTTGTTCTTGTTCTTTACATTAGACGTTCTTTACATTAGATATTTTCTGGGCATTTGACACTTAAAGGAGCAACTATACTTCCATTAAGGGATTCTCTAACACCGACACATACTTCGACCACCGTAATGGGGTGCTATACAGAGGATCTCTCTTACAGGATTCTGTACTGGTGTAGAAATACGAGTATCACGGGTCCATGACATTGACCTTCTCACACCTGGGGTGTAGTTTCTTTAACGCGCTCACACCCTCTCTCCCGCACTGTGATATTCCACTAAGGATCTCTCTGACTCAATCGGGCGCACATATAGATAGACCTTGTTATTATCTCACTCACACTCCTGAATTCTTCTGTAATTTATCAGAAGCAGATAGTGACGATTCAATTGGGACATACACCTATATGTCTTATCCTCTATTAGTTTCACTTGGTTGGCCACCTATGAGACTATATCACTATAACACACTTGAGGTGTTACACGCTTGAGCCATATTTACAAGAGAGACAAAGGATGGAGATATTGACCACTTTTGACATTCTAAACTCCATTCTTGCATTTGCCTCTTCTTTTTCTTTTTACATTATTGTCTCATAGGGAACGAATGTGTTTCTCCCCCTGTTGACGCGCCATGCACCTGATGATGAGGTTTTTATAATAAGAATTGGTGAGTCCACACTTAACCATAGTTTGTTCATTACAACTGTTAAAAATGGCTGTTTTTCAACCAGAGCCCCGCTATGCCTCCTTTGTTAACCGATTTTAAATCAACGTTGGTTGATTGGTTAATATCCAGATAGTGATCCAGTATAATCATTGTCTGGAATATACCAAATTGTAACACTGGTTAAACAAACTGGTGTTAATTTGTTGTTACAGATGCCAAGGGTGGCTCTCGATATATTTGTTTTTCATATTTTTTCTCTTTCTCTTAGGTGACCCCTTTGAGCCATAAATAATATATAAGGTAGGGGTACCAATTAAGGGTTGACTATTAAACTATTTTCACCCTTTTTTTACACCACACTGTAGATAGTTTTTAGCACACATCACTTTAGTATAATAGGTCCTGACGAAGCGCCATGGGATCCTTCTGACCGACTGGGCGCGAAACATGTTGACCAGAAGAGTAGAGCGTAGCTAGCCACTCCTCCTTTTGTGAGCAAATATAGCTTTAACGCCACTCACCCTTTTTTAACAAGGTGGTTGACTGAGCCAATAAAGTTACATTTCAGATTAACCAACCTTTTTTATCCATACACATCTACACACCCGGGCCCTCACACGCATGCACCATACGGCAGGGAACAAAAGATCTCCGATAAAGAGCCCCTGTATGGGTGCCCGTCGGGTATTGCACCACCGACCCGACGAGGAGCAAAACCCAGATGATGAAGCATGACACCTAGCTTGCTGGGTGTGTGAGGGTTTCAGTTCCACCCTAAAGGGATCCCCTTCCCTTGTGCACTTACATTCACTAGGTGAAAGTTTGCTATCGGAAAACTTCTTTCCCTTCGACTTCTCACTTTGTAGGAACTACACACCTTTCGTTGATATCATTCCAATATATGCCACAGCACCGTACCTCACTCCACTCTATGTTAGTCCACTCTATGTTAGTCCACTCTACAACACTCCACTCTACACCACTCCACTGTACATCACTCTATTTTACGCTATTCCACTGTACGTCACTCCACTCTAACACTCCAGTGTACCCCACTGTACTGTGAATCACTCCACTGTACAGTATTGCACTGTATGCTGCTCAAATGTACAACATTCAAATGTACACCACTCCACTCAATGCTACTACACCATACGCCACCACTCTACACTATTCCACTGTACGCAACTCAACTGTATGACACCCCACTCTATGCTATTCCACTCTATGCCACTCTACTCTAAAGATATGCAATTCCACTATACGCCTTTCCACTTTACACCACTGTACTCTACACCACTCCACTCTACCCAATGGATGGTACAACACTCCAGTCTACGCCACTCTACTGTACGCTGTTCGACTATATGCCACTCCACTCTACGTCACTACACTGTACGCCACTAATAGTCAACTTTATTCCACGGAACATCACTCCACTGTATGCTTCTCCACAGTATGCCACTACAGTCTACCCCACTACACTGTACCCTACTGCACTCTACGGTATTCTCCCTCTATGCCACTACATTTCACCTCACTCCACTCTACAACACTCCACTATATGCCACTCTGCTCTGTGCTATTTCACGGTATGCCACTCCACTCTAACACACTCCGGTGTATACCATTGAACTGTACACCACTCTGCTGTACATCTTTCCACTGTATGTAGCTCAACTGTTTGACACTCCAGTCTATATCAGTACACTGTACGCTACAACACTATACACCAATACACTCTTTACTTTTCCTTTGTATGAGACTCCACTGTATGAGACTCCTCTTGATGCTATTCCATTCAATGCCACTTCACTCAATGCCACTCTAATATATGCTATTCCACTGTATGCCACTCCACTCTATGCCACTTCACTCTACCCCTCTCCAAACTATGTCACTCCACTCTACTATATGCCACTCCACTCTACCCTACTACACTCTACCCTACTCCACTGTGCAACACTCCATTGTACACCACTCCACTGTACGCTATAAGCCTCTCCACTCTATATCACTAGAATGTACGCCAGTAACACTCAACATTATCCCACTGTACAACACTACTGTTCCACTGTATGCCCCTCCACCCTACTGTATATCACTCCAATCTATGCTATTCCATTGTACGGCACTACACTGTAACTCAACACTTTACTCTACTATGCACCACTCTACTCTGCACATTTACACCAATCCACTCTAACCCGCTCAGCTATACGCCACAGCACTCTATGCTACTTCACTCTACACCAATCCACTCTACGCAAATCCAGTCTCAGCTACTCTACGATATTCCTCTTTCCGCTACTCCACTCTACGCCATTACACTACACACACCTGCACTCTCGCCCATACACGCCACTGTATGCCATTTCACTATATGTTATTCCACTCTATGGCATTCCAATGTATGACACTACACTATATGCTATTGGAACTCTAGGACACTCCACTTTATGCCACTCCACACTATTGTACTATATACAACTACAATATACCTCACTCCACTGCACTCCACAGTACCCTATTCTACTCTACAACACTACACTCTATGCCACTCCACTCTTCACCACTGCACTGTATGCTATTCTACCCTATGCCACTCCACTATATTCCACTTCACTGTACCACACTACACTGTACAACACTCTATTCTATGCCACTCCACACCACTCCACTGTACATTATTCAACTGTACGCCACTCCACTGTACCACATTCCACTGAACCACACTATAGTCTACAACATTACACTTCACAACACTATCCTCTCCTGTACTGTACCACACAACACTCAATTTTTTAATTAAAAATAAAAGAAACATTGAAATTCAATGAAAAAAAAAACATTAAACCTTTGCTATAGTTAGGAATTCTTTATTTATATTTTTCATTAAAAAAACTTAAAATACACAAATATTAGAAATTCTTCAGTTATAGGTAAACCTTATATTTATAAATTTTTATTTATTCTTGGCCCCCTCCCAATATTTATTAATTTTTTTGTTTAAAATAAGGATGGGCCCCAGGTGATGGGGTCCCCGGGGCCAAAATCAGCCTGGGAGGAGGGGCACTCGGCCTCCCCTCCCATTAATTTATTTTAAAACATATTTTTTTTAAAAGCCTGTGCCCCAGGGGCTGGGATCCCTGGGGCCGCAATCAGCTGGGGATGGGGGCAGCGTGGTCCCCCTCCCCAATTCAAACTAGGGTTCCCCGGGCCGAAATTGGCCCAGGGATGGGAGGCCACGCAGCGCACCCTCCTGAATGAATAAAAGTTTTTTTAAAAGCACCGGCAAGTCGATGGAGGCCCGCCCCCTTTCTCCACCTCTCTGCAAATGTACCTCCTGGCACACAACTATTTAGGAGATGAAGACACCTTGTTTGCAGAGGGTCCTTGAAGGACAGATAGCCCTTCCGTTACCTCTAGTAAGTCCCAAACAGCGGTATTGCTGAAAGGACTTCGGGGGCCATGCCCTCTTTCTCCACCACTCTGCAAATGTGCCACCTGATGCACTGCTGATGGGGGGGATAAAGTCCCTATGGATGCTGAGGGTCCTTGGGAGCCAACAAGCCCTCCTGTTACCTCCAGTAAGTCCCACACAGTGTGATTGCAGAGAGGACTTCGGAAGCTACGCCCCCTTTCTCCATCACTCTGCAAATGTGGCTCCTGCCACACTGCTGGTTGGGAGATGAAGTTCCGTTGCCTTTCGACGATCCTTGGGGCAAAAAAGACCTCCTGTTGCCTCCAGTAAGTCCCACATAGCGAAATTGCTGAGAGGTCTTCGGGGGCCGTGCCCCCTTTCTCCATCACTCTGCAAATGCGCCTCCTGGCTCACTACTGGTTAGAGGATGAAGTCCCCTTGGATGCTGAGGGTACTTGGTGGCCAACAAGCCCTCCTTGTTAGACCTGGCACCATTGGCGTGAGTCTCCCTTCCTTTTTCCGCTGTGTCTCCTCTGTTTTTGCTGGTTATAGATGCTCTGGGCGCAGTGCCACTGCCATTCAGTGCCACAGCGCGACTGCTCCCTTTGTAAAGATGACATATGAATTGGTACATCCATGATTGGCTTATTCAGTTTACCTGTTAGTCCCTAGTAGCGTGGCCGGTGTGTGCCCAGGGCTGGTAAACTGAATGCTGCTGGTGGGCCTGCAGCACTGGTTTGTGCCACCCACAGAAGCAGCTTGTAAAGTGTGTCTCAGACCTGCCACTGCAGTGTCTGCGTGCAGTCCAGAACTGCCATCTTGGCTGTGAAGTGCACCCACTTCCCAGCCCCTAAAAACCTTCCCTTGGCATCATGTAAGCCCCCCTTATGATAGGGCGCATTGTATGTGTAAGGTAGGACATGCCCTGTTGTATGTAGCATGTCCTAGTAGTGAATTACACCCAATTTCGTTTTTCACTACTGTAAGGCTACCTGTTCTCCATAGGCCAGAATGGGAGGTCTGGGCTATTACATCCTATAGTCCTAACTGACCCACAGAACATGGCAGAAAAACGAATCTAGTATGCCTGAGCTCAGAATATTAAAATACATCTTTTAGTGAAGGTTATTTTTATATTCTGTGTTTGAAACTACCACTTTTAGAGTATAGGTACTTTCTTGCCTAAGCCTTCCAGTTGCTCTGCTATTATGTGTATTGGCTGTCTGGTTTTGGAGGGACAGGGCAGGCTGAGTCAGACCTGGGTTGAATAGAGCGACCTGCCTGGGTGTGAGGGGAGGGGTAGCTCCTGCACTTGAATAGGGCTGTGCCTGGCAAGGTGAATGCTGGCTCCACCTCCCACTGTGCGTCTGAGGCAGACCCCCTCTTTCTGAAAGGAAGGATGCAGCCTGATCAACAAAGTGCTCCAGGGCTGGGCAAAACTGGTTCTGGCTGGGTTCAGAGACTTGGGACCCCTAAGAACAAAGACTTTGGGGGTATAAATATTTGTGCACAAACCCCTACAATTGGTATTGCTCCTGGATAACAAGAAGAACCTCTGTCCGTGTGGCTACAGGAATCTGCAAGAGAAGGACTGCCCTTGTGCCCTGAGTGCTGTTTCTGGGACTGGCCTGCAGCTGCTACTACTGGACTTCAAGAAGAGGAAAAGAACTTTGATTGGACTTTTATTTTTGCTACAGCAATCACCCAAGGGCTAGAAGAGAGCTAGCCTCCTGCTGGAGTCTCAGCCACATCAGACTCCACCATCAGCCTCCTGTTTCCTCCCAGCGAGGATTACTATCTGCAGGTGAGGCCCCTGTGTGTTCCAGGGCCTCTATTTCTACTGCTGAGAAGAGAGCGCTGAAAATCGTCGCTAACCCCCGTTAGCGAGCCACTGCAGCTGGTGAGCGTGAGGAAAATCGCCGCTCCGCTGTCGCCGAGTGCTCGCTATCCCCAAGAAGATCGCATCATTTGTCAGCGGGCCCGAAAACGCCCGCTATCTGAAAATCATCGCAACAGGATCATCGCAGCGCGGACGCAGAGCGTTCGCCATTTTACCCGCATCGCATCCGGATCGTCGCTCCCTCGCGGAGTGCCATTTTTGTCATCGCAGCACGATCGCACACGCAACAGGCCCGGTGCGTCATCCTCCCTTCGCGGCAAGGATTTCATTGCATCACCGGCTTAGCGTGAAGTAGTTTGTCGCTTTGTCCTGCCCGCAACCCAGCGCATCATCCTCCCTTGCGGTAAGGTTTCAACGCATCGCTGGTTAGCGGGAGGAAATTTATCGCTACAGCTCCTTAGCGACATTTTTGTTGCTTTGCTCCAGGAACCAGATACTTTGTGAGTAAAAGGGTCGCAGAGACCACTGCCTTGAACTAAACATCATTTTGTGCACCTTGAACTATTTTTGCAGCATTTCTAAAGTAATTATATTTTTATCGTATGGTGGATTTTTACTGTTATTGGTCTTGTGATTAAGTCTATATAAAAATACTTATTTTTCATAACTACTTGAGTGGTGTCCGTTTGTAGTGTTCCTCATTATATTACTGTGTATGGTCATAAATGCTTAACACACTGCCTCTGAGATAAGCCTAGATGCTCGTGCTACGTTACCACAGGGTTGAGCAGGGGTTGTCAAAGGGTGTAGGCTGCTTACTCTGACTTAGGAAGAAGGGTCCCTACTTGGACAGTGGCAAACCATTGCCAACTAGAGACCCCCATTTCTAACATTGGTGGTCAGCGGTGAGGATCTGGACTTGCATTTATGATTGCATACAGTAATTATAGTGTACACCACTAGTGAGTGCAGACCATAACATAACCACGTACGTTTTTGAGATTTTTTATTCTATTTTTGATCAATATTGCCAGTTATTATTACAATGGCCAAGCCCAGATCCAATGCCTCTGAGGATCTCTCCCGGGAAGAAGAGAAATTAGACACCTACAATGCCAAGCAGCTCAAATATTTTTGCAAACGCTTCACAGTCCCTATCACAGGTCTCACTAGAAGGGAAGAGTATTACAAGGCACTGAAGGCCTGGTTAGAAGCCAGGGATGCCCCAAAGAATGTAGAAGAGCCTGTGGAGGGGGGAGAGGATGCAGGAGAGCGGCAGGACGAAATTGTAGATTTGGTAGGGGATAAAACAGTTTCCAGCCCGGGCACTAGTGTGTCCTCAAGGGGCCTGACTCCAGAAGAGATGGAGGACAGGGAGAGAGATAGGCGGCATAATATGGAGATGGCTAAACTTAAATTGGATGGTCAGAGAGACCTAGAGAATAAGAAGTTGGAAGTTGAGATAATGAAGATGAAATTTGAACATGAGAGGATTTTGAGGGAGTTGGAGATTAAGGCCAAGAGTATTGAGATCTCCCCCTCTGGTGGCAGCATACCGGTAGTGCATAATGAGAGTAGAGTGTATATACCTAAAGAGGTTATTAAGGATTTTCATAAAAGTGAGGATATTGGGCAATGGTTTGCCGCTTATGAATTAGCTATGGTGTCCCACCGGGTCCCTGAGAAGGATTGGGGAGCGGGGTTGTGGAGACGCTTTGTGAGTGAGGGGAGGGATACCTTGTTGGACCTACCCCCAGAAAGTAGAATGATTTATGCCCACATGAAGGAAGCTTTGATTACCCGCTATGGTTTGACCCCTGAAATGTACAGGCAGAGATTTAGAACCTGCAAGAAGTTAGAGGGTACCACGTGGGTTGAATATGTGTCTTTTTTTGGCAGAGCAATGGAGCGCTGGGTAAAAGGCAGCAAAGTAGAAACTTTTGAGCAACTGTATGACTTGATTGCATGGGAGCATTTTTCTAGTAACTGTTTTCCTGAGGTACGCCAGCATCTGATAGATAGCAAGCTAACTAACCCTAGGAAGCTTGCTGAGGAGGCGGACCGCTGGGTGAGCACCCGGGTCCGCAAGGGTCCAGTGGGAGACTTCGCCAAAGGTGGGCAGGGTCCCCAGCAGAGAGGTGGGGGGGACCGGGGTAAACCAAGGGAGTTCCACCGAGGGCCCCAAGATAATTCCCAAGGGAACCAGGCAGTGGTGTCCCAGCCTCCCCAGGATAAAAAAGCCAATGCCTCCAACAGGTAATCCTGTTCCCAGGAGGCCTCCTACTTGTTTTAAGTGTGGCCAGGTGGGCCACAGATACTTTGACCCCCAGTGTCCCCAAAGGGATACTCCTGCACCACCCCGTGCACCGCCCCGCCAGCTTGCTAGTGTAGCCCTGGGGGAGGAGGAGATGGGTGCCCAAGGTGGGTGGGACCCCGTAGAATTGACCCTTGTCTCACTAGGAGACTTTGAAATGGTTCCTAAGCCTGCACTGCCTGATAACACTAAAAAATACAGGCAGTGGGTAACCATCAATGGCCATAGAGTGGAGGCTCTGAGGGACACAGGAGCCAGTGTAACTGCTGTCAGCTCCCGGTTGGTGTCCAAAGAGCAGGTTGTGCCCCATGTATTCTACCCAGTAGTGTCTGCAGACAACACAGAGAGCCAATGTGAGGTGGCTCAGGTTCCCTTTGAGTGGGGGGGGGGGGTCTCAGGAACTCTTCAGGTGGCTGTGAGGCCCGCCATGCCTGTGGACTGTCTGTTGGGCAATGATTTGGAGAACTCCCCGTGGGCTACGGTGGAGAGGAGAGCTCACTTGCAAATGTTGGGACTGCCTGAGTGGGCATGTGCTACCACTCGGTCCATGGCAGCCAAAGAGAGTGTTGAAAAAGACCTGGAGCCTGAGAATATGGCCCAGGTCCTTGCCTTAGAGGGAGGGGGCAGGGGGCGCGGGAAACCGGCCCCCTTGGTTCCCACGGCCCAGGAGGGAGCAGACCCTGAGGGGGATGCCCTGGAGCCTACCGGGGAGCAGAGTACCGACCTGGGGGACCTGCCTGAGCTGACCCAGTGGCAGCAGGAAGGGGGGCCCACCAGGGAGGAGTTTTGTGAACAGCAGAGAACTTGCCCCTCTCTTGAGGGTATGCGGCAACAGGCTGCAGCCCAGGCAGCAGGTGATATGTCCGGTTCACATCTGATTTATTGGGAGAACAGTCTCCTGTATAGCGAGCCTAAGGTTGCTGAGCCGAGGTCAGCCCGTGTGCTGGTGGTACCCGAGTGCTTCAGAACCTTCCTACTGGGGTTGGCTCATGACATTCCATTGGCAGGACATCTGGGGCAGACCAAGACCTTTGAAAGGCTGGTCACCCACTTTTATTGGCCCCAGATGCGCAAGAGTTCAGATACGTATTGTAGGACCTGTGAGACTTGCCAGGCAAGTGGGAAGAGTGGGGGGAAGATCAAAGCCCCACTCCAACCCTTCCCAGTTGTTAGTACCCCATTCGAGCGAGTGGGCATCGACATTGTGGGGCCTCTGGACCCCAAGACAGCCATGGGCAACAGGTACATCCTGGTCTTGGTGGACCATGCCACCCGGTACCCTGAAGCCATCCCGCTCAGGACAGTGACGGCCCCCGTGGTGGGACGTGCACTGATGGGGATCTTCTCCCGTGTGGGGTTCCCCAGAGAGGTGGTGAGCGACAGGGGGACCAACTTCATCTCCCAGTATATGAAGTCTCTGTGGAAGGAGTGTGGGGTGACTTATAAGTTCACCACTCCTTACCACCCCCAGGGTAACGGTCTGGTTGAGAGATTCAACCGGACCTTGAAGGGCATGATCATGTGCCTAGAAGAGCCCCTGAGGCGTAAGTGGGACATCCTCTTGCCATGCCTTTTGTTTGCATACCGTGAAGTGCCACAGAAGTCCTTAGGGTTCAGTCCCTTTGAACTGCTCTATGGCCATCCGGTAAGAGGGCCTCTGAGTTTGGTCAAGGAAGGCTGGGAGCAATCTCCCAGGAACCTCCCCAGGATGTATTTAGCTACATCCTGGCCTTCAGGAACCAAACTCGGCGTTTCAGAAAAATTGCTGAGGCAAATCTGGAAGCCAGCCAGGAGGAGATGAAACGTTGGCACGACCAGAATGCCACTCTGGTCGAATTTCAACCTGGTCAGAAGGTTTGGGTACTGGCCCCAGTGGAGCCTTGTGCGCTCCAAGATAAGTGGACCGGTCCCTTTGAGGTGGTGGAGCGCAAAAGTCAAGTTACCTATTTGGTGGACTTTAAATCTCCCAGGAACCCCCTGCGGGTCCTGCATGTGAATCGCCTAAAGCCCCACTTTGAGAGGTCTGAAGTGGGCATGCTCCTTGCCACAGATGCAGGGATGGAGGAGGAAAGTGAGCCTCTTCCTGACCTCCTGTGTGCAGGAGAGAAGGATGGGTCAGTGGAGGGTGTGGTCCTCTCCACCACACTGACCCCTGAGCAGCAGTTAGATTGCCGCCAGCTGTTGGGGCAATTCCCTGATTTATTTTCCCTGGTGCCTGGTGTCACTGACTGGTGCGTCCATGAGGTGGACACCGGGGACAGTCCTCCTGTCAAGCACAAGGCTTACCGAGTGACTGACCGGGTAAGGGCCTACATCAAGGAGGAGGTCTCCAAAATGTTTGCTCTAGGGGTGATTGAGTCCTCTAGCAGCCCCTGGTCCAGCCCCGTGGTCTTGGTACCAAAAGCTGCAGCGCCTGGTGACACTCCAGAACTTAGGTTCTGTGTGGACTATCGAGGT
Source organism: Triturus cristatus (assembly GCF_964204655.1). NCBI lineage: Eukaryota > Metazoa > Chordata > Amphibia > Caudata > Salamandridae > Triturus > Triturus cristatus. The sequence continues at coordinate 1,216,497,041 of NC_140591.1, forward strand.
CTCAATTCGGTCACGAGGACCGACGCGCACCCCATCCCCAGAGCTGATGAGCTCATAGATCGGTTAGGGGCTGCCCGGTACCTCAGCACGTTTGATCTAACGTCTGGGTACTGGCAGATCGCCTTAACTGATGGGGCAAAGGAGAGGTCAGCATTCTCCATACCAGATGGGCACTACCAGTTCTGTGTGATGCCCTTTGGAATGAAGAATGCCCCTGCCACCTTTCAGAGGTTGGTCAATCAGGTGTTGGCTGGGCTGGAGGATTTCAGTGCCGCCTACCTGGATGACATTGCAGTATTCAGTTCCTCGTGGGAGGACCACTTACACCACCTCTGGGAAGTGTTGATGGCGCTGCGCAGAGCCGGCCTCACAATCAAGGCCAGTAAGTGCCAGATTGGGCAGGGTTCGGTGGTGTACTTAGGACACCAGGTAGGGAGTGGCCAGGTCGCACCTCTACAGCCCAAGATTGAAACCATCCTGGTGTGGGAGCCCCCAAGGACCCAGACCCAGGTGAGGGCCTTCTTAGGACTCACGGGTTATTACAGGAGGTTTGTCAAGGGGTATGGCAGCATCGTTGCCCCCTTGACTGAGCTGACTTCCAAGAAGCAGCCCAAGATTGTGAACTGGACTGACACCTGTCAGAAAGCTTTTGATGCCCTCAAAACTGCCATGTGTACAGCGCCCGTGCTCCTGGCGCCCAACTTTGCTAAGGAATTTATTGTCCAGACAGACGCTTCAGAGCATGGGGTGGGGGCTGTTCTGTCACAGATGAATGAGGAGGGACTAGACCAACCCGTAGCCTTCATCAGTAGGAGGTTACTTCCACGGGAACAGAAGTGGAGTGCAATTGAGCGTGAGGCATTTGCTGTGGTCTGGGCACTGAAGAAGCTGAGACCATACCTTTTTGGGACTCACTTCCGGGTTCAGACAGACCACAGGCCCCTCAGATGGTTGATGCAGATGAGGGGTGAGAATCCCAAGTTGTTAAGGTGGTCCATTTCCCTACAGGGTATGGACTTTACGGTGGAACATCGCCCTGGTACAGAACACGCCAATGCTGATGGTCTGTCCAGATTTTTCCGCCTTAGTGAAGAGAACTTCCAAGGGGATGGGTAGTTCTCCCCACATTTCAGCTGGAGGGGACGCGTGTTAGACCTGGCATCATTGGCGTGAGTCTCCCTTCCTTTTTCCGCTGTGTCTCCTCTGTTTTTGCTGGTTATAGATACTCTGGGCGCAGTGCCACTGCCATTCAGTGCCACAGCGCGAATGCTCCCTTTGTAAAGATGACATATGAATTGGTACATCCATGATTGGCTTATTCAGTTTACCTGTTAGTCCCTAGTAGCGTGGCCGGTGTGTGCCCAGGGCTGGTAAAGCGAATGCTGCTGGTGGGCCTGCAGCACTGGTTTGTGCCACCCACAGAAGCAGCTTGTAAAGTGTGTCTCAGACCTGCCACTGCAGTGTCTGCGTGCAGTCCAGAACTGCCATCTTGGCTGTGAAGTGCACCCACTTCCCAGCCCCTAAAAACCTTCCCTTGGCATCATGTAAGCCCCCCTTATGATAGGGCGCATTGTATGTGTAAGGTAGGACATGCCCTGTTGTATGTAGCATGTCCTAGTAGTGAATCACACCCAATTTCGTTTTTCACTACTGTAAGGCTACCTGTTCTCCATAGGCCAGAATGGGAGGTCTGGGCTATTACATCCTATAGTCCTAACTGACCCACAGAACATGGTAGAAAAACGAATCTAGTATGCCTGAGCTCAGAATATTAAAATACATCTTTTAGTGAAGGTTATTTTTATATTCTGTGTTTGAAACTACCACTTTTAGAGTATAGGTACTTTCTTGCCTAAGCCTTCCAGTTGCTCTGCTATTATGTGTATTGGCTGTCTGGTTTTGGAGGGACAGGGCAGGCTGAGTCAGACCTGGGTTGAATTGAGCGACCTGCCTGGGTGTGAGGGGAGGGGTAGCTCCTGCACTTGAATAGGGCTGTGCCTGGCAAGGTGAATGCTGGCTCCACCTCCCACTGTGCGTCTGAGGCAGACCCCCTCTTTCTGAAAGGAAGGATGCAGCCAGATCAACAAAGTGCTCCAGGGCTGGGCAAAACTGGTTCTGGCTGGTTTCAGAGACTTGGGACCCCTAAGAACAAAGACTTTGGGGGTATAAATATTTGTGCACAAACCCCTACAATTGGTATTGCTCCTGGATAACAAGAAGAACCTCTGTCCGTGTGGCTACAGGAATCTGCAAGAGAAGGACTGTCCTTGTGCCCTGAGTGCTGTTTCTGGGACTGGCCTGCAGCTGCTACTACTGGACTTCAAGAAGAGGAAAAGAACTTTGATTGGACTTTTATTTTTGCTACAGCAATCACCCAAGGGCTAGAAGAGAGCTAGCCCCCTGCTGGAGTCTCAGGCACATCAGACTCCACCATCAGCCTCCTGTTTCCTCCCAGCGAGGATTACTATCTGCAGGTGAGGCCCCTGTGTGTTCCAGGGCCTCTATTTCTACTGCTGAGAAGAGAGCGCTGAAAATCGTCGCTAACCCCCGTTAGCGAGCTGCTGCAGCTGGTGAGCGTGAGGAAAATCGCCGCTCCGCTGTCGCCGAGTGCTCGCTATCCCCAAGAAGATCGCATCATTTGTCAGCGGGCCCGAAAACGCCCGCTATCTGAAAATCATCGCAACAGGATCATCGCAGCGCGGACGCAGAGCGTTCGCCATTTTCCCCGCATCGCATCCGGATCGTCGCTCCCTCGCGGAGCGCCATTTTTGTCATCGCAGCACGATCGCACACGCAACAGGCCCGATGCGTCATCCTCCCTTCGCGGCAAGGATTTCATCGCATCACCGGCTTAGCGTGAAGAAGTTTGTCGCTTTGTCCTGCCCGCAACCCAGCGCATCATCCTCCCTTGCGGTAAGGATTCAACGCATCGCTGGTTAGCGGGAGGAAATTTATCGCTACAGCTCCTTAGCGGCATTTTTGTTGCTCCAGGAACCAGATACTTTATGAGTAAAAGGGTCGCAGAGACCACTGCCTTGAACTAAACATCATTTTGTGCACCTTGAACTATTTTTGCAGCATTTCTAAAGTAATTATATTTTTATCGTATGGTGGATTTTTACTGTTATTGGTCTTGTGATTAAGTCTATATAAAAATACTTATTTTTCATAGCTACTTGAGTGGTGTCCGTTTGTAGTGTTCCTCATTATATTACTGTGTATGGTCATAAATGCTTAACACACTGCCTCTGAGATAAGCCTAGCTGCTCGTGCTACGTTACCACAGGGTTGAGCAGGGGTTGTCAAAGGGTGTAGGCTGCTTACTCTGACTTAGGAAGAAGGGTCCCTACTTGGACAGTGGCCAACCATTGCCAACTAGAGACCCCCATTTCTAACACTCCTGTTACCTCCAGTAAATCCCACACAGTGGGACTGCTGTCAGCTGGTCGGACGCCCCAACCCCTTTCTCTACCACTCTGCAAATGCACCTCCTGGCGCACTACTGGATGGGGAATGAAGTCCCCTTGGATGCTGAGGGTCCTTTGTGGCCAACAAGCCCTACTGTTACCTCCAGTAAGTACCACAAAGCTGATTATCTGCTGGGTCCTCGAACTATGATAAGCATTGACTGAGCTACTCTGCACCCCCTCTCCTTGACATTGTCTCCCACACGCACAGCAGTGCTAGTAAGGAAAGAATGAGTATCAGGAGAATGAGAAGGAGCCAAGTCTACTGGTTGTTAGGGAATCTGTTATCCCTGTGTTGTGCATCGCATCGTTTCTCTGCATGAGGACTAACCAAAAGTCAGACACGCCTGCTCAATGGCTGTTGTTGGGTTGAGTTCTCTTGTGCAACATGTCCACCAGATGCACACTTGCTCTATGGAGCTTCCTTCTCCATCATGCCACTGCCCACGCACTGTCCAGTCTTAAAGTTAAGTTGAATACTCCCCCATATAAATCTCTGAGCTGAGCCGGTGTGAACTGAGGTAAGAACAAAAGGTATATAGGTAACCCACTCACTGATACGAAGAGTGGTATAGGATTTTTGTACACTCCAGAGATCAACGAGATGTGACGTCTTCTTGGAAAGGATCGAACGTGAAAGCTCGTGCCAGCATTCGCTCACAGCACAAAGGCAGCACTTCAGAACTTCCGCAAGCAATTGTTTCGCAATTACAAACCACAAAGGAGACCGAACATAAGGTTCCAAACAACAATGGCCGCACCGATACTTCTACAAGATTCCAGACATTTTAGTCGCTGGTCTGCGAACACTGGGCGACATCAAAGTCCAGGCGCGCTCAATATGTTAGAAGTTTACTAAAATGGTGCAGCGAGGTGGTAGTACCGTTGCGAGGGAAATAATGACAGCTTTTAGAAGCTGTCTCAGCATGTGATGCTTGGAAATGAGGTGAAAATAATGGGAGGTTTTAAGGATGCAATGCTGGCAATGTCTTAAAAGGGACCCGGCCATTGAGGCGATTGCACAAAAGTAAGGTAACAATTTAGCTCAAATGCTACTTCCTGTTACCTTACCCATTACTGCTAAAAGTCTGTCCGGGGCTCCTAGCATCCGCACTAACCCATTACTGAAAGCTCTCTGCAGCTTGCCTGCTGGTCATTTGCTTCTGCGTTTCCAAAGTGGAATTCGATGAATTGACATTTTTTATCTTTAGCTGTGACTGCTCTTTTAAATGGCTGTAGCACCCCCGCGTCGCCCCATCCCCCCACCCAACACTTCCTTCAACTACCATTTCTAATCTTAAGGACACCTGAAAGGGCCCATCTGGCTAAACGATTTACTTTGGCAACCAAGGGGCTAGAATTACTGAAACATCCACAGCTCTGTGGAGAGAGGATCCGCGCGCCTCACACCCCCGGACGCCAGGGTACACTGCACAGACAGCCCCTTGATTTACTCACAGGAAGCCGGGCATTTGAAGTAGGCCTGAGAGCCCCACTGCTGTCACGCGCAGCAGGTGGGGGCAAGAGAAGTACAAAGGCCTTCCAGGGGGTGCTGGCCTCCCCATCCTTTGATGGGAGGGGGGCACGGGGGGGGGGAGACTAAGCACACTTCCAGACACCTGCCCTTAAAGGGCAACGCTGTACATGAACATTACAAAAATCAGGATTCAAACTAATGGGCCCTGAAGAAAGTTACTTGCATGGGCACTTCAGTTACATTGAAGGAGCAAGATAGAAATGTGAGTTTTGCTGGCAGTTTACGTTTGGAACATCATTTCAGAGAAATTATTTGGATCAATGTGTTAATTAGACATTGCACCTTTCATTGGTAGGGTTCCTGTGTTCAGTTAACACATTTGTTGTACAAAATTGGGAGAATTTTCAACCGATATTTTCACCAGTTATGTACGATTTAAAATCCCAGTTGTACAATCTTGCATGTGCAATTAGTTCTAGTTGATGGTAAGAGCCTGGGGCAGAACCCCCGACATCGCTGAAACCACCACCACCACCACCACAGGTGTGAGCACAATTTGCACTAAACTGACACATGGTAGAGCTAAAACAGCCACGTTTTAACAACTGCCTAGGTCTAAATGACCCCAGTAGGTACATACCTGCGAAATGCACCCATAACAAGTTACAGATGGCAGCTTCAGCAAGTCCTGCCATTTATGTAGACATCCCTTCGCCTTCTGAGATTTGCAGTTTCTATTCAGTCTCTCTGATAATGGACCTAAATATCACAACAAACAAAGTACGGTTGTTTCTAAAGTTAAGAATAGCTGCAGGTGACATATTTCACATGAGGCCAATCATATGCAAGTAAAACTATGGTCAGAATATAATCTATGCCATTTATTTATCATACTGGTATCGTCTCTTCAAACCGTGCACCATATTTCTAGGTCCAGTCAGCTCATTGTTGGCTCCAAAGAGTGCTTTAGACAAGGCCTCTCTGGTAGTTTGAAACATACCTCTAGGATTAGTGCAATTTCATGCATCAACCTCAGCTCCGAAAGTGTCCTATATGAGATGTGAGTAGCTTACCCAGTTCTGCTTTTTCTTTGCATTCTGGTACTTGTAGTTCTGCATTTATAATACAGAAAAAAAACAGCTACAAGTTACAGAATGTCAAAAAAAATGGAATGATAAACCAGGTTCACCTGACAAGAGACAACTTGAGGTCCAGATCTAAGTCAGAATTGATTTTGCTAATAAAATAGCTCAGTTGGTTCATGAGTGTGCTGTGGAATCCTGCTTGCAGGCTGAACTGAAGATCACTTATTCTGTTCTACTGAACCTGAGAACCTGAGTATTAGGGACACTTCTCTGTCCTTGTATCAGACTTCAATTTCAGGTCACTCCCAGTTGGTAGCCCTTCCATTATATTGCACAAGTAAACTAACAAATACACAGGGGACCAAAGGGAGTATTTAAAGACCCACCCTGCGTCACACTCAATCACAAACGCAACACAAAATGGATTACTATTTTCCACCTTATTGGGGCTTGTGGTGGCACCTTGAGGTTGATAGCGCACTTGCAATATACAAGTGTTATGGATACAATCAATCAATCAATCAATCAATCAATCAATCAGATGGCTTATAGAGCATGACTACTCACCCGTAAAGGCCGCAAGGTGCTGGTGGGGTGCGGGGGAAACTACTGGTCCATCGAAGGCGCTGTGGTTAAGTTGAAGAGCTATGCGCTATGATTGGTTTGTCTTGCTACTATATTAATTGGGTTTTCTTGCATTTGTCTGGTCTCCTGAGTTTTTTTCACAGATGCTAACAGCGATGGTCAAAGCCACAATAAATGTGGACCAGCGTTTGTACCATTGAATTTATGTTCATCGTTTTTTCACACACACTTTACCTGCAGAGCGATAAGATTTAGAGATTGGGTCATGGAGAATGCCAGACACCTCTTAGTTGGGTTATTGCGATTAGCAGAAACATGATGACCTTATTCTCACATATGGGGTAAAGTCACACACCCATCTCCTATTTTTAATATGCTCCTCTGGGACATTAATTAAAACTAGCTTTAGGTCCATCAGGAGGCATTTTTAACCATTCCTCCATTTTTTTCTGCTATACACTCTTTCCACCCCCACCAACACCACATGTAGGAGAGTAGGATCTGCTTCTTATGGTTACCCCCACTTTTTGCTGCTGTAACCCTGTTTTTCGACTTTAGTCTGGCTGGGGCCCTGCTATTCAGGACCCCAGCTTAGCTGCTTCCTCTCTAAATTGATTCCATGTACTTTAGGTACACCACAGATTGGATTCTGGGGTGCCCTTATAAGTCCCTAGTATATGGTATACTATGTACCCAGGGCATAGGTACCCCAGAGGCCTATCAGGGGCTGAGGCATGTATTATGCCACCCCTGGGAAGCCCTCCAAAATGACACCACAGGTCTGCTACTGCAGCCTGGGTAAGGTGGTGCATGCACCCCTTACAGAGCTATAGGTTCACTATATCTCACCTATCACTGCACATAGAAACCTATCAGTCACCCCTATGGCAGGCCTTATCAATCCTGAAGGCAGGGTGCTTGGTTTTGTATTAGAGGGTGCCCATGCATGAGCAGAGCCCCTCTGTAGCCTTCGGAATCTCTTCTCCGGGGTTGTCTGTGATGCAGCCAAACCACATACTCTTAAGTGCATAATAACCAAACGTAAATGCTAACTTTGGACTGGCTGCACAGAAACATGTCGTGTTTGGTTTCAAACACCTTGGACTCATACCCCCGCACCAGTAACTGGTGTGGGAGTATGATCCCACCCTTCTAGAGGGAGAGACATGTCAGCACCGGTATACCCGGTACCAACTTTCAAGAGCCCTGGCATCACAAAATGGATGCTGCAGCCACAGACTCGAGTCTGGCCTCCTGCTGCTGACCGATCTTCGGCAGGGGAGGCCTGGCCAATAGGTTTCCTGTCACAGGGAGGTGTCACCACCTCCCAGACAGGCTTTAGTGTATTGGGGCTGGGTGGGTGCACTCTGAGAGTGCTGTGAAGTCCTGCACTGGGGGCACATTTGGTGTCCCTGTGCATAGTCCAGCTCAAACCAGTTCAGGGGCTACCATCCTCTGCTCTGGCATGAAACTGGAAAAAAGGAAATGGTGTAGCCACCCCTCTTTCCAAACCCACCCATAGGTGGGTCCCCTGAGTTAGTCCAACCCCTTCCTTGGGTATAAACAAGGAACCTCTGTAACCAGAACTTTAGATATCCCTGGACGAAACTCTGAAACTGAATCCTGAAACTTTGACAATCTGTTCAACGCCAGATGACTGAAGAATCTCCCTTGGAGTAAAGGAGTTACTCCCCTGCTTGGCAGGCACCTAAGACACATCTGTCTGGTCTGCATCTCTGAAGCTCCTGCCGGACGCTGAAGACTTTGCAACCCCAGAGGTAGATTTTCAAACTTCCCAGAGGCCGAACCAGGTCCCCAGCAAAGCTGAGACCCGTAGCCCTCGTGGGTACCGTGTAACTGGAACCCCTGGACACAGTGCACATATGCAAGTGCATCAGCTTCTCAACATCTCCTGAGGCTGTGCATTGGATTACTTGTAGCCCAAACCGCGCGCAGAGAATTCACCAAAGATTGTTGGCCTAGTCACCCCGATTGACCCGTGGGTTGCCCTTTTGTGATTCCTCTTGAGGTCCCTTTGCGATCCCTGGTCTGTCAACTGGTGGGTCCCTGTGAAGGTAACTGTGACTTTCTTTGGGCTTCCCTGGTTGCTCCAAATGTGCCCTCACTCCTCCTTGCTGGGTGAGTCCCTCGGACCTTGCTGGTCCGCACTGAAGCATCTTTCTTCTTTCTGCATGGGTTACTGTTGCCAAGGCTTGTTGTGTCTAATCTGGGCACCAACGCTGCAGCACTCGACATCCTTTGTGGGACAGCTAGAATCCAGCTCCTGGTTGTCCTCAACGCCTCCTGGTCCTCGTGGCTGAAGAGTCAAGCTTCACCTTCTTTACCTGAAACACCCGAAATCGGTGGGCATTCCTCTATCGTGCCCCTGGTCACTGGCAAGTGACCCAGACTCTGTCCCCCCTGCTTTCAGGTTCTTCACATCTTCAATCCAGGCTTGGATCTCTTCGGACACTTCGCGTCTTCCCGGCAGCAGCACTTCATCGCCAGTTTCCATTGAAAACGACAATGCAACCCGACACCATTTGACACCTATGCACCCGGCTTCCCTGGGTGAGGTAACTCGAGTACTCCGGTGCTCCCGTGGTGTGTTGACCCTAGAACTGTCTAAGTCCAAAAGGGTTTGGTCCTAGTCCACCTCTAAGTGTCCCTTTTCTTTAAAAATCTAACCGCAACTTTCCCCATAGAAGCTAACAGGAGCTCGCGGCTGTGTTCTCACACTGCACACGGCCCCCGTGGGTCCCCTGTGTCACTACCTTGGGTGGTTCCTTGGGGTCCCAGCGATTCTACAGGCTCTAGGCCTTGTTTCTAATCAAGTTGTGGTTCTTATACCACTATTTTAGTATATGGTTTGGCTCGCCCCTAGGGCCTAACGTGTATTTGTGCTACTTTACTGTAATATTTGAAGTGTAATTTATGTGTTTTGATCTCTAGCCCCATATAGAGACTAGTAGGGTGTGTTTAGTAATAAATACATATATTGTATATATACCTGGTGTGGTTTCCTTCCATTTAGCCATTCAAGAGATTATAGACTGGTAAAACAAGCTGCTTTACATTCCATCAAGACTTAGCCTGAAGGTTGCTCTCCATAGCCACAACTAGGATAGCTTTCAATAAAGGTTGCCTTTAACCTATCATCAATAAGGGGTTGTTTGGACTGGTGCAAGGTGCCCACTATAACTAGAGGACAGCATATACCAGGCCAACTTCTCACACCACACAGCTCATATTGGTGTAACCTCTTGTAGACTACACGTAAGTGCTCCTTTTCATTTATTAGGAAGAGTTGTAGCCCACACATTACCACATGTGCCAGTGGTGTAAGGAAGAACCCAACGATGAAGCATGCCAACCAAGGGTAAGTGAGGGTTTTCGTCCTTAATAAATAATTTTTTTCTAATTCATTTTTGTTCTCACTTTCATAAAGACCTCCACCTACACCTTTGAAGCATGCATATTACGCTGGTTGCTTCGCATAGATCCTCCACATCCATTTTGTGTTGCATGTGATTAGGCGTGATGCAGGGTGGGTCTTTAAATGCTCCCTTTTGGTCTCCTGTGTGTTTGTTAGTTCACTTGTGATGTCCCAGACCTTTATTCAAGTACCTTCATTTTTCACACCGATTGAGAAATGTGTTTGTTCTCATTACCGCAAGAATGTATTACAGAAATTATGTATTTCTCAATCTGTCCAAGTGCGTTCTGATAGGACTTCCGGCCATGCAGTGCGCTACAGCTCTCATCTGACGTAACTCCTTCATGGCTACTTCACTGATCACCTCTCCACCGAAGAGTTGAATTCAAATCCCTGTGTTGTCCATCTGGCTTTTTATGGCTCAGGACCACCATTTCTGGCCACTAACTTCAAACTGTTTCTGCTAGCTTCCTTCACTGTTCGGTGGCCTTTTTTTTTTAAGTGTCCACTATCAGAGGAAAACCAGTGACCTTTATTTTCCTCTCGTCTGGCTAATAGAAACTTGCCTTCCAGAAATCTCCTATGATATCATGAATTTCAGTCCCCTCAGAGGAGGTGTACCTTTGCATTATCAATAAAATTAATATCGCTAAATTGGGTAATATCATTGCACATATGTACAGGTTTAGAGCACTGAAAGAAAAAGGATACCAAGACACTGAATTATAGAAAAATAGATGTTTTCCTAAGTAGAATCCTCTGAAATGGCATCTGTTAGTAAGATTGGGTGTAGTCTTCTGAATATTTGTGACCAATGCTTTTGGTAATCGGGTTCAATTTTCATTCACGGCTGAAGTTCACTGAGTTGAATCACCTTGTTGAGAAGGGCAGTGTCAGTATTCATGTAGCAGAATTCAGTGCTTGTGGAAGTTGGTCTTCTGGTAGCAAGTACCATGGGTCATATGCATGAACACATTTTCCCATAGACACAGAATGGGCAAAACCCTTTGATGCATCTGGCCCATATTCTTTACTCCTAAATGATTCTGTGCTACTGACACCAAATTATATGAGACACCTCATACATTGTGTTGGGTACCTTACCCTCCAAAACGTCTACTTTTATTGATATACACTTTTGAACATATTTTACTCCAGTGTTTTTCCTCCTGTAGCATTTTTGAGATGTTCCACATTTATCTCTCCACGTGCCACTTTCCCAATTAACTAGTTAAGACATATTTGCATGTGATGTTTTTCCGAATATATTTTACAAGGCAATAACTGGATGTCACCAGACATACAGAAATGTATTTAATGTTCCGGAAAAGTTATACTTATTGAAATTTAAAACGTGCTTTGTCACATTTTAGTTTGAAACTAAAGAATAAACAAAGTTTGCTACCTTAAATTCACACTTACATTTATATAAGAAGATCTACAAATTTCACAAAGAGAATAACGCTTTTCAATTAAAGGATCTAAAAAATACAATGCATTTGTTTATTTTCTACAATTAAGCCCTCATTATGAGTATTGGGATTTCACCCGTCGCAATACTCCTGGGTGGAATTTTTCCTCAGGCCATTCTGAGTGTGCATGGGCCTGGAATTATGGGGTCCACAACTCTAGATCCGATAATTCCAGACCCGGGAACACCAGAGCAGTTTTTGCAGGGGCAGCGGACAACAGCACAGCCCAGTCCCCGTCAGACCATTTTAACAGTATAGGGAGAACAGACAATACACCCCCGGACAGGCAAAAGCCTTCCCTCACCCCCTTACTCTGCCACTCACACCTCAACGCAGAGTAGGCAGAATCTGAGAAATCATCACTGAAAAGGATCCAGTTTTATCACTGCCATGCAGTGAATTTCCCATTACAGGGACAAAACTCCTATTTACTGAAATTTTGTGTGGTGGTACCAGCCAGACTCAGAGATTCTGCACTAAATTCCAGCATACCTGACACAGGGTCCTTTGGGTAATTTTTTTTCATTAATGTGCACACTTATGCCCGAATAAGCTGGTAGAGCAGTAAAAATTTGAAGTTTTTAGGATGACCACATTTTTACCATAGCTTTGTATTTAACATTGTCTGCAATTATTTCTAAGAAATGCTTTGTTAGAGTTTGATACCACAACCGGATGACCTTGGAATAATGGTGGAATACCAACTTGTGGTGACCAGCCAAGTCAATGTGGTTGCCTCCTCTGGCTTCTACAAGCTCAAGATTACCAAAAAAGTAAAATGGCTCTCAATCATTGTCCAGGCACTCATCACCCGCAGACTGGACTAATACAACACACTCTATGTTAGCATCAGCACCTAACTGACCAGAAGACGTCTGACCAACAAAACTCAGCAGCCAGACACACTCAGGCTCCCACCCTGCACACACATCACCCCTCACCTCAGAGATTGCCACTGGCTTCCCCTTCACAAACGCACACTCTTCAAACTCCTCACACACACAAATCCCTACACAATCGAGGACCCTCAAACTCAAAAGCTGCATCAATTTCCACACCTCAACACAAACCTCTGCTCGTCCGGCCTCTTACTCGCACACATCCCCCGTCTACACATGGCCAGAGCCCATGGTCGAGAATTCTCATACCTCACTCTTAAAGCCTAGAACGACATCTTCCCACACATCAGAACTGCTTCCTCAGTCCTTAAATCCCACAAGACTCTGAAGCCTTGGCTCTTTACCTAGACCTATGACTCCGCCAGAACAGGCACCCACCTCAATGCAGGGATACCCTCCCGAGTGAGTTGTTGCTCTACAAGCACTCTTAACATACCAAGATAACTTTACAAAAATGAAGACACTGAGTGTAACCTTAAGCTAGGCCCACTGGAAATATGTGGCATGGGAGGACCAAATTATGTGGCAGGGTTGACTAAGTTATGCAGCAAGAGAAGGCAAATTAAGTAGTGTAATGCGGCACATTTTGTGATAGTATTACTTCTCTATTTTGTCACAAGTTAACACTGTCTGGGCAAAGGTTTCACCCCATTAGTGCCAGTTCAGCACCCAAATACAGCAATAAGCAACATAAAGAGGACTATTCAAACTTTGCAGAGGGCATTGCAGTGCACAGTAACACATGCAGCCACCTTTTTAGGAACTTTTTATCGCTTTGAGCTAGAAACATTTTCTTTTTATTCAACTCTGCAGTAGATGAAGTATTATGTGGCAAATACGGAAATTCATAATTATAGGGAAAAGACGGCAGCCACAAAATCTCTTCATTTCAGTAGTTCTGCCTAAGATTAACAGGCCTTATTTTCATTAACGTCACGAAGCAAAAGGCTCCATTTTCTGGAGCAAATGTTAAAATCGAAGGAGAATTTACCCGTGAATTTCCACCACAATTCGGGCGGACTGGTGGAAGACATTCAAACTGTAAATGTTCTCTGATTATTTCGTCCATCATAAGGACAGGATGAGGGAAGATATCCCATCACTGGATTCTCCTCTATTTTTAACATTCCAGAAATGTGAGGGCTTTCCATTCTGACCCAACTCAAAATTAACTCTTCACTCGAATTAACACTTAATTCTAATGAGGTCGAAAAAAAACTGATCAGCAGTGTAACAAAAGCACTTGGGGGCATATTAGCAATAGACGGCGATAAACATCGCAAAGTGCAAATAGCGCTTTTTTATTTATCGCCGTCTATCGCTGGAATTTTTCGCCCGGTTAGCGCGTTATTAACAACACGTATCACTGAGGCGATAAAAATTCCAGTGACAGAGGGGATATCGCCGTTTTCCATGGAACAACAATGGCTTTCCAGCGATGTTCCATGGAAAACGGCGATAACCTTGCTGATACGACCCTGGTTGTATCAGCATGATCCACCCCCAATGGTAAGTATAGCTAAGTCAGGATTTATGCAGACGTTAATTTATGGCGAAAACCGCATTTTTCGCCAAAAACTAAAGTCTGCTAAAATCCTGAGGGCCACCTTGTAAATATCGCGATGTGTATTTAGCGATAATTTACAAGGTAGTCCGTCAGGGGTACGCCCAGTGACGCCCACTTTGTATCTCATTAGAGATGCGAAGCGAGGCGATGGGAAAACGGGTGCTAACATGCGCTAATGCATGTTAGCATCCCCTTGTAGATAGGGCGATAATCTTATCTCCACTTTTTGGGCTTTTAAAGCCAAAAAAGCGGAGATAAGGCCCTTGTTAATATGCCCTTTGATTCTTAAAGCGAATTATAGCGCTAAAAATGACAAAATAAACAACAGCAAGCGCTATGCAACACATATTACCTTTCAGCCCTATGGACAAAATATATGTCCACGTACAACGCCGACCGTGTTCACCGCCCTCCCTCCTGTTCGCTGAGAGAAAAAGTTAAAGAGTAAATGGGCGGAAAAAAGAGCAAGCTTCCTTCAGAAGGAAGGAGCGCATTAGAGGTATTTAGCAGCAACAGATGACCTGGTCAGCAGCAGAACTAATCTGGCTGCCTTTGTTTTCACAGCTTTGCCATGAAGATCAGTGCTTCTGGCCCGGCCTCCCTGCAGAGCCTGAGAGCATGTGGCAGGCCGAGATACCAGCCTTCCAATCCCTTTCACCTGTGGGGCCCGATACTGCGGGAGGGGCGGGGAGAGGGGGGGGGGGGGAACAGTCTGCAAAAACATTAACTGATGAGGCAGGCCTTTTTTTTTTTTTGGCCTGCTCTCGGCGGGAGGTGCAGCTTTTTCTTACGCTGCCTGGCCTGCTAATGAGGTATGCTTTTGAACTCAGGGTGGGGTGCTGGTGTTGTGACAGATGAAGGGAATCTGAGACGGCTCTGGGGAGCGGCGTCCCCACAGGTGCCAGGGCTCGGCTCGGCCTGGCCTATCCATGCGCGTTCTCAGCGACGCACCGGGCGCTGGGTGCCGTAGACCCGGACCTTCCGTTCACAGGGCATTATAATCTTGTATTTTAGTCAAACGGAAGAAAACCAAGACCACAACTCCCAGAATGCACTGGATTGTTTAATAAAAGCCGGAGGGTTACGGTTCTAGGGAGCTGTGCTGATAGTCGCAGGTGGCGGGCAGCCGTTCTTATATTTTTTTGGGCTATAGTCACGGGCTTATGTTTTCGTCATCAGCCTTTCACCCATAGCTACAAGGAGAAAAAGCAGAACAGGTGGTAAAGAATGAGAAAGATCAGAAAACAGTGACAAAAGAGAGAGAGCCGGGACGAAAACGAACCTGCAACAGTGGGAGTAATTAGGCATGAAGTAAATCAATACGAGGCACCAGCTCTGCCATGCTTCCAAGGTTCCTGCACGACGAGCTGGTCCAGACCAGGTTTTTGTATTGACCCTGGGACTAATAGACTGGTATTCCTTTATAAAAGGAGGAACACAAGTGGAAAGAACAAACCTGGACTGACTTTCTCATCACCCACGGACCTGGGAACCATGACCGCTATGAGGGATGTTTGTGGCAATATTCTCATGGACTCCTAAGGGAAACTTAGGGCCCCTGCTCCACTTTTGTATTATTATTTTACTAAATAAAGCTCTGGGGCTCTGTCGCCAAACCTATAACCAACTTCCCCCTAGCCATGCTGGATTTTCAGAGTCACTGCTTTGCCTGTAACTGAGCATTAGTCAACGACTGCATGCGTAACCAGCCCACGTCACCATGACACACTGTGAAAGCGTGGGTCAGGCCAGGATATGGAGTGAGAAGCTGAGGCGCGTTTCTAAGATCTAAACTCCCATCATGCACAGGCAGGAGTGGTCCCACCTTTGTCCCTGCTGGTTACTCATCTGTGTGTAATCAGGAGGTTTGTCTTTGCTAAATCTCGTCAGGCATTTGTAAGCAAAGGTCTGCACGATAAGGACGTCCCCATTGTGCCTATAATCTGCTGCACATTCCGTGGATGACGAGCTCTCCGTGCGCTTATTGAGTCTGGAAGAAACCATGTGTGTGTTTTATTAACCAGAGAAAACTGAGTCGAGGTTGGTGTTGTTTTAATGACCACCTATGCACAGACACCACCTTGATGCGGGTCTGCAAAGAGGCAATGCTCCAGGCTGGCTTTTCATTTACCAAACATTTTGTGAGCTGCATTCCTGCTCCACTTCATTTCATTTAGTTGAACTAACACACGTGAAAACATTGATTTGTAAAAGAAAAGGCCTGAATTGGACGATTGCATCTTTGCTGATATTGAACTATGTATTGTATTGTAATTGCATTTATATAGTGCTAACTACCCCTGATGAGGCGCCGAGGCGCTTTTTCGGTAAGTAGCACGCTACTCCGGGACCCATAAAGGATTAGTGTTGAATTAGTATAGTGAAATATGAAAGTAATTAAAGTGGTGGATAGGTTAGTCAGTTATTTGGATTCGGAAGCATAGAAGAGGAAAAAAGGTTTGTATTTATACAGCGCTTGTTACCCCTGATGGGGTGTTGAAGCGCCTTTTTTTTATCTATACATTTATGTCACTTTGATGCACTCTGATGAGCCACTGGCGTAACAAAACTTGAAGGGGGGGCCCTGCAAGGTACATATGGGGGCCCCATCCGGACTGCACCACGAGCTCTCCAGCCAGAGTACTATGCTTAGGGTGGGCCCTGGCGCTGGGGGGGCCCCGGGGGACCGCAGGGGCTGCAGTAGCCTGTGTTATGTCACTGCTCTGATCACATGTTTGGGAGATACACCTGTCACATGTCATTACCTCAGAACCAAGAATAACGAGTCCCTCTTTGCACACAATTCGATTTCCTTATGTCAGCAGTGGAAGAATACCACTCGCCCAAGCAAAAGACTGGGAGACCAGACTGCTTCTTGAGTTGGACATGAGATGAACAAGAAACACCACTGAATTATTAGCAAAGAGCAGACCCCAAACCCACTCAGTATACAGGCTACAATAGGTGGCCTCTATGCATGTGCGGTCATTGTGGAATGGTTCAAAAAAACATTCAAAGATGGGTTGTCTGCCTATTGTGAGGTGATCAGACGGCGCACAAGGTGCAAGCAAGTGCTGGTGAGACAACTTTTTAAGTAAAGAGAGCAGGGGCAGGAAAAGCAAAGAAAGTGAGAGAGAAAAAAAGTCCCTCATACACTCCAATGCAATGTCCTGATGTCAAAAGTGGAAGTATACAGCTCATATCAATCAATCAATCAATCAAGGAACTGTACGCGCGCTACTCACCCATGAGGGCCTCAAGGCGCTGGGGGTAGGGGGGGAGGTTTGCAGATCTGTCTAGCCGAAGAGTCAGGTCTTGAGGGTCTTCCTGGAGGTGTTCAGGGAGGGGGCGCATCTGATGTCTGCTGGTAGCTCGTTCCAGGTCTTGGCTGCAATGTGAGAGAAGGATCTTCTGCCTGCTCTGGCTCTGTGGATGCGCGGGGTTTCGGCCAGTGCGAGGTTGGAAGATCAGAGGTTTCTTTTGGGTATGTGGAAGTTGATTCTGTCGTTGAGGTATTTGGGTCCGTTGTTGTGTAGGCATTTGTAGGCGTGAGTGAGGATTTTGAAAGTGACTGTTTTCTCTACGGGGAGCCAGTGGAGACTTCGTAGATGTTGACTGATGTGTTCGTGTCGGGGAATGCCGAGGACAAGTCTGGCGGCGGTGTTCTGTATTGTCTGGAGTTTGCAGAGTAGGGACTTGCTGATGCTGCTGTAGAGTACATTTCCATAGTCCAGTCTGCTGGTGATGAGTGCGTGGGTGACTGTCTTCCTTGACTCAGAGGTGATCCACTTGAAGGTCTTGCGGAGGATGCAGAGGGTGTTGAAGCAGCTGGAGGTGACTGCATTGATGAGTCACCTGAATTGCTGAGGTTCTTGCCGTTAGCTGAGGGGGTAGGTGGGCTTCCGAGGGCGGTCGGCCACCAGGTGCTGTCCCATGCAGAAGGGGTGGTACCGAGGACTTCTGTCTTCTCGGCATTGAGCTTCAGGTAGCTGTTGGTCATCCAGACTCTGACGTTTTGCATTCCTTTCTGGAAGCTGAGTTTGGCAGTGGTGGGGTCTTTGGTGAGGGAGAGGATGAACTGGGTGTCATCGGCGTAGGATACGATGTTGAGGCTGTGTTGTCAGACGATGGCTGCAAGGGGGGCCATGAAGATGTTGAAGAGGGTGGGGCTCAGGGATGAACCCTGTGGGACTCCGGAGGTGATTTTCGTGGGGTCGGAGAGGAAGGGTGGCACTCTGATCCTTTGACTGCTTCCGGTGAGGAATGATCGGATCCAGTCCAGGGCTGCTCCTTGTATGCCTGCATCGTGTAGTCTGGCGACTAGTGTGCGGTGGGAGACGGTGTCGAAGGCCGCTGAGAGGTTGAGGAGGGCTGCGGTGTGGCCTTGGTCCAGGAGGGTGCGGATGTCGTCTGTGGCGGCGAGTAGGGCAGTCTCTGTGCTGTGGTTGCTTCGGATCCAGATTGGAAAGCGTCGAGGACAACGTTCTCTTCAATGAAGCGTGTCAGTTTCCTGTTGACTGTTTTCTCCGCAACTTTGTCAGCGAAGGGGAGGAGCGAGATGGGCCGATAGTTCTTGAGGTCGGTGGGGTCAGCTGTGGGTTTCGTGAGCAGAGGGCTTACTTCTGCTTGCTTCCAGTCGTCTGGAAAGGTGCCTGTTTTGAAGGTGGTGTTGATGGTGCATTGTAGTTTGGGTGCAATGGCGGCTGCAGCTCTGTGGTAGATGTGAGGGGGACAGGGATCAGTGGGGTCCCCCGAGTGGATGCTTTTCATGGTCGAGGTGGTGTCTTCGGCCATGATCGGTGTCCAGTTGGTGATGGTGGGCTGGCTGGTGTTTCTGGGGGGCGGGGGGCCATCTGTGGTGCCTGATGGATGGTCGATGAAGTTGTCGTAGAGGTTTTTGATCTTGAGGTGGAAATAGGTTCCAAGCTTGTCGCAGAGGTCTTGGGATGGGGTGATGTCTGTGGCTTCACTGCGTGGGTTGGTGAATTCTTGAATGACACTGAAAAGTTCCTTGGAGTTGGTGGAGTTGGCCAGGATTTTGTTGTGGATGAAGTTCCTCTTGGTGGCTCTGATATGGTTGTAGTAGTCCGTCATGGCGTCCTTGTAGGTGGTGTGGTTTTTAGTTGTCTTGGTGTGTTTCCAGTTCTTCTCCAGGCATCTGCAGGTGCGTCTGGCTTCTTGGAGAGCGGTGGTGAACCCGGTGGCTTTCCTGGGGCATTGTCTGTCGGGGTTGCGTAGCGGGGCAAGCTCGTCTGCACAGTCGGAGATCCAGGTGTGGAGTTCTCTTGCTGCGTTGTTTGCGTCGGTTGCCCAGGTGTGGTTGTCTCAGGTGAGGGTGGAGTTAAGTTGCTCGTTGGTAACCTTGCTCCAGTTCCTTCATGGTGGGCATGGGGCTGGTTTGGGTGCCTTGGGTTTGTTGATGTCGAAGTGTATGCATACAATCAAAATACTGGGAAACTGGATGACTTCTTGGCAGATCAACCACAAGAGTTGGGTGGAGAGCCATCAAATCAGGAGCAGGGATTAGAGTTGGAGAAGAACGCCATTGACTCGAGGATTGGAAACAGAGAAGAACTCCATTTAATCATAAGCAAGGGCGAGACCCAAAGCCCACTCTCTCTTTATATTATATGCAATAGTTCAGCTGTCAACAGACAGCTGTAGGCAAGACCTAAAAAAATGATTGACTGGGATAATAGAATCTTTTTTCCCCTGGATCTATGCCAATGGTGAGATGTAAGTATTAATAGGAAATAATACAAAGTGATAAGGTCTGGAGAGTGCATTCCCTGCAAAATTTTGATCTATACTTGATGGGGAACATGTATCCAGGCACACAAAAGGTGACGTGAGGAATGCTTGCAAATAGTCCAACCACTGGCAGCCGTTCTGGGTAGCATTCCAGCCCATTGTTTTTTGCCCATCCTGGACTTCAGATTAGATCCAGCCATATTCAAATCAGCCTTAAAAAATATGTTCTAAACGTAGGCCCAACATGATGCAGCTTGGTGAACGTCTAAATAATGTATCTTGGATTACATACACCAAAGATGAAGCTACAATGAGCAATTAAGTGAGGTTTGAAGACCAACAGTTGGGAAAAACAAAAGGTGTCTTAATGCGAAAAGGTAGCTCATCTGCAGGGACTATCACATTGCTGGCACAGAAAACAATACAGATGAAAAAATATTCATAACAGGCTTTTAAATATCTCCCCTACCAAGCTGTTTCTAGAGAGTAAGACACTGGAAAGACTGTGATAGACGCCCACTTGCACACAGCACTTCTGAGTCTATGGCACTGTTTCATCATCCTTGGTGGTATTAGAGAAGAGCTCGCCTACCTTTGGTTTATGATGTTGCATCTCATTTTTAGGTTTGACTTGTGTCTATTGCGTGGAACTCTTTTTTGTTTGTTTTTTGTTTACTTTCCCTGGCTGCACGCATTGAAACATCTGTGTTGCATTCCTGATCTTTTCATTGGGACGCCACCAAGACGTATTCATTTGATCTCACTCTACTTTTGATGTTGCTTAAGTTCTTGAACTTGATTTTATGACTTTGTTTTGGGCAGCTATATTAGTGTGCCTGCACGAGCCGTGTGAAGATCTCGCGTCACTCTCTCCCCATATTGGAAGAACTGGACAACACTGTCATCTACTGGTTAATTTTTTTTATTGGATACAAATATTGCTCTTGCATACATTTTCTCTTCAGGTTTTATGATGCTCGGGTACTGAACTGAGTACTGGTGGTCAACTTGCAAATCTGTGCTTTTAGGTTTCGCCTGCACAAACAGTTTATTATTAATCTCATGGGTGAAACCTAATGCATTTACCAAAGCTTGTTTTCCTGGCAGGTAGCCAAATTGACACTTGTACTTGACCTGTTGATGACCATTTCACATTGAACCCCAAAACTTTAATCAGCTAGTGAGTACCTGGGTGGTGAAACTACCTGACTTAATGGCACGTATGTTGTTAACCAGAGAGGATGACTTTGCTCTGTCAGGATTCGATCCTATGATCTACAGATAACTCACAGCTTCGTGCAGCAGGTACGCCACCCACTGAGCTATGCTACCAGTGCACTAGGTGTTTAATTCCAGAATATCATGCTGCAAATGTTTCAAACTAATCAACACTAGAACGATACATTTTAAAGAAAGGGCAAGATTGGTAAAAAAAAAGTCCCTGATTGCATTCGCTCGTGAATCTGCAGTAGGCTTGTTAAGCAGGAAAGCAATGCATTTTATTGGCAGAACGCATAAATATGAAGATAAAAATGTTCTTTCGGTCTCGCGGACGTGAAAGTTGCTCTGCTTTAAATGTCACTTCACTTCTGATTGCCCCACAAAACAGATTAACGTATTTCATGCTTTACAATGAAACAGTGTACAAAGGGAGGAGAGGGCGCGGGTAACGGTCAGAGCTGCCGACTTTGGAATTGGGAAACCAGGTTCGAGTCTCTGCGTCGGCTCAACATCCTGTGATTCTGGGCAAATCACGTCATCTTCGCGTGCCTAAAAAACACTAACCTGTCCTTGTGTAATGTAACTGGTGCTTGTATAAAGCGCTCCAATACCTTTGGGGGAGTATCTGCGCTATATAAAAGTGTGAAAAAAAGTTAATTCAGCATGATGTTATGGGGTGGTAGCTACTCCTTTCTTACTTTATATGTTTCCCCCCCATATCAAAACAGTGCACATTTAAGTAGGGTGATGTGTCCTCTAATGGGCATAATAAAGAATGTAGGACATTAAACCATTCGGTAAATAATGACAACGTGTGCTTTATGCTTTAAGGCCTACACCACACTAAGAGCAAGATGCATCAAGGCAAAAACCGGTCGCTAACGGGCAGATTCTCAGAATCCGCCCCTTTGCGACTGGCATTTTTGCATTTGGGATGCATCATCCCAAATGCAACAAGCATTTACAATGCAATGGTCTCGGCATTGGTAAAGTTAGAGCTATTGGCATTGCTCATGACATTTTTTTTTGTTTATGTTTTAGTTTTTAAAACATTTAAAGAAACAGTCCAGCCACCCTCACACACTGTGCCTTCTAATCTTCCTAATCAGCCTGTGTGGCAAGGAAATGATAAATCGCAGCCATGTCTGCCCCTCAAAAAGATAAACTGCCTTTCCTGAGGGAAGTGGTGCGACTTCCTCTCCCATGCCCAAGCTTTGGCATTCCGCCAGTCACAAACACATATGACAACACTTGTGAAACCCACCTTGGATTTTATCCTCGGTAAAGAAAACAAAAGGCGAAAGTCGCCCATGATTTACTTTACCCACCACCTTGTCAGGGGACCACTGGAATAATAAGGGTTGTTGTTTCCTTTAGCTGCTGCTGCCAAGGTGAGGGATTCTTAGAACTGTAAATAACAATTTTCTCTCGAGCTCATCAGAAGAATTAATGGAAACTGAGTTGAGCTCGGGAACGGGGTTGGAAAGCCCAAGTGGGGCACAGGCTGCAGACCAGAGAGCTGCTTTTAGGGGTGGACGGATAGATCGGTCGTTGGCTGTCCACCCTGCTTACACAACCCTGGGGGAACACACACAGCCTTATGACACACACTTAAACACTTTATTGCTCCTGCAGTCCTCCTGGAGACGGCTGGGCTCAGTACAATGTGGCGCTGGTACGAAGACACCCAGGGCTGGTTTTAGCCCCCAGCCCACCGCGGCTCTCTCCAGTGACCGGAGTGGGGTGTGATTTGCTATGGCAGCTGCGAACGGGTTCCTCACTGTGTAAACTTTCGAGGGCGGCCACTTGCGAAGTCTGTCCCTTATCCCAGGTCTCTGCTGCGCATGAACCCACTACGCTTGCTTAGTACGGTTGTGAGGTGCAAGTTGCACACTGTGGAGCCAGCTGCGAAGACATGAACGAACCCACAGAACTTTCTTTGAGCAAACATGGCATTTCAACTCACCAGAAACGCACGCAAGTTGACTCCAAGATAAGGGGTCGAGGTATTGAATGTGGGGGGCGCCCGGGCGCAGGTCCTGCTGCAGTCTGTGTCTGGGTTCCCTCACGTGCTCTGCGCGTGCGCCCTCCCCCCTTTGCCGAGCCCCCTGTTCTCCCTTTAGGAATAACCACCACGCGCGTTGGTCGCAGGCACCACCAGCACACCGCTGCTGGTGGTGAAGGCGGAGCTTCGGTTTTTGATCTCAGCCCTCCCTCCCCTTCAAACCACTCCTTGTTTTTTTGCTCTTTAAAATTACTGAGACATAATTTGGCATTCCCCCAGTGACAGCTAACAGTGTGTGGCTGCCAGCTCATTGAACATGTCTGTATTGTAATGCAATTTTGTGTTGTTGCAGTTTTATATTGCGCGAATTCGACCTGTAGCTATTGGAGCGCTTTACACGAGCACCAGTTAACATAACACAAGGACACAGTCACGTTTTTTGTTGGCACAATGAGAATAACTGATTTGTCCAAGCTTGTATAATGGAACAAAATATAAATCATTTTTCAAATTTTTAAACAGTTAATTAGTGCAAAAGCAGCATATTTGCCCTTTCACAATAATGTACACACGGCAGTTCATAGGAGTCAATTCGTGTGAGGGTGCTGGAAACCACGACAACAAGCACACCACTGCCTTTCTCCGAGGCGAAGCAGAAATGCCTCGGAGAAAGGCAGCGGCGATTTCGGATTCGGGGGCGTGTTCTCCTCTTGCCATTGGCTGGAGGAGATAATCAGAAAAGTTGAAAAAAACACGCCCCCGAATCCGAAAAGGACGGGCCTGTTCGGAGTGACGAAGCTCTTCTCCAATGGCTGGCCAGCATTCAAGAGGCCAGCCAATGGAGAAGAGGGGAGAAGAGGGGCGGGTGCAAGCCCCTCTACTCCAAAACATTAAATCTCGGAGCGAGACTGCGCAAGCGCAGCCTTCGAGCCGAGACCTAAAAATCGCAAATTGCAATTGCATTTAAGGAATCGCAAATTGTGATTCTTTAAATGAAATGCAGGATGCCTTTTAAAATGGCGATTTCGCTATTAGGGATTTGCTATTTACAGAAAAATAATGCCAGATGGTAAATAGCAAAAACTTTGAAGGAAAGCACTAAAGTGCATTTTTTTTAAAGTTGTAGGTTACACACACACATGCCCTTGGGGCATGTGTGTGCACAACATGTGTGCACAGATCCATTTCATGGGTGCAACAGGGTGTCCTTTTGACACCCTTGCACCCTTGAAATTGCATTCGCAATTTACGAGTACCTATTGGTACTCGCAAATTGCGCATGCAATTTCCCATTCATTCCTATGGGACTGTAGGCCCATAGGAATGAATGGGAAGCCATTCCTTAATAGCGACTCACATTTTGCGAGTCACAATTAAGGAATGTTTAGGAATCGCTATTTTTATAGCGATTCCTACATGCATAGGCTTTTGCGAGTCCTTAATTGCAATTCCTTAATAATCGCAATTAAGGACTCGCAAAAGCATGTATTGATGCATGTGCCCCTAACATACACTGAACACCGTGACACCTGTTATACTGCAATCAAATTTCAGTTCCAAAGGTGCATTGTCGGTACAAGAGCTGCTTCCCCCTTTGTTTCAATTGGAAGAACTCCCATTTATGACACTTGATCCCTTCAAATGCCCCTCAGAATTGTTTGCCACCTCTTTGCATGTTAGGCACTTCCGGATAACCTGGAGAGAAACGGTCCAGCTGGTGGGGCTCCACATCTGAGGCAGGTTTCTGCTCCCTGTTCTGAAGGGCTCCTGTCAGCGCATGGTGTGAGTCCTGCTGAGCAAGTCCTTTTTTTCCCCGCCAGATCCGTGCAGAACCGGTTTTATTGTGGGAATTGGAATAATGGCCAAAATGTAATTTTAAGGACCTTCCATACCAAACGTTGGAGATGGCTCCATTGTTTTACTACCTAACTTTGGGAGAAGACATGAAGAATGTAACACGTTTCAGCTTTGCATGGGTCAATTTCTTTCAATTCGTTTAATTGCAAGTATTTGCAAAGATGGCTGGT
Organism: Triturus cristatus; assembly: GCF_964204655.1. Classification (NCBI taxonomy): domain Eukaryota; kingdom Metazoa; phylum Chordata; class Amphibia; order Caudata; family Salamandridae; genus Triturus; species Triturus cristatus. The sequence continues at coordinate 1,216,522,033 of NC_140591.1, forward strand.
CTGGATTAAAATTCTAATGCATGCAGTAACAGTACATCAAAGAAAGACCGAGAAATGAAAAGTTGGACTGTATTGAAGGCTGTCTTGCTTTCGAAACAGTCCTATTTTTGTTTCTATTTGAAATATTAAAGGTTGGATGGCAAAGGAGCCTTTCTGTCTTTCTTTTACCATAGAAACAAAAAGAGGACCATATTGAACGGCAAGGGAGCTTTCAATATAGCCATCCTTGTTATCTTGGTTGCACAAAAAGAAAACAAAAAGATTCCTGGCCAGTACCAGAGCTCAGTTTGCAGACGACACAATACTTTTCCCTCAGACACCGACTAGCCTGCAGACACTCTTCAATGCACTTTCTACTTACTGTAAAGTTTAAGAATTTGATGATTAACATAGTAAAAACAAAGGTCATAATCATTACACGCATATTGAAAAAAAGGGAGTTTGGTTAATTGAGGGGATTGCGGTCGAAACTGTTGACAACTACAAATACATGGGGGTATGGTTGGACTGTGTGGGGTCGTATCGCATCGCACATCCATGCCCAGCAGGTGGCCGCAAATTCTCTGACATGGGCATTCCATAAGTGACAGAAATCAATGGTGGATCCCAACTTATGGCGCCTCCTAAGGGTGATGAGCTGCAAACTATTACCCACCCTCTCCTATGGAGAAACAATATTCAGAGATAAGCTGGCATATTGGCTTGACAGGCCGCAATCCACTTTCTATTGAAGAGTACTTTCCCTACCTGACTGCACTTCTCATGCCCAAATTCGCCTAGAAATTTTGCCTGTTTTCATAGCATTTGATACAGAAGGCAAAACTCTTGGCCTCCTGTTTGAAGCCAAGCAGACAAAGAATGGCCGCTAAAACATGTAATTTGGGAGGTAATAAGGAACCCCCTGACAAGCTGGCATAGCTACCTAAACATTGCCCTGGATGTTTTGGAGGCCCAAGAGATCTGGTCAAGTGACCCTAGTCTCAAAACTGCTGGTTAAGCAAGCAGAACTAATATCGAGGGTAAAGAATATGCAGGCCATTAAATAACACACTCATGATGCTTGGGCAGCATCACTGTATGATACAGGGGCCCTCCTGATCTACCTCTCACTACCTTTTGGTATGGAAATGAAAAAACAGCTGATAAGATTAAGATTTGGGTTAATCCCCCTAAAAACCTACTGGTCTGGCCGGAGGAACTTTGACTCCAATAGGCAATACCGCCCCTGTGCAAAGGGCGAGGAATCCTTGTCCCGTATCCTCTGTGTCTGTGTAAAGCTGCTCCTGCTAAGAAAGTTCTGGTTGCACCCAATATGGCATACGATAAACATCAGGACTTGCCAGGGTGCCATGTTGCCGTCTTTGAGAGGTGAATCATCTCAGGTAGTGGCTCGATTTAAAAAAAATATATATATTATGTATGTTTTAGCATCTTTTGTAAATCAGGTGGACACTGATGGAAGAAAGTCAATAGTCTTGCTGCCTCATGCCCACACATAAATTATGCTGCCAATAAGTTCCAGCCCCCTGTGCATGGGCAAAGGACACCCATTGAACGTCAACTGAACTTTAAATCCAAACTAAAGCTGGCATTGTGGAAAATGACCTTGCATGTCCAACAATATGTAGTGAATTGAGCACTATTATATTCTTAAAGAGGTTACATAATTTCGCAAGTGTAGGCTTTTTAATTTGATACGCTACTAAAAACCTTACACTTTATCCAGACCTCAGAATTGGACTTTTTACCATAGTGAATAGAGCCCCTAATGGTCATCTGGGGGACAGACAACAATATTGCTAATGCAAGCTGCTAATTTAAGCTGCTGCTAACAATACTTCACCTTTGCCAGGCATCAGAGTCGGACTTTGCATTAGAAGCTAAGCTAGCACTTTAGATTTTGAGCATTTTATCGTCTTCAGGAGGTCATATAATAACTTTAGCAGCTCAGGCCCTTTAACCCGACACCTGCTTAAAAAACCCACAGTTCACCCAGGCCTTTGATTAGGACCTTTTTTAATAGAGGTGAACAGAGCATGTTATTATCTTCTGGCGGTCAGAGAATAATATCGCTAATGCAGACCTTTTAATTTAATATGCTGCTAAAAATATCGCACTTTATCCATATCGCACTTTACTCAGGCCTGAGAATCGGACCTTATACCAAAGGCTCAAGCCAGCACTTTAAGTGTTATTCGTAGCCCTTTCTATTTACTAGTTGAAGAAGTTGAATATCTATCCTATCTATCTATCCTATCTATCTATCTATCTATCTATCTATCTATCTATCTATTTCTGGCAGCACTAGTGAAAAACCGCCAGGTGAGAAAAGCACACATGGTAAAGAGGGGTGGGGGGGATTGGTAAAAGGTGACTGGCAGGTAGGGATGGGAGGGGGGCGATAGACACACTGGGAGATGAGAGGTAGGATTGTGTGACAGTAGTGGGCCGAAGAGGCAATGGGGAAAGGAGGGAGGTGGAAGGAGGAACATGAGAGGGTGGCGGGTGGTAGTGTTGAGGAGTGTACAGGGGTAGGAAACAGAGCAACGAGCATGGGATGGAGCCAGTAGGAGCGGACCGAGAGGGGGACAGATGTAACGTAGTCCCTCATGCAAATGGTCAAGAGCGTTAGGTTAGAGACAAATGCACCACTGGGCTGAGCAAAGATGTGATTGACAAATTGTTACACCAATATTTGGAAGAGGGCTGATGCCAATGGAAGAAAGGGGTCGACCCACAGCCCACTGTATGATAAAGTTAGCAACAGGTCTTTTTGACAGTTGCACTTTCAAACCCCAGAAATCATAAAAAAATAAAAGGTTTATTGCTGATTTGCCTCCTTTTTTCCAATTAGTACTAGCTGCATTCCATGCCTATGACACTTGTTCTGCAGAAGTATACAGATTTCTTAATTTTTAGCGGGTTTTGGAACATTTTGACAGATTTTCTATATCTGCTTAAATTTCCAAAAAGTGACAAAGTGCACAGAATCATCAAAAACATGAAAGAGGAACCACTGAGGGGTAACAGCTGAGTTACATCTGCTCCTAGCAACCAAGGACAGTAATTAAGTATGTAAAGACAGAAGGTACAATTTATTAGTTCTGGGTTTACAGCACAGCTATCAAACAGCCCTTATTGTAGGATGTTGCCCCTAAAACCACTGGCTTTTTGACCAGTCTCTTGTTGCTATAGAATTGAGACTGTCAATTGCATCTGGAATCATCCCACATAAATAGTTTGGACTCATCTGATGTTGGATGTAGGGTGTATTTTCCTGCCCCGTGCAAAGCATGAATTGAACTTCATGAGGGGCTAATTTATAACTATAGCCAGGCCCAGATCCAGGAGTTGGGATCTGGGTGGGCCATGAAGGAGAATGCCTGGGCCATGAAGATAAGTGGGGTTGTACATAGACCTTCAGGTGTCTAAGAGCTGGGTCTGGGCATGCTGGATGGTCTTGTATGGGTGTGAGCTGCACAGGGTCCGCTTTAAGGCAGTGCGACTGGTTGAGTCGCGCTGACCTGGGGAAGGGGTGCTGACCTCAGGGGAGGAGGTGCTGTGTTTAGCAGTAACTTACGAATTTTAAAACACCTTTAGCAGAATTCCTTGTACGTCCAGCTTTCAGGCAGCATTAAAAATGTCAAGATAACTATTGTGATTAATGTTCCTGCTATAGAGGGAGATATCAGAGTTTTGTCTAGGGGTAGTTTTGACACGCCATAAAGTAGCACAGATGGTTACTATATGCCTGCTGCAAAGAATGCGTACTGTGCAGCTCACAGATCTGTATTTTATGTGGATAGCTGATTAGAGTACTGCTTTCGTCACAGATCTTTTTGTTACCGTAGTTCATAAGATACAACCCTAATATAGAACAGTGACTGTTACGAACTGTCATCAAAGAGCTTCATGCAAACTGCATAAAACAGGATACGACGTTCTGTTTTTTCCCCCCACTCTTTCATTATCTATTCATAATGTTGCTGAAATGTGTTTGATTGGGTAGATGCACATTCTTATAAGTAAAGCCATCCTTTACTAGTGCTTTAAAATAAATGAAATGTATGTGAGAGAGGAGCTATGGAGAGATGAGGGGCACACTTGCCTGGTGGTCATGAGGGAATCCGAGGAGGCGGTCATGGGGGAGGTGGTACCAAAAATGATTGTAGCACCGGGCGCCTACAGCTCTAAAGCCGGCTCTGAAGCTGTACACCATACCTATTGCTGGGTTCCCCTAGTTTTAACTGTGCATTTCTAGATGGTTAAACCTATAGGTTTTATCTTGTCTGCTCTCTCCACCTCTTCCTCCTTTCTCTCTGTGTCACACTTCTCTCTTCCGACTTCACCCTCCTTTCTTTCCACTTCACTTGGCAGTCCCACTCACTTCACCCGCTACTTCCTCCCACCCCACTCTCTTCTCTCATTGCATCATCCTACTCTCTCCCCACCTTAACCAACTGTTTCTGTACATCCCTTCACTTTCTCCACTCACCCTCTTTCCACCTTACCCTACTTTCTCTCTCCTGACCTTGCAAACCTGTAATTGTGCATCAACTTACTGACTACACATCACCCTTCTCTCTCCACCTCACCCATCTCTGTTCCTCACCTTTTTTTCTGTTCCTCAACCTCTTTTCACTTTTGCGCATTCTTTTCTATCTTTACTTGCCCTCCTTCTCTCCTTTTTGTTCTCACTATCCTCCCTCTTGCCTCAGCCTCCTCTTTATTACCACTCTTATCCTCCCACCTCTCTACCTCACGTTTGCTTCTTTCTACCTCCCCCTCGCTTCTCTCCCCCTCACCCTTCTCTCTCATCAGTTTAGGGCCCAAAGAGCAGCAGCACTATAACCAAGTCCTCCAGAATTATGCAACAGGGGAGGATCAAATTATGCAGCGGTGTTGGCTAAATTTTACCATGTAACGCAGGGTAGTATTACTTCATTATGTTGTCATTTTTGCACAAGTTGACACTGTGTGGAAAAAGGTGGATTTAAGCAACCAAATGAGAGAATTTGTTGGAAGAGAATAAATGCACGGTCACCGTTGCCTCAAGTAGGGTGTATGTTCTTTAAGTTCTTCTGTTTATATTACAGAGCTCCGCCTTCTCCGAGTACCTCAGGAGAGTGAGAGTGGGCAGATCAGTGGCAGCACATGTTGGCAGTGCTTTTCTTTAGATAAGAGGCACTTGCTCTGCTCCCTTCCATTCTGTATCTGTGTCATATTATTGAAAACTCTTTTCACTTAAGAGTCAAAACTTTGCTATTGTCAGGATTTATTTTGCCTAATATAGTGCCATGGGCAGGGCCACTGGAAATATGTGATTCAGAGGCTACAGAGTATTCCACATAATTATTGATTTTTCACATTTGTCACAAAATCCATCATCAGCTGCCTAACTTGCAGATTTGAAGAGCAAAAAATGTGTCTGCCTTAAACGGATCAAAAGTTGCTAAAAATGCAGTGACACGTGTGCTTTGAAGTGGAACACCCTTCGCAAAGGCTGAGTGGTGACCTTACAGTTGCCTATTGCTGCATATTAGTGTTAAACCGGTACTAACAAGGTGTAACCTTTGCCAAAGCAGTGTTACTATGTAAGAATTTAAATATAATGAAGCAATAATATGACAAAATATGCCCCGGCATGCTGCGTAGTTTGCCTTTTCATGCCACATAATTTTTTTATTTAACCCTGCCGCATAAAGTGGTTTTTCCCCAGCCGCATAATTCCAGTGACCCTAGCTATAACTAAGGAATAGCATCACAGCAGGAAGAAAATAAAACAACACACTATTAAGATGCTTATCCCGATTGCATGGGCATTTTCACGAACTTTTCTTGCAATGGCAATATCCTTTACATTGTTTCTGACATAAAACTGCTTTCAGCTTTTAATTACTGTATGACTGCAGCTTGCGGTCTCGATAAAGTGCGGGTGCCTCAAGCACCCCTTCTGTTTACACATTCACAGTAAAAGCAGCCATCCCCTGTGACCTCATCCCTGCCCCCAGGCACTTAAAATAGCCCAAGGCACTGGCGTTGTACATGAAAGTTACAAAATTAGGCTTCGATAGGCTGCAGACAGTATGATTGTTTCAACAAGAGAAAGAACAAAACTGCTCGTGAATGGGCCTTGGGTGGGCCGCAGGGTTATCTCGGGAGGGCCTGTCCCACCCTCCAGAACCGGTCCTGACTATAGCCATTCATCTGCTTCTGATTGTCCTATCCTTGTGTATCACTGTTTTTAACTCTGTGCCCCCACCTGTTGTTGCTCTCTCCCAATTCTTCCTTTTTCTCCTCTGTCCTTATTCCTCAACCAGCCACCCACCCTAGTTCCACCCTCCATCCTTCCCCTGTGCGCTCCTTCTCGTTATTCCCCCACATCCTTTCCTCTCCACAGCCTCTCATAAGGACAGGCGGAATGAGTACTTTTTTCTTTCATGAAATGAGGCGAGTTAAACTGAAAGCTCCCTTGTCTTCAATAATGTGTTTCTCTGCCTAAAGAGTTTAGGTGGTAATGGAGCCTTCATTATAGTCCATCTTTTCCTTCCGTTATTGAAAGTAAAGAAGGACTAGGATGAAATATCTTTTTATCATCAGAGCTCTATTTCCTTTTGGACATAGAAACAAAAACAGAACGGTCTAGAAAGCAAGGCAGCCTTCAATACAGTCTACCGTTCATTTCTTTGTCTGGCTTCAATGCGTTCACACTGAATTCAATAGCACATTAAATCTAGATCTATTGGCTTTGCCGATGCCTTATGCAATGGTAGCTCAGCTGAAATGCAGGTTAGATTGCGCAATATGCACCCTTTATAAGTGAATCATCGTGAGGAAGCCTCCCAGGTGCAGTCACTTAGACACCCACTGGCAGCTCCATCCATTCCGCGATGACTGAATACTGCAGGCATGCGTATGTGCTCTCAGAAGCACTGATACACAAACAGGTTCCAAGACAGGTTGTGTGAGGCAACAGAAAACCCGACTTGATGATACAGGGAGGGTAACAAGTAATGTTTGTCAGCGGGTCAGAGATACTGACAAAAGGATGCACAAAGAGTGGCTAAGGAGAGAGGCATAGGGGGACAGAGGGCGTACGAATTTCAAAACATTCCGGAATGCTGACATCAAATAGGTAGGAAGGTGGTATAACTTTATTTGATATTATCATAAAATCTTAAAAGTACACACATAAAAAGAAACAATCCTATAGAATCTAACTCCTTATATAAGAGCAAAGTGCATCCACGCGCATACAAAATTTACAGGTACATATGCAAAAGGCTTACAATTTCACAGAAGCTGAACAACAGTACACAGATCCAGCTCAAGTGATCCCCAAGTTTATAAATATCCTCACGGAGAACAAAATTTATAGTGCACGTGCAAGACAATTACGTAGATTGAACATAAAACTCCTTCAAGATTGCAAGATAATGGACTGAGTCGATGAAAATTTATCAGAGCTAGAAAAACATTATCAACACATATGCAATATCCCAGATAATAAGAAGTGTGACAAAAAGAAGCAGACATTGGTAATTGATGTAAATACAGAAGCGCAGGTCTCCCTGCCTAAAATTCATGGGTAGAAGCAATGGGCGAGTATATTGATGGCGTAAAGTGCTAAATCTGGGGCCAACGATCACCATATGTAAGGTCTCAGGGATGGACATATTGTCACAAGCTTGCAAGTGCGAATCTTTTATCCAATCCCCCTAGGAAAACATCAAATGGTGAAACAGATTTAACCTACAATAGGTCAGCAACTTTCGATGGTAACTGAACATACCCAAAGTCAGATACGGTTCCATCCCGTTTAACGATTTTACCAAAATGAATTGGCGCATCGAATGTTTGGTCAAAGGAGAAGCCTCAAGCTCTGTCTCCACTCTGGAGTAAAAGGACTGCTTTAACCAAGCAATATCTCCTTTCACTATGCAGTCGGGGTCAAAAAAGAGTTCAGGTCTGCCCAGCGCAGTAAGATTTTTCCTGATGTTCATGGAATTCGGGACATATTATACACACTCATGCAGTCTCGCACAATTAATTTTATTAAGATTTAATCTGTCCCTCAACCAGAGGGAAACCCATATGAAAGGGGGTGGAGTCGAGTAAAATCCGAAACATACCTCGTCCCCAATCTTCATGAACAATCTCACTTGGCATACCTTGGGGGACCTTTAGAAGACCTCTCAGAAACATATTTTTCACAACCTGTAATGGTGCAATATGCACATACCCCCAAAATTCACATCCAAAACTTGCTGCAGGGATACATTTGGCATTATAAACATAAAGCATGCCTTGAGTATGTTTCTACTGAAGCCGTCTTTTTAACAACCTTGATGTTTTTATTGAGCAATGGTAGCCAATTATATTGTGAATCAAGAAAAATACCCAAGTAAAATCCTTGTCCCTACTAATAAGATGACCCGTGGCCAAAATCTTTTTTTGGGGCCGACCACCATAACGTGGGATTTTGTATAAGTTGTTGTGAGGTGAAGGCTAGCCATAAAGCCAGCGAAAATGTCAAGGAGACTGTTCAAACCCTTTGGCTGTGCGTGCTTCTAAAACAACATCATCTGCATACAAAAGGGCAGTAAATGTGCAACCACCCATGCTTGGCACACCCCTACCTTGTTCAATTAAAACTTATTCCAGGTGGTTAATATAAAGTATAAAAAGAAAGGGGGCCAGGATGCAGCTCTGGCAAACTACTCACTTCCAACTTAAGTGCTGAGTGCATTCTCTATTTACTTCATACCTCACTAAAGCAGTAAGGCAGTTGTGTAAGTCAAGCTGGAAGGAAACGAAAGCGGGCTCGACCTCCATCGTCTCCAGTGCGGACCATAACTTTGCTCTAATAACCCTGTCAAATGCCGTTCTGAATTCTGTGAGGGCCAATTAAAATGCGCACCACTTCCACCATGTGTATTTGGAGATTTTCATATGTAAATGTACATTTTTTTCCCCACGGTTCTCTGCCCAAGCCTGAACTTATATTGAATCTCAGATAAAATATTATGTTCTTGCCCAAGAAGTGAGGCGGTCCAAATTCACCCTACCTATGATTTTAACCACCGTGTCCACCAAAGAAATAGGACGATAAAAGGCTGCATCCATTCTAGTCCCCTTTTTATGTCTAAACAAGCATTGGCATAGCCAATAGGTCTTGCCTTTGGGACCTTATAAGTGTTTAGTTATCCAGCACAATATCCTTGGTGCAACAACATCAACTGTTGCATGGCTAAACACTTATAAGTTCCCAAAGGCGAGACCTATTGGCTATGCCAATGCTTGCTAAATATGGGGACTATTGTAGATTGAGGCCAACTGGTCGGTAGCAAGCTGTGAACAGCTGTGTTAATATGTTGTGTCATTATCTGTTTCCACAGATCAACTAGGGATTTATATAAGCCTGGGTATAGTTGGCAGAGTTCAGCTACGCGGAACTCCGTGAAGTGCATAACAAACGCTGCCGTGCTACGCGGAGTTCCGCGAGCAGCAGAGTGCGTAAGATAAATGCCATTCGCTGTGATTTTCAGTGCCAGGTGCTTGTCCGCACTGTGCAATCATTGCGAATCGCGAACGGCCCCATGCGCAGCTCAAGTGGGCACTGCTTCCTTTCTGCCGCTCAAGTAGATTTTTACTTGTGGAGCAGCTTTCTCAACACGAACAGACGGTTTCTCCACGCAAACATACGCGACCACTCTCAATAAGAAATCTGACCGCCCACGTTGAGAAATCTTGCCGGGAGATTAGTTTTACATGCTTGCGCTTGCCAACTTGATGTTGACGACTGCGAACAAGGAAAAATCTTATTGGGAGGTTTTATACACATCCCCCGGGACCTGGGGCCTTACCTGCTGAGAGGGATATGATAGCTTTTCTAACTTCAAAAGAAGATATGGATAAGCGCACAACTGAAATTGTAACAGTTTGTAAAGCTGTGGCGTGCTACTGGGGTATCACTCTCTGATCCGGAGTGTTAAAACGATGAACCAAATGAAGCGTATCCTAGAGTTAGGAGACGTCCCCCTGTGCACAGCTCGAAACCCCTGAACACCGGGGTTGATCAAGTTAAATTGAATCATTAAATGTTTATGATTTGAAGAAAATAAGATGCAGCGAAGCTTTGGTCAGGTTTTTCAATTGATGTTTAGTAAATCATATCAAATGAATATTCATCCGTTTTACATCCAAACGTTAAACATTTCAAAAGTTAGCCCAATGCATTTCGGTCCCGGACGGACCTTCGTCAGGGGACATATCTATGAATAATAACAAAACACTAGAGTCAGGAAGACATTGAAAACGAAAATAGCTTACATTGTACAAAAACGATGAGAGTGTTCACATGCGGGAAGCTTAATAAAATTGGCTAGGAACATGCATCGCAAAGACTGACAGTGCGTCGGTAAATCACAAAAATCTAAAAGCTGTCATATGAAAATTGTGCGAATTCAGAAACCAGATATTACAGGTGCTTTTATAGAAAAATGCTTTGGAATGTGATAGCTATCGTGAACGAAGTACGGGGTTGGTGAAAATACAAAACAACAAAAAATAGAAATTCAGTGCAGATAAAAGGTGCCGGTTTGAGTTTAAAAACCAAGGAGAGTTGACAAATTGTGCCAGTGTAGCAAGCAGCGTGGCATTAAACATACCGAGTGTAAACAAAAAATTGCAACAAACTTACGAAACGCGAAGTGCTCTCTTAGTGCTCTGAATGTCTCATGGTTAACATGAACGTGAACGCCGAAATGCGCTTCTACGGTGTTTTTGAATATCGCGCTTCATGGGTATGGAAAGCGGACAATGAGATAAAGAAAGTGCGAGCGCCATATTGCAGTGGCGAGTTGTATGGAAATTGACAAACAGTGACTATTGTGTGTGTGTTAATAGACATGGTTATCGAGAGGTAAGGGAATAATAAAATGTAAACGAAATGCACAATTAAAGGGATGACATGAAAAACAGTAGCATGTTACAGGTAACACAAAAATTCCATACGATCATTGAGTCCGTTTGGTTTCATTGAATTCAACAATTTGATCCAGTGATTTTCCCTGCGGAGAAGCAGATTGTGAATGTCTCTTCCTTCTTTGGCTTCTATGGTTTCAAGTACCATAAATTTGAGCTGGCTGATGTTGTGATGAAACTCAGAAAAGTGTACTGCTATGGTAGATTTGATGTTCTTGGTTCGAATATTGCTCTTGTGTTCAAGAATCCTGGTCTTTATTTTTCTTTCGGTTTTACCAACGTATACAGATCCACAAGGACACTTAAGGAGGTAGATAACGTTCATGGTATTGCACGTGGCGTTCACTTTCAGGTTGATTTTGTGACCTTTCATTGGGTGATTGATGACGGGACCAGTAATCACATTGTTACAATTACTGCAATTGTAACAAGGTCTCGTTCCTTTGTAAGTTGTGCAAGAAGTATCAGTGGGTTTGGTGAGAATTTCTTTGAGATTTTTGCCTCTGTTAAATGCGAAGATAGGTTTATCTTTGAATAGCCCTCTGAAATCTGGTTCAATGGACAATATTGGCCAATGTCTCAATATTAGCTTTTTGTAGTGGTTGCTCATTGTAGAAAATTTAGAAAATATTGTCCATTGAACCAGATTTCAGAGGGCTATTCAAAGATAAACCTGCAGTAATTGTAACAATGTGATTACTGGTCCCGTCATCAATCACCCAATGAAAGGTCACAAAATCAACCTGAAAGTGAACGCCACGTGCAATACCATGAACGTTATCTACCTCCTTAAGTGTCCTTGTGGATCTGTATACGTTGGTAAAACCGAAAGAAAAATAAAGACCAGGATTCTTGAACACAAGAGCAATATTCGAACCAAGAACATCAAATCTACCATAGCAGTACACTTTTCTGAGTTTCATCACAACATCAGCCAGCTCAAATTTATGGTACTTGAAACCATAGAAGCCAAAGAAGGAAGAGACATTCACAATCTGCTTCTCCGCAGGGAAAATCACTGGATCAAATTGTTGAATTCAATGAAACCAAACGGACTCAATGATCGTATGGAATTTTTGTGTTACCTGTAACATGCTACTGTTTTTCATGTCATCCCTTTAATTGTGCATTTCGTTTACATTTTATTATTCCCTTACCTCTCGATAACCATGTCTATTAACACACACACAATAGTCACTGTTTGTCAATTTCCATACAACTCGCCACTGCAATATGGCGCTCGCACTTTCTTTATCTCATTGTCCGCTTTCCATACCCATGAAGCGCGATATTCAAAAACACCGTAGAAGCGCATTTCGGCGTTCACGTTCATGTTAACCATGAGACATTCAGAGCACTAAGAGAGCACTTCGCGTTTCGTAAGTTTGTTGCAATTTTTTGTTTACACTCGGTATGTTTAATGCCACGCTGCTTGCTACACTGGCACAATTTGTCAACTCTCCTTGGTTTTTAAACTCAAACCGGCACCTTTTATCTGCACTGAATTTCTATTTTTTGTTGTTTTGTATTTTCACCAACCCCGTACTTCGTTCACGATAGCTATCACATTCCAAAGCATTTTTCTATAAAAGCACCTGTAATATCTGGTTTCTGAATTCGCACAATTTTCATATGACAGCTTTTAGATTTTTGTGATTTACCGACGCACTGTCAGTCTTTGCGATGCATGTTCCTAGCCAATTTTATTAAGCTTCCCGCATGTGAACACTCTCATCGTTTTTGTACAATGTAAGCTATTTTCGTTTTCAATGTCTTCCTGACTCTAGTGTTTTGTTATTATTCATAGATATGTCCCCTGACGAAGGTCCGTCCGGGACCGAAATGCATTGGGCTAACTTTTGAAATGTTTAACGTTTGGATGTAAAACGGATGAATATTCATTTGATATGATTTACTAAACATCAATTGAAAAACCTGACCAAAGCTTCGCTGCATCTTATTTTCTTCAAATCATAAACATTTAATGATTCAATTTAACTTGATCAACCCCGGTGTTCAGGGGTTTCGAGCTGTGCACAGGGGGACGTCTCCTAACTCTAGGATACGCTTCATTTGGTTCAGCTTTTCTAACTTCCTCACACTTGAAGAGAATTCCAGAGGCATCCCGACCACAGGGAGTCAGATGTTTACACCTCACAATTTTGTTTGTTGCTGCAAAGTGATTACGTCCAGGCCTGGGGGGGTGATGGTTAAGGCCAGCTCTGACACCTGCTCTGAGAGAAATAGAGGATGATTCACAACACTCCAAAACGCCATAGTTTCCCTGGACGCACTAGCCCCCAGGAGGTTGTCACACATCTCCTTTTTTTAAATCCTCTGTCCTTCACTCTGGGCAAAATGATAAGCAGCTCTGGTCCTACTCTCCCGATTGCGGGCTAACTTTTGCAAAGACACCATTTTCTCTCTATGGGTCTGTGAGCACTTTTTATTGAACCACTTAGGGAGGCGCAGATGACGTGGTCCTTGGCAGAGTAAGAGAAGCATTATTGCACCCAGAAAGACTAGAGAAAGCTGTCAATATACAATTATCAGCAAATTCCTCATCGAGACGATTTGAAATTCAGTTGACAAGTATATTGTGATTAAAATTAGCTGGTATAACCTTGTCCCACTTTATCCATCGCCCCATATCTTTTAGGCTGACTGCTTCCTTCTATAAACTACCATTGTTTGGCACCTTCGAAAATTAGCAGAAAGGGGGTTGTGATCACTATGTGTGTGCCAGATCACATTAAAATTAATTAAAGAGGAAAATAGACATGCAGATACACAGATATAGTCAGTTGCTTAACTAAATCCTGCCACCTTAAATTTGGGAATCTACTCTTCAAGATGAACATACCCCCTTAGAGAGCAGATTCACTAAATTATGATCTAGAATCAGATTATTTAGGTCATATGTTTGAGGTCGGCTTGATCGATACTTAAAAATACATCATCATATACTCCATGCAAATAACAGTCCAAACAAGGATGCAGATTAAAATCATCCATCAACTTTGTAAAACTGGTAGTACATTCAATAAGATCCTCTAAAAACTTTCTGAGACCACTGACAGCGTCATATGCGCCCCTGGATGAAACTGAGTTATAAACATTGATGGTCAAAACCCTGAGCACATTTGAGAAAAGCAGGAGAAAACCCAGAATAAAGGGTAAGTTAAAAACAATCACCTCCATTTATAAAATGTGTAAACAGTTTTATAAATGTCACTAAACCTCCTTTGGCTCTGGCATAAGTAGAGGGGGATCATTGGAAGCAAACATGGCATAGCCATCTAAATGCATAATCCCATCTACATCCCACGTCTCCAGTAGATGCACTCCTCATTAGCTAATTTCCCTTGAACCCCCACAATGTTCCATCACCTTTAGGGTACAGAAAGAGCTCAGGTGGTTAGTCCTAAAAAGGTTATCCGACCCTCTGGCGAATCAGTCTTGAGCATTTAACTCACTTAGAGGTTCAAACCGATTGCCCACTAGTAGACTGGGAACCTTCTCCTGATAACAAAAGCCACCTGAGCCCTCTTTCTGTTCAGTATTTAGCCATTCCAACCTCACTGACCCCAAACCAGGAGGTTTATAAAAAGAAACCCAGGGGAACAAAATGATTCTGCTTCTTGGAGCGGAATCAAATGTAACACTACTTAGGATGTAAGCCACTCTCCTGGCGTTACAAAAATGTATCACTTTACAATCGCCATCAACAGTTTTTCTTATAATAACCCATCCAGGCCACTCTCCAGACCATGATAGTTCAATGAAAGAGAGATTGGTCGAGATTTACCCTGCCAGACAGCCAGTGTGTGACTTTATTTTTAAGCTGCTAGTAACTTTAAGTTTCCTGGAGCGTGAGTGGAGGAATGTTGACCAAGACCAAAATATATAGGGTGGATGCGGGGGAAGTTGAATGACAACATCGCAAGGTAAAGTCCCCAAACTAACCTCAGAGAATTTAATCCGTTCCTTCCCTACCTGCCCTTGAACTATGTTCTGGGTATATTAGAGTAGAGAATTCCTGCCATTAGAATCACAGGCCCTTCGCACCTGGGGTCCTAGCTGTGTTGGATGGGGTGGTGAGATAATAGACTGTGTTATCAAATGGGGGACCAATGGTCCTCTACCCCCTTTTCTTCTCTCTTAACTGAGATGGACAATACACAATGGAGTGATCTTGCAGGGGCACACTCCAATCACTATGGGCTGTGGGAGGTGTCAGCCCAATTTTGCTTAAAGTATTTGCCTAGAGTAAATGAATAGAGGCCACCGACTCTCCCAGTTTGCCTATCGCCTGTTCAACATTAGAAATACGCAGGCCCAGTGCATCAAAGGCTTTGGAAATGTTCTGTTCTAACATCTGGAATAGATCAAGATGATGGCAAGGCTGAACATCTGATATGACATCATGTGACGTACACCCCTTTTTATCTCCCCTACGCAATTTGTTACCAACTTTGGTTATAATAGGTAACCCCAGGTTTTTGTTCTTAGGCATAGCTGCTTCCCAATTTCCTCTAGCGGATTTAGGGGTTGTGGCACAAACCAAGTCTTGAGGTTGATTTGGAGAGAGGTTACCCATCCAGTCCCTCACAGTGGGGCTGTGTGGGGAGCTACTCTAATTACAAATGCACTCAACAGATCAATTTTAGATGGGACCCCGCCCTTGTCCCCTGTTAGGGTTGGTCTCGCATAGATTTTGTAGCCAACTCATCTTCCACACTTGAAATCTCCTCCGTTAGGGCCAGCTTTAGGAAAGACAAAATAGTGTTGTTGGCCCTTGGTCGTTTGTCGACCACATTTAACAAGTCAGCTTTCCTCTTACCCCATCTTGCTGTAGAAGAGATCTGGAGGACTATAAACCCCACCCCAGGGCCACCACAAACTGCTGAAGGACAAATGCAGTTTACAGGGATTACTCACGGAATTCACAACCGGAAGAAAATGTAAGAGGGGTGGCCCAGCTCGGCCTCTTCTGGCCTCTAAAGGCCGCAGCAGGAAGTGCGGCAGTGCTTACTGGCAGGATAGGTGGTAGGGGTCTGGCTCCCCCTTCTCTCAGGCTCATGGGCACTTCCCTAGTGCAATGGAGTGTGGGGCCTGAAGTCCCCCACTAGCCCTGATGTCATACCGCGCAGCGGGAAGTGTGACAGAGCTTTATAGAACAGTAGGGGTCTGGCTCTTCCCCCTTCTCTCGGGCACCTTGGTGCTTCCTTAGCTCAACAGAGTGTGGGCCTGAAGTCCTCCAGCAGCCACAGTGAAATTAAATTAAAATTTGGAGTGCCATGTGTTTTTATTTTATTATTTTTGACATAAAAGTAAACGTCATTAAAATACTGTTTTACCTTGTTTTCTGCAGATTTTATTTAATAACTGCAGTTTTTACATTTCTCCACCGCACAGATTCGTAAATGTTTCCTGATTTCCATTTTTGTTTTTGAAGTTGTAGACTGCCTCTAGACATGCTTTACCCTGCGACTGAACTTCAAATTGCTGCAATCTTCCACCACATCTTACATGGGTAGGGATGCAGAAGAGGCCGGAGATCTGTGGGACTGGTGAAAATAAGCGTGGCAAAAACACACTTTGCCTAAAATAGACCTCCTGTTTGAAGAAATTCCCTTTTTTTGTCAGCTACAACTAAGTTATCTATCTCCCTTGTGGCAGCTGATAAACATGTTTTTTTTTGTTTGTTTTTTTATCCTTCAAGATGGGCATGTTGCCAGCATGCTTAATAAAGAAGATTGCTAGGCAACACTTCTAGAATCTGGGGAGAATGGCTGCCTTGTTAGGTTACCTGGCCTCTCCCCTTGTCCCTGGCGTTGTTCAGGAAATTAGTTCCATTCACCTGGTGCACTACCCTGTAACAGGCCCAGTCAAGCGCGCGCCACCAACGCCTTTAAACACCACAAGCACAGTTCACCTCTGTCCTTGCATTTCAACTGGATTATGTCATTTATAACATATTATCAGCTTGGGAAAAGCTGATTTTGTTAGCTTTGCAAACAGCTTTGTGATCAATACTGTCTTTGTTTATTCGTGTGCGTGAGTACGTGAGCACGTAAGTCGATACCTGCAAATATGGCGCACTGCTTCTGGTTCAGTTCTGACCTCACAACTGCTGGAAGAAAAGAACACTTAGGCCACAGAAGAGAAAGGGCTCGGACGCAACGAAGCCGCCACACAACGTCCGAGAGTTTATGTTTATATGGCGTCCATATTTAAAGGACAGGTTTTAGCAATCCTGCAGGAAACCGAATGTAGCAAGTTTAGTTAGAAGTGAAGGCTTTTTGTGAGGGGTGCCATGGTTTTAAATTTGCTTTTTAATTTTATAGTAGGACCATCTGGTTAGGTTATGCTGTTAGCATTTATAGAGCACATATCTGGAACAGTGGTAGCTCCTCCGCTATGGCGGAGGAACGTCGACCCACTGCTTTCAAGCAGTGTGAGAAACAAAAACATAAAATGATAATAACTTTCAGTTATTATCATTTTATGTTTGTGCTGCTTTGCGGGCGGGTGGGCGGTCGGGGCTGCTCTGCTCTCGGAGCAGGGCAGGTGAGGAATGGTTTGCCCATTCCTCCTAAGTGCACAATGACTGTTTGGCCGTCCTTCTCGGGCCACCCAAACCAGTCATGCGCAGTTTCCCCTTCTCCATGCAGGCTGCATTATAGCCTGCCTACAGGGCCTGGCAGAGAGCCGAGTCACAGCGCTTGGACGAAGCACAACGCTGCTACATTGCAGCGCTGTGATTTGCTCAGGGGAGAGAGCCTGGCTGCCTGCTTCCTGAAGTCGAGAGCAGGATCACAGACGCGAGACCCATCAGGAAAGGTAAGATTTATTTTTTTGTAAAAGCTCCTTCCCGCAATAGTGACACCCCCATCCCCCGTGCGACACCCCCTGCGCCCATCCGCGAGCAATGCCGGCCGCCACAGATTTGCTATCAGTGTGACCTCTTAGCACTCGGAGCCGTTGGGTGTGTTTCCAATGGTTAGGAGGTATTTTCACAGACCGGGGTGTGAGTTGTCATGTGTTGAGTAGTGTGTTAGTGCGCAGGTGGATGGGGTTAGGAGACCGGCCTCCGGTCAGACTCTACAGCAGCAGCTGTGTTAAAATGCGGTCTGGCCTCTACGTGGATCACATTTTGTGGTGTTACCCAGCTGGACCTGTGTTGCGGGAAGTAAAGACTGAATCACCTGAACCAGGGAAGTGCTGAATGAGTCGGAAGCAAACTTTGTGCCTCGCCCATGTCGCTTTCCTTCAAAGCCATTAATACCTTCTGTATTCCTAACAGGGCTTTCTGTTAGGAGAAAGCAAGACTAGTTCTCACCTAAGGTGCCACCAGTAGCCAGGCTCGGGCACCTTATGACAAGCCCTGAAGAATGCCTCAGTGCTGGAGAGCTTCAGGACAGGGAGGCAGGGGTAAAATGTTACTTCCCTCTGAGTGTTCAAAATCCTGGCATTTGCTCCTATTCCTGCAATTCCTATTTTGCAGGCACTGTCCGTGAACTCCTTTTATTAAACTTCTTGAAACGTTTTGCCCTTTTTTCATGGCTTGATTTTAAGTTTGTCAAAACACAAATCTAAATTTGATTTTGTTAATAGGGTTTTATATTTTGGAGTCACTGCAGTCTGTCCCGTTGGGTTACAAGGCCTACAGTTAGAGGCACCAGAGCCCAGGGAGTGCCATAAACTTGAAAACATTATGCAGGTATAACACCTTTACTCTAGGACAACAGTGGATGCAGATGCAGAAGCACCCATTTTTGAATGGGTAAATCCAACCCTGGGCAGGCCCAGAACAATGGGGGCAACCTAGACGGTTCTGGACAAATCGGGTGTACAGTAAGTACAGTGTTTTCTGTCCTACATACTATTGATACGTCAACTATACTTAGCCATCAGATAAGTGTGATTGGGTCAGACCATCAGGAGAGCCCTAATTTTGCTGACAGTGGGCCCACCAAAACCCCTTTACAAAGAAAATACAGATTTAGGTTGATTTATTAATTCCGTCTTTAGCTATTCTACTTTTAATGCTTGAGAGACCGCTTTGGGAAAGTAGGCAGATTTGTAATTCACCTTTGATGACGACATTTCTGGAGAACAAAGACTGGCAGAATTTTACCAAAGGCGAAATGCATTTGTAGAGGAGGTTTCACAACATGAGGATTAACCATGCGTAGTGTATCTGTGGGGCTGTGCTCCTCATTTTATCATAGAAACCAGCGGTTTGAAGACTGCACCTTTTCATGCAGAAGAAATTAAAATCCCATCTTTTAGGCCATGACCTGGTAATAAAACAGCACATTTTAAACATTTATGACAGCTATCCTAAACGCAAGGGTTATCCATGACTCACAAAATGTGCTAATCTAAGAAAAATACTTGAGTTTCTTTATTTCTGTTGATATTTGATCTGTGGTCCAGGAGTCCATGAAATCGGCATCAGTGGCTCCCTTTTTAGGTCTGACTTCAATGGTTGGGAACCAGAGGACTAAAAGCAAACACCCTGGTCAGGAAATCTGGGGATGCATTCTAGTTGGAGAACCGTACTCTGCAGGGAGACAGTGAGAAGCTTTTGATTAAATACAGAAACACATTTTTAAACTATATGAGCGGATGTTCACTTGGTTAAAATACAAATGTGTATATTTATTACATTCTACAACCAGTTAGGCCTGTGATTCAGAGCAAAGTTTAAGATTAATCTCTACTATTATTTCATTATAAAATGGGTGTGTTATTTGATAGACATTGTTATGTATATGGAATATCTAATGAAGAAAATGGTTATTTACAAAAACATTAAATTCAACAATTTCCTAGAAGGCTGGAGTATGTGAAAGGTCAGTATGGGCAGAGTCTGTTATTAGCCAGTGTGATGTGTATAGGGGTGTTTTACATGTCTTCAGTGTTGCTTGTTAGGTCTGGCTGCATGTAACACATGCTGACTTAACATTGCTTTTGCATTCAGATACTGTGCTTGTGATGAGAAAGCTATAGAAAGAGAGAGCAGGCCAAGTTATTTTATTTTTGTGACCCTTAAATGTGTACTCGGATTGCCATGTTTTTATAACTCATGCTAACAAAACCAGAAAGGAACAATTTCCATTCTGTGGCGCAGGCATTGTTTATAAGCACATCAGCCGAAGAGATAGCTACGAGGGAGTTGACCTTGTGTGTTCTGTCCTGTATGAAAAAGAAAATAAAGTATAAGTAAGCTTCCACTACACTTTGAACAAAATATAATATTCAACTATCTGGTGTAATGTCACATAATCCAAGCATGAGCTGACCCTCTCTTTTCGCCATTGTACTCCATGCTTAGAAAAGGTATATAAGGTATTAGTACAGAGATGGGGTGAGACACACAGACTGGTTGCAGAAGGAGGCAATGAACCATGGCGTTCTGACCTCACACCTGAAGGCACTTTGTGGTATGCAGGGAGGCAATGTTTGACTTGGCAGTTTAGAAATCTGGTTACAACCAATTTTGCTACAACTAGTAGTGTAGGGATGTGGTTTTAAATCTGATTGGAGCATATTGGACCTTTGCCATAACATGCATAATATTACTGAGCTGCTCATAATGTTTACAGTCATTCTAATGCACTTATTTAAAGCCGAATGGAGTATAATGAATATTCATATAGTAAAATATCAACTTTTGTGTATTCTGATTTTAGAGTGCAGGGTGGGGCCTCATCTATACCACCTTTTGAATGAGACCTTCTCTAACAGGTTTATCTGACTCTAAACACTCCTTTCAACTTGAGTGTAACTCAGTGAGAGTAGAGTAAGAGGCACCTGTGAGTTTTCTTTTTTTTCTTTTTCTCCAAACAGGTTGTATCTGGATTTTCGGGCTTGTGAAATATACCAGGAATGACTCTAATGAATTGGGTGTAACAATACACATAGAAATGTCTCTGTTGACCTCTGGTCGCATCAGAAGTTACCGCCTCTTAAGTTCTAATCTTATTAGAATTATCCACGACCTTTAATATCATTCACCATGCCTTTCTGCTACAACAACTCCGCAAGCCTGGCATTGCTGGTACCGTGCTTATATGGTTCACTTTCTCACTTGAAGGTAGATCTCAACCAGTCCTTTTTGCTCAGTAGCTGTCTTGACCCAAGCAAGTTAGACATGGTGTGCCTCAGGGTTTCTCCCAGCCTTCATATTTGTTTAATATCTTTGCCACAACTTGCTGCTTTGGTCCACTCCTTGAGTTTACATCGCTACATCTTTACAGATGACACTCAGCTTATTTTTGAGTGGGGTGCCTAAGCCTCGAACCTTTTGACCACACAGAATTGTCTGTCTTTGGTTTATGCACAGCTGACAATGTCATAGACTAAACAGAGATTCTAATGATGGGTCCAAGTCACCCAGTGTATCTGGCACTTACACTTATATATTTAAATCAGTGGGGTAGCTAAAGGGGAGTGGCGGGTGGTCCGCACCAGGCGTCACTTTTTTGAGGCAGTGGCAAGCGCGAGTGCAAGGTACATTTTGTTTTTTCTTTTTTCTTGTCGGAGCTGCTAAACGTCCCGCTCATTCTCGTATGTTGCCCTCAAACCCCACCGCCACGCTCTTCATAGTCTTTCACCAGCAAACCCCCTAGCTGTTACCGGCATTGGGCGGCAAACTAAGATATCGCCCCGGGCTTCCAAAGCTCTAGCTACGCCAATGATTTAAAATAGTCAAAAGCTTGGGGGTAAAGAATAATGCCACTCTTTAGACATTCAAGTGGCCTTATCATCTTTTTACCTCTGACAGCTTCATCTCATTCTGCCATACCTCACTCCTGAGGGCTAAATCAAAGCTATTTCGAGGGTGATAGGTTCAAGACTTGATTATTGCAACAGTTTATACCCGAACATCAAGTCTTTGCAGCTTGATCAGCTTCAGTGGATCTGAAATCAGGCAGCCAGACTTGTAGTGGGAGCACCGAACTTCTCTTCAGCCACGAATATACTAAATTCATTTCGTTAGCTTCCAATCCAAAAGAGCACTTTTAAAATTAGCTTGCTGTAGACTGAGACCTATACAAGTCTTTACCCATGCTTATCTCTCACAAACTGTCTTGTTGCATCTACAAAAGGACTCTTCATTCATCTCAAGCCTTTCTCTTGAAAGTTCCTAAATATCGTAAAGTGGGGCTAGGTGGACACAGCTTCTTGGTGTTTGTTCCCAAGTTATCAACTATGTTTCCAAACATCTGCAGCTTTGTTCAAATCATCTTTCCTTTATTAGAACATTGGAATGTTGGGAGCTCCATTGAAGACAATGGAGGGCTCTGGGCTTCTACTGGCCGCTTGAAGCCAGGAGCATCAACATTCCAATGTTTGCTCTCAGCAACAGCTGTGAACAAAGGCCTCACGGAGCCCGAGGGGATTTCAAACCCCCCTGACTCTGTGAGGCCTTTGTTTTACAAATTAGAACGTTCTGTCCTCTAGGAGCGGAATGTTCTGATAGCCTTAGAGCCCTCCATGGTCGGCTCTAACCGCTATTTAAGGCCCTCTGCCTTATTAAAGGCCCTTGAGGAACGCTGGAGCAGGCCTTTAATGCAGGGGCGTAACACAGGCCCCTACAGTGCAGGGGGCCCCCAAGCTCCAGGGGACCCCCTCAGCACTGCACTTCGACCGGAGAGCTCTTGATAGAGTCCAGAGGGGGCCCCTCCACGTACCTTGCAGGGGGGCCCCCTCAATAATCGTTACGCCACTGCTTTAATGGTCGGTAGATCCCGCTATAATGGGCTCTAAGGCTTTAGACGGCAACTAAAATTATTTTGTTTTAACCTTTTTGTTATTGAATGCAGTTCTTAAATTCAAGGACAGGAAGCCTACGGGTGGCTTTTGCACTAGAAATTAAATTTAACATTAACATAACAAGACCCAGCAGCACACAACCCATCTCTAAGGACCAGTCCTCCTTGCAACGGGCTAGACTTCTCTAGCCTTCCTTCCAGTTTCAACCACATGCATAAAATGACTATTTGTGAAAGAAAGATTTGCCTCGTAGCCAAACTGTTTTGAAACAGTGGGTTTGTAGTTACATTTTGAACTAAACAGGGAGGTATCCTTCGAGATGTGTGCAACTTGCCCAAGAAACCTGTGTGTGGCAGTTCGATATGTTGATGCACATCCATTCCTGCACAAGGCACGGCCCTCCCTCCAAACCTGCCACTAACAACAGTGGGAGGCTAATTATGCCTTGTTGCTTTCATAGCTAGAAACCGCTTGGAGGCTGGTGTGAGTGTGTTAGAGATGCGCACACGCCCCAGGCCTTGTGGCTGTGACAACCTAGTACCGCTTGAAAGCCAGCGATAGGCTGGAATGTCGACAGATAACAGTAGTGGCAAGCGGCCAACATTTTGAAGCGGGGGAACCAGGTTACAATTTGGTGAGAGGCTCAAACATCCCGTGATTCTGGGCAAATCACTTAATCTCCCCCTGCCTAAAAAAGAAAAAATGAATGTGTCCGCCCGAAATGCAACTGGTGCTCATGTAAATCGTTCTGATACCTGCTGGTCGAGTTCGTGCTATATAAAACTGCAAAAAAAAAAACAACAAAAAAAACACATGTCGTCGATCGTCGCCCATCATGTCCTGAGTTGAATCCTTCGAATTCCGGGAGCCTTTTACAACCAAGGAGGGGCAGCAGCAGGAAAACCAGTTCCCCTCACTCGCAGTGGGAGGCGGTGTCACACCGAGTCTACCCACTGCAAAGCAGCATTGGACAACACAACAGAGGTGGAACTAAGGGACTTCCAAAAGAAACCTCGAGAGAAGTGAATTGTCTCGCCACGTCTCCTATACCAAACAAATGCAGCATCTGGACCAGGAAGCACGAAAACTAGCTCTGGTGAGGATACTGACATTTTAAAATATTCAGACTTTTTTTTACTTAAAAGTGTGTAGGTGCTCTGCAATCTTGCACAACGGTAAAAGCACCTGTTCTTTGACGACAACACAGATCAGTACTTTCATGTTTCCCTTTAAGGCTGACATTTCTGTTTATTCACCTGATGTTTAAAAATGCATTAATCTATTACAGATACAATTATGTTGGAGAGTAATGGAATGTGAAAATGTGCTTGTTCCTTTTGTGATGACAGCAAACATTTTTCTTTCAGGCTAATTAGCTCCTCGGCTATGAGTGGCGCTCGTCATCAAGAGCTGGAATGGTCCAAGAGAGATAAAAACGTGGTGGGCCACGGCCTCTTTGGAGACATTTTGAGAGCAGAGCAGAGCGAGGAGAATGAGAGCCAGTGAATTAAGTACTAAGGCATTAGGGCAGGTCTGGTACTACTACCCCTGTCGAACCACAACAGCCTGCCTGAAACAAAATACTGGTGCAGTGATCACAAATGTGAGATTTTATTTAAAAAGCTGAAATTATGTAATTCTCTTCTCTACCACTGCCGTAATTCTTACCCTACTGCCCCGGACATCTTCACAGGGGTCATGAGTCTAAAATATGTTTTTTCAAAGAAGACAGGCTGTACAGGTAGCCAGTGGCAGCTGGCATCTACAGGAAGGCGGGCGCGTGTGTGAAAATAATATATTTAAAAAACAGTTACCTGAAGACGAACACAAAGTCCTCTGCACCGGATTTCTTCCTTCTTCAGCTGGAGTTCGGGCACCAGGAAACTCCCTTGATCAATCCTGGCGCTGCTCTCATGCAGCATGAGAGCCGCGCCCTGATTGGAGGGAGTGGCCTCGCTTGGTGCTCCACATCGTTATGGAGGCCTGCACTTGCTTCCGGTTTAGAGATGTTTAAAGGGCTCATGTGTGGCTGGCCATAGCAAGACGTCCAGCCAAAAAGACATGCACACTTTAAACAGTGCATAACAGCCCACCTACCTCCCCTCTGGCCCCGCCATGTCCTGATGCTCTGTTCGGGATGGGGATGAAAATTAAAATGGTAATGAATCACCATTTTATTTGTCATCTCTGGGGCTTTGGGTGTAATTTAAGTCGGGCGACGCTCTTTTGCTCCAGTGGAGGAGCCGCCCCTGTAGACAGCTTCCTTGAACAAGGTGGGACTGGGACAGAGAATATGCACAGGCACCGAATTAAAAGTGACCCTCATTAGCCAATCAGATGGCTAACAAAGTTGCTCACATTTGCAAATCGGGGCAGTTTTAAACTTGAAAAGACAAGTGTTTTGAAAGGTATGAGAGACTGTCTGCTTTTGTGCTTTCTGCATGCAATGTTTGTGGTACCAGCAGTAAACGCGGCCCACTAGACCATAAGGCAGACTCACAAACAGTCAAAAACGCAGCCCTGACACTACCTGTGAGACCAGGCCTTCGGGCACTTCCAGAGTGCCCTATAGGCCAGTCCAACCCTGTCCTTGGTTAGATGAAAGTGACCTGTTCGGGTCCAAATTAACAGCTTTGAAAGAAGATCTGATATAATAAACAACAGAGAGAATATTTTTTTCTATGTATTTCTGCATGAAAAGCAATTTTTGCATGATTTAAAAGCTTATATAGCAATCAAGTTACTTCCTCATAAAAACATCTTTGGGGTATACAAATCTTTTTCGTGCCAGACCATTCTCGGAACTGCGACCTCCACCCACCACATAGAAAAAAAGTCCCTAAATCACTGATGATCATAAAGCGAGCCACTCCCGTAGCGTGGGATAGAATAGGATTTGCAGTTAAAATGTGAGCATATGTTCCATATTAAAGCATGCTCTTGCTGGCCCAGTACTTCACAAGTCTGCTTTAACTTCATCCATAACACGTCATCAACAATTATATCAAATATCTCAAAAGCATCATAAAACGTTCCAATGTATTTTTATCAATTTCATTTAAGTGGACCTACATTGTTCCTAACATATCCTCATATGGCATTGTTTCATTTACATAAAATCCCATAACATTCAGTATTTAACTTAATCCCATGCTATCAATTGTTTGAGTGGGACCCATTTAATGACCAGCTCTTCTGATTGTTGACAATATTCTACATCCTATGCCTTAACCCTTCCTGAACTGTTCACAAATGCAACATGTTACCTATTTGTAAGCTTGCAAGTTGCCTTCATTTTGCAGAAGGTAATGCTTGTCCAACTTTAGTGTCTGTACAGAAAGGGAATTTCATCGCCATCTGGATTATTTGGAGCTGGCTTCACCATTCTTTTGCCACATGGTATGAGAATTGCTGAGATTGTGTGTATTAAGCAATGCTCACTCTGCTATTTCTTCAACCTAGTGCTGCCATGTTATCTACAACAGCTGTGATGCTTCACAGGTGGGAGGCTCTAGTATGTGCTCTGCTGTCCAGGCTGGTTAATTCAGTGGAAATCAGAAGGCCAGGTGTCCACAGGAAGTAAATAATGTTTCTCCGGCAAACTGTCACCTCCAAATGTTGCTGTCGGGCCCAGATCTTACAGCACAACCATTTTCCTGTTGCCTAGCAGTTCCTTCTTCCACTGTCCTGCAGCACAGTCACAGTCCAGCTGTTGTGAGAGGATCATACTGTCTTCTGATTCTATTGGCTTGTGGGCCAGTGGGGATCCAGATTTCTAGTGGGTCAACTTAGCATCTGTATATTCGGCAGCTGCGGCCCAATGCATTGCCAAAGGGTACAATGCCAACTCTACGTAGATCTATATCAAGGTGTCTGTGGATCACAGAGGCAAGTCATGTGACCCGTTGTCTTCACTGCCAAACTCCCAGGAACTAATATAAAAAGGTAGAAGATCTTGAGAACAATAGGTTCTCTCCAACCATAAATGCAGATTTATCTACATGTTTGGAAACCCTCGAACCATTCAGCTCTTCTCCGTTACCCATCAATGTTCTTCTGGATGGCCCTCCAGCCTACAAAACGAAGCGAGGATCCTTAACATGCGGGAATATTTTGGCACAAAAAAGTACTCTTCTTACCATTTCTGACAATGGTGGTGAAGGCTTAGAAACTGGCAAGGCTGTGTTATTGTAACTTGGGCAGCATTAGGCAGATAGGGGCGGGGGGCCTTGAACATACTAAACCAAAGATCAAATAGGCGTCTATGGAAATTATTTACAATATAAAAATGCAGGCACCCTAAACTATCAAAACATCAATCTGGATCAGCTGCCCAAGGGGCCCGTTTCAGCCAGGAATCATAATAGCATATACAACTATTTGAAAATAGTTTTGTTTATAGATAAACTAACTAAAGATGAAGGAAGATACCAGCATAGCTTTTGTCTTCACACTTGAGATGTCTGTTTAGGTTAAAAATAAAAACTGCACTGTGGATTTTCCTGCACAGATCTGCCAGATTGCTTAAAAACCAAATCAAGACACCTGTTAAAACTCCTTCCTTAACAGAGGGTCCCATTTCTTCTATTTTTTTTATTTTTTTTTAAGTTCTCATCACCATCAGCTTTCACTGGCTCACAATCAACCGGGGGAATCTTTTGGCAGACCGATGAAGGTATGTAACGCTAAAGCCACTAAAACCAGAGGCTGCTCCACCTTTAAGTTGGTGTAGTCCTCGGACCTCCAGTCTCCCGTGCCATTTTAGGAAGCAGCTCCATTCTCTCCATCTTGCCCTGGGGTCACATTCCATATCTGTTTTACTTATATGTATAGATGCAGTAAGCCAGTCAGAAATAGAAGGTAGCTCCGTGGAAATACACTGCCGACAGATCTCCCTCCTGCCTAACAAAGTAAAGTAAAACATCAGATTCTTTGCATAAGTGCAATGCTAAACTAATTTCTGGATTCCATCCGAAAAAGATTGAAGCTTGCACTACCTTAATGTTGCGCCCAAGTATGCCAGGTAAGGACGCACTCCCTTCCAAAGCGCGGCTAATGATAGGCAAGAGGCAAAGATATAAAGCTCACATGCCTTTTCCAAGCCACACCTTTTGTACCTGGGTATTTCGTCTGAAAACTTTGCTAACTTCTCTGGGGTCGAGTATATCCTTTGTAGCGTGGAAACGTTTCATGACCACCAGCACCTGAATCCTGAGTCCCATTTCTTTGTGTATAGAATGTTTTCTCTACTAGTTATTCAAAGTCCATCTTGGGTGTTTTTTAACCACTCTGAAAGCCTGGTACTCCAAGTGTGCTGAGATGTATGTACTTTGATTCACGTGCCAACGGATGCCTGGCTACCCATATATCACAATTTGTTCCTAAAACAAGATTGTTTTAAATCAACTAGACATGTTCGTCTTGTTTGGTCAAGCAATGTTGGACACCATTTCAAGAAGAGACGCATGGCCTCAAATAGTGCTTTGTCCTCTCTGTTTCACTCCCTTCTCTCATGGCTGTCCCATCAAGTGCCTCCTCCCCACCATTTCAGGTAAGGGATGTGGATAACATTCCACTTATAGATGGGGTCTCGTTAAAATGTAGAAATGACTTAAGAATATATTTATTACTTAATTACATTTGTGTTGCCAGGTGGTATTTATTTTAACACGTTGAGTTATAATTTATGTTTCTATTTGAAAACGAATTAAGAAGAACTTGTGTTTTATATTGTGCTTTTTACCACACTTACGCTGTTTCTAAGCGCTGTAAATACCAGATGTTGTTATTAATCACTTTATGGTACTCAAGTTACCTACCATGGGTGATTGACACACGTGTGCTGTGGATTGATGTGATAACCCATCTCGTTGTGGGATCTTCTCCTGAAACATTTGCTCCATTGTCTGTTGTGGAATGTATTGTATGGAGTCCCCATCCACAGCACCTATAGAAAGCAAGAAACCTGCTGTTCCACAGTCTTGTTGCCGCACGTATTTGATCCATCTGTCTTTGTGGGTAATATTTTGGCAATGTGAAGACCTTGAGAGCCCGGCACCCAATACCTAGTTCATGACCGCTATAAGCTGAAAGGGACAATATTTATATTCCACTGCATCCTTTCACTTGTAGGTGAGTTGGGGATGATCCTATGAAATGGCATAACCTGATGCAGGTTTCAAACCCATTCCCCCTCACACCCGGCAGCAACTATGTAGTCCATCACAAAGCGGTCAGAGTCTGATGCCTCTAGCCTCGACCATGCCATGACCCTGTCGGCCACATTCCTCAAGGAAAAGCATGGAATACATAGCCCCTAGTTACGTTGCAGTGTTCGGTGCTGGTTCATACTGGGAGACATCTGAAGGGCAGACAAAGAGGCCAAACCCCTCAAACTACTATGGAAGACTGAGTGCCCACAACCAAGGCACACCAGTTAAACATTCCAGCAAACTCCTGCTTCAATCACTAACCAAGCAGGGGAAATCCCACATTGTGCATGAGAAGAGGGGTGCCAGAAACCCTCATTCCAATGTGCATATGGATTTAGGATTCCTAGGGGTTGTGGTGAGCTCCCCACTCTCCCTGCCTAATGGCGCCACTCATCTGGGTTTTTTGGCCGGGGGCAGTGCTACCAGCCTTTTTGCCACTGCAATGGGAACAATGGAAAACCACCACACAGAAAATGATGAACAGATTCTAGCTTCACCAAGAGTGAGTGGCAAGACTCTTCCAAAGTGTGCGGATGGAACTTACCACATATGCCACTGATGCTCTGTGGCAGGAACAGTATAATGCCATGACTTCTAATTCTGACATATGAAAGTCGTTGTGCCCTACACATACATGACTCCCTGCTCCCTCCCCACTTTCAGACTTGGAAGAATGTTGTGTTGTCTGTTCATCAAAATGACTCCTAGTACTCTCAATTCGGCAATTCATTTATACTTGGATTATGGTTTTGGCTCTCAATTGCTACTGCTCTCAGGTAATTTGGGACTATTTGTCTGTCAGTCACTCATAGAGCGTGGTGCTGGGCGCCACTGGCCCTAAATTAACAATACACATCAATATAATTCAGTAGTGGCTGGCAGGGAATGAGGGTGGAGGGGCGGGGGAAAGGAGGCAGTAGCGGGGGGACATAATTAAAAAAAAAACTTACCTCTTCCGACGGCTGTCTCTTCTCGCTTCTCCAGAGTCCAGGAACCAGGAAGCACCCAGGCTCCCCATAGTCAATCACTACGCTGCAATGCAGGATTGTAAATGGCTCCCCTAACCAATCACAATGCTGCAATGCTGCACTGTGATTGGTCTGAGCGCCATGGATCGGCGATCAGATGAGTACTGGGGGCCTGGGCATGTTCCCCACCTGTCTGTTTAATGCAGCCTGGTGGGGAACATGCTAAGTGCGCATGACTGTTTGGCCGGGCCCAGATGGCCGGCCAAGCAGTCCTGTGCACTTAGTGTGCACAAACCACTCTTCCCCCTGTGCCACCAACCCTAACCCAGCCCCTATCCTTAGAGTAGAGTGGCGCAAATTAGAGTGCAGTTGCATACAGTCGGGTGATTCAGAGTAGAGTGTCATAGAGTGCTATGGCATTAAGTGCAGTGGCATAGAGTAATGTAGATTAGAGTGGCGTAGAGTGGTACAGTGTAGAGTGTTGTAGAGTGCAGTGGCATAAAGTGCAATGGTGTAGGATGGTGCAGAGTAGAATATAGTAGAGTCCAGTGGCATAGAGTAGAGTGGTGCAGAGAAGAGTAGAGTGGCATAGAAAAGAGTGGTGTAGAGTGCAGTGGCGTAGAATAGAGTGGTGCAGAGTAGAGTGCAGCAGTGTAGAGTGGTTAAGAGTAGTGTGGCATAGAGTGCAGAGTAGAGTGCAGTGGTGTAGTGTAGAGTACAGAGGTGTAGATGGCAGTGGCAAAGAGTAGAGGTTAGGGGGTGGAAGGTGTTAGGAAAAAGAAGCAAAATGGCAGGAGGGTTGGTGGGAGGGACAGAGGTTACATGGGAGACTGACTAAAATGCAAGCACTCATCTAGGGTGACTGAGCACAAAAATATAAAGTAGACCCAAAAATGGGAGCAGTGGATGGACGTAAGTACTTGGTCCATGCTCCAGGGTAGGGCCAAACAAAAGAAGAGGACATGGCACCCATATTCTGTGACAAACCGGAGCAAAGTAAATGAGAGCGACGCTGAGGCTAACAAATGGTAAGCTAAGGGTGGGCTATAGGCCCACTTTATGTAAATAAAAGTCTCGCTGAGACAGCACACTTGGTGTTTAGGTGAAACCTAAAAGTCTCAGAAGGCATGCTCCTTTTTTCTAGGCCATGGATTCACTGAACTACAGAGCTCCTCCCCTCCATGGCATCCTTTGTCATTACCTGCATTGTCTGGAGGCAATATGCATAGCAGCAAAGGAGAGGTCGGAATGCTAATGCCCGTCTGAAGTCTTCCCTGCCACAGACAGAGTATCATTATCTGAGCTATTATCTCCTCTGTGATAATTGTTTGCATTTAATGAGTGCGTGCGTGCTATTTCGTTTTATTGCAGTTTTTTTACAATGGCCTCTGTCTGTTTCTTTTTTCTGCTCTCCATGTAATCACCTTTATTACGTACCAGGGAGGCACCGCTGTACACATAGCAGTTGTAACAAAATTTCAAAGATCGTGGCCTTGCATGTCAGACATTGGGGCATAACCAGTGGCAATTAAAGACAACACACAGAATGCATACAACATACAGACCTCTTAACTTCTACACAGGGCTTGGTGTATTATTGGTCCTTACAGGGATTGACGAGCCTTGTTTCTCTGTTCCTGGGTTGCAGCCTGAGGATGTGTATATCTGCAGGGGGTCTCAGCTGTGGGGGTTGGTTGAAGTGATGGATGTATGTGTGTGTGTTTTTATTTTATTTTTTATGGTTGCTTAACAAAAAAAGCAAAAATATGTTGACCCCTATTGGCACGTACTGTTGTCCTGTGTTATAAAGAGTTAAAATACAGACTCGCTTATTCATAAATACTATAACTCCGGATATATTATTTAAAATAATAATGAGTCGTCCATGGACTGGGGACCACAAAGCAGCCAGTACCCAAGAAAGGTCCATTCTTTCTCCTAAGCACGGAGGACGACTGACACTCACACACCCGGACATCTAAAATGAACATTGACACTGCACGAAAGGTTGACTTTCATATAGAATGCGTACCAGGGTTCACGAGACCAGGGAGTTTATTTTGGGCAGTATAAATAAAGATTTGTGTTTAGAAGCTTTGCTGAAAGTCAATCGTAACGACCTCATGGGTAAAACAGACATTTGAGTTGATTGTTGAGATTAGATGCACTTGTATCTTCATTGATTTCACAAGTGTTTTCCTTCTTAAGTACATTATGTTAATTCTGAAAGCTTGATGTGTTATTATTTTGAACATGCTTTGATTACAAGTCTACATTTTCTTTATGCAGCTAGTAAGAACTGTAAAAATGTTATTACAGTCCCCTACTTCCGCCAACATGTACTGTACTGGGGGGATTGTTATTTGATCTGGCTTCCACGCCCACTCCCAGTGTGGCCTAGGGCGGCAGGGTCTCACGACCCAAAGACGTTTCCTTCTGATTTGTCTTCTCTGACATGCTGAATTGCAGAGGATTAGATAATCTGACTACTGCACAAATGGCCTTTTTGCAAGGCCCCCTTCAATCCAGATATTGCTGGTAACAGGAGTTACTGCCTGAATAGGTATAACAAGACCCACAATAACTCATTGGATCGATAGTGGTTCAGGTTCAAAAACACTTTATTCGGATAACATCGGATCCATAAAAGCACAAAAACACAACAACAGACAAGTAAAAAAATTTACAAATTAGAGAGTCATGATAGAATAAAACCATAGCAGCATACAGTATACAGTGGTCATAAAATTCATAGAAGGTCATTATAAGGGCTCAAGGGTTAGAAATCATTTGACATGCTCGAACTGCAATTCTCAAAACAGTGCCTGTGTGAAATGCCAACTCCTCATTGTCCAGGGTAAGTCATTTTAAATAAGCGATTCCAAAACTAATAGGCATGTGCTTTTTAAAATACGGAGTTGAAAGCCACTTAATATGCTTTAGATAGTATTTACAAAAAAAGTGCAAAATAGTTTGACCACTCTGGCCATCACACGAACAAGGGGTACAATCAAGGCCAGGGTGGTAGCCAAGGGGAAAACATAATGCAAATTTGATGGTTCCAGCCCTTAGACGAAACAGGAGGCTCCTCCCAATGGCTCATTGGCATGGTGATATAATTGACCAGCGAGTGTGGAGGATTTGCAATGGCCATGTAGCTGTGGACAAGGGATTTTTTAGATTCCTTTCGAACCATTCTGCTCTATATAACGAATAGAGTGCACTTCTATGCTCACTTTTATTTGCGGCCATAGCTTATTAATGCTACAAAGGCTCCGATGCACCCCTGAGAGCCATGGTATATCTTTCCCTTTTGCACATCCTATACAGTCGCCAATGATCTCTCTTGTTCGGGATGCGGCTGGGTTTTTCCAGACCGATAGCCAGAAAAGGGCAGGGTGGGCCCTAATAAAATCTTCAGTAAAATGTAGGTTAAGTTCCTTGTGACAGGTGTGTAAAAAAGGACAGAACGACAGTGGAACCTTCTAATTAACAGCACCTAGCCTGTATTTTTACACTCCTTTCGCAGTGTCCCTTCTATATTATGTGGGATCTGTGTGCACACTGAGTAGTACCACCATCACAGTACTTGTTCCAACAGGAACTTAACAATTCAAAACCAAAGCACAGGTGCACCACTCAAACAAAATTTATCAAAAAAGGACAATCTTAACGTCCATGTCTAGTAAGAAGAGTTCTTGAATTCATTCTTTATTCTTTCTCTTTTAATGTTTCATTTTCATTTCATCACAGAACAGCCGATGCGTTTCGTCCCCTTGGAGGACTTCTTCAGGTCTGTTAGATATAAACACATAAAATATACAGATATAAAAACATGACTTACAACAGATAAGAAGGACAACAATTTTTACATAAAGGCATGTGGGCTAACTTGATGCACACATGCACATCAAAAGACAGACCAACAAATTAATAGACAACCATAAAAACTCCTATTTACATCATGCAGACAATACAAAAAACTTGGTGAGTACCAAAAAAGGGGGGATTTAATCCAACAGGTCCCAGCCGGCACCAAATTTGACCAAGAAGACCCTCATTTTTTCAAATCTCCGATATCATCATATTACTATACCTTGTTATATCGATATATTGTAATACATTATTGATAAGTGCAAGAAGAAAGAAACAAAATGAAATTAGTTTGCCCTTAAGGGGCTTTAAAATGAGAGGGAATAAAAAAGAAGAAAGAAAGCAAGGAGAGAAAGGAGAGAGAGGAAAAGGAGGCAAACAACCAGGAATATAATGAGAAGAAAGAAACATATCATCGTAAAACTATCGAGGTGATAGTAAATTTACAAATAAGAATACAAAATGCAGAAGTTGGAGGGAATAGAGAGAAGAATATAAGTTCAA
Organism: Triturus cristatus; assembly: GCF_964204655.1. Lineage (NCBI taxonomy): Eukaryota > Metazoa > Chordata > Amphibia > Caudata > Salamandridae > Triturus > Triturus cristatus. The sequence continues at coordinate 1,216,556,366 of NC_140591.1, forward strand.
TAGCTCAATCACCAGAGTCATACCCCCATATATCAAGAGGTGGACAAGGAAAGTGGCAAAAGAATATATTGCATTATATCAAAGGAAAAGTTGATGTAAACAGCGACCAGTGGTATACTCACCAGTAGAAGTAGGTGGAGTCAAACTCTCTCCACACGGTTTATTACGGTTCTGGGATTCCCTTAAAGAAAGCTTTTCCCATCCAATAGAATCTACAATGTGAAGAACAGAAGTCAAGGGTGGTACGCAGATGTAGCGTCAGCTAGATTTAAAATTAACGTAGCAAATCCCATGTACCGTACACTTACATTGTATTTGGTAGTAACGTCGTATTTAAAAAGAAGTGACGATCACTCAAAGAGTAGATAAAATAGGTCCCACTTTGATAATGTCCAGCTCTGCCACTATATATATTAGACATGTTTAATATCAATCCTGTACACGATATTCTACAATTAAAGAAGAAATAGGCATAAGCTAAGGTGAGATGAAGTGAGATATCTAACATGCCCTTCCCATAGGAACATGGCAGCAACCTTTCTTATCAGGTTCTAATTGGAGAGAATTGTGATCTAATCAAATCTTGCATACTATAATTACCCTACTGTTAAGGAACATACCATGCACATATGTCACATCAAGGTTTGATGGGAAAGCAATTGTGACAGGTGTATTGGGGTGTGGAGATTGGGATGCCTAATAACTTCCTGCAAAATCTATTCTCTTCCTGTTGGATGCAGGTGCTGTTGGCGAAATCCAAAACCTCAGCTCCGTACGTAGCTGTTGGCACACATTGGGATCTGAAAATGTTTAAAATGGCTAAAATGGCACCTGTTCTCTTCGGGCGTGGGAGGCTAAGAATTGAGTTGGAGGCCTTTGAGAGCTTGCTCCTGGAGTGAGCCAATGCTCACTCCAGGAGCCGTTCGCAGCAAAGACCACCCCAAGATGAGGGAAGGTACTGGTGCTCATCCGCTTCTGGCTGTCCGCAAATATAGAGCTAAGTTGACGTTTCTTTGTACCACACGACATTATAAAAGACTTTTTTAAAATTAGTACGTAAGTCTAAACTGCCCATGTAGTTAGCAAAGCCCTGCACTAACGTACGTAGGGAATTCGTGGTGCGGCCCATGAGGACCGCATCGTCCGCGTAGAGTAGTACGGGCAAAATTTGCCAATATGTTTTTGGACGTCTTGGGTTAATGATTTTAAGATTTTATTCAGTCCATTGATGTAGATAATGAAGAGAAGGGGGGCCAGAACGCAACCCTGCCTGACCCCCCCTGCCTACATCAATGGCTTCAGTAACCTCTGCCCCGCAGCCAATCCTCACCCGGGCTTTGAGATCTGTATGCAGGTGTGCTAAGAAATACACCAGGTTCTCATCCAATCCACAGGTCAAAAGGATAGACCTGAGCTTTGACCTATTAACAAGGTCAAAAGCTGAACTTAAATCCATAAAGGCCAAGTAGATTAGGAAAGCCTGTGCGATGGTGTATTTGCCCATGATTAGATTAAGATTAAGACATTGATCTTTGGTGCCCACCTTGCTTCAAAAGCCCAGTTGACAGGGGTCTAAAATTCAATTTTCCTCGGACCACTCTAAAATCGTATTGTATAGGACTCTAACTAAGATTTTTAAAGTATTATCAATTAGGGAGATTGGCCTGTAACAAATAGGTTGGGAGCGATCCCCTTTTTTAAAAATCGGGACAATGATGCTTGTGGACCAGGTGCTGGGTAGCGGAGCATTCATTAGATTATTAAAAACATTTAAAAATAGGGGCGGCCAGAAATCTGGCTTATGTTTGATGAGATCAATGGCTGGACCATCTGATCCAAGGGCTTTGTTGCCCACACTCTGATGGATCGCTTCTCCACCTCAGATACCGCCATCTGTATTCTGGTTAGTGGCCCCGGCTCAAAATGATCGGTCTCTAGTGTGGGTGCAGCATAAATTTATGTAAAGTGCTTTTCCCAGGACTTACTCGCAATGATACAGCTGATGGGGGTAAGAAACTGCCCCATAGAACTCAAATCCCTCACAGCAGACCAAAATGTGTCACATTTTTTGGTGTCTGCCGCTATCACTTATGCCTCCCAGTTTTTTTTTTTAATTTCCCCTTTCCTACTGGCAGTCGCAGTTTTATACCTCTGCCTAGCAGATTTCACTTCGGAAATACACCTTGAATCAGATGATAAGGCTCTGCGCAATTGATTGTTGGCCTCAGAGCACTCGTGATCGAACCATCTAGGGTCATACTTCACACGTGAGGTGGGTTTTGACAAAATAATTTTTATCGCTGAGCAAAGTTTATTAAAATTGTGAGCGGCATCAGGGAGTGGGTCTTGGTTTGATAAAATATGAGTTTATAAGATGCATGCTTTCCTTAACCACCATCTGGAACAACTCATTATTGTCTACTCCCCTCCATATTAATCTCAAACTATCGGTGGAAGGTATTAGGCCCCGCATTCAGAAATGAACATGGGCCGTGGGGCTAGACTCAACCCAAATCTAATGGGATTGTAATCCCCCTGGCTCATGGCAATAACCTCAGCTTCCATTAGATGGTCGGCGAGGTGGGGGGATGTAAAGAAAAAATCTATGGTGGAGGAACACCCCTTTCCTCTAAATGTTGGCACAGGGTGATTTTTTGTGATTTGCTCCAACGATGTCCATGACATCAGTAAGATTATGTAAACTCAAGAACGTGGCCAACTCAAAGCCCCTACGACAGGTAGAGCTAGGGTTGCAAGACCCTGAGCTGTTTAGTCTGTCCATTAGTTTCGCGTTAAAATCACTCCCCAACAGAATACCGGTAATTTTTGCTGATTCTTGCTGAGAATCAAGGTGGGCGATGAAATCAAAAAGCATAATAAAATTACCATTAGGGATAGTTAAAATCATTGTTAAAAAAATTAATCCGGTAAAAAGAGACTCTTCCTTTATATAGTATAACTTGGAAGTTGCGGCTATTAGTGGGCAGGACCTTGATGCTGCCCCAGAAGCAATGTTGATCCCAATAAAGAAGCCCCCGAGGGGCGACCAAATTTGGAGCTGGGAACTAAAATGTTATAACAGTGAAACCCATTAACATATAGATTTTGGGTAGCCCAGGTCTCCTGGAACATAACTATATCCTGAACCTTTACCAGGCGTAGCCAGTCCTGGTCACCAAGCCTCTTTTGAAGGCCGGCTATGTTTCAGCTCAAAATACTTAAGTCTGTATCGACCTTAGCTTTAGGTGTGGTTAGCTGATTGTCAGGCATATCAGTCGGAGGGGAGGGGAGGGGTCAAGATCCTGGAGATTATCCAAAGGGCGATGACAATTTTCCACTAGGGATATTTATCAATCCTGTGTGTCCAAGTCTGACAATGCCTGAAATCTATTGGATACGGGGATTGAATTAAACACATGGTCTGTGGCCCTAAGTTGGGGTTTGTAAAAATAACCCAAAGGGAGCGCACAAATTCTTGAACTTTGGATAAATGTTTGTTCACAAAAGCTCAAAATACGATGAACCAAATAATGCCTGCGGAAGTTGATCACAATACAGTCCCCATCAATGTTTTTGTTTTTGGGAGATTGCCAACCCACCCAACTCGACGAACCATGAGGATCTCATTCATGCAGGATGTGTGGAACCCTTTGTGATTAGTTAGCCAGTCCACAGTCTTGTTGCGGAGATCAGCCCAAGATTCCCTCTGACCCTCTAATAGTGCAGGAACACCAGCCAGGACCAATACGTAAGGGCAGGTGGCTGGGGGCAGTTTTAAAAAATCTGCGTTGGGGCTCGGGCATTTGCTCCTCGTACTGTCTGTTATATTCCGACTTAGGGCAGAGGATGTGGACGGTGTATTGCCAGAAACTGAACGTTCAACTGACCGCTGCATAGGCCCAGAGTTCTCATAATAGGCTCCCCATGTGGGTCTTGTAAGTTCCCATGCTCAGTACTAAATTTCAGCGTGAGGGGTACTTTGGATTTGTGGCAGATAGTGGAGGGTTGGCAGATGTAGGTCCATGCATATTTGAGGTTGACGGGTTGGGTCTGGGGTTGGAGTCTGCCGAAGTTGGAAAGCCCGCCCCCACAGTATTGTCCGGTTTTGGGGTGTCATTGATACCACAGCGGTTTAAAATGTCCATGGCAGTGACCAGATGTTCTACTTGTTCCTGAAGGGGGGTGACATTCCTATCAAGCAGTTCTTTAAAGTGGGCTAATGCTTTCCCCAATGCTTTTTCCAAGATGCTCTCAACAGCAGTAGCAAATACGACATCCCCAGTAATATCTTTAATTGTTGCAAGTGAGGCAGTATCGGTCTGTGTACTAGCATGGTTAGTTCGTGACATGACATGGTTCTCTGCGTTGGTCGTAAGGTTGACAGATCTGGGGCCTTTTATGCTTTTGGATTTTTGGGTGGCAGCACCCCTTTTCCGTTTAACAGGTGGTTTAACAGGTGGTGCTCTCGCCTTAGACTCATCGTGGGGTTTAGCAACCCGTCCTCTAGTGGTTATGCTGGGCCCATTAGGGGTTGTCGTTAGTTCTGCATCCGGGCTTACCAGGGGGGAATTCTAGGACACAGTTGGAGGCGTTGAGGGAAAAAGCAATTGGGGACTGACATCTGGATTGGAAAGACCAAAGACAAGCGTTTATGTAGTGTGCTGGGGTCTAAAGAGAGTCTTCTTTCAGTCATTTCTATTTCATGGGTTAGAAGTGATTCAGCTCTCACGATAAAAGCATCTAGGGTCCCTGCTACCCCTTTGCACTTACTCATGGTGAAATTTATATGTAGGTAGAACCAGGTATAACACTAATGCGGTTTAAAGACTGGAATATAGGTGAGCGCAACAGTACCTGAGGGTTGAATAAGATGCTCTTTTGCTGGTGACCGGGTATCAGATGTCAGAAGGTGGGCCCAGCCCAGCCTGTTCCGGGCTCTGACAGGCGTGGACGGGCCCGCCCTTGGCCCGGGCACGCCCGCGTGCGTCCCGCGCTGCGAGAAGCCCTGGCCGCTTTTGTGCACCTCCCGGTGCAGAAACAGGATGCTGGCGCCTCCCCCGGCGCTTGTGGTGCTGATGCAGTGCGGAAACCTGGGTAACGGGAATCGAGACGAAAACCCCTTACCCAATATTTTATTCTCCCTTCGTCACAGACCAAATATCACATTAACACATTCACTCGTACAATCGTTTGGTGGGGCCCATAACACCAACATTCACACTCCACTTTTTACTGGCCTGTACTTCCAGGAGGAATAACTGTTTCCAAGCACTGACATGAAAGGAATACCTTATAACCTATAATAAGAGAACTTAATTTCACTAATACCCTTATTACTACACATCTTAACTTCAAGATACTCCTTTCACGTAGTCGACAGATCAAATTAGTTGTATTTGGTATTAAGTGATTTAATCCAGCTAAACATTCTAAAATTCCTCATCTGTTTCCTTTCAATAAATGACCAAACACGTTTTCTTGTTAATCAATATTTTCGTTTATCTAAATAATGCAAAATTTAATGAATCGTTAGTCAAACCACAGAACCTCATATTTACCTAATCTGGCTATTAGTTGTCCTCTAAGTCAATCAAGTCGTCATGTAGCACGCTACAGTCCCAAAGATTTGGTCGAGACCATAAGCGTGTACGCATCAATCAATGCCCATCAATTCAAAGAGTCTTCAGTTCATAGGAAATTGGGCAGCAATTCAGTCTGTCAAAGATTCAGGGAAACAGCTGTCCTGGAAGGTCACCATCCTCTCCGTCAGCATAACGTCAGGAAAAGAAAGGTTCGCACAACTCACTATTCTACCATCATTTTACAATGAAATTAATGTCAAAATGTAACGAAAGTCAGTTTTGGGCACTTCTGATTGGTTGGTTGGGGTCGTCCGGTGAAGTTTCTCAGAGTTCGTAAGGTTAGTTCATCGCACTTGCTAGTTCCGGATTTCATAGCTGTCCTTTGTTTAAAGTTCTGGCAGTCATCCATCGCGACCTTGTATTGGTACAGAGAGTGTAGGTCATCTTGAGGCCACTTGTACAGGAGCCTGGGACATGTGGACTTGGTCTGAAACCTAGTGGAATGGTAGCTGTATCGTCGTATGTGTAGGTCGGCCATCTTGTCTTAGGCCCAATCAGTCAACTTAAGCGAAACAAACACAAAACGTAATTAAAACATAGAAATAACGAATACAATGTTAAACCCTCACTAATTCCCCTATGTGTATGTAATTATCTAGCATAATAGCGACATTTAAAGCGTTCATATTCACCCAATGATGTCATCTGGTGCAACATACAATAACGTCACAAAAGCAACATATATCATGCAATATTCTATTTTTTTAGTATTAGTATGCGTACGTATATTAGTTTAAAAATTATTTTAGCCATGCAAAATGCAAATCCCACGTGCAATTCATACATTAGTAAGGTTGATTAAGTATCACTCAAAACACATTAATATTATTACAATTAATAGATTATTCTAATTAGTATTAACATGCAGAAATGGGGGGGTATACAACATTTTGTACTACCCGCTCCATCAGTGCAGGGTAATGGAGTCCCCACTTCAGCAGGGAAGCCCTGGCTGCTTTTTTGCGCCTCCCAACGCAAAAACAGGATGCTGGCGCCACCCCCGGCGCTTGTGGTGCAGGGTAATGGAGTCCCCACTTCAGGAGTTGGCGGCTGGTGGCAAGGGAAATACAAAACACGGGATCTATAGTGTTTCACCCAGAGAGGACTCCTGCTAAAGGCAGGTAGAGTTTAAGAGTGATGTACTGGGATAAAATTCATAATTATCGGGGGAATCGGGACCAGCGTTACAGATTCTCCTGCAATGGGACACTCTGGAATGCATTTGTAGTCACTGGTAACTCTGCCTTGAAGGTACCGATCCCCCTAGAGTTTCTAATTTTCGGAGCGACTCTACAATAAGTAACAAAAAATGCCCCCCCCCAAAAAAAAGAATAGAGATCAACCAGGAAATGGGAGGATAAAGGGGGCACAAAAACAGATGACGATAAAAAGCACAGGAGCAGTGGAGTGTGGATGGGAAGAGGACCTAGGAAGGGTTACAGGTATTTGGGCATATGAATGATAATAGGGCAAGAGTATGGGTAGAGTTAATAGAATGGGTGTATGGGTTTTAGTTCATATGCATTGGCAGTGGTATTAGATTATAGGTAAGGGTAGATAAATTAGGGTACAGGTAGGAATAGCTGTACTAGGGTAAGGTACGCATAATCCTACTGGATATATGTAGGTGTAGAGAGACTACAGTTATATGCAGGGCTACAGGGCATAGGGTATAGGTAGGGAATAAGTAATAGGGTGGAGAAGAGAACTAAACTAAAAAATAAAAGCTTAGTTGAGGTAGAAAGGGAAGAGGATCCACCTTGGGTTTGGAAAGGGGGGTTAAGTGGGGAGAGAGAAAGAAGAAGAGGATTATGGTGGGTCCCTACATCAATCAAGACGCAAAGGATAGGCAGGAGGATGATGCAGGGTTCGGGAGTTTCTTCCCACAAAATACAAATAAAAGATCTATGTGATCCTGGAAAACATATAACTGCAGGATTTGTTCTTTTTTCATGCATCTATATTGACTTTTTTAATTAACATCAGAGGAACAGAAGAGGCCTCTGGTGTCTAACCAGCAGCTCAAATTAATGGCACACAACATATGACATGGATGGATACATTCAGGATAACTCATTTGGGTTATGCACAAAAATAGAGAGTTTACGTTTTTTATCAAAGTAAATGAAGCAACTTTACACGCTCCAATTTATACCTTTGAAAACACTCATACCTGTTCATTAATTATCCAACTAAACACATGCTTGACAATCATTACAACAGTTGTACGTTACCCCATCTTAATAGATCAATATTATTTGTAAAGCATACTTATTTTTATGGTGGATTGCCATCATGTGTTTAAAGTGAATATGCCTCTTCACTCCGCATACCATTATCCCGCATGCTGTCACAACGCGGTCGTTACAACGACCGCGTTGTGACAACGCATACCATTACCCCGCAAGTCGTTACAATGACTTGCGGAGGGGGGGCGCTGGATGTTGGAATAGTAAAATTTACTATTCCAACTCCAGCCTGTGTGGACTGTAGGGAAGGTGTTGGATTTTAAATCCAACACCTTCTCCCCCCTCCGCAAGTCGTTGTAAAGACTTGCGGAGTAATAGTATGCGGAATTACAACGCGGTCGTTGTTACGACCCCGTTGTGACAGCATACGGGGTCACCGATGCGGGGTGAAGGTAGTTTACCGTTTAAAGTAGTGTACTAAAAGTATAATACTCATTGCAATCATAATAATTATATCCATGAAGGTAGTACATAGAAGATTTTTGTAAATAAATATTACATAAGCAATGAGCAATGCTACATTGAAGATAAAGCTGTAGGAAATGGGTGAAATGGCGGTTCAATGCGTCAGTTATTTGAATCCTTTAGAAATCAATTATTATGCAAAATAGGCATCAACTATACATGTGATTTAATTCCTTAACTTGAACCATCACAAGGTGGTTCGTTTCCCACTCACAATGGACAATTAAAAATACAAAAACTAGAGATTGATGCATCAGTTTCTCTTGTTTATGAGTTTAAAAAAGATGTAATAAGATCTCCAGGCACTTTCATCCTTTAACTAATAATAATTCTGCTTTCCTGCTACCTCTGATGGAGCCCTAGATTATCTCTACACTCATCACCGGTCAGTTCATAGAGACTAATCATCTTGGGACAGTGGTCTTCACATGTTTTGCTCTGATCCCTCCTATGCAAATGTTTTCAGTTTGGGCCTTCCTCAAATTTTAATAGCAAAGATTGAGAGGGGGGGTGGGGGTAGAGATGAGCACAGTCGGCAGGGCTTAGGAAATCATTTCAGGGGTTCTTTTTCTGTAGCTCATAATCCACACTACATGTGGAATTTATTAAAGTGGAAATGTATCAAACACAATCAGAATTTAATGGGAAAAACACTGCTTGCCATAACCGAGGTGAGTTCCTCACACTTCTGGGCCCCTGTGCAACTGCACCTCATGCACTAATGCACTAACTAAGCTGCGGCTCTGCATAGCAGGCTGTCTCTTTTAGAACATTCTCACATTTCCAACCATGCCTGGCCATCACTCAAATCTAGAAACAGTCTGTCTGCCCCTTTTTGAAAAACATGTGCTCCCACATGTTGATCCCGTCTTTGCAGCAAGGGCGCTCTCAAACCTAATGCAAGCCCCTTTTATAGAGACATAACTGTGATGCAGTGGGGCCCGCACACTGCTGTGCCCCAGGGACCTACCACCTGCTTCAATAATTATAGCTACAATCTTGAGAAATTGGCTGTCTTCTCTGCCCTTTGTTAAAAGAAAAATGGGCCCTCATCTTGCCCAATTGCCCCGCCTATCCATAAGGCTCAAAGTAAAGTGCCTCTTTTACTTTTAGTTTGCCCATGGGCCATTGCTCTGCAGCCAAAGGAATGCTGACATGGGATTTTTCATACTCCCTAAGCTTCTGTGCTAGTACTATTCTGGGGCCTTTGAAGGGCCCTGGTTTCATGGCAAAGTTGGGGCAATTTTGTCAGCATGCGCCTGTTGGATTCTGAAGGGGTGGAGCTCCAGGACGAGGCAACCAGGCATTTTGTGTTCTTCTCAGCCTTGTTCTCACTTGTCGTGCTCTTGTCCATCATTGTGTGCGTTATACAGGGATGGTTGATTCATGTATATTAATTGCAACTATTGCAACATTTTGAGTGGAGCAATTATTACATAGAGCTGTTTGTTTTTGATGGAATATTACATTTTATTGTAATCATTTATTTGAGAGTTTCCATTTTGTTGGGCTGCCCTAGGTAATTTTCTTGTACGGCCAATAGATCATAGATATTTTATCAATTTTGGCTTTAATAGAATCTTTGCATTGTTGTTGCTGCTTTACTGGTGTACTATCAACATGTAGTTGAATCATGGCGCACTTTGGGTATATATTTGTGCAGTCAGTGCCGTACTGGCAGTGAGAGGATGGCAGGTATGCCGGGCAGGCATTTCCTCTTCTCTTCCACTCCTCCTACTTGCTTGCCATATGCTCCTCTACCATTTAGAAAAATATATGGGTGTGCGTGTGTGTAAAGGGGATAGTTTTTCTTTGTCCTTTATTGTGTGCAATGTCCTTTTGTGTGCAATGTGCTCATCCATCATTTTGAAAAAACAGTGTGTGCATGCTAGGCTGCCACTTTCTTAGTCCTCCATGCCTCCTCCTTGTCTGCCCATTGCTCATTCCCCATTGTGTGACAATAATGTGAATGTGTTAGGCAGCTGTTTTGTCTTTGTCCTCCATGTCACCTACTTGCTTGTTGCCAACAAGGTATGCAATGCACCTGCTGCACCCTTTCTATGCAGGAACATATTGGAATCCCCTCTGGATCAATGGTACAACTGCTAGCACCAAAGTAGATGTCTCTCAGTACTGCAGTGACCCATCATATGAAAGTCATGGAGTGGACCTCTGAGCCACACCATGTGAGGGAAAATCAAGGTGCCAGAAATCCTAATTGGCAGTGAGTAAGATGAACAAGCAATTGTTCTTGTTGCATGCGGAACACAGGAAGTTAAAATCATCTCTATTCAAGCTGCTTCATTAAACAAGGTTTTTGTGACAGCCACTACTGCAAGAATACATCTACAGCTATGCAGAGAATGGGAGGTAGGAGCTGCTTGGGATCTTGCGAGGGAATCGTGTCCTCCTGAATAGAACTGGTAACATCCCCCGTCTTTCGAAGAGTAAACTAGAGAGACTTGTTTGTAGTGCTTCTCTGTGGAATGCCAAGGCAAAGTGTTTGCTGGGAGCTGGTTTTACTTTAAAAGCTCAGTGGCCCAGAGTTTGAAGAACATCGGTGAAGAGGGAAGCAGAATAGAGCATTACACGGATAAGGCAGTGTCCCACCACTAACTCCGTCCATCCACTCATAATTCCAAAAACAGTAGCAACAACTCTCACTGTAGTCCCAAACCATCCTAAAACAAAGCAAACCCAGTCTTGCTCTACCACAAGGTCTTCTGGGTATATCTTTATATTGAAATCTATTTTCCTGTTTGGGACTTCTTTACAGTTAGGCTGAATGAGGAGCACATTGCAGGCTGCATAATGTGCCACAAGTAAGTGCATCCTGGGAAGCCAGGTGGCGATCATGGTACCCGGGAGCTTGATGGTCCTCATGAAAAATGAACATCTGATCGTATGGAACAACAGCTGAAAAGATGAATATTGCTTAGCCGAAGACCCCAAAACTGTTAGAAAGAGATGATGATGACGATAATGTCAGGATAGGCAGCACTCCCGCTCATAGCGTGGGATCAGCACCAGTAGCAGCCTCTGTTTAGCGCAAGGAAAACAGAGGTATCACGGTTAATCCAAAGCATCGAAACTCACTATTACATGGAAGTCACTCGGGTGGGATAGTCACCAAAAAATATAAACTACTTTTACAACTTTCTTCTTCAAGGATGCTCTCTACCACCTAACCCTTAATCTGGTCCATATAAACAATGGAAAATTGGTCAAAATATTAGTGCTTGACCTCCTCAACTCTTCTTTATACGAAGGATAGGCGTTCTGGAATTTGTGAAGGCCCATTGTCCAAAGTAAGATTTTTCAAGCTCAACTATTTCTCAAATGCTGCTATGCCACAACTGCTGGGATTGGTTGCTGAAGGAATAATGGAGAGGGCTGTGCCGTCCATTCATCTCACTAGAAACATGGGGACCAGTTGTAAAGCTACAGACTATATGTGCATCACTGCACACTAATTTACAATCAAAGGCATTAGGAGAAGGATGTCAGGAGATGATACCAATCTGGTACCACCAGTTCACAGCTTTGTCTTCCTATACTGAGCCTTTAAAAGCATTTGTTGGCATGCAACATTTGCAGTGTCTTTCATAGCAAAAGCGTGCACACATTCCAACCTCCTGAAAGAACTCAATGCCAAAGTCTACAAATGGGTTGTATCCAGGAGGTTCAAGATCTGATTTGTTGCCACTGAAAAAGACAGTAACATTATCAAAGCCACATTAGGGGGAGGATACGGAGTGCTTAATTTGTGCCATTGGTTTCCAGTGCTTAGTACTGGCCCTTATTTAACAGGGCCGAGTCTATAGCATTTTTCCCCTTGGGGGATGAGCCAAGTAATTATTAAAAATAACTGTACCCCGTGACCCCCCCCTGACATATCAGTACTCCTTCCTCTTGATAGCTATTTGAAGGTCTGATGTAGAGTCCCCCGGACGTAGCCTGACCCACACTTTTTGCCCTTATGCCTCGCCTTTTGTTTTTAGTTGTTATTTATGTTAAACCTATGTATCCTGCTTCCTTAGGACTATCCGGAGCCATGTACGGGGCTGGGCCCCGGGAGTCGACTACTGCCTTAACAACTGTGTGATCCTTTCTGAATCTAGCGGCCGGCCCTGGTGGTTGTAGGCCCATGCTTGTAATTGATTTATTGTTTAATAAAATTTTCAAAAATAAAAAAAATAAATAAAAAAAAAATAAAGAAGAATTGTCGTGCAATCAAAAAAAAATAAATAAATAAATAACTGTACCTGTCCTGATCTCCTTCGGTTCGGATGTCTCCAGAGGATGGCCCACCCAGGTCCAGCCATGATGACTGCATCACATTAGTGATGTCAGTAGTGCACACCTGCCTTTCACCAAGGAGCATGTCATTCCCATTGGATGATTACGGTTGAGTGCGGGCTGATGGCTGAGCTGGGGCGTGGCACACTGGGAAAGTTCAGGCCTCAGGACAAACTTAATGCATCTTCGGAGTAAACTAAAAGTGTGTGGCATACTTTTTTGACAGCTCGCACGCACTGAGCTTAATCCAGCGGAACCAGGCCATACATAATTCACTCTGCCTTTTGCATGCTCATCGCCTGAGCCCACCACGATGTGCAGTCCTGTTCAGAATCAGCCTGTTGGATTTTATTTGGCTAATTTGAAAGAGTGTGCGTTTCAGAGAATCTTGCTGGCACTTTTTGCTTCTGTCCCACATTTTCTCCGGCAGCTTTGCCTTCTTCGCCCTCGCTATGGACCTGCAGAAGTTTGACGCTAATATTTTCCTGGTGCAGGTGATCTTCAGAGTAGTGGAGCTTCCATTGCGAGGTTGGGCTTCTTCAGCATGAGCCCCCTAGGCCGTCACTTCACCCAGCCGTTCACCCTCATTTTAGCCAGTCAGCTTGTCTTGTCTAGTTTGGCTGTTCCCAAAGGTAAGCTAATTTTATAATTCATTTTGAAACTCACCATCCAGAACTTTTTCCTCCTTCCCAACTCTTCCAGGGTATCGTTTTTATTAACCCCCTTCTGATACAACAGTCGAGTCAGGGCCTCCGAGTTTTCAGTTTACGTCTATGTACCATTTTGATGTTTGCAGTTTGTGTGCGATGTGTAAACATAAATAAAAGTCATCACTCACTTAGTGAGTGGCTTATTCTGTGTATCTCCAAAGTTGTTATTTTGAGAAATGATCTACATTATTGTGTAAAAGGGACAAAAACATTAGCAAGGCTTGCGATTAGGTCATCTCTAATGCTTGAGAATGCATTCCTCTGCCTATAAGTGCAGATTAATCCACTGCCTGGCAGTGCCTTTACGTGCCAGCATCTTTAGGCTGCTTGTGATCTGACATCTTAGTGGATGGATTCCAACAATCTTTAATACGCTGCCACCTGCAGCGTCTGGGTGCGTTTCTTTCGCTTGTGATTGAGAGTGGAGGGATCTCCAGCGCCTACGAGTGCAGCCACCTTTGCTACGTGAGACAGCAGTCCTCTCTGGTGCCTTTGAGCGCCGCTTCTAATATACCTGGAAGTGCAGCCCTAGTGAGTTCCTGATATTGCTCCCGTCATTAATTTCAGACAGTGCAACTACTCTTTCTAGTGCCTGCAATTACTGCCATCTCTACTGTATGGCAATGTTTGGCTTTTCGCATGCTTCTCCATTTCAGTGAAACCCACTGTTGTTCTATAGATAGTTTTATATGCGTTAACTCTGGGCAGTGGCACATTATGGGTATATATGAATGTATGTAATAGTGGTGTGTAGCTTGAACCTAGTTGGGAAGTTGGTCCATGAGCAGGACAGAAAGGTAGATTACATAAGCTTTCTCAGTGCTTAATTTGAACTGGCTGTTGCGGGTAGGGCGCACCAGCACTTATTTTTGGGGACCACTACCTATTTATCTTCATCAAACTTTCACCCATAGAAGAGAAGGAGAGCTCGAAAAGGGGAAAGAAAGAGGAAGAGAAAGATGGAAAAACAGTGACAAAGGAAGAAAGAAGTTACAAAAAATAACATGCACGTGTTAAGGGAAGTGGGTGTCTGGTGGTGGATGAAATAGGCATGATATGGAATCAAGAGTACGCAGCATTGATATGTGGCATCCCAGATATTCATGCTGCCGCCCACAGGCTTTTGAGCAAAACTTTGAGCACCTGTACTTACTGATTTACAAATTAAGCACTATGGATATCTCCCTTTAAAATCACTTTTACAGGAGTTTCCACTTTGTTTTAACTCCATGTTATACTTACAGCAACGACTGTTTGAGCAGTTCAAGTCTGTAAATGTTTATGTGCTGCAGAGAGGAGGAGATTATGCTGCCAAAGCCATGTCATGGAATGTTGACAAATGGAATTAATAATGGTGCCTGATCAAAATGCCTACAGCCTTTGAGATTTTTATGTGGGAAATCAGCAAGAAACCTTGTGCAATGAGCCAAGCTGTCCCATTCATTCAGTTGCTGAAGGCTCATTTTCATAATGCGGATGCTTTACCAATATTAAGGATTTGACAGCTGGTTTGGTCAATAGCATAATCTGCCTCAATACAAGTACCAGTGTAATAGGTAAATAGGTTAATCTATGTATTGCCTACATACACTATGATGTAGCTTCTGATGCCATGGAATGTGACCATTTGAATGTACAGTTGGTGTGGTCATTCTCCTGGAAGCTGTGGAGATGTGAAGTCAATTAACGTAGTGTGTCTCTAATCTCCTGCCTCTGAATAAACTACAACCAGGCTGCAAATAGAGATAGTGTTGTCCAAAGAGTACACCTGTGCCACCTTTTGAGTCCACTGTACAAATATGAACTGTCTAATTTAATTCCCTTTTTATTGCTGGATGTCTCCATTTATAAGAACTGGATTATCAAGAAAGTGTCTCAACTTGAAGATGAAAGACTGCAAATTTGAGAGCAAAGAAGAACTGATGTACTTTTGTCACCAATCTCTGGAGGTTACAGTGGTAGCTCCAACAGCTTGTCGCTTGTAGTGGTGTTTGATGTCGCAACAACATCAAACACCACTAATAAAACAATCACCATTTCAAAACCCACCAACACCAGAAGCATCACGAGAAACTTCATCTGTGCATAGGAGTCCCAGGACTTTAGTCAATTGTACAGAAGCAGCCAGCTCAGAGCAAATGCCAGCCATTAGAATAGATCAGATGTTACAGGAGTTCTTCAATGACCAAACAAGATTTCCCTTGGATCAAGACCCATTGATCTATTGTAATGGTTAAAAGCAACAGTGGCCAAACTTCAGGGGATTAGCAATAAAATATTTAGCCTTTCTGGTAGTCGGCATACCTGAGCCGATTTTTCAGTGCAGTTTAGCAATTGTTACAGTGAAGGGTGCTAGTTTGTCAGCTCAAAATGTGACGAGACTCACAGCGGTCAAAATCAACAAGCATTTAAGGACATATGTACTAATTTTAGGAAAAGTGATTGCCTAATTGAGATTGCTGTTCCTAATGTAAGAAACACATTGGGTTTCATTTAGTGATTCCTAAAGGGATCACAAATTGACCTACCTCATTCATTTTTGATTATTAATGAGGTAGGTCGCAGTTTGTGACCCATTTGGAATTGCAGCCATCACAAGGATGGTGGCCTGCTGGGGTTAGCAGACCACCATGTCTGTGATTGCTTTTCAATAACGCAATCTTTATATATTGTTTTTTATGCAGCCTAGTTTCCTTAAAGGAAAACGGGATATGTTACCAAAAATAAAATGAAACGTTAAAGTTTATCCTTTTGGAGTAGTCTGTGGTACTTGGACCACTGCCTGCTCTTAAAAAATATTTGTTTCAACATTCATGTTTGTGAATGGTTACCACCACCCTTGAGGTGTTGGTAAAAAATAAATGTTTTGCAATCGTAATTTGGTCACAAAACATTCCTACATCCCACTGAAGTTTGTTATTTGGATAGGACGCCCTAAACATGCCCCTTCCAAGTACCACTAAACACAAATTGAAATTCAGTATCATGTTACCAAATCGCAATTTGTGTTTTGTACATATCAAAAGGCATTTTTGCGGTTGAACCTAGCTAGATTCTGCAAAAACATTTTTTGTACATAAGGCCCCAAATTCCTAAAAATGACGAGTTTCCAGAAAACGCAACCATGAATAAGGGTAATTTCTCCAACCTCACAAGTGTGACAACCAATCCTCCAGATGAAGTTCATTAATATGAAGATGAATTGTACATATTGGGCCAAAAAGGAAGAACACGATGTGTGCTCTGCAGTAAAATAAATATTAAAATGACCAGTACTCATTTGCATTATATTTGGTGTACCAAGAGATCTAAATATTAATGGACAACTGTGCTCAGTGTGCAAGCCACAGACAAATAATCAAGGACAGAGTTACTTTCGACTGCTAACAAACAAAGCCAACTAATTCAGCCTTATGGTCAACCACAGATTTTGCATTGTAAAGCATCCTCTTAGTCTACAATGATGCTGCGCTTTCCTGAAACAACTAATTGCCACCTATTTCTGATTTTTAATTTGCAAGCCTGACTGTCAATCAAGATTGAGAATACTGCATTGCTTATGCACGTGAGTCCATGGAAGAAGAAATCCATAGTTACCACACAGGTTTAGAAATATGTGTCTTGGAGTAACTAATGAATCCTAAATGATTATTGAGGTGAATGTGAGGGGCTTGGAGGAACTTGTTTTTGTTAATGTTTTGATGATTATTCTGGATACAAACTATGGCCCTGATTACGAGTTTAGGTGCTATTCATTGCACCTGATAAATAACGATACCACAGGGTACGATATTTATAGGGTGCACTAAATAACACCTAATAATCCACTACCCCCTGCACAATTAAACACAATTTATTTTAGTTCAAACGATGATTTTTTTTTTTTTTTTAAGTAATTGATGTGTAGCAACTTTTACCAGACTGCATTAACATGTTTAAAAATATCCACATGAGGGCATGCCCAACCAAGATGGCTGAGTGAATGTGATCCACAAGGGCTCCTTGGCCACTTGCGATTATAATCAAGGAAATGGCCCCTTTTAGTGAGGTCTGCGGAGTCTAAAAGACACTTTTATAGGTGCACGAGTGCGAACCCCTAAATAGGGTGACTGGGGGCCCCGTACGTCCTCGAATGCAGGTGGATTGGGGATGACCCAGGGCCTGAGCAGAGACGGCAGGTGGGCCGCTAGCGGGCCCGGCTGCGAGCACCATTGAAGAAGAGGTGGAGCTGGGGTTGGTGGTGCCGCCTGGACCCCTGGGGGCCCTCCGAGGGTGAAGCAGTGGAGCGGAGGTCCTGGGGCTCCCTGCAACATTAGGGCACTGTGGGAGCAGATGGCCGGAGAGGGTGCACCTCCTGCCCGCACAAGACCACACGCCGACACGAGTGACTGGTGAGGCCGCGTGCCCTATCTGCAGCAAGGGTCCTTACCGCAGTTGAGGAGTGGGACCGCAGCGAGCCTGGATCGAGGCAGAGGTTGGGAGCAGCAGCCAGTTAGAGGGGTGGCCAGTGGTGAGATCAGGCGAGGCCTTCAGTTTCTCTTGGATCGCAACAGCGAGGGATGGCGGCAACTTGCAGCCTGACTTTAGGATGGTGGCGCTGCATAGAACGGACAGCCTGAGGGGACCCAGTAGCAGCCAATCCAGAAAAAGGTGAGACGCTCAGTGGGGGTCTGCAGAAGAGCGAAGGTGGATGCTAGGAGCGAGAGACCACCCTGTTGATGATCTCAGAGATGAGCAAGTGCGCCCTAGTGCCACAGAGGGTGTTTCAGACTGCGCTGTACGATGGAGCAGGTGAATAGATGTCCCTACTTCCGAGAATGTCAGTTGGTGAGGGGACCATGGAGGGACTCCCCAGAGTCACGGGCCACAGAGTGATCGCCACCAGCGGACTTCATAAGGGGCTATAGGGAGAGCCCTGGCATGCTGATGACCACCCACAGCCATAGGGACATACTTCAAGCCTGAAGCCAGAATTTTTGAGAAGCACCTGCCACAGTATCTGGTGCTACAGGGGGCAGTCGGAGGGCGCCTGGGGTGTTCCACCTACAATATTCGTCAGCAACTGGGTGAGGGAACAACTGCCCGCTCCATGGCATGACATCGATCGTGAGATATGGTAATGGGAAGAGATCAGTGGGGTGGGCCACTGGGTCCCAGGGACCTAGGACATCGGCAAATTTCGGCCACTATCACATTTTGCATCTTCTGCCTTTATGCTGCCTATAAAGACCTAAAACAAAAGGGTATCGAGCTACTTTGCCCCAAAAAAATTATGAGACGTCCACCCTGAGTCACACACAGACGACGCCATGGCACTTATGAAGTAGAACCTTTTTGCCTCCCTGCCGTTCTTCATACATGAGGAGTTAAAGGCAGACATGACCTCCTCCTGGAGACCCTTAGATCTCACATCAATGACTACTTAACTATGCATCAACAGGATGTCAACTCAGTGGGGACTCGGACATTGGATCTTGAATGCAGAGTCCAGGAGCCCGATCGCTGCATGGGGCAGATGGCCGACTCCACAAGCCTTCTTGAAACACAACTTCAGGCCTCCATCCTGAAATATGAAGATAATGTGCAAATTCGAAATCTAGCGGAGGGGCCAGATTTGGAGGCCTTTGTTTTGGGGCTTTTCTCTGAGCTGTTGGGGGACAAAGAACTAAAAGTGAAAGTTGACAGGGTGCATAGGGTGGGTCCATCTCCAGCTGGTGAAGGACGGTACCCAAGAGATGTTTTGGCAAAACTTCACTCCTTTAAGGTGAAAGTTGCAATCCTCCAAGTTGTGCAAAAGACTGAGTAAGTCTCTGTAGTAATCAGCCAGGCAGGGGCAGTTTGCTGAACGAAGTTTATTCGTCAAATCTACACAGCGGAGGCAACAGACGAGACAGGAAACATCCGCCTCGACAAAACGTCTCCGCACAATTCAAACCATAGTATACTCTGACACTGTCACCCACCAACACCATGAACATTCTCCATCAAGCCTTGCTACATAGGCTTACATTTTGAACCATATCTGTGAGATATAACATATCCCCCTTTCTCACTTTTTTTTTTAAACAAAAACAAAAAGAACAATAAAAAAATGAACACAAAGCAGTTGTGAAAAATAATAAACCAAAACAAAACATAAACATAGATAAGCATACACACTGTCACGATAATTCAATCACAAAAACGTTTGGGAATTCTTCTCGTCCTAGTGCTCCTTCTCAGAGGAGAACGAACATCAGCAGTTCTACCAGAAGAAAAATGAGAATCCACAGTTTTGCAAGAAGAAGACTCAAAGCAATTACCACTTTTCCCTGTGTCACCAGTTACTCTAACTTTAACAATCTTACCTACGTTCCACCAATTTCCCCCTTCAACTTGAACCGCATTTTTACCTATATGGGTGACACGGACAGGTGGTCCAAACTTACTCTCCCCTTTTTTTACATGAGTAGAAGATTTGATTCTAATAAAATCCCCCACATGCACTTCAACCAACTTAGTAGAATTCTTCTCATCATACCACTGCTTTTACAAAAAGTCCAATTGGCCGCACTCTGCTCGTCCTACCAGCGTGTTACCCCAAGGAACTGTGGTCCATGTAGTAGCGATGGCGAATACGCCTGTGCCAAGGTTTTAAGTGAAAGTAAGTGTCACGTTAGCCATCCCTGGACACGTGTTTTCTGAGAATACTTTTTATGGCAGCCTACGCAGCAACCCCACACACATACCTACTCCCTGCTGACGAGAGGCAACTACCTCAAACACGTGTCCGGGGATGGCTAACGCGACACTCATTTTCACATTAAACTTTGGCATAGGCATACTCGCCGACGCTACTTCATGGACCACAATGCTTTGGGGTAACACGCTAGTAGGACGAGCAGAGTGCGGCCAATCGGACTTTTGTTTATATTCAGGCTCCCTTGAGCCGGTGGGCCTGACGAGCCCATGGCTACGCACCTGCGCGCCTTGAGTGGTACTTTACCTGAGAATACTTTTTATGGCAGCCTACGCAGCAACCCCACACACATACCTACTCCCTGCTGATGAGAGGCAACTACCTCGAAACACGTGTCCAGGGATGGCTAACGCGACACTCATTTTCACTTTAAACTTTGGCATAGGTGTACTCGCCGATGCTACTTCATGGACCACAATGCTTTGGGGTAACACGCTGGTAAGACGAGCAGAGTGCGGCCAATCGGACTTTTGTTTATACCACTGCTTTTATCTAACTTGAGCATTCTGAACATTTCTCTTCACCATATCCATAAGAATATTTATGTCATGTATCGATTTGATCCATTTGTTCATCCACCCTGGTCTAAAGCAAGTATTAGCCTTACGTCCCCTTAAAATCTCAAAAGGAGAGATCTTAGTCGTGGAGTGGGGAGTCGTTCTATAAAACCAAAGCATACTATAGATGGAACCTTGTATATTAACATTTGAACATTTTGCCCATCTAACACATTCTCCCACCACCCTGTTCATACGCTCCACTTGACCATTTGACTGAGGGTGATAGAGTGAACTTCGTACATGTTTAATATTGCAAGAACTCAGAAATGACTCGAATTCAAAACTGACAAACTGAGTACCATTATCTGTGACAAGTGTCTCAGGAAACCCCTCTCGAATAAACACCTCTTTTAAAAACATTATAACACTAGAAGAGGAAATGTCTCTAACCACTTTCACCTCGGGCCATTTTGAGACGTAATCAGTCAACACCAAAACAAAACGACACCCATTCTGCAAACCTTCCATTGGACCCATGATGTCTAAACCCAGCTTACTCCAAGAAGCAGACGGGCAATCGACTGGCAGCAGTGGTGGAGTCTTTACCTTCAACCCTTTATCTGAGTTTCTACAGATGAAGCAGACATCAACTACTTCCATGACATCAGAATCCATAGATGGCCACCAAAAACAATCACGAACTCTTCGCTTAGGAAGAGTTGAACCCAGATGACCCTCATGAGATCTGAGAATGATATTCTTCCTCACACTAAGAGGAGGAATAAGCCTTTCAGCACGAACCAACACACCCCCTTCAATGGAAATTTCTGACTGTACCTTCCAATAAGGTTGTAAATAATGTGGCAAAGTACTCTCCCTTGGCCAACCATTCATCACATACTGACTTACTTGTTGGAGAACTTCATCTTGAGCGATGGCTTCTGACCAACTTTCCTCATTGCCAACACTATGCTGAGAAAGATCAACCGCAGCGATTAAACAATCATCCGAATCATCCTCATCACCATCATTGTCATCTAAACAAGCCTTTTGATCAGCACCAATAGGAAATCTAGAAAAGAAATCCACCCTTATATTCTTTCCGCCAGAAACATGGACCACATCAAACTGATATTGCATACGTCTCGAAACCATCCTCACAATCCTTGGTGAACAACATTTGCTTGTGCCTGCACTGAAAATATTGACCAATGGTTTATGATCAGTCCTCAAAACAAAACGTATACCCCAGACGTACGAACGAAACTTATTAACTGCCCAAAGACAAGACAACAACTCCTTTTCGATCACCGAGTACTGTATTTCAGCTTCCCTTAGAACTCTGGACGCAAACGCAATAGTATTTTCACCCTCTCGGGTATCTTGTGTAACCACACACCCCAACCCAACCTGACTTGCATCCACCGTGATGCAAGTGGAAAGGGTAAGATCATACGGTTTAAGTGCCTCACTGTTCCCGAGAAGAACCTTCACAGTACTTAAAGCTGCATCACAATGATCCGACCAATTGAAAAAAACTCCCTTTCTCAACAAACAACTGATTGGCCTAACAACAAAGGCATAGTTCGGGATAAATTTTGAATAATATTCCATCAAACCCAACAGTGATTTAACTCCTGTTTTGTCCACTGGAATAGGAGCATTGACAATAGCATCTAACAAACCTTTCCTAGGTCGAATCCCTTCACCCGAGATATGGTGTCCCAAGTACTCGACTTCATCACACAGGAATTTACACTTTTCAGGTTTCACAACAACACCACGATCTTTGAAAATCTCAAAAACCTTTCTCAACAAAATATTATGCGAACCGATGTCTCTAGAATGAACAAGAACATCATCTTGAAAAACAAGGACTCCTTTGATCTCACCCAACATACTTTGCATGACTCGTTGGAATATTGACCCCTCCGAGGCCAAACCAAACGGCATTCGTCTGTAACGAAAAGTGCCCAGAGGTGAAATGAACGACCTAAAGTGGCGAGACTCCTCTTCCAATTCAATTTGGTGATACGCATTAGCCAAATCTAACTTTGAAAAGTACCTCGAACCCCTGACACATGAAAACAAATCATCAATTTTTGGCAGAGGATGCGAGTCGACCCAAATTTCTTTATTGAGTGACCTGAGATCCACACAGACACACAACTTTCCACACCTCTTGCGTGCTACGACAAGAGGAGAAAGCCACAAAGAAGACTCTGTTGCTTCTATAATTCCCTCTCGACACAGGTGTTTTATTTCCACCTCAAGGTCTTCCCTAACACTAAAAGGAACACCCCTTAATTTGTGCATCACAGGTAAGGAACCTTCCTTCACTATGATCCGGTGTTTGAACCCTCGAATAGTTCCTAATTCACTTGAAAAAACAGTGGGGAAAAGCTGCTCCCATTTAACACTACTTTCAAAGACAGAATCTGAAACAGTTAAAACTTGCTCCCGGCATCCCGGTTTGAGGATCATCCCAAATAAGCCTTGGTGATACCATCCTAAGATATTCAACCCTTTAACCGCAACATAAACCTTTCCTCTGATCACCCTTCCTTTGAACTCGAGATCATCCTCAAAATATCCCAACAGTTCTATCTTACGACCCTCGTAAGATACTGGTGAGCGATCGGAGGGTAATAAACTTCTCCCTCCCCAAGTTTCTTCAAACAGCTCCTTGGTTAACATGGTTATTCTAGCTCCAGAATCTACAAGTAAATTCAATGGCTTGTCCCCCACCAAAATCTCAACAACAGGATCTACGCACTCCATTTCGTCATAAATATGTGAAATATGATCAGGTTTATCCAGAACAACAGAGACAATTTCGGAATCAGTTTCACAATCTGACTCCTGCACACACGCAACAGACCTTTTCTGATCATTAAATTTTTTTTTAAAACAAACTTTCGCAAAATGTCCCGTTTTCTTGCAATAACTACACACAACATTCGCTCCTTGACATCTAGCTCCTCTCTGATGTTGTTTGTTGCCACATCTGTTACACATCTGTTTGAGACCTTTTGACAGAAAAATATTTTTCTTTGAAACCATTTTCTTTGTCTCAGGATCTTTGAATTCAGATTTAGCTTCATTGTGCTTTTGTCTTGAGCTAGACGAAACAGAGTTCACTGAGTCAGGTAGTTTATCTTCCAACTCTTTTAAGGATATCTGAGAAGTTTTGATACTTTTGGCAATTTTTATAGTTTCATCCAAGTCAGGATTTGAAAGGGAAAGAAGTTTCTGACGTATCTGCATGTCACTGCAATGACAGACAAATTGATCCCTAATCAGCTGCTCTAAAAATGTCTCAAACTGACATTCCGATGCAAGCTTTCTCAAAGCAGAAATATATGTGTCAACATCTTCTCCGTCTTTCTGTTGCCTCTTGAAAAATTTATGGCGAAGTACCATTAAACTAGGTTGTTTGTGAAACCTTGTTCTAAGTTTAGACACAGCATCTTGAAACACATCAATGTCTTCCCCCGGAACATGCGTAATTTCAGGAAGATGTTTGAAAATGGATCTCCCTTCAAAACCAAGGGAATGGAGGAGTAAAAATCTTTTACGTTCATCACTGAATCTAGATGCTCCAATGGCACCGAGATAGGTTTGGAAAGCATCAAACCAGAGTTCCCACCTAACTGGAGGATCACCAGCAGATTCCAAAAAAGCAGGCGGTGGACTGACGGATTGCATATTGAGAAAAACACACCAAGAAAATAAATGTATAGAGATGAGGTGATATGTGTTTGTTTATGAAAGAAAAACCATAAAACAACGACTAATATTGAAAAGATATTGACCACAAGCCTTTGAATATTTTTTTTTTTTTGAGGAGCAAAGAAAAATATATAAATATGTTGGAATGAGTTTAAGGCTAATCGTGAAAAAAAATAAAAAATTATGCTGTTGAAATTTGCACCTAGACTTGGTTTGTGTGCAGATCACAGGAAGAATCTGCAAAAAAAAAATTAGCAGTAGAAACACGTTTGTGTGCAGATCACAGGAAGAATCTGCCAAAACTTGAGTGAACATAAAAGCATATGGTCCCTTTAAGGAGAGTGTGAGCGAATCACAGTAATGATCCGCTGGGGACGACTAGAATGAACATATCTTGTGTGTGAATCACAGAAAGAATTCACTCGTGTGCTGACTTGGAGACACTGTGTTGCTTAGCAACTTGAAATTCTGAAGGAGACTCCAAACGGAGGTCAACGTCACAGGAGCGTGGATGAAACTTACGTTGCTGGTTCACGCATGCGCAGTGGAGAGAAGATACGGCACCCACTTCGCGCATGCGCGCCAGATGCCAAAACGAAGAAAACACCCCAAAAACTAGCGAAAGAGCCACCAGACTCCGCAATCGATGACACACCACAGCAGGCAAGGAACCGGTGTGAAACGATGCGATGGGAAGCGGGGTAGGTTTAAGCTCTAATTTTAGTCGGTTGAAATTCAGGTTACGATTTGCGCAGACACCCTTACCTTTTTGTTGTTGTCTTCGTAAGGGTGTACCTTAGGGGCAAAGTCAACTGTAGGTCAAAGTCACCACCTTTGTTCAGTCTGAACGATCGTGGCTTGATGTGGCACCTTGCGTGGAGTTCGTAAAGAAGCCGTGTAGACAGTAGATCGTCGCCAATCAAATTGTAGTAATCAGCCAGGCAGGGGCAGTTTGCTGAACGAAGTTTATTCGTCAAATCTACACAGCAGAGGCAACAGACGAGACAGGAAACATCCACCTCGACAAAACGTCTCCGCACAATTCAAACCATAGAATACTCTGACCCCGTCACCCAGCAACACCATGAACATTCTCCATCAAGCCTTGCTACATAGGCTTACATTGTGAACCATATCTGTGAGATATAACAGTCTCCTTTTAGGGGATGTCTTGACCCTTCTTCCAGGATATCACGCCTGCCACACTGGCATGACACCTACTGTTCTGTCCCATGATTGACAAACTACAGCAAGATCAAACTAAATATCGCTGGACATATCCTTTTGGGCTGGTATTCGAACTCCACAACAAGCCACATCATGTCACGTAATTCAGGGAGGCAGTGCACATCCTGGCTCTGCTGGTATCAAAGGAGCAAGCCATTGATGGGGGATCTGTGCGGTCGCCTGGCTCCCCCACAGAGAAGAGGGACAAGCAACAATGGTTGACCCAAAACTGACCAGTGCCCCAGAGGAGGCGTTGACACTGTAGACTCTCTCAACTTTCTACTTCGTGGATTGCAAAAAGGTTTGTTACGAAGCCAGAATGGACCCCATCCCAGAGAGGATAGGGACACTTATTGTGTTACATATGATGCTATGGTGTTACCTTGAGTTTCCCTATAGCGGGAAGTCTATAAGGTACTGTTCCCTGGGATTGCTTAAGGACGAACACACTCACACACAGAATCGCTATACTAATATTGTTGTATTGCAATATATTCCTTGATTATCTAAAGCTACTTTTTGTTTGCTTTAGTGGGTTTTGACCGATACACCTGAAATTAGGTATTATCCTTCTGAAATGTTATGTTGGGGGGAATTCCTACTGTTTGTTATTGTTTGGGGGTTTGAATTGACTAGTTTTCTGGTACATGGGACTTTTTCTCTCAGTCTTTGGGACAGGGGACACAAGGGAGGGAAGCAGCTTCAATACACCATCGCCAGGGGGAGGGTAGGAGAGGAAAAAGTGGGTGAGAGTGGATCTATCAGTGGCCAATGATAGATATGTTTCAGCCCCGTTTGCTCTGCTTGTGCTTGCTCTGCCCTCGGTGGTGGCCACCGAGGGCAGAGCAAGCACTAGCAGAGGATTTCCCGTAACTGCAGCAAGCCGGGACATACTTGCTGACCCCCGAAGATGCCGTAACAAGCGTCTTTTAAGGTACTATCGACCTAATCTTCAAAGTGGGCTAATATTGACCCAGCTGACAAGTGCAATACGAATCGTATCTGCGCAGATACACTTTCTCTGGTCCTGAAGAAAGCCCCCTAGATCCGGCTGGGCAAACTGGGCTGAAACATGTCGACCGTATATATGGACTTTTTAGTGTGTTAAACATAGTAACATGGTCTAAAAGCACACGCTCACCATTTTAATTTCTCTAAACTCCCACCCACCAATAAATATTTGCATTGAAGTGAGGAGTTATGCAGAATTTTAATTTCACTTCACCACAAGCACCTTTTAACATTATTGTCTCGGGACACTGCTGCAAATACCAGTGGTTAACCTCTGGGTGGAGGTCAGCATACCTAACAAAACCCTATGACTATGCTTTCACGCTACGTATAGGCGGAGAACCAAGATATACCGCCCCTCTCCTTTTCCAGCTACGTGCGTGTATGAGGGTTTTTAAAGAAGGCACCACTAACTAACAAACCCTGGTAAAGTGGTTACAAGTGATCCAGTCCCCTGTTGATTTTTTGCATTACGTTTGGAAGTTGAATGGATCATCGCTTCCCTTCTCTCTCCCTCCCCCCTACATGATTTATACAATGATAGATAGCCGGTTTTATCCTCTACTATGGTGATCACCACACTCACTTGGAATATGAGGGGCATTGACTCCCCTGCAAATCAACATAAACTACGAAAATACTTACTGGATCAGAGGCATGATGTGGTGGCACTACAAGAAACTCATTTTAAGCCCTCCGAGGAGCACAGATTGCAGCATAGGGACTACACTGTGATGTATAAGTGCTCTGCGGCATCTGAACATATTAGAGTGGTGCTCTTTTTCCACTCATCATTGAAATTTCAACCTGCGAGATGTAAAACTAATAGAGACGGTAGAATTATTATAGTGATGGGTCATATTCATGGCCGTCTGTGTACTTTTGCTTCCATTTATTACCCCAACCCCAATAAATCTTCGTTTTTACATGCCTTTCGATCCCTGTTGGGTGGGTGTGCAGAGGGGGAGATCATTGTAATGGCCGATTTCAACCTCACGTGGGACTCGGGAGTTGATAGTACACATCCCCACAGTCCCACCACGGGGAGCTTCCCTAAAGCTTCAAAACAGGCGTTTAGCACGATAGGACATTTGAATGCATGGCAAACCCTGCATTCAAAGGGTCGAGATTACACCTTTTACTCATACTCACACCGAGGCAATTCTTGGCTTGACTATGTGTTTGTAAATCACACTCTGGCCCAGGCCCTACATTCAGTCAAGTTTGACCTGATGTGGTTTTGACTCTAGACTGGGAGTTTCCTCCTCCTGGATACCGCTGTTCATTTTTTCCTGGGTCACTTGTGTGAGGCAGTCTTCTGAAGATTGACCTAAGGAAAGCCATTAGGGAGTATATTGAGATCAATGCCCCACACAATACTAACCTAATAATTGGAATACCTTTAAGGCAGTTATACGGGGGCATTGCATAACATTGAGCTCCATATTAAACAAACGGGCCAAGGAGAGGCGGACTCTGGAGGCAGAACTTCACGCCACAGAACAGCTACGCCAAGAGAGTCCGACCCTTCCCACTAAAGAAAGGTGACTGCTCTCAGAGGGCAGCTTAACACTATTTACAACGACTGTACAGAACTAAGACTTCAATGCAAGACCTTCTAACAGGATAACAAAATGGGATCTCGCTTGGCAAGGCAACTAAGGATAGAGAGGGAGAAGGAATATATAGGGGACCTTAATCGAGAAGCAAGGAGGTCTTGCAAATTCAGATGCAGAGAAGGCACACATTTTTGGGCGGTTTTACAAGAACCTTTACACAGCAGAGGAGACAGACAAGCAGACCTAATTAGATTATCTAGGTGAGGTGAACATCCCCAGGTAACAGAGGCAAAAAATGAGCTGTTGGGAACTCTGATTATTGAGGAGGAAGTTCAGAAGGCAAGAGCAGGCCTGAAACTTCACAAGTCACCCGGGCCCGATGGGCTGACAGCCCAATTCTATAAGACATTCAGTTCCGATAATATTCCACTCCTTGTCACCCTTTTAAACTATATGACGAGGTTGGGGGCAGTCACCTCTTCTATGAGCGAGGCAATCATTTTGGTCTTACCAAAACCAGGTAATGACCCAAGGAGTTGAGGCTCCTGTTGCCCTATAGCAGTTCTAAACCTTGATCCTAAATTGCACTGGAAAATATTAGCTGCCGGGCTGGATGATTTACTCTCGGACTTGATCCACCCAGATCAGTTGAGAAAACTACAATAAAAATTGATACCCGCAGACCTACTGGCGCTGGACGTCCCAAAAGCCTTTGACCAGGTGTATTGGTCCTTCTTGTTCCATACCCCACAGAGATCTGGCTTTTGTGATCACGTAATTACTATGATTAAGGCCAATTATGCTATGCCCTGAGCTAGAGTTCTGATGAATGAAGTTAGCCACAAGCTCTTTAAGTTAGGGAGCGGGAGGAGACAAGAGTATCCCCTGTCACCCTTGGTGTTTGTTTTAAGCATTGAAATCCTGGCAGCTAAAATACACATGACCCCTACCATACGCAGTGTTAATTTTGGCACTACAATAAAAAATAAATTGCTATTTGCAGATGACATCCTATTATAACTGACCTCTCCCCGGCCCTCCCTAGAGGCTCTCCTAGTAGAATTTGAGCAGGTAGAGTGGGGTTCTGTACTAACTTAAACAAATCCTTCTTGCTCAACCTGACCCTTCCAATGCCAGAAATAGACACAATTGGGGCGTCTACTCCCTTTCAATGGGCTAGAAAAGATATTACATATCTGGGCATCAAGATTACCCTCAAACTCTCCAATCTCTATCGTGCCAACTAGTACACCGAGGGCAATTGGGCAGCCCACGGTGTCCTCCTCCACACCGGTACGGGCCATCGAGCAGCCCATGGCATCCTCCTTCACATTACCGTAGGCTGCGATTCAGTCCGTGGTTTCTTATGTTCCCACTCAGGCACATCGCGGTTTCCCGCAGCGGCCCGCTCTTGTTATTAGAACATCGTGGGTATGCCCTTTGACGCTTTCATACATACCGCAGCTCTGCCTGCAATGTCCAGGGTATGTCGCAGTTCCAGTTCTGGGACCGCAGCCTCATGTATTACCAGTATTAAAATCTTGTAGTTCTCACCTCAGGTCTAGGGAATACATTTAATATATTCTGATAGCCATTTCTCTTGCACTGGGGTCATCTTCCTTGCGTGTCTTCCTACCATGATTCCACAGTCTTGCTCCCAGAAGTCTTTGGGAAGGGTATTTATTGTACCATAACACGAAGGCAACCTTTCCTACCTTTTTCACCACTTCTTCTCTATCCAAGATGGCGACTACTTACTTCCTGTTTCATCACTTCCTGTCTATGGGTATATAAGGAGCCAAATCCTTCATTTCCTTGCATTGCAACACTCTTTGCTCTTGCTGGTGTGTCCTCACTCCTGTTGGTGCACTCTACCCCAGTCTGGTGTATCTTTGCTTCCTGTTTGGAATCCTTGGAGCCTTCTGCTATTGCTAGTATCTTCTGGTCTTTTTCTTGGCCTTCTCCTTTCACCTCCTTTTTATTCCTAGAGTCTCCGCCTACAGTAAGAGGTTTTTTCCGTTTGGGGTTTTTCCTCTTTGGGACTCTTTCTGGAAGGCACAGTCTGCTCTGGTGTTACATTGTCGGCAGCACTGTGGCTACCGGAATGGGTTGCCCTTACGTCAGGCAGACCAGACCCTTCAGGAACCGAAGTTGGGAACCATCCCAGTGCAACAAAGTTGGTAAGAGAAGTTCCAATCGTGACACCAACTACCCCACTCTATTGCAACTGATCTTTAAAGATGGGTGCTCATGCATATCTCATGGCTCGGTGGAATCCACATCATTCAAATTACTGTTTTACGCAAGCTGCTCTATTTATTGCAGGGGCTCTCTTTTGAAATCAATTGCGGGTTCCTCCCTGCCATTCGCGCCTTGGTGAACCATTTTATTTGACAGAACCGTAGGGCTCATCTTTCAAAAAAACTTGAAACAGGTCCAAAATATGGAGAGATATTCCCCGGTTTAAACATTTGATGGGTATGAGGGAGGCTCATTAAAAAGTACTTTTCGATTGGTGTTTTTACCCTACCAAACTTAAAAAATCTTCCCCAACACATCCGACCTCATCCGGAGAGGGTGTGGTATGCCAGGTGATTTTAGACATATTTGGTGGGACTGTCTGACTTTTTGCCCCTTTTGGTCAAAAGATTTAGCCCAACTTAAAGAAATTCTGGGGTACCCGCTTCCGGAGAGCCCAAGCTTTCCACTTTTGGTGTTAAGAGATGACTCTCTCAAATGTCAAACAATTGACAATCGGACAATAATGTGGCTCTGTTTAGGTGCCATGAAATTGGCGGTGGCTGTTGACTGGAAACGGAAGGAGGCATCTTCACTAACTAAATGGCATGTGAGATTGTGGCAAGCTGTCACAATGGAGCGCATGTTGACTATTCTATCTGACACATACAAAAACTTTGAATATATTTCGGGCCCCTTGATGAACTAACTTTCTGAAGGTTTACCATTGTGTGCCTTTCCCAACAGAACGAGGTCCCTGCATCTCTTCAAACTTTAAACAAGTCAAACTACTTCCGGTGCCAGAGCAGACGGTATTCTAGATCCCGCTGTATCCACGTCCCTTGTCTGTTCCCTTGGGGGAGGCGATACGCCTTCCTCTGCCATTAAAGACATCCCGATATACCATTAGGTTATGGGTTATGGTTTGGGGGAGACTATTAGGGGGGTACTATTTTGCTATCTCAATTTGTGGACAATGCTTTTGATTTGTATCTTAAATGTAACTGGTCAATTCCAATCAAAGCATAAGCTGTACATCTAATTGACTGTTATGTATTTCAAAAGGGATTGTGATATATACACTATTGAACTTTATGTCTTTTGGAAAAAAAAACAATATAGAGAGGTTTGACAAAAAAAATTGCAAAGTTATACTGCCAAAGAAAACTGAGCTGCAGGAATTTATACAACATAATTTGACTTGTCATGCAGCATCATTTATTGTGCTAACCCAACTGTATGATTTTGGTCACCTATTTTCAATCCCATTGGCCCTGCCCTTCTCCTTCGTAATTCCAGCTAATACCACACACGCCCCTTAGTTCATTATCAGCAAAATCAACAAATGTTGTTACATGATTTACTTAGCTGGTTTTAGCTAAGTTTGACTTAGGCCAGGGCTTGCAGGGCTTGGACTAGGTTTCAGTTTGGCTATGTATGGGTTAAACTAATTGTAGGTACAAGATGGACCAGCGTCAGGGTGCTTAGCAACAAGGCATGCAATAAGTGTGGCACGCCCCATGGTATGGGTGGCCAGCACACCCTCTTCCACCAATTAAATAGGCAAGAGTGCTTATGGGTAATGGAGGAATAATGTGTGGGGTAAACAAATGTAGCAGTTGTCATTAGGAAGTCAATGTAACTTTCCAATGGTCCCATCGGCCACTTCTTGTCCCCTCAGTTCCTCCTCTGGATTGAACCCATTAAAAGGTAACTTTATTTTTGTAATATTACTATTAACTATGCAACTGCACATGTTTGGTTGAATTAAGACATAAATAAAGTGAAGTTATTACTAATCAAAGTATCCTGTTGAACGTTTTACTTCTATATATTGGAGTCATAATAGTTGAAAATTCGACACAATAACATTAGAAAAAGGAGTGGAAATGCTAGGGAAGGATCAGGAAAATGAATAAAGAAAAGAGGGAAAAGGTGAGGGGTGAAGGAGAAGTGACCCCAAGATGAGAAAAGGGAGAAAGGAAAAAACAGGAGACAGAAGAAAACAGGGGGAGGAAGCAAAGTGAGGTTTGTAAGATTAACAGCACTAAAACACAGACGCATCGGCAAAGACAATCGGTTTGACATTGACTGCCAGACCTTTGGCTTCGCCAATATTTTGTTGTCAAGATTTTGTAAATCTTTATTCAAAAACAGGAAAAAAAACAAATAAAATAGCTAAATGGATGACAACACTGTGCTTGAGCAGAATGCCATTACTCACACAAAAAGAACCATTAGTTGAAGTGAGCTGAATGCTCCCCCATGCAGTATATTGTGGTGGATGAAAGCAAAATGTGAATTACCCTTTTGCAAACCAGGTAGGACACCGTCCATGACATAATCCTCTAGTCTCTGGACCAGCTCTCTTCACTTCACTGCTCTGCTCTCTGAAGTCTCAATTCTAGAGCATAGAAAAAACATCTCTGAGTTCCATACACAATCTAATAAATTAATTAAATATGCAGAGGATATAGATACGCCAGGCAACCATAATCAGCTATTCAAGTGCTTGGGCAAGGCACGGGAAAAGACGGGGGAATCAAGTCACTTTGTATAGACTCATCATGAAGAATTTTTCTTTTTCTTTAACCTTTGGCTGTTCAAAGTATGTTTGATGCGCATTCGCCCCTCGAATTACACTAACATGGCATGAAAGTGGAAATTTACTCAAGGAAGGGCTTTTGTTTGCTTGGTGTAGATCGTTTCAGTATGTTTCCAAGAACTTAGCACATAAAAAGTGTGCCGGCAGGGCATGAAGAGAGGACATTTTAGAGCTATATATATGTTTGTTTGCAGAGTTTGCAGAGTTTCGCAAACCTAGTTATGTGGACCTCTGCAAATCCCCCCCGCCCCAAAAAAAATCTTACATCTGCTTGAATGAAGGAGCTTTGTCTTCCGTCACTTTTAGGTTGTTTCACAGATATATCTGGATCCAGGAAACTGAAAAGATCTAATTGGCTGGCCATAACTGAAAATGTTGTTGCTGCCAGTACAGGACACAGGTTCTGAAATGAAACAGAGGACACATTAGGGGGCCGGGTGAGCACACCATCACTCATTGGCACATGTAACCTATAATGCCTATTTCGACACAGGGTTCCTCAATTCTGGGGTTATAATCAGTGCCACCCCTAGAGAGCCAGGTTTCCTGGTTGTGGGGGCACAAATGAGGCACATGCTTCAAGGGACATGGGACTGCAAAGCAAAAGCAAGGACCTAGACTGGAGCATTGGTGGGTCTGAGGATTCAAAACTGGGTTTACAGATCCCACAGAAGGTCCATGAAAACTTGAATCTTGCGACAGTTTCTACAAATCCTGAAAAAAATATATCTGTATTAAAAAAGAAGAAGCCAGGGCCTGACCTAAAACTAATTTCTGCAAGCATGACAGGTTGGGTGCAGGCTCAGAAATAGGCGAGGCCCTGCAGCCAACTTCTGCTCCATTCAGTTGCAAGCCACGTCCTGTGGCCAATCACTACTACCTGTGGCTGACAGTCGTGTGCATCAGGGGTTGGCTGCCAGCTTCAGGCTTGCCTCAGCTTCCTGCTGCTGCACACACTCTCCTTCAGTGTGACTTAGACAATTTGTTTTGTACATCACCTCCGTGCCCCTCTACTGTCCTGAGAGGTACCAGCAAGGTAAGTAAGTAAGAAACCTACCAGCAAGGGGTCTCCCCTGGTTACCTGGGTGGGAAAGACATCCATATGCAGTGCTGGAGAAACCCCCATGCAGTGGCAGCCCCACTCAGCACAGACAGTCAAGCAAACCGGGGCACACCTCGGCCCATGCAGACACCCTCATGTAGGAACGTTCCTAGATGCTCCTACAGTGCTTCTCATGACAAGATCAATCAGGGTGGCGACAGGCTGTAAGGACGCAGCCCCTCACCCCCAAACCTCCCAAGAAGACTTCAGACACTAGCTACTCTTCCCGCAAAAAAGGATAGTGCAGTGTACGGAAACAGAGCATCCAACATTCAGGCAACAAGGAGCCTAGAGAATCCTGGCATCTGAGACTCCAAAAACTGATGAAGGTTCACCAAGAATTGACTGCGAGATGTGGAAAAGAGGGATGCCGAGAAGCAGGGCGCCAACGGGAGGGTGGGGCATGACTATGCCATTGATGAAGCAGATAAACTGCTGAGCCTACAACTGACACATAAAACCAATTATGACACATGTGAGAGAAAAATGACAAACGTGCACCTACTGTGCTAACAATACTTTGAAGAATCATGAGAAAAAAAATGAGAACACTGCATTGTAAAAGCATGCAGACAAGAGAAAAATAGATACAAATAAGTCATTTAAAATAGCATAGATTGTACTCTGTTTATTAGTATTAGTGTATCTTTTCAAAACACAATAGAAGATGCTAAGTGATAAATTCACATGGTTAGAACATTTTCCTTAATTTGTTTATTCATTTATTTATTTATAAAGTTTTATATAACGCGAACAAGATCCCGAAGGATATCAGAGCGCTTTACAATAGGGTGGAAGGAAGGAAAGAAATGCAATAATGGCAACAAGTAAGAATAAGAAACAAGAAAGATTGCATAATTACAGTACAATTGAGTCAATTTCACTAATGAAATAAAATGTGTGTGAAGAATTTATGACAACTAATGTAATCTAGATGACATTATGTGTGTATTTAGGAGTTCCATTCTAAACTCCATATTTTTCATATATAAAATTGTGCACCAAGTAAAAAAAGAGAAAAGGGTGCCGCACGTTTATACTAAAACCAAATGCTCCGAAACTCTTAGGGACTAAACCTCATACATGTACTAATATGAATCACCAGAAACTATATTAACAATTTATGTTTTCAAATAATATTGCATGTTGGTACTTTGAAAATGCAGTAACATGTCATAGTTAGATATGCTATTCACAACTAAACTAAAACGCTTTATAAGTGCAAATAGGTTTAAAGAAATATGTGGTCCCAAAGGTTATAAAGGAAAAGAATATTTCCATTATTTTATATTCTATATTTCATGAACCAAATTCAATTTAGGCCTGCATTGTCCGTACTATGC
The DNA here is from genome assembly GCF_964204655.1 of Triturus cristatus. Classification (NCBI taxonomy): domain Eukaryota; kingdom Metazoa; phylum Chordata; class Amphibia; order Caudata; family Salamandridae; genus Triturus; species Triturus cristatus. The sequence continues at coordinate 1,216,591,787 of NC_140591.1, forward strand.
TTGATTCTGTTCTCAGGAAAGGCTTCATAAACTTGCAAAATGAATAGAAACTATGTCTCATAGGGAGAGTTCCCATTCATATACAAGGACTGTTTGTAACCATTTCGTTACTTTTGGAACATCTGCCATGTGAAACTGTCCTCTTGAACTCACTTGTTCTTTTGCAAAAGGACTATTATTTGAACGTTTAATACACTGGATGGTTTGGCAGCTTATGTGATGATCACCACCTTTTTGCTATAATATGTATCTTCTTTATGCTGCATGACAGTCACCCTATACCAACTGACCAATGGACTGAGTGGTCTGACCAGCTGAAGTCACCCCGGAACTTGAGGATTATATTATACATTGGTGTGACGGAAAGACGCAACACATTGCTTCTCCTTACTTTTTGGATCTTCCTTGCAGACTCTATTGGCTTTCCTTTTGACTGACGCATGTTCACTATTCTCTGACTTCTTTCCCTCTCATGGGAGAGTACCTTTGAGCTGTCATGGTTCATGCCCCATCCTAAACTTTCTCAGAACTTTGGTAATTAATGGCAAACAAAAAATTTGCATTTGACTATCTTGTACTCTTAGGTCTTAAATTCCTGATATTAATGTAGTTGCTACTTTTTATTAATTATGATATAACTAAATCCTGGTACTTTATCTCCATAATTTATCTCTAAAAATTGATTGTGCATTCCAATTGAGTTGTCGATGGTTGGAGGGAATTCAAATAGAGGGATCTTTGGAAAGCAGATATTAATGTTATTATTCTACATAGCTTTAACTGAATTATTGGTTTGTATGATCTTGGTTCAACTGAATTTCTTCAGGAGATTTGGTCTAGCAGTGATAATACTTTACCTGTATAGCTTAGTCCTGAGAGTTATATACATAAATCTAATTATGAGTTTGTAGGTCAATTACCCAATTCCTGGTCCTCATTGGATTACTTGGGTTGGATCCCCTCTCAGCACGAAGCAAAATCCATCAGAGGACCAAGTGAAGGAGAACTGAGGCAAGTGATAAGACAAAGCAGTCTGTGATCAAAAAGGGCCAAGTGACGCTATAGCACCATCAACCGATCTATTGCTTTGCTGTTCCGACTAGCATACAAAACATAAAATATATATTTTCGTCTTTTTTTAATTTAGTCTGGAAAGAGCCATTTGTTTTTTCTTTTGTGAAGGAAAACAGCTAGTTGTATATCAGTATTTAAACAGAACACCAAAAATGGGACAAAGAACTGGGTTAAATATAAATTCTTGGACTTGATGAGATCTGCAACAATTACAAAACAGGGAACAATTTATTCTTGCTGCTCTTGCGTGCTTTCTTCAGGTAAGCTCTCTCCAAGTTAGGATGGTGTGTTCAATGCTGAAGAAGGTGTACTCTCCTTTTAAGAATCCCTCTTTCTCAAGAATTACTGCTTATTCCAAGCATCAAAATGCATGTGCATTAACGAAGTTCTGGAGTTGAATTTCACTTGTTGCCCCACTTAGCTTCCTTTGGCACAAAGTGAGAGCCATAAATATTGAGGGCATATTTTTTAACCAGGTGGAATGGTGAAAATATTCCAATCAATAGATTCTGGCCAGGTCTTCAAAACCGTCAGCATGAACACAATCCAGTTCTTTTAATTTTCTTTTTGTTCTTTTCCTCTGGATTTCTCTTTTGGTCTTCCTGTCCAGAAATGTTGGTTTCCAAAAACTTAAACCACACTAAAAAACTGTACAGTCTCTCCTGTGTTGTGGTACTAAGGAATAGCAGAGTTCTGTGAACTGTGCCAGATATCAAATAACTTTTTGACTATTGAACAATACATGCTCAGGAACCTCTGCAATGCTCAATAAGTTTATCAAATCATAAATCAAACAAGCATTTACAATGCAATGGTCTCGGCAATATTATAGGTAGAGCTATTGGTATTGCTCATTATTTTTTCATCATTTTTGTATCCCTAAATAAATGGCATTGTCATTTCTATTGGCATTAGCTTTTTTTTTGCATATGTGATACCTATTGCATTAGCAGAGAGAGAGTGAGGTAGTGAGATAGAGAGAGAGAGAGTGAGGTATTGACATAGAGAGTGAGGTAGTGAGAGAGAGTGAGGTAGATAGAGAGTGAGGTAGTGAGATAGAGAGTGAGGCAGATAGAGAGTGAGGTAGTGAGATAGAGAGAGTGAGGTAGTGAAAGAGTGAGGTAGTGAGGGAGAGGGATGTTGTGAGGTAGTGATATATAACCATAGAGTGATGTTGTGATGTAGTGAGATAGACAGAGAGGTAGTGAAAGAGAGAGTGAAAGTGAGTTAGTGAGATAGAAAGAGTGAGGTAGTGAGATAGAGAGTGATTGAGGTAGTGAGTGAGAGAGAGTGAAGTTGTGAGCTAGAGAGTGAGGTAGTGATGTTTTGTTCCTGCTGTTCTAAAAAGGGCGTGGCTAAAAAGTGGAAAGAACAGCACGGAACACGCCCCCGAATCTGAAAAGACGGAGCCTATTTGGAGGGACGGCTCTCTCCTCCAATGGCTGGCCTCCGTTTAGGAAGGCAGCCAATGGAGGAGAGCCAAAAAAAGAGGTGGGCTAAATAGCCACTCTAAGCATCATAAGATCTCCGGACTTCCGGTTCTGCCTTCGGCAGACCGGACGGTCCCTCGACCTAAAAATGGGGGTGACCATGAAAGCAGATCCTACTTCCCTACACATCCCATCTGCAAAAACTTCCCAAATTGTGACAATCGATTTTCCAATCGAAACACCTGTGTGTGTTATCTATACAGCGCAGTTTTCCTTGCAGACCTGCTTTAGCCAGAATTTGGTGTTATGTTATTGTATCCATTTTCCTCATTTGTTTACTAGCATACACATGCAATTTCCTGCAAAGTCATCTATGCCAATGGTCGAGTGCCGTCATTTCCTGTGAGATCATTGATATGCAAATGAGCTCTCACACCTAAGAACTTTGAAAACCCGAGGGCTTTGCCCCTTGCTTGGAAATCCATCAAGGAAGTGAAGTATTTCATGAGCCGGGTCAAATGGCTGACTAGGAAATGTAATTAAAACCGCAGGGTAAGATGCACGATTGAACCCAAATTCCACAAACATTGCAAAGAGAGAGACGCCGAACAGCTGGAGAAAGTCTGGTTTGCTCCTTTGCTTGCTGGCTCGGTGCATTTGAGGGGTAAATAAATCTATTTGCATTTTACCACTTTCGAAGGCACCGCATGATTTGCTTTTAAAGCAAGAAGCTGGGCTGGAGGGGGTGGCGTTGCGAGACAGCAATCAGTTCGCGGTGACCTTGAACCACCTTACGCAATCTGAAAGGAAACCGGGAGGGCTGGAAACACCCCCACGAAGGGGGGGGGGGGGGGAGGCTGTGGGGCAGTGGCGGGACCCCGACCCTTTTGATGTTCCCCTTCTCCTGAGCTTTCACCCACTTTCGATTTTTCCAAGTTTCGTTTTCTTCCTCTCGTGGCGGATTCCTGCCCCGTTCCCGCTCCGCTTTGAGTTTTGTTTCTTCTTCTTTACTCGTCACTGTTGTCACTGGGGTGAGGGGCCGCTGTGGGTGGGGAGGGGGGAGGGGATCGGGACGGGAGCGTCGCACCGTCACTGTTGTCACTGGGGTGAGGGGGCGCTGTGGGGGGGAGGGGGGTAGGGGGTCGGGACGGGAGCGTCGCACGGCGCAAGACTAAACATCACTTTTTATTAATTGTAAGATTTACTCCTGAGACTGCTCACGCGCCAGATTAGTGTGTGAGACAGTGAGTGAAAACAAGTGAGACCCCATTCAAGTGGTGTCGGCTCAGCAGCCTGTGATTCTGGGCAAATGTTGCCATCTCCCCGTGCCTGAAACACATGAATGCGTCCTCGTGCAGTGCAACTGCAGCTCATGTAAAGCGCCCTTCGGGTCGAGTTCGCGCTTTATAAAAATGCAACAACAAACAAGCACACCACCGCCTTTCTCTGAGGCAAAGCAGAAATGGGGGCGTGTTTCTTTTTCTCTCTTCTTGCCATTGGCTGGAGGAAAGAAAAACACGCCTAAAAAAGGGCGTGGCTAAAAAGTGGAAAGAAGAGCACGGAACACGCCCCCGAATCTGAAAAAGACGGAGTCTATTTGGAGGGACGGCTCTCTCCTCCAATGGCTGGCCTCCGTTTAGGAAGCCAGCCAATGGAGGGGAGGCAAAAAGAGAGGCGGGCTAAATAGCCAGTCTAAGAAACATAAGATCTCCGGACTTCCGGTTCTGCCTTCGGCAGACCGGACGGTCCCTCGACCTAAAAAGATATGGCTGGGTCAGGCAGGCCCTGATGTTGAGGTACTGGTTCCCAGTGCCACAAATTTCACAAGATTTAAACCATGAGAAATTGAAATGAAACACTACTTCTTAGATGTTTTAGCTGTATTTAAGTAACCCATACTTTTAAATCACTGCTACTATTTACTTTTATACCAAACTGAGTTTTGCAAAACGTGACGGTGTTTTTGGATTCACAGTACTTGGAATGTAAGTACTAGAGTCATGAACCTGGAAAAAGAATTGAGATACCGAAGTGGTGTGTCTATTGCCGGATCCGCAGAGCGCCCGCTATATTCAATCATTAAGCGCCAAACAAAGAAAGGAGAGGCCTATTTGTTTACACATTAAACTACCCTCAAAACAAGTTTCAATCCTTTAGAAAAAAGGACCCTACTCTTGTGCAGACACCATTTTGTATGCAACTCTGAAAGGGGAAAGATATTCATGGCAGTGCAGCTCCTTATTTTTAAAAGGATAATGACCCGACCATAGAGCCAGACCAGCCAAAAAACCACAGGCTCTAAGTCACAGGCTTCATCAACAGTGTTTCAAAATGAAGATGTGGTTGAAATAACAACAACTTCAAGAGAAATACCCATTCATTAAGAGAGTCCCTGGCACAAAAATTATTTACTCACCCTGAGGTGAGAAGGTGAATGAGATAAAAGTCCCCTTCATTTTGTGCAACCACATTTTGCAATGGTGCCACAGTGGTCTTTACCCGTTTCACACCACAGCGGTTGATAAAGCATCTGTGAGAAATGTATTCCAATGAGCTTTCCATGGCATAAGTACAGTGAAAAAGACAAGAGGAGGAAGAAGGATAAGGATGTGTCTGTTGAGGCCTTTTATGCACAAGAAACAGAGACTGATCATAGGCCAAAGACATTTGCAACCTTCAGCACAAAGTGCAAAAAATATTTACGCGGATGAAGAAAATTGCAGAGTATTCTTTTTACTTTTGGATGTCATCTCAAACAATTTTAAAAGAGGTTTTTTGTCAGCGTTACGGAATGATTTCATTACAATTTTTTTTAAAATTGCACAAAAATTTTCAACTCATCCTTTAAAAACAAAAACATTTAAAAAGCCAAAAGAATAGTTTGTAAAAACAAGTTACAAAAAAGGTTCAGTTTCAGAACAGAAATAAATATTTAAATACATTAGGTTTAGGAACTTAAAAATAAATAAATAAATTAATAAATTAATGAATGAGTTGATTAACCAAATCTATGTGCACTGTGTGTTTGACAGCTGCAGCCAGAAGCCGTGCACTGTGAGGGTTGGCTGCCTGCGGCAGGTGGTTGCTGGGTTTTGCCAGAGACCAGGTCCTGCAGCCAACCCCACATGCACATGGTGCAAGGCAGTGCATAAAAGTGATTGGTCGACTGTGGTAGATTAGGACTAAGGTCAAGATCCACTGCACATGGTTTGTAAATAGCAGAATAGGTGCAAGGAGAAGTTGGCTGTGGTATATGATTAAAAAAAACAGCCATACACTGAAAAACATGATTTAAGTAAAATTATGGTTTGTTATGCTGAGAAGACCTTAATGTTTATTTGAAAAAAAACTCAGAATGTGACTGAAATAACACCGTTAAAGTTGTGTTATGGTTACAAAACAAACCCTAAAAAAACTGAAATGTCTTTTTATGGTAAAATAAAGTAAAAACTTACACTCTCTCTCAGGCACAGCCGATGACCTCATGTCAGACTGATAGGGAATCATAAATAATAGGGCTGGGGGCCTTGGGCTAACCTTTTAATGTACATATCGTTGTGGCTGACATCCAGGTATGAATTCTAGTCAATCCTATGGTCTATGCTTCTGGACTTTTCAAGAGGAAGAGGGAGCAGAGGAGTGGACACTTCAAAAGAAGCAGAACCCCAACAGAAAACTTCAAACACTCAGACCATAAACCATAATTGGTGCCTAGAAAAGGACTATAAGAAGGGGAGTTTGAGACCCCAATAATTGCCATCTGCCAAGTAGCCAGATGCACTGTGTGAGGCGGGGAAGATCTGGAAGACTCAGCACCCACAAAACAGTCACCCAAACCCTCATCACTTGCAAGCTGGACTACGAGAAAACACTTTGCACCGGTATCAGCAAGCAACTCACCGCATGAGTCCAAGCCATTCAAAATTCGGCAGCCAGGATCACACTCAACCTTCCATGCCACATGCACGTCACACCACACCTCAGGAAGCTCCACTGGCTTCCAATACACAAATGAGCCCCATTCAAACTCCTCATACACACCTTCAAACCCCTACACAACACAGGCCCAGCTTACCTCAAACACTGAACCTCATTCCACAAACCCACCAGGCACATTCGCTCTGCTGGACTCCTACTAGCACACATTCCATGCATGCACAGAAGGAGAGCCAGAGGTCGGGCCTTCTCCCTCATCGCTCCTTAAGCCTGGAATATCCTGTCATTTCACATTAGAACCGCTTCTTCTATTCTCAAATTCGACATGTAACTGATAACACAGTTCTTCAAACAGACTTCAACCCACTAGGACTAGGCCTGGTCAGACTTGAACATGCTTCAGGGCCAGGATACCCTACCCCGTGATAGTGCACTTTACAAATACACATAACATAACATCATCCTTCACACGTGATTTCTCATTTTTAAACATACATTTTTGTCATATGCAGTGCAAAAATTCTCTCTTCATATGCAGTACAAAACATCTTCAATTTTTCGAATCCATTTCGCTAATGCAACCATTACAGCTCGCATCGCATTGCTCTTCATTCATCCAACTCACAACTATTGATGTCTGACCTCATCTTCATCTTTCAGTGTCATACAGTACTGTCAAAGCTTCATCATATTTGCTCAGCTTTGTATCTGCAGCCACAGCAATTAAACAGTAGTTTTGACATGTGGTCCGGATGGAGCAGTGAAATACCACAACAGCAAAGGATATTTCTCTGATAAGAGGGCAGATTACAGTAGCACCATTCACATCAGCTCCATGTAGTTTTCTTTCCTGCAGCTACGAGCAGCAGCAGGGCGACTGCCACCAATTCAAAATCAATCTGATCAAGTGTAAGCAACACGGGCCGCAGCCACAGGACAACTAGCAATGGGCAGCAGCACCTTCGCAGCTAGTGATCCCAGCATCACCAGTACAACCAAATGAGGTCAAACCCCAAGCCAGACAGCAGGGGTGGTGCAACTACCTTCTCTGCCATACTGTCAGAACCACCACAAAGGTCTTGGTTCTGAGTGTTTCCCAGAGAGTTGGAAATAATCAGGCCGATATATAAAAAGGATGATGCCACGCTGCCTAAGAATTACCGCCGAATTAGCCTACTGGATGTGGGGGAGATTGCTAGGCTTAATAAAAATTTGAGTGGAACAAAATAACATAATCCCAGTTGAGCAAGGTGGCTTCAAGGAACGCCACTCAACAATCTACCATTGCCTTAGTCTATGGGCAATGGCAAATAAGTCAATTGAGTTAAGGGGAAGTTTTTGTTGTTATTGTTGTTATGTTGATTTCCATGCCCCCCTCAACTTGGTTGACCATAAGTTGTTGTGAGATACGTTAATGCTGCTTGGCATTAACAAGGACCTGCTCTTGCTTATCGAGGAACTAATTAGTCAGAATTGGGCTCAAGTGATTTTAGGCACTAGAAGTGCCCTATCGAAGACAATACAGATAATGAATGGCTTACGTCAGGGTTGTGTCCTGGCTCCTCTATTATTCCCTTTATTTTTGTCCGATTTGCCAAATACATTCAATAAAGTAAGTGGCCTTTGACGCAAAATGGATGGAAACTATGTCCCATGCCTACTATATGCCGATGTTTTGGTGATAGTGGACATGATTGAAGTGGAACTACAAAAGAAACTGGATGCCTTCCATGACTATTGTTTAAGTAAAAGACTTACAGTTAATTTAGATAAGACCAAGATAATGGTGTTGGGGAAAGGAAAGGGGGCGGTTTAATGAGCATTTGGGTGGGAATAAACTGGAAGTGGTCGACAAATATAAATACTTGGGTATGTGGTTTGATACCAAGTTAAACTGGAGAAATCATGTTGAATCACTAAAAACAACTGCATTGTCCTCTGTATGGGGCTAAAACAATGTAGCAAGAAGTATGGAGGGCCCTCCCTATCCCCCATATTCTTTCACTTTAATGCAATGGTTCACCTTCAATTTCAATATGGGGTGGCAGTGCTAACCCTAGGTGGCAAATTGGATTGGAACCATGAAGATGGGAAATGTGTAAAAAGGCTCCTTGCATTTCCACCTTCAAATATGATCCAAGACATAAGGATGGAATGTCAACGTATGGCTTGGAGCTATTTGGGGGTGTTAGCAACACTGAAATTCTGGCAGAGATTAAATACAGATGAAACTCCGAAAAATATTTCATCTCAGCAAAGCGGAGATACAGAACAGTGAACTTAGTTGCGCTACTCAAGTAAGACATCTGCTAAGTGAGCTCTGTGCCAAGTTGTGAATAATGCTGGGTCCGTGGAAGAAAGGACTACAGATCCCCAAGCAGGAGCTATGAACCATTACAACCAAATGCTCTAGGGATGAGGATCTGCTAAATCTGAGAGATAAATCATCTGTTCAATTTTTGGATAAGGGTTGGAGCAATGATGACAGGTTCCCATACATTGAGGTTCTACCAAATCCCAAGCTCAGGAATGCTGCGTTAAAATTCTGGGTCGGAATAAACCTATGTGACATATGTAGGAAGACAAAAGTAGCAATGAGATATGAGCAGGTTATGTGTACTTGTGGGTTGAAGGCAAAATGTAACAGGGCACATATTTTATTGGATTGTTTATGGTTTTTAAATGAGCGGAAAGCATTTTAAAAACCTATTTTTATTGACTATAGAATCACAAATTGGGATCCAGATCTTAGCCTGTGGGTGAATATGAGATTTATAAATGTTTCATGTGCAATTGGGAGATTTTTAGACGCAATATGGGAGATTTTAAAAGGTTTATAGGATAATTTGTAAGGGATTTGCTGGGTTTTGTATGAGACCCTCCATCAGATTATTTTCTCTCATCCATTATTGTATGCATTTTTGTCAGATAAATTTCTTTTAACCACTTTTATCTGCGTCATTTTAGGATATATTTATGGTAATGTCTATACACCATGGCCTAAATAAACTAACTTTTTGACTGACTGACATCACCAAACAGCAAAGTTAGAAGAGGGAAGATTCTTCTCAGTTTCTTTGGTTTGTGGGTAATATTTCTAATGATATGGTATATCTGAGGAGAAAGAAAATGGTTGGCGTTCATCATTTCGTGGGTGCTTATTATGGAGACTGAACTGAGGATGGGACTGAAGGCTAAATGCCCCAGAGAGTCAGAAAAGTGTGACACAATCTTCTTGGTGTTGAGGCAAAGCCAAATTCTGTTTATTGTTTTCAGAATTTCAAAAAGATAGCATGGAAGGTTCCTGTGCCCCATTTTTGCAAATATTGTAGATCTGTGTCTCCACTGCAAAGGAATGTAATTTGAAGTAGAGACTACTGAAGTCTTCTCTGGACCTAAATGAAGTAAAGAACTATCGGCCCATATCTCGCCACTCTTTCTTGGCAAAAATACTCGAGAAGCACATGAACGCCGCACTTTCCGAATTGTTGGAGGCAAATGAGGGGTTGGATGTTGCACAATTTGGCTTTAGGCCATATCATAACACTGAGTCGGGTCTGGTAATGGCAAGTCAGGAGCATCTTGGATAAAAGGGTAAGGCAGCGATGATCCTGCTGGATCTATCAGTAGACTTTGACACCGTGAGCTATTCTGTCCTGCTTGATCGTCCTGTTGAGATTGGATTTGGAGGCTCAGGTTTAACTCTTCGATGCTCCTTTCTCTCAGGCAGAGGTCAATCAGTTGCCCTGGGGGATTTTGTGTTTAAGCCCTTCACATTGCCTGTGGCATCCCTCAGGGTTCGTCACTGAGCCCCACACTTTCTAATATATACAGCACCACTGACCAGACTAATGCATACATTTGGCTTTTCAGCATTTGCATACGCAGATGACACTCAAATCTTGGTGTCAATCTCTAGCAATGTAACTGAAACTGCACGCTGTTTTAACAGCTGTATGGGCGCAGTAGTTGAGCGGATAAATAAAAACAAGCTTAAGGTCAATTATGATAGTCCTTCTTTTTGGTAGGGACAACACCTTCTGAGACCAATCGCGGAGGCCTCGGACTCTGGGCTCCCCTCCTACTCCAATATCCCCAATTTGGAATTTGGGAGTGATTTTTGATTCCAGTCTTTCTTTAATTAGCCAGAAATATAAACTCTACTCATTATGTTTTTCATACTATGTACCTTAAGAAAAGTTCTCCCCTTCTTACCCTATGACTTACAGTAGTCTGTGGTTACAGCGCTGGCTTTGGCCAGGCTGGACAACTGCAATGCCTTATATTTACGCATTCATCAACGAGCACTATAGAGACAACAAATGATGCAGAATGCTGCAGCCCAACTCCTTAGGAGGGTCCCCAAGTTTGAGTCACTCTCAAGGGTTCTAGTGGTGCTTCTTTGGCTCCCTGTCAAGAAGAGAATAGCTTTCAAGGCACTCTGAGTGGCATACAAGACTCTGCATGGCAGAACCCTCTGAGGAAGAGTTTCTCCTGGTACACTCCCAGGAGAACCCCGTGCTTGGCAACCTCCAGAGCCATTAATGTTCCTAACATTAAGAAAAAAGACTTGGAGGGCCAGAAGTTTTGTCTACATCACACGCCACCTTTGGAACAATATTCCAGCCCATCTTAGAGGTCAAGCTAACCAGCTCAATTTTACAAAATATCTTGGCTGTTTTCACTCCCCCGATGATATCCTCTTATATAAACTCCTGCCTCAGTGTTTATGTTTTCTGGCTGTCTCCAGCTCCAAGACGCTCGAGGGCATTCACGGGATTTACAAAACTATTCAATATCAACATCAAAATCAATGGGAATAGCGAGTGGGTACAGCTACTTATTAATGTGGTTCGAAAAAACTATTGACTCCACATGAGATGGCAACAGCACTAGACGACTCAGGCTTCTATGCAAACCCATGGAATTCTACCTAGTAGGAAAGAGACAATTAGCTCATGGTGACATAAAAGCTATTATCAAGGAATCTAATGAGGATAACGAAAGGAGGAGTTTAACAGCAAAAGTAAAGCAAAAGAAGAGCATGCTGTGTCCCCAGAGATGGTACCCTCCAATATGTGTAAACATGGGTCTTTTTATGTTCAGCTCACAATGACGTTATTTAAAGAACCATTTAAACATCAATCAATTGTCTTGTAAAGCTCGACTACTCACCCATAAGGGTCTCAAGGCGCTGGGGGCGGGGGCTGCTTTTCTGCCGACAGCGCTGTGGTTCAGTCGAAGAGCAAGTCTTGATGTTCTTCCTGAATTGAGGCAGTGATGGTGCTTGCCTGAGGTGGAGGGGCAGGGTGCTCTAGGTCTTTGCTGTGAGGTAGGAGAAGGATCTTCCTCCGGTCGTGGACTTGCGGATCCGTGGGACGGTGGCCAGGGCCAGATTAGTGGAGAGGAGGTCTCTGGTGGGAGAGTGGAATGTGAGGTGGTAGTTGAGGTATGGAGGTCCTGCGTTGTGTTGGGCTTTGTAGGCCTAACATCAGCATGCATGCATCCTAACAAAGGGCACTGAAAGCACAGATCTCATTGGAACACATTTGTTTGGTGCAAAGCAAATAATCCATCGGGAACAGCCAAGATATTCTTACTCTGATATCCGAAATGGCAGCCAGATCGCCTGAGGAGTTTCCTATTGTTGTTTCATATCGATCTGATTACTGGGACAGTCCAGTAGGATTCATGCAGAATATCCTAATACGGCAGTAAAAGAATGCCAGCATGGATTTTTCATATTGATCACTTATGGATTTTCTAGTCTTCTTTTAGGAACTCCATAGGACGCTACTAAGAATCATATAGGAATCGCTGAGCATAAAACTGTCCTGTTTTATTTCAAAGGCTGCTGCAACGTTGTCGATGATACACTTTTGTTTTAAACTGTTTTTTTATTGCAGTGTGATAATAGCAACATCCAAATGAAAACCGAGTAGGAGATATGAAAATTGGCTGCAGAATATGCCTGTGCGAGAGTGCTGTGAGGCAGGTGTAATAGTGCACAAGTCCCGAACTTCGAGCTCCATGAAACGTGTTATTTCCTCCATTTTACATAATGTGCTAAAGTGTGTGATATTTGCTTATCGGAGATTGGTGAGCAGAACATTTCTCACCAAGAGAAGCTCTCTCCTCAATTGGGACATGTTTCTTTGAAGAAGTCTCTGGTACTTGGCAGAACCATTTCGTGTGCGACATACCCTTGTGGAGAAAAGGTGCTCAAGGCAACAGTGAAATGTATTTAGACTAATACACATAATTTCACTAAATTTGGGCATATCTATCACAAGAAAGTCTCTAATTTCCCACACCCCTTGATTTTACACCCACTTCAAGGAATAGATTTTTTCAAAAGCAGAGTTCGTGTATAGGAAATAGACATTACTGGCCACTAGTATGAACGTTTTTTGCATTCGCAAATGGTGCGATTTAGTAAAATCGGACGTTTGCAAATGCAAAATAGCCTTTCATGATGTACGAAAGGCTTTGTAGTCACAATTTTAGGTAATCGAAAAAATTGTTGTCACCTAAAATTGCGAGTACAAATAAGGAATCGCAAATTGCGATTCCCTTAACACATATATGGAGCATTTCACAAATGCAAACTGTGCATTTAGGAAAATGCAATTACCATCGACTTCAAGACGATGGGGACCATGTGGAAATTTGGAAAAACTGCATTTTTCAAAGTGCTATGTAGCTCACACGTGCGCTTAAAATGAGCACATTTATTTTTTGGAGGTGCTTCAGGGGTGCCTTAAACACCGGGCACCCTTGTCTTTGCATTAACTTACTTGTGATTACCAATTAGGCAATCACAAATTAGCTAATGCAAAAGATTTGCACCTATGGGCCTTTTGGACCATAGGAACGAATGGAGTAATATATTACCTAATAGGGATTCGCTATTTACTGAATCGCTATTAGGCAATATTAAGGAATTGCTAATTCTTTGGCGATTCCTTACATACATTGGGTCTCATTTATGAAAAGTGTTGCATCGCTGCGATAAAACAGCGATGCAACACTTTTCACTGTGCCCTCCTTGCGACGCCATGGATGCGTCGTATTTACTGTACAGCGCTCAATCTAGCAAGGATTGACAGATGTGTCAGGAATCCTGATGTGTCTGTTGGCGCAAAACACATGCATTGCTGGAGTTGTGTCATAAGCATGACACAACTTCAGCAATGCATGGGGTAGGCCCATACCTATTGCACTGTGTCACTCTTGCGCCTTCGGTGAGGCAGGCATAAGGGTCTGACGCACTGATTTCACTGTGCCACTTCTACAAGGCTTTCTTGCGGGGGAATGCCCACCCTGCATACATTATACCTGATGCAGGTATAATGCGGCGCAAGGGTTTACAAAGTGACGCATCTACCTAGATGAGTCACTTTGTAAATATGGCGCAATGTGGCGCATTATTTATGCTGCATCACGAAAAGTGACCCAACGGCAGCGCAAAAGTGTTGCTAGGAGTTCATAAATAAGCCCCATAGCATTTTGCGATTACCAAATAGCGATTCAGTAAATATGGCTATTTGGTAATCACAAAATGGTTTTTTAATACATGTGGCCCTTTATCTTTACTCTAAATCTTCTGAAAGGCTTCCTGTCGCAATGCAAGGTGAAGCGAGCATTGCCAACAGTGAGAGGTTACTGGGGCTGCTCCAAAGACAGCCTTGTTTGTTGAACCTACAGTGAGTGTCACAGTGTTCAGAGCGAGTGATGCTTTGTGCTTGTCAACCTCTGATATGTCGGTAACACCCTACCACTTGGTGTGACCTATGTTGGATTATTTGAACTCCTATGATGATGAATTGACCTTCTTTCTTCTGGAATAGATAAGAAATCAGAGGGGAACCTATGATAAGCGATGTCTTCTTATCGCAATATTGTTCCCATCAGCTTTGACAGGTGGATGGAAAGACATATGAGAACAAACGAGACAAGAAAGCAGCAGTTTCCATATCATTTCTGTCCTTTCTACTTCTGTGACGTTTGAGTAGGCACCGCATTTTTACAGCATAAAATTAAACTGTCGGAAAGCTGACATTGTTTTATTTCATGTGTTTCAGCACTGTGAAATTACACATTTTCACCCAAGCGATTGAATGAGGGGGGGGGGGTGCTTCACTACTCCTGTGCAGCGTCTGGGAGGTGTTACGCGTCATGAAGACTTCGAATCAATAAACCTCATTTGTTGCAGCTGTGGAACATTACAGCGCGTCACATAACACTCACAGCATCCATAAGGGGTAGGAAAGCATGTCCTGGCGGGGAGAAGATTGGTATGGAACAAAGTGTCTTCCCTTTGAAAGTGTCTCAATTCACCCTCTCTGTGCTTTTCATGCTCACCCTCCAAACTCTATGACTATTTGTAATGACAATTGTGTGCCAGATCCAGAGGTTAATTTGTATAAAAAACAGCCCATTTCTCCTGTTAGCGCTGCCTATAACAGAACCAACTATTAACCATGAAGGTCGGGAGAGGATGTGGCTTAATGGCTGACTTCTGAGCAGGGGAACGAGGCTTGAGTCTCACGTCGGCTCTACATCCTGTGATTCTTGGCAAATCAGTTAATCTCCCCATGCGTACCATAAATGAATGTGTCCTTAACTGGTGCTCACGATAAGTGCTGGTGCTGAGCACCGGAAACCACCGGCCCAAATTAAGCACTGCCATGATCCTGGAGTTTGTCTTCAGAGATTACACAACAACAAATGGAACATACTCATCAGTCCTATCCTTTCTCATTGCTTCTCATAATACACAATTTTAAGTGTAATCAGAATCCTGCACTGATCTTATGTTCTTATAGTCAGGCACTGAACGACTGGTAGAGGACTGGTGAAGGAGATCTCTTTGCTACCCACCCTCTGAGAGAAGAAAGTAAAATTATGACCTTTTCCTCTTGCAAGGTGAACACCAAGATATTCAAATAAATACCTTATCAATACTTGCCAGAAAGGAAGTGAGACCATGTGGTTCCGAGTTTGGAGGAAGTGTTGGACTGTAATTTTTTATGGAATGAGGATAAAGTATGCATGCGCCTCCTTCACAGCAGAAGCTGTGCTGTGGTGGAGTAGAGATTTACATTCCCACCCCTGACTTAGGACTTGAAATGTTAATATAATGATTGGAATGTACAGGTCACTCATGATTCATACATTTCAATGCTGATCCCATTGGGGATGTGGGTTGGGGAGGCCACTATCATCATTGCAATGTGGATCACGGGTCTCAGTGCATGACAATGTAGTATGCTTGCACCCCCTCTTAGTGGTGCAACAATGGTTGAGCCTAAAATGCATCCTTGAAATATGTGCTTACATGGAGCTCATTCAAAAAGAAAATTATAAATTTAACAAATATTTCTGTACGAACTAAATCCAAACCACTTCAATGCAAGGTTAAAGACATTTAAAATGAACAATTATAACTCAGCCAGTGTGTAACACGGTTCAGCCGAACCGAGTTTTATTAAAAAGCAAACACCAATTTGGACAATAATTAAGAAAGTGTATAGTGAGAGAATAGTAGTAACAGACCCCAGGTCTGTAATCGAAACAAAAAATAGAAATAATAAGAAATGTGAAAATGGAAATCTGCAAAAGGAGATGATTGGTTGATACAGGCAGCAGTTTCAGCTACAAACAGGGCCGTTTCTACCATTAGGCAAGACTAGGTGGCCGCCTAGGGCGGAAAAAGGGGGAGGGCGGCAAAAAACATGAGTTTGGGAATATGTAATGCATTAATTCTTCTAGCCTGGATGACAGGGGGAGAGAGTTATGGTAGTAAAAGGGAGGGGGCGCCATTTTTCAATTGTCGCCTAGGGCGGCAAAACACCTAGAAACAGCCCTGGCTACAAACACTCATGGATACATAAATTCAATAATTGTATCTGCAAAAGGCGAGAAACGTTGTCTCTATGATCGTGTCAATGGTGTTTCGACCTTCTCAAGATAATAGGGTCTCATCAGGACTCGAGATGACAGGGGTTGGCTTGACTGGGAAAATATGGGAATTCCAGCTAGTTTTTGTTGAAATTCGTGGAGAAACTAAATCTAATATGGGCAGCAATCGCTAAAGTCCACTAGCTTGGATAATCGGTGGACTGAATTTTGTTAGTGCGGCAAACATGAGAGACATGAAAAAATTAAGTCTGGTCTCTGAGAAATTCCTGGAGGAACGAATTAAAAAAGGACAGCAATCCCTAAAGTCCACTGGCATGGGAGATCGGTGAACTGAGTTATCATTGCTCATTTTAAATGTCTTTAACCTTGCATTGACATGTTTTGAATTTAGTCCACACAGAAATATCTGTGACATTTATAACTTTCTTTTTGAATGAGTTCCATGTGAACGCATATTTCAAGGATCACTTGATACCCCTGTTCACCTGGACATAAGGGTTGCTCTTGATGTTTTGTTTAAATATGAGCATAAAATGCAAGCACAATGTCTGCACTTACCCCCAAGTGTAGCTCCCCTCCAACCCTGCGGCCTGCCAGTCCAGGCTGCACGTCCTGCAAAGCAGACTGTGCAGCCATAGAAAATGTGCGGGCATTTTATCAATTGCAAATGTGCAGCCACATATTCATAAATTAGGGCCTTTGTTTGTAGTTCTTGTATAGTACCTGGGATGCTGAGATAGGGTCTATGGAGATGTGGATGTGGTTTGTAAGGGTCAATGGGGGACTAGTGCTGGTGGGTGCCTGGCAGCTGATGTAGATATATTGAGAGGCTAGAAGTGTCATGGAAAAATGAGAGTGGTCAGTGAGACCAATAATGCTGGGAAGACATTTTGTAAAGAGAAGAAAGAGAATGATAGTCTGACAGGTATGATTTAGTTTAGCTATTGGTCCATTTTCGCCAGATGTAAGAGTTTCCATAAATGATTTTTATACCACACTGAGGGGGATCGGGAGCAAACACAGGTGACAAGATTTTTGGAGCTACTAAAGCGAAAAGTGGGCTGTGTTTGGAGCACAACATGGACTCAAAAAACATAGCTAAAACAGTTTTTAGGAATTGCTGAAGCACCAATTAAGAATTGGGGCAGATTCTTAGGGGTCAAGGGGACTTATCTCTGTATGGATGCACGGCAAGGAGTCGAGGAAAACCAAGCGCTTGAGTGGAATGAATATTTTAGATCCTGAAAAGACTTCATATTGATTTAGAACCACCTGCAGGAGTTGACTGCTTATGTGTTCTGGGCTGAGTATAAATTGAGAATGCTACAGGAACCTTTGTAGCAGGTTTGTCTGCTCGCAGATATATATATTCTTGGGCTTGTAAATGATTCGAATATGCTTGAGAAAACTCATGAACGGGAAAAGTTCAAGTAAGACTGCCATCTAGATCTACCAAAAACCCACCAAACAAGAGTACATTGAAACCAGATCTCTTCTAAATGTCCTGCTTGCAAGGAGCTGCCTCCATCATCTTTTAAACACCCCACTGACTAGTGTAGATCGTTATCTAAGCGCTTTGCTCACTCACACATTAATTTTAATTTGCACTAGAAATTAAATATTGATTTGCTGGAATATTTTTAAGGGGCACTCCTACTAACAAAAATCAACACCGCTGCAACACTGGTCCTTCTTTGTATATTGTTCATATTACATTTATTTAAGTATTTTAGCTCTATAAAGAAGATATTTAGCCTATAGGTTGACAACCCACAGCTTAAGCAATATTACTTTAGAACTAAGTACAGTGACATATGAGGACCTAGTTACAAGGTCCCTTTTGATTCTTTTTGATATTTTTTTATAATTTTATTGAGTTTTGTAATAATAAAAAGATGGAGACATTTGACATCATTTGCTCATTAATCTGGGCAGTCCATAACACCAGAACAACATTACAGTCCACCATAATCCTCCCACCACACCTCATGCGGCATATAATACAGATCATTTAGTGGCTAGACTTTTGCTTCCAGGAATCAAGGTCCTTGATTTAATGGTCCTAGTATGATATCTCTTTATTGGTCTCAGTCTCCAAATATCTTCTGCTGCTTACCTGGACACCCCCTGTCTGTCTGAAACGGGACCTCCAAGCCTATACAGTGGTCTAATCCTTTCTTCAATGCCCCCAGAGACGGGGGGGGGGGGGGTTGGATCTTTCCAGGCCCAACCAATGTGTCTCTTGACAACCAAAAGAATAATCCATAACAAAGTCATCTTGTATCAGTACCTGACCTTGCCTACATTTATAAGCACGATGACCAAATGTGGTTCTCGGCAGATCCTCCATCCCAACACCTCTGTTATAGCCTGCCTATGCATCCATGTTTCTCCTATGTTGCCTGATTTCTAGCTAATCAGCCAGCGTGAGTGTTCTGAGTGGAATGTTGGTGTGCTGGAGATGATTGGAATGTTTGGTTGCCTGTGTGGTGAGGTGTGACAGTTGAAGATGGGCTGAGCAGCAGGCAGGCTGCTTCTGGTGGGGCTGCTTTACATGGATGCTAACCTGTAACTAAGATCTAATAAAGAAACTACACAGATACTCCTCGGCTATGTCTGGTACATCACCACAACCTCCCTCAACTTAGATGGACCCTCTCCCAAAAGGAGACAACCGTCCCTGAGTTCCACAGAGTGTGCATCAAGTCTCCATTAGATGTTAGACATCGAAGGTAAAGCATAAAATGCACCAACCCACTTTTCCATAAGTTGTTTCATGTGAAGTATGTGTGGTAGAGACAGTTCAGCTGGATGAGCTTGAATTAAGAAGCAATTGCAGTCTCCTTTGGGGAGGCGCACACCTCCCTCATTTCATCATCTGACAAAGATCCCTCACCCAAACCACTTGCAGGCATGTGTAAGAGTTGAATGTGTTACTAAGTATTGACCTGTACAATTGAGAAATTATGTGTTCCCTCCAGTACTTCCATCAGTCATTTTGCCTCTAGAGAGGTAAACTCCATGTGCTCCATTGATTCGGCAATGCAGGGCCCAAGTGCATGCCAAATTTGTAGATATTTGAAAACCTGGCTGCAGTGGAGCTCAAAGGAGTTTAGTGTTGTCCTCGATATACTATCAACCAGTTTAGAGATACCGATGGTATCCCAATGCTGCTGAAAACGTGGTAATTGGGCCACTTGAAGGAGCTGGCTCCTAGCACACAGATGGCCTTTTTTGTAAGTTATTCTTCGAGCCTAGGGTTTGAGTGTACCATGCCAATTTTGTAGTACTACTTTAGTGGAAGGGGGAGAAGTGCTGTTCTGCCATACTGCAGGTATAGTAACTGGACTCCTTGCATCGCTCATTACTCTGATCCAATGGGGGAAATTACCGTTCGTGTCATACCACCATTAATTAATGATCCCCAAATGGGAAGCTCTACACATATGAGGTGATGAGGCTCTTGCTATACCCCCTTCATATGTAGATTTGAAGCACCTCTGTAAGGCGATCCTAACCACTGCGTCGGTCCAAATGAAGCCCCGGGTGTCGAATTTATGTTTGGGAAAAAATGACACAGATCAGGTATGGAAGGTTTTGCAGTTGCTAAAGCAGTCGCAGAAAGGCAACCATTTTAGAGATCGCTGAGTGACCTAAAAGTGAGAGAGGGAGAGATGGCCAGAATTGTATATCTTCCGACAGCTTAGTTAGTTGTGGTTGGATATTCAAAGTCCAGATCCTATAGCGGTCTTGTGTTACCTGAACCCCATATATTTATATCCATCTGTAATCACACATATGTTGTTTGCCCATTTCAGGTCTAAGGGAGGGGCACCTATCCCAAATAAGGATGTGTTGGACTTATTTATGCAAAGTCCAGAGAAATCGCTGACTACTCAAAGTAACTGTAGTAATCATGGAATAGACCAAGTCAGGTGACTAAGGAACACCAGCACATCATCCAGACAGAGTGTTAGTCTATTTTCTATGCCCAGCTGAAACCCATAGTTTGGGCATCTATTCTAAGCCATTCTTTAAGTGGCTCATTCTCGAAAGCAAACAGCAGAGGGGATAACAGGGAACCTTCTCTGGTGTTTAGCAGCTGCACCCTAAATGTGTCTTGTGCTCCTCCCAACCATAACCTATGCTGGTAAATCAGTGTACAGTAGTTGTACATATAAATGGAATTGAGTGCCAAAATTACGCCTCTCCAGGAGGAGGAACAGATAATCCCACTCTATTGAATTGAAGAGTTTTTCAAAAGAAACCACAAATACAACCAATGGGCCCTGTAGTATGCCCACCACTACAAGTGCTTTGTAAACCCTTCTGATATTATGTTGTGTTACACGTTTGAGCAAAAAGCAAGATTCATCCTTCTTACCCAGTGAGGGGATTATTTTAGAGAATCGGTTTGCAATGGCCGTTGTAATAATTCTCTGCTAGCCATGCTGTTTTGGAGTATGTGCCCCGCCCACACTCCGCCCATATTTGTCATTGGCTTGTGTCATTATCCTTTATGAATGCTGGCTTCTGATTTGTTACTAGGCCTGTAAATCCTTCCTTAGAACCAGCTTGTCTTAATTTTTAACCTCCCAAGAGGACTGGCCCTTTTACTTTGGTTGTTACAAGGTACGTCTTCTTTAGTCTGTAAGCACTATTTTCTTTAATGAGTTTCTCTTAGTGCAGGGGGGTCTCTCGTGAGCAGTTGTGACCACTGGCTTTTTTATTCAACTCGTATCCAATGGGAAGCTCTTCAGGGGCCATGGGAAACAGAGGGGAGAGGATGTGGTCCGTCGGCTGCGCTGCCGCCTCTGGTGAAGGAAACCAGGGTTCGAGCCTCGAGGTCGCGTCCACATCCTGTGATTCTGGGCAAATCACTTAATCTCCATGTGCCTGAATGTGTAATGTAAATACGGTGCTGTGTAAAGCGCCCCAATACCTTTGGGTCGAATTCGCGCTATATAAATATGGAGAAAAATAAAAGGGGGCAACTCAGCAATTCCTTCAAGCATTTGGAATGCAATAGGTCTCGCATTTGTGAGAGTGTAAGCTATTGGCATTGTAAATGACAATGCCTTTTAGTTTTATTTGTGTTTTAAAAACCAATTTACAATGCCAAAAGCTCAAACTCGAGTAAATGTGAGATCTATTGCATTGCCGATGCTTGTTTAGTTCTGAAACTGTGACCACTCTAGTGCGTGGGGAAGTCAGGAAGGAGGGGTTCTAAAAATGCTAAATGTCGCTCTCCTTTTCTTCCTTCATAAAGCATCAGGATTTTGTGAGATGGAACTAAACTGTTGACTGTCGATTGAATGGGTCCACAGTTCTAAGCTTGCAGATTCTATGCTCGACCAAAATATGTGACCTAGTCCTAAATTCCCAAATCTGTCTAAACAATTATAGTGTACTGAAGGATTAGCTGTTATTTCTTGTGCTATTGCCAAAAGTGTGGCCAATTCTAATCATTACATCTAAACTGCAGTGTGCTAAAAATGTAAGCAATGTTCGTAAGCGGCCTCCATCTAAGCAAAGCGATCTGTGAGCGTCCGCGGGAAACATTTTCAGATTCTTCCAAAGGGTTTGCAGAACTGCATGGGGCTTGTGCCAGGGGCGAGTGGAGGAAGGCTTGAGACAGCTGCAGGCTGCCTTTTCTCATCTTATTTCTTAGGCTGCACAGAAACTTGATTGATGCTATGCAATTGGACTCTCCCAGGTGTATTATTTTCCCAGGCAGCAGGGAGAGGAGGATAGATAATCTTAAACTCCCCCATTGTCTGGCTCAGGTTGTACAGGACGCTAGAGAGTTCCTATGGGATGGTGCAGGCGATGTGTGTGTGTGGGGGGTGGGGGGGCACAAGATGAGCAACAGACTCAATTCTAAAAGAAACACTTGAAGAATTGCTTGCCGCCCACACAGCTCTACTGAACATGCAGTTTAAATATAGTTAATTGCCTTGGGCGACGCTGTTTCAGGACTGTAATATCACATAACTTGATTAAAGTTATATTTCAGTGCTTATTGTAAAGCTTCTAAATTCTCTGTTGATACGAAGCACTGTTAGTGCTTGGTAATCATTAAAGTAGGGCATACATTACGCCTTTAGTGCGAGTTTCTTGAATCCGCATCATTAATAACGAACAGCGGGCAGTCGTTGCTGTATGCGTCAAGTAGCAACACTACCCAAATGGATTGCTCTCTCACGAGGAGTACGCTTAAAGGGGAGGTGTTTGTAGCGTGGCCACCTCCCTCCACATCATTATGGACACTGTTTCCAATCCCGGACTTTCCTTTGATAGCCTAATGCATCCCGGGTGTGATACTGTTAAATAGCTTTCGTTTAGCAAATTAGACTAACAGTGATTTGTAAGTGAAATGTTCAGGACTATGAACAATCCCTAATGGCCTAGGGCGAGGGTCCTATTCACAAGGTTAAATTTACATTTGTAGATTTACTCACGTGTAAACTCAGTAATGCACCTAGAAGCAACTTTACATGTTTTTTCAGTTTGTCACTTAAATCGTAAATTTACCACCAGGTGCAGATGTGCATATCTTCACCAACTCAAAACTGGAAGTGGAGGCTGCTGGACAGGATTTATGAATGTAAAATTAATACTAGTATCTTTTCACACGCAGGCAGAGATCTGGGGAGGAGGTTTTCCCATGGCCGAACACCAGATGAAAGAACATATAAGGATAGTTCTGGTGTAGCAGCTGGAAAACCGGCCAAGGATTCAAAAACCATGTAATTATCTCCTATTGCCACAGACAAGCCAGATTCCATGAGCATGTTATCACAATCTTGGGGATCAACACAATCATCAGTGATATCGAGGTGAGAAAAACATCCCTGCCGACAATCACCAAAAACATATCTGTCTCAGAGCACCTCTTCCAGTCTGAGAGCAGCAAATCCTATTCAGATGACCCAAGACACCCGCAATCATCTGTCCTCAACATACCATTGGGGAGAGGATGTGGTCTTGTGGCTAGACTGCCGACTTTGGAACTGGGAAACCAAGGTACAAGCTTCAGGGTCGACTCCACATCCTGTGATTCTGGGCAAATCACCTAATGTCCCCGTGCCTACCAAAAAAATTAATGTCTCCTTGTGTAACGTAACTGGTGCTCATGTAAAGTGCTCCAATACCTTCGGGTCGAGTTCACTCTATATAAATCTGCAACAACAAAAAATTACAAATACCACATCATCGGGAGCCAAGAAAAATATAATGATCACACCATTCCAAGGATCAAGAGTGGCTTGACTAACTCAAAAGGATCAGAACTCACAGGATCTGATTTGTGAAAAGACAGAGTATAATTCTCCTGAAGTGGAGAAGAGGAGAGATGTCATGACAGAGATGTTCCGTTTTTCTCTAAGTAAGGGGTATGTCATGCTAATAAGACAGTGCTAAAGACCCCGGAAGACTTGCTCCTTTCAGGACATTGATCATCACTTCCTGTCACAAGAACTGGACCGGAAGTGCAGGTATGGACCAGGGAATTCCTAGTCAGGATGAAACAGAGAAGGAATGGGTGCAGACAAGCTCCCCCAGGAGTATCAAATGTGACAAAACCTTTTTAAGGAAGAATAATGTAACCCACTTACCTGCCTCCTAGTCCTTTATTCACCCCTGCCCAGACAGCACTTACCCATGTCAAAAACAAGCTGAAAGGCCATTTAGCAGTTTCATCTCTCAAAAGCTCAACAGTTGCAACAACAAGGCTGGCAGCCTCAGCACAATCATGAGCATGAAAAATGATGGATGTGGGATTTCAGATCTAAATTAAAGCTTGTGTATTTATGTGTCTGGCTCGGATATAGTCATGGCTTGCTTGCTCAGTCCATCTCCTTTTCCATCTGCCTACCTTTCTCTTAACCCTATACTTTCTTCCTGTATCCTCTTACCCTCTCTTTTCAGTTTCTCCTTATCGTTCGGGATTGCCCACTGGGCGCTCCGTACATAATCTGTGCCCATCACTCATTCAGTCCCTCCTAACCTAAAATGTGTTAATAAGGTTGTATACCAGAAAAGCGCACAGAGAAATATTGCTTGATATAAAGATTTTCTTAAATATCATTTAGAAAAATATTGTCTCATCTGGTGTCGAATTTCTATTATTGACTCAACGGACACGCCCAGCAGCCCCGGGACAGGCGAGCGGTTAGCGCTCTAGCAGCACTCTTCACAGGGCTATTTAGGCGGCGAGGAGGCCTGGTTTTCCGCGGTAAGGGGTGGACAGTGGCAGTGTCTCCCGACCCCGCTTGGAACTAGGTATGCTTGGCTAGAGCGGAGCACTCTGCACAATTTACAGTCTCATTTTAATATTGTGGATGTGACTCGACATTTTAAACTCACTTACGGCGCTATTTAAATTCTCACCTGTTTACTTTTAACGCATGGTGTTCTGTTTGAATTGACTGCCTAAACGTGGAAATAAGCACAGGAACTGCATTTTCTACTTCCCAGTACTGTTAGGGGCTTCAGGGGTCAGTGTCAGTGTTTTCGCTCAGTGTTACAGCCTACCCGCCCTGGTCCGACTCGGTATCCAATACCGTTGAGCGGAGGGCGGGGTAGACAAGAGCGAGACACGCCCAGCAGCCCCGTGATAGGCGACCGGTTAGCGCTCTAGCAGCACTCTTCACGGGGCTATTTAGGCGGCGAGGAGGCCTGGTTTTCCGCGGTAAGGGGTGGACAGTGGCAGTGTCTCCCGACCCCGCTTGGAACTAGGTAATGCTTGGCTAGAGCGGAGCACTCTGCACAATTTACAGTCTCATTTTAATATTGTGGATGTGACTCGACATTTTAAACTCACTTACGGCGCTATTTAAATTCTCACCTGTTTACTTTTAACGCATGGTGTTCTGTTTGAATTGACTGCCTAAACGTGGAAATAAGCACAGGAACTGCATTTTCTACTTCCCAGTACTGTTAGGGGCTTCAGGGGTCAGTGTCAGTGTTTTCGCTCAGTGTTACAGCCTACCCGCCCTGGTCCGACTCGGTATCCAATACCGTTGAGCGGAGGGCGGGGTAGACAAGAGCGAGACACGCCCAGCAGCCCCGGGACAGGCGACCGGTTAGCGCTCTATCAGCACTCTTCACGGGGCTATTTAGCCACCCGTCGGCCCTAGCGCGCAGCGGTTGCGCGCAGGGGGGCGCCATTGACGGCGCCAAAGACCTGCCCATCTGCGCCCGTCCGCGACAGGACGGGGCCAGGGGCCATGGGGACTGCTGTACCCGATACGCCAATACCGCCTCAGAGGGGGTTTACCTATAATTCACAGGTATTGCGGGGATTGAACCCAGGAATATCAAAGGGTTGCAGGGGTGGTGATTACTCCGAGAGAGAGGGCCGTTCTCGTGTCTCCAATGCCAGTTTCAATGCACCACACGAACGTGGGACACAAACAGGTGTCAGTATTTGAAATCATCTGATCCTGCTACAACGAAAACAGCTGTCGGAAGCACTCATACTCATGTTGAGTTAAAAAGCTTCCTGTGTAATATTAGATCACTACCCAAACACACCGCTGAAGTGTGGGACTTAATCTCCTCTCAACAACCTGATATATGCTATCTTACGGAAACGTGGCTAAAACCATATTCTACTCCTGCCATAACTTTAGGAGTTCCAAACAATTACAAAATTGTAAGACTTGACCGCCCCACGAAAATAGGCGGTGGGATTGCTATTGTGTACAAACAGGAAATTAGCATTCGGGTCTTAGAAGAATTAAGTACTCCTGAACTGGAATTATTAATTTTCCAAATAAAATTGTCTCCCAAAGAAAATATAAAGGGTGCCCTGCTATATCGTCCTCCGGGACCTTGTAACAATTTTTCAAGCTCACTGTTGGAGCTACTTGCCCCATATGTCGATAATGATAACGACTTCATTTTGGTTGGGGATTTTAATCTACATAGTGATAAGTCGGACTGTAACGAGGCACAGTCCTTATTGCTTGACTTGGCCTCCCTAGGACTGTTGAAACGTAATTGTGGGCCTACACACCAGGCAGGTCATACCCTGGACTTGATTCTATCTAATTTTTTATTGATCTCCTGTCCACCTGCTAAACAGGTTAATTGGACTGATCACTTCCTTGTTGAATTTTGCACTCAGCATCTGAAGTATACTCCCTCGCGTCCAACTCCATTACCTAGGATACGTAGACAATGGCATAAAGCTAACGACAGCACTTTCAAGAAAATTTTTACTTTTCCTTCCTTCCCTCCTAAAATATGTATTGAAACTGCCCTCTCAAAATTTGATGGAGCCATTAAAGAAACTATAGACAAAATTGCCCCTCTGAAACAATTTATATCCAGACCAGCCAAGAAACAGGAAATTTGGTTCTCGGACAACTTAAGGACTTTAAAACTCAATGCCAGGAAACTAGAAAAGAGGTGGAGAATCTCTCATTTGGTAGAAGACAAAACTAAATATTGGGACTCACTATCCACCTACCATAAAGCCATTCGCACTGCCCGTAAAAATTACATCACTTCACAAATCACAGCTGCAGGAAATTCTTCTAGGGTTTTATATCAAATCCTACAAACCTTTACTAAACCTGTAGCATGTGAATCTTCGGAATTAGGCTCTAAACAGCTATGTGATGAAATCTCATGTTTCTTTACGAATAAAATAGAGTTAATCTATGACAAAATAATATGTGCCAACAGAGGAATTCCCATTGAAAGGGCGCTACCTGAAATGGATGATGAACCCAAGCAAGAAAAACACACATTAAACTCCTTTCCACCTATTTCTCTACAAGAAACATTGTTACTTACATCACAGATTAAAAGTGGCAGTCCTGATGATAACATCCCAGCTAGGATTATACCTGTACTGAGTGAACAGCTTTGTCCTATATTTGAAGGACTGGTGAATCTCTCACTTAGTTCGGGCACTGTTCCAAGAGATTGGAAACGAGCCCTGGTTAGACCCATTAGGAAAAACACCTCCATTCCATGGACTGATCTAACCAACCTTAGGCCTATATCCCTATTACCATTTCTAGGGAAACTGGCTGAGAAACATGTCAATCACCACCTGTCTAATTACATCGAACTTGTTGGTGCTCTGGACTATTCTCAGTCAGGGTTTAGGCCTAAACACAGTACAGAGTCCACTCTTTTGTCTGTTACAGATGATTTACAGATGTACCAGGACAGAGGCTTTTCAGTAATCTTGGTGCTTTTAGATTTATCAGCAGCGTTCAATACCGTGTCACATGCCATTCTCATTGAACGCTTATCGAGCGCTGGCATCAAGGATAAAGCCATAGAATGGCTGAAAAGCTTTCTCTTGGATCGCTCTCAGAGAATCATTATGGAATCCCACCGCTCAGCGGAGATTGAGATCTCTAAGGGGGTGCCCCAGGGCTCTTGCTTAAGCCCAACCCTTTTTAACATATATGTGGCGCCCCTGGCTAGAGTGATGCGGAGATATGGTTTTATTCCAGTATCGTATGCTGATGACACCCAGCTCCTCTTCCCTTTTAAGACTCTCTCCGCTGAAGTGAAAAGTTCCTTTTCCACTGGCATGAAAGCAGTGGCACACTGGATGTCTTCCAACTTTCTCCAGTGTAATGTCAGTAAAACGGAATTAATGTTGTTTGGTGAAGCGAAAATGCTATGGACTCCTGACTGGTGGCCACTAGATCTAGGAACAGTTCCCGAACCTAAACAGGTTGTGAAAAATCTTGGGATCCGTTTGGATCAAGATCTGCTTTTCAAACAACATGTTAATTATACCTCAGGAATCTGTTTCTATACCATCAGTTTGTTACGGAAAGTTTTTCCCCTATTACCGGATTCCTTTAGGAGAACCTTGGTTCAGACCCTGGTTTTAAGTAGGATTGATTACTGTAATGGCCTGTTGCTTTCTGCCAATGAAGCTGTATTGGCTAAGCTCCAGGTCATTCAGAACACGGCAGCTCGTCTGGTTCTTAATGTTCCCCCAAGAACTGCGTCTAAACCTCTCCTGGATCAATTACACTGGCTTTCGATCCGTCAGAGAATAAAATTCAAGATATGTTGCCTGATCCACAAATGTGTAAATGGACAAGGACCTGTTTATCTTCAAAACAAATTTGTTCCTTACACTCCACTTCGATCATTGAGATCTAGCAACAATCTCCTCTTGGTGATCCCACGTGCAAAAAAAGCCAGACACGAGAACAAAGCATTATCAATTACAGGCCCCACATTGTGGAATAAACTCCCGTTATCATTGAGACAGTGTAAAGAACACCTTACATATAGGGAACTCCTAAAAACTGTGCTGTTTAGGAATGAGATCTAGCTCCTCTTTCCTCTTATTCTTGCCTTGCCGGTTCCTGAAAAGCGCAGAGATACTCCAATGGAGTCGATTCTAGCGCTATACAAACCAACAAATAAATAAATAAATAAACGGGACAATATTTTGGACATGATCTGTATGTTAAATGATATTTTAAAAACAATATCCTCATACCACACCAGCTATCAGCCTGTAAGAGCTGCATTGTGGGTGGCATTCAACTCAACTTTTCTATTGGAATGGACTCGATAAATATTTTGGTTAGTCACAGCATAAAAAATGGTCAATATATGAAGGAAAATGGGGCAAAAAGGAAAGTCGCCCCTTTAGATGAGGGTGAATCACTGCTATTTATTGTGTGTACTACAGCCCAGTTTGCAGCTCGCTGTTCTATGCTGCCTGAACCCTCAGTTAGACAGTCACGCTTTATATGCAGGGAATTTCTTGCCTTTGCTCTCAATGTTAAAGTTGAAACTGTAAGACCTACAGCGCAAAGAAGTCAGAACTGGCTGACACATTAAATGCAGACTGCTCACAGCTACCTTTTCGTGTGGGAAGAGCGAAGGGAAGGTGATGACCTGTCATTGACATAAATAAAAAACACAGTAAACCATGGTTACTTTCTTTCATGGGCAAGGGGCTGCCACACACGTGAAATATTGAAAAGAGGGGCAGACATGCCAGACAACAGACTAAAGGCACTCTGAGTCATAACAAGGTACCTTTGACATTAACCAGTGGAGCATTCTGACAGGTTTGCTATCACAAAAAGCATTGCTGTGCACTGCTCCTCCTCAAGGACTGGGAGGTAAATGAAAGAACACTTGTAGAGCGCTGTCTCACTGCAAGCCAGATCACTAGGGGATTTTATTTGAAGGTTTTATATACCGCTGGCTAGACCCAGAGGTATCAGAGCGCTTTACAAGATAAGGATAGTATAAGGCACATAGGCTAAAAAGCATATGAAAGGTAGTGCAACAAAATTTTACAAAGTACAGACAACATGAGCATTATACAAAACCAGATAAATAAACAGGGGCAGGAGCTATACATTTAAGTAATTAGGTAAATGGTGAAAGAAGAGAACAGGTATAAAATTACTGAACAAATATTGTGTGATAGATAAGAAATCAGGAGTAGGACAGAGGTTAGGAACCCAAATAATAATTTTACATCAGAAAAACTATTTTTTGGCCACTCACACAGTAAAACAGTATACTCACAGTTGTGTTTGTGTGTTTGCTTCTAGGATTCTCACTGAGGCCGGTACCATTGTTTATAATGACCGAGTGGTACATGTTAATTTTTTTCTTGATAATTAAAATGTTTCTCTATTTGTTTCAACTGATAATTCAAATATGTCCTTTCTATAAAGTTATTGGATGAACACCATGTACTGAATTGAATTATAACTGTTTTTTGCCTTGAAGAAGACCTAATAGGAAACAGACCAGAAAAGCTGATCTAATACTAGCCCTCATAACCTGTGTATTAGTGAGGCTTGATATGGGCGAGTTAAACTCAGTATGATTCATATGGCTCGACTTTTATTGGACAAAAAAAGATAAAGCTGAGAACACTAAACTGAATAGCCTAAGCTGGTAATATTATTTTTTGTGACTTTCCAAACTAATGAAAATCTGTTTTCTTTAAAACTGAAAATTGGATTTGGTCTGTCTCTCTTTGTTAAATCCATTGTTGCATCAACTTATTCGGAAATGTCTCCCATCTGATGTTCTCTAGCACTAACTTGCTGTTGGGGGAGTTTCCCAGCCTTTCTCCAGTTATAAATCATGAACTGTGCTTAAGATATATATATTGATATCAGTTTATACAACTTAGGCAATCTAAATAAAGATATTGATCAAAAAGGAATATTTGAGGAAATAAATAACAATAGAACAAGATTACAAGAAAAGAAAGAATGAGGCAGGAGGGCCTAGGAAGAGCGGAGAGTCTAGGATAGAGGAAGCTGTAGAGGTCAGGGTACAAGCATGTATAGAGGCAATGTTTTACGTAAGCCCAGGCAATTAACTACGCTCCGCCAGCGTAGTTTACGTAATTTTGCCTACTCTGCGTTCCATTGGGAACGCAGAGTTTAGGCAAAACTATGACTCTGTGGCGGAGCGTAGTTAGCCGACCCCTCCCAAAGTAATTATAAAGTAATTTAAAAAGCACTTACCTGCCTTGGCTGCCTCCCCCTCGCCATGGCCGCTTTCCTTCCTCCTCCTCACCGTCCTTCTTCACTGATAACCCCTACGTTGTACGTCTCGCGTGTGCGCATGCACAAGACGTACAACGAAGGGGTTACCCAAGAAGAAGGACGGTGATGACAAGGAAGGAGAGCGGCCATGGCGAGGAGGAGGCAGCCACGGCAGGTAAGTGCCTTTTTAATTACTTTATAATTACTTTGGGAGGGGGGAGGGCACGGAGCGAAGTTTCATGGAGTTGTTTTCCAACTCCGTGGAACTTCACGTAGAGGCACTACGCCTGCTACGCCCAGGGTTAGTTTTATGTAGTGGTATGGGTACATGATGTATTAGCTGTGGTGGAGGTTCTATGTTATTACCGAAAAACAATGCAAATAGTAAACATTATTTTGTCTATTTCCTTTATAGTAAGTTATCTGTTGAGTTCCCTTTATGTTTGGTTAGCACACACTAACGTAAGCGGTAGTCTGCACACACATGTTAACAGATTACCTGGAAGTTTAAAATAAATCATTCATAACACCATCAGTAGCCCTCCATGCATGATCTCATCCACTGCCCTGAATGGTTGGAAACATCTAACCTTTGCCACCTCCGCCTGACACTCTTGAAGACTGGTGGCCACATGCATAAACCAGGTGTCCTGAACATATCATGGCTTTCACCCTCACTCTTCCTGAGAACACTCCTGCCCGCAACACCACGGCCGAAGGAGTAACCAAAAACAAAACAGGTGCATAACATTGCAAAGTAGTAATTAAATGACAACCGATTTTAACGCAAGTTTTTAATGCATGTTGCTCAGAGGGATTTTTAATGACCTGGTATGATTCCATAATAGTTCCAATTTTTACACAGGGCGATAGGCTGAGCCAAGCCTGCTATCGCCCAATTTCATTATTGGACTCCACAGTGAAGATTTGGGGTCGGGTAATTTTAGAGAGAATGCAGGATTGGACGGATGAACATAGATTTATAAGTGATCTACAATATGGTTTTCGTCAAGGCCTAGGGACCATTGATCAGGGATTAAATCTATATAGTTTAATGGATAAATATACAAAAGCAAAGGGAGAAAGGTTGTTTTTAACTTTTGTTGACCTAACGGCTGCATTTGATTGCGTTGTGCATGAAAAGCTGTGGTCAATTTTAGGGGAGCAGGGGGCAGACCCTATTTTAATTTCCTTTTTAAGGCAACTCTACATGGGCGCAAGGGCAAGGGTGTGCTTTGGGCGGGAGGGGGAATGCAAAAAAGTTTTAGAGTTAGGAAGGGTGTTAGGCAAGGCTGTGTCCTTACCCCCTTCTTATTTACTATGTATATAAATAATTTAGAGACTACCCTCATAGAGGAGTGCAGGGACTTACCATTAGCATCTACTTGTCCCATCCCTGCGCTCCTCTACGCAGATGATGCGGTTCTTATGTCACGTACACCACTTGGCCTTCAAAGGGTATTTACTTCTTTTACTAATTTTATGTCCAAATTGGGCCTTAGTATTAATTGCTCAAAAACGTTTGTTATGAACTGTGGCAATGGATCAAATAAAAAGAGCAACACTATCTATATTAACAACAAAGCCATAGAATGCACCAAAGCATTTTCCTATTTAGGGTTTTTATTCGATCAAACAGGAAGTTGGACTAGTGCAGTTAAATCTAGAAGACTCCTGTTTAGTAAGTCATTGGCGGCACTGGCAAATTTCAGTAGAAAGTTGGGAAAACGCCTTCCGGGGGAAATACTGCATATATATATATAAGGCAAAATGTATTGCGATTGCTACCTACGGGGCAGGAATTTGGGTTTTTTCCGACGTTACTATACTGCTACCGATAGAAAATATGTTTCTTAAATTTCTTTTGTCTGTACCAGACAGTACGTCCAACTCTATTTGCCATGCCGAACTTGGCCTACCCTATTTGGAGGACACGATTAAGATCCAGCCTGTCCTCCTTTGGCATAGGGTTTGGACCACAGATGAGTTGATTCTTAACCGCCACATACTAAAAGATGCAATGGGCCTTGATGAAGTAAAAAGCATAAGATGGCTAGAATATGT
The DNA here is from genome assembly GCF_964204655.1 of Triturus cristatus. NCBI lineage: Eukaryota > Metazoa > Chordata > Amphibia > Caudata > Salamandridae > Triturus > Triturus cristatus. The sequence continues at coordinate 1,216,624,737 of NC_140591.1, forward strand.
TAAATTATTTTTAGGTCAGATAAGCCATCAGGAATATTATTATGATCCCCACACTTTACGCAATGTGTCTAGAAGGGACCTAAACTCTAATTGCATGAAATTTTTAAGTCAAAAGAGAATCTCAAGTGAAATGGACAAAATAATAGTTCAATCCATTTATCTAACTCTGGCTTTTGAGCATATGCAGCCATACATTCTAATGGTCACTAGCGACTATGAAAGATTCTTGTTAACTAGATTTAGGTTAAATATTATATTTAGGTCATTAAGTTTTCCAGAATTGAATGACTAGTCTAGAACCTTATGTGAATGCCCGTGTGATGATCTTTCCGTACAATCCTCTTTGCACATTTTGTTTTTCTGCAAATTTTATTATAATCCTAGAAAAAGATGGATGGTACCAGTGCTTAAAAAACTAGGATTGAGGCAATGCCGCCCTGCATTATTAGCACTACAATTTTTGGATAGTGAATATATCATTGCCGCTATCATTGCTTTTTTTAAAAATGTTTATAAATTGCAGAAATCAATCGTGTTTTCATATGATCGTGTTATAAACTGTTCCTTGTCATTTCTCTTTCTTTTTAAATTGTATAAATTATGATATGTGCTTTTATGGTATGCTTATAAAGTATCCGAATAAAGTAATTTGAATTGACAACCTACACCCGCTCACCCACAATTACAGAAACAAATAAAACAATTATGAGAGATATTAACCTAAATTCCTGCTTTTCAGTGCTCTCGGAAGCATTTTATAGCAATGGAAACTATCTCTCATCACAGGGGCACCACAACTGAAACTGCAATTAGGACAGCACTATCACTCATAGCACAATGTTGAAGTCCACTTTAGCCACATAACACTTAGGGCCTGATTTAGAGTTTGGCAGATGTGACAGGTATCCTTTCCACTGTATTACAAGTGCATTCTATCCTATGGCACTTCTAATATGGCAAATGGGATATCCATTTGCGATGGAGTATACCATCCGCCAAACTGTAAATCAGACCCTTAGTGCCAGATGTATGACCATTTTTGCATGCGCAAACGGGTTTGCGAACCCGTTTGCGCATGCAAAAACAGCATGGGGAATGTACAAACCATATTTTGCGAGTCACAATTTTTTGAGACTCGCAAAATAGGGTTTTGCGACTTGCTATTAGGAAGGGGCGTTCCCTTCCTAATAGCGAGCGCAACCCTATGTAAGAATGTTTTCGTCCACAATTGCGGGCACAAAACACTTGCAAATTACCACCCTCTATTTAAGAGGGTGGTAATGCACTCGCAAAAGGGAGAGGTTCCCCAGGGAACCCCTTCCCCTTTGCAAATGCAGGCCAAAATATTTTTAAGGGCAGGCAGTGGTCCCAGGGACCACTGCCTGCCCTTAAAAAAATAAAAAGAAAACGTTTCAAATTTTACTTTTTTAAATGCATACCCCTTTCCTTTAAAGAATGCATTTAAAAAACTGCTTTATTTAAAAGCAGTCCCAGACATGGTGGTCTGCTGAGCTCAGCAGGACACCATACCTGGGAGGGCTTGACATTCCCAATGGAGTCTCAAATTATGAGAGGCTCATTAATATTCATGAGCCTCTCAATTTGCGACCCCATTGGGAATCGCTAACAGTGTGAAATACACTGTTGTACATTGGAAATAGCGCCTCGCAAATTGTGAGTCGCAAAAAACGCGCAATTTGCGAGGCGCTATCTCCACGGTCGTACATCTGGCCCTTAGTTTTGAATTTGCAACTACTAACGAAAACAATACTAATTATAGGATATGGTGTCAAAAGCTACACTATCAGCACCTACAACGGCAAATCCTGTAATCCTTGCATCCAACGTTTATGATGATAACAGTGCTGATTCACTGCTATGTTTTGGGATTATTGCTGCCATTCAGCCTGGACATTGGTGTGCATGATCTCTTTTCAGACAATGTAATGAACTTACTATTTGTCACAGAGAAATTGATTTGTTCCCTCCTTTGACCAGATTACACTTAATGATTATACTTAACCCATGCCGTCAGACAACCTGCCAGAAGGAGTGGCAGCCTTTATACACAAAACATGCCTACCATGACATGTCTGAAAAATAATACTCTCCATGCAGAGATGTCCACCAGAATGATAACTGTGGCCCACTTCTTCCCCCAAGTCCTGGAAAATGCAAAAACACTCAAAGAACATTTGGCAATGCTTCTTGAGCATCTCTTTTTCACATTTTAGGTATACTTCAACTTTTGGCGGACAATTCAGTAACCTCTTCCAAGGAATTCCTGCACATCTGTGATGGCCTGTATGTGAAGATTCTGTGCACAGATCCTCACTCACTATCCGGGTCACTAAACTGATATAATCATACAACAAATGTTGCAAAGCAATCAAATGACCCTGCATCCACTTATTGAGCCCGACCATAAAAAAATGATCTTCTTATTCATGCTTTCCCCAACAATAGCATATCACAATCCTTACCCAATCTCTTCCACTGCAAAAAAAACCTGTCCCTTTGAACAAATTCATGATCATGATAATATGCACAGTCCAATCAACCACAATCAATTCTCTTGCCTTCCGCCCAAACACAGTAACGGGTATCACTGTTCAATCAACTGAATGCCACTCTCTCCACCAGAAAGAAAAGACAGACCTCAAAATAACCCCTACTTCAAAGACCGACAGAATTAGTTCAAACACTCAAACTAAGGTAGTAGACAGCCCCACCTATCAGAATGCAGTCTTTACACACATACAGATTTTTTGGGGCAGCATACTAGAGGATAGTAACAGCCTCTCAAGGTTTTTCAAATTGTTGACAGAATGCTCTGCCGTGAGTGCACGGTCTTCAAAAGGCCTCCAAACTCACTCACTTTACAACATCCTAATCCTCTTCTTTACAAAGTACTATAAGTCAATCCAGACAAAGCCCTTTTAACACTAACACAAACACCCATCCCTTACTCATGGAACAACTCAAGAACTCAACAAAGAGGGGTTTGCACTTTCTCAGTCATGGAGCCATGCAAGATCAGCAACATGATCAAAGACCTTCAACTCTGCAAAGTCTAGAGTTACGCCTACCATACCACAATCACAAGAGCCCAAGACTTCTAGATAAACCAGTGATAGCAGTGACTCGCTATAATCATAAGCACGTCAAGGGCATGAAGAAATCCTTTCATTTAGCATTGTCATACCAAAGCTTATTGACAAATGAGAATTGAGTGATACTCAAATAATATGATTGCTTCCTTAGACATGAGTTTATTTTATTTTTTACTTTTTTTTAATTTTATTTATTTAAGCAGGGCAGAAACACAAAAAGAAAAAATATTGTATTACAATGATACATCCAATCAAATATTATCAATTATACACATTTTCATACATATCTTATGCGTATTCTATTATTAACCACCAGAATTGTTTTTTTTTTTTTTAAACAGATCTTATAAACTGATACTCCATTCCGGTATATATCCAGTCTTGGTCATATTTACACTTTCAAAAGTATACATTTTTACTTTCCCAGGTCTTCCTATTCCATTTATTTCCTTTCTTTCAACCAATTAATCATTGGTGCCCATATCATACAGCCTTTTTTCCTAGCTCGGTATCCCTTGGTTTCATATAGTACCATTTCTTGGGTATATATATGAAGAAACCGGTAAAACCATGCTAAGTAGCTAGGTGTTTCTTCCTCCTTCCATGCTGTTGCAATTAACAACCTAGCTACTGTCATAAACACAAAATCTGTCTGAGATGATGATAGACCTAGTTTATAATCATATCCAAATAGCATTAAAGTCGAGGTTAAGCTAAGTTTTTTATAAGATAAATCTGAATGTGAAGAAGGAGGGGGGGGATGGATCGGGGATATGGCTTGGTATCCATCTAATGCCAGACCTAGGTCTGGAAACTTCCAAGGTGGAGGGAGGGGGGGGGGTCAGTGATCAGACAGGGTGGGGGAGGGGGGTGGGAAGGTGGAGAAAAGAAGAGAAAAATGTAAGCAGGGCAGAGCAGATAAAGGTGGGAGAGGTAGAATAAATATGTTAAAAGAGATGGTAGATTACCTTGATGCCTTGCCTGCATCAGTGTGGAGAGCCCATCTGGACATCCCTTCAATTTTTGCCTTAACTCAAAAAAAATGTTTTGCCTTAACTCCTCGCCGGACCCGCTGCGCGGGTCCCGCTTCGTTGTTCCCGGTTACCTGACTGGTGGTGAGCCTGCCTGCTGCTCTTGAGCCGCCCCAACTGATTTAGACTGCCGTTGTCTGTGTGTGCATGTGGACGGGACCACAGGGCTGCGAGCTGACCCGCAGGGACTCAGTGTACCAGGAGTCCCTGCGTGAGGCCGAGACCCGCAACACCTGGGTCGCTCTCCCTGCTTGCCCCACCCCCGCCACAGCAAATAAGTGTCAGCTGCTCTGTGGTAATCGCTGGGATTTTCGTCTTGCCTTGCCTGCATCAGTGTGGAGAGCCCATCTGGACATCCCTTCAATTTTTGCCTTAACTCCTCGCCGGACCCGCTGCGCGGGTCCCGCTTCGTTGTTCCCGGTTACCTGACTGGTGGTGAGCCTGCCTGCTGCTCTTGAGCCGCCCCAACTGATTTAGACTGCCGCCCTCGCCACACCATTGTCCTCATTACTGGCCTCTCTCCCCGCTGCGCGGGAGCGCGCGGGAGCGCCCGGGGCTAAGCCCGGGCAAAGGGCGGGCCGTCTAAGGCCGTCCAAGGACGTACAGGGATGGGCCGGGCCCTTTCTCTTTCATTGCGGACTTGAGGACTTACAGCATGTCTTAATGATCTATGTGAGCAGATTTTCTTAAGTAGTTATTTTGTGGAATTTAATATTTATTCCTTTTTTGTTTCCTTAGTATTTTAAACTGTATATTCTTTGAATAATGCCGCTATTAACTAGGAAGGGTAGGCAGGTCACAGTAAAGTCAGGTAGTGGTAAAGTCACCGGAACTTTAGATGATTTTATTATCCGGGCTACGGGGATACTGGAGAAAGAAATCGCCCTTACAGAAAAACGTTTGTCTTTGGATCTTGTCACGGGCAAACGCTCATCCTTGGGACAGATTGGCTCTGTGGTTACTCCGGAAAAAAGCAAAACTAATGATCTGGAAGCTAGCCCCAATCTAGTAGTAATCCCAGACTCCCAAGAAATATCTAGGGGGGATGTTGTAGTGGATTGTCCATTAGAAGATCACACTGCATCGGATATTAGCGGGGACGGTAAGCTGTGTACTAACTCGAGTTTGTTGGAGCCTGCCCCCTTACAACCTCAAGCTCTGGACCATGTCAATGTAGTTATACAAACCAGAAAACGTAAAAGAGGGAGGGGTCAGATGAAGGGAAAGGGAATACGGTCGGGGAATCCCGGTTATCCGCCTATTTGCTGTAAAAATCGCAATAATGATGATCTGTTAGGACACATTGAAACTTTGTTAAAAAGCCTCTTGATGCCCCTCATAGAGAGAACACAAATTGTCAATCTAAAATTAGATCAATTAGAGCTCTTATTATCAGTTAATACACACTCACTGGATACCTTGGTTAAAAATAGTAAATCTCTTGAGTCCCCGGAGATTTGCATTGCTACAAAGAAGGGTTCTCAAAAAACTTCTACCCAAAACTCAAGCAAATCATCCCAATCCTTCATATCTGGTGATACTCAGCGAATCCCCGTTCAGATAACTTTAACTAAACCCACACTGGTGGTTGATGCGGCCTCTCAGCCAATGTCTGAGATAGCCGTAGCAACAACACCGATCCCAACTGTATCTAAGCCGGTGGTAGCACTGGGAGCTAAACCAACTCTATCAAGTGGACTATTAGTTTCGGGTAAAAAAGCTCCTCTAAGTAAACCAATTTGTGTGAACATACCCCCCGATTCCGCCCCTTTTATGGTAATCCTGACAGGGGTCCCGGTGGTTGCACCGAATAAACACGAATCAAGTCAGGACTTATTAAACAAAGCTATATTCTGGCTTAATAATAATAGACCACTTCCCCCAGCCTCTGCCACAAAAATATTAGGTGTACGAAGGGTTCCTTGGGTTGGCCCAAGCAAGAAGGATTTAGAGGGGGACTGTATTCTTATCAATTTCAGGGACAGGTGGGTTAAAGACCTAATTTGCGATAAAGCAAGGTTTGCTAGAATGGGGGACATCCAATGTATAGGCCTTGAATACTTTTATCCCAACCTATATCATGTTTCACCAAGTAATTGTTACTCTGGGCCAGGATTGCAGGGAAATGGTCACTCTGGGTCAAGACTGCAGGGAAATAGTCACCCTGGATGGATACAGAACAAAACTATATTCCGACCCCCCCAAAACCATCCTGGTATGAGGTACCAGGGTGATGGATGCCCTATGGGGCCTATACGTTTTAGTAACACTATGCAACTACCCTATGATCAACCAGAAATGAGAGTTCAGGGGGAGGAATATCTAGGGTGGATGCCAAATAGCAACATTCCCCTAAGAAATCGTTTTGACCCATTGGTGGGAATGGAGGGTCTAGGTTGACCATCAGACGAAAATAAGGAAAATGTATCACCTATATCAGACTTGGCTATAGGGGAAAACGAGGGGGTAAGCCAGAAGGATAATTCGGTGGTGGATGTCACCGATCTCAATGCAGGGTCTAATATACTTTTGGATACACAGGTGATCAGTATCTCAGGCCGTGAGCCAAACCTATTGATTATTGAGCACGACCAGACAAGTTTAAAAGAGCCTGTGGACGATAACCAAGGGGAACCTACGTTGTGTCTAATGTCATGGAATATTGCCGGTCTTGCGGGTAGACTAGAGGATGAAGGTTGGTTGGACTATGTGGGTAGCCAGGACATTCTGTGCTTCCAGGAGACATGGAGCAGAACGGGTGAGGAAATTGACGGTTTTCAATCTTTTAACGTCCTGGCGGTACCATCACCAGCGGGGAGGGCTAGGGGCGGGATAATGACAGCACTCTCTATCAAACTTAAGAACTTGATAATTTTAAAGATAGCGGACACTCCCTGGTTCCAACTGGTATTGCTTGAAAATCTGTCCCCCGAGCCCTTGTTGTTAATCAACTGGTACCATAATGTTTTTGACAGGAATGATGTAACCACAATTCAGAGTTTGGAGGACGCAATAAGCAAGGCTCGTAGCGAACGACCTCCATTATTCGTTGTTTGGGTTGGTGATTTTAACTCTTCATTGTGCAAATTTGGTGGTTCAAATGTGTGTGGTCTTGAGGACTTAAATAAACAACCTTTGATGCATTTTAAACACACGCCCCAGGGGGATGCCTTAAATAATATTATTGTTCTAAATGATTTATGTATGGTAGAGCCCTGGGCAGCCCCAGATATTTCGCCAATACCAACCTTTCACGGATCAAGAGGTGCAACAAGCACTATTGATTTTATTTTTGTGTCCAGTAACTTCCTGCTTTATGTCAATAGACTTGAGATAATAGCTAATGCTGCAAGCGACCATAACCCCTTAAAGCTATCTCTGTGTATCCCTGCTAGTGGGAAACACTCGGTCTGGGATCAGCCTATAAAATATAATAAGAATCAGGGCGTTACCATGAAGTGGGGTAAACTAGATGCTGTAGGTCTAGAGGCAAAGATCTTCAACGACTGTAAGACTGAAATCGACTTATGTCAAATGTCAATATTAGACCCAGAAAAGGTTATTGGGAGCTTTGAAAAATTATGTGGGCATGTGGCTGAGTATCTTACAAAACCAGCAGGGAAAAAGAATATAAAGTGCTTCAGATGGTTCGACTCCGCATGCTCCGCCTCACATAAATCCCTAAAAGCGGCCCTTATGCAAAAACCAAGGAATAAAGACTTGGTAAGATCAACTAGGAAGGCTTATAAAGAGGCTATTATAAAGAGGAAGCAGGAGTTAAAAAATTGTGCCTGGGAAGATTTAGAAAAGGCCTCTGAGCTAAAAGATAGTAGGCTCTTTTGGGACGTAGTAAATCGTCCCCTGTTTAAAAGTGATACCAAGGAAAGCATAGGGATGCAGGTTACTGGTAAATCCTGGGAAGTTCACGTTGGTAAAATTTTTAATCCCAAGGCATTATCACCCTCGGTTTTGTTGGATGACCCAGGAATTTTGGTAGTACCATCTACAGCTTCGCTTCTTAGCTCCTCACTTACACTGGAGGAGGTTGAAGAAGCTCTGAGGAAAGGTACATCATTAAAAGCTCCGGGCCCTGATGCTGTTCCTTTGGACTTTTTCAAGCACAATATGGAAGTATGGGCCCCGTTGCTGTTAAATGTTTTCAGGGCTGTGGTTGTTGGTAGCATTCCTGTATCATGGAAGAAGGCAGTGGTGATGGAAAACAAATTTTTAAAACGGGTATTATTGATTCCATCGGGTTCATCAAACACCTTCTGCCACAACGAAATGGGAATGACCAAAGTGACTGATATTATCCGTCTGTCGCCTTTATTACTATGGTGCAAAAAATCGGACGACCTCCAACTTTCTAGAGAAATTCTTTTAGATTGTATGAGCCTGGATAATGTAAAACAGATTCCCTGGCTGTTATATGTTAGTATTATTATTCAAAACAACAAGAGCAACCCTTATGTCCTTGTGAACCGGGTAGGTACTGAGTACAAAACAATATCCACAAGGAACTCACTTGTAATCATAATACACAATTTGTGACTAAATACGTCACTCTGATTTAATCACAACAAAAAATAGCTATTCTTTTTTTGGAAAGCATATCAAATCAATTTCGCATCCACTTTTATAATAAGCCCTCACCAAGGCCTATACCTTTTTTTTTTTTTTTTTTTGTAAAACCTAACCTCAGCCGAGGTAGGTGTTTATTTTATTCAAAAGTTCATTTGTTTCATATCAGAAAAATATATACATTTCTAAAGTTGGACATATATACACAATTCAATATTTACAGTGATGTGTGACCCCAAGTGAAAAAAACCATAACCTATTACATTACATATGTATAAACAAAGAAAAAGAATTAAAAGGGTTATTGGTGATATATATAAGGACAGATTTTGTAATTTGTAAATGATTCAACCCAAAACTGTCTCTCTTATATGTGTTGTCGACGGCGTTTCGACCCACTCTAGATACCGGGTCTCTTCAGGACTGTATTTCTGGGGACTGAAACATATGGACTAATATTAGTGACCTTGGTGATATGGTGAATAACCAAAATTGGGCTTAGAAAGGCAAGGGAGGTCTCTTACCCAGATGTATACACTCGAGTCCAATGGATCCCGTATGAATTGGTAAGGAAGATTACTCTCAACCTATAATTAAGGATACACAGGTTGAGTGCACGAGCTACAATTGGTGTAACAGTGCTCACCCACGTGATAAGGAGAGAAACTTACTTCAGTTTACTGTCTCACTAGTAACGGCCAAGACACGGATCGGAATACTCCAGTGTGTTTCCAATGGTAATATAACCTCTCAATCGGTAATTTCTGTAAGTGTTTTTACAAAGGTTAGCCCGTTTTATGTGTATCATATACAACATACACATCCGTATAGTTAAATGAAACTTACTTAGCATCTTTCAATTTCGCATAAGAAGAGATCTCACTGATGAGCTGGATTACTCTCGTAGCGACTGGGGCGTCTGTCACTGGGGAATCAAATAAAGTAAAAATGAACTAAAATAAGAATTTTAACTAAGGGATATCTATAACACAAAAGATTTATTTTATAGATAACTCAGGCTCCGTAGGACAATTACTTACTTTAATGAGGACGATAGCCAGAAAACGCTGTAACCATGCGGGACGCAATCCGTCGAATACCGCGGTTACCCGGAAGTAATCTATCCCATTAATTATAGTCGCGCTCAGAGAGATAGAAGACGGCTGAATGGCGGCCATCTTGGAACGGGCAAATCGTACCTAATCTCAAGGATATTTTATCTCGGGTCTATTGCGAGACGGGTTAAGAAGTGTAGCCCGGCTCCCAAGATACATCCTATTTTAAGGGAAAGATGACCCTACGCGACATTTTCAGATATAGCATAGATAATATGTGTACCACATTAGTACTGACTCCGAATTGAATTAAATAGGAGGTGTTCTAAGGGATTATTTTAATGTGTGTTTATCATTGGTTATTTGAGAGGAAGCATAAAGGAAAGAAAGAGGGATGGGGAATAAAAAGAAGAAAGAAGAAAGGAAGATGAGAAAAACAGTTTGAATTTTTCATTAAATTCCCACTGGGCACAGTGTGATACAATGTATCTCTATTTATATAATCTTTAGAGCATATCACATATTGCCCCATACACTTTGGAACTTCTCATTTTCTCATTCGCTGAACATGACAATACAAATTTATTAAAACTTTACACATGATCATTCATCTTCATTATCTCTTACACATGAAAAAAGATTTATACTTAAGACATTTCAAGTATACTATTCTGAATGTCAAGGAGGAGCTCTGCCATATTGTGGAACGAACACTGAACTGCCGGTCATTAGTCAATGTAAACTTATGAACCTACGCCATGAACCTACGCCACTCTTCAAGACTATTCAACCCAGTATGGATAGATCCACACTTGTCGATCCATTTACATTCCAATGTTTGAAGGATGAGAGACATATCGCCTCCTCTAGGCGGAATCTTGGCTTTCTCCACCATTTGCCACTGTACCTCATCAGCCGAGTGGCCTTTCTCTATATAGTGGTCAACTAGAGGAGCGTTTGCCACCTGACATCTAATACGACTTCTGTGTTGACCGATGCGTGCTCTCACGGGTTGAGTGGTTTGTCCGATATATATCAGTTTGCATGGACACCAAATGCAGTAGATCACATTCATCGTTGCGCAGTTAGTCAAAGTTTGCAATTTGATATTCACATTTCCATGTGTAAAAAATTGCGTTTCCTTGGTGAAACTACATGCTATGCAGTTGCCGCATTTGTAATGGCCTGTAATGGCCGGTAGTGCCCATAGATCTTGTATAGTTTCTTTGTTTTTCTGATGTATACTGGTGTCTGAGCGAACCAAATGATCTCTTATGTTTTTTCCTTTTTTGAAGGAAAACATAGGTGGTTCGCAACAACATATCTGAAAACGTCGCGTAGGGTCATCTTTCCCTATAATTAATGGGATAGATTACTTCCGGGTAACCGCGGTATTCGACGGATTGCGTCCCGCATGGTTACAGCGTTTTCTGGCTATCGTCCTCATTAAAGTAAGTAATTGTCCTACGGAGCCTGAGTTATCTATAAAATAAATCTTTTGTGTTATAGATATCCCTTAGTTAAAATTCTTATTTTAGTTCATTTTTACTTTATTTGATTCCCCAGTGACAGACGCCCCAGTCGCTACGAGAGTAATCCAGCTCATCAGTGAGATCTCTTCTTATGCGAAATTAAAAGATGCTAAGTAAGTTTCATTTAACTATACGGATGTGTATGTTGTATATGATACACATAAAACGGGCTAACCTTTGTAAAAACACTTACAGAAATTACCGATTGAGAGGTTATATTTCCATTGGAAACACACGGGAGTATTCCGATCCGTGTCTTGGCCGTTACTAGTGAGACAGTAAACTGAAGTAAGTTTCTCTCCTTATCACGTGGGTGAGCACTGTTACACCAATTGTAGCTCGTGCACTCAACCTGTGTATCCTTAATTATAGGTTGAGAGTAATCTTCGTTACCAATTCATACGGGATCCATTGGACTCGAGTGTATACATCTGGGTAAGAGACCTCCCTTGCCTTTCTAAGCCCAATTTTGGTTATTCACCATATCACCAAGGTCACTAACATTAGTCCATATGTTTCAGTCCCCAGAAATACAGTCCTGAAGAGACCCGGTATCTAGAGTGGGTCGAAACGCCGTCGACAACACATATAAGAGAGACAGTTTCGGGTTGAATCATTTACAAATTACAAAATCTGTCCTTATATATATCACCAATAACCCTTTTAATTCTTTTTCTTTGTTTATACATATGTAATGTAATAGGTTATGGTTTTTTTCACTTGGGGTCACACATCACTGTAAATATTGAATTGTGTATATATGTCCAACTTTAGAAATGTATATATTTTTCTGATATGAAACAAATGAACTTTTGAATAAAATAAACACCTACCTCGGCTGAGGTTAGGTTTTACAAAAAAAAAAGGTATAGGCCTTGGTGAGGGCTTATTATAAAAGTGGATGCGAAATTGATTTGATATGCTTTCCAAAAAAAGAATAGCTATTTTTTGTTGTGATTAAATCAGAGTGACGTATTTAGTCACAAATTGTGTATTATGATTACAAGTGAGTTCCTTGTGGATATTGTTTTGTACTCTGTTATATGTTAGTGACATGTTGCATAAGATAGGTTTGGGCCATGTTTATGAAAATCCTGAAAATATTCAGGGAAACATAAAAACCCAAATTAAAGCATGTTATTGGAAATTTTTAGATATACCTAGTTTGGGAGGCCCAACAAGTCATGCATCTAAGATTCAGCATCAGTTTTATTTAACTTTTTCGACTAATGTCCAATGGCGGTTTTATCTCACAAGGCTTAGGCTAAATACACTCCATTTCCTTTTTGCCTTCCCTAAACAAGGGGGTTGGTGTGAGAGGCTACCCCCCTGTCCTTGTAACAATAGAGTCAGTCAAAGTACCATACACGTTGTCCTTTTTTGTTCTTTATACCAGGAACCTAGGATTAGATTCATTAAGCCTATCCTGAAGGGGCGGCAACCATGTACCTATAATGAAGGCTATGACTACTTGTTGTCACTATCTTCTGTTGAAGTTTGTTGTGCTATGTTGAACTTCATACGAGTGTCGCTCCGGATTAGGAAAAGTTATGGATAATCTAGCTTAGATCTGTAATCTCTCATTGGATTTTTTGTACTTATGCTGTATGACGGTCTCTCAACTAAAATTTTGTTTCATTGATGGCTCATTTTAACCATGTATTTTATGCTTTTAATTTTGTGCTTTTATGATTCTCTGTATGAATCGAATAAAGATATTGAACGAACGAACGAAAGAAATAACTTGAGAGGAACACTATGGGGGAAATTAGGGTGTGCTCAGTGAATGTGGGAGGATTAATTAATAGGAAGAAAAGAGAAAGGGTTTTTGAAATTCTACGATTTTGGAATCCAGAAATTATATGTTTACAGGAAACGCATATTTCATGGGCTAATAAAAAATACTTGCAGATAAGAGGATATGAAATGGCAATATGCTCAACACAAACGACAACGATAAGAGGAGTAGCGATATATTAAAGAAATAATATAGGACCTGTAAAACGTATTTTGGCGGATAAGGGGAGCAGGTGGGCCATTGTCACATTAGAAAGGGGGCTAACAATAGCTACGATATATGGCTCTAATCAAGATGACCCGCAAATCTGGACAGACTTAGAAGTAGAGCTAGCAACTTGGTCGACTCCTCTAATAATCTGTGGAGATTTTAACATACATAATGATAATGTGCAATCAACATGTACACAGTATCAATATCAAGGTAGGAAGCCATAGGTTTACCGGACGATACAAGCATGTCGAGAGTCATACGGGCTGACTGATGCTTGGGCATATCAGTATTTTAATGATCCGGGATATACATATTATTCGCATCCACACAAGAAATACGTACGTCTAGATTATTTTATGGTGTCCACCTCATTATTGGAAAATATGGAAATTAAGAAAATGCCACATATTTTTTCCGACCACAAACCATTGATATTAAAAATAAATTGGCAGCAATATAAAAGTCATGGAATACGGCAATGGACATTTGATCGCAAATTATTATTTGATGAAACATATAAATGCTATATAAAAAGTTGGACGAATGAATACTTTGAAATGAATAGATATAGTGCTTCAAGGATTATGGTATGGGACGCATATAAAGCAGGATTACGGGGGGAAACGATAAAATATGCAGGACATCAGAAAAAACAGAGACAAAATATGATTAATGATTTAATGACAGAACTTGCACAATTAGAGACAGACCACACTAAACAGATTTTACATGGTGAACAGGCGATACTGAATGAACTATGGATGAAAATTGCCGCTATTAAAGGTGAAATAAATAAACATTTCCAGATACAAGTAGCTCAAACATATCAAGTATATCAAAAGGAAATGTATGAGTATGGGGAGAAGGCAGGGAAACTATTGGCTCTTCGCACTCGGCAGAGAATGACTAGAAATAATATACTACAAATACGGAATACCGACGGCATACTGGAGACAAATATGAAAGAAATTATCGAGGTTTTTAAGCAATTTTATCAAAAGCTATATCAAGAGGATCAGCTAAGGGCAACCATACAGAGCAGTGAGATAAGGGGCATAGAGATGAGGAAGGTTGATAAAGGAGCCAAATCAAAATTAGAGGAGGAATTTAAAATGGAAGAAATATTGATTGCAATGGCTTCGTTATCTAATGGGAAAGCATGTGGCCCTGATAAAATTCCAATTGAATTGTATAAACTACTTCAGTTAGAACTGGCTCCACTAATATTAGATCTATTTCTCGATGTACAATATCGAGGTATTCCACCTATTTCATGGCGAGAGACTGATATTGTTATTTTCCCAAAAAAGGATAAGCCACCAAAGCTACCGGGTTCATATAGACCGATTGCATTAATAAACTCAGATGCAAAGCTCTACTCCAATGTTCTAGCAAATCGGCTACAGCAGGTGATTGCTCAGCTAGTGTCACCATGGCAGCATGGCTTTATCCCAGGCCGTGGAACTACAGATCACATCAGAAGGGTAATCTCGCTATTGGATATTGCTGAGGCCAACGAGGAAAAGATAGCTATAGTTTTTTTAGATGCCGAGAAGGCTTTCGATCGTGTGGCTTGGCAATATCTATGGGATGTTCTATTGGCACGGGGTTTGGACCACGACTTTTAACAGCTATTCGAGCCATGTATTATAACCCAATAGCTAAATTTCAGATTATGGGCAATACTTCATCAACCATAAAAATAGCTAGAGGGACAAGGCAAGGATGTCCATGTTCTCCGATTCTTTTTGCCATCTACCTAGACCCCTTTATTGAACAACTATTAAGAAATGTCAATATTAGATCTATGAAAACTAATGGGTATGAAACGAAAGTACTGGCTTATGCAGACGATATAGCCATCACGACGCCTGATCCAGAGTTAGCAATAAGAGAAATTGAAAGGATGGCGTAGGAATTTGGAAGTAGATCTAGATATTTACTTAATAGAAGTAAAACACAAATTATCTGTTCAAATAAATGTAATTTTTCAGATCAACGGCAAACTGAATCGGCAACTTATCTAGGGGTAAAGATAGGAGCTGATGTAGATAAAATATGGATAAATAATCTTGATCAAGCATTAGATGAAATTGGGAAAGACTTAAGGCGAATAGACAAAATTCAGTTAACTATTGTGGGGAGTATCAATGTTTTAAAAATGAAAGTCTTCCCAAAAATGTTATATCTATTTAGCTCAATTCCTTTGGAAATACCAGGGCTGTTGAGCCGTAAAATGGAGACAATGTTTTCTAATTTTGTATGGCAATTTCAGAAAATTAGGCGATCATTAAAATATCTAACACTTCCCCAAGATAGAGGTGGATGGGCAGCACCAAATCTACAACTGTATTATTGGGCAGTTTTTTTTACAACAAATGGCTCCATTACTAGATGATAAGACCTTATGTGAAAATGATTTGCCATCAATATATCATTTAGCCATTGGTAATGAGGCTTCGGGTATGTTTCTAAAGAAGATAGAACCTAGCTATTACAAAAAAAAAAACCTTTTAAATGTCTAAAATCTGCCTGAAGGGTTTGGTCGAAAATCACGAAAGCATTAAAAATTACAAAATATAATAGATTTACCCCATTGTGGGGTTTATCATTGTTCCCAGCTGGGATGGATGATGTTATGGCAAGAAGGTGGGCATTGGTTGGAATCAACAGATTTAGCCATTTGCATAATGATAAATTAGAAAATATAACATTTTTGGACTTGGTTAGACTCAAAGGAATAGATGAACAATCTCAATTTAAATATATTCAAATCTGGAGTTGGCTGAGAACACTTCTGCAAGAAACTTTTAATTTGGACTCTATACCAGCTTTAGAACTAGTTTTTCGAGGGAAAGCTCGGATTGGGGAATGTTATAATATCTTGCTGAAAAATCTCCCTGATGATTTTGGAAAAACGGAGGCTAAATGGTCAGAGAAATTAGAAGATGAGGAAATAGATATAGATCGGTCATTAGAACTAGCAAAAAAGAATCTTCTCTCGGCCAATCTCAAATCACAACACAACAAAACTATATTTAACTTGTATTATACTCCGGAGAAGCTATTTAAATGGGGGAAACGGGAGAATGATCTCTGCCCTCGGTGTAAGGATGGCCCTGCAGATATGATTCACATGTTTTCTACATGTAGTAAATTTATATCCCTTAACCCCTTGCGTGCGGGTTTATTTATCCCGCTGTGCGGGAGAAATAAACGGCGTTCGTGAACACGACGGCTCCCGGCCGGCGTGCGCACACGCCCACCGTAATGCACGGCGGCCGGGAGACGTCGTGCGCACACAAGGGGTTAAAACCGGTATAGAAGAGTTTTGGGTAAAAACTATTAATAAAAAACCTTGGACATGAGTTTATTATGATAAACAAAACTGTTAATTTGAGTATTTGTACAATATCGATAATATTGCATCCAGTGTACCCAGCTTTATATCGTTGTTCTTGTATATAACAATCTCCTTCACACATCACGAACCCTGCACCACTTCACTTTTGATTGCAAACAAGCACCTTTGTACGTGCATAATAACCTGTATTTTGAGTTGTGTCTAAAACAATATATGTTTCATCATTCATGAAAAACAAATGAATTCAGGTCTAAGGTTGTTTCATCCTGGCACTGCGAGCACCAGTTCGGACTCTCTTTCCAGGTTCTTTAACACATTGTTTCAAATGAATCCGACAGAATCATTGTAATTTACACACTCCTACATTGGCAGCAGTGATATATATCATTTAAAAATGTCTCTAAGCTATAGACTTGTACTTGAATCAAAACAGCTTAACAATAAACATCCAATAGAAAGGTTGCTCCTCAGCCCTTCCTACATCTCCAAGAATTTCGACACCTTCTGTCCAGCTCCCACCATTTCCATGACTGTTCACAGCACAGTGATCGCTAGAAGGAAGTGTCAGATGTAAATCTCACCCTACATTATCAGGTAATTGTGATTAAATAGTGTTTCCTCTAAATGAAACTCAAAGCTCAGCCATTCATCCCTGCTTAGACTACAGTGTGCTTGCTGGCACCCCAATGGACTCCCAGCTTGACTATGCAAATCCGTCCATGTCACCATGACAGTGTACCAAATCAAAGGACTACCTAAGGCCTCAAGAAATGCCACCAGTTTCCTCGAATCTCATAAGAGTGCCTGTGACAGTGCAAGTCATAGTCACTTTTGAGATTGTTTACCTAACATGTAAACGATTAGATAATAAATCCAAGGGTCACCTGCCGGGGGCCTATATATATTTATCTTCATATCTTTTAGAGTGAAAGACAAATCTTACTGTACTTGAAGAAATGAGCAGCTTGCATGCCCAAAGAAGGATGGACAACGAAAAGTGAGCAATACCCACACTGGACCTTGGTTTCTTGGATGCATAAATTGTTGCCAACTGAATATTAAATGTTGTTGCTGCCAGGTTCATGTGAAAGCCATCCAACTGAAAAGAGACTGCTAAGGGTGAGTCACACAGCAAAGGATGTAGCCCCCTATAATCTCACTACACCTGGCAAAAAATTCAAGAACCCTATGATGTCTATTAGCCTGAGAATGGAGGGATACCTAGATTGCTGTACTGCTAGAACCCCTTCTCTATAACCTTGTTCTCTCTGTCCAAGTTCCAAGACGTTAAACCTGGGCAGGGCCTAAAATGAGAGGCAAGAAGGCTGGAGAGGGCGAGGGAGTACTTCCTGAATTCATTTCTTGGCTACTGCTGGCACGGCAGTGGGACAAAAGCGAATTCTACAGTGGGTGGTGTAGGTTCATGTGATCCACGAGGAGCCAGGAGAGACACTTCATTTGAATGCCTAATTGCAAGCTCTGATCCAAAAACAAGCACCATGTTGTAGTCCAGGGTGTACTGGCATCCGGTAAATCTCCTATCTGACGAGTTTCAAAATTCTGTTAAAGGCACACGTTTGGTAATGTTTGGGAGCTGCCATCAATGTTCACGGAGCTTTCATAGAGTTGAACGCACTATTCAAATGCAGTGTGTCAGTGATACATTTATAAAATAGTGGGTTACTAAATGCAAATACATTCCCAATGGTGCACACCTGTCTGACAGTATTACTATTGGTATTTCATGGGGCCACATGCTTTACTTACTATTGCTCTACAAGGCAAACACAAGGAAGAGCACAATTTGACCAGTACGAAAACACCACAAGCCTAATTTCTTGGGTGTGAATCCCACACCTTAGATCATATTATCAGTCATATCTAATCTCAAAAAATCTAATGACTTTAATGGAGAATGTTACACATGTCTTGGGAATCATTGCTGTACTGTTATGGGTTATGCTTTATGTAGAATGTTCAGATATCTCACTCCTGTTAAATCTTGGGCCTTGAAATCTCTGCTTGTTGTATTTTGCGAATGGACATGGCTCATGGACAGTGTGGCATTTAAATATGTTATGGTTCACAATATTTGCATAATGCAGCATTTGCCAGTTCCTTTGTTTCTTGGTGTTGGTGAGGCATCAGATGATTGTGGTGCTCGAAATCGGTGATTTCAGCATACATTCCATCGCAATATTTGTTATGCGTCATTCATGTGAAAGCTTGTTTTTAAGTCTCGCCTGGCGTAGGCTGCGCACCTGCGCAGTCTCGCTGACGAGATTTAATGATTTGGGGTATTTTGTGTAAAGGGCATTAAGCCCGGCCCACTTTTCCATTGGCTGGCATCACCTTTTATGCTAAACGGTGGCCAGCCATTGGAAAAGAGTTGGTAGTGACGTTTTCATTCGGCTTTTTGAGCCGTCCCATTTGGACGGGCTCGTCTGCCTTCCTTGCGTTGTAAAAGGTTTCTTATCTTGATGGGGCCAAACACATGGCCCCATCAAGATAAGAAACCTTTTACAAAAGAAGGAAAGCAGGCAAGGCCGTACAAGTGGGACGGCAGAAAAAGAGAAAAGTCCACGTCACAACCGCAGCTGCCTGGTGAGTGCTTACAGACTTGTTTATAACATTGCAGCTTGTTTCTGGCCTTTGAAGTAAGCCACAACAGATTTACTACATTTGTCCATACTGCCAATTTCTATGGGGAAGAGTTTTAAAAATAAATGTTTGTTGCATGTCAGACTCCGCCTCCTTTCGGCTGCCAACTCTTGACACCCAATTTATAGAATGGCAGAGTATATTTGTTTACTTTCCAGCACTGATAAAGGACTGTTCTGCTGTTCCATTCCAGCAGCACCTTTGAGTCGTTCACACATTAAAATTAATCACACACTGTCGACTATCTACTTCTGGGTAGGGCACGTAGAAAACAAGTGGGGCTGGAAATGTTCAGTATCTCCCGTGTACCTCCGGAGGAGACAGAAAAATACCAACGCCAGGAACACAGACCGGCGAGATTCTGCGGACTGCTCCTTGAAGTATTTAACCCGTGCGGCGTGGTTATGGAGCGAGCAGCAACAGCTCATTGATTCCTTCCAGCATCTCTTCCTCACTGGGCGACGGTTGTGTTCATTTCCTTGGGCGGTGAGTACAACGAGCACCCCCCACGCCCGAAAGTCCAAGACAAATTTGTTACCGAGTGTTTATACCTACGGCTTGCTTTGACTGGTGTAACATAAACTGTTGCCGACATCAACGATAGTTACACTGTTTCCGCCTCACAAAGTTGATGAGATGACCAGATGGCTCCATGTGACCGGCGCACTTCTGTTCAATTCCTGGACTTTGCATTCTGGGAGTTGTAGTATTGGTTAATTTGATTTGCATTAATTGGACCAACAATTCTGCTAATATTGATATGTAATAGTAAAATCCATAAGTGGAAAAACGGTGACCGGAGCCATCTTAGTACGCTGCTTGTAGACAGTTGAGAGACTAGAGAAAAGCATCCCCCCTGACCCTTCTAGTAGGTCCCTACCATGGTCTGCAGAGGAGGAGTTGTTTGGCTAATTTGTTGTTCATGCTTTGGCCACTGGAATGATTTATGGTATAGAAACAGCCTCATCTACCAAACCACTGGCATTCGACATTGATTCTTATTTTTTTGAGTTTCATATAGCTCCTACATGAGCAGCAGTTGCGTTACAGATGGGGCACATGCATTTTGTTAGGCACGAGAGGGGTGGGGGGTATTAAGTGATTTGCCCAGAATCACAGGAGACTCGTGACCCAGTTCCCCAGCTCCTAGGTTGACCACTCTATCCGTTAGGCCACATGAAAGAGCTATGCATTCTAAAACGTAAAATATGGAGAAATACCATAAACAAATAATGTTGGTCAGAGAACAGATCAGGGGGCGGCGAGATATGAAGGGGCGGCTTTGGAATGCATTTCTCGCGCGACCTCTATGAGTCGGTTCCTTCCCCCACTGCTGCCTTCCCCGGGGATGGCATGAGATTGCGGCATCATCCGGCTGTCTCGAGCTGTTAGTGGGGGCGCCATGGCATGACCAGCCCTTGAACAGTATGGCCTGCTCTGCAGCACTCGGCACAACATGCGGGACTGGGACGTACTCCTAAGGCAAGGGCAACTTAGTTTAAAAAATGAAAACTCAGCCCCAGACTGCAGCACGCGTCTCCTCTGCATGAGGTTCTTTTCTGAATGCCGCCCTCACTTCACCACCAAGACGAACCTACAAGGAGAGCAGTGACGGAGACTTAGCTCCCACCCCCCCGGAATAGCTTTGAGGATAAACACAGCCCTGTGTACCTGCTAGTTTCAGCACGCTAAGCTATTTGAAAACAGTCTACGGGTTCTCACAATCATTGGAAATGCGAATCAGATCAGGGACCATAAGAGGGATGTTTGTTTTCGGTGTTTGCCTGGAACTCACTTAAAGGTAATTTCATTGTGGTTTAGGCATGTGGTAGGACTTGATCCCATTCCGTCTTTAAATGTCCTTCCACACCTCTCAACCCACCTTGTTCCCCAAATCCCAGTGCGCTGCCTTCCTCCTACAACTCTCCTCCAAACCTCGCCACCTTCTCTTTCTCCCCTCTTCACACCAACTTACCCACCACACATTATTTCACTAATCTAGGTTGGTTGCCCACAGTTCTCCTCCATGCTTCACCACAATGTCTTCCCCACACTTCACTGAGCCTCACCACACCTCTCCTTCATGCACCAACATATTGCCCCCCTGACTCTTTTATGCCATACCACACACTCCACCACCATCACTCACCACACTGTCCTGTTCACTCTTCGTTACACCTTTTCTCAATCCCACTTGCCTCACCTTTCTTCTGTTCTTCTACTTCTCTCATCTTTCCTCAGTCCTGCTGGTCTCACCCTATCATCCCCAGGTGTTAATGAATGCTTATTGAATGGATTCATGGTTACTTAACACAAACCTACCTGAGCGGAGCCAAGCTCTGCACTTTAGTGAATGTTGTGAGATGATGCAAAATCAAATACATTAAGTGGAGATTTACTTCTTTTGAATTATACAGGTGTATCACAGGCTACACATTTACAATCATAGGCACAGGGAGATTAGTCGAAGTGCTCACAATCAGACTAGTTCTAGCCTGCGGTTCACCAAAACGTACACTGAAATAAACAGGGCGCCAATACGCTACTCACTTCTAAACTCGATGTATACGTTCCCCTTCAGAAAGATGAGCATGTACCACTGGTAAGCAACATATCCACAAGTGTGACCTTTTAACTTGCTAGATAGACTGTCCTCCATCAGGGTCTTTATGCTAAGCAGAGTCTCCATCCATTTTGTTGAGTGTCCCTTCTTTCATGGAATGGGTATATTAAGACATTAATCAGCCGAAGTCTGCCTCACCTCTTTCAGATGTCCAGCGCTGTGATGCACCTCCAGGTGCCCTACACCTTCCCATGGCCTCTGTACAAGTCTTACATTCAAAACATCACAACCTTTCACCGAGGGTGCTATGTCATCACAAAGGCCTTCAACCAGTTGCCCCTGGCTAGGAAGACATGGTTTGGGAGGACGTGCCTTTTCAGTGCTGGTCCTAG
Source organism: Triturus cristatus (assembly GCF_964204655.1). Classification (NCBI taxonomy): domain Eukaryota; kingdom Metazoa; phylum Chordata; class Amphibia; order Caudata; family Salamandridae; genus Triturus; species Triturus cristatus. The sequence goes on from NC_140591.1 coordinate 1,216,647,040, forward strand.
CCCTGTGGAAAGCTTACTTGTACTTCAGTTAGTTTCCTTATGAAAGGGACTGAGCTGGTTTTGCAGAATAAAACCTACATTGTGATGGTTGAATAACCTTTTCACCACACTTAATAACAAGCATTGAAAATGCAATAGGTCTCGCCTTTGATTAAGTTAAAGCCATTTGCTTTGCAATACAATACCATTAGCAAAGCAAATGGCTTTAACTTAATCAAAGGCGAGACCTATTGCATTTTCAATGTTTGTTTGTTTTTGGGTTGGTCTGTGGTAGCCCCAGAGTAAAGTGTTCCAGAGTTTTCCGGTTTGATAACGCCTTTGATTAAGTTAAAACCATTTGCTTTGCTATACAATACCATTAGCAAATCAAATGGCTTTAACTTAATCAAAGGCGAGACCTATTGCATTTTCAATGCTTGTTTGTTTTTGTGTTGGTCTGTGGTAGCCCCAGAGTAAAGTGTTCCAGAGTTTTCTGGTTTGATAACGCCAAACCGGAACACATGCAACATTGGTAATGGGTGTGGATGGAGTTATTTGTATTTGCTGCCATCTCAGAATATTTTACATGTAATCCCTCTGGGGGATGCTCCACATAGGTGTTGCCTCTTCAGACATTTCTGCAAACACAAGTTGATGTGTATGAGTCACAGGAGTGAAGTAATCCTTTCGTCTCCTGTGCATGTGTGTGAATTTTCAGATTTGGGTGAGGAGCTCTGTTAATCTGATACAGCATTTTGTCAATAAAGATTGTTTGACATAAAAGTCTGAGGAGATCGTTCACTGTGGTACTTGTGTGTTTTTTGTTTTTTCCTAGTGATATCCAGTGTCTTGATGAGATGTGTGAAGTGGTGCTAGTGTTCCAGGCGCTGTGTTTTATGTATATCTTGATCTACCATGTAACGTGATGACAGTGATATCTTGGGGTTCTGAATTGGTAAACGACTTTATCTGTGCTTCCCTCATCACGGATGAATCATCAGAGATCTCCAATTAAACTACTGTGATATGGTGTACTGTTTTTGAGAAAGATGTTATTTGGGCATTGAGTTCTAGATAGGGTTTCTAATGTGGTTTCAAGTGGATTTTGCTGCATACTTTCTGAGGAAAGGGTTTGTGTGTGGTGTGGTGCAAAAGGAGAGGCATGAGTCTGGCATGACGTAGCAGCCGGTGATGGGCTGTGATATAATAGAGTGGTACTGAAATATATAAATAGTGAGATTGTGTACATGGTTTAATGTAACATGCCATGCCGAGGTGTGATGTAGTTTATGGGGACCACACTATAAAGAGGTGTGAGGTTGTGCATATAGGGCAGTGAGAGTTGGCATGACACAATGCTGTGAGTTGGTGTTGTATGATATGTAGTGGGAAGTGGTCATGAGTTGTGTAGCATAGGATAGGGATGTGGTGAGACACAGTTACACAATTACAACAAAGGGGTATAGGGTGATGTGGATGGCATAGAGCACTGTAACAGAGAGATGTAATGTAGCGATAAAGAAATTAATGTTATGTAACATGTTGTGTATATTTGTGATATCTCGCTGTAACATGTGGAGAGATTGGTATTTTCATGGATTGTGCACAGAACTGTGAGAGAAGGGTGGGCTTGTTGTAAGATGCTATAGCTTGCAAGATGGCTCAGCAAGTCAAATCCTTGCTGCTGACATCTCTTGTGATCAGCAGCACCTTTTTAACTCCACCCAGAAAAATTAGGTGCAAAGGCATACCATAATGTGTATGGGGCTCTCTCCCTTGCTATTAAGGAAATACCCCCTTGTGGCCACACTGGTGCACATTTTGTGCTGGTGCAAACCATGTTACCGAATTGACCTCCTGTAGCCCTTGTTGAAATACCAAAGTGCTCAGGCGGTGAAAAAAGTGGACGCAAACACCTCTAGCACCATTGATCATATGTGCAATATGACCCTTAGTAGGCAGCTATAGTCATAGTGAGTGTTTCAAACCACAGTGATTCCAGGAAACACACTTTTGCGAAAATGCGAGAGCAATTAATAAATACCATTTCTTTTTACATACCAATAGTTAAAAGCGAATTTCACTATGTGTCTTACTTCTGTATTTACCGAAGCTAACCACACTCCTTGAACCTGTATTTTATAGCTATAGGAATCCTTAATTGCCCTTTTAGGTCCGGCATTCACTGCAATCATTCCATCTCTGTTTCTCTTTTAGCATTCTTTGGGTCCAGCTGGAAAGGGCGGGCTGACGACGGGAAAGGGTTGGCATGGGAGATCCGGGCTGTTATCTCCACACAAAAGTGCCCCGCCCTGCCTTGTAGTGAGTGCAGCTTGGCTTCCTTGGTTTGTATTGCCTGTACAGTCTCTTAAACATTCTTGTTTAATTCCGCCCTAAAAACACGCAGATATCAGCGTAGCCCTGACTGGGAAATAAATAATGAGCATTTTTTGACAGTGTATTATGCGCCTTTTTGCAGGTCCTAAACCTAACAATGCCACTTATGTGTGTGGTGAAAGACTTGCTGGTGACGCAGCACAGATGTTTCCTTCCGCGAGATTTCAAGAAGCAGCCTGTGTGTTCCTAAAACTGGCATACATGGCATGCTCATTTTGAAAAATGTTCGCTACCGGGGCGCAGCGTTTGCTTCGACCGTCGAATGTTTAACGTGAGGTCGCAGCCCCGGTGTCCGTCATCCTCCCATCAGCGGCCCTGGATGCATTCACAGCGGTTTCTTTACAAGCTTAAACGAGCGGAGTGTTTTTAACCTTTTAAGCCCTCAGCGCGTATGTGTGTGACCCTGCTCGGGTTCCCTGTTTGTGGAGCTGGCTTCCCATGACACCTCGGGCCTGGAGTGATTTGCAGTGACGCCATTGCTAAGCAGTTTACAGTTGGTTCTGTCCTGCTTTATCTGTCAGGGGAGGGGAAACATCAAAGGTGTGCGGCGGCTCCCAGCCCCCGAGAGACTGCGCGGGGCAGCTGCCCTTATCTCTCCATCAGCCCATCTTTTCACAGGGCACACTGTCTCTGATAACATCCCTGCCTCGGACCCTTTAAAGACGGGCAGGTGGTTGGGATAGACAAAGTGACCTGAATGTAAACGAGTACATGGGAGAAGGGAAATTAGCAAATCTAAACAAAACAACATCTGATCTGTTAAGATTTTAGTAAAAAGAGAAAACAGACTGTTAGGATGGCGCTGTGATGTCTATTTGGGAGTTTTGCAACGCAAACCCGAAGTCATTGCTTAAATGCACTGTTAGATATAACTTTTCATGGATACTTATAGGCTGGTGTGTACTATATAACTAACTACATTAATGACGCCCTGCTTTTGTTAAGTTGATGTCAGGTGGGTGCCTGCTGTCTGTCCTGAAGGACCCTCCCCAAAACCGGCACCAAACCAGTATCAGTATACGTGAAGCATCCTTGTCGAGTAATCGGCAGGATGGCAATGACATCGCAAAAAAAGTAGCCATCTCAGTTGTACCCTAGTGGGAACAAAAATAAATATTAGAAAGACCGTTTATACTATATTATTAATTTGGGCTTGACGCAAATAGCGGCTGTGCCCTGTACATCATGTGTTACCGCATTTTTATCGATTACAGTCTCTTTCCGTTTCTATGAAAATGTTTTCTTTGTGTCCCAGCGGTGAAATCGGGCACAATTCACTCGACTTTCACATGTGTCTCTTTTTTCGATGATGTGGCAATGAAGTGTGTGGCCATTTTCTTGAATCTTTGCAGTGAGGGGGGTGCCTTCAGTGGTGCAGCAGGTGCAGTGGCACCAGTGTCTGGTGGACCGAGGGGCCAGTTGGACCTAGATTGTGTAACTGTATTGTAATTCAATACACAGCATGAAGGAGGCCATTTCCTTGCTTGCACTTGGGCCGAAGGCGCTCTTGCTGCGCCACTGTTTCCAGGAGAAATAAAAAGGGAATATACATGGAGCTGTAAAAAGTATGGCTTGTTCGTTTTGGAACCGAATTATCAAGAGGTCTGAGAAAATCCATATTAGTAAGAAAAAAAGCTTTATTTGCCAGTACGAATGGTAGGGCAGTTGAAATATAGATGCTTGTAAATATTGACAGGCCCTAGTGGCTTCTGGTGCCCAGATAAAAAGCCAAATACTGTTTGCGCTTCTGCTATGACAGCGCTTTGCTGAAATTCATTATAACCAAGTTCGGGTTTGTTCTGCAAACTATATTAACTAAAAAGAGCAATGACTTCTGTCATCCAAGGGACAAGTGTGTTGAAATCTACTTAGTTGTTGGATTAAAAAACAGCTTCCCATATAGCCATGTCATTCTAGCTGCCCTATCAATCATCCAGCAAACTGCGTGTTCATCTTGTGCCCTTAAACCGGAAATGCCCTTCGACAAAGTCAGAGGTTTAATAAATAAATCTGAACACAGGACTTGTGTGAGCACCACAATCTGAGGAAAATAAATGAACAAAAGTGCATGGGCCGAGACAACTTTGTGCTATGAATCACAGCCATCTAGTCGGTTGTCTGGCCATTTTTTAGGTTTTTGAAAACTGTCTATTCTGGCAGGAAGCGTAGCCCATCCCAACCAACTTAAAAAACAGACTGGTACTTGACAGGCCAATGAACCATCGTATTTCAAAAAACCCCAGACCAGTGCTTAATTTGAACCGGTGGTTCCTGATGCTCAGCACTAGCACTTAATCATCAACACCAGAGCTTTCCATGAGCACCAGTTATGGACACATTAATTTATGGTGGGCACAGGGATATGAAGGGCTCTTCCCAGTATGACAGGAGGTTGAGCCGACGCTCAAACCTGGTTCCCCTGCTCTGAAGTAGACAGCTCTGACCATTAGGCCATATATCCCCCCCCTCCTTTCATGGATTGTAGTTGGTTCGGTTTTAGGAGGCACTAACAGGAGAAATGGGCTGGTGCAAGCTGCCTCCCGACAAGAGCTCCAAATGAACCACTGCCCCAGATCACCAAGCACAGCAGCAATTGTATAACATACAAACATGCGGTCTTCTTGCCTGATCAGGAGTGGGACAGAGGAAGAAGAAGGCAGCAGAGTTTGGGTGAAAGGACGAGGGAGACTTTGTGCTTCTTAATCTCATTTCTCTGCATAACAAAACGGTTAAGATTTTGCACACCTTGGAAGTTATTCAATTGAGAAAGAACAGCTACCACCAGCCAGGCACATATATCAAACAACAACAACAACGAAAGAGCGACTGTTTCTACTGTTTCCCTCAGTCAAAACCAAAAAGGAAGGAGTGTGAACCCATATAGCAAGATATCGACTTTCAACTCCGTCCCAGACGGTTTCAACTGTAACCACTCTTCGGACCCTGAAGAAATGTCTGCCTCGAGGAGACAAGATTTGTGCAATTGAGCCAGGAAGTGTTTGATTCCCAATTTCTGTAAAACAAAACACAAACCCATGACCCAGTACACTCTAGACGTGGTTTGGCACACAGCTCTGCATACATTGTCTCCATTATCCTTAAACTTGAGGAAGGGATATGGTCCAGGAATGAGCCATTAACATGAGAGGGAAAGTAAGACCCTGCCCATCACTAAACTTGAGAAAAACTTTCTGATTGGTAAACAATCTCCTAGCCATCACTGCTCATCAAATGTGCTCCAGCAAGCACCTCAATGAAATGACACATTTTTAGGATATCAGCCCACATGGTAACTCCCATCCGGGCAAACAAAGAAACAAAAGTTGTGAGAATTGCAGATTATTCTATGGTGTGGTTGTGCAAACTCACCGTGTAACAAAGACACAGATCTGTATAAGTCCAGTCAGGTTAGTTTGTAAAATGTTAGCTCAGTCTTGGGTAGGTGAAGCTCTCAGAAGTCAGGCGTTATAAAAGAAACGCGTGTAAAGAATTATGTAGTACCAAAAGCAGCAAATAAGAAGAAAATACAACATAGGAAACATACAACAACATTTTATGAAAAAAATGTATTTTTGTCTTTAAATAGACACCTCACTAACAAAAATCCACCAGAGGGTTCCTGAGATAAGAATTTTTAAAGGAAAAATAAATCACTGCTTTTCACTGAATACAATAAATGTTTCTAGTCTGCCACAATCACGGTATAGAGCTAGCCACGACAAGCAACTTGAACATGATGTCCAGCAGACTCATATACAACTTTTGAGGGTTAGAACTCAGTCTCCCAACTGCACGTGACCAGTGGCGATCAGGCGTTTTGGCGATGGCTCTTAAGGGTGAAGGTTTCACAGTATGTAGCTTTGGAGTCGACTTCTCTGTCTGGCTCTCATTGGCAACATTTCCATGAGTGGGGCACCACAGGTATACTCCTTTCTTTGCTAGTTCACAGGTGCAGCAGGTGCAGACCAGTCTTTGGTGCAACCTATCTTTGCTGGGTCCAGGAAGCTGCAGGGCAGTACTTCTTTGGTCTTCTCTCCAGTACAGATGTGATCTGAGGTCTGGGTGCCAGGGATACCCCTTTTATTTCTTCCTGTGAGCCTAAGGGGTTGGGGTGACTATCTGTCCCATAGGCTACAAAGTCCCCTCCCACCTAATGAAGACTTCCTGTGAAGTATGGCATTCAGCTATCCCAAAGTGCACTATTCCAACATGGCAAGACCCTTCTCTCAGTGTATGGTGCTCCTTAGGCCACCCCAGAGGCATGGCTACCTGGCTGCTACGCTTCCCTTGAAAAAATGGTTTGGCAACAGCTTTCTTTCTTTGCTCAAGATACCAACTTGTCTGCTAAAAGAGCAACCCCTTCGTAGTGTGACTACCATTTGCCCTTCAAAGGCGGATTCCCCTTTGAATCTCACCTTTTAGGTTCACTCCCACTCTGGCGATCCAGCCAGGCGGAGGTCACATCTCTTTCCTTGGCAGGCCCTCTGTTCCTCTTCGTGAGAGTCATTCTCACCTCTCCCCAGTAGGGCTGAAATTGGCTACGGGACAAATGTAGACAACAAATTGGTAACTTTCTAAAGTTGCCATTTGCAGAATAGTTACATAAAGTTCGACTTGAGCAACAAGTTAGTTTTAATGCAACAATTTGTTTGATACATTGAAGTATTCATATTTAGTAGTTCCATTTTGAAGTTAGCACCTCTGAGATGTCAGCGTGGAACTCCATACTCACCAATGGGGCTACTATCCTTTCCACAGAAAAAATGACAATGTGAGGTTTTTACATCCAGGACATGTAAAACACATGTCCTTTTAAATAAAATGCACCCTGCCCGAAGGCCTCGACTGGTCTGCGTTAAGATGACTTACAAATATTAATAAAAAGGAAAGTTTGGGCTTTGCCATTGGTTTAAATGGCAAAGTCAAGGTAGCATCTTAAAAGTGCTCTACTAGTCTGCAATGGCACACTATGAGTCATGCCTTGCTTTGTCACATTCGTGGAGGCCCAATCAGTACGGCAGCGCACGAGGGACACATGCATTACAGGCCCTAGGTACCCCTGGTATTATATACTAGGAACTTATAAGTAAGTTAACTTATGGCAGTTAGTGGTAAGCCAATGAAACATGCACTTTTAAGTGTCAGAGCACTGGCACCAATGCCTAGTTAGCATGTCTCAGTGTACTTCCAGAGTCGAAAAAACAACAGCACCAGGCTAAAAGTTATGGGGTGATCATGCAAAAAAGAGGCATTTCCTTACAAGACTGATTCTGGGTGTGACAGCAAAAAGACTGCAGAAGCGAATAATCTTCACAGCACACACCATAAAGATGCAAAACAAAGAGATTATACTCAGCTTCATGCAGGTCGCCATCCAGCACCACAGGTGGATGACGGAAACACCAGACGGAAATAGGTTGATACCAGCTCAGTAACATAAGTGAAAGTTTGCACATGAAACTGGTAATAAATAACGTGAAAAATAAAAAAAAATCTTAGTTCAGGAATATTCATAGAGTTTAGAGGTCTATTTCCATCTCTATTGCTACCTAAAAGTGAACGGAGAGCTTCGTAATACCCCATAAATAAGCTAACACTGTCTAAGTTAATAGGTTTCTATTGGCTGCCAGCTTTTGGCTTTGCTAATGGTTGTGAATGGTTTTTGTAAAATTATATATTTGGACTACTTTCGTGCAAAAGTGCACTCACAGCGAAGTAAGTTATGGGCTGACCCTGTTGCCCATGCTGTAGGAACGGGTGGGGAGATAAAAAGCGTGAATGACACACTAACATATCAATGGATGTTATTGCTGCAATTATGGAAAGTCATTTTATGACCCAGCTTCTTGTGTTGTTCTAGGCTCTGCCGAACACTTCCCCATGTCTGTCCTTCTATAGTTCTCCCTTTCTCTGATGTTGCTGTAGCTGGCAGGGCTTGACGGATACTTTGATGTGAGAGAGCCATAGAATGCAATTGTCCTGATTGGTTGGGATGTGAAATATTCACCTGCATCATCATCCCGTTAACGAGGCCTAGTTAGCAGCCTCATAGAGACCCAGTTAGGATTAAAGGCCTGATTTAAATATTCGCAGAGAGGAACTCTGTCGTCCCTCCTCACCAATATAATGGTCTGCCCATTGCATGCAGGTGGAACCTAGGGTTAATCACGGTGGAGACTACTCAGGGTCTGCCGTGATTAATCCCCTCCGATGGCCCTGGGGAAGTAAAGGCCGTTAGAGAAATGGCTACATGTCCCCCTACCAAATTTAGATGGGCTAACATGTAGTCATTATTTACTGTTCCTTACCACCTGTTTAAACCTGAAGGTAAGGAACAGTAAAACCATTCTAATGCTCCCCCCGCCATGGGAGGAGCCTCCCATAGAGAGGGAAGCATTACTTTTTCTCTTTTCAAAAATAAAATACAGTTTATGAATTTTCTTTTTGCAAAGAAAAAAAGAATACTGTTTGCTGCAAGGTGACACAGCCCTGAGAAAAGAGTAAAATGCATTGACAGAAGCCACCCTGAAGGCGGTTCCTGCCAGCTAACTGATCATTTATAAATCTGGGTGACGGAGTAGTCTGGACCTGGCGGATGTAAGGCCCTCCTGAGGGCAAAGGGAGAATACTTTGTCCGTCAGTAATCAAATTGGGCCGAGTATGAAAGAGAGGCCCTTTTGATGGTGTGTCTCTCATTGTGCCTGAGATAGGATTGTGGTTTTTATTCAGGCCTTGTCTTGCTTTCACCAAAGAGAGCATTAACCCTTGGCCCGATTAATAACTCAATCATTCCTCCCTGTGTTAGTTCCTTTTATGTTTTGATCTGCTCTCAATGCGTTTTTTTGACTGAGAAAAATGTCCTGTTTACATCAGTCAAAATCCCTTTTGGGTCAAAGAAAACAAATCTGGGCATCCCACTGAGCTCCTTGAGTTCTGAAACTCTATGGTAGACAGGATCTCATTATCATTGCTGTTGTTGTTCACAGTTAGGGCCCACAAGGGCAGGATCAAGTTGCATGGAAACAATACACCATCTTTGGTTTAGTCCAGGGACTGGACTAGTCTGCTGACAGCCACTGATGTCTGTCCATTCTTCTAGGTGTAAGGCCCAAACTGAAATTTCTGAGGTAAACAAAAAAGAGATCACTGGAATGCTTGAATTAATCTCAGCCACTAGTAACTTGGGGCCACATTCAATCCATAATTGTTCTGTCCAATGTGCAATCGAATAGGACACTTTACCCTGCACGCTTTTACAACGCGTGCCATTACCCCGCATTTTTTACTCCGCAAAATAATTTACAACGCAGGACTTTACAACGCAATCCATTACAACGCATTCACCATTACAACGCAATTTGCTATTCTAACTCCACCGGGGCGTTACTTTGGGGAATGCATTGTAATCGTTTGCGGTGTAAAGCCCTGTGTTGTAAAAGATTTTGCGGAGCAAAAAATGCGGGGTAATGGCATGCGTTGCAACTCATGCATTGTAAAGGATGTTTACCGTGCAATCACATACAGGACCCAACCATGGGCAAATCAGCCTTGTTCTTGCACCAAAGACCAACAGTCCAGACCGAGCAGCTAGGACTGGTCCCATCTGAATTAGAATGCAAGCAACTCCAGACCAATGTCAGCCTATTTGGGCCTCATCAGTAGGGTGCAGATTTGTTCCAGTAGAACAATGAGCACAGGACCCATGTATGGGCATGGCATAGCACTGGAATTATAATTTTTTTATTTCTGTCACACAATAGCTTGATTACTCTCTTCTGGTACTACACAATTGAACCATCTGCCATTCCACTGAGTGAGTAAAATCTCCAGCAGTAGTATCGAACGGCCATTACTACCCAGGGATGCCAAGGCAGAGGCACACAGACGATTTGCTCAGCTTTTTTGCAGAATACATCATTAGTTCACTAAGTATATATGGAACACTCTTCAGCGGAAACACTTTTTGCACCAAATGCTGACCCAATGAGAAATAAAACCAACCAAAGAAACAAAAAAAATGAAAACACACACAGAAGCTTCACAGTTGTTACAGACCGAATATGTTCATTTTCGAACAGTTTCTGTCGAGACATTTTCCGGTTTAGAGCGTAAATCCACAGATTACCACGGATTTGCTGTGACAGTTCAGCAGGGCAGTTTCGCCTTCATCTCCGAACAGAAATGCGAGTTTTTGACATTATGTCCTGTCATGATACATTATGAATTAATGTATCTCATTTTGAACTGGTTCAGCCTTTTGGGATTTAGTGTTACTTTCTGGTGTTATATTGTGTTTTATCCAGTTTTGAGTGACAGATCAGTAATGTGAATGGCCAAAGCGTTTCATACACCTAAGAGTGAAATCTTTTTATTTTCAGCAGTATGGTACTAGAATATATGTCTTTCAAGTTTTATTTAGGACATAAATGCCATGTCCTAAATATCGTTTACAAAAATATCGATCTAATTGAGTTAAGAAAATCTACAGGTAATGGAACAATATTTTAGCAAATTATTTTGATATCATAATAATTATGCCAGACGCAATTTCTGCATACTATAGTCTGACATAGAGCCCCTTTCAGCACTCCATCATTGAAGCATGTAACAAAATATGTTTCTGCATGACATCACAGGCATTTTGCAATCCATGTTCCTTTGCAATTTGTGTGTGTTGTGTATCCTGCTGCTATTGTGCTGCATTCTGTGATTCGTGTTCTGTACAGTGGATGCAGCATTGAGCATTATTACTGCTCGATATCAAGGGTTTTTATTATTTTGTGATTGCTGTGTCAACCCCTGTGTGTGCAGGGATTGCAGTTACAAGAAGAGGGGTTATTACCTAGTACAATAAGATCCAAACACCTGTATTTTTTACCTGCTCAGTTTTTTACTCAAACCTGCCAAAGTTTAACTGGTGAAAAAGACCGGTACATAGATTGACATGCAGATTTTGGAGGCGAATGCCCCAAAATCCAAATGTAATTCTGGATTGTTAGGGGTAACCGTGTAATAGATGCTTTTTATCGCACCCAATAAATCCGTTTCCTCAGGGTCCCAGATTATATTGAATAAATAGCACACCACATTCCAGGGCAATTATAATTAGGGTGTTGGTATAGTTAATATGTACATTGCATGAGTAATTATTTGATGGAAAGCATTATTTCGATAAAGTGTATTATAAAGTAAAAAATATGATGTAAGAAATGCAATGATCTCACACAAGTAAAACAGGTGTAAGAACTTTACTATCTCATCAAGCACTCTCTTAGTCTTTTACAAATAAACATGGTATACATTGGGCTGAAGGGTTAGGATTTAAGTCTTTAAGTTCTTAAACATTTAACCACAAGTCCTCTCTAATTTGGAAGATCATAACAATTGCTGCAGCCATTTGAGTAAGTAGTGTTTAAAATTGTGCATATTTTATTGTCTTTTAATATTTTCCAAAATTGACATTATTGGACTATTCTGTGGGTTATAACAGAGTACACCAAGAAGAAAGAGCTAGATAAAAATGCACACTCCCACAAGGGAAAAAACGAGTTAAATGTTTCTGAAATCTTAAACCCTCGCATTACTTCATAAGCGAAATCTGTCAGAAAATATACAATAAAAATATAGCCCTATGATTGGAGATAGAAATTGTGCTCTTAGTAAATGACAGACTTAGGAAACCAAATAAGTTTTTTAGTTTTACTTGAAAACAAAAACTAATAAAGGATTGTTAAACCCCTCAGCATATCTTGTACCAAAAATGTGAACTCTTGCATTGGGATTTTCTATAAAAACTATCTCAAACTCCAGAACAAAAGAGCTTCTTCAACCTAAAATCACGACCTCAACTCATGTGCCAGCATTAACACTTCCTTAAAGATATATAATGATATAGTTAACATATTTGTCAGCAGTATGTCCCCTCTAGATGAAAAGCAACTCTGGGCTTAACCAGCTTTGCCTTGAGTCAATGAATCCCTTATTATACTAAAATTATCTGTTTGAAATCGTGTAAAGTCCTTGCTGACAACAAAATCTCCTCATATTTGAACTAGCTTCAAAGCTCTGAAAGAAGAATGCAAGCAATCAATGTGTAATGCCAAAACTAACTAAACCCAAGAACAGATCATTACTTTCTCAAATCACACAAGCTCTCCATTCAAATATGTGCCCAAAAACATAACCATTGTGCATCCCACTATATTACTACCACCAGCCACTTTTAATAAATGCATGTGTTATTTCACCCCAAAAAAACATCAATCAGCTGCATCCCAAGAGCAATTCACAATAAGATCACTTTTCCCCCAGTCGCCTGAATCTCTGACCAAAATAAGAAAAACACCTCAAATCTACAACCTATTACAAAGAAGTCTTCCTGGTTAAAACAAAAATCCATTAAAACACATTTCCACCATCCTAATCCTTTGTGGTTCTTACTGACCAACACCTACCTGCGTCAACACAGCTCCAACCTTCATCAACACAGGTCTTCAACTTCAACTCGATACAAGTGAAAAGCAATGCTTCCTGGTCTGAGTTCAATCACGTCCGTGATGAAAATGTCCGTAAAATACTCGCGAACATGAGCCGACAGCTTTCATCTCAGACCCTCTCCTGGCTGTACTTGTAAAAAGGCTCAGTCACATCATCGCTCCTATATGGACCAACATCATCAACTACTCCCTATTGAGTGGATCTATGCTGGCTCCCTTCAAACTCGGCCACGTAACACCCATCATCAAAAAAACAGACGCCGACCCGAATTACCATAATAACTACAGACCCATAACTAACCACCCTCTCCTCACAAAAACCATTGAAAAATGTGTGCTTGAACAACTCAACACCCACTTTGAAAAATACAACTTACATGACACCTTCCAGTTGGGTTTCAGGAATGGCTGCAGTACAGAGACTGCTATACTCATAATCATAGACAATCTTCACAGGTCTCTGGACAAAGGGCAGGCTTGCCTCCTAGTCCTCCTGGATTTATCAACCACCTTTGACACTGTCAACCATGGCATCCTCCTAAACACCCTCTCGAAGAGAGCAGGCATCAACGGAACTGCCCTTTAGTGGTTCACCTGCTTCCTGTACAAGCGCACACAGCTTATCAAATTCAAAAACAAAATCTCAAATACATCACCAGTCGCTCAAGGTGTCCCGCAAGGACAACCATGTCACCTGCCATATTCAACCTCTATATGGAACCTCTTGCAGTGGTCCTGAAAGAAGTTAGAATTGCCTATCACCTCTAGGCAGATGACACCCATTTCTACATGAAAATCTCGTCAGTCAGAGACATCCAGCACACAAATAATACTCTACACACGGTTCAATCGATCCTAGCTAACTAGCAACCACCTCACACTCAACCCCAACAAAACAACCCCAACAAAACAGAGCTCCTCCTCATTCAACCGAAAGAAAAATCATTTCCTGTAGCAGACTGGCTCAACAACATCAGGTCACTAAACTGCAAACTGTCCATCTCCATCTCGCTCAAATCCTTGGGAATCACACCTTGACAGTCACTTAATTATGAATGAGCATATTACCACCTCTGAGTAAACTGCCTTCTACTCGCTGAATCAGCAAAAAAAAGTCAAACCTTTCACACCCAGTGATGACCTAAGGACTGTTGTGCAAGCCCTCGTCCTCCCAACCAACCTCTCAAATAGGCTCTCAAAAGCTGGGCTAAAGAGACCTCTACGAAGCTTAAACAGCCTTCTTCTGATCCCACCTAAATTCAAGAAAGAGAAGTCTCATGCCTGCTCCTTCTAAGGGAACGCCCCTAGAATATGGAACGTACGTCCGCAAGTGTTTCGTGAAAATCAATCTCTCCCTTACTTCAAGATGAAACGGAAACTCCTTCTCATTAATAAATATTTCGGCACACCCTCTCTAAGCTTTTGACAGCTCCTGCTGCCACTCACAAAGTCAAGTCTAGCCTCAGCACCATTTTCTCGGGGAAAACCCTTTTGCCTCCACTCCCCACACCACAAAGAAGCCCATCGATAGCTACCCATGAACTATCTCGCCCATAAAATTCTATTGCAGGTCGCAGCTCACTGTCAATTATTGGTCTTAGCTATGGCTACTATTCTCCGGGTCACCTGTGCAAATATATCTATGCTTCGTTAAAATATTATATACATATTTATATATAGTGTGTTCTACCTCAACAAAGTTTTATATACTGTTCGTAATGCCTTCCTATATTTCGCTTACGCGCGCCGCAGCCTAAAGCTATTCTGTGGCTCTTATGTTTGTTTACTTACTCCAAAAGTAACCCAATGCAAATGTATCTAAGTATTGTTAAATCTTATATATCCATTTATGATGCTGCAAACCGCAATAATGTATCAGCAACCGTCCTTGGTACATTAATTTACTTTGCTTACGTACTGCCACTATGTCGTTATGTCTGCTCATTCCCAAGTTTGTCCGCTCTCGGATAGGGGGACGTTCCTTTCAGGTTTTAGCAGCGCCCCTGTGGAGCGATCTGCCTTTGCATCTCAGACAGGCCCAGGACTTGCTGCTTTTTAGGAGACAACTAAAAACATGGTTGTTTCAGCAATAGCACTCTGGTTGGTTGGGTGGAGTTTATTCTGTTAGGGTTTTTGTGGTTTAGCGCCAGGACACTCTATGTGAGTAGCCATGCGCTTTATAAATACCCATTTTCATTTTATTTCATTTCTAACAAAATTATCACTGATACTATACGCTATGAAAACAATTTTGTAAACTGTCTCTACCTCAGAAATGCCTAAACGTTTTGCCTACGTATTGCCAAGATATCTTTATACCTACCCCAATAGGTACAGTTACTATGCGCTTCTAAAACAAATTATATAGTCATAAACTGTGTCTACCTCAGAAATGTATTGCTGCTGAGCCTTACACCTTGTTATGTATTGTCTATGTACTGTGATTTTGTTTGTATGTCTACCCTAATATGGTTTATGTAAACCACAAATTTGCTACAAAGTATGCACTGTTAAGTTGTGCTCGCTTCGGCAGCACATATACTAAAATTAGAACAATACAGAGAAGATTAGCATGGCCCCTGTGCAAGGATGACACGCAAATTCGTGAAGCGTTCCATAAAAAAAAAAAAGTATACACTGTTTAGCACTCCATTGCCCTCCGGTCGAGCTAGAGCTATATAAAACTCTACAAATAAATAAATAAATATATTAAATAAATACTGTAAAGAGATTTCCATAAACTCCTAAAAACTGCTCATTTAGTCTTAGCCTTGAGGAAAACCAGCTTGAATCCGAGCATGTATTCAACTTCAGATATGAATTCAACATACCTTTACTGGGGAGGGCAATTGAGCGTTGTCTTATACCGTTTGACATATACCAACAACCAGCTATTGGTTGACTGCCAATATAGATTCTTATCTGGCTTCAGTAGTAAATCTAAGACCCTAATAGCCCTATATGGCAGAGACACATGCCAACTCACCTTAGTCGATTAGGGCATTTGACACAGTAGATCAGTGTAAGCTGCTTCACAGACAGATTCAGAATAAGGTGGAGGAAGCAAATACTGAACTGGTTCTCATTACTCCTCACTCAGCATGATCAGATAGTGAACTTAGTAAGCATGCCACAGAAAATGCCAATATGCAATAGAGTGTCCCCAAGAGTTTGTGGATATCGTTACCATCCATCAATGTGTGTCTGACACACAATTATACCTAACAAAGTAGCCTGTTTACAACATCTCACTCTTCGGCCGTGTCTCTTTGGCAGTGGATGTCAGTCAACGTCCTAATGTTAAGCCCACAAAAAAATAGATATTTTTCTTATCACTTCCAACGACAAACACGTTGACGATGCACTCCTTGAGAGCATAAACAAGGTTAAAACATTTAATCACCCACAAAAACAAACATTACAAATCATCTAAGTTCCATCTACATTTCCTAAACGAAAATAAAGAACCCAGTCTCCCCAAGCCAAATGATGACAGCAGTGCACACCCTCCCCATTATCACACCACTGAAAGCTGTCTTTCATTTTGTACCCAGATTCATCTTAGTAAAAGGAACTTTTGCCACATCTCCCCAATTCAGAGAGATTTAGCTGCAAGGATCATTTTTTAAAAATCTAGATTCTTGCATACAAAGCCATCCGTCCAAAAATTTTACCACATTAAGCTAGTCTACTATTACATGTGAACAATGGAATTTGAAAACAAAGGATCCACAGCAACTTGAAACCATGAAATTCAAGCCAAGAAGCAAGCATTCACTTCAGCATGTACCAATTTATGGAACTTCATCCCCAGCCAGCTGAGAACATCTTTATTGCTTGTCTCCTGCCTTTTAGGAAATAACAATTAACGACTCTTCTCTCCATGTATCTAAAGTATCTTAGTTATAAAGTTCTCTCTCAAATGAGAACCCATACCACCGTCTCATTCACAAGGGATTAGATATTTTTTGCATCTAGTTCATATATACATACCAACAGTTGCTCATCTACTGCTATCCCTTTGTTAAGCCCAGCTCTACCTCGCATTCCCTCTGTGCCCTTTATGGGACCTGGGTTGCAGGACACTGGTATTACTCGCAATAGGCTGCATTTTGTTAATGAGGCCGCATCATGTTCTGAAGGCGGGAACATGAAATCTCACAAGTGTCGAGCTCCTGCGATATTTGGTCGCCATCTTAGGTGTGGTACTATAAATACTGCACCCATTGCTCAAGGCTTTGCTTGGATTCAAGACTTCTTCTAGATAGGATTTCTCACTCCTGAGTTCACCCTTACCTTCACCATGCTCCTAGGCCTTTGTCCTGCCTCTATAACTTCTGGCTTCCTCATCTTTCCTCAAAACCAGCCTGACCTGAAAGGACAATAAACAAAAGAGTGTAACCTTGGGGTCCACTGTAGATTCAGAGGGAGCAGAATTTCCCACGAGTACACCAGAGGATGAGGGATCGTCTTTCTTGTTTACCCTAGAATTCCCAACCTCCTTTCCCCGGGACTAACCACTGACACCAGTCGCTATCTGTTTGTTGAGGGTCTCGGAGGGCTAGGGTGGACTCTCTTCACTCTTGCAAACTCCTGGATCTTCAGCTGAGTGAAGACTTGTCACCCATTATTTACTAATGCTGTGCTATTAGTTTTTTAATTGGTGAATGTCTGTTCTGATTCATTGTAAAACATACTTATACCATTACCTACTGATAAAGAAATAAAAATATATAGGTTCAAGCTTGGAATCCGAGGGGAGTGGGGGGCAGTGGTAACCAGTGGTAATGTTTGACTTACATCTCTCGTCACCCTTCATAGCAACATAGTTATTTAACACAATTCTTTGAATTTCTTCTAAGCTTTCCTGATAGGATTGATGCAATTGTGACCTAATTGAGTGGTCAGTACACTGTACCTTCTATGCCACAAAATGAATTAAAACACTGGTTAACCAGTGTTTCACAGGAGAACTACTCTGCCGTCTCTGTTGCAGTATCATTCCCTAGGATCTTCTGTTTTCATATTGTACATTAAATAATACATCTTAGAACACATACTTCACCTATAGGGTGATCCAGAATGCATCCAGGGCAACTGAAATTATGGAGTGATGGAGGACCAAAATAAGCGGTAGGGATGCACAATTATGAGGAAGGAAAGACCAATTATGCAGCATAATGTGGTACATTATGGGGCAGTATATATATTACAAAAATATGTTTATTCAGTCAATTTTGGCCATGAAACATCACACATAAACAACATATAAAACACATTCTCCATTACATTGTAGTATGATACTATCACATCCTCTATAAATTAAAGGTAATAAAAATCCATTAAAATCAATAAGAAACTGTACCCATCTGCAATAACTAACCTTCATGAAGTGCATATACATTGCAAGACCACTCTATGTAAACAACAATTTCAATGGCTCAATGATCAATTCAGGTTAATATGGCGCCTAAATTTGAGGGATTGAGGACATCATAAAGTCATGATTTAAGGGATATAATCACCATAAAGGGAAATAGTGCAAACCCAAAAAAACTTCACTATCAAAATTCAAAGACAAAAAAACAAATATAAAATTACATATTAAACGGTGAGAATAGGACAATTAATCAAATCTCGTTCTTCTTGACATCCAAGCAGCTCTAAAAAGGATAGGACTGTGAGGATAACATGACCTGTGTCAGTATTATTTGGCTATTTAGTCACTTGAATACATATTAATACTGTCTGGGCCTAGGTTTTATCTCATTAGACAATCCTGCCTTTTGCAAATTCTGAATTTATTTAAAAAGCGCAAAAAATACTTATAGCGACTGCAAAACTGAAACAGGTGATCGCACAATTAAGCAGAGTGACAAAACGGGCCACGCATGTCTTTCTGCTTTGAAGGCACAGCTCTAATAGCCTGGCAGCAGCACACTCATTCACATCCAAAAGATACAGCAGCTGCCTGGCCTATCAGAGCAGCCCTCTTATCTGTTACCCAGGTGGCAGAAATCATATGACGCACGCCATGCACCATGTCTCATTTTGTTTGTCTTATTGAACACTGCGTGCTACCAGGGGGTTTGAGGGTGGAGGATGGTGCGAGGTATGTGTGTCGCGAGAAACGGTCAGACATATGGAGAGATACAGGGAGAGAAAGGGAAAGTGTGTTAGCTTTGAGAGGGGCTGGTGTGAGGTGGCAGGTCTGAATAATGTTTGTCATGCGTGTAAGTGGTGCGTTTATTCATAATTATACGAGTTATTAAGGCATAAAAAGGCAAATGGTGTAACTCGTTTGCTGTGCTAATTCAACCACAACTTTATTCTTTTTGTTTTAAAGTAAAGTGCATAGCTCTAATGCAAATGTCCATTTTAGAGAAAGGCTCCTTGAAACAGATGACTTGCATCTCGATGCTAGAATTAAAGAAAAGAAAGAAAGAATGGTGAGTGGAGTGAGGCAGAGTAAGGACACTAGACCTCTGGGATTGAAGAGGAAATGCCGAGAAGGAAGACAACGGATTAAATGGGGTATGAGGAGAAACAAGCAGTGGCAAATCCAATATGTCTTGCCATGTACAACCCTACTGGCTTTCCTAGAACGTTTTGTTCAGACTGTTCAGCATTGGCAAAAAGAGAAAAATCAAACTGCTTTTTGCCAATGCTGTGCATCATTGGCAAGTTATAAAAAAGCAATGATGCATGCGTGTTTATACAAGATCACACATGCACACAAATGCCTCATGACATGATGCGGATCAAGGGGCATACTTACTAGCGTTTTTTTTTTTTTTTTGCATATTTAAATAGCGCAAACTCGACCCGAATGTTTTGGAGCCCTCTACATAGCACTGTATTTACATTACACATTCAGGCACAGGGAGATTAAGTGATTTGCCCAGAATCACAGGATGTGGACGCAACCCCGAGGCTCCAACCCTGGTTTCCTGCACCAGAGGCGGCAGCGCAGCCGACGGACCACGCAGGGCAGCAAGTAACGTTGCTTCACTGTGTTGTGTGAAAGAGAGAGAGCAGCAATGTGTAATATCTACTAAGATATGATGCACTTCTGCTCCCTGTTGCCGAGAGTCAAGATAGGCACCCTTGAGCCATGCTGCAGGGGTGCCTGAGTTACAGGCAGTATTGTTTTTGTGCAGGAAGGAATACTTTCATGCACAAAAAGAATCTTTAGAGACAATGTATTCCTTCTATGTGTGCTGCAGAATGAAGCACATATGGAAAGAGAAAATAACAATCAGAAATATATATATTTCTCCTCGATACTCTTCTCTTTGGCAGGTAGCCCATTTTGGCACAATTCCAGGTTTATTACCTTTAGTAAATCTGTGATTGCATTAAATTCCATGGGTGGATGCACAGTAATGTCCATGCTCCACCCATGGAACGCCTACCACTATGAAATCTAACGCAATGTAGCGCAAGCCGCTGCGTTGCATTACATTTCTTTACAAAGTTATTTTCCCATTTTGTTTGAACAGTTTTTAGAAATGGGAGTCAATTATGTAAATTGTCACCGCCTATCACTTTTTGGAACCATAGATGGTACTTTTCGTACATTTTTTGCTCTGTATTGATTCCATAGCTGTTAGTAAAGACATGTATGGCGCCACAATCAGCTTTTGTGTGTTGACAGGTGCTGCGTGTTATTGTTGTATTCATTCATGAGCTGATGCTTATTATGTGTACTCGAACTCTGTCAGTCTGGGATCAGCTACAAGTTATCCATGAAGTGGGAATTATGCTCACCTTATCTTCCACCAACCTTCATGAAAAACATTGTTTTCTGCATCAATAATACAGTTTATATTAGTTGTAGGGAAAAGGAGTGCAGCACCCTCTTTCATTTGCAAGTGAGAAATTGGAGCATTTTCTCCGGGACATTTACTTATGCAGTACGATAACTAATTTTATCGGCTGGTATTCAGCTGTTTTAATGGACTAAAAACGTGACTTTTCCTTTATTCTTCAAGGCTATAAAAAATATGCAATGCATAAGACAATGATAACACCTCTCTGTAGCGTAGAATACCAAACTAAGAACATAGATTTTTGTTGCAAGGTAGTTTTAAGGAGAACCACCGTCTTTTTTTGAACGTTACACTTCTTATATGAAATTCTAGTCCAACAATTTCCCAGAGTCTACAGGCCTAACTGACAAAAATGGTTTTCTTTTTCTCTTAAACATATTTGATATTTGCAAAAGAACTCTGGGGCGCATGTACATTTCCACTGTCTTCTTGATTCTGTTGTTGACATTTCTGCAGTGATAAACACTTTGCATGCTCTGTTCAGCCTCGATTGAGTGCATGTATTATTTATTATGTATGCTTCATTGTAACAAACATTGGCAAAGTCAATAGGTTTCGCCTTTGAGACCTATTGGCTTTTGGCCATGCTGTACAGCATCACGGATACTGTGCAGCATGGCTAAAGAAAAAAAAAAGCCTACCACGCATACAACTCCTAAAAAATGATGTGGTTACTTTTTTGTCTTTTTATATGATGATCCCAGTGGATCAGCAAATAAAAAGGAAAACATATGTGAGAGTATTTTGTTTAAGTGCGGGGGGCAGCATGATGGAGAGCACCAGTTGTAGGGGCAATAGGAGGGGCATGGGTGGGGCAAGCAACCCAGGAGATGACAAGGAGAAGCAATGGTGGCAGAAAATTAGGGTGAGGATAGGTCAAGCAACAAGGAGGGTGGGGAATACGAGAAGAAACAACGAGCAAAATAGCAACATGGTACTGGTAGGAAAAAGCACACAGGTGAGAAAGCAATAAGGGAGGACATGAGAGTGAGAGATCCATGGAGGGGGGCTGGGAGAAACACATTGGTGACATTGAACAATGGAGGACAGGAGAAGAGATGTACATGAGGGGGATAGCTGGAAAACACATGTACTCTTGCGGAGTGCTTAAACAAAAAGGAAAAAAGTAATTAGCAAACAGCAGAAGCAAAGAAGGCAGCCAATATAAAGAGAAGCTAAAGAAGCTATTCTCCAGCGGAGGGACAAACACAAGATTGACAAGCTGGGGCACCAAAAAGAATGAGAGTGACAGGAAAGCCAACCAATGGTAAGCAATGGGTGGGCTACAGGCCCCTGCATGTTCTTGGTAAACCCACAATATGTCTTTCACAATCAGACTGCTCTGCTGTCTGGTAGGCTCAACCTAAAAACAAATGCAAATTCATATGCATTGCTTAACGTTCATGACTTCCTGGAAAGTTTTGTCAGCAGTGCATACAACAAACTGCTATTCTTGTCTATCTCTTCAGCATTTGGTCCTTGCCCTGGCTTAAGACGTCTATTCCCCTCTGCTGATTCCTCTTGGCATAGTAGCTTCAAAACTCTTGTATGAGCAGTTGTACGAATTTTAGCAGGTCATGTTGGTACTTTTGCATAATTTAGGAATTATGGTATTAATATACACTAGAACTAAAACTAGAAATAAGTTAGACCACAGTCCATCCCTTCGCTCTTACCAAGTATAACATTGGCAAGTTGCTCACTCTGGCATCTTACACACCTAGAGGTCCTTGAGAATTTGATATTCAGACACCACTCTCATGGAGCTTGGGTTGTTGCTGTCATTGGCATTTGTCCAAGAGAGGGGAGATGTTCGCTTCAGATTTATATCTTGTTCTTTCCAACCTTTCCTAGGGTTGTTGTCTTCAAACCATTGTACCTCATCAAAGGTGCTTTTTGGACATTGCATTGCTCTGCTGAATATTAGGGCACCTTCACTCTGGTCTCTGTTCTTGACTTGGGGGGGGTAATGGAAGCAATAGAGACAGGCCGCTAAATATTCAAATCACGTGGTCTGTTGTAATATTATTGTCCTCGCGTGGTAGCTGCATTCTCCAGTGTTGAGCAAGAGACCAGCCTTCCGTTCTAAATGTGATTACCAGTGTGCCAACTTATGCTTTCACTTTTGAACACCTTGATGGAGAAAAGGGTGCCCCTCATATCTGGGATTGTTAAAGTTTCAGCGCCACTCAACATTTGTTATGAAATGGTCAGAGACAAAAATAGACAGTGGTAGGGAACCTTAATGAGATGCGATTGATCACAATGCTGATTTCCAGAAGGCGATATGACAGTCTCTTTAGAGATGCATGGGTCTACGGTGGGACACCCAAGGCGAGTTTTAGGATCCTCCTGGGGCAGAAGCTGCCCAGTTTGGGCAAGCAGTCTGTGGGCTGGCAGCACCCTGCACTAGAGGCAAGTTAAATGCTTGCTGATAACATCTACATATGTATGTCAGTAAGTATGTAGGGATATAGATATAGCTCACATCATGGTGGGAATCAGGAGAGTGCTTAACAGATGCGTAAGAGCTCAAAACACATTACTGAACATTTATAGCGAGACAGAGCCAGGTGTGTGTTAATAAATGAGAGGTGATAATGTTCTGTGAATAGGAGTTTTTTCATCTTTTTTCTTAATTGAAGGAGGATAGGAGCAGTTCTGATGTCAGTGGAAATGTTATTCTATATCATAGGTATATCGATTGAGTAGGCTTGCTTTTTGGCATCTTCTATCCTGGATTTCCGGATTTTGAGTCTGGCAATGTCTTGGCCCCTAAAATAGGGAGGGGTCCAGTTATGCTGAGACTTGTTTCAAAAGGTCTTATAACACAACTTTCACCTGCTGCCCTCCGTTAACCATAGGAGGCAAGAGCAGCATTGTAAAGAGATTTGAATAGGGTTCTTTTATGTTAAGGATGCCAATGTGTCTACAGCATGCATAAGAACCGGCTGTCTCCCAGCTACCTACACTCAGTGCACTCCAACCAAATCCCACGTATCCCAGGATCCATGAGCATTCCAAAGAACTATCATTCCTGCACCCTCCCGTAGAACCAGTGCGCTGACACCTTTCTATGAGTCATGCTTCTTCATGATCCCAATGGCCCTTGAACTCCTAGTGGTTAAAGGTCAGGCATTTACACACTGACACTCCCTCACATCCCAAATGTATCTAAATCCACTACTTGGTTCACTCCGTCTCTGTTGCTCTTTCTTTCGTTCTCTCTTTTGCTCTCTAGCTCTATCTCTCTTAGTGATCGACAGGGGACCACAATTTCCTACTGTCAGGCCCTGAGTCATTTCACGAGCATCACCCCTTACTCTTCCTCATTTCTATCTACTAACCAATCATACTCCCTTATTCATCACTGTTTGGCACCTCTTTGCCTCTCCTATCCTTGCATTCCATCTTTTGCCCCAACCTTTATGTCAACCTGACCAGATACCCAAGGTTGGCTATTCATAATGCCTTACTGCTGCTGCAGCCAGTGATTTTTGGGATTGATCTTTCTTTTCACAAGGCCCCCACCTCATCCACTCTCTCCTGATCCCTAATATCCTCTTCCTAGGTATTTTTCTTTCTTCTCTAGCACTACGCTACGCTACCCAAGCCTCTGAGGAAGCTTACGGGCTGCATCAAGCACTTAACAAGTGACCAAAAGCTGAGTAGTCTACACATCACATGGACGATTTGCTACAGAGAAGCCGTTTTGATATCCAAGGAGCATTTGAAGCCAAAGCACTTATGTTCTTACTTAACTCATCTGAGAGATATTTTTTTATTTCAACATCGAATCTGCTGCCTACAATTCATACTAGAGGTGGGTGATTTTGAAACAACTTTTTTTTCTCAAAAACACTGTGAAGTCATTTTGAAACATCATAGGGGAGAGGATGTAACCTTACGGCTAGAGCAGTCGACCTCGAAGCTGGAGAACCGGGTACGAGTCTCGGCAATGACGCTAAAACATCCTGTGATCCTAGGCAAATCACTTAATCTCCCTGTGCCTAACAAAAACGAATGTGTCCTTCTGTATCTAAACTGGTGCTCATGTAAAGTGCTCTGATACCCGATTTCTCGGGTCTAGTTTGCGCTATATAAAACTAAAAATAAAAAAAAAAGATTTTGCCAAATTAATGATGGTGTGACGTTTATATTGCGAGAAAGAAATCTGACAAACAAGTTTTATAGAAAAACAGATCTCAGCTAAAACTCAGCCTTAAGTGAAAGAATCCTCTTATAAAAAAGTGTTGTTGGGAGAAAAAATCCCCCCCCCCCACATTTTTCAGGGGTTTTGGGTCTCAATCAAACGTCTGTGGAGTTTACACAATTTTGCAACATTTTACAAGGGTTATGTTTTTAACTTCAGAATATTTTGTTGTAAATACGAACTTGCTGCCCAACCCTAATCCATGTTTCACACCAAGCATATGATTCAAGTACTTTGTTCACCACATCTTTTTACTGCTCTTCTTTAAATAGGTCTCATTTCCCGTCCCAGTCATTTAGCCAATCAGCAGTATGAACCAGAAATAAAATTTCAACAATGGGCTGTCTTTCTTATCGTCATTTCGAAGAGTACATTTTTCTTGAACCAGCCTGGTGATGGGGCTTTACTGTTTCTCACAGTCTTTCACAAGCAAAGAAGGGATCATTGTAATAGTAATTGGATTTATATAGTGCTTACTACCCCTGACATGCTTTGGAATGTTCATCACAACTGCAAAATGTTCCGGTTTAACAAATGTATTGCTTTATAAGCAATATTTTATTCATAAATGTCAAGAACTCCAATAATTTGTCATGTTTTCACAAAAATGCTTAAATAAGATAGTTGTGCAATATAGACAGTAATTGTTGTTCGCATTAAATCGAATTCATTACCAAACAACGATTTTGTCTGTTAGTTTGTATGTTCATTGTTCTCGTAGTGAAACAAAATGTGATGTAGAAGGCCGACCTGTGATCAAACGCCTATGGGAACAAAGGCTTATATTTCCAGAATCTAACTACTCAAGAGTGTTTGTAGCTAACTCTGTGATTAACATTAAAAGCCCGATTTATTTTTTGTGGGAACGGAGGAGCTGAAACTGCTCCATGACGAGTGTTACCACCTGATTGGTCCATGGATGATGGACCCAGAGACAATGTCTGCAAAATGTATTCATGTCTTTTATATTAGTGCGTGTTCCTAGGTAGATGCAATGTTTTTTTCCTGTTTCCCCTTGACAGACTCTTGACGGTTGTGGCTATTGCTGCTGCTGTTTTCTATTGCCTTGCTATATGATTATTTGATTTCTGACAGACAGCTACTGCAAATGTATGCAGATCTTTTGAATGTATTGAGACTCAGCTGAGTTTCATGGACAACTCTTTGTGGGAAGTTTGGCTGATTTAATTTGGCTTAGGGCGTTATACTCCTCTGATCTCTTCTTTTCCTTTTGAATCTGAACCCTTCATAGGTTCAACAAATCTAAAACTCTGATCCTGAACTTTAGTATAGGGAATTATTCTTATACGGAATGTGCTTAATGCATTATTTGATTATTTATTCTAATCATTATTTTTGATGAGATTTCTGTACACTAATTTATGGAATAATCAAAATGAAAAGAACCGAAAATAACTTTACTAATCTCTTAATGAGAATAAAGGTTTTAAAACGTATCCAAACAATCATCATTGACTGAACATAACATTATTTGATAAAATTTAAGTTTGTGGTGCCTGATTTGCTCCTTTAAAGGTTCATTACTGGTGGAAAAAAAGTTACAGAATGGAAACAGGGCCTAACCCTGCAAATGATGGTAAATTTGTGATTGAACAGTATCGCACTATTATTTAAGATTATTTTTGTATCCCAGTCTGCACAATCCGTTTTCTGGTAACAGAGTACGGTTTAACATCTTGAGCAAGGAGCTATAAATAATCACCCACAGTAGAATAAAATTCCCGAATCCTGAAATCCAAAGCCTGGTGTTTGAGGAGCTGACAATCTTCGATTTTCAAAGGCGGTTGCTGTTTTGCAGGTGTGAGTATTATTAGGGTGATGCAACATCTATTGGAATTGTGTTTACTGTTGTAATATTACATTGGGTGTAAATGGATTGATGAATGGAGATGTTTTTGTTTCAATGTAAAGACATTGAGAAGTTTCAGACTCGGCGTAGTCTAAGATCCTATGATAAATAAAAGATATTGAGACAACTGTAGAAGACACTAGAATAAGCGATCATTGAATGGTATTTCTTGATTGCATATGTTTTTGTGGTGTAGAGTGTGATGTAACATCACCTACATCCTATAGATACAAATACTAATAATTGGTTGTCTAATATTGATTGATGTTAGCAGAACCTAATTGCGCGAAAAAGGGGAACCTGCATTGATTGAGGTGATTTCACACTGATCGAGATTTAATTTGCCAATGAGAATTTATTTTTTTAATGATAAAAATCAGGTGTAAAGACCTTAATATTCCGGTTGTTGAATTACAATTGTTTCCCTTCAGAAAAAGAAAACGAGAATTCATATATGTTTTATTTTATGTTTGAAAAGTTTTGTTTTGTTGGTTTGTTTAAATACGAGAGAAATTGTGAGGAAGGGTGAACTGCTGCGAGGAGCGAGATCATATGTCATAGTGTTTCGCGCTGAGATTTTGTTGGTGTGCTTTCACACTGCTATTGGAGGGTGACAGTAAAG
The DNA here is from genome assembly GCF_964204655.1 of Triturus cristatus. Taxonomy (NCBI): domain Eukaryota; kingdom Metazoa; phylum Chordata; class Amphibia; order Caudata; family Salamandridae; genus Triturus; species Triturus cristatus. Next base: position 1,216,674,449 of record NC_140591.1, read on the forward strand.
GTGCCGTGCTGTGATAGGTCAGTGTTTATGTGAATATCGCATTTGGATTTGTCAACAGGATTTTGATAGAATAACAGCTGTATGTAATCTCATTTCAGTTGTCATATAATGTGCAGGAGTATGCTTAGGAGGTGGCTCCTGAGGGTACACCTGCACATTATATGACAACTGAATTGGGATTACGTCCATGCTTAAGGCTTTGTAAATGGTGCAAGATTACAGAGAAAGAAGGTCCATTGAGATTTCCAAACTATGGGATATTTGAATTGAGAATTATTGACAAGTTAAGAAAAAAGTTATGTGAGTTGAAACCACCACCTAGACCCACACAATTTGAAGCTTTAGGCATGTGGGAACAGCCAACACAAGGCAAGGAAAGAGAGAAATACCAGAAAAGGACAAAGAGAGCAATGCATGATTATACAGATGCTTGATAGGATGAGGAACATCATAGATGGAGAAAAGCCATAAGTGAAGGCACTACACTGTATCCACCAGTTTCTAGTGAAATACCAGAGTACGAAAATAAATAAAAAAACACCCAAGGAAAAGATAAAGAGGAAAAGGAAAATGAGACAGAGACAGATAATGATTCAGGAATGATATATTAGAAGAAATGTTGGTTGCACAACCCCCATCTTATTCAACTTCTGCTGATAGTTCTGGGAGTAGTGCCACAACGAGTAGCACAGGAGCGACTGCCCCTATAGAAACTATAGTGGTACAAGTTGAGAGACCTTTTGAAATATTACAGATTGACCCACCACAAGTTGCACCCACAGATTGTTCCTCCACCTGTAGAAAACCCACCTTTTATGCATGGTCCATTGCAGGTACCACAAATAGCAACTATACCAACAGTGTCTAGACCAGTTACAAATACCCCAGTAAATGTTATTCTTACTCCAGAGACAGAAGGAGCTTTAGGAGGTTTACCTATGACAGAATTTGTCCAGATTTCACAAAATTCTCAGATTGTTATATGGTGACCACCTCAGACGGTTCAAGCACTGATAGATGGAAGAATTGTCTTTATGACACTAATAACCCAGGGTGAAACTAACTGGTTTGAGAATGGGATTTTTTCACTATGGTCTGAGGAAGCTGTAGGGATTTAAAAAAAAGTAGAGAGCCTTGTGGCAGTGACTAGCCCAAACCCTGTAAAAGAGAGATCATTAAATATTTCCAAAGTTAAAGTTGAACTGGAAGAAATTATATGGGGATGTTTGGATTTTGAATACCTAAGTAGGTATCAAGAGAAAGAATTGATTTACCGATGTTAAGAATTTACAAGACGGGCAGCAATTACACACGGGAAGCTGATTTAGTTGGCACAGAAATAAGAAGTTGATATTTCTAAAAGTTCTCAATTGCAGAAAAGTTGCAGGGTACAATTGGATGATACAGCAGTTAAAACAATGTGTTCTTCAGAAATGTGGTTACACATTACTGAATTAATAAGTGTATTAATAAATGGAGTGACTTTGGAAAATTTGAGAACAAATGGGAAAGAAAACATGAGAAGAAAAAGAAACAGGGTGAATTAGGAAAGGAAAGAAAGGAGCCAGATGAGGAAGTAGCTTCAGCTTATCCACTGAGAGAAATAGTGGGAGAAGTGCAGCTTTTACGAACAATTTTCCAAAATTAAGAGACAAACCGTTGCAGTGGTATACACAAGTTGAACGATTTGTGAAAATTTCGAAAGTATTGTGGATTGATTTCAATATATTCTTTGATATTGCGATGCCAAATAATTTGTGGGTTGAGTGTAAGACCACTCTACAATGGCCATGTGAAGAGCCAGTGAGAGATGCATGCTCCTATGCACCATTCCCTGTAGTTATCGAAAAATATGGAGCAGTGATTATTTTCCTGAAAGGCAGAGTGTCTCCAAAATAATTAGATTGGTTGAAAATTAATCGAACAATACAAGAAGCAAAATAGCCAGTTCATGAGTATTATGAGCGTTTGTTGCAGGTGTTTCAGCAGCACAGTGGAAGAGAATACCCTGAAGTGAAAGAAATAGGAATTTTTATATGTCAGTTTGTTTTGGTATTGAGACAAGAAATCAGTTCGCATATAACCCAAAGTGTAATTTGCTGGCAGAAAAAATCACTTGATGAGATTCTGAAATATGCTAAATATTGTTGTGACAAACTAGAATTAAAACAGAAAAAGAATAAAGATAAATTTATCTTGGCTCAAACAAAGTTGGTTCAAAAAGGTGTTCAGAATTCTTCCTTTACATAGAATCAAGGAGGTATGCAAGGTGTTGATATTCCACAGACTGGTTTTCAGGGGGATCCAGGAGGTTTTTGTAGTTCACAAGGCACCTATTGAACCAAGTTCAGAAATGGTGTATGCAGCATTAAAAAAATGACTCCTTGCTATTCCTGTCATAAGGTCAGGTATTGGAAGAGGGAGTGTAGATTTAATACTGATAATGTAAATGTGCCAATGCAGAGGGGAGTGCAGATGCAGAATATGCCAGTACAACGTAGGCAGGTGTCCATGCAAAAAGAAGTCCTGATGATGCAGGTCCCACAGGCTCAAATGGTCCCGCAGAATATGTTAAACCCGAGATTTAATCTGAACCAGAAGCCAAAGACAAATGCAAATCCTTTAAAAAATATGAATCAAAATGCATTCCAACAATTATCAAACACAAATAAGAATGTTTTTTAGCAATATCCAGTGTTCGATAATGATGGCTCAGGATCTGATACCTCTCAATGATGGTGCATAAGGGGGAGGAAGATTGCGTGCTTGCAGCAGTCTTGGAGGTAGATCAGAGTGGTCCTGTCGTGGAAGGCGAGGTGAATGGCCACCCCATATCATTTCTTATAGATACTGGTGCTACCAGATCCACTGTTAGAACTGTGGAAGTCCAGACCAACTTTCCTCAGGAAAGAAGATCCAAGTTGTAGGAGTTTCTAATAAATAGATTAGTAATGCAGTTTCAGAACAAGTCCCTATAAATATAGGCTCATTTGAGGGAAATCACCAATTTGTTATTTATGACAGAAGTCCTGTAAACTTGTGAGGGAGAGATGTGCTGTGCAAGATAAATTGTACAATTTACTGTACACCGGAAGGTGTCGAGTTTCAAACTCATAATGAAGAGATGGAATTTAAAATGGTTCAATAAAAGACAGCTGTAGGTTTGTTTCAGTTAATGGTAATTGAAGATTACCTGCTGATCTCAAAGAAACTGTGAACCCAGAAGTGTGGGATCTCACAAGAAAGGGCATTGTACTGATTAAAGGAGTAGAACCGGTTCAGATTAGTATAAAGGCAAATGCTGTGTTTCCAAGAACACCACTGTACCATATGACCCCTAGAAATAATTGTATGAATTACGCCGTGATACAGAAAGGAATTCTAAAAGAACTGATTGGGGGTGCATGTAACTCTCCGTACATGGGTTTTCAGAAACTCAATAGAAAATATAGGATTGTTCAGGATCTTAGGAAGTTTAACAAGATACTTGTCCCATGGTGTCCCGTGGTATTGAATCCTGCCACAATATTATTTCAAATTCCTTATACTGCAGAATGGTTTACTGTCGTTGACCTTTCTTCTCAGTGCCATTGCATGAGAATAGCCAGTTTCTTTTTTGGTATTCTTTTCAGCAGAGGGTTTTGGCATGATGCCGAGTCCCACAAGGATATACAGAGAGTCTAATAATTTTTATCATATTCTGAAAAAAATATAGAGTCATGACAGATGCCATACAGATCAGTACTCATACAGTATATTGGTGACCTACTTGAGGCATCAGAGACACGAGAAGCCTGTAAACAAGATACCATTGCGTTATTGACACATCTGGCTAATAAAGTATATAAAGTGTCTCCATGTAAACTGCAGTACTGCCAGAAAGAAGTTCAATATTTGGGACACATAATTGACAAGGTACCTAGAAAGGTGTAACCAGAAAGAGTGGGAGCAATTCTTCAGTTGAATCCCCCTCGAACACAAAAAAAAGTCAGTATGTTTGATGGAATGGTTGGCTACTTTAGACAGTGAATATCAAACTTTTCCATAGTGGCAAAGCCTTCACTGAGGCTGATCCACAAGGATGTGTCGGATCTTCTTCCATTGGACAACAAATGCTTGAAAGCCTTCTTAGAGCTGATACAAAAATATCTGTCGTGCTCCATCACTCGGAATGCTAGATTACAGTAAATAATTATTTTCACTTTTCAGGGAGCGGGAAGGCTGTGCTCTCTCAGTGCTAACACAGATGCACAGTGATGTTCGGAAACCTGTGGCTTACATTTTTAACCACTCTTGACTCTTTCGCCACAAGTCTGCCCGGCTGTCTTAAAGCTGTTGCGCCATTAAGCACTAGTATAGAAAAGCGAGAGAGCATAGTGATGGGATATCCAGTAACTGTAATGGTCTCTCATTCTGTGGAGCTTCCATTGACTAGATCAAAAACGTAATACTTGACCCATAATAGTTTCACAAAGTATGAGCAGCGAATTTTCTCTTCCTAAAATGTGGTGTTCAAAAGGTGCCAAATTTTAAATCCTGCTGCTTTACTTCCAGTAAATGATGATGTTTGTGATGAAATTGAAAATGATTGCCTAGATGTCACGGATTTATGCACAAAGCCTAGACCTGATATTAAAGATGAACCTCTGATTGAGCCCAATCATGTAATATTTGTGGACCACTCATGCCTGGGAAACAATAATGGTACCCTGAGAGCATCTTATGCTGTATGTACAGTCCATTATGTTGTTGAAGCTTCATGGCTTCAATGGATTACCCCATCACAAGTTGCAGTGTTGATTGCCTTTATAAGAGCATGAAGTTCAACTGCTCAAATGAGAGTGACTATATTCACAGATCACTAATCACTTTATAGTCCACACCCTACAAAGTACTTCCACATCTCCCTAGGTTGAAGCACAACCCGTCCCGCAGAGGGGTGGGGGAACCCGATGATGAAGCATGCCACCAAGGGACATTTTGGTGGCTGTGGGTTATTTTAAGAAAACATATTGTTTTTTTTAATACTGTAAAGTTTCCTGGAAAGATAGCTAATTTGTCTTCGAGTACAGGTGGACTCTTTTTTAGTCACTTATATAAGAAAGGAGGTCGAGTCCACAGTAAAACCATACCTCACTCTCCCTTTTTGATTTGATTCATATATTTACAAATAATCAGTACAGATGTGGCGTTGTCGATGATTTTGGTCAATTATGGACGCAGAGCGGTTTCATGCCCTGTTCAGGAACCCCAATTAGAAATGGGGTGCAGGTGAGAGACTTATTAGAAGCGCTCCAATTACCTGTTGAAATTGCAAGTGTTAAATGTACAGCTCATCAAAATGGGAATGGCTACTTTGCAATGGGAAATAGGTATGCTGATTCAGTAGCACAATAGTGTGCCTTATTGGCTTGCACATTTACTGGAGCTTTCACATGTGAGTCTGAGGAGGGTACTTAATTTTCTATGTTGATGAAAGTAACTGATACTTGGGATGAGTTAAAAAGGGTACATGGGTACAAGAAAATGTTTCAGAAGCAGAACAACAAAGTTGGATCAGAGCGGGTTGTGAGGAAAAGGCAAATGACATTTTGATGTCAGCTGATGGGAGAACAGTGTTACCTGGTAGTTTGTTATTCCCAATGAAAAGATACTTCCATGGATACACACTTAGGGAGGTACACCATGACGCGCACTGTAGGAAAATTGTTATTACGAGAATTGATAACCAGTTATGGTATGCTGGTTTCTCTGGAATCAGATAGGGGGCCCATTCAATAATGTGGTCCTTAAAATGATTTGCACAGCATTACAGGCTACATTGCAGCTATTGACCTGGGGCTTCTGGGATAGTTGAACAGATCAGTGGGACTATCATGTCTCGGCTAGCAAACATTTATGCCTCAACATCACTGAAATTGCCAGTTTACCGTTGCTGCTTATGAGTATTGGGAGTATCCCCGATAGGAAGACTGGTTTATCCCCTCATTAAATTTTGATGGGACGTGCAATTAGGCTGCTTGCTGTACCTACAAATGCACATTTGAACATCACAGATGATATGATACTTGAGTACTACAAAGAATTGGCTATTGTGATGTGTTCTTTTTCATACCAGGTTGCAGGTGCCATTAAAGATTCACACCATGAACAGTGCCACAGCCTCAATCCTTATGAGTGGGTTGTGATCAAGAAGCATGTTCAGATAAATTGTCTGGAGCTGAGCTAGAAAGGCCCCTTGTAAGTCATATTAGCGACTAATACTGCTGTAAAGTGTTGTGGTGTTCCAAATTGGGTGCATGCATCCTACACCAAGAAGGTGAGAAATCCTGAAGAGGAAATTGTGCTCTTTTGTCCTGAACCAAGAGCATTTGTGACTGCACCACTAGGAGCTGTGAGGCCATGGGGAGCAGTGGTATCAGGGTCACAAAAGCACCAAGAATAGGGAAGAGGTAAAAAACTACAACCAATTACACCATTTCAAATGTGTGTTTTTGCACCCAGTGGCACTAACGAAGTAGAAGCAGAGACTGATCCTCACTTTGGAAATGTATATGAGACAGCATTGGTACAGCAAAGAGATTCAGGTGAAGGAATAAGCACTAAACTGAGAAGAGTCACTCATGAAGTTGAATGGCCTCAGAATTGTAATCGGGGAAGACTAACAAAAAGCCTATAAGTTGATCGGATCCCATCGACTATTCCAGAGGAGACAGACACAAGTGACAAAATTTATGCAGGAGAAAATCAACATAAACTGAGAAGAGCAAGAGTAACTGGTCAGAGGTATTCAGCATCTGTGTGGTCTTACTAAATGGATAGAGTACTGAATGTCACAATAGATGAACTGTGTGATGTGAAATTTGAACTGTTTACACCTCCATGACATCACCACAGTGAGCATTATTGGACAAAGGTCATTTGACTAACATGAACTCTGCAATTGGACAAAAACCTTTAAAAGAAAAAAAAGAACATTTTCTCAAAAAGAAGAGACTGATGCTAATCAATTCCTAGTTTTTTATCTACAGAAGATCAACCTAGGCCCGAGTCTGCGGTAGAAGAGTAGCGATAAGATTACCAGAAGAATAAGGAGTAGGGTTAAGGATTGGCTAAAAGAAGATTGCTTTGCTGAAAACTAATTACTTAGACAAGCTGTTCACAAAATTCTGCATTGAACTTTAACTTGACTACATTGAATCTGGTTTTGTAGAAACATGCATTGCCTTATAAATAGGTGTAAATATATTATGTGCTCAATTTTCGTAATAACAATAATAAGGATTACCCTAGTGTTATTAGGCTTTTATTAAGCACCAGAGTAAGACTTTAGAAATACAAACGCAATAAAAACACATGCATACCTGAATAAAAAAGAGCAATCTTAGACGTACACAGATACTAGAGAAGGAACGCAAAGGAATGTGAACTCCTGAGATAGCCGGAAACATTCATGTTCTGGGACTCCCGGATGTGTGGGTTGGCTTGACCACTTCTAATCTTGACCAGAGATTATGTATTTCGCAAGATAATGAGGAGCATTTGTATTGATAAACTGTTGTGGGAGAGAGATACAAAGGAAGATGGGAGGGAGGGTAGAGGTTGAGATAAATGGGAGCACGGACGGTTACAGACAAAATGCATGGACTTAACTTGAGGATTCCTGCTGCTGTGCCTGTGGCAAAAATGTTGATGGTTGCAGACTCATTGTTAAAGTCAGGAATAGACATGTTGTGCGTATGCACAGAAAATTCAATAAAATTAATATAAAAAGCACCACCACAGTCACTCCAAAGAACAATGGCTGATTACAAAACTAAAGACTGGTCTTAAGAAGCTGGTGTGTAATTTGAGACCACTTTATGCGACCATTCGGATGATGCATTTAATCCAATATTCTGGGGTTGATCCAATGTAATCCCTCTCTTTTTCTGAGAACTGTGATGTCCACTGAAAACTCATGCACATTGACCTTTTTCCGTGTCATGCCCCAGTCTGTTACACTGCTGCTCAGCACCAGTTTCTCTCATCTGATACACCGCCTCTGTTCTTTTTGTCACTAGCTAATGTCTAATTCTGGTTCTTATTTCACAAATAACTAACTGCATGCCCCTATCTCCTCTGTGTGTGTCTCATTCAGTAAAATCCTAAATCCTCCCACATTTTGTCCTATTCCCATTTCCAACTTTTTTTGGTATGTAGTATCGGCACAACCTTAATTGTCATTTTTTTGGACATCCCCCAACTGAAACTGCCTCTCTCTCTCTCTCTCTCTCTCTTACTCGCTGTCTCTCAGCATACCATTGGCATTTCCCTTCTTGGTCTGACTCTGCCTCAAGTAAACAATTGGTTTTGAGGTAGCAATAGTCTTGTTGGGGATTTGGGAGTTAGTCTCTGTGAATCTGCCTTGTTCCCACAGGATCTTGCACAGCCAGGTTAGTGCAGTAAGCCTGGACACTGGCCTTACCAGAGAATTACATCACTAGAAACGAAATGTTGACATAATCTCCATAAATTGTGTCCCTTGGAAATTGCAGAAGCTTCACCAGATCATTAACAGGAAGGCGGTCCATATGGGTACAGAGCAGGGGGATAACTGCAGCAATTATCATGTCAATGTTTTATTTAAATTTCTACATACTCCTTGGATCTTTGAGAGGGGTATCTAGCATAGGATGTGCACAGTGCATGATTGCATGTTTGGCCTTTCAGGTTTATCAGGTCTACTCTCATCGGTTCTCACCACCACTTATTCCGATGATTATTAGTTTGGTTATCAGTTTATTTACGCCTTAATTATTTTTTGGAGTGCATGTGCTTCAGGGATCAGAGATATGGGGAAGTCTGGGCATTAGCTGTCATTTGGAGGCAATGGCTAAAGTGATGCAAACATTTCAGTATTCAGCTTTAGCTGTGCATGCTAATGACCAAAGTTACATATTATTTTGAACAAATGTGTTAATTTGTCTGGTCATAACAAGATATGAGCCCTGGGACCTGACCTATGAGTTAGTTACTGTGTTGATGTTAAGAGTAAAAGGATGGAGATTTTGTCAGGGAATATATCAGACTACCACAAAGGCTGATGAAGAATCAAAGATACTGCTTCTCATGGTGCTTGCATATGTCATCCAATTGCATTGCATTGTTAGACAGATGGACATGACCCAAGCGACCACCTTCCAATCCAGAAAACAGAAATGCTTACAGAGCACTTCTAAATTTACTCTAATATGGCCAATGTGCACAATATGTGGCAGACTTCCTCTAAAAGGGTAAAATGATTTTTTGTGATGTGACAGCTCTGAGTGAAGAAGGCAATGGCTTTATCAAAAGGGTCCCACAAGCAAACTGGCAACCACATATTAGATCTGTTCGGCCAAGCATTCGTGTTTATTGAGTAATGGAAACCCTTTGAACTCAAGGGTTGATCACAGTAGCAAGTTTTACATAAAATTAAATGTAGGATTAGAGGTTAAAAATAAAGCAGTCAGTGGTGAAATATCTGGATACTTAGATGGCAAACAGTTAAAAGTTATATTTTATGTTTGGTTGGTGAATGTGGTAATATTAGTCACTGGGGATAGGTGGAGAATTGTGATTGTCATATGCTGGAGCTTTGGAGTTCTATGAAGAAAGCACTTAGTACCTGCTTACATTCTGTAAAGGTTGTATCTCTTATCTATATTGGCAAGAACTTCCAGAAAATAGTTCTGAGCAGCTGAAAGTATCTACAGAGAGATTGTGCAGAGTAGGACACAGACTACAGCAAGTAGGGGGAGCTATGGAGTTCGCAGTGGCTGGATTTTAAAGCATTGTGCTATCAGGGTAAAATCCATGCCATACACAGCTTTGAACACAATAAAGAGTACTTTATAGAGGACTCAGTATTTGGTAGAGAGTGACCCTAATTGGTGTCTGTGGGATGTGACACAGATTTTCCACTATAACAAGTGGCAGACTAATGACCTTCTGAGAAGGAATGTCTCGGAAGGACTGAGCAGGTTGCTGATTTTAAAAGCAATTACGTATGCCCTACGTTTGCGGTATGCTAATATGTTTGCTCAATACTAGTCTTTATGTAACAACAAGTACTGAGTCTGATCAAAACATGGCTTCTCAAATGGCCTTATGATTAAATAACATGCTTTTTCAACCCTGGAATTTGGATCTTTTCTACAGGTGTGTGAATGCTCTGCCATTAGGATAAGAGAACACAGTAACTCATTGTTGGCAAGGGTTTCAAACAAGGCAAATGGTTTAGTTGGAGGGTCTGGTGTTGACTCATATAAGAATGGTTTAGTTTGGACATGGTGAGTGCTCCCCAGAAATGGTGGAGTCGAGCAACATGAAAACTCCCCAAAATGTCAGCTTTGTGGCAAAGTATACCTTTATGGCAAGGTGCAAACTCCATAAAATAACCGTGACCAACAGGATGGAATATCTGCTGGAAGGGGCGTGGACCAGGGGAGGTGCGTGACCCTTTAGATGGTGCAATCTGCCAGAAAATATATGACTGTCATTGAAATTGATGGGATATTATTTAATGTGTTTTTTTCCTTTTACTGCCATAAACATTTTTACAGCCTTTTATTTAAAATGTCGCTGTTAATGGATATGAGTGAAGCCTTTGGGATGCTGAGAATAGGAAAACCAATCCGATTCTTCAACATGTACTCCACAAAGATTGGTACACAAGTTACAGCTCTCATAACACATAGTGGACTATTTTATGTGGCAAGGGAAAGCGGATGATGACGGGTATGTACTACAGTCAGTTATTCTCATTATTGTCCCGAACAGTCCTTGTGTGACCAATAACTTGTGTTTTAATGGCCCCAAAAGTCATTCGCCTAACATTCCTTTTTTTGCAGCCATTGTGCACGCTGCACCTGTATTTTAGCAGAAGTGAATCGTGCAAGTGGGCTACTAACTGCCCAACATGTAGGCCACAAGGAAGAACGCTCGAGCTGCGTGCGGGATAGATTGCCCAGGGCCTGCTGTCGACGCCATGTTGTTATGACCGCCTTGCCCCGGGGCAGCTTAGACCAACCTGATTTCTTGAATGACCTTTTCATCTTGCGTAGCCATGGACACAGCGTCGATGAAATCTCCATTATGCATGCCTTTTCACACTTCCCTCTCTCGCTGTCATGTCATTTGATTGTATCCCTGACCGAAGCCTAATGTTCTCTATCAGCGGCGGCTGTGCTGTTGCCTTGCTGTTATCACGCCCCCCTCTCCCCTCCCTGCAGGATGGCTGCCGGCTCCCTCTTAGGCCCGCGTGGTTTAACCACTTTAGTGTCTTTCATCTAATGATGGTTATCAGAAAGGCAAGTGGACAAACCCTCGCGGAATGCACAACTGCATTTACTGGCTTCACACAATTCAAGAGTCGCATATGGCACGTTCCGGCGCGTGGTGCGGTTTACCTTTATACAATATAATGACCTCATTGCCTTTCTGCCCACAATGCGGATATTATTCTTGTTTGTGAGAAAATCGAAATTGCTATAACTCTAAGTGGAGGTCGGCGACCAGCATACAGAAGCGGGAGCTGTCTGTCTCGTCCTAAGTTAAATGTCTAGTGTTTTATACCGGCAGGTAAGGGGATAGATCATGTCCCAGGATCAGACTATTTCGTCAAGAGTGGGGGGAGTCAGTATTCGATATCAACAGGGCGAGACTAGAATTACTATTTTTTTGCAGATTTATATAGCGCGAACTCGACCTGAAGGTATCGGAGCGCTTTACATGAGCGCCAGTTACGTTACACAAGGACACATTCATTATTTGGTAGGCACAGAGAGATGAAGTGATTTGCCCAGAATCACAGGATGCTGAGCCCACGCGAAGGCTCGAACCCGGTTCCCCAGCCCCAAAGCGGGCAGCTCTAGCCGTAAGGCTACATCCTCTCCCCTTTCACATGAGACCTTTTGGGGAGAATGACCGCAGTAAAGAGCCAGGTGAATGTGCCCTCGCTGAGCTGCCCTCGCTGAGCTCCCTGACCCGGTCAACCTGCTCCATTTCGGTCGTACGCAGTGTGTGAGAAGGGAAGGACAGTCTGTTGGAGGCTCGTCAGTGTGAGTTGGTGGTTATGGTAGTGATTAAATGAGTTTTTGGGTGTGCCCTTCTACCAAAAGTGCACAGAGAAACTCTAAAATGGCAGCCACAAAGTGCTGCGAGTGAGGAGGCCTCTAAGGACCTTGTGGACAGCTTACTGCATCATAAACTGGCCGAGTCCAGACAGCCTAATCTCAGATGCGCTGCGGCTGCAATGGTTGGGCCTGAAGCAGACGAGAAACATAGGCGAGTTACTGCGAAACAGAGTTAAAACCGGGCTGTCAGTTTGAGGGGAGGTCACAGTACACCCACTGGCCAGCCACGCAGTAAGAGAAAGCCCCCCGACTAAGAAATTGGCAGTAAGGAGGGATAGGGGACCCAGCTAAGTATCAGAGCCCATGCAATATTGAATGTGTGTGGTTTTCCTTAGACATGGACCGCCACCTTAGTCGTCACGCGGATGCATGGAGCCTGAATCCTCCTACTTGAGGTGATGGCAGAATGGTCGGACTCAAGGCGTCACCTGCTCCCTGACCCAGCTGGAATGATTTATCATGCGGGGTGCGCTCGTGGGACTGACTCGGGGGCACATGAAAGCTCCTGGTACCTGGGGATCATTTGCTGTCCTATGTGGTTGTAGGGGCCCAGAAACTCGATCTGCCTCAGGCTGTCACCAGATGCAGTGTCCCGTGAAGACGAGCAGATGAGGGTGCTGATAGGGGTACAGATGGTGCAGGTATAGGCTGGTTGGAGACTCAGAGGTTCCCGATTGGCACCTTAAAGAGACAGGGAAATGGGTGACATCAATGACAGTCTAGTACCTGGGAGTTGAATAGAGCCTTGTCACCTCCCTAGACTTCTTAATTGGACCAGCACATTCCTCTGTGGACACTGCGCGTCCTGCAGGGCTACAGGGCCTGGCAGGGCAGAAGGTACTTGCCTCCTACTAGATCTAGGAGTGATTTTCAACACTGCCCCATGGCTGAGTAATGCTTCCTCCTGAGCTGAGGTATCAGGACCACCCCATGTAGTAGTTGCTGGAGACGGTTCCTGGCAGTTTGCACTTCTTCGGTACCTTGACAAAGTATTAGTCACAGGGTTCTCTTTCAACATACCTGTTGCTAGTTCAGGACAGGCAGAGGTCCCAGTATTAAGAATATGGTCACCCTATCTAAATCCTTGCCTAAACCAAACACATCCCAAGCTGCATCTGTAGTCGAACCCCCTGGGGATACCGAGGATATGGAGGCGCCTTACACAAACGGAGCTCTACGCCTCCTGATCATGTAATTTAAGAAAGATATGGGGTCCTCACACAAATAATTCATCAGTACAACTTCTGATCTAGACCAAAAGATGCAGAAAGTAGACTTCAGATTTGACCAAGTGGAAATAGCAAGAGCAGAAGGAGCTCTCGAGAGGGATGAACTGGGTATTGGGGTGAAAGAACTCGAACAGTGACATGAAGGCCTCTTACATAAACTGCATGACTGATAAACAAGATGGAGGTGGAATAAAGTACACATCAGAGGCATCGCAGAAAATGTCCAGAACTCTGAATGAGTACGCTACATACACACCTTATCCATTTCCTCCTGCAATGCCCAGACAACTCGATCATAGAGTTCAGTTGCACACATAGAGTTTTTACAATTTTCCAAACAAAGAACAACTTACTCTCAGATGTGTAGACTCTAGCGCATTGTTTTATACTAAAGAGGAGATCCTAAGAGCTGAAACAAAGTCCAAAGCCCTTTCCTACAGAGAAGCACAGGTCTCACTATTCAAAGACATTTCAGCTGCCACATTCGCAAAATGGAAATCACTCAAAATTTCTACTATCTAAAGTCCAAACAGATTTCATAGAGGCGGATGTACTCTTTACACATCATTTTTTTACTGAATGTCAAACAATACTCCAGATTTTCTAGCGAGATGGTGATCAGACTATTGAACGCGTTGAACAAGAAAGGGACGGCAATTGATCTGACTGCGTGTGACCAGAATAGCAGTCACAGCATTAGTGGAGAGCAAGGATCAAATGCGATCATAAAGACAGACAAGAAACAGCACTTGACCTACAATTAGAAATTGCTTACGGAGCCAGTGCTTCTTCATGCGTATCTCATAACCTAAGCATTGGCGGACTTATATGAGAGATGGTGCTGTTGTCCGAGGGATAGCTGAGGCAGCCAGAAGAGTCCAACCACATATCGAGCTCCAGTCTGTTGGAACTTAGATTTGGCTTACTTGGGTCTAAATGGGTTTCCCCGTCTCCTGACTGCTAATTGAGAAATGCAACTTCCATTTCATTTTGATCGTTTTTCAACAGCCTTGTTTAGCAATGTTCAGCAGCGGAATCTTTATTTCTAAGAAATGCTCTGCAGAACACGAAAGCTAAGCCACAACTCTGCCCGGGAGCCCTAGTTCTTAAGTCTGCCTGGAGCTTGCCCCCAAACCGAAAAAGTGGTTGTATAACAGAGGCACGCATGGCTAAACCACGCGTGCCTCTACTACGCAGCCCCAAAAGAAATGCGTCTGTACAAGGAATTCCTTTACCACGCATGCCTTTACCAAGCATGCCTTTACCACGCATGCCTTTACAACGCAATTTCATGGTAAAGGCATGACTGGTAAAGGGATGCGTGGTTAAGATCACACCCCAGCCCCCCTCCCTGAGCCCTAAAGACTCCCCCAACTCCGCCTGAGCCCTAAAATGTACCCGACACCCCTGAGCAATAAACACTACCCAAAACCCCCTGAGCCTTAAAAACGACCATGCCCCTGAGCCCTAAACACTACCCTCACCCGAGCCCTAAACAGTACCCGACCCCCCTGAGCCATACACACTACCCTTAACCCGAGCCCTAAACACTACCCGTCCCCAATCCATAAACACTACCCTGACCCCTAAACACTACCACAACCCCTCGTGAACCCTAAAATGAACCTAACCCCCCCGAGCACTAAACACTACCCGAACCCACTAAACCCTAAAAACTGCCCCACCCCAGCCTTAAAAACGACCCGATCCCCCTGAGCCCTAAAAACGACCCCATCCCTTAAACACTACCCCCACTCGCCAAAACCCAACCCCACTAACCAGTTTGTGCCCTCTCACAATCCTTCCTCTTCCTGTGCCCACCCATCCGCGCATCTAGGCCGCACACTGCATTAACCATGCATAATTGTGAATAAGGCATATGCGTGGTTGAGGCATGAATGTTAGTATTTGCAGGGAAACCACACGATTGGTTTTGTGCACGTTGTAAAGGCCTTTTCATGTTTTTACTTTTCTTCACAGTTACGGGATTTGCAGGAGAGATGGCAGAATAGGGTGGGATATCAATGTAGCCTTAGATTCAACACTAGATAGGTCCTCACTCAGCTAACATAGCTCAGTATCCCACTATCACTTCTGCTTAGCTTGGCTGTCATGAACCTCATTAACATCTGGCTCTATGCCTATCTTGGAGAGAGTAACTACACAGCATTTTTGAATGTCCACAGATCCTGCTCCCTCATCTATTTTTTTTTATCTTGTCAACATTGGTTAAATCCATCACAAGAGAGGACACTGGCACCCAAACCCGTTTAGAGCATGCACCTGTCACAATTCTGTTTGCTTTGGATAAGCCTATCCCACAGTCTCTACGGTATTGGAAGGTCAATGAAGTGACCTTGTGTGACACATTGTTAGGAGGTGATATACGTGAGGCCCTTGATAATTGTTTGGCCAAGAAGGTGACAGAGGGGAGCCCTGTGCCATGATTTGGAACACAGTGAAAGCAGTACTGACAGCTGAGCACTGAGCTCACTTGACTACATTTCTATAGCTGCCAAGAAATACCTAAACTGAATTCAACGCAGAGGTCTCCAGGCTGGAGTAAGAGCACAATAATACTTGCTTTAGGAGGGTAGACCATGGTCTTCGAAAGGCCACATGAAACCGTTCTCACTGAGGATGCCAACTACATGCTATTGGACATGAAACAGAAATATTATTAAAAAAAACTCCCAGATAATAATAAACAAATAATACGCTTTTCCTTTATTAAGTCATTCTGCAGCATTTTGACCCCCCCCCCCAGTTGACAAGCATTCAACTCCTTCTATGACACTGCCACAGTAACACCCAGTATAATGGAGTGCACGCTAACACTAATGTTGAAGCTGAAACAACATCAATTGTGCGGATCCTACCAGCTGATAGCTCTTTTGTGTTGCATCAACATTTTCATAAAGAGTCTCACCACCAGGCTCAGAATCTGACCCTGATCTCACCATATTAATGGCTGAGAAACTATGGACAACACTAGGCTGCCTTGTATCGCACTGGATAAGGGCACTTGTGACAACACTTAAATGCTCCTTCTTTCGCTAACTCCGGAAAAGGTGGTTCACAGGGCAGATTGAAGCTTCATTTTCAAGATTCGGGACAAAGAGACTTTGGGTGTTAAAACCTGGCAGTGAGGGACAGGAAAAAACACAGTAATGACCGCACACCCAGGTAAACAAGCATTTTCAATGCAATAGGTCTCGCATTTGCGAGCGTTTAAGCTATTGTCATTTGACAATGCCTTTTATTTATGTGTTTTTAAAAGCAACACATATATAAAAGGCATTGTTATTTTTAATGCCAATAGCTCAAACTCTCACAAATGCAAGACCACTTTAATGTTGGCTGTGCCCCTTTCTGTAGCGCGGCCGCTAAAGTGAAATTGGCCCGCGCTGTTAATTAAATAAATACATTTTAAAAACGTGGCCGCTAATTTGAAAGTGGCCTGCACTGTAAAATAAATAATTGCACCCAGTGAAGTGAAAGCAGACCGCCCATTAATAAAATAATTATGTAAGCGCGGTCGCTATAGTTAAAGCGGACCGTGTTGTAATTTAAATAAATACATTACTAAAATGTAAATGTGCGGAGTGCTGCGATGTCATGGGTGAAAAAGGGGAAGATCATTAAAGAAAATAGTGCTCACCGACTTATAAAGCAAACCGTATAAAGACACAAGTAAAAGTGCAGTTCTTATGGGAGGTTACAAATGCCGACAAGGCGGTACCAAGGAGGGATTATTAAGCCTACTTACAGTTGAAAAGCAACGCTTTCGATTGGACAGTAAGGGGAGCCAATTGAAAGATGGGTGTGAAATAGGTGGAACTGCTATGCGTAACCAAAAATCAGCATGCCTCGCAGAGCAGCACATGCGCTGCCCAGGCTCGACCTCAAAAGTCCCATGGTGGGGGGGGGGGCATGAGTTATTTGTTTTTTAGTAACAGTAAAGTTTGGAGAACAATCATCAAAACCAACACTGGCATGCAACAGACGCTTAGTAAATTGGCAGTAACTGCCATGACGGTGGCTCCTATCAAGGCACAGGGAGTGCCGTTGGGCCAGCGGTGACAGGCCCGGGTCTAGGGGGGTGCGATTGGTGCCACCGCACTGGGTGCTGACTTTGGGTTGGAGCGTCATTTTTGCAACTATATTAACATTTTAAAAGCACCTGCTACTGCGTTTCTGGACTCCAGGAATTTTAAGGCATCACTTAAAATGTCAAGATAACTCCGATGAAAGAGACAGGAGGTTTGTCTAGTGGAAGTTTTGACTCATCCTTAGGTAGCGCTGAGGGTTAAAAGGCCTGCTGCTAAGAACGTGTACCATGCAGCTTACAAAGTGCATGTAATGTAAATAGGTCAACGGGTTACTGCTTCTGTAAAAGAGCTTTTTTGTCACTTGTAGTTTATAAGTCAAAATCCTTATATAGAACATTGAGCTATTAACTGTCACCAAAAAGATGCATGCAAACTGCAGGGTAAATGTTAGAGCTATATGTTTTTGCACAGTCTTTCATTATCCTAATCTTCCCAAAAGGGTTCTTTTGGTAGAAAACCATTTTTATTATTAAAGAGAACCCCTAACAACGGTGTAACATTTTTAAATTCTGAATTTGTGCTTTTCCAGTATAAGGACTCAAACTATATTGCCTACCAGTTTCGATGACATGTCACTGCTACACTACACCTTGTAGTCCTCTCTGGTGTAACATTTCCTATACAATGATTTATACACATGTGATTGTCTCTGTGCAGTGTGTGTGTGATGTAAAGTGCTCTGACACCTAACACTGGTATGAGTGGTACTATAAAACTAAATGAATCTGAGAGACAGTGGTTATGGAGACTTGAGGGGCACTGCTAAAGGGTGCTAGTGAGGGAATCTGTGGCAGAGGTGCCCTTTGGGGGGCACCAACAAACACTGTCGCACAGGGCGCCACCAGTGTTGTATTGTATTGTAATTGCATTTATATAGCGCTTACTACCCCTGACGAGGGGTCGAAGCGCTTTTTCTGCAAGTAGCACGCTACTACAGAACCCATAAGGATTAATGGTGAATTAGTATAGTGAAATATGAACGTAATTTGAGTAGCGGATATTAGTCAGTTATTTGGATTGAGAAGGATAGTGGAGGGATAGAAGAGGGAAAAAAACATTAGCATTTATATAGCGCTTGTTACCGCTAATGGGGTGTTGAAGCACTTTCTTGGCGAGTAGCACGCTACTCCAGAACCCATAAGGATTAGTGATGAATTAGTATAGTGTTAAAGCTGGCCCTAAGCGCTGATCTCTACATTTGGTAGACGGTAGTTCATCAGGGCAGTGAATGTAATGTCCTCCTCCACCCTGACAGACTGTGCTGGCTCTAAGATCATACGCCAAGAAATGCCCATATGAAATCAACATTACCTTCCTAAAGAATGGCTCTTAAAAACCTTACAACTGTTTTCTACAAGGGCCTAGAGCAGCCTACTGTTGCCCTAAACAGTTACTAAACTTTTGTGAGACACCCGTAGCAGTTGGCCCCGAACTGCAAGTAAAAGCATGAACATGAAAAGCTACATGTATGAAATCACATTGATCCAAGCACATTCCATAGGAAGTCTGTTTTTTCTTGTTAGCTTATATTACATAAACAAAATTGCCACAAATGGCACTGCTTGATTGCTTGAGCCTTAAACATAGGGTCCGTGCCACTACGCACCCCATGATAGTAAAAAAACATATATTCTGCAACTTTAGCAATAGCCAGAAATTAGATCCACATAGAGAGAAAAATTGCCACGGCTGGGCGCCTTCCTAGCATGAAATGTGCTTCGATGTGTTTTAAGGGCATATAGTGTACTAAACATAAACTTCTAGATGGCGGGCTGCTAATGCGTTTCTAATGCATAGATTATAAGGTTACCCCTGGTACGCAAGGCAATAGAGATTATCACAGCTCTCTGGTTCAGTGCTCGGAGGCAGCAGACGCTAACACAAATCTAATTTTACAAGGAAATTGCTCCGAGAATGGATGTAATAGGGTGGCTATAATAGAACAAGGTATTTAAAAATTGCACGCTCAGGTGAGCAATAAGCACTTTAAAATTATCTCTGGCCGCTGACAAATGTATCCTACCTCACAGCAGCTATCGATATTTAATAGCCGCTAGCCACCACACACATTTCATCCTGCCACAACATGATTTTAAGTACTAAGGTGACTTTGATTTGATCATATTTTACAGAGCTTAATCTTGAATCTATTTTCCCAATATTTAACGCATCTGCATATCAGGCAATGTTGTCTGCCATGCTTATGAAGTGTTTTCTTTTTCAGCATGTCCCCTCCATGCCTGCTTCTCAAGCACGCCTGCCATATTTGCATTTCTTTGATTGATTGGAAAGGATGATGCATGTTTCCCGCTTCTGCGGAGAGAAAAAGAAGTTTCCTGTTGTAATAGTAGTGTGTCATGTCGGTGGAATTACATTTCAATAAATACTGGTTATGATTCAGAAAGTCAGCACCGAACAAGTTCACCTCTTTCCTGCCTATCCTTCTGGTTGCTGTTTTCACTACTGGATTCCATCCTCTATGGACTCCCTCCTGGTTCAATTCTTTCTCAGTCTCTTTTCAGCTTGTAAGTTGTGCTACTAGGAGTTCTCTTAAGCACGATGAACATCCAAGCAAAGGTTGTGGCTAATAAATCTATACCTACATTGGCTCCTCACGCTAAATAGAGGGGTTTCCCATAGATTCCATATTAAATCTGTCTCACGATCTAAGAATATTTAACAATCTGGTAGGTTGCTGTCAGCTTATCTGCTGAGCAAGTTAAGGATTTACTTCTTTATTGAGGGTTTGGGAGCATGCCTATGTCTTTTGGCTCCTGGACAGTCGGTAGTTAAAACCCAACTACAGCTGTGCCATGACCACTGCCTGACTGATGGTGGCCACTGACAAGTTGATTCGTGTTGTTTTTCAATTCTTCCTTTGACTCCAGGTGATTTCAGATCTGTCTAGGGTGGCCTCTTCATCTTGTAAAATTAGCCTATTTCATGCATCAGATATTACATAACTAAAAACCCTTCAGTTGATACTCCACGTTTTCATAAACATCACCCAAAAAGTTAAGATCAGGTCCTTTGAATTGTCCACATACACACGGATACCTTTGGTGTCCTGCACGGATCATCCCTTTCAAGCTTGCTGTTTGACATTAATGTTTGTTCACTAGCCAAGTTATAAAACCAAGACCATAGCAGCTTTCAAATATATGTGAACAACAAACAAATTCACTTCGAGCTAGATGACCATTCAGACAATGTCACCAATGTTACCTAACGCTTGAGCCATGTAATCTACTGGTTGAAGATCAGCCTGTGCATGAATGGACGCAAAACAGATATCCTTGTACTGGGACAATATGAGCTCAGCTTCCTAGCTTTTGATGGCCCAAAAGGTGTGGGAATCCCCCACAGCCTCCCAAAGAGCCAGGAACCTAGAGATGCCTTTTGACTCTGAACTCTTGCTCAACCTCCAAGTCAATGCAGTATTCAAAGGTATGAATCTCCCACACGCCAGCTTTCAAAATACTTCTACTACATTAATCTGATCAGAGGGTGGAGTTGAGAGGAGCTCATGTCATGAGACACCTGGGTTTCTTCAATATGATCTTAATGGATCTACCCAAGAAACTCAAAGCCACGCTGCAAAAGGTACAAAATCAGGCATTCAGACTACGAATAAAGTTCCACAAGCCTGCTCTGGAACCTCCCGGCTGGCTACAAGTAGAGGTCAGCATCAAAGTTAATGTCTTATGCACTGTCCACATGTCCTACTGAAGCAAAGGCCCATTGCATCTGCAGAAATTGATCAAATTACCTCAGCCAGAATCCTCAGATCATCTTTCCACCTTATCGATAAAATGATCATTCAAGAGATCAAAACACTGAAGCAATTCCATTCGAATGCAGAACCCTAGGCTATGACGTGCCCTCAACTCCTTCCTGAGATCTTAAACCTTCTACTTCCAATTCAAGAAACCCCTAAATATGGAATTATTCTGGCTTATCTTTCACAGAATTCCTAACTGTTGAAGGGATGCAATCAAAGAACACCTGAGTCAGGTGACCCCTATCTGATTGGACTCTAGCTTGTCTTGTTTCTGGTATATCCATGTAACCATACATGATCAGTTGATGGAGTGCTCTGATGTTAGTGGCAAGTGACACAAAACTCTATATTCACAATAAATAAAAAATGGAAGACTGTGCTAAAGTTTTAGTACAGGGACATTATGTAATGGCACTGAATTGAAACCTCTGGGGTTTAAGTGAAAGAGGTGATACATCTAATCCCTAAAATCAGTGGAGGGCATAGGAAGGCTTCACTAGTGAATGATTCACACTGCCAGATAGAAGGAAAACAGCTTTTTACCATATGACATTGGTTCTTCCTAGGTAACACACAAAGGATGTAGAAAAATGCAAGGGAGGGACAAAGAAGTCAAAGGAAAGTTGAAACAGTGAGAGAAGGGTGAAACACTAGGGGGAAGAAATTAGAATGCAAGAGAAACAACTTGGTGAAGGAGTAAGATACGGAAATCAAGAGACAGGCTTGAAATAAAATAAAATGTATGGAGAAAGTAGTTATATGCATAGAGGGAAAGAACGAAAGGGAGTAAGAAATATCGATGAAGAAACTGTGTAAGAGAGAGGGAACACATAAAGGGACATTGTGAGGTTGGAGTAAAGGAAGTGAAATATAGCACGGTTAAAGGAAGAAAGTGTGAACAGTTTCATGAATGAAAGAGAAAAAGGAACAGATGGTGTCATAAAGATATAATGGAGAACAGAGACAAAGAAAGGACGGAGAAAGGAAATGGATGAATACAGTTATGCAGGTAGGCAAAAGGAGCTGCGTGGATGCAAGGTAGGAGACAAGACAACAGCAAGAGAAATAAGCACAAGAAATGGCATGAAAACAAGAGGGCAGAAATAGAGGACTATAACGGAAAGCATGGACAAAAAAACAACACCTCTGAAAATAACGAGAAGGGGAAAATGAAACATAAGGGAAAAGGCAGCATGGAAAGAAGAAGACCGAAAAATAGTAATAGGGAAAAGAGAGGGAGAAATGGAAAACGATTGAAAAAACGGGTGAGAGTGAGAGGACGAAATTGAAATTGAGTAGGAGGGGTTAGGCAGTAAAGACAAATCAATTAAGTTAAATTAATATAGAAATAATGGCTTGATAAAAAGACAGATAGGACAAAGAACAATGGAGAAAAGTGGGAATGTGAGGAGAAGCAGGAGTTAATAAAATATATTGTGTGAATGAGAAGGAGAATATAGAGAGAGAAAAGGCACAATAGCAAGAAGAGGACAGTAAGGGATGGAAAAAGAAACATGCTTAATTTGTGACAGAGGGTAAAGTCTTACTCTGTGGTGCACAGGATTTAGTGATGGACCTGCAGGAGGCGATCAAAACCCCGAACGGTGGCTAAATGTATTCATTTACCCAGAGTAGCTCATTGTGGCCCTGCTAACAACCCTGCCAGGTAAATGCAGAAGCTCATTTGGGAGCATTCAGATACTCATCTAGTTCTTCACAGGAGCTGACTGTTGCCTGAAGGAGTATCTGGGTGCCTGCACTGACTCAGGTGGGTACCTGCAGGCACTCAGTTTTCTGGAAGAGCTCATTGTCTCCCTGCTTGCATCCTGGACAGGTGAGTGCAGAAACTCATTTGGTAGCATACTGTTACTCAGCTAGTTACTCACAGAAGCTCACTGTGGTGTCTGCATGAGCGCAGCTGGGTGCCTGCACTGGCTCAGTTTGGTACCTGCAGGCACTCAGGTATCTGGAAGTGCTCAGTGTCTCCCTGCTAACATCCCTGCCAGGTGCATGTGGAAGCTCATTTGGGTGCATGCAGATTACCCGCGAGTTCTTCACAGGAGATAACTGTGCTACCTGCAGGAGCCCAGCTGTGTGCCTGCAGGTAAGTGGTTATCTGCAGAGTGTTCTGGAGTCCTTGATGATGTCTGCATACTCTTCAATAATAATTACTAACAGAAACAATAAGGTGTTTTATCTGGAATCTTTTCAGCCAGTTGACTAGCACAAAAGACGGGGGAGGGTGGGTGGCATTAGCGGAACTAACATCTAACAGTGTCTAGCTGATTTTCAAAGCCACTGCTGCCCATCTCACCAGGTGTGCTGTCATTTTGTCCTCACCGATTGGCCTGGCTGTCTCCAGAAGTTTAAGTTACACCTTCCCCTGCGGTACTGTCTTTCGTCGACTGCCAAGGTCTTGCTTGAAAATGCCTGTTTTTCAGTGCCTGATAGTGGTTGGCTGGATTCAAGTGGATATCTTGGCCTCATCTTTGAGGGCACTGGGGTGCCTTCCCTCCAACAGAGCACTTCTGTTAATTTCTACAGGCACACGCGGTCTGAAATATTTATTTGAAAAATGAACAGCAAACAAGTCTGGGTTAGGCTTGCAGCTATGTCTGGGCACATTTAGAAACAGGCTTTTAATTGGATGTGAGAGGCAGCGTCTCTTCCTCACACTCCATATGCCTCTGCACTTGTGGCTCGTAGTCTGCAGAATCATCTCAGCCTTTTTGTCTTTTTACACATTGGGTTATTGCATGTGAAGTATGGCGAACTGCTCAAAAAGCCTGAAAAATGTCTGTATAATGTTTGTAAATTCTGTCTCTGCAGCGTGGTACCCCCAGCGGGGGATGCCTTCTGTTGCCTCTTCATTTTGGCACTAACAGGCCCCCTAGTTAGTTCTACTTTATCAAATGCCAGAGCTCCAGATGCTTTGAATATGAGGCGCAGCCCACTGCAGACTTGAGAAAATTCAACAGAGTGAATGTAACTCTACACTAGTGACGTTTAGTTTAAATGTCAATATTTAAGAATCCTTTACCACTTGTGTAGTGGGAAGGTTAATGAGTGTGAAAACGGGTGTCCCACAATTCCAAGCCCCGGTCTACGTCACCAATTAGTGTGCTACTCGGAAAATCACGCGGCTGCTCCTTGTCTCTGTTTTTCCTATCTTGTGCACACGTATATTTTGATTTAGGGTTTTTGTGTTCACTCTTGGCTGTTTTTGGCTGCTGCACGAACGCTAGGAAGAGGCTAAACCCAAGAATTTGCCGATTTCTCAAACCTTAATATTTACATGTGAGTTATACCATGTAGATAAATAGTATATTATACATAAGTTAATCGGTATGACTCCGATGTAACCAAATATCTTCTCATAGGATCCTTCATCGTTTGCCACCTGAGCGCTACAACTCACATAGATTCCTCTATGGGCACAGCTATTCATTAAAGCTGTCCTCATCTAGGAGGTTGAGGTGATAGTAAGAATTAATGCATTGTATGGTTGCATATATATAGTGGTTCATACCACTAACAACAAACAAAGCGCTTTGAAATGCATCAGTATCCGGTCACTAATTTGTAATACAGTGTTGAGTAGGGTATTAATGTTGGATTGTCCTGGTAAGAAGGTATTGAGTGATGAGCATGAAGTTTTGAGACCTGCTCTCAACATAGGGCAGTAGCATCGCTGTTCATAAGCATGAGGCTCTGATTATAGAATGAGCATAAAAGCCATCAAGATCGCAAATACAAACCTTTTCTATTTTGGATAAATATCACACACTGGTTCTAAACGTTGATAGAGCCAAATCTTTAGAGCTCTCCCAATATCAAGGTGGTTGCAAATTACTTTAATTGTTGCATAGAGTGAACTCCATACCTCAGCCAATTGAAATTATGGGTTTCTACCAGGACTATATTTATAGGCGGAAGGGACAGATAGAAGTGGAGCCAGCTTCGGTCAAAGAGTTCTGGATTGATGTTATCTATAGAATAAGCAAATTATGTTTTAAATATTGTTTATGAAAATATCGCCCTATTAAAGTTGCAACAGAGGTGTGCAAAAATGCCGTAATTTGCATTCGCTCAATTATGCAAAATGTCAGCAAATTGACATGAAATTATGCACAATTATGCGAAATGCAAATCCGTCATTTTGAGCTATATTTTAGTGGGAAGTGCATCTTCATGTCTTTGGCGAGAGGAAACATTTAACAAAAGCACTGCGCACAAGAGCTGTTCACAATCAAATTATTTTTGTGGGCATTTGCAGTAAATTTTTACCACACATAGGGCAGAATTTCGCAAAGTGGCATAAAGGTGTAATTTCGGGAATGTCACGTAACAAGTGTAATGCAAAATTCTCAAAATTATGCAGATTAAGCAGGTTAAATTTAAATTTCGCCCAGGCCTAGTTGTTAATGGAAAATTCACATCCAGTGGGATATTTTTGTTAACAATATTTAAGGCAAAATATTTCTGTAAGATAATACTTTTTCTAACACATTCTGAAGTACAACAAAGCTATTGACATTGCTTCCTAAGTGATATGCCTACCCACAGTACCGAGAATAAATTGCAGGTAAAAAATAAGTGGGCTTATACTATTGTTAAGATATTACCCCGAAAGTTGCATTCTGGATTCTCTGTAGCTCTTGTATCACACAGTGGGAAGCTTTGAAAGCTACTCTTTTGGGTGTGGAGTTCTAGTCATTATTATTATTATTATTATTAAGCTTGTAGAGCACCTGGTTACTCCAACGGAGTGTCCCCACGCTAGGACACCATAAAACCACAGCAACTGGCCCGGACCCCCCACCCCCTAGTCTCAAGGCCCTAAGGTGCGAGAAGGCCTACTACCGGCCCCCTGGAGGATATTGGAAGAACCAGGTTTTCCATTTTTTTCGAAACAATGTCTCCGAAGGACAAGTCCTCAATTCCACAGGTAGGTCATTCCAGGCCTTAGCCGCGAGAAAGCTAAAGGAACTACCTCCTGCCTGTACCTTACGAACCTTAGGCACGATCATCTTCGCCGTGCCCAACGACCTCAGATTCCGAGCAGGTCTGTAGGCAGTGAGAAGGGGGCACAGATATCTTGGCCCTTTCTCGTTGAGGATCCTACAGCAGAAACACAAACCCTTAAAGGTGACTCTAGCCTGTATAGGGAGCCAGTGTAATTCCCTCAAGGCAGCCCAAACCGATGCCCACCTAGGGATATTCAGTATCAGCCGAGCAGCAGCATTCTGAACCTTCTGCAAAATGTTCAGATTTCTTTTGGTCATCCCTATCTAAAGGATGTTCGAGTAATCCAAACGGGACGTAACAAGGGTCTGTACAATGGTTCTTTTGGTGTCTAGTGGTAGTAGGTCCAGGATTTTACTCAACATTTTAAGAATGCCAAAGCAGGCTCTGGCCACAGCTGATATCTGCTCTGAATAAGAAAGGGTGTTGTCGAACCACACTCCCAAATTCTTGACCTTAGCCTTGGGAGTCGGTGTAGGTCCCAGCTCCTCCAGCCACCACAAATGTGACCAATGCTTGCCTACTACCATCACCTTCATCTTTCCCGCATTCAGCTGCAGGCAGGGTGGAGGCATGTCTGTTGGGGTCCTTTCATAGACCCAATGTCCGTAAGGTGGGTAGCAGGTTTATTAATCTGGCCTTGGCTCTGGCTAAGAGGAGGATCCGATGGCCTTGAAGTCTCCGACTTGGGGGTGAACAATGTCGGCACCTGGGCCAGGGTGGTGGAGAGGGCATTAATGTGGAAAGAGGCCACGGGTGTGCAGGCGCCCTATAGCAGGACCATGGGTGGAGGTACTGGAGGCATGGAAAAACCCAGTGGGCGAGGTGGACCCGGATGCTGGAGGCCCTGAGGAGCTGATAGTGGCAGACCCTGGGGATGACTGATTGTGAAGGAATAGTTCTTGGGTCGACCCGGCTTAGGGAAGTGCTGCCCCCCCCTAATACCTGCCCCTCCCGCCCCCCAGAGTTGAGGGGTCTGTGCTGGTGATTCCTGTCTGGGTACATGAAGGACAGGTCAAACGCAAAGCGTGGCCCATACCCCCGTGAGTGAACATGATTACTCCCTCCATGAACACGCATTAATGTCTGACAACAGAAGTCCCCTAGAGACAACAGTTCGGGAAATTAGTTCTTTCCCTAGGTATCGGTTTCCTTTTTATTTTGTATTTGTGGTTCAGATGACTGACGCCCATACATTTAGACAGGTACACTGTGGAGTTGACTTCACCACGAGCCCTGGTGTGAGAAAGTGTCTGGGTATCTCCTACACCCTGGCTCCTTGGGGTGCTGAAGCCAAGGGTGCAAAGGAATATGTTTGTATGACCCGAATAAAGTGTGTAGCATCGACTTGTAGAAGCACTGCCTATACACAAAACTGTATTGTTTGACCATGGTGCCCTGATCTTGTGCTGCTGTAGCGAGCATGTTGATGCCACTATGTGAGTCAATAATTGTGTAATGAGAAGCTGAAAAATGGCAATAAAAATAGTTTTAAAATAATGGTTGTGTAAAACATCAAGGCCACTGGTACATCAGGCAGTGTTAGAGACATTCTTTGTACGTGCCACTAATGTACTGATTGATGTAGGGGGAAGTAGAAAGGCATTTAATTAAGGAAGCTACAGAGACTTAGGGCAGGGTTTCTGGCCATAGGCCAATTCTAAGCATAACAAGCCCAAACAGGGAAGGCGCCACAAAAAGTGTCCTTCATTTCTTTGTCCTTTACCTGAAGCCTTGGCTGGACTCCCTATGAGGAGTGTTTATTCAGAGCTCCTGACCAACATAGAAGAAGCTTTTGGGAGGAAAAAATCAGCGACCATCAACAGGAAACTATACATTCAGAGGATTCATTTTAAGATGGAAGTCAACCTTATCCAACCCCCGAAGGAACTGGTGATGAACAATAAGGAGGGCCAAATCCTCTATGGCAGAAAGTAAGCACAGCAATGAACAAGGAAAACATGGAAGGACCACAAAGTATGCTCTTGCCAAATGTCATCGAAATGCACTTAAAGTACTGATCTAAGAACTTTACAAAAAATCCTGCAATCAAACTGAATATGAATAAAGATGGAACAGATAAGTTAATATTTAACCTTTAAAGCAAATCATCGTGAAGCACTAAAGAACAAAATAAAGGAAATGTGGAATTAATTCTTGATTTAGCAATTATTGAACTGTGCAAAAGCTCTACTACTGAAGTTGGAAGCAGCCTCCTTTCCCCTTATAACCAGGGTCCTGGAGCTTTCAGCTGCTGGTGCTTGTTATGACAATAGGTGTGGCGCGCATCCCAAATCAAGATATGACATTATTACTGGAGTAAAGAGTCAGATCTGGCTGTGGCCTACTTACCCTGCAGATCTTGTTGATCTTCTTGGGTCTGACTCCTCTTTCCTATACATGGACACCAGTATCAGCAAGAAGAAAAGAGGGACGCAGGATTTAAGGGACTGCAAAGGAAGGGAGAGAGGAGAGGCACAGCTACTTTCTAGAGGAAGTTGCTATGTTGAAGTGGATCCCAAAGGCAGTAGTTGATGTTGTGCCCTCGCCTCTTTCGACATTCTAAACCCCTACTTTCCCTCCTCCTTTTTTTAGGGGCATCATAGGATAAAGGCGCCACATTGCTTATGCAGGTTATGTGTTGAAATGACAACATAAAAATGACGACATAAAATCATATCATATCACATAATTGATTGCAAATGAGGACCACAATTCCAATTCAATTAGGCCTTTTTATGCTTACACCCAAACAATGTTACCATTTCTGCTGCTGAGCTTCACAGTGCAATAATTAATTTTGTATGACCTGCTTGGAGCTCTCAGTTCATCCAACATCTTTTCCAGGTGGTATGAGCCAGAACTGTGTGAATGTATGGTAAAGCCTTTTCCTTTGCAGCTGCTAAGAAATACTCAGTTTCTGCACTTCCACACAGAGCCAGTATTGAGGAGCATGAAGGAAAACCCTTAAGGAAAGTGTCTGAATCCCCTACTGAGACAACCATTCAATCCCACATAGCAAGGGAAAGGGGCAAGAAGACAAGCGCTTGCTGGCTAAAAAAGCTTCAAAACCTCACCATGCAGGCAAATCCCCTACCGGTCATTTTGGTAAAAGCCAGCATTATTTATGGCTTACCATCAAAGCTGAATGTACTACTATCTAAAGCTGTGTTAGGCCCTGTAGATGATGTCTTGGTTTTATAATTTGCACTTCTCTTTCCCCTTGCTCCTCAAAACCTCTTTCGAGACTGAGGACCCCATTTATATGATGAGTGTATGTATACTCCATCACAACAGCAAAGGAGTGCATCCCGCCAACATGAAGGCCCACCCACCCAATTTTAATGTCACTAGACCTTTGGATTGGCTATGGCAGTGACTACTCCGTCACCACCATAGCCAAACCTCTCCGACCGCTCTTACTCCAATCAGGATGAGAGGACATGTGGCTATTTATTACTGTCTGTCACCACCAGGCAAACCCTGCCAATGAGGACAGTAGAAACCAAATAATGCTCCCACCACAATAGGCGATGACTCCCAGTGCGAGGGCAGCATTACCTTTTTTTAATTTTCAAAACCAAAATCCCATTTCGTGATTTTCTTTGTGAAAATAAAAAAGTATACTGTTTCGTGCAGGGTTGCGTCAAGCTGACGCTGCCCTCCATCAAACAGCAGATAGAACTGACAGGATTCTCTGAGATGGCGATTCCTGCCAATGCTTTATAAATGACTGCCAGCTTGGCGGTCATTTATAAATTCAGCGGGTGGGACCTTGACCAGGACAATGGATGTATTTACTCCATGGCATTGGTGAATCAACGGCCCGACTGCTGAAAAAGAAATCTGGCCCTGAATCTTACAGAGTGCATGCCAGAAAACAGTTACACATTTCCATTATAATTTCTTGAAATGCTTGTAAAAATACCTTGAATGTGAAGTGCCCTCCTCCGAACCTCAGATCTTCTCATCTTGATACCTTTATGACTGCTGGCACTTTAAAACTTGATAGCGGTGGATCTTGTTATATTTCACGTTTCAATCCTACAGTTTGCTGGACCTACAGTCAACAAATATGATTAGTACATCCAGAGGTGAGACATGCAAAGAATGGAACTGTTATTAAGATCTGCTACTTCATTTCTTTGGATTTATGTCTGACCATGGACTTGTCTTGCTCAGGAGGACACCTACAAACTAACCCTACCAATATTGTGTTCTGCAGCCCTCAAATTGTGAACTAATGCATTTGCCCTTGGAACAGCCCACATTTTCAATGCCTTTACTTAGACTGTCACAGTAATGTTGTGCAGAATTATCTCCTACATCATTTACCTGTTTGCAAAACAGACACATGCCAACCCCACTCTCTGCATTGTAAATGTTGCATTGTGTATAACACTTTTCTTGCAAAAAGGGATGCACCGTAGCTGCAAGTTGGGTTCGAAAGAGGACCAGGCCCCCTGCAAAAAGAATCCCAATGCAGGGACTGGCTACTGCATCCTCACAGGATGATGATGTTCAATAACCTGAAGCAGCAGACGTCTGCCTTGGTTTTTTAACCACCCCCTAGCGTTTGTATTACAATGATCATATGGGTTTTAGGCATAGCAGCAGCACAAGTGTGCATGATTCACTGCTCCAGAAAACCATCAGCAGAGTGTACAGAAGAAAGTTCTGCTACTTCTCCAGCATCACATTCATTGGACAAGCCAAGACAGGAGCCTCCAACTTAATCTGATAGACTTTTGATTTATGTTTTTTTATCCCTGGGGAGACACTAAGCAAGCACAAGAATACCAAAGGGGACGCAATCCTATGTAATATTATGTTATGTGAAGTCTTTATTACGCACTTGTCTGTTTTCCTACTGTTAGTCTGCTATCCAAGATAGATGTGGTAAAATTATTGTGTGTTCCTATCTTATTTTCCCTAGCACTTTTGTTTCGGTGTCTCATTCTCCTTGTGGTATAGCTTTTGGGTTCTCACCACACCTATTCCTTGTGTGAAAGGTGGTCGTGCACCGAAAGCACCAATAAACAGAAACTCAAACTCATCAAACTTTACAGTCAGGAATGATCTCCAAGATCTCTGATCCCAAAATTACTGTATTGCAGTACCTTTTGGGCATGGTTTGTACTCCAGAATAATGCAAAAATAAATACACGGTACATACAGGTTCTTCTATGGATTAAGATCATGCTTCACATCGATGTTATTGTTCACGCTGTAACAATGTGATATATTCTAACACTAAAAAGCACATCAGTGCTTTCAGTATAATTCCACCCTTTCAGGTAATTTGTTGGATGCTACCTGTGTGTCCATTTGATACCATCCTCTGACTAAGGTATTGGCTTTAGTTACCTCTGTGTCTGAAGGAGAGGTTTTGTTTTGTATCAACTACATTTCTTTAGGCTCCTTCCTTGATCCTTCTCATGCAAAGATTACTAAAGCATTTGCTGTCTTTTTATTCCCAGCTCTAAATAAACTTTGCTATCTTTCCTTTTGCATGAAGAGGGTTCCAAATTCCTGGAAAAACGCTGTTGTCATTCCATTTCCTAAAATACTATGGAATCTATTCACAAACTGCATTTTTTAGTATGTTTAGTAGTACTTCATACGTGCTACTAATTTACTACAAAAAAGCTATTCAGAAACCCACGTGCGGAGGTTCCGCCTCTCCTATCTTTTTCTGTGCCGTAGTCTCTGCCCGACTGCAGAGTCTCCACTCTGGTAAGTATACGTTTTTGTAGTAAGTTTGTGAGGGACAGATGGGAGTAGCTGGAAAATGGGGAATACTTACTATGAAATTAGAGTAGTTAAGGGACTAAGTAGGTGTTTAGTGAGGGATGTGCACTTACGCACAAAAGAGTGAGCCTATTACTATTCAAAAACGGAACTTCTATACCTACCAACCCAAAACAGAAGGAAATGTACTCCAGCTACGCATGGCCACTCACAGGAACTGCAACACAATCCATTGACTATAATGGTGGTAGGAACTTAAAATAGACCTCCATAGCAAACAATGTTAAAATAAATTAATATATTTTAACTTTTTAAAAATACAAATAATGCTATTTTTAGTTAAAAGATATATAATTACAAATATTACTTGTTCATAAGATAGCTAAATATGTTATTTTAAAATTAAACATTATATAACATTGAAAAATAAAAAACAAAAATGTAAATAATGTTGTCTTTTATATACATACCTTTTGGTATTTCATATACAGCAAAATATTAACTTTATACTTTAGGTGGGAATTTTTGGTCATAAAAATATTTTCAAAATAATATTTATCTTATTTTAATATAATTCGTTATATTAATTATTTATTAGAAATAAAGTAAACGGTGCTGTACCATACTTTATTTTTTTTCTACATTTGAAATAAATATATGACATTTTTTATGATTTATTTACTGACTCAAGCCCCTCTTTCAGGGAGTGGGGACATATAAGTCTACACTGTTGAGTAACTTTGCGCTAGGATTTTGTGAATAGACCAAAGTAGTAAAGTTACTAACGAGTGTAAAAGTATATTTACTACCATGTGTAGAGTTACCTTTGTGACTAGGCTCTATGAGTCAATCCTAATATCACATCTAATTTTAGACTTATTCCTCTTTTCCATTGCCATGTAAAGATATTTGAGAGTATTTGTTTATTTATTTATTTGAAAAGTTTTATATAGCGCTGGTTAAACCCAAAGGTATCAGAGTGCTTTACATGAGTAGGTATAATTGCTTCAAAACATAGTTACATGATAACAACAGTTTCAGGTACGTAGTTACTGGGGAAACATGAGTAACAAAGGTGTGGGGAAGAAAAAGCAGGCGGGAGAGAGAGATTTGGGGGAGGGAGGGAAGGAATAGAAGAGGAAGAATAAAGAGTGAGGGAGGGGGAAGGGAACACAACAGGGCGACGAGAAAAGAAACAGTGTCTGACGATCAGGAGGGTAGGTGCCGGCCAAGGGGGGAAACCAGAGCCATACTCCTCAATAGTTCTGCCGGGCAACTCCACCGGTCATCGGCCAAAGGTTGCTCGGTCGCCGAGGTACATCCGAGGGTTAAAGTATCAGCCTCGGGGAGGTCATCAAAAAGGTTTCAAAGAGAGCGCCTATCACGGTGTGCGGTACTGAGTTACCAGCGATAATAAGAACAATCCCAAACCTCCGCTATGTGTGAATCCCATAAACAATGTGGACTCTCTCAGAGGGATATCTGAGACTCAAGGGCATAAATGCAGGATCCCTCCCCAACAAGGGGAGAAGGAGTACTTCGGCAAGGGGCACCTAAGAGGAGGCCAATAAAGGCCATTTTCCGCTACGTGTGAATCCATTAACACTATGGACTCTCTCAGAGGGGAATCTGAGACTCCGGGGCAAAAATGCTAGATCCCTCCCCAACAAGGGGAGAGAGAGTGCTTTGGCATGGGGCACATTCATGGAGGCTGTTTAGGGACAGTTGAGCAGTAGGGGAGGACCTATACAGTAGAATGGGGGAAAAGAGAGTAGGTATGCTGGTACAGACGCCTACTGCCCTAGAGCAGCTACTGTTGGGGGTGGTAGGAAAAAGCCAAGAAAATAATATGTATAGTCTGCCAAAATGAACGTAACTTAATAGAAATCAGATACCCTCATGGTCTAAAATGGGAGGGCTAGCAGTAAAAAGCGAGTTAAAAGATGAAGAGAGCATAAGCTGAATGTGGAGAACGCAAAGGTGAAGCTAAACATAGAAACAATCCTATGGATCATAGAGGGAAGTGGGGGAATAAAAGGGGTTAGCATGCTGATCGGGTCAGGCAGACCAGCCAGGGAGAAAGAATATCAGGGACACATCGCAGTCACAATAAGCAAGCAATAGTACAGAACTGCACCAGTTACCGGAATACAAAAAACACAGCTTTGTATAGACTACTAGGGAAAAAAAAGAAACACATGAACAAAAACGACTAAACATCATAAAGTCACAAAGTCAACAAAGAACCAGACAGATCAAGGACAGGGAATCCACAGCACCCGGGGTCGGCCTCACGAGACTGTGCTGGCGCAACCTGGCTATGGAGAAGGGTCAGAAGAGGGGGGGCGAAGTGGATGTCTCAGACGGATCCTCGTTGACAAAGGGGATAAGATGTCCCGTTAGGGGGGACAGTCTAGCTGGGGAAACAAAGTCAGAGATCAGCAGCAGGCAGATAGTTGAGAAACAATTCCACATTATCAAGATGGAGGGCACGGGTCGTCTTCATATCAACCCTCAGTATAAATGAGTATTGTTAATGCTCAATTCTCCTGCTTTATAGACACTACCATTATTTTTTACCATAATCAGCCAGGGTTCCTTCTTTTAAATGGCACTGAGATTGTTCTGGTTTCTACTATAAACATCATTCACATTCAGCATGAAAAGGTGGTAAGGTTGCCGTAATCCTATTAGACCTCTCTTAGGCATTTGGCACAGTTTCTCACTCCATCATGATAGCTTGGATAAGAGATCATGCCTAATGTTTGCCTTATTTTTAAGCAACCTTTCACAAGTGGTCTTCCTTTCCCTGTTCAAATCTACCTAAAAATCTGTATCCTGTGAGTGCCACAGGGCTCCATTTTTGAGACATATAATCTCAGCAGTCAACTATGAGATTGCACCTGAGAAATGGGGAATACTATGCAGAACGCCACTGATTTATATTTGTTTTTTCTGCATTTGTGCTAATTTACCCCCAACCGCAGATCTTATATGTTATTCAGCAGGTGAGATACCTTGGGGCCAAAATATAGGTCTGGTGGTGTTCCAGTTTAACTCATAATCTCAATCTGGCCACTGATACTCGTTTCCAGCCATATCTGAAATATGACAATTCACTTGCATATCTGCCTTAATACACATAAGCATACTCTTACATGTTATAAAAATGTAAATGCCAATATGTCCCTTAATGTGTGCTGCTACAATTTATTATCTAAATGCTATTTTGAATTTTGTAACTGTCTGAAGTACGCTAAAGCCTTAGGGTCTAATTACGAGTTTGACAGTCCATACGACTGCCAAACTCACAGTGGAGGTGCAGTGGTGGTTGGTGACTGCCGCACCAGGGGTCTGACTGCTGTATTAAGACATTCCCTGGCATTGGCGCGTTGGTCTTGAGGCCGATATATACTTGGTGGTGCCGCTGGGGCACCCCTAAGCATATTGCGAGCTTCCTCACCACCAGCAGTCTCATGGCGGTTTTCACGCCATGAAAATGCTGGCGGTGAGGAAACCTTGTTCCCTCAGGGCTTGGGGATGCATGCAGGGGGGCACATGGTGTGCCTCTGTCTGCATGCACCCACAGTTCCAGCACGGTATGGACTTTAAGGTCCATGCTGTGCTGGAATATGCTGGGGCGGTCCCAGGGTGCTGCCTTTCGAAGGCTCTCCTATGAGCCTTTGAAAGGCAGCACCCTGGTCCCTCCTCCGCAGGACCGCCCACCCGGATTACAACTTGTATTATTGCACACTTGCACACATTTTAAATAAGTCTCCATCTTGCTATTCTGTCCAGTAAAGTGCACCTTGCTGTAAAACCAATTTAATAAGTGCAGCCTCGTTCTGAAGTTGGCACATGGAAGCTAGGATTTTGGAAAGTAGTAGAGTCAGCTCTTGCTTGTGATACTTGTATCTTCCATCAAGATCTTCTCACATTCGTCTCGTGAAAAGATCCTGGCATCTGCTAATTACTGCCTATCTGTAGGTTTCAAGTCCATACAGTGTTTTCACTTCGATTCACTTGCATTAAGAAAATGTGTATAAACGTAGCACCAAAATGTATTGATTTTTAGCATTACATGCTTCAACTGATCAAGCTTTGGTCCATTGATAAGGCAATTCCCTTGCTTACTTTAAATGGTCACTGACTATTTTTGCATTAAACACGTTAGACTGCTATGCACTATCCAGAGTTTTAGTGTTTTCTTTTACACACTTGTGAGTGCTATTTGCTTGTATGCTGTTTTTATTAAATTAGCTAATTTGAATTTACGATCAAATTTACTTGAAGTATGGGTTGTTTTGGAAAGAATGTACTATAAAAAGTGTTTGACTGAAGAGATCTCCGTTTGCCTGTTTGTAGAAGGAGCTGTGTTTCCTCAGGTTTTTTTGTGAGTGCCTGCGTGGGGTTTATTGTCCGCCTGTCTGTGCGTTTTTTTGCATGTCTGAGTATTTGTCTGATAATAGAGCTCATTCTCTTAAAATATTTTGTTTGTCTTCGTGATGATGTAGTAGCAATTTCAGTGGCCCGCCTAGATCTATCTGGTTGTGCCCAGCAGATACAAAATATTGCATATAGGCAGAGTTCACTAATGCTCGCTGTAGAGCTCCCAGTAGAAATGTTAGGGTGCAGGTGAGTTTCCTGATGTATTACTTGAAGTTTTTACAAAGCAAAAAAGGGTCTGCACAAAGTTGCTGTCTTGTAAATAACTTACAATATATATTTGCCCTTCTGTAGAAGGGACATCTGTCACAAAAATATTTTGCCTAGCAGTGTGCCTCAGCAAAGAAGGGGTTATGTACTTTTGTAGAAGAGTAACACAAATCAATGGCCGTTCATAGGACAAGCAATGTTGTTGTGCAAATTGCCTTTTGTAGTATACTAGGACTAATGAAGGTGAACAATGAAAAAGTGACTTTTTGCAATATATTTAGTGATCTAACGCTCTGTTGTGAGATTACAAAACACAACTGAGGCCCTAAAATAAAACCAGCTGAATAGACTCGCCATCAGAGTTGGACTTCTCATTCTTGACTGGGGGTTTGCCGCCCCCTTCAAACCCAGATGTCACAGGGAAGTAATAATCATTGAATCTTATGAACGGTCTAAACCTCTGGAGACAATCTCTTGCCAGTGGCGCCTAGGCAGTTTCCCATTTTTTACAGAATTCGGTCCTAGACAGCAGCATAAAATAGAAAAGTAAATTCTGTTCCTTTTGTGAGGTCATGCCAACTAAACCCAATATCCCAAAAAGTACCACACTGCAATTTATCATATCTTGTCTTGAAAATTGAGGTTAGAAGATTATTTGTGCTGTGGAGTAAATCTGAGATTAAGGCAATTCAGAAATATATGTAAATCATTGACATTTGGTTGCTTACACCTAGGGCAAGGAACCTCCATTGTTTGGCTAAAATTTGCCAGCTATTTCGGTGTCCAGTAAATCTTGTTTACGGTGAAGAACTGATTTCTTCTAAGAGCAACAAATTTAACAGTGGATTACAAACTGTTTATGGATATTTAGCGTAAATCTTTAATCTCGGGTCTTGGCAAGTTTTCCGGGCATGACTGCCTCACCAGGAGTGTCTTCTTTTCTGCTGCTTCGCACAGTTCTCTGTACCATTTTGCAAACGCCTTAAGTTTTGGCTATAGCTCTATCAATTCCTCATCTGTTTTCCCTGGATTCTTTTTCTTTATTAGAGATTTAGACAATATCTGAAATGATGGCTGAGGATAAAAAAACCTAGGTAAGGCTTCTTCAGTTTTGCCACATGGGGAGTCCCAGGGTTTAAGCTTATCTAGGTGTATTACGTATTCCTACCAACTAATCCCAGCTGACTGGAGTGGAAGGTTGGATCATGTTTTAGACATTCAAGGGCTCCCGTGGGAGACACCAGACTTTAGCAGCAGACTGTAGAACCTTTAATCTGACTTCTTTGAAGTATTTCTGAGGAGCAAACGTATACATAATAGTAGTATTGCGTAAACCTCTTAGCATTTTCCTAAGGAGTAAGCCAATCATAGTATTGGATTGGGAGTCTATCAAGCACCTAAAATTCTTTCACTGGATGGCACAGAAATAAAATTTAGTATCAACGTGGCAATAACCCACTTTCCTATTAGAGGACTTCAACTTTTTCCAGATGAGTCTTACCCCCTCAGAACCAGGCAGAACACTACCAAACGTATCCTGTGAAAAGTTCATTCTTTATTGTCAAATGCTTACAAGGATCGTATTGAATGAAAATGTCTGTTTTGGTAGAATAGACATTTTTATGGTCTGACTTGACAGCCCAGCTGTCACCAGAGAGTTATGTAGTCAGTCACCAGACAGTTATTTTACAATACTAGGATAGGGGTTTTGGCTCCGTCCACATGTTGGGAGCTAGGAGTACATGTTTAGTTTGGGCAGAAGCTGTGTGCTTCCACAAAAAGTGTAGGCTCTCCACAAAGCTGTGATCATTTTGTGTATATATCCAGATGCCTGAGGTTGAACTTTCAAGGACGCACACATGCTATTCAAGTTTCAAGTTTTAGTTTATTTGATTTAGTTCTCTACTGAAAACAACAAATATAAAAATAAAATAAGATTACAATTAAAATGATAAAATGTCATTCTACTTCAAGGTTAAAATGGATTAAAAAAATTTGAACAGGTTGTAGCACACAGATTCATTAGGCGGTGCCTTACAAAGAGAAATCAAGTTCTGAACTGAGTTAATTTTACATTTGTTCGAATTGGTTTTATAAACCACTTTCTAGCTTCTACCACAGTCGGATTTAGGCAAATAAATAACACATGATCCAGGTCTTGCACCCCGCCATTACACAGATCACAGGCACTACTTGCTTTTTCTTTTGGGAACCACTTACAAGTGAATGACTTTAGAGGAAGTATCCCAAGATGGAGTAATATTATGCTCCGCCTAACTCCATGCTTTAAGTTAAAATACATATACTGCTGCATTTTCTTATACACAATAGTTTCTGCATATTGTTTATATTGTGAAAATTTGGTACAATGTTGGATGTCTAAATCGAAGCTTAACCTTGGTGTTAAATGTTTTAAAAAGAGCTTCAAATGAGCAGGAGACCAAGATTCCAGCAGATCAAAAGTGACTTTTGACATTTTAAAAGCGATAGATACATTCCTACAGAATAAGTATTTTGATGATCCTTGTTCAAACGTCTCTGTTTTTAATAGGTGTCATAGAGTTCCTTGATCCGCATGGATAAGATTATATGCCCATCTTAAAATATTCGAGATACCTCTGGTGAAGAAGCTGGCTAATGAGAATTCAAGGCGAAGAATTTGTACCGGCACAGTTTGTGACATCTTAGTTAGTTTCCTGAGGACTTTCCCTTCTTTCTGATCCAGATATTTCCATTGGCTTATTGGAATATATTTGAGTGTGCATAACAGTACTGGTGGAATCTTAGAACTATAGACTTGCAGAAGAGAAGAAAAGTGCCTTTGGCCAGTGGAGGAGTATAAACGTAGTAATGCCCCTACATGGACATCAACTTTATGGCCCAGGTTCTGCAGGTGAGGCAAGTTTTGAAAGGATTGTGAAAATATTCTCCCTAGGTATGTGTATTCCTTTACTACTTCCAGCGGTTTTCCCCCTAGAGACCAGTTGTATTTAACATATCGTTTCCTTCTTGAGAACGGAACAATTTTTGTTTTAGAGGTATTTGTTATTAGGTAATTTTCTTCAGTGTATTTTGTAAGTGCTTGCAGGTTCCTTTGAAGACCAAGTGGAGTTAGATCTAAAATGACTACATCGTCTGCATACATCATTATGTGAATTTTATGAGAGGCGATTTTAAGTGGAAAGTTGCTAACCTGTTTAAAGCTTTCCAGCAGGTCACTTAGATATAGAGAAAACAGTATTGGAGCTAAGAGGCACCCTTGCCGAAGGCCATTGGGTGTAGCAATTGGGCTAGTAAGACCCTTCTCCCTCCCCATTTGAACTTGACACCATGTCCCTGAATACAGTGATGTTATCAGATACAGGAGGTTTTCCGGGATGCCCATTTTTCGAAGTTTTCTCCAGAGCATTGCTCTGTCCACTCTGTCAAAAGCAGTAGTAAATTCGACAAATACAACGTACACAACCTGCGACTTTAAGGTGACATATTTATCAATTATTGTTTGCAGCACTGCGATGTTGTCTGTAAGAGAATGTTTTGGTCTAAACCCAACTTAGTTTAGGGGAATAGAACCTGTTGTAAATGCCCATTCTTTGAGATGTTCTAAGACGGTTGCAGCAAATATTTTCCCTGTTGCATCCAGGAGAGCTATCTGCCTGTAGTTGCAGGGTAGCAACCTGGAGCCCTTCTTATGAATTGGAATTACAATGCTCCCCTTGCACGATCCTGGAATCTCCCCATTTTCAAAACTATGGAAAAAAAGGGGTGCTAAGAACTTGCTCCAATCTTTAGGGTTGCTTTGAAGGACCTTTATTGGGATTTGATCCGGTCCCGTTGCTGCCGAGGTTCTTGCCTTTTTTATACAGTATTCAATTTGAGACGTAGATTGCGCTTCGTTTTCTGAATATTTTCCATCTATCTTGCTTGACATTGGAGTCGAGCTTTGTGTCCTCTCATTTAATTTATATAAGTTGGTTAAGTACCTTTCCCATTCTAATGCGGGGACTGGGATAGCTTGTAATGAATTTTTGTGCCTGTTTTTATGGCAATTATGTTCCAATAGGAGCGTTTGTTATTTTGTTTTGCAGATATCTGTATGTCAACCCATTTTTTTGTCCTGTATCTTTTTACGATTTTTTTCCTTATCCCTCCTATGGTGTTTTTTAAATATGTTAATTTCACGTTGTTTTGTGTCAGAGAATTGCAGGAATTGTGCACTTATTAGTTTGTTTAATTCAATTGCACTTGTGTCTAGGCTTCGTCTTTTGTTTTTTTCCGATCTTGGCCTTCGTTGTTTCAGGTTCTCCTGCAAAGATTGAACCCATTTTTTTGTGACTACTTCAAAGTTTATTATAGGGTTTGTTCATACATGCTATTAAATTGTCTTAGATAATTAATTAATTTATAGTGCTTTTCTCATGCAGAAGCACAGATGGGAGAAGGGCAGTCATTAACCTACATGCATTTTTAGATCTGGCTTAACCTACATGCATTTTTAGATCTGGCTTGGCGGTGCAACTGTCACCTGACCTTTTAACCCTCACCAATATTATTCTACAGTTCTTTGCTTCTACACAAATACATATTCATTCCCACACTATCAACTTGTAATACTTAACATTACAATACAACATTCTATTAAAGCCAGACCCATTGGCATTGCCAATGTTTGTTAGGAGATGAGCTTGCTCATAAACGGTCAATGGGATATTCCACCAATACCTAAGCATTCTATAAACTTGCCTTGTTAGCCTTTGCAAATTGCTCCAACAGATTTTATTCAAGTAATGCATTACTGTTATGAGGAAATACCTAGGTGCCGATTCTGATCCTGTAAAGGCCGGGTACGAATGGTCGTACGGAGCGTTTTCTCCGTACGACTCGTACCGGGGAAATCCTCCTTACAAACCAGCAAGTACGAATCGTACAGAAATACCATTTCTGTACGATTCGTACAAAAGTACCTGCGGCGAAAAAATACCCACAATTCCGATCCGGGACATCGCGTACGTGACGTCCGGACGGAGTCAGGCAGCGTTTTACGGACCAGCAAGTACGATTCGTGCCTGCGTCACTCCGCACGGACCATTTTTTACGACAGCCAAAAACTGACGCGAAAGTGAGGACGAAGCGAAGAAGGAGCACCGGTATGCGACGGACAGCCATGGACCCCATCCTACGTGTCATCCCGGCCCTCCTAGCCTACGACCTGGCGCACAGAAACCCACGCAGATGCCGCAGAAGGTCAGAACAACACCCAGGGGCAAAGGGGGGGGGGGCAGGGGCAGGAAACATAACCCCCACCCAAGTTAAATTGTAAATATGTCCTGTACATACATTACCTCCTGGCTCTGGTCACTTCAGGGGGGGCGTGTCCACCACTCCCTACGTACCGTCACAACGGAAGTGGACGTGGACGCGTACCCGTCACCACGACAATGGTGGCTCGTACCACCATTGGAGTGGTGATGGAGGGGTACGCGCCGTACCCACACCCTCAGAGCGTGGGTACGGCCCGTACCACCATTGGAGTGGTGATGGAGGGGTACGCGCTGTACTCACGCCCTCAGAGCGTGGGTACGGCCCGTACCACCATTGGAGTGGTGATGGAGGGGTACGCGCCGTACCCACGCCCTTAGAGCATGGGTACGGCCCGTGCACCCTATGAATGTGTGGTTAGGGTCTGTCCCACCCGTACCCCTACGGCACCAGTACAGAATGGATACAAGGCGGACACACGCCACGAATGTTGGCATAGGGCCTGGTGCAGCATATAAGCAGTATATTGGTGTGTGTGTATGCACAGGACAGCAGTGTACTGCACCAAGGGGGCGGGTTGGCTGCAGAGGACTCCCAGCAGTGGACAGAGACATGGGGGAGGGTGCAGAGGCCTCCCAGCAGGGCCCAGACATATGAGGGGTGGGTGCATATCACTCCCAGCAGTGCCCAGACATATGAGGGGTGGGTGCATATCACTCCCAGCAGTGCCCAGACATATGAGGGGTGGGTGCAGAGGCCTCCCAGCAGTGCCCAGACATATGAGGGGTGGGTGCAGAGGCCTCCCAGCAGTGCCCAGACATATGAGCGGTGGGTGCATATCACTCCCAGCAGTGCCCAGACATATGAGGGGTGGGTGCAGAGGCCTCCCAGCAGTGCCCAGACATATGAGGGGTGGGTGCATATCACTCCCAGCAGTGCCCAGACATATGAGAGGTGGGTGCAGAGGCCTCCCAGCAGTGCCCAGACATATGAGGGGTGGGTGCAGAGGCCTCCCAGCAGTGCCCAGATATATGAGGGGTGGGTGCATATCACTCCCAGTAGTGCCCAGACATATGAGGGGTGGGTGCAGAGGCCTCTCAGCAGTGCCCATACATATGAGGGGTGGGAGCATATCACTCCCAGCAGTGCCCAGACATATGAGGGGTGGGTGCAGAGGCCTCCCAGCAGTGCCCAGACATATGAGGGGTGGGTGCAGAGGCCTCCCAGCAGTGCCCAGACATATGAGGGTTGGGTGCATATCACTCCCAGCAGTGCCCAGACATATGAAGGGTGGGTGCAGAGGCCTCCCAGCAGTGCCCAGACATATGAGGGGTGGGTGCATATCACTCCCAGCAGTGCCCAGACATATGAGGGGGGGTGCAGAGGCCTCCCAGCAGTCCCCAGACATATGAGGGGTGGGTGCATATCACTCCCAGCAGTGTCCAGACATATGAGGGGTGGGTGCAGAGGCCTCCCAGCAGTGCCCAGACATATGAGGGTTGGGTGCATATCACTCCCAGCAGTGCCCAGACATATGAGG
Source organism: Triturus cristatus (assembly GCF_964204655.1). Taxonomy (NCBI): domain Eukaryota; kingdom Metazoa; phylum Chordata; class Amphibia; order Caudata; family Salamandridae; genus Triturus; species Triturus cristatus. The sequence continues at coordinate 1,216,717,960 of NC_140591.1, forward strand.
GTGGGTGCAGAGGCCTCCCAGCAGTGCCCAGACATATGAGGGGTGGGTGCATATCACTCCCAGCAGTGCCCAGACATATGAGGGGTGGGTGCAGAGGCCTCCCAGCAGTGCCCAGACATATGAGGGGTGAGTGCATATCACTCCCAGCAGTGCCCAGACATATGAGGGGTGGGTGCAGAGGCCTCCCAGCAGTGCCCAGACATATGAGGGGTGGGTGCAGAGGACTCCCAGCAGTGCCCAGACATATGAGGGGTGGGTGCAGAGGACTCCCAGCAGTGCCCAGACATATGAGGGGTGGGTGCAGAGGCCTCCCAGCAGTGCCCAGACATATGAGGGGTGGGTGCATATCACTCCCAGCAGTGGCCTGACATATGAGGGGTGGGTGCATCATCCTCAGATGACCACAACTCCATGGGTCCATTAACACATCCCCAATGTGCGACTATGTTGAGAGTGACATATCAACACATCACTGACAGCAGTGTCCCACTCCCATGAGGATGGATGTCATTCCCCCACTGCATGACACACCACATATGGGTGCGATGACAAATGACACATGCATACCCACCCCTGGCGGATGCAGCACAATACACACACTGAGATCATGTCACAAGACTGTATAGTTATGTGAAACCCACTAAACTAAGAGAGCCAAAGGGAACACACATAGTCACACACATTCCAGGACTGATAGGAATGTACAGGTGCTGGCACAGCCATCAAGTTGTTGTCTCCCATGGAAGGAATAGGGTGGACTTCCCACAGATAAAATGCCCACAATTGTCAGTCAGGTGACCAAATACCCTGCAGAACAAGTACCATATGTGTGCTAAGCTGGGAGTACACACATGCATAGTGTGGAAAAGGGACCATTTCCCCATGGAGGCATGGCAACATACTCTATACACAAGTACAGTGACTACCAAGGATGGCACAGACGATGCAGCCGGAAACATTGCTGAGCAAGCATGGACATAGTTGAAGGGATCCATCAGCCACCAAGGGAATGTAGACACAGGTCAGCACAACAATGGTGCAACTCCCTGCAGGGAAGATGTCAGGTGCCACAGAGGAAGGAACACTCCTTGGGACAATGTCTCAAAACACAAAGAGCATACACGACCAAAGAATCGTTGCAGAGACCTTGTGATGCCACGCAGATACCAGGGTCCACCCCATGAGCAGCAGACTATTACATTTCCCAGATACCCAACACATGATCACCACCCCAACTCATGGAGCATCAGCACCAACATCAATACCTGAAAAGCAATCGTGTGCAAAGTAAAAACAAAATGCTTTATTCAGCATGAAAACAAAAAGTAGAAAAGGACACTATTTACAAAGGCCATAGGCCAGTCCAGACACGAAGTCCTGGGGGGGGGGCACATGGCCACGCGTCTCCCCTAGCTTGCCTGCACATTAGATACCTCTGGTTGATCGACTGGGGTGGGGGCATCATGTGGGGAAGGACCAGGCACCGCAGGGACAGGAGGGGGTAGGGCAGTTGTTGGGGGTGCAGGGACGGACGACTCCACCACAGGGGGTAGGGCAGCGCCAAAGGTGGAGGTCAGTATTGCGCAGCACACGTCCGCAAGCTCTTGCAGCGTCTCTCCTGCACCCAAAGGAACCACAGGCCCCAAGGAGGGGGGGCGTCGGAGGGATGGGTTGCAGCGCTACTGGGGGAGGTGGTGGACAGGGGGGGGACTCAACTCCCCTACCCATGGAGTGCCTTGCTCGTTTGCGCGCAGGTGAAACAGTGGGGCTGAGGCCCAGCACAGCCAAGGAGGTCTCCTTCTCAGACTGTGGGGCAGGGGAGCCGAGGGAAGTGATATTGGAGGGACTGGGGAGTGAGGCATGCGGACTCCGACTGTGGCTGCGTGTCTGCCTGTGTGCCCTAGACCCAGTGGGTGTGCCTTCTCCCCCCTGAGTGTGCGTGACAGGAGGTGTGCGCTTGCCCTTCCCTGTTGGTGTTCTGTCTGTTTCTGGTGTGGTGCCTGCCTGGGAAGGTGTGTGTGTGCTTGGGACAGGAATGGGAGTGGGAAGTGTGGATGGCGCAGGGGTAGGTGGGGGGAACAAGCGCTGCAGGACACTCACTGCTGCCGTCAGTGACGAGTCCATGGACCTCAGCAACATCCGTTGGTCAGACATCGCTGATGACATGCCCTCCATGTACGACACCATCTGTGTCAGCAGTCTGGTGTGGCCATGGAGGACAGTCAGGATCGATGTCTGCCCAACCTGCAACTGCCGCTGAATGTCCACAGACTCGGCAGTGAGGGCAGCAGGGGAGACAGGGGCAGGGGGTGCGGTGCCTGGCACGAAGGAGACACGTTGTTGCCCTACACAGACAGAAGGGACCGGAGCAACTGGGAGGGCGGTGATGGGAATGGAGGGGGCGGTGACAGTTGTAGTGCTGCTGCCAGCTGTTGGAGCAGCCTCCGCCCCCTCAGGGAGTTCAGCCTCGGACCCGTCTGCGTCGTAGTCGGTGGTGGTACTACCCAGGTCCTCCGCCGCACTTCCCTCGCCCTCCATGCCACTTGATGCTGCTGACTCGCCAGGAGTGGTGGCACTGGTGCTGGATCCTTCCTCCACGTCCGTGCAGGTGTCTCCCTCGGTGTCCCCCGATGATGGTGTGGGCAAGGTGAAGAGACAGGAAATAATCAGTCACCTGTGTACATCTGACACATGAGTCCAAGCTAAATAGGTCACAGTGCATATCATGAAAAGCATCATGAGGAACATCTAGAATACCCAGCACATATGTAAGCCCTGCACTCCCCAGTTGGTTCACCCAACATGCCCCTGAAATAATGAAAATCAGGACACCACAGCAAATAACTGGATATCCAATTATACAGAGAAGCTAGTGTCTGTGAACAGTGGAGCACAGGCAGACCATGACGGCATGCCACCTCCTGGTCACTGTGAACGAAATAGTATTGGTGCACCCAATGCCAAATAACAGACGCCAATGCTGAAGGGGTCCCAACACTCATAGACCTGTGAGTACTGTAGAAAAGCAAAAGTAATACTATCTGATCCATTGGGAAGCACAAAACTTTACACAATTGACATATTTGGAATGTGTGAATGTCCCACCTGTGGAACAGAACACACATGTGCATGAATATCAGAAGTCACACAAGGAGGTGCACACAAAACTACATTTACACAGTCATTGTATGACCTGCCCGCCTAATACCAAGAAGCCAATGTTAAGAAGAAATGTGGTATCAGGAAGTACATATACATGGCACCACGGTGGTCGGGATGACTTGACACCGGTAAGTTGGCATCAGCAACAACCAAGGACTAACCCAAATGCTAACACTGTGGGAACATGGATATGTATAATTCCTAAACAAATTTTGGACAGAAATGTGCCCATGTTCTAATTGTGCCAGCGTGTTCCACAAAAGTGTAAAAGTGGTACTTGTGCACTCCCTTGGGAGACATCTGTCATGCAGGCACATCATTGTCCTTCACAAAAATCAAAGTGAAGCATATAAACTATTGGGACATGTTGACAAGTGTAGTGAGTTCCAGGGCACATGACTTCTTGAATAACAACTTAAAACATGACACCTGTCACATGGCCATCCGTACCATGATGACACAGTTGGCAACACATCTGACACACTACCTGTCATGTGGAGTGGCACACATGTCCAGACACAGGACAATGCATTAGCAAATGGCCCTGTGTTGGAATAAGGAGCACCTGCACTGAGGAGACACCCTGATGTGAACAAAGAATGTCCACACAGATTTCAGCACACACAGACCAAACCACATAGCATCTGGAGCACACACCTGTGCCAATAATGGAGGAGCAGGAAACATGTTTTTTAACTTGTGACACATGCTGTAAAGCACAAATATGACACCCTGTACAACATGCCTGGGTCACTGCACGTTGAGTGCCTGTCCAGACAATCATCACACACTGGTCAGACCTGGCAAGGAGACATAAGGTTTGGACATATAGTCCTTGCCCGCAAAAGCACCCCATACCTGAGACAATGTGATTGAGACAGTTCAAGAAGTGACACCTCTCAATCTGGGTTTACTAAAAAGTGCACCAGGAAATCCTAAATGTACTCCACATCACCTCGTGAGGCTGCCAACACATATTTGTGACAAAAAACCTCAACAGATTGTTGTACATAGACACACAGGCACTGGCCAGTGTGAGGATGCAGAAGCAAAATGGGGTCAGCCTGTACAATGGGCACATGTAGCACACTTTAGATAAATACAAATGAGGCCAGGGAACAATGCCACAGAAGCAAAACTATGCTGAACACATTGAGAATGGGCACAGTGTTGGATGACACACATGATACCGAAGCAAGGGTGTCTTAGGGTACTGTAGTGGGCACACTGCTCCATGGTCCTGGAATTATCTGACTGTAACATGAGCTACCGTCCCGGCACTATGCATATCTCCCACTCATGCACATCATGTCTGAGGCCACAACATCGGTCATGCATGCTGCAAGTCTGTTCATTTGAACACTCACACTCCTATGTTGAGACTCAGTATCAGTGCCAACTGATATGGACCCCCAAATGACTGAACAGGTCAGGGCACAGGCAAGGTAACAACACATGTCTCCGACCCCACCCCCACATAATGCAGACAGCAATGTGCACTTGGATTAACTGCCAGCCTAGATGACCATGTGCAATAGTGATTACACACAGACCAGGGAACACATGTCAAGGAGGGGAAAGGAGGAAGAACAGCAGCGGATGACTTTGGGGAACAGAAAATGCAATGCACATATTAACCCTGGCAGTGTATCCATGCGACTGAGCACTTCCCAAAGCTGGTGACACACAACAAACACTCATGTACCTACCCCCTTGCTGCTGCTGCTTCGCCTGTAACCGCCTATCCATGTCAGGGAAGACCACCGCCAGGACACGCTTCATTAGGTGGGTCAGGCGCCGGCGCCCGCGGTTCTTGCCTTCTGGTGAGTCCCCCAGCAGGAACCGGGAGATCCTCCTGGTCCAGCACCAGATGTCCTGCCAGTGTTTCCTCACCTGTGCCAGGCGCCGACTGCGACCCTGAATGAATGAAGAATGATTTGAGTCTTATTGTGCGCAAAACTTTGCCCAATGGGCGTCAAGGCGCCTAAGTCAAATAATCCAGCTCGTCAATCGAAACAGCGAACTTTTATTAATACGCTTTGGTAAAGTACCAGGTTTTAAGGGCCTTTTTAAACAAATCCAAAGAGGGAAGGGTTTTAATCTCAATTGGGAGAGAGTTCCAAAGCTTAGGGGCAACCACGGAAAAAGCTCTCGCCCCCCATCTAGCTAATCTCGTGCGTGGGACTACCAATTGAAATAGTTCAGCAGACCGAAGAGTTCTAGAAGGGCAATAGCGAGTAAGCAAAGATCCAAGTGCATTTTCGGTGTCAGCCACAAGAGCCCTGTAAGTAAGACATAGAATCTTAAAGGAGACTCTATGTTGGACAGGAAGCCAGTGAAGATCTCTCCTAGCGATTGTAGCTGAAGATGCCAGAGGGAGGGCCAAAACAAAACGTGCAGCAGCATTCTGCACAATTTGCAGTCTATGGATCAGGCCTTTGTTGGATTCGGCATATAAGGAGTTACAGTAGTCAAGCCTGGAGCCTACAAGAGCCACTGCAATCTGCTTCCGCGCCTGCAAAGAAAGATAGCTACGAATCCTATTTAGGATTCTAATAACACCACAACATGTGGCCACGGTCCTATTTGTTTGGAGCGTCATGGAAAGTGAGGTGTCAAAAACCACGCCGAGATTTCTAGCAGATAAGGAGGGGGTGGGGCAAATGCCAAGAGTAGTAGGCCACCACTCACTCGACCAGACGTCTAGATCTTTCCCAAAGACCAAGACCTCTGTCTTATCGCCATTTAACTTTAGGGAGTTGATAACCATCCAATCTGCAACATGCTGCATGCATGACCTAAAGCCAATGGCGGATGTCTGGACAGAGGAATGGGCCAGTGACACCATGATCTGAGTGTCATCTGCGTAGGACACCACCTCCATCCCCTGCGATCTTAATAGTCTAGCAAGGGGGGCCACATAGATGTTAAACAGGGTCGGACTAAGAGCCGACCCCTGGGGCACCCCGCATTGTAATGACTTGGCAGGGGAGAGGAAACTTCCAAGCTTTACTCGTTGTTCTCTATCAAGGAGAAAAGAGTCGAGAAGATTCAAGGCCGGTCCGGTAACCCCTGCCTCACTGAGCCGAGAAGTTAAAATGGCGGGAGACAGGGTATCGAACGCGGCTGTGAGATCTAATAGGACCAGTATTGTGGTTTGGCCACTATCCACCTTACGTCGGATGTTATCGACTACAACAGTGAGTGCGGATTCAGTGCTATGATGCTTTCTGAATCCGTGCTGTGTATTATCTAGGTACTCACTGGTCTCAAGAAAGGTGGAGAGATGAGAGTTGAGGTGTGCCTCTAATATCTTTGCAGGAGCAGGAAGCAGAGAAATGGGTCTAAAATTTTTAAGGAGCCCAGGGTCCAAAGAAGGTTTCTTCAGGAGGGGCTTTACAATAGCCTTCTTCCATACTACTGGAAAAGAGCCCTGAACAATCGACTTATTCATGACTTCCAGCATAGGTGGCAGAATACTGTTTCTACACTCCTTCAAGGTTTTTAGGGGTATAGGATCCATAGGAGAGGAGGATTTAATCTTATCAAGTAGGAGGCTCAATCCTTCAAGAGATAATAAGGGAAATTCCCTCAATAGTTTGAGAGGCTCTTTACCCAGCGCATCTAACTTGGCTATAGCAGCAGGAGTATCCTTATCCAAAGACTTGCATTGGGCTTCAAGAGCTAGATGAATGTCCAGGATTTTATTGTGGAAGAAGTCCGAGATGTTATCACAAAGATCCTGGGAGCTCACTACAGGATCAGGAAGTTGAAGAGAGCATAGGGAATCAGCAATTTTAAAGAGCTCCCTAGATGACGTTAGGGAACCTGTAAGATTGGAAAAATACTCTTGCTTTTCCACTATGACTCTCTGTTTATAGTTCCGCAGAGCGGACTTGTGAGCTGCTCGATCTTCCGGATCCCAGGACTTCCTCCATCTTCTCTCACTACTTCTGCAACCCTGCCTTAAGAGTCTAAGATGCTCAGAAAACCAGGGAGCAGTAGGTTTCTGACGGGCTACATATCGCAGGGAGGCGGGGGCAAGCTCTTCCGCAGCACTGGAAATAGAGTACATAAGTTCATGTGCTGCGTCATTCGCAGTTTTCGAAGAGAAAGATTCAGAGAGATGAATATAGGGAGCAATAGTGTCATCAGTAATGTTTCTGTAATTTCTCCTAAGGGTAAATGAAGTGACAGTCTGATTAATTAAAAGCTGGGCAGGGAGGGCAAATTCAAGAGGTATTGCAAGATGATCTGTCCAGACTAACGGCAAAGGTGAGCCCGTAGATAACCTGGAATCACTAGAGAAAACCCCATCGAGGATATGACCAGCCTTATGTGTAGGGCTGCTCACCAACTGAACAAGGTCACAGGCACCAAGTGCCTCAGTTAGTGTTAGGGTATCCTTTGAGTTGACATCATCGAGATGAAAATTAAAGTCACCCAAGATGGAAAGAAAGGGTTTTCCGAAGTAGGGTTCCAGGATTCTAAGAAGGTCTGAAGGAAAACTCGCCCTAGGGCCAGGCGGTCTGTAGATAAGTATTCCAGTAAAAGAAACGGATGGGGCACACAAGATACAAAAATAAAGTGCCTCAAAACTATCTCCAGGCAAAGACAGAGAATTAATAGAGCAAGAGAGAGAGGATTTAATAAGAACAGCAATTCCTCCGCCTCTGCGCAAACGTCTATCCTGCCTATGAAGGGAATAGCCATCAGGGATGGCCAAAAGAAGATCGTGACCGGAGGTATCCGAAGCCCACGTCTCCGTAATGAAGACCCAATCTGGCTGTCTTTCTTCAACGAAATCATGGAAAGCAACATTATGCTTAATCAGCGATCGCGCATTAATTAAAAAGCCAGTTTTATGTGACGAAGCAGGGAGACATCCCGTGCGTGAGTGAGGTCTAATAGAGCTTGAAACGGCGTAACAAAGAGAAGCCTTACATGACACACATCGCTGGGAATACAAGCACTCATCAGGTAGAAGACGATGAAAGCATTGTAGCACTGGGGGTCTAAGGGCCATGAGTTCCGCCAAAGAGTAGCGCCTAGGTAGCTCATGGAGTTGTAAAGAAGAGTCAGCCGAGTCCAGCCCGCCCTGCAGCACGTCCTCAGCGCAGACGGGCGCAGACGGGCTGAACTCAGGCGTAACTCCAGCGGAAGTCCGGCGATCCCGCTGCGCGATGACGCTGCGCGAAGGCGTGGCTGCCATTTATGCTGATCGAGCCTCCTGAATGAGGACTAGACCGCGATGTGGCTCACCCCTCACCCAATATGGCCGCCAACGAGACAGTGGCGAGGGACCCGCGAAATGCGGTGTGTTCCAAATTACTGTGCGGGTGAGATGACAGCGTGCAGGTAAGCGGGCCAGCCGTATTTAAAAACAGGGAAAAGAATCAAACCTAAAAGTAACTAAGGTGACAGAACGAGGGAATTTAAAATATGCGAGAGCAACAGAATAACAGAGCGCTGCACGCAGATACGCCGAGATTACTTTTCAGTTTCTTTGACTACTCAGGGTGATATCCCTAGATATCACGCCGCACACCTTATAAAACACAAGAAAGGAAATTTTAGGTTCAAAACAGAATTACTCTGGTTGCCATACAACAGTCAGTTCAACAGAGATCTTTTTTGGAAGAAAAATCCAAACATGGGTTCCTATGGGAGGAAAGAATGTTATTAGTTTGCAGGTAATTAAATGACCTGCACCAATAGTTGTTGGGGGGTTAGAATGAAGGTTTACAAAGGCACTCAAGTTGAACCATCAGCGGGACTGGGCGGCAGAGTGCAGGGGCCCAATGTTAGCCAATGGGGCTAGGGGGGTCTTTGGTCAGGGGCTGCTTACGAGTAGGCCACTCGGTTGTGGGAGCAAGGCTCATTGGGTTAGGATCAGCACTGCAGGGGCCTACAATCAGTACAAAAGCTGCACCACCAGCGGCATGGAGGGGGCCGGATGCAGGGTGCCAAGAAGATGTCAAGAGCCCTCTTGGTTACAATGGAGATTTCCGGTTCAAAAGAAGGGCTGCAGGCTCTGTCAAGGAGGTTTCCTGAGAGCGACCACAGGGAAGAGAGATAGGTTGGAGGGTTGAGGAACACCTAACACCATTGGTTGGGCCACCAAGCCTGTGGGGCATCAGGTGCAGGGGTGTCTTTTGGAGTTGGGTGTTCTTACCAGCTCCGGTCAGGTGACCGCTCAGGTTGAGGCTGCAGGCGTCAGGTAGAAGGTTGAGGGAGGTTGGGGATCACCAGATCCCAGGTCAGGATCACTGGGTGACCTCCTTTTGTTGTTGGGCCACTTGAACTCAGGCCGTGGCGTTGGGTGTAGAGTGGTGCAGAACCGTGGATTCGGCTGGGACAGGGTTCTGTGTTGGAGATCACGGCCCTGACGGCCCGCTTCCATATCTTCCCCTTCTCGTAGGCGGTTACCTGTGAGGATGCCAAAGTGAGAATAGATCACTACACCTGCTCCATGTCACAGAGACACACATTAGAACATCTTTGATTTGTTGAACAGGGCATAGTATGCTGCAAAATAATAACACCTTTGTCATAGGGACATTGGCCTCTGTGTAAGGCCCAATGCACTACATGGCATTGGAAGTACACAGGTGGCATGAGGGGTGCGACACACTCCCTGATCATGGCACACACTGTACATCACAAGCAACACAAAGCTGATGGCCAGCACCTCCAAGCAGTCACATGCCCCAGGCCACTGACCCAACATCAGCAGACTATACAGACACACACAGGCACAGATCATTCACCTGCCAGTGGCAACAGCCGATACAAACCTCACTCAGCACATGTGCCACTTGCCTGGGGGGTGTCACAGGTGTGGGGCTAGCCCAGCAAGTCAGACACACAGCACGGATCACTTCTCACATCAGATGGGTAGAGCTGTTCCCTCCTCCATGCAGCTGTGGTGCAAAACTCCACATAGACACTCACCCACATGACAAAGAACATTCACACACATCAATGTCCAGATCATTTGGACACTCTCACCACAGCTCCACTCAACTCACACACATCTGTGGGTACAGTCACCTGTCACACGGGGGGAACACTGAATCACCTCAGGACTATAGAACAAGAAGGGTCAAGAGGATTAGCTATGCTGAATGTGCCATGCAGCATGCAGTAAATGTCACAGTAAGCACAATGCAAGTGAGGAGTGCACACATGAACCACATCATGCTCTGCATGACAGACATGAGCCATTCCCCCCCCCCCCCCCGGGACCCACTCTAAACAACATTTCATGTCTGTCACACCTGGACACAATGCCAGAAGTGCCAGTCACAAAAAGAAGGGGCACAGTCAAAGGTAGCGGAGTCAGCACTCACCTGCACCCCTGGTCTACCATACAGGCTGGGGAACTGTGGGAGGATGACGTCCAGCAACGCATCATTCTCGTCCTGTGTGAATGGCTGGGCCCTCTCCACAGTCCACGACATGGTGCCAGAGGAATCACAAGCAGCAGCAGTGGAGTCGAATCAAAGGTTGTGCAGGCAAGTGCCCTCTCATGGGTTCTGGCTGACTTATATCTGCCTTGCTGGGCTATTTCAGTAACAGGAGTACAGAGTGATTGGTCAGACTCATTGGCATCCTGCGTTTCCTTCAATCCCTTTAAACATACACCAGTGACAACAATAGCATTTTTTCAAATTTGCAGCATCATGTCAAGTCAACAACCACTTTGCAACAATGTATAATGTGGCCAACTGCTTTTTCCAGGCCACATGATGGAAAAATTTGATCTTTAAACTGGGTATCCATGACAACCAGCATGCATGTAGGCCCTAATACTTGTCCCTTATGTGTCCCCATTGTAATTTTCAAATCCCCACACAGGTACGGTTCGTTTCACACGTACCCCTAGGGCACCACTACTCTAGTGATATGGCCCGTACCCGCGTGTGTACAGCCCGTAGCACTATGGCGTACGCCTATGCCAACACTACCATAGTGCTAAGGGCTGTACACACGCGGGTACGGCCCGTAGCACTATGGCGTACGCCTACACCAACACTACCGTAGTGTTACGGGCCGTACCCGTGTGTGTAGGGTCCGTAGGCTATGGTAGTGTTGGCGTAGGCATACACCATAGTGCTACGGGCCGTACCCGCGTGAGTACGGCCCGTAGCACTATGGTAGTGTTGGCGTAGGCGTACGCCATAGTGCTACGGGCCGTACCCGCGTGCGTACGGCCCGTAGCACTATGGTCCCCAGGTAGTTGCGCATGCTGTCTGCTCGTGGCATCGTTGTGCTCCTGCTATTCCTCATGAGTAATGCAACGTGTGCTGAATCAGCGTTACATGCACGGACATGGTGAAAAGTCTCCTTTGGGTAAGGATTGCAGCAAGGCATTTTGGGTGTGGTAGTTGTTTGTAATGTGTGGGCACTGCTCCTGTGCAGGTTTTGTTACTATGCATACATGTCGACTCACCATGGGGCACATGAGATGTAGCATGACTCACATGAATTGATAGTCACACTTTGTGACAGTCTTCTGTTATGGGATTGTGGTTTTTGATGAAGGCATCAATGTGTGTACAACTTCCCTCGGAAACATACGGGAGGCTACGGGTGGACATATTGCGGGACATCCCCATAAGAGGCTCAATGGGGAATTGCAGCCTCTCCGTGTGCAGCAGGGGATGTTTGTCTCACCCCCTCCACTTGTGTGCCACTCCCATGGATTTACAGCATCTGTGGTGCGAAGGGGGTGTCCAGTGTAGGTCCCATATGTAAATCCAAAAGACCTGTGGGTCTGTTAATATTGATGCTTTTACAAAGGTGTGAGCCTGAGTAATAAAGGTGTTCCTCAGCCTCCAAGGTGCCTCATCTCTGTCAATGCAGGTCTCTTGCCACTGTGCATGCACCATCTCTGGCATGGTTGTCAAGGATTGTGCATATGAGTCTATGTGTAGATTAGCAACCTGCATGCTGTTCTACATGTATTTGATTCTCTATTGTGCATGAAGTCCATGGCTGTGTATGTGTTTTGGTATGTTGGTCCCCACAACGGGCCGTCAACACCTTCTGGGGTGTGTTTCCTGTGCGCAGCTTGGCCTTCAGTTTCATGATCCGGTGTCAGTCATCTTTGGGGGTTGTGCATCCTTTGTCACTGGGTGTGCCATTGAAAACCGGTCACTCCTTCCTTGACATACACCTGTTGCAGTAGTCCTTTCTGACATCCTAGTCTTTATGTGGAAATTGTGGCATAGTTCCCAGGACATGCCGCCTGCTGTTGCAGCCACTGCAGCAAGGGCAAACGAAGTTTCCTGATTTGGCAACACACACACATCAAAGATGCTCCTCCCTTCCTCCATCAACCCATTCATTTGGCTGTCATCAGCTTGTCTGTGCCACAGTTGCGGCCACGCAGTGCCAAAGGCTGGACCGTCTGCACATGCAACGTGCACATTGCACGAGCCTCATGTCCTTGCATGACCCACATCACACTACAGTCTGATGTTGCAGCCACCCTCCAAGCAATGTCCATCCACACATCTGCCGCCAGCTCTCAGGCATACACTAAGTGCACACACAACACCTTTGCATGATGAGTGTGCAACTCCGACTGCCTACACAGCGCTGCCATGCCTTCCAGGTCCTGTCACACCCACCAGGTCATGTCCCTCCTACTCCCCACCAGCTCTGTACCCCGGCAAGGCCATGGGAGTGGGACTCAAGGCTTCTGCATGTAGTATGCTGTCGTTGTGAGGCACATGGCACAGGTATCATCTCTCAGCGTGTCAATCTACAATGTGTCCAGGACCCCCCTCTCCACCATCACATGCGCACACAACCTCATCATCAACTCGTATGCCATTGACAGCCAGGTGCTCCTCACCCTCACCAAGGACGCAGACATTGCCAGTTCCAATATTCTAGATTGCATGAGATCCATTGATGAATGGCAGAACAGCAACCACCTGAGGCTGGACTTGTACAGGACTGAGGTCAACATCTGAGGATTGTCCCCTTACAGCTGGGTCAACTGCTTGTGTCCCACCCGCAGAAGCCCCGCACAAGCACCCAGTGTCCATGCACATAAGATGGTGTGCATCATGGATTGCTTGCTCACATTTGCCATGGTAATCACCAGCATCTGTGCCTCAGACTGCAACACCCTCTGCATTATTCACATGATCTCCAGATAGATCCACTCCAAGGAAAGACGGACAATCCCCCAGGTCCACAACAACATCCGTGTCAAATACTGCCCTGCCCTCTACGGGGCAGCCACATCCAAACTCCCAGGACACTTGTCCACATCCAGGCTGCCTCTTTACACCTTAGCTGCACCATCCCGCGCCCCAGCCACATCACCGTCCAGCAGAGATAGCTGCAATAGATCACTGTGTGCTTCAGGATGACCTTCAGACTCTCCACCCACACTCAGGAGGCGGGCCACAACCCCGACCCAACACCAACCTTGTACCACTGTCATCCGAGAACCCGCAGTGCCATCTCCGTGCATCCAACCTTGACCTGGCCACCATTCTTCAGATCCACCGTACTCCAGCATGCAGGACATAGTTCTCCTACCTGGGAACACATACCTGGGACTCCCTCTCCGGGAACCTCCAAATGAGGCATGACCTCTACACCTTAATGATACTCTTCCAAATAGATCTGTCCGCACAGTATTGCAAGCAACCCCTCAGCAGCTTGAGGCCATCACAGGTGAGTATTGTGCTCCATGTCTGCATTGACTGATAAATTGTGACCCATGTGTGTCCTGTACCAGACTCAGATCCCAGGGTATGGATGGCTGGAGTAAGTTCAACACTCAGGCATAGTTTGACATTTACACACACATATGTTGTGGACTAATGCCAAATGACAGCAACATCTCATGAAAATTTTATTTTTTTATTTTTGGTGGGGTAAGTCTTCTGGTAGATGTACTAAGGTGCTCTACCGGGTGCATTGAATCCAAAGTTCACAGGGGGAGATGGCATCCTTCTCAGTTGGAGTCATCAGAGTCCAGACCACAGTGTTGATCATCATTGGTCAGACTGTGACCAGCAAGTCCATGTGGCAGAGAATGTCATTGGGTGAGGTGCTGCTGTTGCGCCAGTGGGCCAGGTGCCAGGCCAGGTGACCTGGGAGATGTGGATGATCCGCTGACTCTCACGGTCTTTTCCGTGGACGGCCCACCTTCCTTGCGGGACCCTCAGATGCAGGCCTTGACGATGCTAGGGACGCTCCATCGGATGAATCCTCCTCCTCCTCCCTCCCTGTGGCTGGTGCTGGTCTTCGCCTGGTGGCACAGGGAGGGTTGCCCATGTTGTCGGCGATCCGACGAAGTGAACGGCTCATGTCCGTTTGCACCGCCAGGAGCTCAGCCAGTCTTGCCTCCATCTGTCCTTGGTGTTGTTGTTGACTGGCATGTTGCTCGGCCTGCAGGTTCTTCATCTCGTCGAGGGTCCCCTTCATCTCTGTGAGGCTCGACACTACTTGGCTGATGCCCCTGGTGTTACGCCGGTAGTTGTCCAGGATGTGGCGTATGTGTGACATACCGGTTCCCTCAGCTGGCTGGTCAGGTTCTCGCCTACGCCTGCCTCCACTCCCACCACCCCTGCCCACACGAGCCTGGCCTGCCGTTGTGGGCACATCGGGTCTACGGGACCCCTGAGGGATGGCATTATCTGGGTTGTCTGCCTCCTCCGGGGTGCCTGGAGAACCTTGTCCCTCCTGGTCAGACTGGCTGTGTTGTTCAGTGCGAGCAGGGCTCCTGGGTGTCTCCTGGGATGTGGCAGGAATGGGGGTGGTGGTTGGCACAGATGTACCTGACGGTCGGGGTCATCCACGGAGTGGTGAGAGTCGTCACTGCCGGTGGGATCATCTTTACGCTGAGCCTGGGACTGTGATTGTTCCCCTCCATTGTTGGGGGGAGGTCGATGGCGTTGCCCTGTGTGTGAGAGAGAGACAATGTTAATGCTGTTTCATGCCACATCCATGTTTCATACATATTCAAGTTGTCACAGATCCTCCAGGTAGTTGGATGTGCCTAGCATTCCTCTCAATGTACACTTGGGGATGGGTATGCTGCGGGGGACAGATTGGTATGTTCTCCTGAGTGTTTGACCAGTAGAATTTTGGGTCGGATGCTTATTTGGCGATGGATTGGTCTTGTTGTTTCACATGTCCATTGTGAGAGTGGGTAAATCCGTTGCCTGCCCTGGGGGTGTGTGCTTGTGTGAGGGGGGGTGTGTGACCGGGCCTGCTGTTGGGTGTAGTGTGATTTGTCATTGGGTCTCCCAGGTGATGTGTCTGTCCCCTCATGGTGCATGCTGGCATGACAGTGAGTTTGAGTGCCTGTGCTAGATATCTGAGCTTGTGTAGTTGGTGTTTGAGTGTACAGTGGTCACAGGAGGGCCTTGTGCTGCATACAGCAGGGCCAAGTGTCAGCTACCTTGTCAGTACTTTGCCAGTCCCTGTGCATTGGGCATGGTGCATGGGTATGTACCTAGGCCATATGGGCTGAGGGCATTGGTGTCTGCTTCGGAGTTGCACAATGTGTTGTGTGAGCCCCACCCTCCCAGCATCCCGGACATCCAGTCTTGGGTTTGTGGTTGGTGTGGCCTGGGACATGGCATTGCCTTTATTTGTGAATGGGGCATGGAGGCGTTAGTGGCATGAGCGTGGTTTTTGAGTCTGGTTGTGTGCGGTGAGGGCTTGGGGAAGTTGCGTGCATTTTGTGTATTTGTGGTGTGGATGGCATTCCCCCATGTTACGTGAGTTGTTTGTGTACTCACCAGGCTCTGCGACTCCTTTGACTCCGTGTACATGGCCATCACCTTCTCCTCCCAGGGATGGTAATGTACGGGTCTGCGGGGCAGCCCGCCTCTAGTGATGTTACTCTGGGCGTATCCCTCGTTCATTTTCCTCTTGACTGCCCTGCACAGATCGTACCACCTGGCTTGGCATTCATGCCTGGTCCTTCGGATGGGCGCAACAGCATTCACCTTATCGACAATCCTCTGCCACAGGCTTGTTTTTTGGGCTATGCTGGTCTGTCTGGCCAATGTTCCAAACAGCTGTGGCTCGACTCTGATGACTTCGTTGACGAGGAGTTCCAGCTCCGCCCTTGTGAACTTTGGATTCTTGTCTGTGGGCATGGTGTGGGGTGTGGGTGTGGATGGTTGTGGGTGTGTGGGTGTGAATGTGACGGTGTGTGTGTGAATGTGAAGAGGGGGTGTTTGTGAATGAGGTTGTGTGAAGGTGTGTAAGTTAAGGTGTAGTTAAGGTGTAAGTAAGGTGCAGTTGTTTGTCTGTGGGGTCTGTCAGCAGCGGGTCTGTTGCAAAGGCTCATGAGTTGTGTGTGTGGGCCCTTTTTATTGGTCCATTTGTGGGTGTGGCTGGGTTTGAATTTGTGGTGGGTGTGTTATAAGAGGTGGTTGTGATTTAGGGCCTCTGTTTGCCTGTTTGGATGTGCCAGGTCAGTCATAGAGATGTATTTTGTCATGTTGATGTGTTTTGTGATGTTGTGCGAGTCGAATTAACCCTCCTTGTGCTGTTTTACAGTGTCCTGGTTCTGTGCGAGTATTTTTCCCGTAGGTAAGGTCTGTACATATGCGATGCTGGGTGAGGGTGCTGGGGTATGGTGTTGGGATACGGTGCGTACAGGTACGGGGCTGGGGTATGAGCCTGGGGTGCGTCGCGTACAGGTGGGGCGCTGTGCTACGGTGTTGGGGTACGGTGCGTACAGGTGCGGGGCTGTGCTACGGTGTTGGGTACGGTGCGTACAGGTGCGGGGCTGTGCTACGGTGTTGGGGTACGGTGTGTACTGGTGCGGGGATGTGCTAGGGTGTTGGGGTACAGTGCGCACAGGTGCGGGCTGTGCTACGGTGTTGGGGTACGGTGCGTACAGGTACGGGGCTGGGCTACGGTGTTGGGGTACGGTGCGTACAGGTGCAGGGATGTGCTAGGGTGTTGGGGTACGGTGCGCACAGGTGCGGGCTGTGCTACGGTGTTGGGGTACGGTGCATACAGGTACGGGGATGGGCTACGGTGTTGGGGTACGGTGCGTACAGGTACGGGGCTGGGCTACGGTGTTGGGGTACGGTGCGTACAGGTACGGGGCTGGGAGACGGGCCTGGGGTGCGGCGCGTACAGATGGGGGCTGGGGTATAGTCCTGGGGTACGGGGCGTACAGGTGTGGGGCTGGGAGACGGGCCTGGGGTGCGGCGCATACAGGTGGGGGGCTGGGGTACGGGGCGTACAGGTGCGGGGCTGGGAGACGGGCCTGGGGTGCGTCGCGTACAGGTGCAGGGCTGTGCTACGGTGTTGGAGTATGGTGCAGAGGGGGGGTACGGTGCTGACATACGGGAGTACGGTGCTGACATGTGCGTGGTGAGGGGGGCTGTACAAGAGGTGGTTGTGATGTTGGGCCTCTGTTTGCCTGTTTGGATGTGCCAGGTCAGTCATAGAGATGTATTTTCTCATGTAGACGTGTTTTGTGGTGTTGTGCGAGTCAAATTGACCCTCCTTGTGCTGTTTTACAGTGTCCTGGTTCTGTACGAGTATTTTTCGCGTAGGTAAGGTCCGTACATACGCGATGCTGGGTGAGGGTGCTGGGGTATGGTGTTGGGGTACGGTGCGTACAGGTGCGGGGCTGTGCTACGGTGTTGGGGTACGGTGCATACAGATGCAGGGCTGTGCTACGGTGTTGGGGTACGGTGCGTACAGGTACGGGGCTGGGCTACGTTGTTGGGGTACGGTGCGTACAGGTGTGGGGCTGTGCTACGGTGTTGGGGTACGGAGCGTACAGGTGCGGGGCTGTGCTATGGTGTTGGGGTACAGTGCGTACAGGTATGGGGCTGGGGTACGGGCCTGGGGTGCGGCGCGTACAGGTGCGGGGCTGTGCTACAGTGTTGGGGTACGGTGCGTACAGGTGCGGGGCTGGGGTACGGGCCTGGGGTACGGCGTGTACAGGTGCGGGGCTGTGCAACGGTGTTGGGGTACGATGCGTACAGGTACGGGGCTGGGTACGGGCCTGGGGTGCGGCGCGTACATGTGGGGGGCTGGAGTATGGTGTTGGGGTACGGTGCGTACAGGTACGGGGCTGGGGTACGGTGTTGGGGTGCGGCACCTACAGGTGCGGGGCTGGTGTACGGTCCTGGGGTACGGTGCGGAGGGGGGGGTAGGGTGCTGACATACGGGGGTACGGTGCTGACATATGCGGTGGGAGGGGGGGCTGTACGACTCGTATCCGAGCACAAGTTTACCCGTGTACATGTGTGCTACAGCGTTCGCTCCGTACGGGGCCTTTTACATGCGGTTGTGTATTCGAACGGGCGGTATGGATCGTACTTGCGCGCTCGGACTTCTGTTTTACGATTTGCACGTAAAAATGTCCGGCTCCCTATCGGACACTTTTCCCGACGCTATGCGGACGTAAAAAATTACGGCTCCCTCTCGGACCATTTTCCCGACGCAATTCGTATGTATTTTTCACGTACGAATCGTACTTCGCAGTTTGTACGGTACTTGTACGATTCGTACGTGAAAATATACGGATACGAGTCGTACGCAAAAATTTTTACCCGGATCGGAATCGGCACCCTAATGTCAAAATAAACTTGCTCAGAATTGTATTCTGCATTCAATAACATTATTTCCAATTTTTTGTTTGTTAACCATATATCCATGGAAAGAGCTAAAATTCTCTACAGTTTTGTCTACTCTTGGAATCAAAATATGTGGAACAATGAGTAAATAAGCACATCATTTGCATATAGCACAATGTTGAAAATATAATCGCTTTATTAAAAGAGTTTAACTTTTGTATCCTGTCTTAAGAACTGAGCCAGGGGTTCTCTAAACAAGCTGATAAGCAGGGGAGATAAAGGACGCCGCTACCTTGTTCCCCTCTCTGTTGCAAAAGTAGATGTTACATCGGGGGGCGTTAGGTGGTGCCGGACCAAGATGGCCGTGCTTACGTGAGGCTCTGGCTGCCCGACCCGCCGATTCTTCAATTATTTCCTGGAGAACCCCTCGCCCGCAATTGTAACACCGGTAAAATGAGCCTAGTGTGAGGCGGAAGACTCGCTGCAAGCTTGGCGCTGCGACGAGCTACTGCCCCGAAGTTATCCGGCTTTGCAGCTACCCGGGGAGGAGACGCCTGCTCCTGCTGGAGGTGATCGGCGGCCACGGGCGTCACGCTAGCTCCGGTGCGGCCATGTGGTGCTGGGCCTGAGACCGCAGTGAGTGCGGCGCGGCTCCCCGGAGTGAGCCGCTCGTGAGTGGAGGGCAGCGCGGGCTGGCCGGGACCTGCGCTGAGAGGCTGGCGGTCCCCCTGGGCACAAGAGCCGCTGCTACCCTCCTGCGAAGAGTGGAGACCCGGAGCGCAATCCTGGATCCTGCGGCCCTGTGGATGCGGGGCCTGGGTGGCTACCGCTGCGTAGCTTAGGCCGGCGCCTGGACACCGGGAGATCGCGGAGCGGCGTGGAATGCGCCGCCCCGGCTGCCGGGAAGGAGCTGCTAACGCTGGCGGACATGGGGCTGTGCCGGGACTGGCCGGCTGCGCGGCGGGGGCCTGCCTTGCCGCCCTGAAGCGGGGATGGTGAAAAGCTGCACATCGTCTGGGCCACACTTCGTCGGCTGAGAAGGGGCACACAGGTTAGATGCGAGGCGTTGACTAGCCTGCATATAGGGAGGCCGCTACCTGAGAGGTACCATAGGCTATCGTGCAGAAGGCTGAGACACCGCCTGATGCGAAGAGCCCCTCGCAAATCAATGAGCAGAGACCGCGACAGGTACGGGGGAAAAACAAAAAAAACATACGAACTGTGCGGAGGAGAGTGCAGACTGTGCTGTGTTTGGAACATTGCTGAGCCTGGTGGGGCGCGTCACTGCTGAGCAGGCTGCGGGGGCGCCCTACCACGCAGGCATCCGTGAGAGGCGCATCATGGGGAAGGCGGAGGCACGCCAATCCAGACTGCCTTTCGAGCAGAAAAAAGCAACTACGCGCTCCACCACTGAAGATCCGAGAGAACCTGCCCCGACGCCGCAGAATCCTCCGGAAGCCTCCCCTAACGAGGAACTGAAGATCATGCTCACAACAATGCAGCAAAGCTTGAATGCCCTCTCGGAAAATGGACACCATGAATACCCGTCTCGATTTCTTGGTGCTGAAAGTGGAAAACATGAAGAGCGGCTTAAGGAAGCCGAGAGGAGGATCTCCGACACAGAAGACAAC
This sequence comes from Triturus cristatus, assembly GCF_964204655.1. Lineage (NCBI taxonomy): Eukaryota > Metazoa > Chordata > Amphibia > Caudata > Salamandridae > Triturus > Triturus cristatus. The sequence continues at coordinate 1,216,738,346 of NC_140591.1, forward strand.
ACCACCAACATGGCCAAGCAAATGTCACAAATGGACAAGCTGCTTAAGGTGATAGCGGCCAAAAATGAGGATCTTGAAGTGCGTAGCCGAAGAAATAACATCCGCCTGATAGGGATTCCGGAGACCACAGCCACGGGGCGAATGGAGGACTATGTGGAACGGCTACTTACCTCCACACTAGGAGCGGAATCTTTCTCAGCACATTTGACAATTGAGCGAGCACACAGATCGTTGGGCCCACGGCCTCCGGCTGGAGCACCACCGAGACCCATAGTGGCGAGACTGCTTAACTGTCGCCTTGCGGAGAGCGCGGGACATACCAGAGCTGCAGTATGAAGGGAACCCGTTCTCCATTTACCCGGATTTTACACTGGCCGTCCAGGAGGCGAGGAAGAAGTATGTCCAGGTGAAGCAGAAATTACGCAAGGCAAACGTCGAGTACGCCCTATTATACCCTGCCAAACTGAGGAAACGCCATCGAGACCGCACGATCATTTGCACCAACCCGCAACAATTGGAGGAGTTCCTCAAGTCATTAAGACGATCCTCCCCAGCACACGACAGCACTGTCAGGCGCTCAGGATCCCATTCGCCTGTGGATGATGAATGAGTGAGGAGCATCAAGAGCGCGGCTGCCTAAGTCAAGACTTACTGTGTACAGGCTGCGCACTATTGATGCATTGAAGGAGGGGATAGCCTGGAAATATCCCGAGACATGGACGACACATAGCGATCTTGGTTGCGATGGCTGTATGCACGGGGCCACGCAGAAGTCACCGGGAGAGATGGTGTTGTGATGTTGCACAATTACTGGCAGATGAGTACCTGGGTCTGGGGCTGTACTGTTTTGATAAATCACTGACTTGGGGGGTATTTTATACTGAGAGGATCATTAGGATCCGCTTCACATGGGTTCTACTGCAATGTTCAAACAGAGTGGGCTTGAAGGGGTTCCTCGAATATGGGTCGGTGCCCTCTACCCTGACCCTCCTCCACCCCAGCTCCACTGGAGAGTGTACGGGGAGTTCCACTGACCGGTGGGACCCGAGGGTTTAAGAGGCACACCAGTGCCCCACTATGGGTGGTCCCCAATACTTACGGATAGGTACTTTTGAAAGACTCTTTTCTTCTCTTGCTTGATGCTATTGTTTAGCTATTGGTTTGTGTTATTGTTGAGGGGAATGGGGGAAGGGTTCTGGGATGCCGGCGTATTTGGGGTGCTGATGTGGGAGGGAAGGGCGGGAGGGACAGTTGGGGGAGAGCCTCATGAGAACTTAGGAGTAGGTCACTATATGAATAGATTCCGATGCGCTTTTGGAGCTTTGCAGATCAGCTCGCCCCTGTCCTGCAGGAGGTGTATGCAGAAGCACTGGAGACGCAGACACTGCGGCCCACAATGAGAGAGGCCCTTATTATGTCCATTCTGAAGCCAGGAAAACCGGCCAACAAATGTGACTCGTACCGGCCCTTGTCCCTTATCAACGTGGATAGTAAAATCCTCACTAAACTGTTAGCTAATCGACTGAACCTCCTGATGGATACGTTAATTTTGCCAGATCAGGCGGGCTTTATTCCCGGGCGATCCACTTCGCATAACCTCGGCACCCTCTTTTTGATTGTCCAACAGGTAGCCCCGCAATTGCCACTGGCGGCTATATTTTTAGATGCCACCAAGGCGTTTGACTCGGTAGAGTGGGAATAATTATACACAGTGCCCCGTTGCATGGGTTTCCCGGTGGCTTTTTCTGCTTGGATCAAATTGATCTATATTGCTCCGGTGGCCCGTGTCCAAATTAATGGCCACACGTCTAAGGCTAAACCACTGTCTCGGGGCACTAGGCAGGGGTGCCCGCTGTCGCCGCTGTTATTTGCCTTGGCGATGGAGCCACTAGCGGCTAAGGTGCGCCAATACCATCAGGAGAAGGCCCTAAGATGCCTGCTGCACCCCATCCTGATTTCGCTGTACGCGGACGATGTCACCCTATATGTTAAGGACCCGATGCACAACCTCAATCCGCTCCTGCGGGAGTTTGTGCGGTTCGGAGGACTCTCTGGAATACAGATTAACTGGTCGAAATCTCAAATACTTCCTCTTACTCCGGCTGTTACCCCCTTTGTGGTCGACTTCCCGCTGGAGTTGTGTGACACTACCGTCCGGTACTTGGGTGTGAACGTCACCATAGACAGGGAGGAACTGATCCATGACAACTATGGGCGTGCTATCGACACGCTGCGCGACACGATAACGAGGTGGATAGCCATGCCACTATCCATAGCTGACATGATCACCCTGGTCAAGATGATAGTGCTACCTAAATTCCTTTACTTTTTGTTTAACATCCCCTACCACCCGGGGCGCCCCTTTTTCGCTACCTTGAGGACAGAGCTTCTGCGACTTGTGTGGGGCGGTAAGCAACCACGTATAAAGTGGGAGACGCTGGCTAGTCCATACGCGATGGGAGGGCTCAAGCTACCCAACTTCGAATTATACTACATGTGCGCACAGGCGCACTATGCGCACTACTGGTTTAACGGCCCGAAATACACCGCTCATCTGGCCACGGAGCATTGACTGGCTGACCCTGTCCCGATAGAGGGAGCAGTTCTGCAACAGACGTCGCAGCGCGAAAGGGTCCCCACAACTGTTGACTGCATGGTACGTGCATGGCGGTGGATTGCACACAAAATGCAGGACCCTATGATCTACTCCCCCCGTTTGCCGCTTGCGTTTCATCCCCAACTGACCCTCTTGCAGGAGGGTATCTTTAAAAAATTCAAACGACAACGGGGAATACAAACTTGGGGAGATATATATCAAAACGGGAAATTTGCTACGCTACAGCAGTTATGCGACGATCCTCCGCCAACTTGTATGGAAACATTCCTCTATGCCCGTCTGCACGAGGGAATACGAGCTTGTACCCCGGAGTATCCGCAGGAACCGACGGTGCTTCCCCAGGTGCACACACTACTGGGGGCGAAAACTGCGTCTCACTTGGTGTCCATCCTCTATAGGTCCCTCTACGTAGAAATGAGCACATCGCAGGGTGCCGACCGAGTTAAATGGTCGCATGAACTGGGACAGGAAATCTCAGATCGGGAGTGGCTCTATTGCTGCATGCAGACAGAGAAGGTGTCTGCTAGTAACAGGTTGCGCATTACGCACTTTAAATATTTACAGGGATACTATTATACACCCGCCCGCCTGTACCGGTACGGACTGAGAGGGGACGCCAGATGCGACAGATGTCGAGCTGACGACGCTGATGTGCTGCATTTGGCCTGGAGCTGTCTGGCCCTTCAAGAATATTGAGGACAGATATTTGGAGCAGTCGGGAAAATGTTGGATACTCCGCTACTACCGTCTCCGCTGATGGGCATACTGGGCTATACGGAACGGCTCCCGGTGACACATAGGAGATTCGCCTCCATCTGCTTCCTCCTTGCTAAGTGGAGGGTGGCCTGTAGATGGGGCAGAGGGAGGGCACCTAAGTTTAAGGACTGGCTAGAAATAATGATATTTTGGCAGGATCAGCTTGCCCTGTACTCTGACCTCCTTCCGACAGCTTCCCGACCCCGAGACATATGGGGTCCTCTGAAGAATTACTTATTGCTAACCCCACTGTTGCCTGACGCGGCTCCCCTTCCTCCCCATCCAGCTAGACGACTAGGCTACGCATGGCGAAGGAGGGAATGATCTGGGGATTTCCTGGGGTGCGGACTGTTGATGGGTTTGCAAGCGGCGACTTCTGATGCCTTGCGGTGTTCTGACACCTGTGGGGGCCGGCTGAGAGCTGTGGGATCCAGGGGTGGCTGCACGGCTTACTGGGTGTAATGATGTGCTTGACGTCGGGGCATGGGAGAGTAGCCATGAGGAGGAGGCGTCCACTACAGTGCTCACGCACTTAAGACTGTGTCCTGCTGTTCCTGGTGCTCTCTGAGCCAATGCGCTATTTTCACATTTCTAAGCCACTCTCACCGTGAGGCTAGTTGACTGTGTTCTTCATCTGCTGTTATTTAAAACTATTAGGGTTCGTGATCCCTTGTTCCACCAAACAGCGAAACCTGCATCTGTTTCTTGACGCGGCCGGCCCTCTGGGGTTGTTGGCGCTACGCTGTGTACACTCTTGATTTTTTTCCTTATTCTAACACGCTGCCGGCCATGGATGGTTGTAGGCATTATGCTGTGTATGGACATTATATGCTAAATAAAGGTTTTTGAAATGTGGGAAAAAAAGTAGATGTTACATCATCATTAACCAAAAGTCTTCTATGTGATGTCCAAGTTGAAAAAATAATGAGAATCCACCATAAATATGCCATAAAAATTCCCAGTTGAATCTATCAAGAGTCTCAGCCCTAAATCTATAAAAATCTCAAAAACTCCCTGACAGTGTTCCACACTCCTTTGGAGTGTCATTGGTAGGGCCTGATTTTGATTTATATAGCACTTTGTCTTTTAACGTATTAAAAATCACACCAATTACAAAGGGTGCGGGATAATCTTATATCTAATATAATCTCTAAGAAGGTTAGGCACTCAGGCTTGGTGAAATGGGTTTCTTGCAATAGTATTAGTTGAAAGTCAGTAGAGTGAAGATACTGGAAAAACCTGTCTTTCTTAGATTCCCCTGCCCCGAAACCATTTATGTCCAAAAAAAAGAAATCCTACATGGGCCCTGCTATGATGTATCACCCATTTCCAAAGTAGTGTTTGTTAAGTGCTCACCATTGGGTCTCATACAAATGTGCTAAACATTTTGTTTACTTCTGATGCAACCTCACCCTGTGCTCCAGCTAATGCTGCCCCCCACCAGAAATCCTTCCTGAATCTCCATGATCACACAACATGCCAGTGAACGCTCAACTACTCCATCCTCCCACTCTGTTCTAAATCTATGTTAATATTCCACTTGAATCTCAAAATTAACTCTTCTCCCTCCTCCACCAGTCTCAGAATATGCATCCTATTTCTGCTCATTAAGCAGTGCATCACTGGGAGTTAAAGTTGGACCTTAGCCCCAAGAGAATTCAATTATTCCATCCTTTGGCCAGTTCCTATTATCAGTCTTCTTTAAGCTTACAAAACAAACTCTGATTGAATATGGAATGCAAAGGCATGCGTCTGAATGGACTTTACTTTAAGGGATCTTATTATGGTCTGTTCTTTAACTATAAAGGACAGCAAATTAACTAAAAGTGTATGCATTGTTTGTGTTTAGATTTCGATGAAAAGGGTCTCTATGGATCCATGAAATATTTTTTTATAGGTCCAGACATCCGTCATTTTGAAAGCCAGACTGTTGTAATAACTTAATGACACAGCCTTTGTGTCTGAGCTTTATTATTACTCTCAGATATTTACATTTCTTAACTTATGCCTTCTGGAATGGTTCTCAAGTGTTTCCATAAAGTTCATCATGAACCTATCTTTGCTTTTCAATCCTCTAATCTCCTGGGTGGTGGTTTCAGGAATCTTAGCCATTCGTTTGTTCCTCTAAACATTAGTCCTTTAAGACAGATTGTCCAGTTACTTTTCCAGTGTACTATGGGCAGAGCACATTCCCTTTTGATTAAACTTGGATATCTCAATTCACTTTTTGCATGACCCTATCTAGGACTAATAGCCTAGATAGGGTCATAGCATGTTCTCAGGTTTAGGAGTATGACTTTCACCTCCAGTTAAGTTACTAAAGTTACTCTTGAATGCGGCAGCTGTCTGAACTAATTAATTTAAAGTTTTAGAAGTATCCACTTCTTTCTCACCTGTTCCCAAGACTGCATGTTCTTCCGGCTCTTACAAAGAGAGAACTGTGAATGTTGGAAGTTGGACCCCTCCAACCATTACCTGCACCCTAACCTTTGATGGCCGTGCATTCCCACACTCCTAATGAGGAACATAATTATTGCTCCAACAATCTTAGGTTTAAAACCCTTATTAGCAAATAGATAACATTAATTAGATGGGTTATTCCTGCTGGGCTTTTTAAAATCACTGTGCTCTCCCCAGACCCTCTCAATGTGTACTCCTTAACTGGAGGCTGTGAAGTCTGCAGGTCATTCTTTGTGGGCACTGAAAAATGTACTGCACATGATACTTGAGTAGATTGCCCTTGAGAGGCACTAACTAGCTCTAAACTTCTGTTATCATCCTGTGCTGACACCTCCATACTAAGGGCTATTCTAAATTTGTTTCTAGCAGAAGAAGAGTCTCTAATAGGGAGTTATGATGCAAAGCTTGGATAAAGTCTGACCCTGAGAGTGTCTACAGATTTTTTTTTAACACACTGCCATCTTTAGTTGCTACCTTACCAAAACAAATAGGCTTTTTACACAAGCTGCAGTCTAGAATGTTCTGTACTACACTGGCAACAACACATTCCTGAGTCTGCTTCAATAATGGCTTTCCTCCTAGTTAGGTAGTATGCCCCTTGCAACTGAGCACCACTATGAGCACCTCACAAAGTTTATGCTTCCGCATTAGATATTTGTGTTTGCTCCCAAACCCTGCCTTATCTTACCCAAGCTGACGTATTTGATCAGTTTGCCTATATTGAGTCACTCCTTCCCCGGAATGACTCAAAATGATCTGAGGTGAATATAAGGTAGGCTCGTCTTTTAACCATTGATCCACCCTCAAGTACATTATATTGTACTAGGGTGCATTTAGATACATGAGGATCTGATCCAGTATATATGTTGATAATGCTGACCACCACACACAGTTCTCTTCTTCTTCCCAGAGGTAAAAAAAAAACCTCAAAACTAACACCAGCTGCCTCTCCTAACCAACAAGTTCATCAGTTGTTTCTTCACACAGCAACAGATTGCTTGCCTTGGAATCTATCCTTATTTTGTCAGATGCACTCTTATTCCAGAGCTACACAAGTAACCTGCCGATAAAGTGGCATCTATGTAGTGAGGTGACAGCTCCTTCTCAGCAAATCAGGTGCAACTGGGAGGACTCAGACTGGGCCATCTAACACTCTCTTGTAAATTAGGTAATGTATAAGAGTAGTAAACACAATGGTGTACGTGCTAGCAGCCTGGCGGCTCCATGGTTTATGAACTGCAACGATGTAGCCCCATTGGTGCACAGGGACAGGACAACTAAAGCTCCCAATTTGCACTTTCCACCAGCTGCCATGATGCTCCCTCAATAAAATTTCTTTCCAATTGTCCTAATGTATGGCATTCCCTTCTATCACAATACTGACATAGAAATATTGCTTATTCACCTTTATCCCCTTACTGACACATCTGAAGAACTATCGCAGTTCACCTCTATCCTGGCCCATCATGAAGCAATCTACAGATCTGAAAGAATTCTCCTGCTAGTGACGGCACACTTCCTATGATCACCCATTTTTATGAGTCTTCCCGTGATGTCACATTTGGCGGTTTTGTATGCATCATTTGCAATGCCTTGTGGTTGGGCCCTCTTCACTCTGCCCCCACAGGAAATTTAGAAATGTGCTCTTCTGAGTGCACACACAACACACAGAGACTGACTCTCACACGTGCACACACACAAGCACTTAAGATCTACACATATCCTGCTTTCCTAAACCTACAGTCACACTGTCTAGTCAGATATGCAGTAATCTGGAATACAGACACCATATACTATTGATCACAGATCTAGATATACAGACCAGGGCAACACGCACTGGACTATCAATCTACACATGCAACTGATCTGTCAAGCAGCACTTTGCAGGTACTGTGACATCTTAAACGCTGTTGGAATTATGACGATACTAACTTCAAAGTGATCCAAATCCCCCATTTGTATGGGCCATCCAGGATGTCAGTTTCAAAGATGTCACGTTTGGGGATTTTGTATGGGGCAAATGGCATGACATATGGTTCAAATCCCATACCTTTCTACCCCATGGCAATTACAGTAAAGTTAGCTCCTCTGAATGCACATACACACACATGCACGCATACATACACTCACAAACACACTTGCACACACATCAGCACTATAGATCACCATATACAACCACAAATCACTGGAGAGACATATGATGGTTAGTCAAGCAAGTCCAACAAGAATTGGCAAAGCCAATAGATCTGGCCTTCACTAGCATGCAACAGTTTTTAAATGTATTATTTTTAGTAAGTATATGCAATGTGCAAATAAATGGCAAAATATAAAATTGGATAAAATAAATGAGTGGTCAAGCAGCCCAAGCGATGTTCTCCTTATAAGGCTGCTCAAGACATGTGATCTGGCAAAATAAAGCCACTCACAGGTCAGCAAACTAAAAGATGAAGTAGGGTGACCCAATGCAAATGATGTATGCTCTGTGTGCAGAAACAAAATGCGAATGATACTTGAACAGACCAGCTGATGAAGAGGGCTGACTGAAAGCCCATGCATATGTTTGTGCTCCTATTATTATTTGTTTGGGCAAACATGAGGCTAGTAGAACAGCTACAGTTGCCTCTAGGCCAGACCTAAAAATGAAGAGAAAAAGGGCAGCAAGATTGAAGCTTAATTGATCATGCATTTGAAGTGTAGCAACCATGGAGGACTGAATGAGATCTACAAACTCTAGGTCTAATTTAGGCACTCGTAGATATGCCACTAGCCTTCTAGGTTATCAAATGCTATGGCCTCCGCTTCACTGGCAGAGGACTGCTCACCAAATTTAGAGATTATCATCAGGCAGGTATTGATCGCTCTAAGTTTGGTTGAGTTGCCATCGCGAAGGTCCACTGCAGGCCCACAGCTTTGCCAAGTAGGCCCCATGTTTGATATATCCACTCTGCAAATTCTTTTGTTCTGTTAGGACAACGCCCCAAAGCATGAGATTGTTGCTGTAGAACAAAATCACAAGGGTCACATCCTTTCACCGCCATGTCTTGCAATGTAGTGAGAGTCACCCCACATTAAATAGAGCGGGGTGACCATCACTCTGAACTGTGACCAGGTCTGGGCTGTGGGGTCAGTGGCTTCCATTAGCAGAACGACTTGAGAGTTCACAGCCAGACAACTAGTGCTGCCTCCTGACTCTAAATAGAGTGGGGGAATAGCCGTTTGGCGGGGGAGCACCCCTGGCTTACAGCAGTGCTCCCAATCTGACAAACTCTAATTGACCCTTTATGTCTATTTATGTTCATTATGTTTTTTTGCTCCAGATATGTGCCTGCATTCTGAGGTTTCTTCTAGGTGTGTATACTTGGAATACTGCATTTGCTAATCAAATTAAATGTAGCCACCTAAGAGAACTTTAAATGACTGATCAAGTTTTAGAATATAGAACATTTACGAAGCATCCACTCATGCACGTCAATTCACCAAAATGCCTGGGGTAGTAGAAGTGACATCACTCGCCCTTTGACCTTCACTTTCACTCACACTCACATGCTTACATACACACACATTCACTTTTACACACACACTCTCACATAAACACACTGTCACCCACAGGCATGCACACAACATACATTTAAAAGCATTTTTTACATACCTCAGATTCCAGAGAGGGTCTTATTTAAGGCTAACTTGAACTCCATTTTTACAACATTAATAGTGAAACATATTTTATATTATATATAAAATAATTTACTATTAGTGTAACAGTGTGATTGACAGAATAGAGAGTGCGGCCCCCACTGGCGTTCACGAGGACCAGCTGCGACTGTGTTCCTGGCCCTGATCTTGCCGTCTCTGAGGCGAGGGGGTCTCAAAGGCAGTGCCAACCGTAGCAAGGGGCAGCCAGGGGTCCCAGCTGAGATCCCAGGCGACCCCTAAACGACGTCCATGCATCCACTATGTCAAGACCTGATTGTGTGCAACCTGTCTCCGTGAGAAAGTCTGATTGTTTAATAAATCTCATTCTCTGCTTTTTTTCTTGCCCGGTCTCAGAATGTTTGTCTATGGCGCTCGGATTATGCATTATAGATATGGTTTAATCGGCCATGGGAGCGGAAGGACGATTTTCTGAAGAAGCTGTGCTGAAGGGAATCCGGCCGTGTATGAAAGCCTGCCCTCTGGGGCCTATTTGAGTTCCACTCACTGCCAAGCCGTCAGTCTGGTGCCTTCAGGCAGAGGAATAGCAACGGTGCTTTTTAAGGCAGCCAAAACTTCTGCTTAATGCACGAAACTCAACTGAGAATGATTTTTGCTCTAATCAATTTCTACCTTTGCTTTCGTTGGAGGGGAATTAAAAACACATTTACTAAACTCTCACGGAACCCAGGGCAGGAGGCAAAGTTGCTGCGCTGCGTTGCGTGAAAGGAAGAGAGCAGAAATGCTCCAAATTTATAAAGCTATTGAGCATTTCTGCTCTCTCCTTCACTGGCGCACTGTGCACTGCTTAGTGCCAATACAGCCGCCCTGCACCATAGTGCAAAGGCACCTGCATTACAGGCAGGACTGCTTTTATACAGGAAGAGACGCCTTCCTACACATCAACAATCCTTAGAGGCATTTTCCTCTTTCCATGTGTGCTGCACACATGGAAATCAGAAATAACAAGGAGAAATAAAGTTATTTCTCCTCGTTGCACCTCACTTTGGAAGGCATCGCATTTTGACGCATTCCCAGGTTTACGTGTCTTTGTAAATCTGGTAATGTACCAAAATCCATGGGTGAATGCAAGGGAACGCCATTGCTCCACCCACAGAACGCCTCCAAAGTTTAAATGTAATGTAACGCAGCACAAGCAGCTGCCTTGTGTTACATTTCTTTACAAAGTAACACAAGGCCACGCAAATCAGGCCTTGCAGGGCTCTGCAAATATTACTGCGTTGTCCTTGCATCACCTTGCGTGACACAAGGACAACGCGAAGGCATCATAAATATGGGCCCTTGTCTACACCACCTAAGAATTCTTCAGCATACAAGGAGGTGGGTTCAAAATATTGACACCATTTCTTGCTGCCCTCTCTGCCTGAGTTCAGAAGCAAGCACATGGCAGACATAGACAATATTAAAAAGTATTCTGTTTCCTTTTCATTGTAATACATTTCAAATTGAAAGCATACTTTTTATTGGGTTGTCTCAATTAGTTTAAAGTTTTAGTGAAATAAAGACAGTCATACCAATTTCCTCATCCAATTGTTCTGCTTCCTCAAATTAACACACATCATAGTTCTGAATGGAAATTGGTTGGCAATTTCGATCTGGTTATTACTGGGTGTGACAAAACCCAAAATTATAGGTACTGGCTGTAGGGGCAACTCAGAAATAACCATGCTGGAGTTCAGAAGGGGAATGGGAAATAAAGATGCTTTTACATTTTGGCTTTATAATATCAGTTTGCTGTGTGTCCTGAGACAGAGGTCGAATGCCAGGCTATGTCTTCTGCCAGATTGCTGAATATTCTTTTGATATGGAGATTGGTGTTTACTTTTCATTCTCTGACCTCAAGTGAGATGAATATTAAAAAGTGAATTATGTGACGATCTTGCTGGAGTAGAGGGAATACATTTAAATACCTGTAAATGGACTGTACAAATATTTCAAACTATGTCAGCAGATAAGAAAGCACAAATTAAGCCTTTTTTGTAATTCTGGAGTGAGATGAAAACATTCATTTTAACCCCTTCAATGCTCATGACGGAGCAGTTCCATAATGAGCATCGGTTGGGCTGTGCTTATGACGGAACCGCTCTGTCATGAGCACAGCCCCTGGGGAAAGAGCTGGCGCTCCCCACCGGGGCATCGATCTTGCCCCCACAGAGGGGGATGGCAGCGGAAGAGTTTCCGCTGCCACCCCCGACCCCCTCCACGCTTCTCCATGACGTCAGCGCGCACAGCGCGCTAACGTCATCAGGAAGCGCTGGACGCCCTGGAAATCAATTCTTTGCAGCGCGTCCAGAGGAGGAGGTAGGTTTTTTGTCTCCGGTGCCTTGAGGCATCGGGGGAGAGGAAAGAGTATTTCTTCTCCCCTTATGTCTCAATGCAGGGCATTCCTGCTTCACGATCGCGCACAGCGTCGCGATCGTGGAGCAGGAATGCCCCACTAGACACCAGGGATGTTCTTTTTTGCAAAAGGAAGCGACCCCTTGGGCAAGGGTCGCTTCCTATGTGGGCCTTATACAATTAAGACTTTTCTGCCCCCCCCCCCCCCCCGGGGACAGATCAGACGTTTTTTCATCCGTTACTGGACCCAGGGGGGGCAGAAAAGCCCACTAGACCCAGGGATTACCTTGTTAATTTAGATGGAAGCGACCCCTTGGGCAAGGGTCGCTTCCAGGGGGGCAATTTTCTTAGTTTGGATATTCTGCCCCCCCGGGGTCAGATCGCCCCATTTTTTTGGCCTTTCTGCCCCCAGGGGGAAGCAGAAACCCCCACTAGACACCAGGGCATTTATTTAAATTGTGATGGAAGTGACCCCCTTGGGCAAGGGTCACTTCCAGGGGGCCATTATTTATTGTAATGGGAATTCTGCCCCCCCCGGGGGCAGATCGGCCCATTTTTTAACCCCCACTAGACACCAGGCAATTATTTTAAATAAAAATGGAAACAACCCCTTGGGCAAGGGTCACTTCCAGGGGGCGGCACATTTTGTTTTTAATGTGTATTCTGCACCCCCCGGGGGCAGATCGGCATTTTTATCGGGCCTTTCTGCCTCCAGGGGGGGCAGAAAACCCCACTAGACACCACGGACTCATTTTAAAAATGAAATGGGAGTGACCCCTTGGGCAAGGGTCGCTGCTAGGGGGCATATTATTTCTGTATGCGCAGATTAGCCTAGTGTTTTTGCCTTTCTGCCCCATGGGGGGGGCAGAAAACCCAATAGACACCAGGGACTTCTTTTAAGTTAAAATGGAAGCAACCCCTTGGCCAAGGGTCGCTTCCAGGGGGAAGATTTTTTTATATGTGTATTGTGCCCCCCTGGCGGCAGATCAGCCTATTTGTTTGCCCTTTGTGCCCCCCCCGGGGGCAGAAACCCCACTAGGCACCAGGGATTTTGTTTTGTGAGTAATGGAAGAGACATGGTTGCTTCCTGGGGACAGATCTGCCCCTTTTTTGGCCTTTCTGCACTAGGCAGGAGGGGGGAGGCAGAAAACCCTACTAGGCACTAGGGATTTATTACTTTTGCAAGGGGGGCACATTTCTGTCTCCTGTTTTCTGCCCCACCTGGGGGGCAGATTGGCCTGGCAGACAACCTCACCCGATCCCTTGGGCAAGATCACCCCCTATTTTTCTCAGCCCTATATGAAGACCCATCTGGCCGATTGACCATTTGGGTAGTAACATAGCGTGTTATAATGTTGATTGTTTTATTTTTTGTGAATTGCAATTGTAATGCTTTATTTCTCCTTTTTTCTTCTAGTTGAAGGCTTTTGCTCTTTAGACTGTTCCAGGTTGAGGTTTCATTACTGGTCGTTCTGCTGTTTGTGCAGTTGCATGTGTTTGGTAAGAGACTTTTTTTTGTACAATGTAAATTAGTTTAATTTCTCTGCATGAATTTGTTTTTTGCAAATGGTGTAATAACAGCAGTATGTTTGGCTTCTGTTTTTTGAGTGTCAAAAACTTTTTGCATTTGTGCTCGATGTGTATTTTGTTGTCTTGTGAGTAATTGGTTTTGTTTTTTTCTTTCTAGTGGGATATCGCTGGTTTTTGCTGTGTCTCTGCAGAGTAGGTGCTGGTGAGTGTAGCTGTCTCTTGTAAGTGAATTGTATAGTTTTTGAGTATATAGATCTTTGTGATAAAGGCACACATTTTTTTACTTACTCATTTTGCACAGTGTTGGTTGTTGTTGACTTGTTTGTGCAGTCTCATTTCTTAGTAAGGATAATGGCTAGCCGCAGGATTACTGCTCAGCAGGTTGTTGGTATACTTTTTGAGCCTTCCTCAGACCATGCTTCAGAGACTGACTCTACGTGAGTTTTCTCTCCACATGGAACCATCGGATGATGAAGATACTCTTAGTGCGAATGAAGTACCTGGGTTAGAGGAGGAGATTGATGTGCCGATAGTGCAGCAAGAGGCATCTGGGCTGCAGCCTGGGGCTGCAAGGCTTCCCATTGGTGTAGTGCGGCAAGAGGCATCTGGGCTGCAGCCTGCGGCTGCAAGGCTTCCCGTTGATGTAGTGTGGCAAGAGGCATCTGGGGCTGCAAGGCTTCTCGGTGGTATAGTGCGGCAAGAGGCATCTGGGCCGCAGTCTGGGGCTGCAAGGCTTCCCGTTGAAAGTGCTGACCTCTGGGTTGCCCCAGGAATGGTGCAGCCGGCATTGCCAGACTTTACTGGTGTTCCAGGGTGTAGAGTTGTGGTAAATATTTAATTACCGGTACTATTTTTTATGCGGTAAAGTCTTAGTGAGAATAACTCAGTAAAAATAAGAGGCAGAATCCGTGGTATTAGAGGTTTTAAAAGGCTTTATTCCTATACAAAGGAATACAATTCGAATTGTAGGCATTCTATTCCATCACCACGAAAGTTCAGGAAGGAAGGGCATATATTATTGACAGATAAGCAGTTTTATAGAAAATGCATTACAGTGAAACAGATGCAAGAGGCGTAACAGCTGATAAAACAGATAAACTGTGCATACGTAACTAATAGAGGCGTATACATGGGTGTAACTAAAATATGTCATTAAAACATGATGTCACAAGTGGGTGGATCCACAGAAGAATCCTGCAATGTCAGCAGAAATATTTGGCAGAGATGCGCGCGCAGTCGCATGACGTGTGATTGACGTACAACTAGAGGGTGAAGGGGACTTGACATTTAGCTCTACATGTGGAGACAGAAGTCTGGGGTTATGTCAACCTAATCCCAAATCATATCTAATATCCTATGTTTAAAGAACTGTGTTATCCAAAAGGAGAGGTCTCTAGGATAGAATCTATTCTATACTGACTGTTAGTGCGTGTACAAGCGTCTAAGTGTCTACATGAGATGCGAGGGGGTAGGAATATTCCATGGTAACGGGGCTATGAATTACTTGCATGAGGACAGCGAGGCCTGGCCCTTTGCACGGTAGCTGGAGGAATGTTTACCTAAACTACTAGACAGGAATGCATCGGATGAGGAGCGGAGTAGATAATCTTGAAGGTGAAATACATTTTTTGGCAGGCAATATGCTGGATCAGGCACCGTTAGCCGCGCAGGGAGTAGGACAAAGTTCATGGATACAGATGCAGGCTCAGACTGGAGCTTTCAGAGGCAGAAGACAGGAAAAGGCTTGATGACAGAATTCAGGGCCTACTCGCCTGAATCTGTAAAATATGGAAAGTGGACCACATAAAGTCGGTGGCCTTTCATACTTAGGAATGGAATATCTGACCCATTCATGGCGGATCTGAAAGAGGACATGTTGACGGTGGACGCACATATATTTGCGTCTTCAAAACTGGAGCAGGAGGGAACATACATGTACTTATAGCATGTACATGGAGCCGTTGGGGTCTACGATAGGGAACATAACTGATCACAAAATTCATATTTCCTCATTCCCTCCTTGTCCCCTACGGACCCTCAGGAGATATCGATCTTCATCAATCCATCGATCTGTTCATATAGCATCATTTGTTCTTCTTCCTTCTTCCGGGATCTTGAATGAAAACGTGGATGTGGGATACACGATGTGGCACACAGACCACAAATCGCTGGCCCGCATTGTAGACATAAGCAGCAACTGAATAGTATGAGAAAGCCAATACCTAGGAAGGATAGGATTCTCCATCCCCAGGCTGACAACACGCCCCAGAACCAACCGGACCAAGTCCAGGTGCCTGGACTCTGGTGTATCTGGCTTATAATCTTATGAAGGCGGGTTATGGCTTTATATACTGACGGCGAATTTTCTGGTATGAAAATGCAGCAACTTGATCCGATGACCCTACAAGCTCCGCCCCTATCGGCCAGGATGACGTCAAGGACAAGACGATTTTGAAGCACAACAATCCGCATAGCAGACTGCTCTTCTGTTAAATTGCCTAAGGCGGAAATAGTCTCGTTCACTACTGCTTCAAGGGTTCTGGTTAATCTA
This sequence comes from Triturus cristatus, assembly GCF_964204655.1. Taxonomy (NCBI): domain Eukaryota; kingdom Metazoa; phylum Chordata; class Amphibia; order Caudata; family Salamandridae; genus Triturus; species Triturus cristatus. The sequence goes on from NC_140591.1 coordinate 1,216,754,308, forward strand.
CGTATCAGCTTACTATTAGTGACTGTACCTATATAGGGAAAGAATCCTTTATTGAAATCTGTGTATTTTTCCCATGCTGTTTCAGTGTAATCGACAATTGGGAGATCTCTCTGTTGTCTATTGTGTACTAAATGGGTATTTCTATGATAATCAGGAGGAGCTAGGAAAACAGGTGGCAGAAGGAATGCTATGTAACAGGTACCATCCCAATCTAGAGGTAGACATATATATGCGGTCTGGCCACATATGAAGTAGGAATGATGGGAAGCTCTAAATGTAGACTTGCCTTGATCACTGAATTTTATTACAGTGGTGCATTTACTATGGCCCATGTGTATGGAACCATTCTTTCTTAAACATAATTCCCCTTTTACTGGGAATACTGACATGGCGGACAAGATTGGTGTAGCTTCAGATTCAACGTTCAGGATCATGAGGTTAAGTGTAAAATTACCTAATCCATATACTTCATTTTCTAGATCAGTTCCTGTTCTTTTGGGAAGTCCCTCCTTGTTAGGGTAGCAGACTTTAAGCAAAACTAGGTTCAGGTTTCCCCATACCCAGTTGTCTTGATAAACTGCGGAATTTGAATCTAGGGAATTAATCAGACTAAACCATGCTCCACAGGAGCCATTGTGTGTGAACGGATAGGGAAAGAGGGGCAAAACTCCCTTATAGTTCTGATAGGGAGGGAGTCGGCCACATATCCAACAATTTGTGGCATTGCTGGTCTGATGAGAATGATGTAACATACTAATAAATGTGTTGTTGCGCAGCGCAAATCTATATGACAACTCATGCGGAGGCAATTCGCTAAAAGAATGTTCTGCAGTTACATTGTAAGCACGCTTAAGAATAGGGTAATACATATGCAATAGTATGCTAAAAATAATGATCAGAAGACTTAGAAAAAACAAAATTAATAATGTTACTGTGCAGTGACTACAAAGTGATTTACAATACGCATGCTTTTTAAGCTGCATTCGCTGATTTCTTTCTCTATTCCGGTCTAGAGGATACATGTCAGAGACAAATTCAACCGATTCACCTTGGAGAGGACTTAAACAATCAAATTGTCTGACTTACTAGACCTCAATTTTAGTTTATAAAGTTCTGGTTTTGATTTCTCAACCAAGGGGAGCTTTGAGTCTGTCTGTGAGGGAATACAGGGTTGAGTATTCACACTGGATGGTAGTCCATAAAATTTCTTGATATGACTCGAGTGCAACCACCCTTTGCGACCCTCAATCTTCACGGCAGTCCTTGTAGTCAGTAGAACCAACTTAGGCGACTTCCACCTAGGATCCAGTTGGGTCTTCCGGTCGAAATTCCTGACCAAAACCAGGTCACCAGGAACTACGTCATGGGGCTTCACCTCAGTATTATCGGGAAAAGCTGCGGTTACCTGTGAACGACAAGATTGTAGTGCAGACATCAAGGAAGCCAGGTAATCTGTCAGCATATTACAGTCAACATCAGTGATTTTGCGAGGTATAGGCGTCCCCCACATATTTGGTGGTCTACCGAAGATCACCTCGTACGGGGATATCCCAGTTCGAGAATGTGCTACCATTCTCATGTAAAAGAGCGCAACTGGTAAGGCTACTATCCAGTCGACACCTTTTTCCCTACATATTTTGGACAATCTAATTTTCAGAGTTTGATTATGGCGTTCCACGAGACCTGCTGCCTCAGGATGTCGGACACAGTGGAATTTCCATTGGTAGCCTAGCAAAAGGGAAACGTGTTTCATTAGTTCGGATGAGAACGGCTGGCCGTTATCTGAGTAGACAACACGTGGTAAACCGTATCGTGGGAAGAATTCTCGAACTAACTGTTTGGCAGTAGTCGGAGCAGTGTAATCTGAAACCGGGTATGCTTCTGTCCAACGGGAAAGAGCACAGACAACTACGAGAACATATTTGAATCCTCGACATCGTTCCATCTGGATATAATCCATCTGGAGGACTTCAAAAGCATGATCGGGGGGTTGAAATCCACCCTGCTCTACGGGGATGCTTTTACCTGGATTAAACTGACAACATATCATACAGGTACGAACTTTTTGTTTAGCTGCTGCTCGCAAGTGTTTGTTGAACCAAATGTGTTGAATGCTGTCTAGCATAGCTTTTTCTCCTAGGTGTGCTGGACTATGTATTGTGTTAATGATGACTTGAACCATAGAGTCGGGAAGAAACCATATAGATTTTTCCTTCGTCATCCATCCTTGATCCGTTTGGATCCCTCCTAATTCAGTCCATTTCTTTATTTCTTCTGGTGTAGCATGTGTCTGTATGTCAATTACATCAAGGGCGGGATCCTTAACTGTCATGCAATGTGTTAGTGTCGGAACTATTGTCTTTGTCATGTCAGTTGTGAGAGTCTGATTCTGAGCAGTCTGTTTAGCTGTTCTGTCAGCTAGGTCATTACCCTGAGAAATGATATCGGTAACTTTTGTATGGGCTTTGCATTTCATAATCGATATTGCAGTAGGTAGATGAATCGCGTCTAATAGGGTTTGAATGAGGGGTCCGTGCTGGATGTGGGCACCGTGAGAAGTTAAATAACCTCTCTCTCGCCACAGTACGCCGAAGTCATGGACGACTCCGAATGCATAACGTGAATCTGTGTATATGTTGACTTTCTTATTTTTGGCTTGAATACAGGCTTGTGTCAGAGCGATGAGCTCTGCTGCTTGAGCTGACAAAGTGTTAATACGATTTGTTTCAATGACTTCAGTGTCTGTTGTGACTGCGTAAGCAGCCACTAACTCTCCTGTACTTGTTCTGATACATGACCCATCTACATACAATGTCAAGTCTGGATCTGACAAAGGGATATCTGTCAAGTCTTGTCTGGGTTTCGTCGTGATAGTAATGACTTCGACACAATCATATGCCAATGGATCTGTTCCGCCCACTGGTAACAGTGTGGCAGGGTTTAACGTATTGCAACGTCTGATTTCTATGTGTGGCTGAAACAATGTCAGTTCGTAACCGGTGAGTCTCGCTATAGTCAAGTGTTGTGTTTGTGTGCGGTTCAAGAGAACCTCTACTGCATGTGGTACTTGTACTGTCAATTGATGTCCTAACACTATGGCATCGCTTTGTCTGATTGCTAAAGCTGTTGCTGCCACCGATTTCAGGCACGCAGGAAGAGCCTGAGCTACTGGATCTAATGTACTAGAGAAATAAGCACATGGTTTGTGTGATCCTGCTTGTTCCTGAGTGAGTACTGACAAAGCAGTACCTTCGCGTTCTGTAACAAAGAGTGTAAACTGTTTGCTGTAACATGGTGTTGCTAAAACAGGTGCTTGGCATAAAGCTTTCTTTAAACTTTCAAAGGCGTGTGTATGTTCTCGAGTCCAAGGGAGGACAGTCGATGTGGCTGCCTCCTGTGTTGTCAACTGGATGAGTGGTTTTGCTAGAAATGCATATTGAGGGATCCACTGCCTACAGTATGAAGTGAGGCCTATAAAAGCCCGTACCTCCTTTTGTGTCTTGGGTGGTGGCATGTTAGCGATTAACTGGATGCGGTCGGGTGTAAGCTGCCTTCCCTCCTTGGACAGCGAGTGCCCAAGGTAAACAACTCGCTGGACACAGAATTGCAGCTTAGAAGGGGACACCTTGTGCCCCTTGTCGGCCAGAAATTTCAAAACCGTCAGTGACGCTTTTTCACATTCAGGTTCGCTTCGAGCGGTGATCAGCAGATCATCGGCATATTGAAGCAAGGCAGTGTTAACTGGCATGTGGATACTGTCAAGTTCTCGTTTCAGTGCTTGGCTATAGATGCTGGGGCTTTCTGTAAATCCTTGAGGTGTGCGTGTGAATTTAAAACTTCGGCCATTTAAACTGAATCCGAACAAATATTGACTTTTCGGATCGATTGGGACACTAAAGAAAGCATTCTTGAGATCAATTACAGTGAAGAACGTTGCTTCTGAGTCAATAGCTGTTAGTAATGAAGAGATATCTGGGACCACGGGGTATTGTGGTACAATACATTTATTTAATTCGCGCAGATCAATAACTAATCGATATACTGGTGGTGTCTTTGGATCCGTTCTTTTAAGAATCGGAATTATCGGGGAATTACATACATTGGAGTCGGTTTCGACAACCACTCCTTGTGCAATGAGCTCGTCAATAATTTGCAGTAAAGCCACAACAGCATCGGGTGGTAACTTGTATTGTCGCATTCGTGGTAGTATTACTCCTGTTTTTAGTGTGACACGATATGGTGTAATATTCATGCATCCAACATCAGTGGGGCCTTGTGCCCATAAATGTGTAGGTAAATTCTGCAGTCGGTGATCCATGTCTCTGGACACGTAGTGACCTTTAAAGTCACGTAAAAATAGTCGTACTCCTTCCGGAGAACAACATATTATAGCTCCTAGAGCTTTCAATGTTTTTATACCTAACAAGTTTTCTGGACATGATTTAGTAAGCAATAAATCTGTAGTACGTGTCAATGGACCAATCGTAAGTGGAAAAGGTTGTGTTACGTCATTTATTATAGGTTTTCCTGAGAATCCAAGGGAAATATTCTGTGAGCCTGAGAGGGGTGCCCCTGGAACTTCACTGCGTCTTATAGTTGTTCTGCTTGCCCCTGTATCAAGTAAAAACTTTCTGTCTTCCCCTAATAGTTCACTATGTACATAAGGTCCCTCTTGGTCTACAGGAACCTCAATAAGGGGTAAGCCAACTTCCCTCTCTAGACTATGTCATGTATATCGCTGATAATCGGGATAATCTGCTTGTGCATACTGATACATCTGTTGTGTTGTTGCTTGTGTTGCAGCCATAGGCTGCGCTTGTGGTGGTGCTATGGTCTGTTGTGGAGCTCCCTGTTGCGGAGCTAGTTGTTGCGGAGCTAACCTAGGTTGTGCATGCTGAGGAATTTGTTGTTGATTCTGATCCTGTCTAGGTGGACGTGGTCTCTCCTGAGTTCTACCTGTAGCAATATTATGTTTCAGGACTGGACAATCGTGTATATAATGACCTTGTTGTTTACAATAGTTACATGTCCCTTTCGTAGGACCTGCGGAATTACCCTTATGATGACCATCGGCTGGGACTGACTGAGCAACAAGCATTTTCATTTTTGTATCTTTCATACGTCTTTGTTCGTGTTCTTGCTCTTCTCTTATTCTATTGTGATGATATTGTAACATCTGTAACATCTGTGATGGGGTGTTACCTTGCCAGGTACTTTCGAATTTCAATACTCTATTCTTAACTTGTAGCAGAGAATTTTCAACTAATTTTGTCACGAACAGATGTGGATATGACTCACTACTCGCTTTTATGCCACTATTTATACCAAAACATTTTTCAAATCGGGAATAGAAATCACTAGTGTCTTCATCTGGCTTTTGTTTACAGGCTGATATTGCACCCCAGTCTTCCTTTTTCATAGTTAATAAACGTGGCAGTACCTGTACTAGTAGCCCTGCTAGTGCTGTAGTCTTTTCCCCAAGCCCTGATCCTGCAGCTCGGGCCTTTTCTTCGTTTTCTAATGCTGTCCAATCTATCTTTTGGTCTCCCACCTCCCATTCCTTTTCTTTGAGTTTCTCATAAACACCGGAGGGTAATAGGACTTTTAATATTTTCATAATATCGGGGTAGGTATACTCTCCCATGAGTAACATGTCCTTTATTTCACGGTGGAAACCTGCTGGGTCCTTGTCATGGCTGGGTACTACTTTCTTCATTTCTAATAATTCCAGTTTAGTTATAGGCGTGTACACAAACACGCGTGTAAAGTTATTACCGTCACCTCTGATTGGGTGTACTTCGCGTAACGGGTTCTGTCTATCTATATGATACATTTTTCTTCCCATGATGGGAACTGGAACGTGTTCTGGGCATACGAAATTTAAATATTGGTTTCGGAATTCTAGAATTTCTTTAATCAAATCAGTACTTGACCCTCTCCATATATTCGTGAGCAGTTCTGTCAATATGTCAGGTAAGGGTCCTGGATCGGAGTGTTGGCTTTTATATAATATAAGGAGGTGTTGAATCATGTATATACTAGCTAAACGCTGTTCGTATGGGTCAAGATTCAGAAACGTGTGTGCAAGTACATCATCATTGTATTCGCTGGGACTGTCAGCCCATTGTACTGCTGACCTAGCTAATTCTTGTTCGTCCATGGAATCGAGCACATGGTACCCTCTTCGATCTCGGAGTAATTTATCAACGGCTTGGAATAGGTGTTCGGGGGATTTTGTATTTAACACAGGGTTTGGAAAATGTCTATTATATTCTGGACGTATTGGACGTATCGGGTCGTTAAAGTCTCTAGTATTATTATGGGGTCTTCCTCTACCTACATAAGCTATTGTTTCGACTTGTTCTGATTCTTGCTCCTCCTCCTCTTCTGATTCTACTCCGTCTGTTTCTCGTCTTTCTTTATGTATTCGTTCTACTTCCTTGCGGATCTTTCGACTCATGGCGATTATACACGCCTGTCTATCGTGTTTCTCTTCTGATATGTTCTGACCCCATTTGACAAGTCTTTGCATGGTATCGTGATCTGCCCCGGGCCTGTCTTGATTCCTAATTACACAATTTATGAAAAAACGTAGTAGTTGTCTTTGGACATCCACTTTCTGATATTCCATAGCTTCGTTAATACTTTCTGGACCTCGCCCTGTTTGGACAAAGCGATATATTTCGTCTAGGTGTTCACCCATTCCTGGTATTGTCATTAAATATAATGTAGCTCGTCTTATACGTAGTGATGATATGAGCAATTTATCCTGTCTACCTGGTACTGGGTCGTATCTACAATCCACAAGCTGTTCTTTAAACATGTCGGATGTCGCTAATTGGGGTGTACGTTGGAGTGCTAAATCTCTAAGAGTCTGTTTATTTCGCGGCGGGGTGGCAAACATGTCTGTCGTACCTCCGGTAGCACCGTCTGAGGTGCTAGGCACGAAAGGATTCGTTGGGCGTAGGATAGAGATTGTAGATGCAGGAAAAACTGCAGAAACGGACGGACCTGTGGGAACTTGTGTAGGAGTTTGTAGTTGCGGGGATACAGACGGATGCTCTTGGTGTTGAACACCATCGGCAAGCGGTATGTGCGGTATGGCATTAGCATACTCGGGAGCTACGTCATCTAAATAGGAGGAAAGGAAAACGTCCTTTGCTGTTTTGGGATGTGTTTTGGGATGTGCTTTTATCGGGAGTAATGGAGGAGTTAAATCTTTTGGTATTTCCGGGGTAGCCTTAGGTAACCCTTCGGCCAGAAGAGGATACATACCATTCATAAGAGTGTTTCTTTGTCTATCTATTTGTTCTGATTTTACTCGGGTACCTTCCTCAAGTAATAGATTTTCTCGAGTTTTATTTGAATTCTCTCTACCTTTCTCTTCCTGTCAGTGTGCTTTTTCTGTACATCTGTATGATTCTTTTCGCCATAATTCAATGGCATCTTTCTGTGACTGTCTGGCTTTCTTTTTCCATAATTCTTCTTCTACTCTCATGATGCAATCTGCATCCCAGGTCCCCGTTGCGGGCCATCTCTGACTCTCTGGTAATTCTTTGGTGTAGTCCACCCATAAATCAAGAAATAATACGGCATCTAGACCATGCTTATGATACATAAAGTATCCTGGAGTATCCCTAGGTGGAATGGGAACAGCTTCTTCGAGTACACCTTTTCTAGTTTTGATCTGTCTTAGTTTCGAAAAGAGCGGCATTTTTAGATCTTGTTTCTAGAACACACTTTATACGATGAACACAATAATGAACAGTCATTCACACCACAATGTATAGAACGTATTAAAACATTTAACATTTAACAGTTTTAACGAACAATGATAACTAATAGAAAACTAGTTACTGACATAATACTGACACTAGATAATATTTATTTATATGCAAGACATACTATATATACTGTTAAACAGTACAGATACACTGCTGAAACAGTGCAGACCGGACTTGTGTACCCAAACCCGTCTTGACCGGCACAGACTATGTGCACGTTAAATGCCTCCCCGGTAATGGTACTCACCGGGTAGCTCGGAACGGAAGGCCTCGGAACGGAACTGAAACTGGACCGGACTGGACTCGACTCGACTGGACTCGGAACTTCGGAACCTGGTGGGCCTCTGTATACCTCGGATCTTGCTCTCTCAGCTAGGCTCTGGTCGGGATACTTCGCACTTCTCACCGCCTCGTCTGGGTGTTGATCGCAGCCTCAGTCGCTCCCGCTTGGCCGGAGGGAGATACAGGAAATCCTGCAGGTACGCGTTTTTGTCCGTTCAGCTGTGGCAGGAGACCGGGCCTGCAACGCACCGCCGGCGCGTGAGATGAGAAAGTGTCCCTATTCGGGCGCCAATTTATGTGGTAAATATTTAATTACCGGTACTATTTTTTATGCGGTAAAGTCTTAGTGAGAATAACTCAGTAAAAATAAGAGGCAGAATCCGTGGTATTAGAGGTTTTAAAAGGCTTTATTCCTATACAAAGGAATACAATTCGAATTGTAGGCATTCTATTCCATCACCACGAAAGTTCAGGAAGGAAGGGCATATATTATTGACAGATAAGCAGTTTTATAGAAAATGCATTACAGTGAAACAGATGCAAGAGGCGTAACAGCTGATAATACAGATAAACTGTGCATACGTAACTAATAGAGGCGTATACATGGGTGTAACTAAAATACGTCATTAAAACATGATGTCACAAGTGGGTGGATCCACAGAAGAATCCTGCAATGTCAGCAGAAATATTTGGCAGAGATGCGCGCGCAGTCGCATGACATGTGATTGACGTACAACTAGAGGGTGAAGGGGACTTGACATTTAGCTCTACATGTGGAGACAGAAGTCTGGGGTTATGTCAACCTAATCCCAAATCATATCTAATATCCTATGTTTAAAGAACTGTGTTATCCAAAAGGAGAGGTCTCTAGGATAGAATCTATTCTATACTGACTGTTAGTGCGTGTACAAGCGTCTAAGTGTCTACATGAGATGCGAGGGGGTAGGAATATTCCATGGTAACGGGGCTATGAATTACTTGCATGAGGACAGCGAGGCCTGGCCCTTTGCACGGTAGCTGGAGGAATGTTTACCTAAACTACTAGACAGGAATGCATCGGATGAGGAGCGGAGTAGATAATCTTGAAGGTGAAATACATTTTTTGGCAGGCAATATGCTGGATCAGGCACCGTTAGCCGCGCAGGGAGTAGGACAAAGTTCATGGATACAGATGCAGGCTCAGACTGGAGCTTTCAGAGGCAGAAGACAGGAAAAGGCTTGATGACAGAATTCAGGGCCTACTCGCCTGAATCTGTAAAATATGGAAAGTGGACCACATAAAGTCGGTGGCCTTTCATACTTAGGAATGGAATATCTGACCCATTCATGGCGGATCTGAAAGAGGACATGTTGACGGTGGACGCACATATATTTGCGTCTTCAAAACTGGAGCAGGAGGGAACATACATGTACTTATAGCATGTACATGGAGCCGTTGGGGTCTACGATAGGGGACATAACTGATCACAAAATTCATATTTCCTCAGAGTGAATACTGAAAACGTTTTGCCGATAAAATTCTTTCAGTTGTTTATCACCGATGTGTTTTTGGCAGAGATTGTTGAGCAGACTAATTTGTATGCTGAACAGTTTTTGAGGGACAACAGTGCCAGTCTTAAGCCCCACTCTAGAGCTACCCGGTGGACTCCCACAAATCTGGAAGAGATGAAGAAGTTCTTGGGTTTCACTTTTTTGATGGGCTTGCTAAGGAAGCCATCAATGTCTTCATATTGTTCTACTAGTCCCTTGATGGCAACCGCTATTTTTCCGGCAGTCATGAGTCGTGATAGGTACTTGCTTTTGCTTCGGATGATGCATTTTGTCGATAATGGTTTAGCATTGCCACGAGATCACCCTTATTGTAACCGTCTTTTTAAGATTCGGCCTGTCATTGATCACTTTGTTGATCGATTTTCTGAGATCTATGCTCCAGGGAAAGAAATTGCAGTGGATGAGTCTTTGGTGTTGTTCAAGGGCCGCTTGGTTTTTAAGCAATGCATTCCTAGTAAGAGGGCACGCTATGAAATTAAGCTGTATATGCTGTGTGACAGTAGGACTGGGTATGTCTCTAATTTCAGGGTGTACACCAGTAAGGAATCCAGGATTAACCCCCCTGGTTGTCCGTCCACTTTTGGAGTGACTGAGAAAATTGTGTGGGAACTTGGTAGAGGATTTTTTAGCAAAGGCCACCATTTATATGTAGATAACTTCTACATTGGTGTGCGGTTGTGCAGGGAATTGGCCAAAGTGGACACTGTTGCTTGTGGCACAATCCGCTCTACCCATAAAGGTTTCCCAAAAGAACTTGTTTGTCAAAAGTTTGTGCGGGGACAGTGCAGTGCGTTGGGTTGTGAGGAGCTCCTAGCTGTGAAGTTTTCAGACAGGAGAGATGTCTACATGCTGACTACCATCCATGATGAAAGCACTGCACCTGTGACTGTTTTGGATCAGGTTGCTGAAGCGCGCAAACCTGTGTGTATTTTAGACTATAATAAGCACATGGGTGGTGTTGACAGAGTAATCAGAGGTTGGAACCTCACGCTGCTCTTCGTAAGGCTTACATTTGGTACAAGAAGTTGGCTATCCATCTTTTCCACTTGGCATTCCTTAATGCTTTTGTTGTGTTCCGGGATTCTTGTCCTGAGTCAAAGATGACTTTTGCTAAGTTTCAGGAGTCTGTAATTGGCAGCCTTGTTTTTAGTGGAACAGGCAAGTGTTCCTAGAGTTGGAGTGGTTGAGGATGTTGCTAGATTGAAAGATCGCCACTTTCCTGATCACATTCCTCCCACACCCTCAAAAGACTTTCCCAGTAGGAGATGTAGAGTCTGTTGGCGAAGAGGTATGCGGAAGGAGACTCGTATGTACTGCCCCAAGTGTCCTTCTAAACCTGGGCTGTGTGTGCCTGCTTGTTTTCGAATGTACCACACGCAAAATAATTTTTGGGAGCATCCATGAGTGGTAAAGTGAACTGCCTGGCCTCTATTGTTTAATATTTTTGGTTCAGTTTCAAGGTTGGCATTTGTGTAGTGTATTGAGTTTCAGATTTTGTGTTAGTAGATTTGTATCTATTTGCAATTTGTTTGTCTTTTCTTATTTATATAAAAAAAATCCTAAATGTGATGGCGGTGTGCGTGGAGAGGCGCTTGTCTGGCGGTGTGCGTGGCCTGGTGTTTGGCTGGCGGTGTGTTTGGATTGGCACTTGGCTGGCGGTGTGCATGGACTGGCGCTGGGCTGGCAGTGTGTTTGTACTGGTGCTTGGCTGGCGGTGTGCGTGGACTGGCGCTTGGCTGGCAGTGTGCATGGACTGGTGCTTGGCTGGCAGTGTGCGTGGACTGGCGCTTGACTGGCGGTGTGCATGGACTGGCGCTTGGCTGGCGGTCTGCATGGACTGGCGCTTGGCTGGCGGTGTCCGTGGACTGGCGCTCGGCTGGCGGTGTGTGAGTAGTGACTTGCTCCTGGTCACTACACACACTGCTAGCTAAACGCCACTCCATGCAATATTTGAGCTGGTGTGGTTGCTGTGTCAGGAATATGGGCATGTGAAAGTGATGGGCCCTTGAATGGCGCTGTCTGCTTGTGTGAGTGTTGAAATGTGCTGGGCCTGCGGCTGGCGGTGTGAATGGTTTTGTATGTGTCACACGTATGAAAGGTGTATGAATGGCCTGTAATGCGGTTGGTGCCTTGTCGTGGCTTTACAGCTCACAAGCTGTGAGTCAATGGTTCAGTTTCTCCTCCTTTCATTTATTAACAGTGCATTTCATTTTTGTGAAATCTCTGGTTAATACAACTGTATATACTGAACCATCACTCACCCTCTTGCCAAATCCAACCAGTATGTCTGTGTGCTTGAAGAATAGGTGGTTGTGCAGAAATATTTGTCTTTTCTGTCTCTCAAGCAGGGTGTACCTTGTCCCTTTTTGTGAGTGTTGTAATGTGTTGGTTTTGTGCCTGGTGGTGTGAATGGTCTTGTGTGTATCACATATGAAAGGTGTGTGAATGGCCTGTAAAGCTGTTGGTGCCTTGACGTGGCTTTACAGCTTACGAGCTGCGAGTCACTGGTTCAGTCTTTTGTCCGTTTAATTATTGACAGTGCATTTCATTTTTGTGAAATCTCTTGTTAATAAAATGTTATACACTGAACCATCAATCGCCCTCGTGCCAAATCCAACCAGTATGTGTGTGTGCTTGAGGAATAGATGGCTGTGCAGGAATCTTTGTCTTTTTAGTCTCTCGGCCAAGGTGTGCACTCCATCTAAGAATAACCTACCAACTGTAGATCTTGTCGTAAACTAAACACCCATGGGACTACATGGTGATGTCTATCTTGTGGATAACAACACGTTATCTTACCCACTAAGTCCTGCAAACCTCAAAATGTCTGTCACATTTTCCTTGCATTATTGTGCTGCAGAAAGAAACGACAACTTTCCTATCCCCCGCCTTTCTCCAAGTATTCCAATAGAAATGGTACCTCACTCGCGTGGGAGGCCCAATTTCCCGCGACAGGCAAGGGCCCAAAACGGAGTGAGGCGACATCAAAATTGCCTATCTCCAAATAACCAGGTTTTGCAAGGGGAGTCAGCTTGGTTTTTGGCCCCGTGCTCGGCGGCCATCTAGGGAAACCTACCAAACCCACACATTTCTGAAAACTAGACACCCTGCGAATTCCAGGGAGGTACGGCTTGCGTGGATCCCCCAACGTGTCCTTACCCAGAATCCCCAGTAAACCTCAAATTTAGCTGAAAAAATGACTTGTTTTGCACATTTTTGTGTGGGAAAGTTGTGACATCATTGGGCTGATACAAATTTCCTACCACCCAGCATTCCCCTGTGTCTCCCGATAAAAATGGTGCCTCATTCGTGTGGGAGGCCCAAGTATCCGCGACAGGCAAGGGCCCAAAACGTAGTGAGGCAACATCAAAATTGCCTATCTCAAAACAACCTGATTTTGCAAGGGGGTCACCTTTGATTTTGGCCCCGTGCTCGGCAGCTATCTATGGAAACCTACCAAACCCACACATTTCTGAAAACTAGACACCCAGAGGATTCCAGGGAGGTATGGCTTGTGAGGATCCCCCAATGTTTCCTTACCCAGAATCCCCTGCAAACCTCAAATTTAGCTGAAAAAATCACTTTTTTCACACATTTTTGTGTGGGAAAGTTGTGGCATCACAGGGCTGACACAAATTTCCTACCACCCAGTGTTCCCCCAGGTCTCCTGATAAAAATGGTGCCTCACTCGTGTGGGAGGCCGAAGTACTCGTGACAGGCAAGGGCCCAAAACGTAGTGAAGCGACATCAAAATTGCCTATCTCAAAACGACCTGGTTTTGCAAGGGGGGTCCCCTGGATTTTTGGTCCGGTGCTCGGCGGCCACCTAGGGAAACCTACCAAACCCACACATTTCTGAAAACTAGCTACCGGGGGCATTCCAGGGAGGTATGGCTTGCGTGGATGCCCCAACGGTTCCTTACCCAGAATCCCCTGCAAACCTAAAATTTAGCTGAAAAAATCACTTTTTTCACACATTTTTGTGTGGGAAAGTTGTGGCATCACTGGGCTGACACAAATTTCCTATCACCCAGTGTTTCCCCGGGTCTCCTGATAAAAACAGTGCCTCACTCATCTGGGAGGCCCAAGTACCCGCGACAGGCAAGGGACCAAAACGTATTAAGGCGACATCAAAATGATGTTGCCTCACTACGTTTTGGGCCCTTGCATGTCGCGAGTACTTGGGCCTTCCACACGAGTGAGGCACCGTTATTATCAGGAGACCTGGGGGTATGCTGGGTGGTAGGAAATTAATGTCAGCCTGGTGATGCCACAACTTTCCCACACAAAAATGTGTGAACAAAAGTGATTTATTTCAGCTAAATTTGAGGTTTGCAGGGGATTCTGGGTAAGGAAACGTTGGAGATCCACGCAAGCCATACATCCGTGGAATTCCCTGGGTGTCTAGTTTTCAGAAATGTGTGGGTTTGGTAGGTTTCCCTAGGTGGCCGCTGAGCACCAGCCCTAAAACCCAGGGGACCCCCCTTGCAAAACCAGGTCGTTTTGAGATAGACAATTTTGATGTCGCCTCACCATGTTTTGGGCCCTTGCCCGTCGCGGGTACTTGGGCCTCCCACACGAGTGAGGCATCGATTTTATTGGGAGACCTGGGGGAACGCTGGGTGGTAGGAAATTTGTGTCAGCCCGGTGATGCCACAACTTTCCCACACAAAAATGTGTGAAAAAAGTGTTTTTTTCAGCTAAATTTGAGGTTTGCAGGGGATTCTAGGTAAGGAAGCTTTGTGGGATCCACGCAAGCCATACCTCCCTGGAATCCCCCAGGTGTCTATTTTTCAGAAATGTGTGGGTTTGGTAGGTTTCCCTAAGTAGCCGTCGAGCACCGGGCCAAAAACCCAGGGGACCCCCCTTGCAAAACCAGGTCATTTTGAGATAGGCAATTTTGATGTCGCCTCACTATGTTGTGGACCCTTGCCTGTCGCGGATACTTGGGCCTCCCACACGAGTGAGGCACTGTTTTTATTGGGAGACCCGGGGGAATGCTGGGTGGTAGGAAATTTGTGTCAGCCCGGTGATGCCACAACTTTCCCACACAAAAATGTGTGAAAAAAGTGATTTATTTCAGCTAAATTTGAGGTTTGCAGGGGATTCTGGGTAAGGAAACGTTGGGGGATCCACGCAAGCCATACATCCGTGGAATTCCCTGGGTGTCTAGTTTTCAGAAATGTGTGGGTTTGGTAGGTTTCCCTAGGTGGCCGCTGAGCACCAGCCCTAAAACCCAGGGGACCCCCCTTGCAAAACCAGGTCGTTTTGAGATAGACAATTTTGATGTCGCCTCACCATGTTTTGGGCCCTTGCCCGTCGCGGGTACTTGGGCCTCCCACACGAGTGAGGCATCGATTTTATTGGGAGACCTGGGGGAACGCTGGGTGGTAGGAAATTTGTGTCAGCCCGGTGATGCCACAACTTTCCCACACAAAAATGTGTGAAAAAAGTGTTTTTTTTCAGCTAAATTTGAGGTTTGCAGGGAATTCTGGGTAAGGAAACTTTGTGGGATCCACGCAAGCCATACCTCCCTGGAATCCCCCAGGTGTCTATTTTTCAGAAATGTGTGGGTTTGGTAGGTTTCCCTAAGTAGCCGTCGAGCACCGGGCCAAAAACCCAGGGGACCCCCCTTGCAAAACCAGGTCATTTTGAGATAGGCAATTTTGATGTCGCCTCACTATGTTGTGGACCCTTGCCTGTCGCGGATACTTGGGCCTCCCACACGAGTGAGGCACTGTTTTTATTGGGAGACCCGGGGGAATGCTGGGTGGTAGGAAATTTGTGTCAGCCCGGTGATGCCACAACTTTCCCACACTAAAATGTGCAAAAAAAGTGATTTTTTTTCAGCTAAATTTGAGGTTTGCAGGGGATTCTGGGTAAGGAAGCGTTGGGGAATCGATGCAAGCCATACCTCCCTGGAATCCCCTGGGTGTCTAGTTTTAAGAAATGTGTGGGTTGGGTAGGTTTCCCTAGGTGCCGGCAGAGCTATGGTTCAAAAACTACAGCTAGGCACTTTGCCAAAAAAGGGTCATTTTTCACTGCGAAATTGAGGTGTGTTCACGTTGCGTTTTGCGCCGTTTCCTGTGGCGGGCACTAGGCCGACCTACACAAGTGAGGTGCCATTTTTCTCAGAAGACTTTGGGGAACGCGGGGTGGGTGGGAATTTGTGGATCCACGCTAATTCCAGAATTTTCCACCACAGAAACGTGAGGAAAATGTGTTTTTTTGGCAATATTTTAGGTTTGCAAGGGATTCTGGGTAACAGAACCTGGTGGGAGGCAGTCAAGTCACCCCATCCTGGATTCCCCTTGGTGTCTAGTTTTCAAAAATTTATAGGTTTGCTAGGTTTCCCTAGGTGCTGGCAAAGCTATGGTTCAAAATCGACAGCTAGGCACTTTGCCAAAAAAGGGTCATTTTTCACTGCGAAATTGAGGTGTGTCCACGTTGTGTTTTGCGCTGTTTCCTGTTGCGGGCACTAGGCCGACCCACACAAGTGAGGTACCATTTTTCTCAGAAGACTTTGCGGAACGCGGGGTGGGTGGAAATTTGTGGATCCATGCAGATTCCAGAACTTTCCACCACAGAAATGTGGGGAAAATGTGTTTTTTTTTACAATTGTTTAGGTTTGCAAGGGATTCTGGGTAACATAACCTGGTGGGAGGCAGTCAAATCACCCCATCCTGGATTCCCCTGGGTGTCTAGTTTTCAAAAATGTATAGGTTTGCTAGGTTTCCCTAGGTGCCGGCAGAGCTAGGGTTCAAAAACTACAGCTAGGGGAGGAGCCTAGCGCTTGACCAAGATGGCCGCGTGAGCTTTGAGCTCCCGAGACCCTCGTGCCCTCCGTCATCTATCCTGTATATAATCCTGTTTGTATGCATGGCATCGTGTAGATGACTTGTCAGGGAGGCGATCGATGCCACCCGAGGTCGAATCGCCCACCGGGAACCGGAGTTATGCATGGCGGAAGATTGAGGCCCATCTCCGAGGGATGCCAGGGGCTCGAGTTGGCAGGATGCCCAACCTCTAATTGAACAACAGCGGCCAGGCGAGGTGTGAACTGCCGGACGGAGGTCCCTATCCATTCACTTTCACTTTCTCGCCCTTTGTCTGCCCAGCCCAGGGAGTGCTCGCGTCTGCTTTATTATCATTTGGACGCTCTGCATGCCACACTGGCGACCCATCGTAAGACGGAGCACTCCTGCTCTCTCTCGCTGAGAGAGGGCAGTCCTGTTTGACCCGACTTGCTCGAGCCCACCATGTCGGGCAAAGCAGAGGTGGATCGGCCGAAGCCCAAGGCCACCAGGCGGGGAGCCTACACTCAAGCAAATAACATGGACCGCTATGCCCAGCAGAAGGGGTCACCGGGTGCACCGAGCCAGTCCCCGGATACACAGAAGACTGCTTCACCCTTGGCCCCGGAGCTCTCACTGCAGGATGTCATGGGTGCACTTGACGGGCTGCAGACTTCGATTGGGAGACAGTTTGATGCCCTGGCGCACAAAGTGGATACCATCTTGGTGGATGTTAATCTGATCCGCGCGGATTTGGGCAAAACAAATGAACGGGTCAAATCCCTTGACATCAAGACCACGGGCCTCGCCGATGATGTCTCGGACCTGCAGGCCGAGGTCCGTCAGTTGCGGACCGAGCATGATCTCACAGCCCGTCGGCTGGAGGACTTCGAGAGCCGGGCCAGGCGCAACAACGTGCGCGTTATCGGGGTCCCGGAGTCCTCGGACGAGATTTCAGTGGACCTGCTCGTGGAGGACTTGGTGCTCAATCATCTGCAGCCTAAGGGTCTAGGGAAGTTCTTCGCAGTTGAGCGGGCCCATAGAGTGCCTGGTGGGCGGCCCAAGGTGGACCCACACCGAGGCCGATCGTCGCCCGGCTCTTTCATTTTCGAGACCGGGACGCTATCCTGCAGGCCTCGAGGGTAACGGGCCCGGTCCCCTTCCAGAACGCGTCGGTGAATTTCTATCCTGACTTCACCCAGCAGGTACAGAGGCAGCGGCAGGGCTTCCTGGGGGTGAAGAGGAGGCTTCGGGAGAGGGATCTGAAATACGCCATGCTCTTCCCAGCCAGACTACGTGTGGTGTTTGAAGACCGAACATTCTTCTTTGAGTCGCCTGCCATGGCGGATGAATGGCTGGACGCTCTGCCTCGACGACGCACGGAAGAGGACACTGCCGTAGACGGGGACAGTGGCCGGGATGAACAAGGTTGATGTATTCGGAACCGGACTGACTCGGACTGACTTTAGATAATGACTTGCAGTAAATACGGAGGTTGTGGGAGGACGAGGGGAGCTCTTTCCTCCCTTAGGGTACTTTTTGTAGATTTTGGGTTTGGTAGGGCGACAGGCACACTGCAAGTTGGGGGGGCTTTGTAAGCTGCAGCAGGGGTGCAGGGTGGGGGGGGTTTCCGGGATTTTGGGGTTGTTGTTGGGGGGTTTGTTTCAGCAAGGCATAGTGATTATTTCCAGGACTGTTCCATGGGGGCTCTTCGGGTGTGGGGTGGGCCTCTTTACGTTTGGGGATGGGGGGTAGGGGTTTAAGTGTTATAAGCTGGAATGTGAATGGTTTGGGGGATCGCATTAAGCGTGGGATTGTTTTGCAATTCTTGAAACGGTCATTGCCGGATGTCGCCCTGCTGCAGGAGACGCATCTTATAGGTAATACGTGCTATGCCCTGAATAGGAAGGGTTATAAATTCATAGCTCATTCGGGATTCTCCTCTGGGTCCAGGGGTGTGGGCATCCTAGTCAGAGCCTCGCTACCATTTGAGGTGGACTCCACCATTGTTGATGATAGGGGGAGGTTTGTGGCGGTGGCGGGGCGGTGGGAAGGAAGAACTTTGGTTTTAGTTTCGGTTTATGTCCCGCCGGCCCTGCAGGCCTCCACTTTCACAGATCTGGGTAGGGCCCTGCTGGATCTCCCGGGGGGTATGCTTGTAGTGGGAGGTGATTTCAACGCTGTTGGCTCCGGCCTGCTGGATAGATACCCGCCCAGAGACACGGGGGGGGCTCAGAAATGGCTTCCAGACTTTCTAGATACGCTTGGCCTGATAGACTGCTGGAGGCTCCGGCACCCCACACAGAGCCAATACACTTTCCACTCAGGGGCGCATGGTAGCCTTTCTAGGATTGACTACCTACTCACTCTGGCTGCGCATGCCTCATTGGTGTCTGAGGCCAGGCACATGGCGCGTGGTATATCTGACCATTCGCCGGTGTGGGTCAGGCTGGATCTGGGTCGAGAGGGAGGGGGAAGGGTGGCCCCCATCAACCCTTGGTATTTCCGAGACCCCAAGATGCGCAGCGCGCTGGTAAAGACAGTAGAAAATTTTTCAAGGACAATCAGGGATCCGTGGACTCGGCAGTGTCGCTGTGGGAAGCATTTAAGACCGTGCTGCGAGGGGAAGCCCTCTCCCTTGTAGTGGCTGCCAAGCGGCGGAGAGATGGCGAGGTTTTGCAGGTTGAGGAGGAGATCGCGGCTTTGGAGGGAGCGCTGGAGGAGGAGGTTACAGAGGCCTCACTGCATGAGCTGTGCTTGAAGCAATCCGAGTATAAGGACCTGGTGACGAATGCCGCTAAGACCCTCGGTAGGGAACAGCAGGGCCGTCTGTATGATGTTGGTGACAAGGCCGGGAAACTCCTGGCTTGGCTGGACAAAAAAGAACGGGTCAATAGAGTAGTGCCGGAGTTGACGGGAGAGGGGGGAGAGGTGATTGTGGAACCTGAGAGGATTGTGCAGTGTTTCTCGGATTATTTCCGTATGGTTTATGCCTCAGTGTTGGACAGGCCGCCCGAGGACTCGCGTGACCTCCTGCGTGATATTGCATTGCCCTGTCTCTCTGATATAGATAGGGACGATCTAGATGGTGACATAACGGTCGATGAGGTGGCGGGGGCTATCCGCGCGTTGAACTCGGGCAAGGCCTCGGGTCCGAACGGCTTGCCGGTCGACCTGTACAAGCTATTTCCGGATAGGGTTGCCCCTCACCTGCGCGCCATGTTCGTGGAGGCGCGGGGGAGTGGGGCCCTCCCGTTGGATCAGCGACTGGCGACGATTGTGGTTATACACAAAGAGGGCAAACCCCGAGATAAGTGCGCCTCATATAGGCCTATCTCACTCCTTAACGCAGAGCCGAAAATTCTGGCTAAAATCCTGGCGGCCCGGTTGAATAGGGTACTCGGTGACTTGGTCCATCCGGATCAATCCGGATTCATCCCGCACCGTAACACAGCGTTAAATCTTCGGCGTCTTCATGGTGTAATCGCCAGGGCGGGCACGCTGTGTGAACCAGCTATTGTGGCGTCTCTCGATGCCACGATGGCCTTTGACACGGTGGAATGGGCATATTTGTGGGCCGTGTTGACCAAGTTCGGCTTTGGCCACGGTTTTGTGAGCTGGGTGAGGTTGCTGTATGAGGGCCCTCTTGCGAGTGTGGTGGTAAATGGCCGGGCGTCGACTCCGTTTCAGCTTGGGAGGGGTACTCGGCAAGGTTGCCCCCTGTCGCCATTGTTGTTCGCCCTCGCCCTTGAGCCGCTGGCTGCGTGGATACGCTGGCACCCGGATATACGGGGACTTAGATGGTCGCCTGAGCACGAGGACCGTATATCGCTCTATGCTGATGACATCCTGTTGTATCTTGCCTCACCCAAGAAATCACTTATAGTGGTCTGTGACGTACTCACATCTTTCGGTAGGAACTCGGGTCTCGTTATCAACTGGAGTAAATCGTATTTATATGTTCTTAGTGGCGAGGTTCCACCGATCCCTCGAACTTGTTCAATCCAGGTTGCTCAGCAGGGCTTCGTGTACCTGGGGATCTTTATCTCCATGGATTCTGCCGTGCGATATGAGAGGAACCTGCTCCCCCCCCTAGCGCGCCTGAGGCGGGATGTGGAGGGCTGGCGGAGGCTGCCGCTCTCCCTCGTTGGGCGTGCGGCCCTGTTCAAAATGATGTCTCTTCCCCGGTTCCTCTACGCACTGCAGAATACTTTGGATTGGGTACCGGCCAACTACTTTCGGGAGGTCGAAGGCCTCCAACGAGCGTTGCTGTGGGACGGGCGGCCGCGAATAGCTATTGCAAAGTTGACGCTCCCATGGTACGACGGGGGTATTGCGCTTCCAGACATCCGACGGTACTATTGGGCCACCCAGCTGAGTGCGATTATTCATGGGTTGTATGGCCCGGCCCTCAGCCCTGGGTATGCCATGGACAGGTGGTTGCTGCGTGGTGGTAACTACTACAGGGCGTTGTATCCGCGGTCCCTGGACTCGTCCCTCACGGGGCCCACTGGTGTGGCGGTGCGTGTGTGGAAGATGGCAACTGACTCGCTGGGCTGGAAGGATAGGCTCACCCTCGCTACCCCGCTGTTTGAATCTGAGAGATTGGGTAGGCTTTGGCACACAAAAGGCTTTGACAAATGGGACTTGATCGGCATCTCCAGGGTCGGAGATGTCCTGATTAAGGGGAGGGTGAAGTCCTTTGAAGAGTTGCAGAAGGAGTATGAGCTGGGGCCCTCTGAGTTTTTCCGCTATATTCAGGTGCGTCACGCCCTCCGATCAGTCCTCATAGAGGGTGAGAAGGTGCCTGAGTCCTCTCCTTTGGAGGACCGGGTCCTTGATGGTCATATGCCCGAGAGCATGATCTCGCTCATCTATAAGAAACTGATCAACGTCCGGGCGGATATGCTTCTGGGGTTGAGGGACCAGTGGTCTAGGGATGGCCTCGAGTTGGATGACGAGGATTGGCAGTCTGCTGTTTCCTCTCCTAAGGAGGTTGCGATCCCGTCGCGTTTGAGGCTGATGCAGCTTAAAATACTGCATCGAGTGTACGTGACGGGGCCAAGGCTGGTTCACATGGGATTCTCGGAGGACGGCCTATGCAGGAGGGGATGCGGTATGGTGGGTACTTTCCTGCATATCATTTGGGAATGTGGTGTCATCACGGAATTCTGGCGGAGAGTCCATGCAGTGATGGGGGAGGTGACGGGCATTGCTATGCAGCCGGAACCGCGGTGTTGTCTCCTGAATGTCTGGGGGCCCACTGATCACAATGCGGCGCAGACCCAATGGGTGACTCTGGGTAACATGGTCGCTAAGAGAGATATAGCGCGATTGTGGGGATCCGTGGGCCCCCCCACATTGACCGCGTGGAAAGAAAATATGGACTGGAGTATGCTAAGGGAGAAGACGGTATATTGCGCTAGAGGCCGCCCTCGGAAGTGGCACGCCATCTGGGGGCGGTGGAACCAATACAGGGGGGGAATTTGTCTTGCCCCTGATCTGAATCCCCCCGAGGAACAGCTTTCCTCCTAACCTTCTTTCCAGCTCAGTATGGTTAACGGACTTCTTTGGCCTCTGCTGTCCCCCTTCTTCCTCTTTTCACGGTACTGTAAATGGTAGATGATTGGGGTCCTGCCTCCCCTGGGGGGCTATCACCATGGGCATTCAGTGTTCTTGCCTTGCTGGGGGTTGTTGTGTGTTTTGTGTTTATTTAAAAAATGGAATCTTTGCACTCCTCCTTCACTGTACTGTGGACGCGTCTCTGTTCCTCTTTACCGAAGCTGCCGAACCTCCGGGTTGTCGGCTGAATAGCTGTGTCCAGACTTTTGAAAATAAAGGTTTTTAAAAAAAAAAAAAAAACTACAGCTAGGCACTTTGCAATAAAAGGGTAATTTTTCATTGTGAAAATGTGGTGTGTTCACGTTGGGTTTTGAGCCATTTCCTGTCATGGGCACTATGCCTACCCACGCAAGTGAGGTACCATTTTTATCAGGAGACTTAGGGTAATTCAGATTTATAAATCAACTGTTATTACCTATTGACTTTCAATGCATTTCTGCCTTCCAAATGAAAGACATTGTGTAAAAAAGAAGTCATTTTAAAAAATGACCGATAATTCTCATGCTAGTATGAGTATTCCCAATTTCGCAAATGTGCAAATATCTACTGTTTCTAAACTCTATATTTAGTTCCAATTTCAGAAATACATAGGTGTCTTTCATACCGATTATTCCATGTACACATTTTTCCAGACTAATTGCTATATACCCGGTACATAATAAAAAACCATTGGAAGTCGCTGCTCAGTTTATGGCTCTGGGTTCCGCGGGTTCTTGGTGAACCTACAAGTCCTATATATCTCCACAACCAGTAACATTCAGCGAATGTAACGGTATATTGCTTTCAAAGAGCTGTGATAATTAGAAGAAGTTACAGGTGAAAACATTGACACAAAAGGCTGTTTTTTTCAACTAATTTTCAATTTTTCCTATATTTAACTGTTACTTTCTATAAAGAAACCTTGAAGGATCTACACAAATGACCCCTTGAATTCAAAATGTTGTCTACTTTTCTAAAATGTATAGCTTTCCAGGATCCATTATTGCTTTCATACCCATTTCTACCATTAACTGGAAGGAGGTTGAAAGCACAAAAAATAGCAAAAATAGGCTATGTCCCAGAAAAATGCCAAAACTGTGTAAAAATGTTGTTTTTCTGAAAAACGTCTGTCATTCCCTAAAAGGTGGGAAAATGGTGAGTTCAGCCCCACAAACCCTTTTTTGATACCATTTTCAGGGAAAAACCCATATACTTTAATTTGCAGCCCTTTTTTCCCATTTTCCCCTAAAAACCCAAAGTTTAGCCGTATTTTGGCTAATTTCTGAGACCCCTCCAGGGGAATCCACAAACCCTGCATACCTTTACAAACCCCATGATGTTGGAAGAAAAGGGCGCAAATTTGGCGTGTATACCTTATGTGGTCAAAAAGTTACAGGGGCCTAAGCGCGCACTACCCCAAATAGCCAAAAAAAGGCATAGCACAGGGGGGAAAAGGCCTAGCAGCGAAGGGGTTAAGAGGGTCAAAAGAAACACAGCTTTACTTGGTGATGTGCAGATGATAATAATTCACTGAAACCCAATTTCCACAAGTTGGTTGCATGCTATATAGTTTTATGAGTAATACTTTCTATGTGTGCAAATTTAGTGGCCATTTCAATGAAATATGTGCTGTCTGTAAATGACAATGCACTACCACACCATGCTTTAGTAATATGTTTTTGACAGTGTGCTCCAAATGCATCACCAGCAACATACCGCACCTTTACAACTGAACTGCTGGCTCATTGGCTACACTTATTCTTTGTGTAACACTTGGATTTTTCACAATCCCTATGACTTCGGTGATGTAATACTGATGGCAGCATCCCACTCTGAAAATTGTCCAGTACCACTTAAAAACACAATTCTACTTGCTCAAAGCAGATTGTCTGTGTCCTTAGTAACTGGCCCAGTAATGGGTGAACACATGTGGAAACAGATGTTGGGCCTAGGACCCATGGAATGGAGAATACAATGGCAGGATATTGCATCTGCAAATAAGCAAATCTCGCCTGCTAGCGGCTCTTGGATGTTGCTTGTGAAAGCACTGAAGTGCACCCAATTAACACCTCATTCATGAGGCAACAAATATACCTGATCCTCTATATTACACCTGGCTGAATTTAAAGGCCCTATCAACCAAGCAGTTGGTGACTAACTCGGTTTAGCACAAAAGCTCTTATGCATTGCTTTTGGAGTTTTGTGGCCAATGAAAGAATGGGTTTTACTCACAGTATTTGGTCACATCTACTGTTATTTTGATTTGTATGGCATTGCTTAGTCTTGTATCTATAGACTTTATAACATGTTGCTTTTGATTACTCTTTGTTTTGAAGTTTATTTAATTAATCACACACATTGCAGTGTGACTATCTAGCTAAAGCTACGCAGTTCCCTCCCTGCTCACAATTTTCATAGAAGGGTTTCATCTGCCTTTCTCGAGAGCTATATTTACTTCCCTAGCCTCAAATAGTTGACTTGTAAATGATGTGCTGACACAACAACAGGGGCGTTGCAAACATTAATTGAGCCAGTGCAAGTGTTGTGGGGCCCAGAGGTGCATTTGGCCCAGCCTGTATTACACCGCCTACAATTTATTTAGCAGGTTGGCTGTTGAAAATTGTTTTTGTGAGTGCATCACTGTCTGGCTCTTGCTTACTCATCACTGTGCAGATGTGGTGGGAGAGGGTGGGGGAAGAGAGAGAGAGAGAGAGAGAGAGAGAGAGAGCGAGAGAGCGAGAGAGAGAGAGAGAGAGAGAGAGAGAGAGACCGACCCCGACACACCCTGCAGCACGCAATAGCACTTAATGGAGCTAGGCTACTATGGAACAACAGTCTGGCAATCAATTTTAGAGGTTTTTATACACAGGGCTCATCTTGAACAGAGTATGTTTGTCATTGGATGACTGCAGTGGCTGGTGTCCAATTAGAAAGCAGCTCAGCTCAGGCTAGCACTTACCTGTCACCCTATGCCACCCATTCGGCGTCCAGAACATTGCGGGACATAAGAGCGGGGAAAAGAAAAAGGGAGGACAGGATACAGGAGACATTGAAAGGAAAGTGTGGAAACAAAAGATAACTATACAGTTGCAGGAGAGGGAAAAAGGAAGAGAAGGGGAGACGAAGTAAAGCATGATAGAGAGTGAAGAGTACTAAGGAGCATTAAAAGGGATAAGTATGAAAAAGAGGGAATGGACAAAAGTAAGGATGTCAGGAAAACAAAACTGGAAGGAGATGAGAGAGAGGCATAAAATATAGATGTGTGAGAGAACAAGAGGAAGTGGACATAGAGGACATGGAATAAAAAGAGGGTGGGTTGGAGAGAAGGCTAGGACTAAGAAGATAGGAGAGCAAAGGAGCGATAAGTGGAGCATGGCGTAAAAAAAAAAGAGAATGTTACGGTGAGAATGGAGATAAGAAAAAGGTAGGAAACGAGGAAATGGATAAGGACAAGTGAGAGAGATGGAGGAAAGCAAATTAGGAGAGAATATGAATGTGAAAGAACGGGAGCAATGAGAGAAGAGATGGACGAAGATAGGAAAGATAGAGGAAGACCAGTGGAATGAGTAATTCAGAAAGATGTAAGCAGGAGTGCTGGACTTGACCCTTTTTTTAGGGTCATCCTCAAACTTTTTGCCTTAACCCGCCTGTTGTCTAAACCCAGTTTTGTTGGATTTTATGATTCTACACAGTTTACAACTGCTAACCAGTGCTAAAGTGCTTGTACTCCCTCCTTTTAACATGATGAAATTGGCTTACACCCAATTGGCACATTTCATTTACTTGTAAGTCGCTAAGTAGTACTACATGTGCCCAGGGCTTGTAAATTAAATGCTACTAGTAGGCCTGCTGCACTGATTGTGCCACCCACTTAAATAGCCCTTCAAACATGTCTTAATCCTAACATTGCAGACTGTGTGTGTGCAGTTTTAAACTGCCATCTCAGTCTGGCAAAATAAACCTTTTGCCAGGTCTAAACATTAAATTTTAATACATTTCAGTCACCCCTATTCTAGGCCCTGAACAGTCCAGAGGGCAGGTTGCAATGTATTAAAAAAATTGAACATCTACTTTTAAGTTTTACATGTCCTGGCAGTAAAAAACTCTTATATTCGTTTTTCACTACTGCAAGGCCTATGTCTCCCATGGATAAAATTGGGTTTCCTTATTATATTTAGTAAGTGATAATTTTTAAATGGGAGCAGGAAGACATATTGAGTTTGATGTCTAAAGAATTCTAATTAAAAGCCCTTTTTAATAATAATGTCAGATTTGTAGTCTTGAAAATCCCTCTTTTTGAAAGTTGGCATTTTCCTGTCCTAACCATTTGGTGCCTGCAGCTTTTCCCTGGGTCACATGACTAGGTACAGCTGGAAGGTGGCCTTTGTCGATTTTTCTGACAGTGAGACAAAGGGAAGATAGGTGTTGGCAGGATGGGCCACTCTTCCTTAATGAGGGGGGGAGCTGTCACCTATCACACTTGTATCAATTCAGTGCACTCCACAGTTATTCAAAAGGTCCTCCAAATCTCAATTCTTGTATGTTTTCCTTTTTTAGGGTGCTAAAAGGGTCAGCCCTCAGGTTCAGGGTGCAAACTAATGTCAAATGATTGCACTCTGCCCTTCAGGCGCCGTGTCTCCCTTCGCACTCCTGGTTTGCCCCCTGATGGGTTACATAATTTTGAATCCTCTGTTCCCAAATAAATCTCAATTGAAACTGCAAACAAAAATATATCTTTGTTTATTGAATTTATTCTTTACATTCAATTAACTGCTTCTTGTAAATTTTCCAAATCAAATGTAATATTCTTCAATGCCAGTATGTTTAAACAAAATACTGGTATTAATCCCCAATACATTTTGAACCATGGGCCCTTCACCAGGAGGTAATTCTCTATGGAAAAAAAGAATAATGCGAATGTGTTATTCCTTGTCCTGGGAAACAACATCAGGTCTGTCATTAACCCACCTCAATCAGTGTTCTTATCTTACACATGTTCCTCAGGCTGCCACAACTTGTAATCATGTGTGCCCTAATTCATCTCTTAAATCCAGAGGTCAATTTCTCAAAGCAGGACCTTCCCCTGCAATACGTCCCAAGTATCAATAAAAGTTCTAATTCTCCAAAGCGGTAAATCACTGGAATAAACCTGAAAAATTGTTTCATGTACTGCATCATTGTCTCGACGCTTATGCCCCCTTTCAATGTGAACAATACTAGTAGCGCTGGACTTTGAAGGTAACTCTTTCAGCCCAACTAACCTGGTCCCTGTTTCCGACCGGTGCTCCATCACTGTAGACCTGAATTTGTGACTGTCAAACAGCCTCACACAACCAGACAGACGTAGGTGGTGCTTTGTCCTTTTAGACACTTTACTTACCTGAAATCTTTAAATGTCCTTATCTCCGGTTCTACTGATTGGATTTTTGTCATTTTGGTGGCAAATACTTTACGACATTTTGCTCTATTGTTCTAAATTGCTGTGGGATTTTTTCTTGTTTTGTGTTTTCACTTTAATACTGTTTGAACTGCTGCATAAATAGTTTACATATTGCCTCTAAGTTAAGCCTGACTGCTTTTGTGTCAAGCTACCAGAGAGTTCAGCACGCGTTAATTTCAGGGTTTGCTTGTGACTTCACCCTGACAGAATTTGTCTGCTGCTTGAGTAGGGTTTTATCCCCTTCAACCAGTAACCCATTTCCAAACAAGGAGCATACCTATTTTTAATGGCACAGGTACAGTGGCAGGAAGTCTGAGGGGCCATTGCTCCCCATTTACTACTGTCTTTCAATATCAGGCCTAGGGAGCAAGGAACCTTTTTTCCTTGGGAGCAAGGAACCTTTTTTCCTTGTGAGCATTATGGCCCATAAACTCCTTGCCACGCCACTGCCACACCACTGCACCACAGAGCTAATATTACTGTATTGTGAGAACAAATATTTGACTACGGGTACGTTTCCCGCTTTTATCCTTTTAAAACTCTGATGTCCAAACCCAAGGCCGGCTTTAGCACTGGTGGCGCCCGGTGTGACAATCATTTTTGGTTCCCCCATACCTCATGACCACTCCTTGGATTCTCTCACCACCACCAGCCAAAATTGCCCCTCATCTCTCCAATCATAAGTTATTGCTAAATGCAGTGCCCCCCCTTAAGGTCAGCCCCCCTCCACAGGTCAGTGCCCAGTGCAGCCGCACCAGTCTCACTGCCCTAAAGCCGGCCCTGTCCAAACCTCATCCATTTATACACTGTTAAAATTATATGCTTTTCACACTGTGGGCACACATGTCAAGGTTGTACGACTGTACTGAGTTCATGCCAGGCCACCACGAATTCAATTATTTTGTTAGTTGTATATTTTCAGGCCAGAGAGAACTAGTTAATGAACCTTCTAGGGTGAAGACAACATAACTGACTCTCTGCCTGCCCTTATGTCACTACTCACCTCTTTAGAGGAACGTACACAAAAGTCTGGAAATGGGTGAGAAGAGCTAGCCTGTAGAACCTGCCTTGCAAGCTCGATGTGAATGGGCTAGTACTACTAGGTTGTGTATTCATATGTACATGTTTTTCAGATTCTTTGTCTTGTGGGATGTCCCTTTTCAGGGTTGATACGAGAAGATGCTAAAATTATTTTAAGTTTAGGAATAGTTGTCTTAATTACCGAGGGGGTGTTTTGAGCTTGGCAATGGCTCTAGCTCTTTCTTTTCGAATAAGGCTTCCCCTCTTTTGAATTCTCTCTGCAGGGAATTTTTGAGTTTTGTAAGTGTTACAAGGTGCTCTCTCATGGCTGGTAACATATCACACAGTTGGGAACGTGGGAGTAGAAACAAAATGAGTACTAATTAGGGATTGGTTTATAGTCTGATTCTTTGATAAACCATATTCAGGTCATTTCAACTTAACACTAAGACTGGAACTGAGAAGAATAATTTCCTCCCTGTAGGTTGAAGAAATAACGAAAACATTGTTTAAGACATTCAACTTATCCGTTTGTGGTCAAGTGTACTATAAAGACAACCTCCTTAAGTGGCCCACAATGCTATTAAAAACTAGGGGCCCCATTACGATGGTGGACGAACTTCAGTCTGGCCGTCATCGTATCGGATTCGGGACCGGCCGCCTACGATGCGAATAATGATGCAATCGCAACCACAGCGGTCGCATTACCTATATTTGTATTGTGGCGGGGATGCTGTCAGCAGCCCCCGCCGCAATACAAAAAATAGGGCGCAGACATATCCCTGCACTACATGGCAGGCAACATGCAGTGCCTGCCAAATGTTGCAGGGATATGTAGGGGGGCACTATAGGTGCCCCCACTGGTACATGTCCCTGCCCCAGGGATAAAGGAGGGCCCGCTACAGGCTCCAAAATCCATTTTCGTTGGCCGTTTTGCTGCGGGTGAAAGGGATATCATAATCCTGACGGCGGTGCCTGACAGGCACCGCCGCCATGCAGGGATTTGCACTTGGTCCGACAAGCGGTCTGATTTGTTCTGCCCATCCGGACCGTGGCAGTCAGTCCTTAGGACCGCCATGCTTCCCCCACCATCATAATATGGCGGGGGAAAACCGCATTACGATGGCGGAGGGACCGCCACCGACAGCCTGTCGGTGGTGGTCGCTCCGCTATCGTAATGGGGTCCTAGGTGCTTTATTTAGAGTTTGGCGGACTGAATACTCAGTCAAATCTTGGGGGCTATCCCTTCAACCGCATTACAAGTGCAAAAGGCTATAATGCACCTCTAATACATTAGGCAGGGCATCCGCCACGTTTGTGATGGAGTATTCTGTAGGCATAACTCTAAATAAGGCTGCAGGCTTTGGTGGCTGATATGCTGCTGAATCAAGTGCATCTTAAATCCTGGAGAAATGATAAACTTAAAATATCCTGAAACAGGAGAAGCTACTGACCAGTTGCAATAACTTCCAGTTAAATGGTGTGTCAATAAGGAAACTTTGGAAACGTGTTGATTGTATGGTGGCACTACAGCTTCTTTCAAGGTAAACTGAGTTATTGAAGAGCAGTTTAGAAGAAGGCAACAACAGAAAAGCTTGAAACATAGCTTGAAAAAACATATTTGACTGAAAACCTCACTTCGCTAGATTTTTGCTTCTTTACAGGAGCCGGGGGACATAAACGCATCCCCCCAAAAAAGGTGTGACTTTGTGAATACAGGAAGTACTTTTGGCTTGCAGGTTTCTGCACTCTGCAAATTTATTTTAGAGCTCTGAAACCTGCAGGATGATGTAATGGAAACAGGCCTCTGACCGCAGCTGCTGGCGAGATGTGAATGCCAGTAAGTCAGCAAGAAAGTAAGTGGACTCAGGAATAATCCATCTCTGAAGGAGCCATCAGAAGCCCCTTCATGGCGATCAGTGATTTTCAACCAGAACTCGTATTATAGATAGGGCTCACTCTCTCTGCTTGCAACTTGGCACACCTTTAAGCAGGTGTGGCTGGTGCAATCAAGGACAGTGCGCCATATTACAAATAATGCGCGGCCCTCAGGTCAGCCACAAACTTGCGTAACCACGAGGGCAGTTGTTGTGTCGTAGTAAGGAGTTCCAGTAGACATGGTTAGGTTAAAGATTGATAAGTTTATTGTTCTTGGATGTTAAGTATGTTTTCCAGTAAAGATGTAAATAAGGCTCCACCAGGAGCAGCCTCCATGCTGCTCAGCCCAGTATCTAATTGACACTCAACCTCACAGCAATTCTAACATTCCAGTGACATCACCATCCACACCAGCATTCTACTCTCACTGCCTGAGCAGCAGAGGCAGAGGAACAGGGAAGGTGCATAGAATAAAACCTTAGATATAACAGCAGTGCCTTAGTAAAATACAGAGCAGCTGTTTTAATCACCCGCTCGGACTTCCTCTGTGCAGGCAGCACCTGCCTACATTTTAAAGAGGGGACTGAGATCCCACTGCAGGCAGGTGCAGTGAGTGACTGCATGCACCTGCAAGGGGATGTCTGGGGGGGGGGGTACAGCAGATCCCTCCTTGCATTGGTCACACTCAGGGGAGCACTGCCAGTGCACCTTTTCGTGTCCTCTTTGTTTCTGCACCGCGTCTATATTATGGAGCGGGAGCAGAGGCAAAGTGTTTCATTAATTAGCATGGGGTTATTTCCCAATGCTAATAAGGGAACGCCCCCTGAAGATAGCGTTGGCACTCTGCCTGCACCAACACTATCTGTATTACAGAAGAAGGCGCACATGCATCTGTGCCTTCTTCTGTAATATTACAGTGGCCCTGGGTGGGGGGGATTAGTGCACACACCTGTTGCACCCTCTAGGCTCTATTTGTAATGCAGCCTCAGATGTCCAGAGTGCTGAGAGTTTCTTTTGTTTTCGCTCTCTGGTAATTCTTTTTTCTTATTGTTTATGTTATACTGTTTGATTATTTTTATTATGTACAGCCTTCTGAGCATGTCTGGATGTACACCAGCTTACTCTGAAGAATACATAAAAAAGAGTTTGGAGCTACCCTCATTGTTCTCAGATAACAGTGACCCATGCCCCGCAGTGACCACTAACCTTGCTGATCAATTGGCAAAATGCAAAAAGAAATATATAAGGTCACAACTGATGGTGAAAATGATAACTGAGTATCTTATGTCTGTAACAATACCATTGGGACTACGCGTTCATAATATCCCAGGAGTTTTCACTGAAGACAAAAAATATAGGCAAGGCTTCCTCTACATAGGAACAATGTGCTCCCTGAACTGAATGTTGCTGGGAATAGACACAGCAATTGAACACTCTAAAAACACTCTTAGAAGAGATTGCAGATTTTGAAAACCAACTTAAAGAATTATCATTGATTACTGATGCTCAAGATACACTTGAGAAAATTGAAAAAACAATCAGTGAATTAAACAGACTAGAACAATAGAAAAAGTATAATAAAGTTAAAAAGTATATACATAACTTTAGACCCAAGAGAGCATATGCCTATCTTAGCTGCAACTTCTATACTAACAGAAGCTATTTCCAACAATAATCTTGGCCACACCTGGGGTAAGTTTAACAATCAAAACAAAGCAGTTTCATCCTCCAACACCTCCGAAGATTCAGCAGATAACTTAGAACCAAGTAAATGACCAGTTGCCTCTCCCCACCCCCCACTACTGGCACTAACCCTACTTTTTAGGCAGGAGCCAACCACATCCACCCAGACGAGGGCGAGGTCAATGATGGTCTACCACCCTGGGCGACAGACAAACCAGACAGAAATATTACAAATGGGGGCATCAGTCACTACAAATACATATGATAAATTTGGAGTACATGAAGGCCAGACTATAACCACTCTACCACCGATGATGCAGACGATTCCCATGTTTATTCAGCCATCACATATGTTATCTTATACCGAGATCTCGGTCTTCAGTAAGGGGCTATTATTTTTACCGATTGTCTGCCCCAACATCCTTGAAATACAGACTGACTGAACTCTTACGGTGTTTTAGGGAGATCAGGCTACATTCATTCTTTTCTTATCACCCGCTACTTACAAGTCTGACACCACGGTATTTCTCCCATATTTTTTTTTCACTACCTCACAACAGTATCCCTCCTGGAATTCCCACTTTCGAGAAACTTGTCCTGAAAGAAATGCTAGCCTTGGAGCAACAAATAACCTTCATCCCACATAACATTTCACTATAGGGAAGGCAGCATTACAGTCCCTAAAACAAACACTCACTGATTGTGAAACCCTCTGACAAGGGAGGAGGAATAGTATTACAGGAGTAGAGTGCTACTCATCGAAAAAGCGCTTTGACGCCTCGTCAGGGTAAGTAATCTCTATATAATTGCTATTACAATACAGTACAATACAATACAGAATATTGACAAATATAGACTAGAAATCATGTGACAATTGGCCAATGCAGAATTACATTGCGCACTGTATCGCCGGCTTGGCGTTGCAGCGAGCGCAATCAATCAATTATTTGTATAGCGCACTACTCACCGTGAGGGTCTCAAGGCGCTGAAGGGGGTGCTGCTACTGCTCACAAAGCCAGGTCTTGAGGAGTCTCCTGAAGGTCAGCAGGTCCTGGGTCTGCCTCAGGTGGATGGACAGGGTGTTCCAAGTCTTGGCGGCGAGGTGGGAGAATGATCTGCCGCCGGCGGTCGATCTGTGGATGCGTGGAACGGTGGTGAGGTCAGCGGAGCGAAGCTGGCGGTTCGAGGTGTAGAAGGTGAGTCGTTTGTTGAGGTATGCTGGTCAGGCTTTGTGGAGTGCTTTGTGAACATGGGTGAGGAGCTTGAAGGTGATCCTCTTGTCGACGGGGAGCCAGTGCAGGTCTCTCAGGTGGGCTGTGATGTGGCTGTTGCGGGGGATGTCGAGGATGAGGCGTGCAGAGGTGTTCTGTATGAGTTGTAGTCTTTTCTGGAGTTTGGCCGTGGTTCCCGCATAGAGGGCGTTGCCGTAGTCCAGTCTGCTGCTGACGAGGGCCTGGGTGACCGTTCTCTTGGTTCCGGGGATCCATCTGTAGATCTTGTGAAGCATGCAGAGGGTTTTGAAGCAGGAGGAGGAGACGGCGTTGACTTGCTGGGTCATTGATAGCGATGAGTCTAGGATGAACCCCAGGTTGCGTGTGTGGTTGGTGGGGCCGGTGCAGCTCCCAGTGTGGCCAGCCACCAGGAGTCGTCCCAGGCGGAGGGGGTGGAGCCGAGGATGAGGACCTCCGTCTTGTCCGAGTTCAGTTTCAGGCGGCTGTTCTTCATCCATTTGGCGACGGCCTTCATTCCTTATTGGAGGTTGGTTTTTGCGGTGGTGGGGTCCTTGGTGAGAAAGAGGATCAGCTGGGTGTCATCCGCATATGAGACGATGTTGAGGTTGTGCGATCGGACAATGTTGGGGAGCGGTGCCATATAGACATTGAAAATGGTCGGGCTGAGGGATGATCCTTGGGGTGTGCCGCAGATGATCTTAGTGGCTCCCGAACGGAATGGAGGGAGGCGGACACTCTGGGTTCTGCCGGTGAGGAAGGAGGTGATCCAGTCCAGAGCTTTGTCGCGGATCCCTGCGTCGTGGAGGCATGTGTGTTGAGTGTGGTGGCAGATGGTGTCGAAGGCCGCCGAAAGGTCCAGGAGGATGAGGGCTGCGGTTTTGCCGTTGCCCAACAGGGTCCTGAAGTCGTCGGTGGCGGCGATGAGGGCGGTTTCTGTGCTGTGGTTGCTGCAGAATCCGGATTGGGACGAGTCCAGAGCATTGTTCTCCTCGAGGAAGCGGGTCAGTTGCCTGTTGACAATCTTCTCGATGACTTTCGACGGGAACGGGAGCAGGGAGATGGGCCGGAAGTTCTTGAGGTCCTTAGGGTCTGCCTTGGGTTTCTTGAGTAAGACGTTGATCTTGGCGTGCTTCCAGCTCTCCAGGAAGGTGGCGGTCTCGAAGGAGTTATTGAAGATCTTCCGGAGATGGGGTGCGATGATGGAGCTCGCTTTGTTAAAGATGTGGTGGGGGCAGGTGTCGGAAGGTGAGCCGGAGTGGATGGCGTTCATGATTTTGATGGTGTTGTCATCATTGACGTGGGTCCAGGGGAGCAGGAGGTCGGTGAGGCTGGGGGTGGTGAGTCTGAGGTGTCGGCGGCTGTCAGGGGGGTCTGGTTGTTGAAGCTGTCGTGGATGTCTGCGATCTTGCGGTAAAAGAAGGTGGCTAGTGAGTCGCAGAGTTCTTGCGACGGCAGGATATCGTTAGAGTTGGACCTGGGATTGGAGAGTTCCTTCACGATGTTGAAGAGCTCTTTGCTGTTGTGTGCGTTGTTGTCGATGCGTTCCTTGAAGGAGGTCCTTTTGGGAGTTTGGATGAGTTGGTGGTGCCTATGGATGGCGTTCTTGAGGGCTACGTGGCTGTCCGGTGTCTGTTCGTGGTGCCACGTCTTCTTGAGTCTTCGGCAAGTTTGCTTGGGAGCCTGGAGGTCGATGGTGAACCAAATGGCTTTCCTGTCGGTGCGTCTGTTTGAGGGTTTCATGATTTGGGCAAGAGTGTTGGCACAGTCGTCGATCCATTGCCTGAGGTTGCGGGCGGCAGTGTCAGTGTCGTCGGCTGGTGGGTCTCGGGCTAGGGTGGCGATTAGCTGGTCTTCAGTGACATTGTTCCAGCTGCGGCGGGGGATCCGTTGCGGGTGGTAGTGCTTGGTGGGTTTCTCGAAGGTGAATTGAATGCAGCGGTGGTCGGTCCAGTGAAGTTCGGTGGTGTGGCTGAAGGTGACGTGGTTGCTGGTGGAAAAGATGGGGTCGAGCGTGTGTCCGGTGGAGTGGGTGGGAGTCGTGATGAGCTGTTTGAGTCCGAGATTGTCTAGCAGGGTGGTGGAGTTGCTGTTGTTGACATTCTCGAGGTGAAAGTTCAGGTCTCCGAGGAGGATGTAGTCCATGGACACAAGGGCATGCTTGCTGACGAAGTCGGTGATGGAGTCGCTGAACTGTGGCCGGGGTCCGGGGGTCTGTAGACGAGGGTTCCTCTGAGGGTGGTGTTGGGATCGATGTGGATCTGGAAGTGCAGGTGTTCGGCAGCGCCGAGGGTGTCTTTGGGCTGGTTGAGATTCTGAGGGCATTCCTGTGGACAATGGTGATTCCTCCTACTGGTCTGTTGGTACGGTCCCTGTGGGTGATCTTGTAGCCGTCCAGGATGGCTAGGGTGATGTCGGGTGCTGAGGAGGGGGTTCATCCAGGTCTCCGTCAGGAAGGCGACGTCCGGGGAGGATGAGTCGAGTAGGTCCCAGAGTTCGATGGCGTGCTTGTGGACGGAGCTGGTGTTGAGTAGTATGCATCTGAGATGGTTGGGTACTGCCCCGGTGGGCGGGGTCGTGGCTTGGATGATGGTGACACTGCAGCTCTGGCAGGAGAAGGGTTCGTGGGTGAGCTTCAGGGTGGCCCGGAAGCAGGTGGATGATCGGCCGGCGTTGAGTTCGTGGAGGGTGCTGGCATCGTAGCGATGGCGGGCGGCGTGGTGGTCGTGGGGGCCAGGGGATCTGGCGCTGGGCGCGGTCCAGGCACAGACGGGCTTGCCTTTGGCGCGCCGATGTGGCCGCACAGCGGCCGCCATTAAGAAGGGGTGGTGGGAGGGAGGAGCAGCTGGGAGGCAGGAGCGGGCACGAATGGGCAGGCGAGGGGGGCGGGCCGCAGGCAACGCAGCGGCGGGAAGGGAGAGAGGCAGAAAAGGCTGGAACACTGGAAAAGGGCTACAGAGAGAAAACGGGCAGAAAAGAGCAGAATAGAAGAAGTAGAATAAAACAGCAGATAAGCAGAAACAGGCAAAAGGGAACAGAGAGAGCAAACAGAATACTTACGGCTCACCACTGGGCCACCAGGGATGAGGCGCAGGTGGGAGCCTGCGGGTGGAGGAGGGCTTCGAACTCGCGGCAGCAGCAAGTACAGGGAGCAGAGGCTCGGGCACAGTCAGGTAGAGCTGCCCGGCGTGGGGAGCGACCTGCCTGGAAACAGTTATTCGTTTTATTTATTTATTTAGTTACTGAACTCCGTTCGGCCTTAATTCGGAGTTTAAAAACCCCCACCCTGCCCTTCCCCCACCCCGCCCCACCACCCTGCAGCACTCCCTCCAGGAGCAGCTACTGACGTACATCATGATGTGGAAGCGTTATATTGATAAAATCTTCTTCTGGCAGGAGGGTAAAAAGATACTGGGCTTAAGGTTCACATTTCAATACAGCAAAAATGAAGTGGCATATTTAGACCTATTGAATAAACTGAGAATGGTGTGTTATATACTACCTCATATCGTAAGCCCACACAAAGAAACACTCTACTGCACTGCTCAAGCCACCATCCAAGACCTCTAAGGGATTCCCCTCCTTACTCCCTATTTATAAGAATTAGGAAGATTTGCTTGCTTAAACGAGGCAGAGAAACTATTTCAGAAACTTCTTGCTAGGGGTTACCCCGGGAGATTGGTTAAAAGGTCCATGAAGAGAGCCTGGTATTGTCCTAGAAAGTCACTGCTTGTACTCAAAGAGAAAAAGGACCTATATTTTCACCTGTAGCTAGTCTATTCAAAAGATGCACTTTAAAACACTAGAATGTGTTGCATGTTGGGGATCTTACACTTGAGAGACCTATTTTTGCATTTTGAAAAAATAAAAGTACAAGGATCATCTGGTCAGAACAGCTTTCCCGGCACCCAAGACCAACCCCACACTCAATGAGCATTGGGACCTTCCTCCAGTGTTGGTGCACTTTAAGTGCAGCCATTGTAGCGTTTGTGTTTTTGCCTCTGAAACAAAGGAATTTAGTTACAAAACTGGGAAGTTTACCCTGAAACAATTCTCTAATTGTAGCACTAACAATGCCATTTATGCCATCACCTGCCCATGCGGTCTTGTATACATTGAACAAGCCACTAAAAAAGTATGTCAGAATATGTCAACATAGGATCTGCCTCAGGTATTAGGTCATGACTGCACCAGTAGTGTGAAATTTTATGTAGCAAAATCACAGTGAGGACTAACTGTGTTGGCAAGTAATTACTGTTGTGAATCAACTATTAAGAGGCAATAATATTTCCACCATTCTGAATAAAGAGGAACTGAAATGGATCCTTCGAACAGACAGCCTACAAACAGGATTGAACAAACTGGAGGACTGGACATCACTACTGTAATACATCACCATTCAGCAATGCATTGCCACCAAGTTGGATCTTCCTCGTTATGAGGACTGACAATGAGTATGAATTTTCTGCCTCACCTAAGCAATGACTTGATGAGATCCTTCAATCACACATCTTCTGCGTACAATGCGAACCCTGATCGAAGTTTTGAGTGCAATAATTTTAGGTCCTGTGCTCATGAGTTGGAATCCTCCCTCTTTTCTATGTGAGGTTTAGTGTGTGAACTACTGTTTGTCCATACTTTCTATGTGAATGCTGAGTTTTACATTACATTTATTGTTGATGCGGCTTAGCAGGCCTTTTTCTACTTTTTGTCTACTTTCTTCTGTTGTGAAATATACTTGTTACATTTTTAAGATTTCTTTTTTTCTTCAGAATGGAACAAATATGACCTTTGGCTCACTTATTGCAACTGAGATACTCTACATGATTGCTTTTTATTGTGTAATTAATTACTTCCATTGTTTTGTAAACCCTGCCATCCTTATCTACGCCTATCAAGCCATATTGCCATTAAACCTGATCTTATTATTTTAATAATGATCAGGCTAAGGTATCTGCCACTTTATCCTTAGTTGGGCTCTTATTTATTTCTATTATTCCTTTCTTGCGTCTCACGGCCCACCCACTCCTTAGCGGGTTAAAATTGCCGCACTCATTCTCCCCTACTCCGGCCTTTGCTGCCTTCCACATTTCCTGCCCAAGATACGCTACTCTGTGTGCTGGGCTGTTCGTGTTTTTGAAGCAGGCCATTTCCAATGCATCCAGGGTAATCCTAGCACGCTTTGAATAACTGCATTCACAGTTATAAATTCCCCTTCACCCTCTCCAATTTTGTATAGAGGCACATTATAGACCTTGTATTGAGTTTAATTTTATTTCTCCACTAGGTGTTAGTATTTCAAGCCGTGGGCTCGCCATTGTGACTCGACACCTTAAATACAAGACACAGGTATGCCTCATACCTTGGAGCGACTATAATTTCTTAACTTCAGGTACGCTTCATTTAGGTTCCTCTTACTGCTAGGTTCACGGTTGGCCCAGATTGTACACTCTTTGTAGGGTCTACCATTGTTTTAAGGATTGACACTTTGTTTTTTTCCTTGTTCCTTCGTTGTATTGGATCTGCTATGGTTTTAACGTTTGCCACCTTGCTATTTCATTTCTATTAGGAATTGGCTCTTTGTTGTTGTTATGCAGGATAACCATTTCCTTTGGCGCTACCCACTATTTTTCGATTACACAATAAATATATTTTTTTAAATGAAACTGAGATTTTCACATTTGTGATAATAGCAATTGTGTTTATTCCAAATCAAATATGCTTTTTTTGTAGGGACCAGTGCTCCTTTAAAATAAAAGAGTTTCGGCATAGCATATCCACAGTCCTCTTCCTATGCTTGGGTACAGGCTTCAGATTTATCCATTTGTCAAAGACATTTCTCTCAAAATGTGGTGGCCTGCCAATCAAATTTTCTAACGTCAGCTGCGGCCAGCTGCTTCACCACATCAATTGTGTGTAATTGAGAATTGGCCTCGGGTGGACCCTAGGTCCTGATAGGATGTCCAGGAAAACATTTAAGGGTTCATTCTGCTCAGATAAATATTTCAGATGTTACTATGGCGCCCAGTAAATGCCAGTAGTAGTAGGTATGGTTTTACCTCATCGTTCCAAGTTCCGCACTTCAGACTTGAGTATAAAGCAGTTATACTGCATTCTTTCGACCCACTCATTTAATCAGGTTTTACCTGACATAATTTGCTAAAGAAAAGGTGCAGTATTACAACATGGAGTATAAGTATACATGGTATAAGTATACATGGTATAAGCTCCTATTTGTGCCTGAATCTCGATTACCAGCCTGGTAAAATGAGGGCATCAGGGTCTAATTTGAATCATCATCCAAAAACTGGACAAACTCATTTGTGCATATACCAGTTCTAACAAACTGCTCCAAGATTGAAGGCCAGTTATTACACTGCTGCAAAAAATCAGAAAAACGATTTCAAGCTGCTTTTGGGCCATTTTGTATATAGTGCTCGCAGTTGCCACCAGCTATCATGAATAAAGAGGAATGCATCTTATCTCATAAAATATCTGACATCAAAGAATTGGTAGTCGAAGAGTCTAATTTAGAGTGGGTGGTATCCTGGCAGAATTGCTTTTAACATAGGGAGAGTATTGCAGATGCAATTCTGTCAAAGGCTTCCCCATTGGAGGATACTCCTCCAACAGAAGATTTATGATTTTATTCACATATTAGATTATCCAAATGCCACCCAAATCTAAATTTGACCCTAGTAAATGGTTTCCACATTTTAAGTGAACTATTTTAATCAGTATGCTTGGTTGTTCTGATTTGCAATGATTTTGAGGAAACCTTAACATTTCAATTTCACTTGTATGGAACTCTTTTAAGATCTATGATAGCACGAAAGACTCCTCCCATATTATAAAAAGCCTTAAACTTTCCTGTTCAAAACCCACTAATCTTCATAGTGTCCCAACCGTACTGTTCCCACCCACAATGTACAGTGCATTATAGTAGCAGAATACCAGAGACAGCATATGGCAGACATAAATATCTAGTCCTAAATATTGTTTACAAAAACATCACCTCATCGGAGTTAATAATAAACCTACATTCAATTGGATAATAGTTTTGTAAACAATATTTAGGGCATGATATTTAGGTCAGAGGATAATTTTGTAGACCATATTGTGACATAGTTAGCCTCGCACCCCGACTGTCTAGCACAGTAATTGCGTGTGAGTGCCCGCTCCACCCCAGCGGCACATTACGGCCCACCACTGCTCAGTTTGGGCTTCTAAGAAAATATTTTAACCTGAAAATCTGAATACAGTTTTGGATGGCTGTATCTTGCAGTACAATGTCCTGTGCGACAAATCCAGCGAAAATCATTAATATGATGCTTTTCTCCAAAGTGCAGACAGTCTGCCCTCTACCCTGGTGGGAGTCCATGCACTGTAAAATGACCTTTACAAAGGCACTAATTAGTACTACTTATGGCATTGATTTTTGTCCCTCTTGAGTGGCAACCCCTGCCTGATTATTACCAGCGAAACACATCATATTGATAAAGTGTTAGCTGATACCTCCCAAGCTGTTGACCTCTGACACACAGTATCCGTTGCTTTTCTCTCATACACAATTGAAAACGGATATTTTCCGGTTACCAGATGGATCATTCTCGGAAAACATTAACTGTTGTATGGGTATAACCTTCCGTGCTGACGAGAACCGCTTCTGATGCACAGGGCTCCTGAGACCAGTGCGTCCCAAATCACCAGCCGTTTTGCACAGAGAAGGAAAAAGCTTTCCTGACCTGTTGTGGAGATGTGCCCTACCAGCCTCAGAAAATATGTACGCCATAGTGGAAGCTGTCTAGGGTTATTAAGGACATTCCTCTGTTCTTACTTTCTTATTTTTTTGCTCATTGACTTGTATCATTGTAATATCTTGGCCACCTACTTTTTCTGTGTTTTCCAGGAATGTACTTGTAACCCACATTCTTTTGCAGAAATGTTCTACAATGCAGATCTTTATGTATTAACACTTGAGATTATTGTAACACTGTTTTCTAATCACATATTACGATCCGCACAAGTGTTTTGCACATGCATTGGCCTGCTTATAAAGGCATTTTGGCATACATAAAGTAGTATTTCCATTGGCGTAGCAAGGAAGGTGGTGGAGGCATCCTCTCTCTCTTACCTGCTGCTGTTGTGGGGCAGCTAACATGCAGGAATAGCCAGTGACCCCCCCCCTCCTCTTACCAGGGTCTGTCGCGGGCCAGCAAATGCAGGGACCACCAGCACCCCGCACACCACCCCTTGCCTGCGCCTGTTGCGGGGCGGCAAACGTAGGAACCGCCATGGTATTCCTGTAGTATCGTTTTACATACTCTTACATGCCTTTGTGAACAAGCCCCAACACCTCTACAATTTGATATTAAAATGATAATATTCAGGGAATAATCATACACGGGTAATGCAAGCAGAGAGAATCGTGCCCTAGTTGTACTTTTACTAATAAAGAGTTGGAATCAGGACTGATTCAGAAAGCCATTATGAGTATGTAAACGAGTTCCTGTAGTACAACTTCCCGTTCTCATAAATGCTTTTGTGATTTGGCCCCAAAATGTCTATAAATCTATAACCCAAAAAACAAACAGCAGACTCCATTATTCCATTTGTTCAAATCCCTAATGCCTACGCAACACAGAGTGCTGAAGATGCTTCTAGTAAATTGCTGCTCACTTGTGTGCGGTAAGTACATCATGCAAAGCACACAGCAATGTTTAAACTGAGGCAGCCAAAGTTTGAACAGTTGTGCCGAGGAAACAAAGTTGCGAATAACTTACGCAAGCGCGGTAATAGCAGGTAATCAGTGCCAACCTCCAAATCCATAATTGCAGCGGTAATTAGGAGTGATTTCATAGGCAGCGCACATTGTCCCCGTGCAAATGGCGGCACTTTAATCCTCCTCCTCCTCGCGGTGTAATGACTTCTGAGGTGATGTATTCAGGTGCAGGCTTCGAGCGCGCGGGGAGCAATCGGAGGTGAGGCAGTTGGCTTATTTCTCGAGCTGTTAGCTTGATTGGGAATCAATCATAATCCAGGGTAATGATTTTTTACATCTTGTTCTGACAGGGAAGGGGAGTTGCTCTTTAGACTGATTGCCCTCATGAGTATTAAAATACAGCGAAACACGCGGAAGGCGCGAGCGCGCGCGACGGCGCGAGAGGGAGGCATTCGCCCGTTGCCTCCAGAAGAAGTCTCCTTCCGCGAAGTCCTCAGCATGGCTGCCTGCGTGGGGGCCCGACTGACTCCGGAGAAACTGATGAATGAAATTGCTTATTTCATAACTCTGATCATTTTGTGCTGCCTTGTGAGCTATTTCGACAAAGACCTCTGGCTGATCTCTGTGCCAGGAACAAAAGGAGCAACCTTGATCTAATCACAAATATATCAGACCCAGAATAGAGCCATCAAACATCTCCAAGAGAAACAGGCACCCAGGGTGAAAAGGTGGGGCGTTACACACACCGTCACCGCAGACAGGAAGCACATCCGGATTTGTGGTCGTTACTGTGCAGCAGGTCAGGGCTTGCCACGCGCCCTTGTATTAACACCTTCCGCCGCTCAACACACCCGGGGCCTCGTGATAGACTCACAGGCAGAAAATCGATGCATCACCCTTTGATTCCTCGGGAGACGACAACCACCTTATCGATACACTGCCTGCAATTTACTGACTGACTGACAGCACCGAGGAACAAAACGGAATGCATATGTGACTAAAGTTACCATATGATGAATGCGCAGCCGGTTAGTGCCGAGCATTTTTCTGGGCCCTTTCTCTGAGCAATCTTTGTTGTTTCCAAGTTCCTGACAAAGGACCATAAAGTAGTCCAGCAGCACTTGGAACAAGGATTCCACATGACTTCTTGGCACTGTGTATGAGGGATGACGAGCTAGATGCAGGAGGCTTATTGAAATAGGCTGTTCCTTCTTGTGGATTAATAGACATCTGAAGAGGAGCTTTCCCCTTAGCTGCTTCAGGTGACCCTGTAACTGTAGCCTTATCCAGGCTGCTTGCCTCAAGGTGTTTAGGAGGTGTACCCACTAATTAGCAGCTCTACCCTGCTATTTCTGATTAAAGGGATAACTTACCATCGCGCCTTTAATGGTCACGATTCCTTCATTTTCAAATTCAAATGTGTTCAAGTTATTTAAGCGTTACAACAAACAAATGATGGACGGAATGCTGACAATGCATACATTCTCCCCCAGTCAAGAGATCTGGGTTAAATCCATCGTTCTTTTGCCCACTACACCACCCCAGTTTATACATGGCCATATGCAAATCAGTCTTGACCCTGTGCCTCATGGGAACAGTCCAGCCCGAACTGCCAAGCCATGTCTTCCCTGGACCGGAATCAAGCATCCTAGGACCGGTTTCTGGCTATCAGCCTTCATCAGCCAGGATAGCTTGACTCCAGTGGCGTAGTGAGCACGGGTCCCACGTCTGGGAATACCCATCCCACTTAGGGCGAAAAGCGTTACAACAAACAAATGATGGACGGAATGCTGACAATGCATACATTCTCCCCCAGTCAAGAGATCTGGGTTAAATCCATCGTTCTTTTGCCCACTACACCACCCCAGTTTAGACATGGCCATATGCAAATCAGTCTTGACCCTGTGCCTCATGGGAACAGTCCAGCCCGAACTGCCAAGCCATGTCTTGCATGGTGAGCAAAATAACAATGGATTTAGGCCCAGATCTCTGTACTGGGGTGAATGTATGACATTGTTCTGCATTCTGTCCATCAATTGTTGTTTTTGCAATTGTCACCCCGAGTGGGAAGGGTATGCTCAGACGTGAGTCCCGTGCTCTCCATGCCACTGGAATCAAGCTATCCTGGCTGACGAGGGCTGAAAGCCCGAAACCGGTCCTAGGATGCTTGATTCCAGTCCAGGGAGGACCTGGCTTGGCAGTTCGGGCTGGACTGTTCCCATGGGGCACAGGGTCAAGACTGATTTGCATATGGCTGGGTTCAAACTGGAATGGCATGGTGAGCAAAATAACGATGGATTTAGGCCCAGATCTCTGTACTGGGGTGAATGTATGACATTGTTCTGCATTCTGTCCATCAATTGTTGTTTTTGCAATTGTCACCCCGAGTGGGAAGGGTATGCTCAGACGTGAGTCCCGTGCTCTCCATGCCACTGGAATCAAGCTATCCTGGCTGACGAGGGCTGAAAGCCCGAAACCGGTCTTAGGATGCTTGATTCCAGTCCAGGGAGGACCTGGCTTGGCAGTTCGGGCTGGACTGT
This sequence comes from Triturus cristatus, assembly GCF_964204655.1. Lineage (NCBI taxonomy): Eukaryota > Metazoa > Chordata > Amphibia > Caudata > Salamandridae > Triturus > Triturus cristatus. The sequence continues at coordinate 1,216,798,831 of NC_140591.1, forward strand.
TCCCATGGGGCACAGGGTCAAGACTGATTTGTATATGGCTGGGTTCAAACTGGAATGGCATGGTGAGCAAAATAACGATGGATTTAGGCCCAGATCTCTGTACTGGGGTGAATGTATGACATTGTTCTGCATTCTGTCCATCAATTGTTGTTTTTGCAATTGTCACCCCGAGTGGGAAGGGTATGCTCAGACGTGAGTCCCGTGCTCTCCATGCCACTGGAATCAAGCTATCCTGGCTGACGAGGGCTGAAAGCCCGAAACCGGTCCTAGGATGCTTGATTCCAGTCCAGGGAGGACCTGGCTTGGCAGTTCGGGCTGGACTGTTCCCATGGGGCACAGGGTCAAGACTGATTTGCATATGGCTGGGTTCAAACTGGAATGGCATGGTGAGCAAAATAACGACGGATTTAGGCCCAGATCTCTGTACTGGGGTGAATGTATGACATTGTTCTGCATTCTGTCCATCAATTGTTGTTTTTGCAATTGTCACCCCGAGTGGGAAGGGTATGCTCAGACGTGAGTCCCGTGCTCTCCATGCCACTGGAATCAAGCTATCCTGGCTGACGAGGGCTGAAAGCCCGAAACCGGTCCTAGGATGCTTGATTCCAGTCCAGGGAGGAACTGGCTTGGCAGTTCGGGCTGGACTGTTCCCATGGGGCACAGGGTCAAGACTGATTTGCATATGGCTGGGTTCAAACTGGAATGGCATGGTGAGCAAAATAACAATGGATTTAGGCCCAGATCTCTGTACTGGGGTGAATGTATGACATTGTTCTGCATTCTGTCCATCAATTGTTTTTGCACAAGTTATTTAAGCAACATAAGTAATCAGGGACTCTTATTGCATCTATAGACTGACTGGCTGTGTGTCACAATCAATTTTATGCAATCAGTGAATTCAACTTTTAGACTTTGAGGATTGTGTGTTTGAGATTTCTCATACAATATATATATCTTCCTCTTTCTGCTGCACAAAATGCATTCTACAATAAATGAAAGAGCCTGGCCCTGACTGTGGTGTGAAATGACCTATGAAGAAGCCGTTAATTGGTACAATACCAGAGAAAGAATGCTGCAAAGATTTTAGATCTTCAAGGCAAAGTAGAACTTTACTGCTGTGGTGCTCCCCATTCACCAATAAAAGTGCACTCTTTCGGGCCTTTTGTTGTTATTTGACATAACCTAATGGTAGTTCCTTAAGGCTGCTTTGCAACCATTGCTTGTCTGAAGCACAGGCTCTGCCCCAGGAGTGAGGTACAGTCAGGGCTAGTCTAGCCATTATGCCACTCTGGTATTTTCCCAGTGGTCGGTAAGCTAGGGAGCTGCTTTCAGAACTGCGTAGGCTACCACAACTCGGAGCATCAGACACCCCGCTCTAGTCACAGCCTGCTGCACTGGGAACTTCTTGGAACATTTTTCCAGGGCTGATTTTGGTTCCCACTCCGGCCCTGTGAACAGTTTAGCAGCGATGCCATGAAAAGGTGCCCATACTGAACGGGGACAACTGATATTGTTTAAGTGCACTGGGTATTTTATTAATGTCCGTGGAAACTGAGCAGCAGTCAAAGATATGTCTACAGATAACATCACTGTTTTATTAAGCTTTAAGTGTTTGCGTAATGCACATTCTGGCGATAGTATGGCTTGGTCGAGTTGTCAACTATTATCGGCCCAGTGTGGTACACCTTATTTGCCTTTATCTTAAAGCTGTATGATCCACGTCTTCTGGGCCGCTAGTTACGATTGTGGCAGAGCTTGGGCTATTTAGTGAATTCTGAAGTATTGCTGCAGAATTACCGTTCCTTGTGTGATTCCCTGGGTCTTATTCAGTCCCTGGATACACCAACACAAGGAAATTGTCCTGTTTGGGCTGAACAGTTAGTTCATACTTCTTTGGCATCATGCTTATGCTGTGTGCCTTCTACACAGATAAATACAGCCCGGGCAGACAAACCAGTATAGACTTAATTGAGCTAATGCCTGATCGGCCAGGAGGCTTTTAAGGGTTGGGTCTGTGGCCCTGCTGGTTCAAGGCCTGTGCTCTCAAGGTTTATGGCTGATTCACCATAGGTGTTTTCATTCCTCCTTATTTCCACTTTTATAAGTTAAACAAGTGTTTTTGGAGTCATTTCTGCAGAGCAACTTTCTGAGAGTTCCTGTGTCAAGTTGGAGTCTTCAAGACTGAGCTTCCCTGTTCAACTACAGCTCCACTCACCATTGGCAGGCAGTGCAATGTCTAACTTCCCATATCCAGATCCAAACAAACTTCCCAAGCAGGTTTGATAATTTCCAACATAGAAGCATAAGATTTGCCTGTATGTTCCCAAAAGGAAAATGGTTTTGGGTCTCACTTAAAGAATGACTTCCAGCTGGCATGGTGTACTATTTTGTTTGAAGCAGCTCCTGGCTCCACATTGGGAGCTGAGTCCGCCCCCAAAAAATGGCAGCATGTCTACTAGGTGTACATTTTTTTATTTTCTGAAGTTAAATCCCTAAAATGAGAATGAATTTTCCTGCCAAAAAAAAGAAAAAATATATATATATATATATATATATATATATATACTTTTTTGTAGAAACTATATATATATATTTTCTACTGGGGGTCGCCAGTAGGTAGTTATAGTTAGGACCTAGTTTTAATGGGTCAGTCACATCAGCTGCTGCCTTGAAGAATTTGGAGTGATCTGTCAAGTGGGGGCCAAGAAAAAGGGGGGCCCCAAAACACTTTTTCTCCATGTTAATTTCCTTAGGAATTTTTGATATGGCTAAAGCCCGAACTGCTGAACGGAATTACACCAAATTTGACAAAAGGTAGCTCTTGGTTCAGAAAGCACTCTTTTTGTTAAATGGTGTAAATACGTTCAGTAGTTCCTGAGAAGTTTTAAGATTTCTCAGATATTCAACTGTGTCCGCGGTGGATCCACAAACCCTCCCGATCTTGTGCCTGAGGTCTGATTTGCTGCCTACACTTGAAACCAGGAAGAGTTGGCAGCATCTTGTGACTCTGTTGAACCAAGTCACAAGCAGAAATGTTTAAAAATAAAGAAAATGGGGCAGGGTAGAAACATCCTGACCCCCTAGGCCTGGTTTGGGAGTCCCACAGGCACTCCCAGGGCAAAAAAAGCATTTTTTAAAAATTTTCAGCGGGACTCGCGAAGGAATTGCGATTCCAGCCCAAAAAAACAAAGTGTTTAGTTTAATTAAGCCCCCACGTGGGCCAGGTCCCAGGGGCAATTACAAATAGTGATGTGGGGGACTGCCACCTCCCCAGGTCTAATTTTGAAATGTGGGGTGGCTACGCACGCCTCACCCCGCAGCCCCGGGGACCGCCACCTCCTCGGGGCTAATATACTGGAATGCAGGTGGGCCATGCAGCCCCGGGGGCCTCCACCTCCCTGGGGCTATTTAAAATAATTTGTGCGGGGGGCTCCAGCCCTACCACGCAGCCCAGGGACTGCCACCTCCCCAAGGCTCGTATACTGAAATGTGGGGGGCGACATGGCCCCCCGCATTCCCAGGGACCACCACCTTCCCGGGGCACAAATTAAGTAATGACGGGGGTCCGTTGTGGACTCCTGGGACCCCCACCTCCCCGGGGCTATACAGAGGATATGAGGAGGGCTGCGCGGCCCCTCCCGGAGCTCTCCATGGCCCTGGGGATCACCACCCCCCAGGGCTGGCTCCAGCAATGTCCTGGGGTGCCCACCCCGGGACTTTGCAGTTTGCTATGGCTTGGCGGGCACTGCTTCCGCCAAGCCATATCAAACTTTGCTCTGGTTCATGGAAGTGAGAGCAGTAAAAATGCTCATGCTTCCATGAAGTAAAAATGCTCTTGCTTCCATAAAGCTGATCTGAATTGCTTTTTGGGCAGAGGGAGCTGCATGTTTGATCTCCCTCTGTCCAAAAGCAATGGCGGCTTCGGCAGTAGGTGGGGAGCCAGCAGGGACCGTGGGGGGCTTGAGTCTCCCCCGACAGTCCCCAACAAGAGGCCATGCCCCTGGGCATGTGGTCCCCGGATCAATATCGGCCTGGGGAGGGGGGCCGCGCTGGCCCCTCTCCTCGTTTGAAAAACAAATGTAAAGACCCGGGCCCGGGGAATGGGATCCCCTGGGCCGAAATAGCACTTGGGAAGGGGGCCACTTGGCCCCCCTCCCTTTTTATAATTTCTTAGGTCTCTCCTGAGCTAGCGCATGCGCTGTCTCAGGCGAGACATTTAGTATACGGGTTTTCAAAGTGCTACCAGCGCTGGCCTAACGCTTGCGTTCACGCGACCGAGAACGTGCATAGCTGCCAGCTTTCAGTGTCTGAGGCGCCATCTGGATCGTGATTGCATTGCTTTTACTTTTGGCAGTGCTCTGCGTGCACCACTCGCGTGTTTGCCGGCACGTGCGCGGGCGCACCCCTGCAATGCTTGTTTTTAATTTATTTTGATGTTATTCCTTCCCCTAACCTCCTGATCCCCTCCTGCACTCTCCACATGGTTCTGTCTTGAGGGTTGCTCTCTTTTGTGTATTTCCCCCTGTTAGAAATGGGATTTCTGGTTGGCTAGGGCTTGCACCAAAGCCAGGCAGAAACCACCACTCTAGTCAGGGCTGGGGAGTTACACGCCAAAGATAACCCCTGCTCACCCCCTTGGTAGCTTGGCACGAGCAGTCAGGCTTATCCCGGAGGCAATGTGTAAAGCGTTTGCGTTCGCACACAGCAACAACACCCAAGGCCCACCACAAAAGAAACTCCACACAAGGTTATATATAAAAATAGCCTTTGTATTATAATAACCACATTAGATGATAATCACATAATTTACACTGTGCCAACTGGCACTGGGCAGAATTTTACAAGGGACTATTTACACGGGACAGGGCCACATGGACCACTGTCAGAATCAGCACAAATCACCAATTGTACATGTAGAACATATACCAACTGTAACACAAATTATCACTGCAGAGCACAACCAGTAACTACTGGCGCAATAATGACCTCAGCATTATCATAATAGAATCAGATATAAAACCTATCCTGTATACATCACAGGGGCATAAACACATTATGCAATCTCTCACAAGTCTAACGCATTAGACCCTACCTCCTAAGTATAATTACACTAGGGGCGTATATCGCACAGGGAAGTATTATCTCCCTAACATCAACCTAAACAGGTAAAACAACCTCCTATGCAGAAATCATATCTAGAGGTATAAAACACAGGGTGCGCAAAACATACTACACACAGTACATTCCCTAAGACCATAAGCATTAACACAGGGTGCGCACAACATACTATACACAGTACTTTTCCTAACACCACACTCATATTAGGGCCTGGCGCCCTACAACCCTCACAGTCCCCCTGGCCAACGGGCCATCTCAAAAAGGGGCTCAAATGCCCTGTGTCCCGAAAGTCAGGGTGTGCTGCCTAAGCAGCAAAAGTCAAGTGCGCCACTGCGCAAACCTAAACGTAGCAGGTGCCCACTACTTGCTAGGCAGCTGTGAAACTCACTGGCACTCCCTGTGCCTTTTGGGTCCCTCTCAGGGATTCTCTCTCAATTGTGCCCAATTTGTGGCAACTGCACGCGCTGGCTCAGCTGTGGCACTTCTCATGAAGGGGGCCCGGCACCTCTGTGCCCTCTGGACCCCCCTAGTGGCTTTAAACAAATGCCCCCATTGTTGGGGCGGCCCGCTCTCTGGCGGGACCGCCCAGGCACAGACAATATGCGTTGAAATGCCCCCAAAGACACGGGACCCTCTGGGGCTCTCTGATGCACTGAACCAAGAACTTGCCCCCAAGTGTTGGAGTGGCCCGCTGCCAGACGGGGCTGCTCTGACTCTGTCTCGCATCATGGAGCGACCCCCTTTCAGGCGGGGGCCGCTCGGGAACGTGGAACCGACGCTGTGCCTCGATGCACACCCCCCACAGAGCCCTCACTCACCAGCTCTCTCTTGGAGGCGCCTCTCACGGGGATGATTCTGCTCTGCTGCGGGACCGGCCTCCATTCCCCTGGTCTCTGCAGAGCAGCAACATGCGGGGCTCCGTCTTCCGCACAGGAGCCCCACCTGGATTCTCCACAGCAGCTCCTTCACCCGGTCCCTCTCCTGGGACCGGGACTTCTCAGGCGGCGGCGTGCGCGGGACTTCCTCTACTCGTGTCCTGCGGCCCCGCCCATGTCTCAGGCAGACGTGCCTGACTTCCGGGTCGCGGCAGTGATTTCTCAATGTCGGCAATATGAGGGGTAGGCTCCCTCGGTATTCAAAGGTTAAAGCGGGGTGGGCACCCGCCTCGATCACGGGCAAAGTCGCGGGGTGGGCACCCACGCACCCCCAGCATAATACTAAGCGGACATAAGCGGGGTGGGCTCCCGCATTCAAGCCATCGCGTAAAATTAAGACGCAGGGTGGGCACCTGCGCACCAAAAGCAACAAAATAAGCAGGGTGGGCTCCCGCAAGGCCGGCCTCACGGGGGAATCTCTCAACTGGGAATTCCACCCTTTTCCCCTGGAATCAGCGTGGCGCTGCGAAGCCTCAGCGCTCCTTCTAAGGTAAAGGGCCAAAATCCAAGGCAAAACGCTCCCAGGCGCTAGAAGAATGCAGCAAAAGGTCCCAGAAGTCTTCCAGGTATCCAGGGGCTGGGCAGGGCCCAGGGAGGCAAGCCTTCCCCTGGGCCGCAGCAGCAGCACGCCCCTGGTAGATTCAAGTCAGAACAAGAACATTTTCATGGGGTCACAGCCCCTCTTTTATACACCAAATCCTTTGTTTCCAAAGGTGCAGGGAAGGGGCGGACCAGATGAAACTGGTTCCTGAGCACTTTGTTTTGCTCAGCCCCTCTCCCTATTCACAGGACAGGCCAGGGACATTAGATGCATCACAGGGGGTGGAGCCAGCATTGTGTGGGGAAAGCCCAGCCCTATTCAGCTCCCAGGTGTACACCTCCCTGCCATCAACATGCAGCTCTCTCCACTCACCACCGGGGCAGACCCATCCTGACTCCTGGAGCCAGACACACCAGCCAAGCGCAAGCCAGACAGTCACTGCACATTTATGCCAGCGTCTAGAAGTGGCACTTCTATACTAGTCACAGTAACGCCGCACACATCATTGCGCAGCATTCACTCTCACGAGTTCGCACATATCAAACTCGACTCTGCACTCCTCTCACTCAGATCCCCCATGCATTCCTATGGGAGGGCAGGTCAGTCTCACTAAAACATACACAGAGCGCACGCACTTTCCACTGGGACACAGTGTGAAAGCGCCTAGAGGCCTAAAACCACTAGTACAACATAGGAAAAAGGCTAAAATAATGCAAAAAGTTCGAGGGGTGAACTTGCCAGAAGGGCCAAGTCCAACACTCCCCATGTCCCTGCGGGCTGCAGGTAGCTTTCTTGCTCGTGTGCTGCTCTCTTGAGTGCTTCTGTCCCCGTGCTCGATGTTGATCTCCCTCTCGCATACTGCTTTTATCCTTCTTCACTCTCCTGTCTGTATTTTTTGTAGTTTCTCCCCCTCCCCATCCACTCATCCGTTGCTTCCCCACCCCTTATGGGCATTGACATTTTTTTTTACTTTTTCGTTTTTCTTTTTGAAGACCTGGCAGCTGTCATTTGCTTCTGGGCTCCCCACTTAAAAAAAAAAAAAAACCAAAGGTGTTTTAATGCACCTAATATTTCTTTTCAGGTTTTTTTTCTCCAGTTTACTAAAGTTGTGTCTGCTATCTTATATTGGTCAATTGAAGGAATAGAAAATGTTGCATTTGTCAGTGGATAGGTATGTGCAAGCTTGGTGATGCATTTGCAGAAAAAACAGAATGATGTAACCGGAAATAAAGGCCATGCAATCCTGCCTTTGTTTTTTTTGTTTGTTTTACAACACTGTCGGAGACAGTAGGTCCAAATGTTGAGCTATTGGTTTTGCTAAAGCTTGTTTCTGTTTCAATTCAACAACTTCATGAGAGTTTGTGTTTTCTTGCTCTCTCCCTTGTGTGCGGTTTCCTCCTCAAAGATCAATGTAAGCCACTTGTTTTTCAAAGGGTGTGGCATGGTTATGTTCCATTGTGTGACGTTGAAGCATTTCAATCCATTGCCCAGGTGATGTGAGCTCACTTTATCCTGTTGGTAAGGTGACTAGTAACTTACTGAGCATGTGGTATAATTTTTGGGGGCAGGCCCTGATGTCGAATGAAACTTGAGTAAAATTAGTGCTTTTCTTTTGTATGGTTGAGAGCAGAGCTGTCGAAGGGCAGAACATAAATTCACAGAAGGCGTTGCTTTCTAATAATGACATCAGCAGGTATAACATTGCCTGAGATTCGCATACGAGAAGTCAATGTGTATTATTAATCACACAAAGAAGTAATACAACCAAGTTCACCAAAGAATAATTGTCAGTTAATCTCATGTATACATTGGACTAAATGTTCTAAGGTGTGTAATAGAAACAAGGCACATAGGCACAAGGCCATTGTACAAGCGTTGATTGTGAGTAGAGTAGACCATGGCAATGCTCTGTATTTTGGAATGGCTGAATATTTGTTTACTCTCGTTCAATTGATTCAAAACCCAACAGCAAGTCTGATTTTCAATCTTTGTACCAAGAGCTCGGTCTTGGCTTGTTTAATTTCCCTTGACCGGCAACTAGTCCATAATAGAGCCATCTTTAAGCTACTTTGTCATGCGCATAGAGTTCTTAATGACACTGGTCCGGCGACCCTGCACAGCAAAGTTGCTTTCTACAAGCCAGCTCATGCTCTTCGTTCCAATAAGCAAGCTTGATACAATGAAGGCGAATTAAGAGATCCAAAATGGGCAGCAGCACCGTCAATTACATGGCAGCTTCACACTGGAACGCCAAACCTTTCAAATCTATGCTTGACATCTGATTTCTTAATCTTCCGGAGGATGTTGAAGATGTGACATTTCCCTCACTAATTTGTTTTTCGTGATTTATGGAGTCTAATTGGTCTGCGGTCTAGTGTTGGGGATAATTGAGCACTCTACAAATAGCATAAATAAATATTCTGATCATTAGTTATAGGTAGAAGTTATTTTTTTTATAATCAAGAAAGTGACACCTTTGTACATTTGTGGGAAGTGTCATGGTATCTCTTTGGGGCTAATCTTGTTAAACCCCATTGCTCTGAGAGTTGAGAGTGCTAGGTCCATCCTTAGGGGCAAAAATTACCTGAAAAGCATCCTTAATCTCTCAAGCTGTTGGCATAATATATGCAGCTCCCCATCCGTGACCATGCTCTTTTTGGAACAAGTGCATTGCTTGTAATCGCAATGATTTACATAACACATTTTCCAAATATATAACTCGCCTGTTCTAATGAAAGTTGTGTTGGATATAATAGTGTATGTAGAGTATGTGCTAATTTGAGAAACCTGACAGAACATATAATACTACACACTGACTGTGAAATCTAAATCTTGCAAAAATGCTACATATTTCACCCCAGCATGCCTCATAGGGTCAGTTCTCACGCTCTAACCTGCTCATCTTATTAGTAAGTAGGTCACTTTGAAATAGTTCACTGCTTAGACACCACTTCCAGTTACATATATAAAATGGCATGGAAGTACCCAGAAGAATTAAAATACCCCACACTTTGAACCAAAGCTATGATGGCACCAAGGCTGTGAAGTAAGTGAGCCCAAACCTCTCTAGAAAAGTTCCCTTGTGTCTTCTATCCAAACATCTATCCATTCATCCTTCCATCACCCACTGACAGCCCATAGTTCACCTTTGCATTCTTTCATCCATTCACTCTTTCATCCTCCCGTTCAATCTTTCCCTATTCCATCCATTGGGCATTCCACCCATCAGCTCCAACATCCATCATCCATGCATGTATCCAATCACCCAAACATCTGTCCATCCTTTGACGTTGTGGCTTACCCATCTGTCAAAAAGCCACCCATCCATCAAAAAGCCACCCATCCACCCTCAGATTTTGCTTTACTCTGTCATCATGTCGCCTGTCCATCCACCTATCCTTTCATCCACTCATCCATCTACTCACTCATCCATCCTTCCGATCACCCATGCTACCTTTCTTTCCCCCTTCCTTCCATTTAATATGTCTGCCTTCTTTCTCTGCCCATCTTCTATTCTTCCTTGCTCCTGCTTGCTCTCTTTTTAATGCAGGTATTCCTTTATAGCGTTGATTATGAGCTTGTGTCTGCTGTGGGGCTGACAGACGAGGCCCATAAAGATCCACAGCAGCTACAGAGGAGCGTTCACGACACCCCTGATTCTTGGCACACCAAATCTTTCCCTTGACATGTAAGGTCTCCAAAGTTGCACATAAAGGGACTAATGCAATGCATCGCCATGATAGACCTGACCTGTATGTTTTTTTTCAAATGTAATCTCTTTAGAACTCACCAGTACTTTCAAATCTGCAGCAATTGCCCCAGAATCCAACATGAATTTCCAGCTACACAAGTATCTTCTGGGATGCCCATTCCGCGTCCCCCTGGATTCCCGCCCTCCCTCATGTACATTGCTCTTACTGTATACATATGCATTGAATGCGTTGCGATCAGAAGTATATCGTACACAGATCCTACTGGCTAGAATATACCTCTCGTATATACTGTTGCTATGTATTTTTGCTTACTCCATGTGTTTTTCATGTAATTGCTTCTATAACTCAGTAAAGTGCTCTGATACCTGTGGGTCAAGTTCGCGCTATACTAAACTGGATAGATAAAATAAATATTAACCCAGATTGATAGGATTAGTAAAGAACTACCTCAACCTCTGTATCTCATATTTTCCACAAAAAAAATCACTTCTGACCATAATTAGGGCATGATTACAAGGGTACTAGGTAGGATAAGTTTTCTGAACTAGGCAGCTCATAGCCATGGCATTAGAAATTATTAGATGGTGTAGGTGTGTGAGGCTTTCAAAGGGTGTGTTTGATATTGCACAAGTGAAAAGTAAATCTGCTTATTTCTGTGGTTTTTCAGTACCACTTGGCCTGAAAACACGCGTGAGCTGGCAAAATTTGTGTTTTGTTCACTTGTCAAGGGCTTTTAGGTTTTCAATTTTCATCTTTGATTGGTGTTAAGAGCTGTACGTCTCTATAGAGCACCTTTCAATACCAGAGGCTGATGACAGTCTTGGGTCTGTTATAGACCACAAACATGCTCCAGATTGCTAATGATTTGGAAGCCAATGCTTCGGAAACCATCTATTGCTCCTGACTTATTAGGTCGAGCATTCAAGACCTCTTGTATATACTTTAGTATATACTTGTATGTGTATGTACTTTGTGGGCTCTGGAGATCAGCCCTAGGACTGGTCTGCTTCCGCTTAGGGACTCTTCTTTTTTCTGTTCAACTGCCTCTATTTAACTGTCTTGATAGAATCACTTTAGCTTTCTCTATATTCCAGTCCATAGAAATTGTCTTCCATGATCACCCGTAGACAACGACACAAGCCAATGAAAAATATGGGCGGAGAGTGGGCGGAGCTTCAAGTCCCTACCTAAATACAGCATGCCGCGCAGAGCAGCGCATGTGCTGCCCAGGCTCGACCTAAAAAGACATTGTTTTAATGGCATAAAACAAAAACAAAAACTGTTCATCTCTTTAGACATTACCATGAGCAAGTTTCCTGCTCAAAATTTTTCGCAGAAGGTGCAGCCAAAATTTCAAGGCATTGCTTGTGAATTAGCAAAAACAAAATCACAAAAAAGACTAAAGGTAGCACATGTTTAGAGTGAGTTCCTAAAACGTAATCTCCCCTCTTGTACACCCAACCATATGTGCTTCCTGTTGTTGGATTCACTCTTCAACAAAATGCACAGAATGGGAGGAAAAACTTTTGCAAAATCAGTGTGCAAACACCAATTTCTATGGTCATTTCCCCTTCCATGGCTAATAATTTGTAATGGTGCAGTGATCCCGCACATAGGCACTTATGTATCAGCAAATTTCCCCATAGACAAAAGTGATACAAAGGGTAAAACCCTTTGATGCTCCAAACCCAAATTAATTTCCATACCCCACCGTGTCTGTGTATAATGCACATACTGTGTTATAAAAACTGATGCATGTATGTTATTTCTATTTGTTTTTCATGCTCACTGCTATTAGTATGGCCATTTTTCAGCTTTCCTTGAAGCCATATTATGTTGGTGTCTCAGCCTCCTAACTGTGGTTGAGAAGGGCACCTTTCTCAAGTTATCCAGGAAGGCTTTCATTCCCGCCACAATGGTCTCTCAGATTTATGTGAACTATTTCTGTCTGTTCCGCCTCTCATTGATTTCTCTTGCGGTGGAGGGCAACCTTCCCTGAGAGCTCCCCCGCGCTTCCTCCAGACGGAACGGAAGCCGCATCCAGCCATCTTTGGGCTCGACGCCTCCATTATTGATGCCACTGTATCGTTTGTGTGGCATAAAGTTAGGTTGCAGTGCAATCATTACACATCTTTGCGGATGCACTCTGTGAACATCCAGTTGCTGAGTCAGTAGACAGCAGGCCTCGCTGCCATTTCACGCTGCTGTTTACCTCAGCCCCGGGAGCACAATTCCAAAAACCCTCAGCACTCCAAGCCGCTGCACAGCTGCTGCGCTTAACCCCAGGGTTTCCTTGGACATCTGTCAACATCCTGCCGTTAAATATTAATTTAACTAGCAAAATGGAAAAATCACTTTAGACTAAGTGTTTACTTTCTCTGCTTTTATTGATACAACTTAATAAAGTTTCTCAAGATAATGAGTTGCAAACAACTCCTCTCAATGTCGTCTTTGGGCATTTTCCCATGGGTTTTATGTCAAAAGAACAGATAATTATTTCAGCTGTGTGAGGCAGGATCCTGTCAGAACAGGGCACTCCTTTTCTTCTGTATTGCTGACTGTCATGGGAAACCAGTACTTTTTACAGGGGTTTTTTAGGGTGCTCAGAGAAATTAATTTCAAAGATGCTGGAAACAGTGTGTTTTCACCCACATCTGGCCACATTTATAGGTCAGAATGGAAGATTCAATTGGAAATTATATAATGAGCCTGTGCGTTTACCACGTTCTAAAAAATTGCTTTATCATAAACACATATTTTGAATTTTAGAATGACTATTAGCCTTTTTCATTTCTGATTCGTCAAAAGAGGATATGTTTCTGGGTCAATTCACAAAATATACAGGATGTTAAGAGTACTTACTAAACTTTGCATATATATTTTGAGCTCAATGGTCTATTGTAGCTGCTTGAGTTTGGTACTAGCATCCAACAGGAATTCACAGATAGTTCCCGTCTTATCATCAATCACATGGTCTTTAGAGAAGGCCCCTCTGGTACAACAATGAAGACCCACAAAGTATTATTGCCTGAGTCAGGCTTGGCTCCAGCTCCCCTCAACAGTACTGCAGATATTGGGATCTACAAAATGAAAACCTAAGGGCACCACTCATTAAGGACCTTGATGTACAGGGATCATAGCTTTTATATTATCGTATTGTATTGTCTTGCAGCGTTTATATACCGCTTACTACCCCTATGTTGGGCACTGAAGTGTGGCCTACATGGGCAGGAAGCTGCACCATATATGGTGTGTGATTGGAATGGTGTTGTCTTTGTTTTGTGGCCCCATGCCATAAGTGCTTCCAAGTTGTTCCATTGCTGTGTGGGGGCCAGCAGGGACTCAGCTGAACTAAGAGCAAGGTTTCAGTCCAGGGAAAAAGGCACCACCTTGATGTTGTCCTTTTTGCCATGCCTCACTCTCCCATGACACTAAGTGACATGGCAGTTCCTTCCACATACGTTTTGGGCCCTATACGTGTGTTGCCGACAGGCCCTCACATTTCGTTGTTATATCTTATGTAAAATCTCAGCCCCATGGCCCTGGCACTGTTCAGGCACTCATGCACCACATTTAGGGCTATACCTGCCCCCTTGAATGGTGTCAATAAATATATGGTTCAGTGTCAAATCCTGATACAAACATTCTCATGCCCGTTTAGAGGGATTGGTTTGCCCACCTTCATGTGCATCTGTTTTCTGACCACTTCCGCTGGATTTGCAGGGATCTCATGAGATGTCGGTAACCCTATCTTCCTTGTTTTAAAATATTCGACAACTACGCTAGGAGAAACTAGGATGACGTCTTGACAATTCCCTCTTCTTTTGATTCTATCAATCTTCCTCATGGATACAGGAAATCCCGATTAGAAAAGTAGGGCATACGGAGTTGCATCCATATCATCTTTGCAAAGCCACAGCACGGCTCTCAAGGTAAGAGCCGCCTCGTTCGAATCTGATGCTTTTTCACTGAGAGTTTTCTTTCTGAAAGTTCAGGTATCAAGATTGTGAATCAAGGATCACTGTGCATATGGATGCCTCTAAAATCAATGTCCTTGCTGGATGCATTTTACCCAACACTCCTATTTCTTAGTTTTACATTGTGATGGTCTGGATAGCATGCCTAGAGGAGCTACTTCACTTTCTACAGCAGGACAAGGACCATATCATGAACATCTTCAGAACCATGTTCAGGCTCAGAAAGTCTCTATGTGCCAGTTGTGCTGAGACTGTTCTGTCTACAGTGCATACATTAACTCAGAAAATCTGCAAGTTATTGTATGAGCTGAATACAGTGCAGCTTAATAACAAGAAGAAGCAGCCACTGCTATGAGTTTCCTAGTATGTGCCATCAAGCAGTACAATCGGAGCAAAAACAGGTGCATGGACCTGTAATGTGTCTGTGCACGTGTCTTTGTGATACTCCTGAAGATCACTAATTTCAACTTTCATTCCTACTGCCTCCATGTCAAAATGAACCTCTGAAACAAGACTGGATACTTGCCAAAATCACCCATACAAACCACTGTGACCATATTAATGGAATCCTGTTCAGGTGTGATTGTTCTTCCCCATGCTCGAAAATAGCTAGAACAGAGAATGCTGCACAGAATTCAAGGTAAAGTCCCTTCTGCAACTCTCACATATACCTGGCAGGAGCGCAGTGCCTGCATTGCTTTCAAATAAACAATGCTCTATATGTTTGGTATAATAAATGCCTAGCAGTCCTTTCCCTGACTTTCAAACAAACAAAAAATCCCATAGTCATGGCCGAACAATGTAAAATAGATGTCATTCACGGAGTGAACTGCACAGACAAATGACCCAATTTATCCTGTAGGTCACGAAGTTCCTTCATTACCTCAGCTACTTATTTCTACAGCAGTAGAGTTTGCTGTCACCAAAGACCCTATAGCTGACAGTATGCATATTAATTCCTTAGCAGATTTCTCCCCTATGAGCAGGTAGATCAAGAATACCGTTGGAAGGTGAAGAGAGGGCCAAATGGGTGAAGATCGTTCCTTGGAGTAAGTGTGACTACAGGACGACGTCCCACTCTCACCCTGAGGTTTGAACGGAATATATGAAACTCAGGAATTTCCTGCAATGTTACTACAAAAGGCAAGTATAGTAAATACAAAAAAAACCCACGTAGAGAATATTCTTGGGAGGTTAAACAACGGGATCCATATCTTGAACAATGCCAATGACCTCTAAGGGGCAAACAAATTTGGCAGAAAAATGTGATAAAAGCAGAGAGGGTGACAATGATGTTATTTCCCTAAGTACACCTGAAACATATTTTAACCCTATCAGGAAGGACCCAGGAATAAAAAATAGAGAGGGTGCCCTCCTAGATAGTTTTATCTTATTACTGCCTCTGCAAAGTGGATCCCTAGTTTTTTTTCAAAAAATATTTTTTGAACTCCACCTTGTATGTTGGCCTGCGGCAGGATGTAGTAGCGGCCTTATGATTAAGCATGCCACTATCTAGTGGGTGAGGTCAGTATTAATAAACCCTCAGGGTTTCCCATGCTCAGACTGCGATAAACAGAATAATATGGAAGCTTCTCCTTTTGTGTGTGAATAGATCAAGAACAGGCCCAGAAGAGACACTAATAACTCCTTTATTAGCCCATTCATGTCTTGGTATATTAAGACAATGTACAGGATAGTAAGACAAAGGCAGAGACAAAGACAGAGCACAGAGCACTAGTGATACGTATCTCATGTCATTAGTAGAAAATCTTCATTCAGTCAATCCATCTAGTTGAAGAATAGAGCAGCAGGAAGGGGTGGTAAATGTTTGTGATTAGTCTTTCATGTGCTGTAATCAAATCTTAATTAGGAGCTTCTATATCTGGATCCATGAACATCCTGGACAAAGGGCGGGAGTCGACTGCTAGAAGAGGAGTTCACTTGCTATAAATTTAGGGAGGTGAGCAAAAACTGAAAAGTTACTTAGAAGAGTAAATTCAAGGCAACGTACGGAGTATGGAATTAGGAGTAGGAAATGAAGCATAATGTACAATCAGAATAAACAAGGGAAAGATGGAAATGAAAAGCCAATCCCTATGATTTTTTGTGGAGCAAAAAGTGTGTAAAAACTGATAACCTCTGAACACTGGCAAAAAGCTCACCATAATTCACAACAAGTTGAAACTGAAAACAGGAGTGTCTATTCATCATCTATGTGTTTATGGCGTGAAGGCAGTCATCAAGTTTTTTTAGTCGTTTTGTTTAGTTGTTGAGGTCTCCTGGACCTTCCATTTTCAGTATGATTTGGGTGTTTTAGGAATGATTTGGGTGTCATTAGCATAGTTATAACAGGTAAAGCTGAGTGATTTAATTACGTTTGTAATGGGATTAGGTATCTGTTGAATAATAGGGGGGATTTGATTGGACCTTAAGAGATGCCAGTGTTGGGTGTGAGGAGCTGATGTGAAAGGTGATAGGTAAACTACACTTTGTCTGGCTTTGAGAAAAGAAGCAATCCATTTTAGAGCATTTTCACATACTCCCGATAATGAAGTCTTTGTAGTAGAATAAGGTGGTGGACAGCGTCAAATGCAGCTGATAAACTCAAAAGCAATAGGGCAGGCAATCAGTTCTTGTCCACTGTGAGTTTTAGATCATCCCAAATGGATAGGATGGCTGACTTTGTGCCTCTGCCTGGTCTGAAGACTAATTGTAGGACTGACATTAAGTCATTATGTTCCATAAAATATGAAAATTGGGTAAACACTGCTCTTTCAAATATTTTTTCTAAGACTGGCCCATTTGATATAGGCCTGTAGTTTTCTGGATTGGCTGAGTCAAGGTTTTCCTTTTTGAGGAGTAGCCTAACATAGAAGGCTTTAAGCTTAGGTGGGAATCAACCTACTTTCAGGAGCCACTGCAAAGGTTGCACAAAGGATCTCTTTAAAGATGTTTTGAGGTGCGGGACCTGAAGTTAATCCACATAGACTGCTTGTGATGATAGTGTAGAGGAAATCATTTTCTGAGAATGTAATGATGGAAGATTGATTTTGTCTCTTTCTTTGTTGGTTGGGTCATGTGTTGGTGTGGTGTTGTTTGTGTACTACTAAGATCTTGTCACAGAAGTCTTGGAGTAGTAGTATTTCTGTGTTTGGCAGTCTGGAATGTGGAGTTCTTTGGAAGTTCAGTCGGATTCCGTTATGTGTGTTCAGTAGTGTTGCCTTGTTGTGGTTCTGATGGCTCTTCTGTATGCTCTGTTACAGTGCCATAGTGTGCTATTGACCGTTTCATTTCTTGATGTTTTCTACATGTGTTGTAGCATATTTTTTTGTGTTTTCATTCTTTTGATGTTGTCATTTATCCATGTGATGTTCTTTTTGTGGTCAAAACTGGACATGGTCTTTACTGAAATCTGTTTGTCTGGTGCAATGGAGATCCAGTTGTAGGAGGTGTGTATGTCTTGAGGTTGCATTTTTATTTGGTCCTTTCAAGATGTAGGCTGAGTTTTAGGAGGTATTTGTTTTGTTCATTTTTGGTGTTGTCTTTGAAGTGCTGTTTTCGATAGATGTGTTGATCTTGAAAGTGATGTTGTTGTGGTTACTCCAGCTTAGATGGGAATTGTCTGCAACTGTGACTTGACCTAAAGGGGCAAATAACAGGTATATGGTGTTTCCAGTGAGTGAGTTCTAGACTTCAAGGCTGGTTGTGAGAACTGAGTTAGTGGTTAGATCTTCTTGTCAAACCGTGAGTTGAGGTCTCTTAGAATGTATATGTTTGGGTGGTCCAGGTGGGTGGCTGTATCAGGTAAGAGGTTTTTAAAGTCAGCATTGCTGGATGGGGTTCTATTTTAAGAGGAAGGAGTAGTTGATATTTGGGGTGTTAGAATCTTATGATCAAGGATGCACCGCTATCCATGGTGTGGTTTTTTATTTTTGTTATTTTAGTGATTTGTTTAATGGATGACGGCCAGCCCTCCACTTTTGCTAATACGATTTTTGCTGACGATGAGAAAATCTGGTGGGATGGCTTTGTGGCATGTGGTTGAAAAGTGTTTGCTGTGCCATGTTTCTGTAAAGAAGGCTGGGTTGGTAAAAAGTGGTGAAGTAATTTTTATTCTTGAGTTGAAGAGTAAGCACTGCAGTTATTTTGTTTCTTTCCTCGTCATGTCAAAGTGCTTTGAGGTGATTGTGTGATGCACTATGGGAGGAGGAACAGGGGCACAGCAGATTTTGGTGTGAGTGGTTTAGGGGATAGTCTATTTGCAGCTTGGGATGGTGGTGGAAGGGAGATTGTTTTGGTAGAGAATTCAGAAATTTGAGAGATGTGTTATGTGGGGACTTTTTGTGGAGATTACAGTTGTTACAACTCCAGTGTTGTGTGGTGGCTTGAATGGTTTGCGGAGGGCTCTGGGGGAAAGATAAATTCAGAGAACATGCATTTGTGCCATCCCTTGATTTTTAGTTTCCTTTTAGCAAATTACATTGTGTTTTTTACTACTTTGGATTGCGGTTTTAGACTTGATGTGTTTTGTTTGTGTGGTGTCGGTACAGTGGTTTGTTTTGCTGTTAGGCCGGGCTGATTCATGCATTTTCGCACTTGACTTCAAATAAATACAAACTGATTACAGGAAGCTTTAAGACTCTGCTCTATACTTTTTTGAATTTCTGGAATTCAAAGACGTTGATTGTAATTTACAGTCTAATTGTATATAATTGTATGCTCCTTTCCATTGCTTTATCATGTTTTAAACCATCCAAGGCTAATCACCATCCAAAGCATTTTTTTCAGTCACGCTGCACGACATAAGCAATATTGTTTCTCTAGTTTATGAAGTCATATCTCCAGTAGTCTAGTCAGGAATATATAATTGTGTTGGTGTCTATTTTGAAGCGTTTAGAGGGTGACCCAAAGGTTCCAGTTTGTGCCAAAGCTGTGCTGATTCCACGCAGTCTTCTGGATATGAGTCATAAACAAGACATAGGAGCTAAAAAAAGACTTGTAGGGGAAGTGCTTGTTTGTACATTTGTTTTTCGTATGGAATAAACGTGCCCAGTGTTCTATGTCTTTAATTAACAAGGAGATCAGTGTGTGGTCCACGTATTAAGGACCAAGGGCCAAATTACACATGGGGCACATTTTCTTGGATTGGACTGGGCGTACCTATCTAAAGGTGCGCCCAGTGCAATCCTGGAAAATGCACCCCATTGTGGTGAATACGCTGCCCCCAGGGCAGCCACAAATTGATGCTGAAAAGCCACTCCATGTTTCACTGTGCAGGTGGCGGAATAAAGATCCCCTTGCAGGAGGGTGCAGTCAGTGACTACCCCCGCCTGCAAGGGGATATCTGGGGGGTCCATAGTACTTCCTTTACCCCCTGCAGAGGGATGCTCTCGGGGGGTGCACTGACAGTGCGCAACCACTGTCATTGCGTCTCCTGAGAGCGTCTTTGCTTCTGCGCCCATGTCTGCAACAGGGCATGGTTGCAGAGGCAAAGGAATTCTCTCATTTGCATGGGGCACGCCCCCACGCAAATGAGACAATGCCCCCTCAAGATAGCGCTGGCACTTTATTTGCTCCAGCGCTGTCGATATTACAGAAGGGACCGCGCAAGCGTCTGCAGACCCTTCTGTAATGCCAAAGTGTCCCGGGGACGCAGAAAGCAAGCGCAAACGCCAATTGTGCCCCAGGGGCACTTTATGTAATACAGTCCCATATTCGGACCAACACTTCACTACAGGCACAACATAAACTCAGAAAAGCACTTTTAAGATGTAAGGCACCTCTAGAGTCCAGTGTTACAGAACGAGCCACTGGTGTGAAGTTTTCCTAAAGCAGTTATCACCTTGGAAATCTCAGTAAATAATCTGTAGAATGAGGGCCAAAGCTATGGCCCCCAGTTCAATGGACACTGGCATATAGATTATGCAAATAACATCTACGAATCCTCCATATTTCCCCACCAACTAACAAACTATTTACGAAAGCTATCAAAGGCTTATGACCCAAAACAGCTACAAATCTGCATTCAGAAAGACTAAACTTCAACATGTCCCGGAATGCCAACTGCAACACACAGAGGCATAGGACTGGATTTCTCCAGGCCCCAAGGCCCACTAACTTCCTGCCAAAAGGATGTGCCTCAGATTAGTTCTCTCGCCGAGCACAGTTTAATTCAGAAGAGCATGTAAGTCGTGGGCACTGCCAGAGGAGGCCTCGGCATCGAGATGCCAGTGTTGCGAACATCTGGTTCATTCTCTCCGTAAGGTGATTGGTTCCAGGGCTCCATTACTTGCAAACATCTGTCATTCCTGTCTTGCAGTTGACAAAGTATGCACCGTTCCAGGATATATCATATTAGCTCACACTTTCTGTTTTCTATACATAATGAAAAGAGTTTTAGTGCCGCTTTCTCGCAGTTTTCCACCTCCTTATCGTCAAACGGGCTGTTTTAGTATTCAAATGGGAAAATGGATTGAGATTTATTCTGACAGTTTTCTACTTTTGTTTTCCTTTCTATCTCATTCTAAAACAATTTTCGAATCAAAAAACATAACACGGACCCTTTCTGGAGGTATTGCATGGGAATAATTTGCGGAGTGCGCCTGTGAATTTATAATCTGCGAATTTTTACTGCATTCCGCGGTGCTCCTGGGTAAAATGCGAAAAGCTTTCCCTTGTCCCAGCATGATACAATTGGCGGGAGAGAGGGAACTCATCGTTCGGCATTTCTCCTTCATTTATCGTCCTCTCCAATGCTAAAAACTATCATTAAAGGCCTAATTTGCTTTTCAAGTCTGTGACTTCCGGTGTACTTAGTGCGGGATTAGACAAAAACGTGCACATGTGTTTCCGTGGATGCACAACCAGCTGCTAACTGCAACCACATGCACGTTTGATCGGCCAGAGCAACGAGCAATTAAGTCAATGTGCAGAAGAGTGTGTGTGAGAAAGTAGCATCAGTTTACTGTGCTGTTTCAAACTACACTTTGGAAGGGAAGCAGCTGGATCCAATGTCCCCCGGAATAATGTAGAAATGGAACATCTAGCTGTTTATTTGTGTGAAGAGAGCGCTTTTAGTTGGTTGTTGCCATATAGCGAGCCTCGATGGTATTTAAGTATATACTTTTCAGTATCCGGTGCTGGAAAGAGGGCGTCAGAAGCGTCCACAGTGTGAATAACTTGCCAGACCATCTGCCATTTTCCTGCACAACTCACGATTATGGTCCATTTGCTGCCCTCTGCTATCCCAGACATTTTGCTTTCATCAACCCCATTACTCCACTGTCAAAAGGCTGTTTCATACTTCACCGAGAATGGAGCAGAGAGGAAATGGGGCATTGTATGATGGCAATCGCGCTGGCAGGGTTGTGTATGTTAGGCGTGTGCAGAAAATGTGGGGCGGTGATGCCAGGGTACTTATGCAGACTGGCAACCTTATGATAATCTTCCTCATGTGGTCGCACAGAGATAGGGTTTCTGCCTTGGCAAGGGGGCGGGACATGGCAAGTGGGGGTTTAGGTGCCTTGCTGTGACTTTACAGCCCCCATCTGTTACCTCCCCGCCCCACTTCCTCAAAGCAAAAATGAAGTCATCTGGAGCCACCTTCCATGTCCTGGGGAGGTTTTAAATTAAGCCCTGCTGTGCACAGCTTTCACAAATGAGCTGGAATGCGTTTCTTCACCGGGTCACCATGTTATGAGGTGTGAAACCGTGTGTCAGGCGGAGGCATTGTGTGCGTAGTCAGGCCTGGTTATGATCCAGAGATTCTTGCATCTCCCTCCTTTATCTCAACGCTCTTTCAGAGTTCAGCTCTTTCTTTCCTAATACATCAGCTAGTTTGTGTTGCTCGCTAAGGGTATTTTTTATCTAATTGTTACTGGTCAACCTATACAGTTACCTGGACCTGTTTTCCAAATGTAGCATGTAGAATCCTGTTCTTTCCATGTTCCACTTTCAAGGTGGTTTGCCTGCCTGCTAAGACTCCCTTGCTGGTGGGTCTCACGCCTTTCCATGATGCCAGTTGAACTACATGAGCACCCAGAGGTATCTCTGAGCTCTACATCACTGCTTGTATGCCAAACTATGTCCCGCAATGCCAGGATCACAATGATTACACCTATTGACAATCTCTCATGAAGGCACGGTCCATCGTTCAGGGGGCGGGTCCCTGCCCCCACCTTTTTTCAAACATGAAGAGTGTCTACGAGGCTGATCAAAGGTCAGTTTGACAGACACTCTCCATGTTCAGGTCAGGCAGCGAGGCTCTGTACATGCATTAAATGAACAGGTGCCTGGATGTCTGAGCCACACTTTGCCAGGCTGAAGATGTGACAGCCCTCAGGGTATGACCTGCTCAGCCCAGCAAAGTGCTGCAAGGTCCTCCTCCTCATGAGGAGTGGCCACGTCACAGATAGACTCGAACATGGATGCTTCAGTTTTAAACCCTGTAACACCCATGGTGACTGCCCATCAATGATGCCTTATCACAGAGTGTGGTGGGGTCAGCATGTCTCACTGGCCCCATCCAAATCTGTGACTAGAAAGGGAAGGCCCTCCTCTCATTAGCTGACCCATGACAAGGTCAGACAATAAGAGTAGGTGGCAGTCTATTCTCCAATCCTCCAGGAACTACAGAGGCTTCACACTCTCCACCCATTGTCATCTCTGCAGCCAGGTAGTTTTTTTTTTTTTTTTAATCTTGGGTGTGTATGTATGAATATATGTATGTGTATTTATGTGTGCATGCTGTGAATGGGAGCGCATGTACTGTATGTGCTGTGTCTTTATTGGGTATATGTTCCTAACTTATGTGGCATCTGACTTTTTGATGTTTTGGGAGCGTGGGTACCCCTCTGGCCATGTGTGCTTTATTGGGGCCAATCTCCATGGACCATTGTCGTGTTACTGCACCTATCTGTGGGATTGATTTAGGATTTCCTGTTTGCGCGTTTGTCTTCCGGCTCCGTGCCGCCTCACTTGGGACGTGTGAATGAGTGACCTCAGGCATATTTCTAAGTCGGGATTGACGTGGAGTACATAATGGGTGAATTCATTAATAAAGATGCAATTTTGTTTTTAGACATAAATGTATTGTTCTTCATATTGACATTGACTTTCTCAAGATTAACATTCCCCCCCTCTTGTTGAATTCTCAACTACACTAACCCATTCTTCATGACAGTTACTTTATTAGGGGCCTTTTGTTCTTTAAGCTTGCTTTTGACAATTGCTACTTTCCTAGCTATTTGTATTCTACCTAGTTTGAGGACAGCGTTTTTACAGCAAAAAATCCCCAATTGTACGGATCTACACAAAAACAAGAACACAATGAAAACCAGCAACAATCTACCGGACAGGCAGGAGAACGAGTTTAAGAACAACTCCTGCTTAGGGGCACCTCCCTCCTCATGTATATCTCTTTGTAAATGGTGCAGTGCTTGGATGGCAAGAGTCAATGTCCCGTTGTTGGATAAATGTGCAGCAGGACGCACCGATCTTGGCACTCACCCCTCCCTCCATCGCAGTGATTAAGTCTAACACATACCGATGCTGCATTACCATAAGGCGGATTGCTCTCAGTTCTTCCTTGATTGAATTAAGGCGGAGCTCAGGGCTATTCATCATTTTAAGTATTTTTCATCTGGTTATTTGGGCCTAGCGGGCATTAGCTTGTGTCTTCAGGGTAAAGAAGGGTATAGGCCCACTTGTGTGTCTGTGAATAATATGAATTCTTCTGGAATGTCCTTGTACTGAGCCAAGCCAAAATAA
Source organism: Triturus cristatus (assembly GCF_964204655.1). Classification (NCBI taxonomy): domain Eukaryota; kingdom Metazoa; phylum Chordata; class Amphibia; order Caudata; family Salamandridae; genus Triturus; species Triturus cristatus. The sequence continues at coordinate 1,216,822,883 of NC_140591.1, forward strand.
TCCACAGTTCTGTTTTTCACAAGCCTTATTGCAGCAAGGTTGTCTTCTTCCTTAGCGGGTGCTGGTACAAATCCGATAGTTCTTTTCTGGGAATGACCAGGGTCGGGTGTGTATGGTGACTAGGGAACAGAGTCCACAACATCCGGTGACGAGCTGAGTATAGGCAAAGTTGCCGCACTGCCAGTAAATATTCATCAGCATGGAGGTGCCCCACTGCGTATCCGGAATGTGCACGATCGTACAATTAGGGGTTGCCCCATCCCTTCTGGCCAAGTGTATCCACCTACCTTTGTATACCAAATTTCATAACATGGGGTGGTCATGCTTTTGTTCAACCCTCCCAGATGTGACTCATTTCCCTTTGTATCATCAAGCTGGAAGGCCCTACACAGGAACTTCATGTTGGGGTTCCAGTTGTTTTTAAATATGACCTCCCCAGATACGCTAAGAGCCACCCTTGAACCACATGTGGAAACAGGAGTGGACATATTTGTACATTGAGTTGGGGGGTTTCCTACCTCCAGGAATCACTTCTCTGGGAAGTCTCAGGGCCAAACAGTATTGTCCCCTATTTTACCCTTTATGCACATCTTGTCTAGCTCAGTTTGGATATTGCTAGAGCCATTGGGTTGGTTTCATGTCTGGTCAGATTCATTACTACGCTGTGGGGATCTAACTTGTTGGGTTGAATTTTGGCCCTAATTCTGCATAGGAATAAGTGAAGAAGGCAGTTTGCTTTTTCGGGTGTCCCTCTTGGGACAAGTAAAGTCTGTCTTTGCCTACTGCATGGGTATCAATGAACAGACGTAACACGACATTACTGATATCTGGGAACCCACTGCGGTCATGTGCTGATACCATATGTTCTGCAAGAGGGTGCTGTGTAGTGCATGTGGGATGCTAGTGTTTGGTTTGGTGTAACTGTAAGTGACATGGGAGAGATCCCTGCGCAAGTGCTGTGACAGTTTTTGAATGGACTCCATTTGACCAGGCAGTTTTTCGCCAGTGAATTGGTGCGGCAGCACCCAAAAGGGACAGAGGGTATATAGAAGTGCACTTATATATAACTTGTTATTGAACTTTGCAGGTATTGGTATGGATACAGAGGAGGTGTCTGTGGTACTCTGCTGACTGGGGTTTGCCTTTTAAGATTTCGAACAAAGAGTTTGTGGTGCCATTCGTAATCTTGATGCGCACATTTTGGATCTATGCTCAGGTGTTGTTGTGGCTGTTGAAAGGTGGTGCACTTGGCGGGTCTCTAGTAGACCTGTTGGATAGGAACCAGGTTCCTTTTGGTTAATTCAGAAAATATTGCATTTGTGCCATAGTCAATGATTTTTCTGGGGTTCTTATTCTTACCTTAGGGGTGTGTTATCCACACTCCATTTATGCAATTTTAGTGAGGTACCGGTAAAAATTAAAGGTGGCTTATGGGTAATCAGAAAAACGAATCTGTTTTATGAGCCGTTGAGCACCCTACTTCCCTTTGTACCTAACTGGGTGCTTAGACAAGAGCAAAATATTCATGGAGTGGTCGCGTGATCATAGGGATGGATTGCATCAGTTTTAGTGAGGATTTGTTAGAGTTGGCATCTTTGGCGGGGTTTCCCCTACTTATTGCCTCTACCACCTGTATTTTTGATGCTGTGCTGGATTTCGTTCTTGCTGGCTTAGATGCTTTGGGCAATTTGCCACTGAGTGTCAAAGTGTAAGTGCTCCCTGTGTGAATTGTGATTACAATTGGTTCTCCATGATTGGCATATTCGATTTACTGGTAAGTCCCTAGTAAATTGCACTGAGAGTACCAGGGTCTGTAAATCAAATGCTACCAGTGGGCCAGTAGCACTGATTGTGTCACACATGAGTTGCCCTGAAAGGTATCTCAGACATGCTCCTGTAGTGTCTGCGCGTAGTTTTAAACTGCCATGTCGACCTGGCAAGTGCACCCACTTGCCCGGCCCTAACCTTTCATTTTCCTACATGTAGCACACCCCTATGGTGGGCCCAAGGTACCCTCATGGGCAGGGTGCAGCAGTGTATGTGAAAGGTAGGACATGTACTGGTGTGTGTGACATGTCATAGTGAAATACTGTCAATTTCGTTTTTCACAATTGAAAGGCTATCTGCCCCATAGGATAGAATGGGAAATACTTTGTAACATCTTACAGGTATAACTTCTCGTTGGGACAAGATGGAGAAATAAAGTTTAGACTCTCTGATCTCAGAATTTAATAACACACCTTTAAGTAAAGATGGTTTTGTGTGTTTGAAAATGCCACTTTTAGAAAGTAGGCATTTTCTTGTTTAACCATACTGTGTACCTCTGCCTGTTTGTGGATTGACTGTCTGGTTTTGGAGTGACAGGGGCTGGGTATGTGCATTCACTATAGTCAGCCACTGGGAGGATTGAGGTATGCCTGGTCTTTCCTGGATGACTCAGAGCTGAGCTGAATAGGGCTTTGATGCATTTAGAGTAGTGGGAGGAGATTTCCTTGCACCTGAATAGGGCTTGGCTCCCTTGCACAAATGCCGTTTCCACCCCCTGTGGTCATACTGCACCATTGAGGACAGATCTGGTTTGGACTGGGCTCAGAGACCCTTGCACAAAAAGAACAAAGGCAACATGGGGTATAAGTAGTAGACCTTAACCCCTTGTGTGCCCCGCCCTTTCCCCGCCCTGTGCCGGGCGTTGAATTAGCGGGCGGGGTTCATGACAAGATAGTCTCGTCATGGGCACAGCGCAACCGCGGCCCATGACGAGACCATCTCGTCATGGGCACTCAAGGGGTTAAACACCAGAACTTTAGATCACTCTGGACTCAAGAGTAACCTTTGCCAAGGAGAAGAGCTGAAGAGTTGTGAGGAGGAGTACTGCGCCTTTGCTGCGTGCTGTGTGGGGTTGGCCTGCAGTTGCTGTTTCTGCAAAGGAGAGGGCAAAATCTGGAACTTTGCTTTGAACCTGCTTGAAGAAGATTTCAAAGAGCCTGTATGTGCTGGGCTTCTTTTCTGAAGTCTCAGGGACACAAAGACTTCACCCCCAGCTCCTCAGAACGCTGCTGCTGAGAGTTCTGTCCTGCCGGGAGGTGCCTATTCCAGTTGTGGGCCTCTTGAGGTTGTCCCTGCTGTTGGGAGCTGGAAGAAACCCAAGAAACTGAAGAAATCGATGCATTGCTCTTCTTGTGGCTGTTTTTCCCAATGCAGCACCGCCGTGAGAGAAGAATCTCCATGCATCGCGGTGCCGCTACCGATCCAACGCGGCACCTGTCGTGGCTGCAAGAACCGATGCATTGAAGGATCGTGGCTGAAGAAACCGACGCAGCGCCGCTTGCTGTCACCGCATCGTTTGCTGATTAGCCCGGATTTCAATGCATTGCACCTGTGCGGCAAGTTTTCCCGATGCATCATCCACGGACCTGAACCATCTTGGAGTCGACGCATCACTTCACCCTACAGACCGGATTTGACGCATCACTTGTCCTGAGTGCATCAGAACTGTCGCATCGCCTCCCCAAGGTCTCAGGAACTGACGCATCTCTTTGTTTCTCGACCCTTCCCATCTCTGCGGATGTTTGGGCTTGTGAATTTTGACGCATCTACAGCTACTTTGTGTAGAATCCCGCATCCATAGCTTTGCAGTTGCTTGAAACATTTGAAAATTCATATTCTTATTACATGTATGTTGGATTTTTGTTGATTTGCTCTTGTTGAGTTTAGATAAAGATACTTTGTTTTTCTAAACTGGTGTGATGTCCATTTGTGGTGTTATCACTGTATTACTGTGTGTTTTGAGTACAAATACTTTACACATTGCCTTTGGGGATAAGTCTGTCTGCTCGTGCAAAGCTCCCCAGGGGGTGAGCAGGGGTTATCTAAAGTGTCTAGTCCCTTTACCCTGACTAGAAGCAAGGGTCCCTATTTGGACAAAGGTACCTAACTCTGCCAACCAGAGACCCCCATTTTTAACAGGGTTCTATGGGTGCAACTAGCTTTCCAAAAGCATGTCTCTCCTGGTGTGTGAATGGAGGCACCATTGGTGTGGGCTGCGTCTTTCAAACTACACTTGCATGGGACTATACGAGGAGAGGGCATGTCACTGTTAAGTGTTGTTGGTGGTTGCAACGTGCCCCGAGGTCACGTGTGTGTATATTTCAGTTCTCAGCATGTGGTGTGCAACTTGACCCTTCCTTGTGGTGCCAGATATCTTGACTTTGCCCTTTCTCTAGAGACTTTTTTTGGGCTAACTTTGGGCTTCTTTTGTTTGTTTTTGGATGGTTCCCTCTTGGTGTGTCCGAGGTCAGGGCCTACTGCTTTTTCTGTATGGTGCATGAGGCTTGGTGCGATATTTAGTTGTTAGGCCTGATATGGGGTAGAGTGTGTTCAGATTTCTACTCTCGCCTGGAACTGTGGTGGATATTGGGTATCCCCCCTCTCCCTCAGACCACATCCTGCTTCTTTTCAGCACATTTGGACCGGCTGTTCCTGATTTGTGGCTAGGGTCTTCTAACAAGCGGGTTTGCTTCTGTCGCTATTTTAGAGGGGTATGGTATGGAGGTCAGGCCTTGGAAACTGGAAAAACTTGAGAAAAGAGAAAAAAAACATTGCTGTGAACTTAAGATCATAAAGAGTCTGGGGCTAAGGCCAAAACGTTCTGCCGAAGTATGCCTAGTGATGATGATGAACCGAGACTGCCTCAGCAATTCTGGGATGCCTGGCTACTCTGGTGAACCTCCTGACTGACTCCATGCGGACACCTCACAGCTTATTGGTTCTTTGAGCGTGTGCTGTGGAACTTGGAGGCTTTTTTACAATCCCAGGTGTACGGGAATCCTGGTTCCCGCCACTGATGACAGCTTTATTTCAGAATTGAAAGGGGGTGTCTATTGGGTTAAGACCTCTAGTTTTTGGAGGCGCTGTTGGGGTTACACACCATGAAGGAAACATCAGTTCCAGGCAGGATGCCCGAAAATGGGGACCTTTCGACTAGGTTATTCAAACGCATCCCTATTGATTTTGGACATGGGGACCTGGGTGCCTGTTTTTTAAGTACTTCATCTGGGAGCTGCCCTGCCTCCTCATCAGACATCCTTCCCCCTGGGGTGTGACCAGCCAACCCTGTCCTAGGGATTCAGCAGCAGAATGGTGCCTTGGCTCCCGCAGGTGCCCTTTATGGTGAACTTTAGTGAGGATTCACAGTCGACAGAACACATACGGCAGCCTTGAATCCCTGAACACAAGTAAAGTTGGAATTCCCGGCATTATTTACTTGGTCCATCTTTTGGTTTGGTACAATATTTTGGGGATGTAGGTGAAGGGGTGATATTTATTCTGGAGGTTTATCTTACTGCACATTTGGACTCTGTGTTTGTGTGAAAGTATTAAGTCCCCAGACAGTTACCCCTTCCTGCCGAGGCTGTAGCCCGGTGCTTGTTGGGCTGAGCTCCCTGTCTGTGGTTGCTGCTGCCACGTGTTTATCCAACTACCTGATACCTGCTGCAGGGGTTACGGCGGCTGACGGACTTCCCTGTGGCTGAATGTAAGGTGCATTCAGGGTTTTCCTGTGCTTGGCTTTGTGGATGAACGTTCTTAGGGTTTTGTGTTAGCTGACCCGGCCCATCGATCTCTGCTCATGGAATGCTTTTAACCGGCATCTGTCTGCCAGATGGCCCATCCTGTGGCAATACTAGCATTCAGTAGGGTCTGGTTGCGGCCAATCTCTCTGGCCTCTGCCGCCATAGCTAGGTTGAAACCCTCTGGGGTTTTGTGGAGGGGCGCCCTTTAAGACTGGTGCCCTTTGCACGCTCATGGCCAACGCGGCCTCCTCAAGGGCAGTCTTTCCAATTTATGTTGGGCCAATTTAGCAGTGTGTCTGTCTCTGGGCTTGCTCTTGTTTTTCTCTATTCTTTTCTTGCTTCTATTTGTGGTAATGTAGTATATGGGCTTGTATCTACCACCAGGGTTTGGTGTCTAACCCAACCATGCTGTCCAGTCTGATTTGGATCTTGGGGGGCAGACCTTTTTTAAGTATATTGTAAAAGAATGCAGCTTCTGGGCCCATATCAGTCCACGGCTGTCCTGTCTCTTGTCCCCATCGTTCCCTCTTTCTGTCCAGAAAATTGGTTACACTCTCCCTTTGCTTCATAGTCTCTGCCATTAGATCTCCTACATCGGGACAGTCGGGGACCATATCCCTCAGGGCTGTCTCTCTTTTAGTTCTACTGCCGATTCTTCCACGATCGGTGCCCTGTACGTACCCCCACTTTCCTTATGTGGGGGGTCTGCTGCTCCGCTTTCTTGGTGGGAACTCTTCCTCTCTCTCTCTCTCCTTAGCTCACGTCTTTCTTCCTCTTCCCATTTAAGTTGCCTCCTTCTTTCTGAGCTATGTGCTATTCTTTTTGGTCAGGCTTCACCCTCAAATTCACTCTCTGTCATTTCTTCGGCTACCTAAAAAAATCCTGTAGCCACACCCTTGTCATCGATTCCCGGGGGACTGGGGCTCCCTTCCTTACTCCCACTTGCTGCATCACTGTCTAGGGCTGCCACAAATCTCCCTCCCCTTCACTGGTGTATGCTCACTTGAACCAGTGGGAGTGCGTGTTTTCCATTCTGTTTGGATTCTATGTGTCAGATGCGATGGACGGACTGGGTGGAAGCTTCTGGGTGCTTTTTCACCATACTTGGGTTGCACTGAAATTGTCTGGAAATGATGGCCTCTTAGTGTCTCATGCTTGGGTGTTACAGTTTGTCATTCGGTGGGGGGCCCGCTGGCTCCTACTTGCTTGTTACCTGTGGTATAGGATTATCGATCTGGGCCTCCTCGAAGATGCCCCATAGTTCTAATAATGCCCGTCTCCTGTCTTTCTCTTGACATGTTTATTTAGTTTGTATGTGTGTTCTCATATGTTCAATTGCGTTAGTGTCAAAAGTTCCCTCATTTAGCCAGGGAAATGTGTTTGTCTTCGTGTGTGCGTGCCATTCTTGGAAAAACGTATTACATTTTCTAGCCTGTGTGGGGTACCTGGTTTGCATGTGCTTTAATGGGGAATTCATGATGTCTGGTATGCTTAGAGGACAAAGTACACCTTAGCTTCTTTTTTTTTGGGGGGGGGGGATCTTTGGTTTTGATCTAACCGTGGGGAATAATGTATGCAATGTACTTCTTGTAATTACCTTACTACGAGCTCAGCACTATCTACAGATGCATCAACAATTCAATATGAACATTTAATCAACACAAATAGCAATGCATGTGAAGGGTGGCAACATCGGGAAAATGCACAATTGTCAACAAAAACAGTATCTGAACGATATCGACTTTTGGTGTCAAATACAGTTTGTGAGAAATAGCTGCACCCTCATATGAAACATTGAGTCAGTGACGGGAAAACACAATACTTAGGACAATCTTTTGAACACGTTTTCTAGAAAATACAGTTTACAATAGTTAACATCTCCATAACATCACATATACATTACGTCAATCTAGACAAAAACTGACAGAGAAAAGAAAAAATTATGACTTTGTCAAAAATCTCATAGCTTTTTCCTAGCGCATGCTATCCTGTGACCAAGGGAATCTCTGAGCAGTACACAGAACTAAGTGAGCCTGATAGTCTGAAGATATCGGCTCTGGGATAAAGGTAATAGCAATAGTTCGCTGAAAGATGGGAATGACTTGAGAAAAGCAGGGCTCTCTTGGCCATGCACAAGTTACATCTAATTTTCGAAGTACAAATCTTTTTCCCTAAATGTCCTAATCACACCATAAATTACACCCAGGGGCCGAGCTTACCATCTGTATCACGCCCAGTGGTCAAGCGACCAACACCTCTCGCTCCTTTCAGATACCAACGGTGTTAAGAAACTGGTGGCACTAAGCAACCCTTTTAGACCAAAAAATTAGTTTGCGGTGCCATCTCCGCCCAATCAGAATAGCTTATCACTAAAATAGTGCCCTTGGAGCAATAAATGGCTAGCCAATAAATATTCACCTTTCCTAGTGTGCTAACTATTGAAAAAAGGTCACTTCCTCAGGATCGCCTCCGAGGCCGCCTTACGACTACTCAGCTAGGACATATAAAAATAGGTAATATGCCAGATTTCTGTCAGTGGCAGAGCGCTCAGGTTATCTTTTTACACTTTTCCCTAGTTTGCCATACTCCAAATGCTTAATAAGGTTCTGCTGTAGTCTCCTACCCTTTGTGACGTCTGCTTCAGGACAGATCTCCGCCCGCATGTCCAGCAGAACTTCCAATCAATTGCATTGTCTGCTCACCTTCCTTGATGTGCAAATATGAATCCGTCCAGGTGGGGTCTCCTTCCTTTGGCTGCAGTTGGGTTGGGTAGTGAGGGGGACCATGATGGACCTCTGACCTAGGGCCCGCAGGCATCTTAACATGACAGCAAAGTGGGGGGGGCCTCACTGTGCCCGAAGGACCCCTGTGTCAGGCTCTTGACGGTACGGCAGGCCGGAAGATGGAGCCCTGGTTGGGAGTGTCCGCCAATGGACCCGGTCGGAGCTCCTTGGCCTGGTAGCGCCAGGAGGCCACTTCAGGCTTGCTGGACCCCGTCACTGTCTCTTTCCATGTAGCAGGCCCATGATGGGGCCCAGAATGGGGGACTCACACCCTGGGGCCAGCTGGGGCCCTGTTCAGAGCTTCTGAACCCAGCCACCAGCAGAAGACTCCCCTGGCCCTATGGACCCCCATTCCGGGCCCTGTGCGATACGGCCAGCGGGAGGATGGAGCTCCGGATGGGGGCTTCCATCCTAGGGCCTGGCGGGGTACCGGTCAGAGCTTCTGAACCTGGCCAAGCAGGGGAAGCCTCCCCGGGCCCAGACAATTGGTAATAACACTTGTTCTACTATTCTGTGTTCCCCCTAGATTTTGGACCGTAGCTCAGCCGGCACCTTGAGAAACCTGGCCAACCTGTACATTTTTTTAAGTTAAACACCTAGAGCTATCCAGGGTAGGCTGACTTGCACATTTTATTACCCAGAATTCCTGCAAGCCTCAAACATTGATTAAAAAAAACAAATTTTTCTCACATTACTGTGATGAACATTTCTGGAATCTGCAGGGAGCCACAAACTTCTTTCCACCCAACATTCCCCCAAGTCTCCCATAAAAATGCTACCTCACTTGTGTGGATAGACCTAATGTCCGCAACAGGAAACGGCCCATAACGCAACATGGACGCAGCACATCTTTCCACCGAAAACTGACCCTTTTTTCCAATGAACGGTTAATATATATATGTTCAATATGTGGATTGCTGATCTTTGTTTTGACTTAAACCTTTCTACTAATAGAGATGATTGCGCCTGAGAAGGAATATATAACTAAATTTGCTTGCAAGCAATATTCACAGTGGTGTATGTATGTGTGTTTGCATGTGTATGTGTGGTGTTTGTGTCTGTTTTTCTAGTGTGTCTGTGTGTTTGTGCTTGCGTATTTGTGTGTCTATCATCAGCTCACAATTATGTCTCCACACATCTCTTCAAGTATGGATTTTTTGTCACAGACATTGGCTTAGAAAGGACAACAGTACTGGCACCCTTCGAGACATGGCTGCTAATTGACAGAAACGGGAGATCGAACAAGCACATTGCGCAGATCCTTCATTGATTATTAATCAGCTTGTAGCCGCTTCCTCTGTGTCAAGTTCAAACAATAGATCTCACCAAACAGAGGGAAGTTTAACTTTGCTTCTATGATCTAAACGAGTTCAATTCTTTTCACATGGTTAAAGTTCTTAAATCTGCAATCGGTTTCTTTTCGGTACCACACACTGGATGCATTGACGGGACACTGATCCAGCACTCAGCAAAACAAAATAAACAAGCATTTACAATGCAATGGTCTCGGCATTGGTAAAGTTAGAGTTATTGGCATTGCTCATGACATTATTTTTGTTTATGTTTTTGTTTTTAAAACATTGAAAGAAACGGCATTGTTATTTACAATGTCAATAGCTTAATCACTCTCAAATGCGAGACCTATTGCATTTGCATCCACACACAGATTAAGCTATTGACATTGTAAATAACAATGCCGTTTCTTTACATGTTTTAAAAACATAAACAAAAATAATGTCATGAGCAATGCCAATAGCTCTAACTTTAACCCCTTCAGTGCCCGCCCCTTTCCCCGCCCTGTGCCGGCCGTTGCATTAGCGGGCGGGGTTTATGACGAGCTGGACTCGTCATGGGCACAGCGCAACCGCGGCCCATGAAAAGTCCAGCTCGTCATGGGCACTGAAGAGGTTAACAATGCCGAGACCATTGCATTGTAAATGCTTTTTTTTGTTTATGTTTTTGTTTTTAAAACCTTGCCTGGGATTCTGTGTTATGGAGTGGAATTATGTGGAATGGTATTTTGTGTTGTGTAGTGGTATGGTGGAGTTTAACTACGTGGTGTGTTGTTGAATTTGATAGGATTATGTGGTATTCTGTGGCGGGGATTGGATGCATGTGGTGTGTTGTGTATATGTGTTGTTGAGTTGAATTATGAGGTGTGTTGTCGAATTGTGTGGCGTAGAATGGTAGTGTGCGGAATGGAATGGTGTTGCGTGGAACTGTGGCGCTGAATGAAATCATGCTGATATGAGTTATGTGGCATGATGGCTCGGTTGGAAGGAATGCAAGAGAGAGGCGACAGAGAGAAGGAAAAGCTGGTAAGGATGAGAGTGCATAACATGGGAAAAAGACAGAATGAAGGGGAGAGAAGAAAAAGGAAGCAGGAAAAGTGGATAGAGCGGCAAGTGAGAGAAAGGCTAGAGGATGGAAGAACGAGGAGGGCAGAAAAGGGAATGAAAGGAGGAAAAGGGACAGCAAGAGGACTGCGAGAAAAGAGAAGGAAGAGAAAGAAAGGAGAAGAGTGGTAAGAGTAGAGGAGGAGGGAGGCAGACTCAGAATGGGGAGAGCTGAACCGGCTGCAGTCAGTGCAGTCGATGCTGGTCCGCACATGAGCCTCACTGAACTCCTGATGTAATCCCTACATGTTCATGTTAAGCTAGAGCTTGTGAACTGTGGTGTTCAATCCGGGGCTTTCGGATTTTCTTCCACCGGGTGGTATGCACTTTCCGTGATAAAACAATGCTAGGAAAATTATTGGTATAAGGGGCACGGTCACTTTTTGGAATGTTATAGCGTGCACAGATATGGAAATGGCACATGGTTGTGAATTGACGTATATAAACTCCTAGTGTCACAAGATTGTGTTTGCTGAAGGTAATGCCCACACTAGTCTTTTCAGGCGTGTGCTGTCCAAACCACACTATCACCGGCTTGTGAACGATCAGAAATCAAAGCTCAGTTTCCACTGTGCCAGCAGAGTCTAATAACACTGTGGTGCTTGCCATTTTAAACATGGCATGAGCAACAGAGGACGCGGCCAGTATGCAGACAATATTAAGGAAACTCGTCTTTCTCAATGAGGATTTCCCAAAAAACGATACTCAGTCTAAATGAACATCGAAATCAGCTAGCCGGAGTTTGCTTCAGTTGCGGAAAGGAGAGCGTAGTAGATATATAAGCATAGAGTGATGTTGTGATGTAGTGAGATAGAGAGAGGTAGTGAAAGAGAGAGTGAGTTAGAAAGAGTGAGGTAGTGAGATAGTGATTGAGGTAGTGAGTGAGAGAGAGTGAAGTTGTGAGGTTGTGAGCTAGAGAGTGAGGTAGTGATGTTTTGAGAGAGAAAAGTTGTGAGATAGTGAGATAGAGTGGAGTAGTGAGGTAGAGAGAGTTATGTAGTGAGAGAGAGTGAGGTAGTGAAACAGTGATGTAGTGAGGGAGAGGGATGTTGTGAGGTAGAGCTCTGCCTACAATAGTAGTAATTACAGACCCTTACACCGTCTCCGGAGTTAGACATTTTAAACAATTAGTGGATTAAGCGCCAAAACTCTGATAGAAACATCTGCGCTCTGTAACCCACCGCTTGTGCACACACTTTTATGCAGTTAGCGCGTTAACCCACAGAGCTGTCCAACAGGCCATCCCTGGGTTAAGACCCAAAGCTCCGATTGTAACACCATTCAATGAGCACCGTTAGAGGGGGGCACCGAGACCCATAGGGGGCGCGATCGTTGCCACAGGCCTTCCATCCCTTCAAACCTTTAGATTAGGAAATTGAATAAAAAATGCCATCCTTCTGATGCTTCCAGAGGCGTCAAGACCGGTTACCATGGTAACAGGTCTTTTCAGGAAGGTCTGACCTCTGTGCATTGTCCCCGGACACGCCCCCTGGGTTTATACTGTACCTCATTAAAATAATGACCCGACCTCTGCTTTCACTTCCAGTTCACAGTTAGCCTGGTGCCGGGAGGGTCACCTTGTGCGTTCTGCGCTGCACGACTTCACGTAGCCGCGGTCTGCAGACGTCAGTGCAGCAGGTACAGCGGCACCGGAGCTAAGGGGTATCAGGGTCTCATTGCACCCAAATGATGGCCGATATATAAATATCCCACGAAGACCCATCCTTTCAAAAAGCAGAATGCCTAAAAATCCAACAGCGAACAATAAAAAATAAAATACAGGTCACAAGTCCAGGTACAAATAATAAATACTATTGAAATAATGCCAAAAATAAACTAGACCCCTGTGGAAGAAAATATAGAATACCACAATATTTTGCCAGTAAATTAAAAACAAAACAGCTTCCCCTCTCGAGTCTAAATGTCAACTGAGCATCCTCGCGGTGCAGGCAGTGAGTGTCGCCGAGTTAAGCGCAGGGCCCCCCCCCTCCCCGTCGGCAGTGTTGGAAAGACGACGCCAGGGGCCCGAGTCTATCACCCCTCCCCCAGTTCCTCTGTAGCACAGGAGGTCAGGCGGGCTCTGGACTGCAGTCATAATAATTTCGCGCTCTTACAGACCGAAATGAAAACGAACGAAACAGGCTATTTTTCACCGCGAAGAGTGAGAATGATTCTTTCACTCCAGCATGTCGGATTCAGGACGGGTTATTTGAAATAAGCGAGCATGTGCGGTGTGTCGATGGGAAGGTGGCACCCGCCAGAGAAGACGGACCCGGATACAAGCTCAGGCCGGAGGGGAGATAGCCGTTATCAAGCTGCGGCACCAAGTCCGGGCCCCGTGATTTGGAAGGGAGCATGGATAGAAGAGTGAGATGTTGATGGTATAGAAGGCTCGAGACAGCAGGGTGAGTGACTAACGGGATGGAAAACCCACGAGAAGAGTGAGGCATCGAGGGAATGAAAAGGGCAAGAAAAAAGGGTTGGAGACCCGACAGAAGGGGGAGAGGACGCCAGGAACACCGCCGCCTTTCTCCGAGGCATAGCAAAAATGCCTCGGAGAAAGGGAGCGTCCTTTTCGGATTCGGGGGCGTGTTTTGCTGTTGTCTCCTCCCTGAGACTTTTCGCAAAAAACACGCCCCCCGATCCGAAAAGGACGGGGCATGATTGGAGTGACGGGACCTCTTCTCCAATGGCTGGCCAGCATTTACGAGGCCAGCCAATGGAGAACAGGGCAGAAGAGGGGCGGGTTCAAGCCCCTCTTCTCCCAAGTCATTAAATCTCCGGACTTCCGGTCTGCCGACCGGATGGTCCCGAGACCTAAAAATGATGCGCACATTTTGTAGGTTCGTATTAGTTATTTTTTTTCTGTTTAAACACAATTCCAGTACTTTTTTGATTCCGCTATAATGATTGATCAGGAAGAACCTATCAGAAAACGACGTTTGGTTTTCACTCAACTAAAAGTATGAGTGGGACTACTGTGCCCCATTTGTAATTTGCATATTATACTTCTGTTTTTACTGCTATGTCATTTGTTATATCTATTGTATTTATTTTCTTTTTCAATCTTTTACCATTTCTTCCAGCTTTGTTTTTGTCTTATTTCAAAGTGCCATCATTGAACTCACTTAGTGAAATGCTATGATAGTCTTATGGGCAATACTTGAATGAATACGCAAGATTTTAGACACTGCATGGAAGAAAAGAAATATAAGCCACTGAGCTCAAAATAAATGCTGAAGTTAATTTGTATGACTGAGACATTCCAAAGGATGATTTCTAAATGCAAGGTAGGAGATTAATTATATTAAAATTAATTGAGCTTACCCATCCTCAGTAAAATATATTTTGAATTTGATTTCATATATAGGTATCATTCATTTTGTCACTGAAAAGGTTTGGGTTTTATTTTCTCATTATTAGAGAACCTCCTTTATTCAACATTCCTAGCCACTCATGTACCACATTGACCAGATAGATGACCAGAGAGAGACCAAGCCACTGGGGTCATCAGGAGAGAGATTACACACATATAAGAAAGCAATAAACAAAATATCGTTCTGGGGGAGAAAAAAAGAACAGATAAATATAATATATATTTTTAAAATACCGCATACGTCTATAAGTTCCTAATTAGTTGCCTTGAACTCAATCATTTTTCAGCGAAAGTATTTCTAATTAAATCTCACCTGTGTATTTTCACAAACTTTGAATTCTATGCCTTTTCTTTAGTTAAACTATGTGTGCGAGTGTTGACTGCATTCATTATAAAACATTTAATAAAAATCTTGTACTTGGACCCCACCAGAAGGCATCCCGTCAAAACAACCAAACCAAGATTATATATGGTTTTCTTTCAAAAAAAGTACTTTCCATGATAGCCTTTGTCTTCTTCTTTTACTGCCTCTTTTTCTAATTTCTCTTCCAGCCATGCCCAAGGTTGATCTTCTTTTGTGTGATGAATGTAGTTTAGTAGGTACTCTGCAGTTATAATTTAATTAAAAGCACAATTATTCACTGAGGTTTTGCATCAATTCATTTACCATTATGAAATTCAGTGCAAACATTTGCAGCAAGCATATGTGCTCAAGTAACCCTTAGTATATCATCCCGCTACTGTTCTAGAAATCCAATGTCCATCTTTAATGCAATGAACACTCCAACATAGAATATGTAAGCAAGGTATAATTTATTCAGGCCCCTTAAAAGACAGTAGGCCTGATTTACAAAGGTCCTCTGCATTCGTGGCGGAGCCCCCGCACTAGGGGCGAAATCTCCGCAATGAGAGATCTCATTGTGGGGGGGAACAAATAGTACCTCAATCACGTCGGGAGTAGCGGACGGGCACAGATTAACTTAAATCAATCTGTGCTGCTACCTGCTCCACAGCAATGATCGGAAATGACGTTTTGCCTGTACTGGACAATTAAGGAGGCTGTAAATAAGAGTGACGTGAAGCCACGAAATGGTAAGCAATAGGCGGTCTCCAAGCACTTTTTTGTTTACAATAGTGTCTCACTAGTGCATGCTCAACCCTAAAAATGATCTACATTTCTAATTCGTGAATCAATACTTTTTTGGCCATAAACTCTTTTTGGGTGATGCGGGGCACGCGGCAGAGAAAAGTTGTGTGAAATCGTGCCTTTCAAAGCATATTGGACCAGTGACATTGTGTAAAACTATGCATGAGTTTTATGGCTTATTTATGGGTGTTGTGGAGGTTAGCCACTAAAAGTAATTTTGGGATTAAATTAGTGGTAGAAGGTTATTTTATGGCTTAAAACAAGGCCAACTTTGACCACACAATCAGCCTGTATTGACCCAGAAGACGAGACTATTCTGAATGTTGGCACAGTCTTTCTGATGTTGCCCTATTACAAAATAATTCTATACAATACTTTCAGTCACGAGGGTGAGGGTGATATCACACTGGTGATTCATATGTAGAAATGCAACAAAAATATTGGCCAAAGGGCATACAGTCTTTAAAGTATAAATGTTTGAAGTTTCTTGACGTTATGTGTCCCTTAATGGCAATAATAGGGTAAAGACGCCTTGTTGGTATTAGCATGCTCTATAAAACTTTTATAACATAACATAGCAAAGATGTCTCACTAAAGGACAGGCCCATTCTCCACTGATATAATGTGGCAAGTTCATTATTGTTGCCTTATTTTATTGTTATTGGAAGGCATGCATTCTTCATCTCTCACCCCCCCCTCGAGTGGTAAACAGTCTTCACCTTTAGAACCATGGAAAGTGGTGGAGAGCATGGTTAATACACATTTGATCTATTGATTTACCATTTAAAAGCTCCCTCCCCAGCACTACCAACCCAGACAGAAATTAGGAGTGAGCCACGAAGCCGGTCTCTGGCTTAGGTGTGTCTGGGTTGCCCAGGGCGGTGTGGTGGTGGATATCAAAAACTTTACAAATCACAGCCCACTTGTCCAAGTACCCTCAAATTACCACAAAATAATCAATTCCATTCATAAAACAATGTTGTGCTACTCAGCTAAATGTGCTATTTAAATGATTGAATATTGACTAAAAATGTTTCAAAGTGGCTTTGCCAACACCTACAGAACTTTTCACAACATAGACTGATGTGTGCCTATTAAATGGGCTAGAGTAGATGCAAGAAAGAGTTCATGAAAGCCCCTGCTTTTGCTGTCAAGTGAAAGGATTGTTTTGGGTTCAAACATCAATCACTATCTAATGTATTTAAGAAGTGTCTGTCATATGAATGAGTCATTCATATCTCTTAAGCGAATAAAAGACAACATCCTGCAGCTGAAGCACTTACAGCTGCCGGAAAACACTAAGTCAGTGTTCCTGGGAAGCCACAGATTGTCTTACTGTGTTTTTTTCCCCTTTTCGCTGTTCCTGTAGTTCTCATGGTGACTTCTGTTTCGATAATTGTTCTCTTGGATGGTATCAAAACTACTGCTTAAAAGGATTCGAAAAAGTGCGGCGTTTTTCACAGAGAAAGATTGTCATAAATTGCCTGGAACTGAAAGCCTGTTTTTTTTCTTTCAAGCAGATATATGAACAAGGGGTTGTTTGTCACCAAATCGCCACTTCTACCTGAGTCGAGATGAATTGGTCCCAGAAGAGCTGAGTCTTGATTACAAGCCTTCTTGTGTTCAAAGTTGCAGCATTCAAGCGTTGTGGAACTGTGACTTGGTACAAATAGAAGCTTTAGGAAAGCGCTCAAGTAGTTCTGAGGAAACTAGAATGAAGGGGGTATTTCACAAAGAAGCCATGCCGCACACTGCCGGGAAAAAATTCCATCCAACACACAGACACCCTGGTTAACAGAGAGGGTCAGTATGTTTTGGGACAGACAGGTCAGACAGGTTACAGATGCTAGTCATTCATCGACTACCAACATCCACATGAAAGAGGGTCCATCTGACGTCACTGAAGGCACTCCTGCCCTCCATTTGTGTGATGAATCGCAGAGGACTAGTCGCTGATGGGAGACCATTCTTTTAAATGCATGATTTTTTTACTCACTGTGGTAAGCAAACTTCCACTGTTGCTCGGAAAGTGTAGAAACACGCAGAGACCCGACAATTCCTATAATTACCTAAAGTGTGGAATAACATGAACTTGTTGCCATAAATGTATGCTTCCCACTTATCCGTGTTCATCTGGAAGAACAGAGCAAAAGACTGAAAAGCCACATTTTGTTTCAGTTTTTTAAAGTGTAGCTTTAATTATGCTGGGTGGCCTGCCTTTTTCCTTGGCAGCAGACATTGTGATGTCAGAAGTCTACAGTAATAAGGTATTACAGTTGAGTGGCTGGTAAGGAAATGGGCTTTTATACACGAATTTCAGGCTCATGTATAAGTAAATATAAAACATGCAGGAATTGTTTTGATGAGTGTGCAAAAGTATGCCGTTGTTTGATGCCAGAGATTGAGTCCATTGCATTTCCTGTCAATTTTTAGCCACTGAAACCAAGTAAAGGATCCAGCAAATAGAAACCTACAAATTATTAGTTATTTAGTAACACATCACAGTAAACTACTAAAGCATCTTCATGCTGCCACACTACACCATCATGCCAGAGGCAAGATCATCACAAGAAGTTACTGCCTACAACAAAGTGCCACCCCCAGCCATGCAGGTTGGCACCCTGAGCGTGGGGTCAGGTGGGAGAGGTGGTTGACATTGTGGGTGAATTTCTTTAAGAGGCAGGTGAATACAGAGACAGACAAAAGCAACATCTGATTGATGCAGTAGGGCATGATGGCACATGCCTGATTAGGATATTCTCAGGAAAGGAGACAGAAACATATGAAAATCTCAAGTGTGCGCATGTAGTATCTGACCTTGGTCTTATTTACTTGAGAATGTTCTGACATTCTTCATCAGTGTTCCATGCTGCCTGGTGATGAATGTTGGATTCTAAGAATGTTTACTGTTGAAATGAAAATACAGTTGGAGCTGCTTTGTAACTGGTGGAGTGTCTGTCTCCTTGCTCCACAACCGTATAGCCAACTAATAAACTCCTGAACTTACCTTGGCTCCAGCGTAGTCACTACAAATTGTTGGCGACAATGCGGCTACACGTTTGAACCTTCTGCATGCTGTGCAGTTTCCAAGTCTCCTGCTCCAGGACTTTTCTCCTCAGTGCTGCCTCATACCGATTTCTGACCTTGGTCTCAGCTCACAGCGGGGATCCTGGTGTTCATCCTGACCTGGTGTACTTGGCCGTGACTCTGTTTTGACACTGCTGTGTAAAATGCTGCTGTTCCTCAACACTGTATTCTGTGGCTTCCTCAGGACGCTGTGTGGCGCTTCCGTTCCTCCACGCTGGAAGGCTCTGTTTGTTGTCAAGACGGCCGCAGATACCATTAAGGCTCTGGGTGAGGACTTTCCAGTTTTACTTTTTGGAGATGGATTTGGGTTGCGCTTTTACTACGCATCATAGCCGCTGCTGGCTCGCCTAGCAACCATCATGTGCAGACTCCGGTTTTTTTTCTCTCAGCGGCTGCTGTTCCAGCGCGTGCTCTTCCTGCCTGCCATTTTAGCCCAGCCACAGCTTCCACGCATGCGCAACCGCATTGACAGCAACTGAGGCATAGTGGTTGCCATTGTTTCTACCCGTTTCTTAGCAACGCCTCTCCCGATGCACCATGTGTATCATCAAGCAATTCGCCTACACACACGGCACGCATTGACAGCACTGAGGGATAGTGGTTAATTGTTGCTACCCGTCTCTTAGTAACACCTCTCCCTGTTCACCACGTGTGTCATCAAGCGCAATTCGTCAGCTTAAGCATCTACTCCCGGTGCATCATGTATATCACGGAGTGATTCTGCACAAATTATTTATTAGCGAATCTTCACCGATGCGCACGGTCTATATTCCAAGTGTTTTCACCGATGCGCACGGTTTGTGAATTTTACTTTCTACCAAGGCGATCACTTTTTCAAGGTTTCTCTTCATTTTGGCTCTACCGCCATGGCAGTTGCTGACACAGCCACATCAGCATCGTTCCTTATCAGGATCATATTTTCATAACCACACAGCGTGTTTGCTTCAAAAGTCTTTGCCGACACGCACTGTTACTTTTGTCAGCTAGCTCATAAATAGGCTATACCGCGCTATTCTTTCTTAAAGACATTCTACACTTTTGCATATTTTATTTTCCTTTTCCTCAAACATGCAGGCTGTTGCCCCACCACCATCTGTCCTTGATAATCCTGGTAAGCCACCAGTATGTTGGGAAGTTTGGTTTGATGCCTTCGAGACCTATTTGGGTGCTATTGAAGCATCCAGATTCTACGCTGACAGGAAGAAATGTCTTCTCTTTCACTCACTCAGTTTTGAGGGCTAATCATTCTTCAAGCATCTTCCAGATATTCCCAGACAGGATGGTGACAATATTGATGAATATCAAGAGACTCTCATCAAACTAAGAAATATATTTGACAAGTAGCCCAGTCTTATGGTGCTTCGCCATACATTTTTTTAAAGGAAGTAGAGTGATTGGGAGGGTGTAGATGCTTATATCTCTGCATTAAGGAGGTTGGCAGCTGTATGTTTGTTTGAGGGGTTCACTGACCAACTGATTCGTGATCAATTTGTCTGTCAGTGCAAAGACAAACAAATAAGACAAAAGCTCTTATCTATGGGTATCCTTCACTTGAGGAAACTATTAAGGTTTCAAAGAGTATTGAGATTTCTTTAAAAGAGCTGGAGGATAGGCCTTTAGAATCTGTTGGTGCTGTTGCTGTCACCAAACCTAGGGAAAAGACTGCACGTTCAGGGAACATTACCTCTAACAAATCCAAATCTGGTTTCACTAACTCTAATGTTTGCATGCAGTGCGGTAATTCCCCGCATCCCAAAGGTGGGCAGGTCCAGCATCTAAGGTCACGTACAATTATTGTAAGAAAGTTGGGCATTTTGCGAAGGTGTGTCTTAAGCTGAAAAACTCAAAGAAGTCTGTGGTATGTGCAGTTGAGTCTGAGGAGGATTCTGAGTCTGGAGTTATATCGGTTGTCTGTGACAATCCTGTGCGTAGTCATGGTGAAGGAGACACATCTCTGACTGGCGATCCTGCTAAATGTGTTGATCCTGTTGCCGAATTCAAGGTGGGGTGGAAAATACTCAAGTTGTTAGTGGATTCTGGAGCTAAAATCACTATGATCACCCAACAACTGTTTGAGGAAACGTGGGGTGACAGGAGTTTGCAAGCCCCTGATCGATGCCCAGTTTCGTATGAAGGATGCCGCATTCAGTTATTAGTCTTTTTTGAAGATGAGATGGAGTTTAAGGGAAGGAAGATTAGGGGGAAAGTCTATGTAGCCGTCAAGGGGCTTAATATACTTGGGTAGTTTCACCAAGGCTTATTTGGCATTATTCTAAGGCCAGGCGCTGAGGAGCAAATTTTGATTGCAAGCTGTTGTGACAATGGTCAGAAATGGAGAGACAGTTTTTCTTCAGTATTTGGCGATAAACTGGGGAAGATTCTTTGTTTCAAACACAAGATCATTGTCAAGGAAAATGCCATCCCCATGAAACACAAACTTAGGGGTGTCCCTTTCAGTGTCAGGTATGATCTCGACAAGGAACTTCAGGGGCTTTGTGATAAGATAATTATTGAACCTGCGGAATCTTCTTTGTGGTTGTCTCCATTAGTGTGGTCAGCTTAGAGTTTGTGTGGACTTAAGGTCTTCAAACAAGGAAATTTGGGTTGACTCCCATCCTTTGCCAAAGATTAATGACCTGTTTGCATGTATCAAAGGGGCCAATTTTTCTCCAAATTAGATCTAGCCTGCGCTTATCACCAGATAGAACTCCATCCTGAGTCACGCCACCTAACAGCTTTTGTTTCTCCTCTTGGAACGTTTCAATACGGCCGGATGCTGTTTGGCTTAGCGTCTGCTGGCTCGGTTTTTCAGAGGGTGATGCAGGAATTGTTGAAAGGTATTGATGGTGTTCTAGTTTTTCAGGACGATGTTCAGATTTTTGCTGAAAATGCTGATTCACATGATGCGATCTTACATAAGATTCTCAGATGGTTTGAGGAGAAAGGTGTTGTTTTGAAGTCTGCGAAGTGCAAGTTTTTTTATACTGAAGTCGAATATTTGGGTCACTTACTAACCCAGAAAGGTATTAAGCATAGGCAAGGTTTGGTGGAGGCGATAGTCAGCACCCCTGCTCCCGTCGACAAGGTGGGTGTGAAGTCTCTTCTTGGTTTATGCGAATATTATTCCCGCTTTGTTTTGGATTTTGCCACTATAGTTCGACCTATCAGCAACCTGCTTAAAAGGGCGTTAAGTTCTTGTGGTCTGATGAGTGTGCTTCAGCTATTGATCTCATTAAGTCTTTGTTGAGTACGAGCAATGCTCTCAAACATTTCGACCCTAACTTGGCTTGTTGCATAACAGTTGATGCAAGCCAGGTTGGTCTTGGTGCCGTTCTTACGCAGAAGTATCATGATTGTGAGGACACGGTTGGTTTCGCATCTAGGATTTTGAGAGATGCTGAAGTACACTATTCAGTCATTTAAAAGGAGCTCCCGGCCTGTCTGTGGGCCATTGAGAAATATCGCCCGTACATTTGGGAAAAATGTTTCATTTTGCAAACAGACCATAAGCCTTTGGTTTTTGTTCTCAGTGCTTGTGTCAACAAGTGTTGCATGCCTAGTATTTTGAGAATGGTTTCCAGGTTGCCACAATATCAAGTTGACGTTGCCCACATTACTGGTGGGAAGAATGGAAGGGCTGATTTTTTATCTCGTTTTCCTCAAAAGAGGGATGTGTGTCACAGCGTGGTTTTCAGTGAGTTTTGTGAGGAAGATTGTGATGATTGCTTTGTGGCGGCTCTTGATTTACCCACTCCAGCTGTTGGTTCAGAGATATAATGGAGAGATGCATTGAGAGATGATGCCTTACTCCAAGAAGTTTGTAAATTTGTATACAAAGGCTGGCCCAGGGAGTAGGTTTTGTCTCCTCTTCTCCAACCATATTGTGAAGTGGAAGAGGAATTGTCCATTGAGGATGGCTTGCTGGTAAAATGTAATAAGCTTGTTCCTCCACATACTGTAAGACTGGAAATCATTAAGAATGCTCATGAAGGGCATTTGGGGGTGACTCTCACCAAGCGCCGCATTCGGGAGAGTTTTTGGTGGCCAAGAATGGATGGTGAGATCGAAGAGTTAGTTACCAACTGTTGTGTTTGAGGTGCAGCGGCCAAATGTCGTAAGACTGCATTTTCGCCTTTATTACCCATAGAGTGTCCTTCTGGGCCTTGGACCAAAATTGGCATTGATGTCATGGGTCCTTTTGATAATTTGGCTAATGGTTTCATGTTTGTCCTAGTGCTTATGGATTATACCTCAAAGTGGCCTGAGATAAAACTTGTGAAGGAAGCTAATGCTACTGCTATTGTTGTGTTTCTAGAAGAGGTATTTTTGAGGGAAGGTTTCCCTGAAACATTGGCTTCTGACAATGGTACTCAATTTGTGAGTGGTGTGGTTGAAAGTTTCCTATCCTCTTGTGGCATTAAACATATCAAAAGTTCCCTATACCACCCTCAAACCAATGGGTTAGTTTAGAGGATGAACCGGTGGTGGGAGAATGCATCAGGTGGGCAAGGTCAGGGAACCACAACATTATTAAATATTTGCACAGTATGATATGGTTCTACAGAACCACGCCTCATTCTTCTACCAAAGTCTCTCCGTTTGAATTACTCAGGGGACGTACAGCTAATACGAGTTTCAGGCCTGGATGGATGAGTAAGTGGCTCCAATCTGAGCTTGATTTAAACAGCCTTAAGGAGATTGTCAAATCTAATATAGTGGAGTCTCAGAGTAGGCAAAAGGCCTGGTTTGATAGGAAAAAAGTGTGAACACTGTTTGATTGGATGTGGGGGATTTTGTCAGGATCAGGTCTTCTATCCATGTAAAAAAAGGGGACAGCAAGTTCAGTAAACCAGTCAAAGTTGTGAAAATTGGGCATGATGCTGTTCAAGTTTCTGGTGGGCATTGGTGGGATCTGGCCAAGATTGTTAAAGTGCGGACTGGTGCTGGAATGAATACAGATAAGGCTGGTGCGAAAGATGGATCTTGTTCTGGTGATGTGCCTCGGGGCTTGAGAAGGAGTTCAAGAGTTCCTATTGTTCCTAGGAGGTTTTGAGAGTGATTTGTTTTCCTAAGGGTTTTTTGTAAGGGTTAACTGTTTTTTCTAAGGGATTTCTTGTATTTCTAGTTTGTGTTTCCACTTACTTATGTATTTTTCATTTTTTTATTGTTGTATTTGTTGTTTATAAGGAGGAGGGAAGGTATGTAGTATCTGACCTTGGTCTTATTTACTTGAGAATGCGCTGACATACTTCATCAGTGTTTCATGATGCCTGGTGATGAATGTTGGGTTTTAAGAATATTTACTGTTGAAATGAAAATACAGTTGGAACTGCATAGTAACTGGTGGTGCATCTGTCTCGTTGCTCCACAACTGTGTAGCCAACTAATAAACTCCTGAACTTACCTTGGCTCCTGCGTAGTCACTACAACGCAGTTCAACCCTCAAAGAAACATGGACCAAGAGTGACAGATTTTTAACTTACATGCCAAGAGCCATGCAATCAGTTATCAGCTTTTATTGCAAGACTAAAAATTTAGTACAACACATTACTTTTAATACCTCAGAAATGAAGACGCAAATCAGCTGTGAATGATGTAAGGCTGTTTGTCACAAACTGGACAACACAAACCTCTCAAGAAGCCGCTCTCCCTAAATTAAATTCACGAGAGGGCAAATGCAGGTGAGCTGGCCAATGAAAAAATAACTCAGGATGCTACAAGAAAGAAGAGAAAGAAAGGAGGGATGTCTCATAGACCATCAAGGATAACCGGAGCGACTTATAGGGAAGCTAAGAGGAGTGAGGGAAAAGTAAGATCTCAGGAGGGCAAAGATCAGTCAGAAATGAAGCAACACAGTAGGATATGTGGATCATAATTGTATGGCCCAATAACACACATTGCAGAAGTGGGGTGTGAAGCAGAGACCTGGGCAACCATGGACTGAGCCAAACAATCCCTAGCAGCATCACAATGTTGTCCATCATACAGAGCATCAAGCCTGTCAGACAAATCTGAAAAAGAGTGGAACAGTGGTACAGTTCATGAAAGAGGCACAGACAACAGCATATCCAGAAGGAGAGAAAATGAAACAAGCCCCAGAAGATCTGGCAACACACCCACACTGTGGAAATGAGCAGACCAACAGACTCTTGAAAGAAGCAACAAAAAAGGGAGAACTGAGAAGCACTGATCAATATCACAACACCAGGGGCAGGACACACCCAATCTTAGATGAAGCATGGGACACTGGCCAATGGCATAAACTGCAGTTGTTAAATAGGGTCAAGGAGGAATGTGAGCCTGTCAGACCTAAGCAAAACACTCCAGAGCTAAGCAACACCCAAAGTGGAATAGAATCACCAATGTCTCTTTGGGGGCTGAGATACCCAAAGATGCCTCTTATTCAAGAAGCAGCTCACGATATTCCAGCAGATCAATGACTTCACTTATCACACCACCACTGAAAGAATGTTCATATGGGAAACCATGTGAAGATATCTCAGACTATATGAGCATGCCATTGCAATCTTTTGGGTCAGCAGAACTAGTCGCACCGAGGGCAAGAGATCGACCTCACAGACAACCAAAGGAACAAACAGTAAACTCAGAGAGCCTTTTTTTTTTTTTTAAACTCTTTTTATTATAAGAACGTCGACAACACGGCATAAGTTCACAGAGATACAAAATAGGCAGTGGCATACACAAGGAGTCATCAGTACACAATATAATTTTACAGTTGGACTCACGGGGAGGGGGAAATATCTTGGTCACTCTGTCGGGGGGGGGGCACAAATCAGAGAGCCTTTTTTGAGTTGAGAGCTGTGTACCACAACTCGATAACACTGTGTTACCACCAACTATGCAACAAAACACACCACATCAACTACAGGCATTCAAAAACATGAACATTACACCATCTCCAGAAACTGGAGCAGATCAATTGACTCAAAGAACTCCCGGTTTACAACAGCATACATATGGAAAGATACCCACAAATGTTTTCCCTTAAGTGGGGGGAAATGTTGTATCATCTTCCATTAAGAAAGGTGGCAATGCCACATCAAAGATGTGCCATTTACTCTAAGGAGGATGGAGATGCCATGTCATGGGGACATTAGGACCCTGAAAGCAGAGTCCTTCTTAGGTCCTTAGCCAGATCACTGGACACCACTTCCTCCCCAGGGGACTGGATAGGAAGTGTGGGGAGGAGCAATGGATCCCAGGGTAGAGGACAGCTGGGGACAGCATGGGTGTAGACAAGCTCCCACAGAACAAAGGACAACTATGACAGAGGGTTTAGTAATAAAGAATCGACACGCAAGACATTAGTGTGCTTGTTTACCTGCAGATCGTTACATCAGGACATGACAGGGTGAATCACTTGTCATAACTGTTGTGAGATGATGGTGTGAAATCTTTAGAAGAATTAGCATCTGTACTGTTTTATACTGTCAACTATCTAAAAGCAATCTTCTTTAATGGCCAGAGGATTTATAAAATGTCTTTTTTGGACCACAATGGATATAGTAGATATATTTAAATATGCTGCCTTCAGTCACCCATTCCTAATTCTCCCTCAAAAATCTCATGATGCTTCTACCATGCCCTCCAGTGGCATAACCCATTAATTTACAAGGGCAGTAGCATCATGTTGGAGAATGGCATGATAAAAATCAACATCAGCATGGTGGTACAAGAACTCAAATTCTATTGGTATTGTCCCACCAGGTAGCCCTGCAGAGATATCTTGAACAAACCTTACCTGAAAGGGAGTGCCTGAGGTAGGATGAGAGCTGTTTAGCAATTTTCTCATCTGGGGTCAGAGAATTCCCTGAGATCCTCTCTGGTCAGTCACACATGCACCTCCCTCATCCAATGGCAAAACATAGGTGTTGGTGAAATCAGAAAAAGCCATGCTTATCCACAGAAAAAGAGAACAGGCAGTGAAGTCCATCTTGAGACCCATTGAATTTAAAATGTTAATGGCCTTTTGCCTCCCATGGCCCAGGTGGAATCATCTTTATTCAGGGTGTGTTTGTTGCCGTCATCAATGTACAATGTGTTGAGCATCTCCAGATCTCCCACTGCAAGACTGGCAGCACCACTTTCATATAGTGCTACCTTGACTGAGGTGTATGACGGCTGAATGCTTACTTGTGTGCCTTAAAAATTCTCAATTTTCTTCTGAATTGACAAGCATCAATCCATTTTTTGACATAATCAAAATCCAGGATAAGGACAGAAAGATAAGACTTAAGCCTTCCGTTTCTCTGGAACAAAGTTCACGTACAGACAGATTAATTACTGTAGCTTTTCCCTATCCATTAATCCGTCCTGTAGCCCCATCCTCTCATTCCTATTGCGGTATTGTTTGCCTACTTCCTACCTCTTCATTCTCTTTCAACGGTCCTGGGTTCTTCTTTTCTGCTGCTTCCATCTTTTGGTTTCCTATTTGTCTTTTTTTGTGTTGCTGCTCTTTCCACAGCACCATTAACTTGTACGTCTCATTGCTAGGTCACTTGATGGATGTCATTGTCCATAGAGTCCTCTTACGGGGTAGCCTCTGAACTGAAATCATCCCGGGTATGCTAAGGTATTTTCATGTTACTCTCATTCATTTCCTCATTCTATATAACTTCAAATTTCTTGGCAGAGGTAAGAGTCCGCCTTCTGTCCCTGATGATTGTTTTACATTTGTTACCTTGATTTCTTCCTCTACCTTATTCAGTCTTTCATCCATGCCTTTTCTTTTTATTCTTAACTAAGTTCTGGATGCCGGTCAATCTAGATGGATCCATAGAATTTTGCATTATGATGATGTTCCAAATTACCTAAAGCTCTAGGAACTTGCATTGGAAAATATTAATTGATTACTTTTAAAATAACTTCATCAACACCTCTAATTAGTAATAACAATAAAGCATTATTGCATATATTGAAACAATGGTTACAAATTTAGAAATATTAGGGCCATAAATCCATGGTGATCTGCAAAGCCAAGTTCAAGAATCATCTTCTGACCCCCCCAAAAAACCCAGATCTGATTGTATGAGGGAGCTGCTACTCCCGTCATCCATTTCCAGATCACAGATCCAAAGATAGGTATGTGGACCAAAATCTCTCTGTTTGGAGCATCTCCAAATGCACATCCCAGATGTCTAAGCCACACAGGGATCCCCCTAGGTTAAAAAAAAAAAGATTTTTCTGCAGAACTCACAGATCCAGAGGCATGTTTTGCGGGCCTGTAGAAATGCCCCAAAGTTAGCAAGCCCTGGCTCAGAACACACAAACCCACACAGAGGTAGGCCCTTGTTGGACATCCCCCAAGGTCTGCGGACCAGAACCTGCTCCTAGGTCTGCAGACCCTACAGGAGGTCAAAAGAGCGTCTATGTCTCTGTGTGGGTTTGCAAACTATCTCCATACCCCCCAAAAAGGATGCTGCCCTCCACTGAAGGCCAAGCACAGCCCAGGTTTGCCAGGCACAGGGTGGCCCACCTCTGATGCACAGGGCCAAAGGACATGCCCAGCTTGGGTCAGCCAGCCACAAGGGTTGGGAACCAGGTCCTGCATTTATCTGTTGAATGTAGTATCAATTAAAAAAACTGAAATTCACAGAGAAAAAAAATGGTTAAAGTGAAGTTATGGTTAGCTTTCATGATAACACATTTATATATGCTTCACAATGCTCCAGAAATACACTTTAAAAACCACAATTGAAGTACAGTCATGGTTACAAATTAACACCCAAAAAATCACTTAAACTCAAAAGTTATGGTTAACTCGTACAACAGCCATGCAAACCAAGCGCCTAATATGTAAAACAATAAGTACCAGGGCTCTTCTCAGGAGGCCGCTGCAACTGGACCCACCCATTGCCCCTGCCTTGCCGCCAATGATAGTAACAACACGTCTACTAACCATCATATTCCTACAAGTGTGACAGTTCGGATGATTTCAGGCCTCCACAGCTATAAAAACGGCTTGGGTGGCAGGTGACAGTCATTCTTAATGTATTTCGAATTGATAATTACCTTTTGTAGTCATCTCTAAATTAGCCAGACAGCGCCACTTTGTGGCAGACTGTCACAAGCACCGGTGTGGACAAGTTTGTGCCGATGCCGAACACCGGAATCCCCCGGCTTATATTAAGCACTTTGCAAAGCACAAATCACACACTAAGGGGCCGATTCCGATCCTGGAGAAACTGGGTACGAACCGTTGGACGGAGCATTCTCTCCGTCCGACTCGTACCCGGCCAAAAAACATTACAAAAATGCAAGTACGATTCGCATGGAAACACTATTTCCGTGCGAATCGTACAAAACACCGACCGACGAAAATATACATACAAATGTGATCCGGGAAAGCGCCCACGTGACGTCGGGCCGCATTCAGGCTGCGTTTCACGAACCAGGAAGTACGATCCGCACCGACGTCACCCCGCATGGCTGCCAAAAACGGCCGGGAAATCAGGACGACGCGCACAAGGAGCACCTGTACGTGACGAACAGCCATGGACCCCAACCTACGCGTCATCCCGGCCCTCATAGCAGTCCACCTGCTCTACAGGAACCGACGCAGACTCCGCAGAAGGTCAGAACAACACCCAGGGGCAAAGGGGGGGGGGGGCAGGGGCAGGACACATAACCCCCACCCAAGTCCCAAATCAGACATGCCCTGGACATACCTGACCTGCAGGACCTGGTCACCTCGAGGGGGTGGGGGCGTGTCCAGCAACGCAAGCGTCCGCCACAACGGAAGTGGATGTTGACGCGAACCGGCAACACAACAATTCCGGTACGTACCGTACCCACGCCTTAAGAGCGTGGGTACGGGTCGTACCACGCCCACCCCTACGTCACCCCAACAATGGCGGTACGGCCCGTACCCACGTGCTAAAGGCCTGGGTACGGGCCGTACCAGCATTGTTGGGGTGATGTAGGGGTATGCATGGTATGACCCGTACCCACGCTCTGAAGGCCTGGGTACGGTGCGTACCCCTACGGCACCCCATTGGGGGTCCGCACCGTACCCATGCCTTAAGAGCGTGGGTACGGGTCGTACCACGCGTACCCCTACGTCACTCCAACAATGGCGTTACGGCCCGTACCCACGCTCTTCAGGCCTGGGTACGGTGCGGACCCCCAATGGGGTGCCGTAGGGGTACGCACCGTACCCAGCCCTTCAGAGCGTGGGTACGGGTTGTACCACGCCCACCCCTACATCACCCCAACAATGCTGGTACGGCCCGTACCCAGGCCTTTAGAACGTGGGTACGGGCCGTACCGCCATTGTTGGAGTGACGTAGGGGTACGCGTGGTACGACCCGTACCCACGCTCTTAAGGCCTGGGTACGATGCGGACCCCTACGGCACCCCAACAATGGTGGTACGCACCGTACCCACGTTCCAAAGGCATGGGTACGGGCCGTACCCAGGCCTGCAGATCGTGGGTACCGGAATGTACGGAGCGTACCCCCACCCGTATATGTATGGAGCGTACCCCCACCTGTGTATGAATGGAGCGTACCCACATCCCACCAGTGTATGTACGGAGCGTACCTCCACCCGTGTATGAATGGAGCATACCCACGCCCCACCAGTGTATGTACAGAGCATACCCCCACCCGTGTATGAATGGAGCGTACCCCCACCCGTGTATGTCCTGAGCGTACATGCCCAGACACAGGAGGGGTGGGTGCAGAGTCCACCCAGCAGTGCCCAGACACAGGAGGGGTGGGTGCAGAGTCCTCCCAGCAGTGCCCAGACACAGGAGGGGTGGGTGCAGAGTCCTCCCAGCAGTGCCCAGACATAGGAGGGGTGGGTGCCTATCACTCCCAGCAGTGGCCAGACATAGGAGGGGTGGGTGCCTATCACTCCCAGCAGTGCCCAGACATAGGAGGGGTGGGTGCCTATCACTCCCAGCAGTGCCCAGACATAGAAGGGGTGGGTGCCTATCACTCCCAGCGGTGCCCAGACATAGGAGGGGTGGGTTCCCATCACTCCCAGCAGTGCCCAGACATAGGAGGGGTGGGTTCCCATCACTCCCAGCAGTGCCCAGACACAGGAGGGGTGGGTGCAGAGTCCTCCCAGCAGTGCCCAGACACAGGAGGGGTGGGTGCAGAGTCCTCCCAGCAGTGCCCAGACATAGGAGGGGTGGGTGCCTATCACTCCCAGCAGTGGCCAGACATAGGAGGGGTGGGTGCCTATCACTCCCAGCAGTGCCCAGACACAGGAGGAGTGGGTGCCTATCACTCCCAGCAGTGCCCAGACATAGGAGGGCTGGGTGCAGAGTCCTCCCAGCAGTGCCCAGACATAGGAGGGGTGGGTGCAGAGTCCCCCCAGCAGTGCCCAGACACAGGAGGGGTGTGTGCAGAGTCCTCTCAGCAGTGCCCAGACATAGGAGGGGTGGGTGCCTATCACTCCCAGCAGTGCCCAGACATAGGAGGGGTGGGTTCCCATCACTCCCAGCAGTGCCCAGACACAGGAGGGGTGGGTGCAGAGTCCTCCCAGCAGTGCCCAGACATAGGAGGGGTGGGTGCCTATCACTCCCAGCAGTGCCCAGACATAGGAGGGGTGGGTGCCTATCACTCCCAGCAGTGGCCAGACATAGGAGGGGTGGGTGCCTATCACTCCCAGCAGTGCCCAGACACAGGAAGGGTGGGTGCCTATCACTCCCAGCAGTGCCCAGACATAGGAGGGGTGGGTGCAGAGTCCTCCTAGCAGTGCCCAGACATAGGTGGGGTGGGTGCAGAGTCCCCCCTGCAGTGCCCAGACACAGGAGGGGTGGGTGCAGAGTCCTCCCAGCAGTGCCCAGACATAGGAGGGGTGGGGCCTATCACTCCCAGCAGTGCCCAGACATAGGAGGGGTGGGTTCCCATCACTTCCAGCAGTGCCCAGAAACAGGAGGGGTGGGTGCAGAGTCCTCCCAGCAGTGCCCAGACATAGGAGGGGTGGGTGCCTATCACTCCCAGCAGTGCCCAGACATAGGAGGGGTGGGTGCCTATCACTCCCAGCAGTGCCCAGACACAGGAGGGGTGGGTGCAGAGTCCTCCCAGCAGTGCCCATGAAAAGAAAAGGGTGGAGTACCCACAGATACAATGGCCACAAATGTCAGTCCGATGCCCAAAGATCCTGCAGAACACGTAACACATGTGTGCGAGGCTGGGAGTACACACATGCATAGTGTGTAAAAGGGAACATGTCCACATGAAGTAATGTCAATAAACTCCATACACAAGTACAGTGACCACCAAGGATGCCACTAATGATGCAGATGGAGACATTGCCCAGCATGCATGGCCAAAGTTGAACGGATCCGTCACACACCAAGGAAATGTAGACACAGCTCAGCACAACATATTGGAAACACCCTGCAGGGAAGATGTCAGGTTCCACAGAGGAAGGAACACACCTTGGGACAATTTCACCATACAGTAAGAACACACATGACCAAAGATTATTTGCAGAGCCCTTGTGATGGCACACAGATACCAGGGTCCACCCCATGAGCAGCACACCACAACATTTCCCAGACACCGAACACATTATCACCACCCCAAATCATGGAGCAGCACCACCAACAGCAATACCAGAAAAGCAGTAGTGTACAAAGGAAAAATAAAACATTGCTTTATTCAGCATGAAAAGAAAAAATTGTTAATAAAAGTTCAATATGTACAAGGCCCATAGTGTAGTAAGGACTCCCTTAATACGTACATACATTGTTAAGCTAGCATAACCACGTTAGAAGTTAGAAAGCCATCTTGCTGCTTTTGCACACGACACTGCATTTACATGTTATTGCTTAAACGAACTGCTGACTCGAGTTTTGCCTCACACGAGAGCAATCTGTTGTTACCATCCCGAGCTCTGCGAAGCGACCTTGGTCTGCACACGATGTGACAAACAGTCTGAGTTGTTAGACAATGCATGTTTTCCACTCTAGGTTGATCGACCCACTATTTAGCCATAACACACGAGCAGCTGCACATACCTGAAAGTTGGTGCTTTTAATATCACGGACATCATGTTTATTATTCAGACCGAAGACGAGCCTTCCTGCGAGAAGTCTCCTGATGCTCCTGTGATGTGATTTCACTAAGCTGATCTTTGAGGTATGGGGTCCCCTATTCAAGCCTAAGAGACCTTCTGTTAGACTAATAATAATATTAGCTTCTTAGTAAAGGGAAAGTGGTAGTATCCACTGTCATTATAACATGATCACCCCTTTTATATTCTATGGAATTGTAACTATGTTAATGGTTTTGATTTTAATCATTTGTCTGCTTGTATTAGCCAAAGTACTGCATATTAGGACACGTGGTCTATAAAAATAAACTCTTTTTATTTTCACCGTGTCTCTGTTGATTCTTGTTGTGGACTGATGTGAGAATAATATACGAACAGGTATTTCCGATTCCCACCATTCCTGAGTATGTACTGAGTCGCGTGTTCTGGGTTGTCTTTTCATTGGGACCGCCGAGCTAAATCTCGGATAACGAATGGGACACTTATGCTAGCCGGATACTGGGTTCTGGGTTCTGAGGTGAGTTTCTGGTACACCACAACTCACTGAGGTCCTGGGGTTCTACGCATAGTTCTGTGTATAAGCAGAATCCCTGCAACATGGCGCACCTAACGTTTGGTCTATGAGTTGAAACGCCTTAGTAGTGCTCGCGTTTGTCCACAACACCCTCACTCTTGTTTCCGGATGACAAGTCTGACGGATTTAAACCTACCTAGGTCTATTGATATAGGTTCTTTCAAGCTTGATAATTAAAAAGGTTAGTGAACCCTTGTGCTACTGATAGTTTCACGTGTGTCGTCCTGATGTCGGTGGATATTGCGGCGCATAGCCGAGCGGCTCTAAAACGTCATTTGACGCAGTATGGGGTACCGGACACTGGTATGAACGTCATCTTTGTGGTGGGAGCCGATGCGGCTCATCCCTATGAGTTGTTCTACTCTTGGGTGACGATTCCAGCGGTGGGGGATGATGACACCTTTCATTCTTACACTGCCGCTGCAGTGCCGGCGAACTATACGCCGTATAGGACACAGGAAATACCAATATCTGCTTGGCAGCATCTTATTTGGTTTAATGGCGCCCTTCCCCATGTGGTTATACCGCCGAGAATGGGCCCTTTATCAATTGCAGGGGCCACTTGGCCGGTACTAGCCGGATTTACGCCTCATCCCCGTTACCTCACGGTGACGGTGGCTGAGCTGCGTGTACTACACACTGCCCTCATTACGGTGTATAGGGCGTTGGTGCAGTATGTGTCGCGCAATATGCAGGCGGGGGCGCCTGCTGTTGCGGGACAGCCTTCTGATCATCACGCGGTGGTCATTAGTCCTGTTATGGTCAATTCTGTTATGGGCAAGCGCCCCCTTACTAGGGATGATTTCCCCTTTTGGCTTGCTGAGAAATTTGACCAAATAGAGGCGGTTTACCCGAATACTTCACCTGTGGAGAAACACAGGATCCTCACCATTAGTTTGCCTAAGGACTTGGTCCCACACATTGACGATTGTACAAATTGGGGCAAGGTCTTTGCAGCGACGTACGCGCAGTGCTATGGCACTCCGTCTATGTTGCAGCTGCCCTCCGTAATCAAAAGAGTTCAAGAGAACCATGGTGCGGAGTCTGCGATAGAGTTAGGGATGCGGCTCCTCGGGCAATTTGACCTGGTGGCTACCATGATAATTGGTAACCTGAAGGGTGATGCTTTGCATTTCCAGGTTCGTAATGAACTGAAACGAGTTCCTGAGGAGGACAAACCGCAGGAATTTGCGAAAATAATCGCAGAGGCATATCGGGATTTGGGTCGTAGCTCTTTAGGAGTTAAGCCTGTCATAAAGAATCCCGATCTAAAGCAGCAGGGTAAGACAGAAACGTCTGGTAAGGACGACCGGCCCTTTTTTCCTAAACAAAAATGGCAGGTTAAACAACAGGGGAAGCACCAGCAGCAGAAACAGGGCTCTCGGCCTGCCTCTCCCGTACAGTCTAGTAGTGAACGCACTTATGATCTGCGCGATCGTGCTGCTATAAAGTCTCCTGATCGATTTCAGGTTTCTGAACAGCGCTCTCCTCGTTCTTCACAGGAAACATCGGCTACACAGTCCGGTGGCGGAGGCGGTGGCAAAGGTCGGGGTGCTCCACAACAGCGTGACCAGCCCCGACAGACTGAGGGTAAAGGCAAGCAGGACGAATTCGCACGACAAAGACCCCCGTTTCAGAAGAAGAAAGTGGCGGCTCTGACGGCAAGGTATGCCTCAGATAGTGCGGACACAGCTTCGGAACCGGACATGGGCGCTGACGCTCCTGGACAGCGCAGCGGAAATTACCATAGTCCGTCAAGCTCTGCGTCCATTTCTGGCGGTGACAGCAACTGATATATCGGTTACTGTGGAAACAGCTGACACCAGAGTGGCTCCCCCTGATAGACTTTATGAAATAGTCTTATTAATTGAGGGTGACATACAACGTACAATAAAAGGGATTTTTTGGGATAATCTGACCACCACCTATGATATCCTCCTAGCGGAGGCAGATTGGCCCCCAGCTTTCATTTTAGAGGCTCCTAGAGGGGAGGAAGTAATCCTCCCGTCCTTTGCGCACACAGTGCCTAAGGACCAAGCTGAAGTGTATGCTGAGGAGTGGGCGCTTGCGCTTGCGCCGGCGGTGTATCGCACTCAGGTGGGATGGGACAGATTGTCCCCCTGCCATGAGATTCCATTGCGGTCTATGCCCCAGCCTCAACCCCAATATCCTATGCGTCGTGAAGCGAGACCTCACGTCGCGGCAATCCTTGAACAATTGGAATATCAGGGTGTTATTGAAACATGTGTGTCCCCTATGAATAACCCTTTATTCACTGTAACGAAGCCTGACGGCTCGTACCGTTTAGTTTTGGATTACCGGCACCTAAACTCCCACTGCCGGACCTGCGCGGTACAAAATACACATAGCTCGGCTTTGGTCGACAGTCTCGTGCGTAAAAGATTTAAAACGACACTTGACATTTCCAATGGCTTTTTTAGCCACAACCTGTCCACACTGAGTAGCCAGTGGACAGCGTTTACATCGGGCGGAAAACAAAAACAGTTTACAAGATTAGCCATGGGGTACAAAAATAGCCCTGGCGTCTTTTCTGCTCGCGTGGTTTCTCTTTTGGAAAGAATAGACCCCGAAGCATACTCATATGTTGACGATATCTATCTTACGGATGATGAGCTGATGCCACATCTGTCTCGCGTTGACAATATTATCGTGAGTTTTGCAGACTATGGCTACAAATTCAATTTTGCGAAGTCACACATCGCAGAATATACAGTGTTGTTTTTGGGCTACGAGCTCAACAATGAGGGTAAGGGGCTAGCCCCCCACTTTCTGGAAAAGTGTGCACGCTTGAGTGCTCCTACGACACTGAAGAAATTACAATCTCTGCTAGGTTTTCTGAATTTCGGCCGTACGTATATTCCTGATTATGCCCAGCGTATCAAGCCGCTTTACGCCTTGGTACAGCCTTCATTTTCGAAGTCTAGCTGGCAGCTAGAACACTCTGCTATTTTACAGTCTTTACAGGCTGACCTTCTTGCTTCACAATACTTGCTGACACGTGATAACCGCACTAACCTGGTGATAAGAATAGTACCAGGCGCCGTGGGGTTCACGTATTTGACGTTTAATGAGGGCGACACAGTCCCCATTGCGTACAAATCCCACTTGTACACCTCTGCTGAATTACGTTTTTCCACGGTCGAAAAAGTTCTGACTGCTGTGCAGATGGCGATCCTCAAGGAACGCGCACTGTCGCATGGGAAACAGATTCTGGTTGTAACACCATATCCTGCTTTAGAGGCAGTGACAAAAGCAAGTGTACCAAATTCTAAAGCTTTGCATCCACGGTGGATACAATGGGCTACAACACTGACGTCGCCAGACGTCACTTACATCTTTGATGCCTCATTACAGACTCAAGAGTTCTTGCAGTATGAATTCGTTCATCCGGCACCTCTGTCTTTGCGCCCGCTCGAAGAATACCATTGTGTCACATACACTGACGGGTCTGCGCAACCCGCAATTGGATCGAAGCACGCTTATTCAGCGGCTTGCGCAATTGTCGTAGGTACATTCGTAAATGGTGAATTCCAATCTGATGCAGTGCATACGCAGTCATTGGGTGATTGTACCGCGCAATTGGCGGAGCTCCGGGCTCTAGTGCTTGCACTGGAGTTTGCTGATCCCCGAGTCACTACTCTTATAGTGAGTGATTCCTTCTACTGTGTCCAGTCCTACAATGACAATTTACACTTCTGGTCTCAGAATGATTACCGTGACACTAAAGGTAGCACAATTAAGCATAAAACGCTTTGGGTTCGAGTGGCAGACTTTAAAGAACGTCTCCCACTCGTAAGTGTTATACACACTCTTGGTCACCAGCGGCTTGGTGTCCATGCTGTCGGCAACAGCTTAGCTGACGAGGCAGCGAAAACAGCAGTGGCTACATACTTGGTGGCAGCAGTTACAAGATCCAAAAGTAAGATTGATGATGACATCTTGGCAGCTATTGCTGCTACAGAGAAGGGAGGAGATTACCCGAAGGGTTTTCCCTCTCGGTATATTTACCATTTAAGTCCTGATAACGTCCCGTTAGTGAGGATTAACGACGTTGGTGATAGAATAATTCCCAACGCGGACTGCAGACCAGCACTGATCTTGGCTGCACATGAGGGGTTGGCGTCTGCCCACGCCGGTGTGTCAGCTACAATATCTCTGCTACAACAACGTTACTGGTGGTTTGGTTTATATAAACAAGCGCGCGCTTATGTTCTTGATTGTGACATTTGCCAACAGATTAAACCTTCTACTGTTGCGCGCCCACCACAGACACAGCTGTATATCTCTAATAAGCCATTTGGTTGTGTTTATTTAGATCACTGCGGTCCTTTTTCTTCTGATACTGCGTACAAGTACATCTTGGTTGCAGTGGATTCGTGCACACGTTTTCTATGGGTGTGGCCACAAAGGAGTGCTGACTCGCGGACTGTCATCAGGGATTTGCGTGTCTTTGTGGGAACTTTTGCGTGTGGTACCTTCCATTCTGATCAGGGCCCTGCGTTCGCCTCTAAGGCTTACAAGGAGGCTATGAAGAATTTGGGGGTCCTTGTCAAATTTTCGTCTCCCTACCGACCTGAGGGTAATAGTGTGGTGGAGCGAATGAACCGTGACTTAAAGCAATCATTGACAGCACGTGTTTTAGGCACAGGCCGGAACTGGCTAGCCCATTTGTATAACGTTCAACGTGCACTAAATAATCTCCCTAGAAGGTCTCTGGGTGGGCGGACCCCGTACATGATGCTCTTCGGAATCAGAATGTTTGTTCCAGACCTTGATGGTCTAGACATTGCGGCGTCGACCGCACCCTTTGACGTAGATGATCACTGTGCTGTTTTGCAGACTCTACAAGAAGCCAGAGACTCTCTTTCGAAAGAACATTTGCCCTCCACGTCTGAAGCTGAGGTTCAGATTCCGGTAGTCGGCTGGCTACCCCGAGTTGGTGATCTGGTCCGTGAGAAGGTGGAGAACAAGAAGGAGTTCGGCCCCTCTTATCGAGCACCAGTTCCAGTGCTTGGAGTGCAGGGTACAAGAACAGTCATTTTACCTCCACTTCCTGGTCGCAAAGAAAACAGGTACATCTCTATTGACAATGTCAAACTTCAGCGAGTGGCCGATACTTCTTAGTATGACTCCGGCAGTTTCATGCCAGACAATGCAAAGAAATTCAATGATGGTTCCTGCTACTACCACCTTGTCTGATGTTGCAATCGAGATGCATTCAGTTACTGATCCCTTGCTGATACCACCGGCTGGTGGTTTGTCCGATGAGACTGAGTATGCTTATCCTACACGTGGACCTTCGCCTGTTTTACAATCTACAGCACTTGGCCAGTCCCGTTTTTCCTTTGACACTAACTTTTTGCCCTCACCTCCCCCATCAAACATTGCTGTTTTTGTGAGTTGGTTTAAGAAGCATTTTTTGATAGCTCCTTGGACATACATCTGGTTGATGCTTTTTGGTATTTTTTTGTTTATGTCCATTGGATTTGTGGTAGTGTTCTTCCGTTTGGTGGATGGACATTATCTCAAAGAGAGATCGACAATTAGACTTATCAATGGAACTTTGGCCCCCCACTCCTCATCCCACATCATGAAAAGGGACCAGACTTTTGTGAATATTACTGCCTGGCCCGTCCTGGATGGAATCGCATGGGATGCTGTTAAATTTCAAATTCATGGGCCTACAGAGGTCATTAATGTGCCTAATGTATTTCGTGTTTCTATGGGTGATGTAGTTAAACAGAACATACGTTCTGATGATTGGGATGTACACGCCATTGAAGCACTGTTTTCAGATTTGAAATATTATGCCGCCTTTGATGCAGAGGATTTGTATGAAAATGCGGCTAATTATGCGGAACAGTATTGTTTTCAACATTATGGCAATCACTTCTTGCATAAATCAAATTCGTTTAGAAATTTTGTAAATTTTACCCTGTGGGAACATTGTCCCACCCCGTCGTTTGGCAGTTCACACACATTAGTTGATAAGTTTACTTATTTTACTGATTTCAGTGTTTCAGCCCCGGCTTCCTTTTATTTTAAAGTTAAGCCTGAGTCTGCCTCCAAGGTTAGACTGACACACACCAAATTGCTATATTCTAAGTCCTTTATGGATGAGTTGTCAATCAAAGGTTATGATCTATGGAAGGCTACTATTGATCTTAAGTCGGTTTGGGGTTCCAAACCGTGGCAGGTTCAGGGAACTGAAGCTTTACACCGTGCGTGTCTAGTACCAAATCATATGTTGTTTTTAAATGCAACCATCTTCCAAACCACCTGTTTCGGATTGGCCACTTCTAAAAAACTAAATTCGCCTTCTGTGCCGGATCTGGGTGCTTACCCAAATTGGGATTATCACACAGATCTGTCCCTTCCTGCTTTGCAGTTATTGGTTTCCAATTCGTCCTTCAACATTTCGAAATTTAAAAGTGAGGGATGGTTAATTTGGCAAAGCAGTTCTGATACCTGTCAACGTCGGTTTCTAGGACTGAAACCGGGGTATACTCAAGATCGAGTGGACCCCCGGTTTGAGTCGTCACATACAGTAACTACATACTCTGTAGGGAAATTATGTCAGTCCTGGCTGCGACATTCCACCTTGGCATCTGTCAAAGTTCATTTATCAAAGTTACATGACAAAATAGATTTGAATGATTTTGTTAAAGGTCCTGTGGGTGGCAGATCCAAGAGATGGGCGTATGCTATTTACAACGAAGTATGGAAACTGTCGCAAATTGAGGCAGCTTCAAGATTGAGAGCTATTGATCAGGCTAATATGGAAAAAGTATTAGCAGTTATTGATAACAGCATTAACACTCTTTCTTCTCGCATTTATACATTAGATAATATTGTATCTTCAATTGTTGATATTGTGCAGGATGATATGTCTGTGTTGTATCATGGTCAAAACCAGTTGCGTTCTGTTATGCAGTTTGCATGGACATTACAAACATTGAAGGCAGGGAAGGTCCCTTGGGACTATCTGAATACAACATCGTTATTTCTTCCCTTTAACTTTACTGACAAACAGCAGTTCATGTCCATGAAAGATGCTACATATTCCCTGCTTCATATTGAGAAATTGGAGCCGTTACCTTTTTCTGTTGCGGAAGTCGATTCCGCTGTGTGGCTCTTACATGGATTGATAAGTCTACCGTTTGCGCTTTTTAAGTTTACCTCTTGTATGAAACACTATGCTCTGGGTAGATATGAACAGCTGGGTACCGCTTTCATACATGAAGTCTGGTCCCTCCCCTTTACGTATAGATGTACAAGGGACGGTACTGAGGTTTATCTGAAGGGTGAAGAATGTACAACGTCACCTGATCATTCTGTTGTATGTCGGCACATTCAATTACACGGTGCTTGTAATGTACACGCTCCGAATTTGGCTTGCGTCCTCAGAGGTATCCCGGTACCAGTGATTACGCCATCTTTCACGCTGCTTGCAAACGGTAGTTATTTGATTTTAAACAATGAAGCTTGCTGCGGGATGTTAGTAGGGATCCCGTATATAGTAACTGTAACACAGAGGGTTGTCTGCTGCAATAACGTCCTGTTTCCACCCCCGCATGGGAGGCTGGATGCTTCTATCTGGCCTTCAATTCCAACCTTGAAAGCAGAGTTCGACAAAATGAGCAGAATAAGAGCGCTATTGTCCCAAAAGGAGGTGCCATTGACTTCCTCCCGGGAAACATTTGTCCTTCACGTAGCAAATACGCGCACCGAGGTACAGGCGCTTTTGAATACTGACCTCCCCCTGCATTTTGGTGCTTTGATGCAAACAATTTTCAATGCCTCGTCCACGACTGGCCTGGCTCATTTTTTTAAACTTGTGGGCTCGGGCCTCGTGACCTCTTTCCAAACTATTTTTGGTGTGATTCCGGCATTTTTTCATTCTATTTTCTCCAGCGTCTTTGGAGGTATCCCGTTAATTCTGGCTCTAGTGGCAGGTGTGCTACTTTTACTTTTCATCTTGCGGAATGGCTGCTCTTTCTGTGCCACACGTCAGCCTGTCCCGTCTGCAGCTTCTTCGTGACAGGATGCTTGATTACTATGGTGTCCTGCCGTTGGCGACTTTGAGCCTGGCATATGGATTATCCTTCCGGTATTCCTACTTCACCTGTGTGCAACCTGTCTTCCACTGCCTAGATTGTCCCTTTGAATGGCCTATGGATTTGTGTTTAACCAACATGGTGTCTCCGGACCCGGATTTTGATCGGCTGATGAGGCCCTTAGTGTCTCACGAGTCTGCCTGTTCTGGAGTTCGGATTATGGCCTGCGGTGCGGCACATGGTATCCTGGGTAATTGGGACATCGTGAGAGCGGCATATGACTTCTTGAATATGAGTTACTTGGAAGTACACGCTGGTTGCCCTCTGATGGTGCTAGAGGCTCCGCTGATAGAAGAACACGTATGTTCCTTTTCTTTACTTAACTGGATGGCTGAAACCTTCAGTGGCCGTGCCAATGATTTTCGTCTGGAAGCAGTGGCCACATATGCTGCATATACTTTTATGGATTAAGTGAACTTTCGTCCACAGTGTTTTCCTCACGTGTCTTGAACTGGCCCTGTACGTCTGCACTTCTGCCCGGTGAGGCGTTTTTTCATTTTTTTCACCTCCCCGATTCCAGTTTGAAATTTTTTTGTTTTTCCTCTCAAATTTGAGGTTTTTTCCTGTTCGAACTTTGCCTGAACTGACCAGTTCCTTTTTCAATTGGATACGCCTTGTTCTGCTCTGTCGCGCTTGAACTCTGCGTTCTCTCTCTTTTCTTGCATACTAAGTAGTGCTTCGATCAAGGGGGCATGTAGTAAGGACTCCCTTAATACGTACATACATTGTTAAGCTAGCATAACCACGTTAGAAGTTAGAAAGCCATCTTGCTGCTTTTGCACACGACACTGCATTTACATGTTATTGCTTAAACGAACTGCTGACTCGAGTTTTGCCTCACACGAGAGCAATCTGTTGTTACCATCCCGAGCTCTGCGAAGCGACCTTGGTCTGCACACGATGTGACAAACAGTCTGAGTTGTTAGACAATGTATGTTTTCCACTCTAGGTTGATCGACCCACTATTTAGCCATAACACACGAGCAGCTGCACATACCTGAAAGTTGGTGCTTTTAATATCACGGACATCATGTTTATTATTCAGACCGAAGACGAGCCTTCCTGCGAGAAGTCTCCTGATGCTCCTGTGATGTGATTTCACTAAGCTGATCTTTGAGGTATGGGGTCCCCTATTCAAGCCTAAGAGACCTTCTGTTAGATTAATAATAATATTAGCTTCTTAGTAAAGGGAAAGTGGTAGTATCCACTGTCATTATAACATGATCACCCCTTTTATATTCTATGGAATTGTAACTATGTTAATGGTTTTGATTTTAATCATTTGTCTGCTTGTATTAGCCAAAGTACTGCATATTAGGACACGTGGTCTATAAAAATAAACTCTTTTTATTTTCACCGTGTCTCTGTTGATTCTTGTTGTGGACTGATGTGAGAATAATATACGAACAGGTATTTCCGATTCCCACCATTCCTGAGTATGTACTGAGTCGCGTGTTCTGGGTTGTCTTTTCATTGGGACCGCCAAGCTAAATCTCGGATAACGAATGGGACACTTATGCTAGCCGGATACTGGGTTCTGGGTTCTGAGGTGAGTTTCTGGTACACCACAACTCACTGAGGTCCTGGGGTTCTACGCATAGTTCTGTGTATAAGCAGAATCCCTGCAACAATAGGTCAGTCCATAGTCCAATTCCTGGTGGGGGACACATAGGGACGCGTGTCCCCTAGCTTACCTGCACAGTTCATACCTCCTTTGCTTCCACAGGGGGGGGGGGCATCATGTGGGGGGGAAGGACCAGGCACCGCAGGGACAGGAGGGGCAATGGTAGGTGTTGTGGGTGCAGGGACGGAGGACTCCACCACAGGGGTGGGGCAGCACCAAAGGTGGTGGTGAGAATGGCGCTGCACACGGTTGCAACGTCCCTCAGCGTCTCCCCTGCACCAGAAGGAACCACAGGCCCCAAGGAGGGGGGGGTCGGAGGGATGGGTTGCAGCGCTACTGGGGGAGGGTGTGGACAGGGGGGGGACTCAACCACCCTGACCGGGGACTCCTTTGACCGCTTGCGGGGTGGTGTCACTTTGGGGCTCAGGGACAGAGCGGTCATGAAGGAATCTTTGTTGTAATCTTGGCCAGGAGAGCTGAGGGGAGTGGATTCGGGGGGAGTGGGTTGTGAGGAATGTGGACTCCCACTGTGGCTGCGTGTCTTCCGTTTGCCCCCCGACCCAGTGGGTGTGCCTACTTCACCCTGTGTGTGCGTGAGAGGAGGTGTGCGCTTGGCCTTCCCTGGTGGTGTGGTGCCTGTGTCTGGTGGGGTGCGTGCATGGTGACGTCTGGGTGTGCGTGGGACAGGCATGGGAGTGGGAAGTGTGGATGGTGCAGGGGTGGGGGGGGACGCAGCGCTGCAGGAGATCCACTGCTGCAGTCAGTGTCGAGTCTATGGACCTCAGCAAATGACGTTGGTCAGACTGCGCAGCTGAGATGCCCTCCATGTATGCCTCCATCTGGGTGAGCACACGGGTGTGGCCATGGAGGACATTAAGCATCGCAGTCTGACCAACCTGCAACTGGCGCAGGATGTCCACAGACTCGGCATTCGCGGCAGCAGTGGAGACAGAGGCAGGGGGTGCGGTGCCTGGCAAGAAGGAGACACGTGGTGACCTAGCACGGCGGGAAGGGACCCGAGCAAGTGGGAGGCCGGTGATGGTAATGGAGGGGGCGGGTAGAGATTGAGTGCTGCTCTCAGCTGTGGGAGCTGCCTCCGCCCCCTCTGGGAGCTCAGCCTCGGACCCGTCAGCGTCATAGTCGGTGGTGGGACTGGACAGGTCCTCCGCCTCACTCCCCTCGGCCTCCGTGCCACTCGATGCGCCAGACAAGACAGCACTGGTGCTCGATCCCTCCTCACGGTCCGTGCCAGTGTCTCCTTTGGAGTCCCCCGACAATGCTGTGGGCAAGGTGAAGAGACAGGAAATAATCAGACACCTGTATACATATGTCACATGAGTCACATCTACATAGGTCACAGTGCATAGCCTGAAAAGCAACATGAGTAACATCTACAATACAAGGTACATATGTAGGCCCTGCAACACACAGTTGGTTGACCCACCATGCCACTGAGAAACAATGGAGAGCATGACACAAGAGCAAATTATTTGATATCAAATTGGACAGAGGAGCCAGGCTCTGGGGACAATCGTGCACAGCATCAGCACCACACAGCGTTGCCAAAAAAGGGATGAGCAGGAACCATGTCTATTAACTTTTTGCACATGCTGCAAAGCTAATACATTAAACCATGGCCAACATGACTGGGTCACTGCACCTTGAGTGTATGTCCAGACAAACATCACACACAGCCCAGACCAAGCAAGGAGACTTCAGATTTTTACATGTAGGCCTTGCCCGCACAAACCACCCCCTACCTGAGACAATGTGATTGAGACAGAGGAAGTACTTACTCCTCTTACTCTGGGATAAAAACACATGGCCTGCACTAAATCCTGATTGTACACAAACTACCCCTGGTGCGCCTGTCCACATATATCATTGACAATCAACCATCATCAGATTGTCGTACCAAGACACACAGGCACTGCCCACTGTGAGTATGCACAAGCAAAATTGGGTCACACTGTACAGTGGACACATGTAGCACAGTTTACGTAAAGACAGATGAGGCCAGGGTACAATGCCACAGAGCCCAACCTATGGCGAAGACACAGAGAATGTCCACATTGTTGGATGACACACATGATACCTAGGAAAAGGTGCCCCAGGGCACGGTAGTGGCCACACACCACCATGGTCCAGGATGGATATGACTGCAACTGAAGCAACCGTCCCTGCA
Source organism: Triturus cristatus (assembly GCF_964204655.1). Classification (NCBI taxonomy): domain Eukaryota; kingdom Metazoa; phylum Chordata; class Amphibia; order Caudata; family Salamandridae; genus Triturus; species Triturus cristatus. The sequence goes on from NC_140591.1 coordinate 1,216,867,794, forward strand.
CTATGCATTACTCCCACTCATGCACATCATGTCAGAGGGCACAACATTGGACATGCATGCTGTAAGGCAGTACACTTTTAAGACACACTCCTATGTCGGGACTCACCATCAGTGCCAACTGACATGGACCCCACAATGACTGAACTGGCCAGGGCACAGGCAAGGTCCCATAACCTGTTACACACCACCCCCACACATGATGCTGCAAGCATTGGGCGCTTGGATTAACTGCCAGCCTAGATAACCTTGTGCAAGAGTGACTACACACAGACCAGGGAACACATGGCAAGGAGGGGAAGGGAGGAAGAACAGCACCGGTGTACTTTGGGGAACAGGTCATGCACTGCACATTTAAACCCTGGCAGTGTATCCATGCAACAGCGCACTTCCAAAAGCTGGTGACACACAACAAACACACATGTATCTACCCCCTTCCTGCTGCTGCTTCTCCCGTAAGCGCCTATCCAAGTCGGGGAAGACCACCGCCAGCACACGCTTATGGATGTGGGTCAGACGCCGGCACCCACAGTTCTTGTGGCTCTCAGGTGAGTCCCCCAGCAGGACCCATGCGATCCTCCTCGTCCAGCACCGGATATCCTGCCAGCGTTTCCTCACCTTGGCTAGGAGTCGCTTCCGACCCTCCGTCTTCCTCGCGGCACTGACGGCTTGCTTCCATATCTCCCCCTTGGCATGGACGCCTACCTGTGAGGATGCAAAAGTGAGAATACTTTAATACACCTGAGCAATGACACAGAGACACACATATTAATAATTTGTCTTGTTTGAACAGGCCATGGTATGCAGGCAACTCATTGCACGTTTGTCATAGGGACATTATCCTCTGGGGAAGGCCAAATGCACTACGTGGCATTGAAAGTACACAGGTGGCATTAGGGGTGCCACACAACCAATGATCCTGGATCACACTGTGCATCACAAGCGACACCAGGATTATGTACAGCACCTCAAAGCAGTCACATGCCCCAGCCCACTGACGCAACCTCAGCAGTACACAGACACACAAAGGCACAGGACAATCACCTGCCATTGCCAACTGCGGGTACAAACCTTACTCTGCCCATGTGCCACTAGACTGGGGGGTGTCACAGGTGTGGGGCTGGCTCTGCACGGCAGTCACACAGCACTGCTCCCTGCTCACATCAGATGGGCAGGCTATATCCATCCCTCATGCAGCTGGCGTGCAACACTCCACATATGCAATCACACACATGACAGGGGACTCACACACACACACCAATGTCCAGGGGACGAACACATCATTTGGACACTCTCAGCACAGGTACACTAAACAAACACACATCTATGGGTACTGTCACCTGTCACACTGGGGGACCACAGAATCACATCAGGACTGTAGAAACAACATTCCCAGGAGGAGTAGCCAGGCTGAATAGGGCATGCACCATGCATTGATTGTCACAGTAAGCACTATGCAAGTGAGGAGTGCACACAGGAACTACAGCATGCTCTGCATGGGAGACATGAGGCACCCCCCCCCCCCTTGGACCCACTCTAAACAACATTGCATGTCTGTCACACATGGACACAATGCCAGAAGTCACAGTCACAAAAAAGGGGCACAGTCTAAGCTAGTAGAGTCAGCACCCACCTGCTCCCCTGGTCGACCATGCAGCATGGTGTACTGTGGGAGGATCACATCCACCAACGCCAAATTCTCCTCCATGGTGAATGGCTGGGCCCTCTCCACAGACCTGGACATGGTGCCAGAGGAATCACGAGCAGCAGCAGTGTTGTGGAATGAAAGGATGTGCAGGCAAGTGCTCTCTCATGGGACCTGGCTGCCTTATATCTGCCTTGCTGGCCTGTTTCATTATCAGGAGTACAGAGTGATTGGTCAGTCACATTAGCATCCTACATTTCCTCCAATCCCTTTAAACCTACCCCAGTGAGTGGCTTTGCATGGTTTAAAAATTGAGCATGATGTCAAGTCAACAACCACTTTGCAACAAAGTATTTTGTTTCCAACCGACTTCTGCTGGCCACCTGATGCAAAAATGCAAACTTTAAACTCGGTCTCCATGACAACCAGCATGCATTTTGGCCCTTATACTTGTCCCTAATGTGTCCCCTATGTTATTTCAATATTTACACACAGGTACGGTGCGTTCCACGGCCCTAGGGCACCCCAAATGCAGTGAAACGGACCGTACAGGCGTGTGTAGGCTCCCTATTACTATGGGAGTTCTGGCGTATGCGTACACCATAGTAATGCGGACCGTACACATGCGTGTACGGTCCCTATCACTATGGGAGTGCTGGCGTATGCGTACGCCATAGTGATATGGACCGTACACGCGTGTGTAGGGTCCCTATCACTATGGGAGTGCTGGCGTATGCGTACGCCATAGTAATATGGACCGTACACACACGTGTACAGTCCCTATCACTATGGGAGTGCTGGCGTATCCGTACGCCATAGTAATACGGACTGTACACACGCGTGTACGGTCCATATTACTGTGGCGTACGCATACGCCAGCACTCCCATAGTGATAGGGGCCCTACACACGCGTGTACGGTCCGTATCACTATGGCGTACGCATACGCCAGCACTCCCATAGTGATAGGGACCCTACACACGCGTGTGACCTGTGCCTCTAGTGTTCCGCAACCTGTCTGTATGATTAACATACTTATTCTGCACATATGCGGATGTCTGGCACTCCTGTGATGCGTCTGCCTGTTCACTCACACTGGCCCACCGCTAGTTTAATGCCATGTCATGTTGAGCTTGAGAATCCACGTTTGTGGCTGGCTCTTGGTAGGAGTGTCGCCTGCCTGGCATACGTGTCCAGGGCATATTGCACAGACCTGACTCTGTATGTAGCATATGTGTATTGCCTGTTGAACATGTGCTCAGTACATTGACATTGGTGGTGTACTGTACTCACTCTTCGTTGTCCCTTCAAATTCACTGCAGGGCTCCGCCTCTCCATCGACCAATTCCGGACTTGGCTGACCTGAGGGAACATGACTGTATACGCCGCTACCGCTTCCCCCAACAGTTGATTGAGGACTTGACGACACGGCTGGCACCACACCTCCAACCGCTACACAGGTATCCTACTGCACTGACACCAAGATGAAGGTGATGGCAGCCCTACATTTCTTTGCCACGGGTACCTTTCAATATACCATTGCTCATGTTGGTGGCATGTCCCAAACCATGTTCAGCCGTGTTCTGCATGATTTTTTAGAGGCCATGTTGGATCACCTGGATGAGTTCATTAAATTCCCAACTCCTGAGCAGTTGACAGGTGTCAAGCGTGAGTTCTATGCTCTGGGAGGGATGCCCCATGTCATTGGGTCCATAGATGGAACACATGTGGCTTTGGTACCACCACAGGCACAGGAGGTAGCGTATAGGAACCGCAAGCATTACCATGTTGGCAAGACACACCACAAGGGCATTAATGGAGTGCCATTAATGCCCTTGTGGTGTGTCTTGCCAACATGGTGATTTCACATGTCTGTGCTCGTTTTCCAGGATCAGCACACGATGCCTACATCATGAGGCGTAGCAGGGTGCCTGAAATGATGCTGCAGCTGCGCAACGAACCAGCATGTATTGTTGGTGGGTATACTCTGGCAGTCCTGTATTTAACATCATCTTCCTGTCTGACTGCTTCTCCTGACCCACTTTTGTCCATGATGTTTCCATGTAGGGGACGCTGGCTATTCCAACATGCCATGGCTGAACACGCCTCTCCGCAACCCCAGCACGGCTGCCCAGCACCGCTACAACAACGCCCATGGGCGGACCAGGCGAGTAATAGAGAGGACGTTTGGCCTCCTGAAGAGCCGATTCCGTTGCCTCCACAAGACCGGTGGCGCACTCCCTTATGCACCGGTGAAGGTCTGCAAGATCTTCCTCATGTGCTGCATGCTGCACAACATGGCAGTGGAGAAAGCTGTGCCACTCATGATGAGCAGGACCATCCACCTGTGGAGGATGAAGGGCTTGGTCATGAGGCAAGTGATGTGGAAGAGGAGGAGGCGGTAGAGGACATCCGGAGTCGGCTCATACGCAACTTCTTTGCTTAGTGGTATGTTCCAGTGTCTGAGTGTGCACGCATTGGGCCGTGTGTGGCATGTGTTGCAATGTGTGTGTCCACCTGCATGTCTGCCAAGTGAGTCAGAGGTGTGTTTGGATGTGTCACTCGAGTGATGGTGCAATAGAAGAATGTTTTTCCAGAGTCATCATTGTCACCTAGCATGTTGACAACCTTATACGTGTCGAGTACATGCACATGCATGCGGATGTGCTTCTTTTGGCTGACTTCTGGTGTGTCTCTCATCCACAGGTACTTGTGCATGCTGTCTGCTGGTGGCATTGTTGTGCTCCTGCTATTCCTCATGAACACAGCAACATGTGCTGAATCAGCGTTACATGCACGGACAAGTTTGAAAATCTCTTTAGGGTAAGGGATGCAGCATGGCTTTTTGGGAGTGGTATTTGTTTGGAATGTGTGTGCACTGCTCCTGTTCATGTTTGGATACTTTACATACATGTAGAATCACCATGGGGCACATGACATGGAGCTGAATTCACCTGAATTGATGGTCAGACTTGGTGACAGTCATCTGTAATGGGATTGTGGATTGTGATGAAGCCATCAATGTGTGTAACACTGCCCTCGGAAACATACGGGTTGCACCGGGTTGACATGGTGTGTGAATTCCCCATTAGAGGCTCAATGGTGTATAGCAGCCTCTCCGTGAGCAGCAGGGGGTGTTTAGCTGTAACCCGTCACTTGTGTGCCAGTTCTATGGATTTCCAGCATCTGTGGTGCAAAGGGGGGTGCCAGTGTTGGTCCCACATGTTCATCCACATGACCTGTGTATGTGTTGACAGAGTTGCATTAGCATTCCGACACACATGACTAATAAAGGTGTCCCCCTGCCTCCAAGGTGCCTCATTTCTGTCAATGGTGGTCTGTTGCCACTGTGCATGCGGCATGTCTGGCATAGTTCTCAGAGATGGTGCATATGAGTCTATGTGTAGAGTAGCAAGATGCAAGCTGTTTGTCAGGGATTAGAATCTGTTTTGTGCATGATGTCCATGGCTGTGTAGGTATTGTGGCATGTCAGTCTCCACGACGGCCACTGTGCTGCATGTGCATCCATTGTGTGTGTGTGTGCCATGTTGAACCAGACATTCCTTCCTTGACATACACCTTTTGCATGGTTCCTTCCTGAGATCCTTGTCTTTGTGTGCTACTTGTGGCATTGTTTTCTTGACATGGCGCATGCTGCTGCAGGCCCTGCAGCAAGGGCACCCAGTATCCACGCAAACGAGCTGGTGTTCATCATGGATTGCTTGCTGACATGTGCTATGCCGATCAGCAGCATCTGTGCCTCATGCTGCAGCACACTCTGCATTATGCACAAGATCCCCAGTTCCATCCACCTCAAGGCAAGAGAGACCATCCCCAGGTCAACTACGACATCCGTGTCTAATCCTACCCTGCACTCTACGGATATGTGCGTTACAACTCCCATGATACTTGTCCACATCCAGGGTGCATCTGCACAGCTCTGCTTCTACATCCGGCGACCAGGCCACATCAACGTCCAACAGAGATGGGGGGAATGGATCACTGCCAGCTGCAGGATGACCTTCTCAATCCACGCACACACTCAGGATGCAGCCCACAACCACAACACAACCTTGTGGCACTGTGATCCAACACCCCATTGTGCCATCTCCATGCATCCAACCTTGGCCAGCCCACCATTCTCCACATCCACCTGACTCAAGCATGCAGGACATGGTTCTGCCACGTGTCTACACATACCTGGGAGTAGCACCCCAGGACACTCCACATGATCCCTGACCTCTGCGCATGACTGTTGCTCTTCTAAATAGGTCTGTAGGCACAGTTGTGCGGGCACCCCCTCAGCTGGTTGGGCCCATCACGGATGAGTATGGTGCTCCATGTCTGTATTGGATGATACATTGTGACCCATGTGTGTCCTCTGCCAGACTCAGACCCCAGGGTATGGATGGTTGGAGTTACTTCTGAAATCAGGCATGGTTTGACTTTACAACACACACATGTAGTGGAATAATGCAAAATGACGGCATCATCTTGTGATTGTGATGATTTTTATTTGTGGTGGGGTACGTGTTTGGGGGGATGACAAGAGGTGCTTGGCGGGAGTGTAGAATCCAAAGTTCACAGGGGGAGTTGGTATCCTTGCCATTGGAAGTCATCAGAGTCTATGCCACAGTCTTTGTCAACATTGGTCAGACAGTGACCAGCAAGGCCATGTGGCAGAGAATGTCATTTGCTGATGTGCTGCTGTTGGGCCAGAGGGCCAGGTGCCAGGCCAGGTGACCTGGGAGTAGGTTATGTTCCGCTGACTCTCACGGTCTTTTGCGTGGACGACCCACCTTCCTGCGGGGATCCTCAGAAGCAGGCCGTGACGATGCTTGTGATGCTCCATCGGATGAATCCTCCTCCTCCTGATCCCTCCCTGTGGGTGGTGATGTTCTTCGCCTGGTGGCACAGGGAGGGTTGCCCATGTTTTCGGCAATCTGACGGAGTACACGGGTCATGTCCGTTTGCACCGCCACGAGCTCAGCCTGTCTTGCCTCCATCCGTCCTTGGTGTCGCTGTTGACAGGCATGTTGCTCGGCCTGCAGGGTCTTCATCTCCTAGAGGGTCCCCTTGATGTCTGTGAGGGTGGACGCAATCTGGACCATGCCCCTGGAGTCACGCCGGTATGTGTCCAGGATGTTGCTGACGTGTGACATTACCGGTTCCTGAGCCAACTGGTCAGGTTCGCGCCTCCGCCGTCCTCCACTCCCACCACCCCTGCCCACTTGCGCCTGGCCTGCCGTTGTGGGCACATCGGGTCTCCGGGACCCCTGAGGGATGGCATTTGCGGTGTCGCCTGCCTCCTCCTGGGTGCCCGGAGAACCTTGTCCCTCCTGGACAGACTGGCTGTGTTGTTGTGTGCGGGCAGGGCTTCTGGGTGTCTCCTGGGATGTGGCAGGAATGGGGGTGGTGGTTGGCACAGTTGTACCTGACGCAGGTGCTGCAGGTGGTTGGACACCAGAGGGGCCAGGTTGGTCTGGGTCATCCACGGTGTGGTGAGAGTCGTCGCTGCCGGTGGGGTCCTCTTCACGCAGAGCATGGTCCTGTGAGTCTTTTCCCCCACGACGACGTTGACCTGTGTGTGAGAGAGACAATATTAATTGTGTTACATGCGACATCCATGTTTCATTCATTTTTGAGTTGGCACAGTTCCTCTGGGTGGTTGGATTTGGCTTGCATTCCTCTCACAGTGCACTCGTGCATGGGTATGTCCCTTGGCCACAGCTTTCGACACTTTACCTATGTGTGACACAATCTTAGTTGATGCATCTTTTTGGAACGCAGTCAGCAGTGTAGTGAGCGGGCGTAGCTAGCCATGCAGAGCCGCCTTACGTGTTGCACTGTACGTGGCCAAATGGTGTTTTTTCCATGCTATTTGAGAATGCAGGTAGGTAACTTAAGCATTTGTGACAGGGTTCTGACAAACACAGTGGGTGGGTATACTGGGTGTAAGGTTAGGTTTGTGCCTGCAGCACGGATGTACTCATGCACAGATTGACACATGGCCCAGTGTTTATCAAAGGTTGAAGGGGGGGTTCACGCACTGCCAAACCTTGTCTACATGCACACAGTCCACCTGCTGACGAGCGGACATGGCCACAACACCCAAGGGTGATTTGGTCTCCCTCTGTCTCCCTTTCTCCCTCCCTCTGTCAGCCTCCTCCCTCTGTCCGTCTCCCTCTGTCAACCTCCTCCCTCTGTCCGTCTCCCTCTGTCTCCCTTTCTCCCTCCCTCTGTCAGCCTCCTCCCTCTGTCCGTCTCCCTCTGTCAACCTCCTCCCTCTGTCCATCTCCCTCTATCTCCCTTTCTCCCTCCCTCTGTCAGCCTCCTCCCTCTGTCCGTCTCCCTCTGTCAACCTCCTCCCTCTGTCCGTCTCCCTCTGTCTCCCTTTCTCCCTCCCTCTGTCAGCCTCCTCCCTCTGTCCGTCTCCCTCTGTCTCCCTTTCTCCCTCCCTCTGTCAGCCTCCTCCCTCTGTCCGTCTCCTTCTGTCAACCTCCTCCCACTGTCCGTCTCCCTCTGTCTCCCTTTCTCCCTCCCTCTGTCAACCTCCTCCCTCTGTCCGTCTCCCTCTGTCTCCCTTTCTCCCTCCTTCTATCAGCCTCCTCCCTCTCTCCGTCTCCCTCTGTCTCCCTTTCTCCCTCCCTCTGTCAGCCTCCTCCCTCTGTCCGTCTCCCTCTGTCCGTCTCCCTCTGTCAACCTCCTCCCTCTGTCCGTCTCCCTCTGTCTCCCTTTCTCCCTCCCTCTGTCAACCTCCTCCCTCTGTCCGTCTCCCTCTGTCTCCCTTTCTCCCTCCCTCTGTCAGCCTCCTCCCTCTGTCCGTCTCCCTCTGTCAACCTCCTCCCTCTGTCCATCTCCCTCTGTCAACCTCCTCCCTCTGTCCGTCTCCCTCTGTCTCCCTTTCTCCCTCCCTCTGTCAGCCTCCTCCCTCCCTCTGTCAGCCTCCTCCCTCTGTCCGTCTCCCTCTGTCTCCCTTTCTCCCTCCCTCTGTCAACCTCCTCCCTCTGTCCGTCTCCCTCTGTCAACCTCCTCCCTCTGTCCGTCTCCCTCAGTCTCCCTTTCTCCCTCCCTCTGTCACCCTCCTCCCTCCCTCTGTCTGTCTCCCTGTGTCCACCTCTGTCTCCCTCCCTCTCTCTCCCCCTCTCCCTCCCTCTGTGTGTCACCCTCTGTCACCTCAGCCCAGCTTCCTGGGCACACACAGTTTGCAGGTCTTTCAAAGGCCATTGGCTTGTTCATGTGGGTTTGTTTCTTATCTCCGGGCACCCAATGGGCGGAGTGTCTGAGTCTGCGCTGCTGCTGTGGCGGTGTGTGCTGACACTCTTTCAGAGTGATGCGTCTTCATTAGCTGCTGTTATGTGCAAATTGTGCCTTCATACCCATGTCATCCTGCAACGCGGCCACCATTTGCAGGCAACACAGTACTGTGTGGGGACACACTGTTTGTATGGCTGTGCCCTAGGCCATATGGGCTGTGGGCATTGTTGTGTGCTTCAGAGTTGATCTATGTTAGTTTTGAGGCCCACCCTCCCGGCATCGGGGACATCCTGTCTTGTGTTGGTGCTTTGTGTGGCCTGTGACTTGGCATGGCCTTGCTTGGTGCATGGGGCATGGTGGCGCTAGTGGCATATGTGTGTTTTTGGAGTGTGGTTGTGTCCGGTGCTGGCTTTGGGGGGGTTGCGTGCATGATTGGTATTTTGGTTGTGTATGGCGTTCCCCCCATGTGAGGTGAGTTGTCTGTGTACTCACCAGGCTCTCGGACTCCTTCTACTCCGTCTACTCCCACCGGCGGCAGCGTGGCCATCACCTTCTCCTCCCAGGGATGGTAGTGTACCGGTCTGCGGGGCGGCCCTCCTCCAGTGATGTTACCCTGGTTGTGATCGTCCGTCATTTTGCGGCGGACCGTCCTCCGCAGATCGTACCACCTGGCTTGGCACTCATGCCTGGTCCTTCTGGTGGACCCAACAGCATTCACAGAATTGACAATCCTCTCCCACATGGCTGATTTTTCGGATATGCTGGTCCGTCTGACCAATGTTCCAAAGAGCTGTGGCTCGACTCTGACGATTTCGTCGACAAGGACCTCCAGCTCCTCCTTTGTGAACTTTGGATTCTTGTTAGTGGGCATGGTGTGGGGTGTGGGTGTGGATGGTTGTGGGGGTGTGGGTGTGGATGGTTGTGGGGGTGTGAGTGTGGTTGTGAAGGTGTGTGTGTGTGAATGTGATGAGGGGGTGTTTGTGATGGTGGTTGTGTGTAGGAGTGCAAGTGTAAGGTGTATTGATGGATGTAGTACGCTCCGTACATACACTGGTGGGGTGTTGGTACACTCCATTCATACACGGGTGGGGGTACGCTCCGTACATACACTGGTGGGGGTACGCGCCATACATACACGGGTGGGGGTACGCTCCATTCATACACGGGTGGGGGTACGCTCCGTACATACACTGGTGGGGTGTGGGTACGCTGGATGACAACCTATATTGCAATGCACAATCGACTCTGTAATATCAGCCTTTTTCCTATTGATTACTACTTCCAAGGAAGTTACCTAAATTTTTTATGCATGAACATCATGCCAACGTGGACAAGGTTTAGAGTTTGTTGGACAGGGAACTGTGTCGCAACAGCGATGTAGTACCCTGTTCACCAAACATTTAAGTCCGCCCATCCAATTTTGAATGGAGCAGACCACCAGGGTTATACCGATGGAAGTAAGCCATTCAACCATCTGCACTGATTAGAGTCGCCAGTCAAATGCCTTTTTTCTTTTTTACTGTTCATCACTGCCAAGAATATCCTGGCAGAGAGGGTCAATAAAATACACAAGCTATGGCAAAACCAATAGGTCTAGCCCATGTGAGAGCTACAGGCTTTGTCAATGTTGTTTCGCCATGTTGAACAGCCATGTAAATGCTGTGCAGCATGGCTGCCAGTTGGCATGGCTGCAAGTTGGTATGACTGGAATGATTTTGATTCTTTAATAAACCCTCATGGTTTCTAACTTGAACTCTGTCTCAAGGAGGCTTATTTAATTGATTATGCTGCCTATTTTACAGAAGATTATGATTCTACTAAGGGCACATTACCCCCTCTATTCTTCAGGATAACAACGCACCTCGATCCTGTATACATGCTTTGTCTATTACAGGGGTCTCCAACCTTTTCTGTAGTGAGAGCTACTTCTGCTCAAGTAAAGTCCTCACGAGCTACTAGCATATTTTATCACTGTAAAATAGTAATCAGATATGACACAACCTAAGCAAGATTATCACTAGTGACCACCCACGCAATAAAGATGAGGTTAACACAAGAAACCACAGGATAAATGTCATCAGTATTAAATGCCTCTCCCTAATTAATCAAATAACACCCAAAGCATCACATGCCCTATAACCACAGCAATAGGTCGCCCCAACTAAACTTACTAAGATTGAATTATCTTTCAACTATCAGGCATTGCCATTTTTATGAGAGGGGCAGCCACCTTTGTCAGGGATAGCTACAAGTTGGCCAGTTATGCTCTTAATATGTCAGAGATGGCTTCGAGAATGCCACAGCTAGACCAAGAATGCCAAAAATGGCCAAGGAAAACCCTTGTTATGCCATACATCTATCAGATTATCATGGATAGTGTCAATAAGCAAAAACAGGGAAAGCCTTAGACTTTGAAGGGGTAGGATTTACTATTCCTACAACAATGTAAGCAAAATCAGGGAAAGTGTTGGACTTTGGAGGAGTTAGATTTACTATTCCCACTACAATCTAAGCTACATTAAGGTAAGAGTTGGACTTTGAAGGGGCTAGATATACTATTCCTACTCGAGTCTAAGCAACAGGGGGTAAAGCGTTTGACTTTGAAGCTGTTAACTAAACCATTTCAATTACTAAACTTTGTAAACATTTGTACAAAATACAAATATTTAAATATAGTTAATTTAATAAGTATGCATTAATAGGTAAATACAATTATATGTATGTATAAACAAATGTCATAATACGCAAATATTAAAATATTTAAAATGAGCACGCTTCCCTACCTACTACCTAAAAAATACACCACCAGACTAAGAAATTAATAAAATGTATAAAAGGATTATTGATATTACACTAGTTATTAAAACAAAAGAAATAAAAATATACAAATAATGAATATAAAACACATTTTAAAAATGTATAATTAGACTCCCTGATTAACTAATTAACAATTAATATTTAACATAACAATTAGTCATTAATTAATGTATAATCATTTATAAACTAATCTTTTCTTTAACCTAGAATGATCATTATAAGTGAAAAAACAATAGTTATTATTTTCAATACCTTTTCATCACTATCCCCTGCAAACCTAAAATCCTTCCAATAAGTTGCAAATGTCTAATTCAACTGTGGAAAATTTTAATTAAAAAAAATCACAAACTATAATAAAAACAATTAATTATTTAAATAATGAATGTAATTAATGACCAATTAGTCATATAATTAACATCAAAAATAGAAAAAACATTAGTATGTAAAATAACTTCTCCACCTAATCCCTTACAAACCCAACAACCCACTACTGAATTTAAAATGACTAATTAATTATTAAAAGAAACAAATTTGCTTTTAAAAAATGACTATACTATAACAAAATAAAAGTTATTCAATTAAATAATCTACATAATTTGTAGCCCATCAATTATTTGTATTAATATAAAAAACTATTTGAACCCCTTCGCCGCGGCAGGAATTCCGCCGCGGCGCTGGGGGGGTTTGGGGGCAGGTGCAGTGGCGCTGTGCTCGTGACGGAACCACTCCGTCACGAGCCACAGTTGAGCTGTGCTCATGACGGAGTGGTTCTGTCACGTCTCCGCCCACTGCGCTAATCGCCCGCACAGGCGGGGAATTAGCGCCGCATGGGCGGAGCGGCCGCCAACGGCCGCAGCATGACGGAACCACTCCGTCATGAGCACAGCGCAACCGTGGCTCATGACGGAGTGGTTCCGTCATGAGCGGGGAAGGGGTTAAAAAGGAAAAAACTGTTTACATTTAAAGTAACTTGCTGCCTCAATCCCCTACAAAAGCAAAAACCAGCTGCTAAATTAAAAATTAATAATTAGATATAAACAAATTACACATTAAAAATTGCAAATTGTACAAAAAAACCAAGTATTATAACAATACTAACTCCTATGATACTAACTAATTAAATTATATTTAATACAACTATATTAAAGTAAATTATATTATATACGCAAATATTTTTTCAAAGATATTATATACCTAAAAAAACACACCATTCTTACCTTTGATATTATGTCCCATGATTTTATTGACGTAACGATATTTTTGACACAATAGTTTTGCAGCACAATATTTTGGAACAATATTTTGATCATTTCCCAACAGTGTAATAACTTTACTATACAGCTCAGTGTATATCTTAATGAAAAGAGAAGTATTTTAACACATGGTTAAATATAACACTACACTAAAACAAAAGTATCAGGTACATCCAGAGCCTGGTGCAGGAATATGACCCCTCCCGACAAGGATCCCACCTCTGCCACTCTCTTATCGTAAAAATCACCGCGTACAGGTATCAGGACACGTGCAGCGCTAGCTCTCATAAGTATGTTTGGTTATAGGAGGTACTCAGTCTCACAGGTTTTTTCCCTAAGATTAAGTTCACAGCACTCCCCTTGTCAGCCTCCTGCTTTTCAGACCTCACTTTTCAGTGATGGGGAGAGATGTTCGGGAACAGCAACTTGTTATTGAAGAACTTTTTTACTTAGAACTGTGATTTTAAAATACTGTGATTTTAAAATACTGTTGAATTTACTGCTGTATATTGGGGGGACAGAGCTGTGTTCAATGCTCTGAAGCGCGCTTGAATTTTAGTTCTTCCGCTTATGGTGAGCGCCAGGTCAGCATTCTAGTTGCTGTACCGAGGCGTTTCCCTCCTCCCTCCTTCGCTTCAAAGGCGCGTGATGACGCGACCGCGCTAGATTGATTAGGATCGGAGGCGGACCACTCGCATGAGTCTCCCGGTCTTCTACAAACTTTGCTTTTAAAAACAGAACTTTTTTACTTAGAACTGTGATTTTAAAATACTGTGATTTTAAAATACTGTTGAATTTACTGCTGTATATTGGGGGGACAGAGCTGTGTTCAATGCTCTGAAGCGCGCTTGCATTTTCGTTCTTCCGCTTATGGTGCGCCAGGTCAGCATTCTAGTTGCTGTACCGAGGCGTTTCCCTCCTCCCTCCTTCGCTTCAAAGGCGCGTGATGACGCGACCGCAAAGCGGACGCGCGCAGCGGGCATGCCGCTGGCGCGCCGATGGCGCGCCTAATGCAAGCCCGTCTGCGTCCGTCCGCGCCCGTCCACGCCCGACAGGGCCCAGGGGCCAGAACCCCTGCATCTCCCTCTCTCCGGCGTTACCCTCCCAGCTTAGATAGTTTAACAGAACCCCTGACACCCCCTGTATACATTCCATCGCACCTGAAAAGTTCCATGGACACTGTCCACATTGCCACCTCACACTTACGATCGCCTGTTCAAAATCCTCCACACTCTCTGACTATTTCAGAATTCTCTTATTAAACTGTAGCTCCCTCCCTAAACACTCTACGGAGATCTGGATGCTCCTCAAAGACTTAGATCCAGATGTACTATTCTTGACTGAAACTTGGCTGAACACTAGCTCAGAACCTGACATTATTCAAACCCTCCCCCAAGGCTTCGCTATCCAAAGAGCAAACTGCTTAATAAGCAGAGGTGGAGGGATAGCAGTTATTTATAAAGATAATTACACCTCCCGCCTGCTTGGTAACCCAGTCTCTGACTGCGAAAACGCCCATTTCATCATAGAATTTTCCCCCCTCATATCTTTTTCTAGTATCCTTATCTATCGTCGCCCGGGCCCACTAGGTTCCTTTCACCAATCTATTCTGGCGGATGCATCTAATCTAGCAAGCTCGGCACCCAATCTGACTGTACTCGGTGACTTCAGTCTCCACTTTGATGTGAAATCAGCAGTATATGCAACTGAGCTTACTAAGGATTTTGCAATGCTTCAACTCACTCCAAGAATAACACAAACCACCCACACGAAAGGCCACCTCCTAGACCAAGTGTTCTCTAGTTTAGAAGACCTTCAAGGGTCGGATCCTTCTCCTCTTCCTTGGATAGACCATTCGCTGATCGACCTCTCCTGGTCCCCGCAACATATCAAACCCCCTACACTGCCCTCCTGGACGCTCGGCCGTCTCTGGTCTAAGCTTCCCTTAGAGGAATGGATCCAAGTTCTAGAACAAACGAAACCCAGACCCAATCTCTGTCCTATTATAGCAAATGACGATTTTCTTAACTGGATAGACCAATCATTGGATTTAGTCCTCCCTAAAACTAAACTAAAAAAGACAGAAGGATCCCACAATCCCCCCTGGTTTACCCCCAACCTCCGTGTCCTTAAACAACAATGTAAAATCAAGGAAAGACAATGGAGGAAAGACTTCCTCCCGTCAAAAAAAATCGAATACAGATCGGCTATTCGCAAATACAAAGCTGAGACTAAAATAGCCCAAGCATCTTATTACAAAGACAGGATTCTAGAAGCTCAGAACTCCCCCAGGGAAACCTTCACTATAATCAATAAGCTACTCAAATTACCTGCCCCCCGTACTACACCTGACCCCACTGGTCAACGTTGCAATAAATTAACGCAATTTTTCACTGACAGGGTTAAAACTATTATCGAATCCCTTCCCCAGAGGAATATTGACCCAGAGCCTCCAATTAAGTCTGACCCATCTAACACTATGCCCATTCTTGAATCCTTCCCCCCCCCCTGTCCCTGGAAACTCTCCTGTCCTTGCTGGTCTCCATAAAGAGTGGTTTTCCCAGGGACCCAGTGCCTCTGAATATTTTGAAACAGGCACTCAATACCCTAGCTGCTAACTTACCACACTTGATCAACACTTCGCTCAGTTCTGGAACAGTTCCCCCGAATTGGAAAAAAGCTATGGTCAAGGTCCTTCTTAAAAAACCAAGCCTAGATCCTACCGAACTGGGTAACTACCGCCCAATATCCCTCCTCCCTGGAATTAGCAAAGTGACAGAAAAATGTGTTCATCATATTCTATCTGAGTTTCTCGAATCACATAACCAAGTCAATATAACTTTATTTCGGAGAATATCTCCATAAAAGATACAAAAGAAGAAAAAAAAAGTTACAGTTATACTATTATTAAAATATTTAAAAACGTACATAGAGTTGATTAAGAGAAAATATTAAAAAAAAAACATTTAGAACACCAGGACATCTATATGGCCACTCATTGCAACAAGATATACAATTTAAGCCAGTACAAATTAAGTCAAGTAAGCGTTTTCAAGTACCGTCTCCTTGTTTGCCAGAAAGCCCCCAGAAATTTGGCCACAGCAAACACAATATGGGGAGCCATTTCACTCTTCAGAATCCTGAAGGCTTCATGGCACCTAGTAAAACCCAAATTCCTGCAAATGGGGACAATCCATTTTCTCCGCACCTCGCTGTAGCCTGGACAAAAAAATATGATATGCAGTTCAGTTTCATCGCTTGTTCTGCAGGCCGGGCAGGTGCTAGGGGCGGACTCAATCCAGTGGCTGGTAAATGCACGGATTGGCAGGGACCCATGCCTCCATTGCAAGTAGAGCTTCCTTATTTGTGCTGGATATATATTGTCCAGGGCTGGTTCCAGACTATAAACGTTTTTAATACAAGTGAATTGCTCCGTAAGGGTCCCAGGAGTTATGGAGGGGAGCAGTACAGGAGCCTTGGAGTCATAGTAGATTTTAGTGAGGGCCTTTTTTGAAAGCCTAGGGCAAGCCTCCAGAGGGTCGTTCCATAGGGTTTCAAGGCCTAAGCCCATCAAACTGCTCCTTACAAATTTGAGCCAGCTAATGTTCCCCGGATTCAGAAGGCTAAGGACTTCCTGCAAGCCCTGCCTATAATGAATCAATTCGGGCCCCGTCCACAATCTACGCCAGTAGATCAGAGGACGGAGCGCCAGATCTTCTTCCAGGGGTCTAATACCTAGGTCAAGTCTTAATGGCACTAGAGGTGTGCTTGGAGGGAGGGCTACCAAGCACCTAAGAAACCTGTTCTCCTCCTTTGCCAGACAAGAGGAGACTTTGTGGCCCCATAGTTCGCTGCCATAGATAACGGCTCCTCTGGCTTGGGCCCTATAGATATGAAGCGGAGGGTCTATAGCTTTGAGAGTCGACCTATTCTTCCCCAACAGCCTCAATATCCCGCCCGCATGTTGAACTAGTTTTAGCTTTGCTTTCTCCTGGTGCGGACCCCACCCCATTTTCTCATTAAGGGTTACACCAAGGTATTCAAAAGTGTTAACCCTTTCTAGCGTATTATTCCCAATACTGGGAATACAGTGGAATCTGGGCGGGGGGTTGAAGGCCATAAATTTGGTCTTCGTGATGTTAATCTCCAGTCCGTGCTCTCTACAGAAGTCCACAAAGCCGTCCAAAACACGCTGGATTCCCATCTGTGACTTGGAGAGGAGGAGGGTGTCATCCGCGAACATGATTGCCGGAACCCTCGTTCCTGCCAGCTTTGGGACGTCAGAATTAGGGACCCCGTTGAGGTGGTCGATGACCCCGTTGACAAAGAGGCAGAACAGGGTCGGTGCGAGTACGCACCCCTGTCTTACCCCTCTGCCAACGGGAAACTTGTTGGATAGGGCGCCCTGCTTACCACACCTCACTTGAGCATAGGTGTTGGTATGGAGTCGAATAATCATCGACAATAGGCCACTTGGTACCCCCATTCTAGCCAGCACTTCCCACAGCTTGCCTCGTGGGACCAGGTCGAAGGCTGCCCTCAGGTCCACAAACACAGTATAGAGGCTGCCACCCTCGAACTGTATTGTTTTCCAATGTATGAGGGAAAGCCTGAAGACCTGATCCACGGTAGAAACCTTTTGCCGAAACCCAGCCTGAAGAGGGCTCAAGATTTCCCTGTCTTCGATCCAGTCCGAAAGGCGATCCAACAGGAGCCTCGCGAAAAGCTTCTGGGGGACGTCTATCAGGCTGATCGGTCTATAATTGGCCGGAAGCAGAGGTGAACCCCTTTTGAATATAGGGACAATCTCTGCCCCCAGCCAAGTAGAGGGAACCGGCATACCGTGGACGATGGCATTAAAAAGTACGAGGAAATAGGGGGCCCAGATTCTAACCTCGTGTTTTAAGAGGTCTCCTGGGAGCTTATCAAGTCCTGGCGCTTTTCCCGAGGAAAGGCGAGCAATCGCCATTTCCAAATCCTTTAAGTTAAAATCTTCCATCATGAGAGAATTGTCAATGGTTGGGGACGCTATCTCTCCAGCTTCGGTTCCCAGATGATCCAGCCCTGCTACACTATAGAGGGAAGAAAAATGTTCCTCCCACACTGCGGGCGCAATATTAGCCTCTATAGCCAGAGCAGGCTCAGCAGAGCCATATTTCACTATTTGCCAGAACTTCCTGGGATCTCTCACTTTGAGGGCAGATGTCATTTCTGACCAGTTCTCCCAATCCCATTCTATTTTGGCATTTTCGAGGAGGAGCTTATAAGCGGCCCTCCTTTCTGTAATGGCCAGATGGGCCTCCCTATTTTTAAGTGCCTGGAGGAGGTCTGCCTTGGCTTTCCTGCAACTAGCATTGAACCAAGATGCTTTTTCCCTTCTCACTTTCCTCTCCCAAACCACTGGATTCAGTACCTCAGCGAGGTTGTTACACAGGGTCAAATGAATATCCCCCAGGGAGCGGCATCCATCAGGCGAAGGCAATTGTGGGAGGAGCCTACCCACCTTTTCAAGAGCTGGGGCCACTATCTTATAAATCGCCTGGATGCGATTTGGTTTTTCCAAAAGTTTTTCCCACCTTATTCTTCGCCTGTTGCTGGATAAGGTTAGGCTTGTCGCCACTGCTTTGTTTTCTACCGCAGCAGGGTAGAGGAATCCGTCGGCTGCTAAGGAGAGGGACAGGCCATTGTGGTCACTATCCGGCCTAGGGACTATTTTAAATTCTTTAACTAGTTTCCAGTCCTGTAATCTAGTTAATATATAGTCTATCCGGGACTCATGACCTAGTCTATTAAAAGTTGGTCGCGGTGGTATGTCACCTTTAAACCTACCGTTGCAAGCTCTGAGTGAGTTTGCAAGGGTTATAGTTGTTAATTGGGATACAAGTGGTGAGCATGCCCTGACCGGGGGGCCCGGAATAATTGGAATGTCCCAAAGATCGTCCTCCTCACTACTGACCCCGTCTAGATAAGCCGGGAGAGGTTCATACTGAATGTTAAAATCGCCTCCGACAAGAAGAGTTACTGAGCTGGAGACAGAGTCCAGAAATGTGGCCAGGACCTCCAATGTCCCTGAAGTGCCCGCTACTCCAACCGGTCTTGAATATACATTTAACAGTGTTAGACCCATCCCAGTGGGCCAAGACAAGGCCACACACAAAATATCCAAGGAGTTGGTTTCTACAATCTCTGCCTTGCAGCCGAGATGAGAACCGACCCATATTGACAGGCCACCGGACGGACGTCCCTTCCCACCCCATGTGGCTAGAACAT
Source organism: Triturus cristatus (assembly GCF_964204655.1). Classification (NCBI taxonomy): domain Eukaryota; kingdom Metazoa; phylum Chordata; class Amphibia; order Caudata; family Salamandridae; genus Triturus; species Triturus cristatus. The sequence continues at coordinate 1,216,887,031 of NC_140591.1, forward strand.
TAAAAGTTGCGAACCCAGCATAACAGTGGTTCTCTCTGGCCCATGTCTCTTGGAACATACAGATATCATATTTTTTGATGAAGTCTTCCCATTCACAGCAATCTAGTTTATTGGGTAACCCCGCTATGTTCCAGGATAGGATTTCTAGAGACCTCAAATCCTTATCTGTATTTATGGTAGTCTCAGCGGGAATACTTTGGTCTGACCCAGGACGGGCCGAATCCCCAGTGGTAGAATGTTCACTGCCTAAGATAGCCCGTGGCAAAGAGACCTTCCTTGGTAGGCACACACCCACCCCTGTATTCCTCTCACCCCCAGAAGTTGGACAAACAGTGTACTCCCCTTTAAGATTACACCGTCAATCCACAGCATCAAGGCAGTCAAATCTGTTAAAGTGAGTAAAGTGAGTAAAAGGGACCCCATTCAGACCCAAGGCTGATTGGTTCCATCTATTGATGCCCCAGGGATCCCCTTGGGGAAGGACTCTTTTCCCTTGATGGAACTTTCTCGGGCCCACCCATGTCCAACCCTCATCGCCTCCCTCCGCAAACCGCTCTAATCTGTTGGGGTAGAAGGCTGATAGGGGAAGTGTCTGTATGGTGGTATATGGTGAGCCCCCGACCCAATTACAGATGTAAGCAACTGTTCTTGGGTCTCTGAAATTAACCAGGATGCAGTCCCCTGTGCCCCTTTTAACTGACTCACCTACCCACGGAACCCGCCTTGCCAGAATAACCTCGTTGTGCATGCCCGGGGGTAAGGGCCTGAATTTGTTAAGTCAATCTATGGTCTTATTTTTAATGGAAGTAGGAGTCTCATTGGAGCCCTCAGCAAGCTCAGGGACACCGGTAAGGACTACCACGTAGGGTGCGGCACCTGGAGGTAGATGGGCTGGTCTCCTGACGGAATTAAAATCAGGGCTCTTCGTTAAAGGTTGCATAGTTTGCTCCCTAAAATGTGGATTGGGTCCCTTTGGCAAATTTACCGGGGGATTAGATCCCTGCAACTGAGTAACAGAAGTTGCTGTCACAGGGATTTTGTTAATAGTGTCCCCCCAAGGAGGTAAAGATGGGGGGAGTGGTGGGGAAGGGTTTGGAATACCCCGTGGTGTGTAGTTGCTTGGGACTAAATTGTTGGTACCAGATATAGTAGGTAGAGTAGTGGCTGAACTGAAAGGATTCGTTGGGTGGGTAGATGATGTTGCGGGAGCTGAATCTCCCCTCGCTACGCACTTCAAACAGGTACCATTGCTGTTTTGCGGTACCTTCAGTGTCCCTACACCCTTTACCAGATCTTTCATTAAATCCTCTATTCTAGTCAGCCTCCCCTCTACTTTCCCTAGCCCACTGGTAGATTCCATAAGAGTTTGCTGAGTGGCATTTATACCCTCCTCAATGCCACTTAATCTGACCTCTAGCCGTGTTAATCTGGCTTCAAGGAGGTCTATCAAACATTCTGTAGCGGAGCTCAGGTCTCTATTCCCCAATTGCACTTCCCCGTCAACGTTGGAAGTTGCGGAAAGACTGCTTGACAGTAGGGGAGTGGCTTCTGTCCTCGGGTTGGTGTTGTATACCTGAGGGTTCCTCCCTTGTCCCTTGCTCATATTCCGTGAGAGTTGGAGTTTATCATGCTTTGGAATTTTAGATTTTTTGGGTTTTTCCCCCCTCAAACCCCCTGAGCATTGTTTCCTTTTCTTGAATGCACCTTCACGTTGACCTAACTCTGGGGTCTTATTCCTAGGTACAGAGCCTTGCGGAGGTTGGGTAAAGGGGACAAGAGGGCGGCTTTGGAAATCACCTTGTGTATCGGGGATAACAATATTAGTTAGAGGTTCGGCATCACCAACTAACCCCAGTAATGGAGGTGTTAAGCTCAAATCACTGGAATTCGCCGAAGGGCCCTGCTGAATAGGTGATATAGCCCTAGCAATAGCCCCCAGGGAGGAGCGTTTCGATGCAGCTAGACCCAGTGAAAGTCTCCTCTCTAACGAGGTAATTTCTTTGTCCAGTACAGAATTAGCCCTTATAATGAAATTGTCCATAGTCCCCAAAGTGGAAAGTGTTTGAGCTCCAGACCTTGCAGCGGTGCTCCTAGTTTCCCTTGCAGCCATGGCCACCTGTTTGTGTCAGAAGTAATATAATAAACAGAACTCAGACCTATCCCCTAATAAATCTTTTATCTGCAGTGAGGCGATAAAGGGGGGTCCAATCCAATCTGGCACTGGTTGCAGCGTGCCCGATCTACAGACCAATGGCCATTACTTATGGCCTTTAGGGAAAAGCACTCACCCAGAGGGATGTCCAGTCCTGTCTCTTACTGTCTCGAACGGCCTCAAACGGCCCGCTCTTTGCCCGGTCTTCGCCCCGGCTATCGTCCCGCACGCGTCCCGCTATCGCGTGAGGGCAATGGTGTGGTAATAAGGACGAAGATAGGGGGCGGAGATAGGGGAGGAGTCGGGAAGAGGACCAGGTGCAGGCAATGTGCAGCGCGCACAGCTCCCTGGTCCTCGCGGTCCCGGATGCGTTGATGGCAGATGGCAAACTCTCCCCTACGGCAGCTGTGGGCAGGCAACAGGGCGTCCTTCGCAGTGATGGTATCCAGATGGCGAAAGCAAATCCCAGAGTCCCGTGGCCAGGCAACAATCCTCGAGCGGCTCCCGCGTAGCGGGGGCCGCGAGTTGTGATAAAGTCTAAGGGGAGGAGTCGGGAAGAGGACCAGGTGCAGGCAATGTGCAGCGCGCACAGCTCCCTGGTCCTCGCAGTCCCGGATGCGTTGATGGCAGATGGCAAACTCTCCCCTACGGCAGCTGTGGGCAGGCAACAGGGCGTCCTTCGCAGTGATGGTATCCAGATGGCGAAAGCAAATCCCAGAGTCCCGTGGCCAGGCAACAATCCTCGAGCGGCACCCGCGTAGCGGGGGCCGCGAGTTGTGATACAGTCTAAGGGGAGGAGTCGGGAAGAGGACCAGGTGCAGGCAATGTGCAGCATGCACAGCACCCTGGTCCTCGCAGTCCCGGATGCGTTGATGGCAGATGGCAAACTCTCCCCTACGGCAGCTGTGGGCAGGCAACAGGGCGTCCTTCGCAGTGATGGTATCCAGATGGCGAAAGCAAATCCCAGAGTCCCGTGGCCAGGCAACAATCCTCGAGCGGCACATAACCTTCTCCACCCTTCTCAAACAGGATTCCGCCCCCACCAGAGCATGGAAACCGCCTTATTAGCAGTCACAGAGGAATGTAAAAAAATCCTTGACTCAGGAGGCTCCACAGCCATTATTCTCCTCGACCTAAGTGCAGCATTCGACACCGTGAACCACTCGACCCTAATCCAGCGCCTGAGAAAAGTCGGTGTCATGGGCACCGCTCTTCAATGGATACGCTCCTTCTTAGAAGGAAGAACCTTCCAGGTCTTTGAGGGGAATATTCTATCCAAACCGGCTACCTTAGCCAGCGGGGTCCCACAGGGCTCTTCGCTTAGCCCGACACTTTTCAATGTATATATGTCCCCCCTGGCTGCCATCGTAGCCCCCTCAGGAATCCGCATAGTGACCTATGCGGATGACACACAACTAGTGGTCGCCCTCAATCTCCTGGAATCCAACTCTAGCAGGCTCCACTCTTGCTTAGAAGAAATTTCAAAATGGATGGACTTATCCCAGCTCAAACTAAACGGGAAAAAACTGAGATTATGGTACTAGGTAACCCACGCTGCTTCCAGTCCCACCTTATGTGGCCTCCCATCATGGGCCCTCCTCCCTCCCCCAAAACCGAGATCAAGAGTCTGGGTATCTGGCTGGATCTTCCCCTCCTTCCCGCCCCAGCTAAAAAGGTCATGATACAATCCCTCATTCTTTCAAGGCTCGACTACGGGAACGTTCTTTATCTAGGCTCCCCCGCATCTGTTATCTCCAAACTTCAATTAGTCCAGAACTGCACAGATTACTTACAGGATCCTCTAATAGACAATCGGCTAAACCCTCAATCCGCTCCCTCCACTGGCTCCCCGTGCTGGAACGCATCAAGTTCAAGACTTTGTGTATTGTGCATAAAACTCTGCTAGGGACAGGCCCTCCCATTAACTCATCCCTTATCAGCTTCTACAATTCCAACAGGGAACTTAGATCGGACGAACTGCATCTCGCTAAGGTCCCAAGAATCCAGAAGCGGCGGGCGGCTCTTTTCCTATAATGCCCCCAAGCTCTGGAACTCCCTTCCACTTCAACTTCGCACAAACTCCAATCACATAACCTTTCGCAAACAACTAAAGACTCTGCTATTTCCGACTAGACAACAACGCACACAACAGCAAGGAACTCTTCAGCATCGTTAAAGAGCTCTCCAACCCCAGCGCCGGTAACAACGGCATCACTCCCTCACAAGATCTCTGCGACTCACTCACCTCGTTCTTTCACCGCAAGATCGCCGACATACACAACGCTTTGGCGCACAGACCACGCACCCAACCACCGAACCAACACCCCCCACCACCACCCTCCGCACCTGGACCCCGGTCAGCACCGAAGACACCATCCACACGATGAACACCATCCACTCCGGATCATCAACCGACCCATGCCCCCACCACGTCTTCAACAAGACCGACTAAGTCATCGCACCCCAACTCCGGGACATCATCAACTGCTCCTTCAGCACCGCCACCTTCCCGGAGAGCTGGAAGCATGCCGAACTCAGCGCCCTCCTGAAGAAACCATCTGCAGACCCCACAGACCTCAAGAACTACCGCCCCATCTCGCTCCTCCCGTTTCCTGCCAAAGTCATCGAGAAGACCGTCAACAAACAGCTTGCCGCCTTCCTCGAGACGAACGGATCCCTCGACCACTCGCCGTCCGGCTTCCGAGCCAACCACAGCACCGAGACCGCCCTCATCGCAGCCACGAACGACATCCGAGCCCTACTCGATAACGGGGAAACAGCGGCCCTCATCCTCCTGGACCTCTCCGCAGCGTTCGATACTGTCTGCCACCACAACCTAGTACAGCACCTCAGCAACATCGGAATCCAAGAGAAAGCTCTAGAGTGGATCATCTTGTTCCTCGCCGGAAGAACCCAGAGAGTCTGCCTCCCCCCCTTCAGATCCAAGGCCACCGAAGTCATCTGCGGCGTACCACAAGGATCTTCACTCAGCCCCACCCTCTTCAACATCTACATGAGCCCCCTCGCAGCCATCGCACGCCAACACAACCCCAACATCATCTCCTACGCCGACGACACCCAGCTGCTCCTCTCCCTCACCAACGACCCAGCCACCGCCAGAACCAACCTACACGAAGGGATGAAAGACGTAGCCGAGTGGATGATGAACAGCCGCCTGAAACTGAACTCAGACAAGACGGAAGTCCTCATCCTTGGATCATCGCCTTCTGCCTGGGACGACTCCTGGTGGCCCCCTGCCCTGGGCAGCGCACCCAAACCAACGGACCACGCACGCAACCTGGGCTTCATCCTGGACTCCTCCCTCTCGATGACCAGACAAGTCAACGCCGTCTCATCATCATGTTTCAACATCCTACGCATGCTCCGAAAGATCTTCAGATGAATCCCCACCGAAACCAGGAAGACGGTCACCCAGGCACTCGTCACCAGCCGACTGGACTACGGTAACACCCTCTACACCGGAACCACAGCCAAACTACAGAAAAGACTCCAACGCATCCAGAACGCCTCCGCACGACTCATCCTGGACATCCCCCGACACAGCCACATCTCCGGACACCTGAGAGACCTGCACTGGCTCCCCGTCAGCAAGAGAATCACGTTCCGACTCCTCACCCACGCACACAAGGCCCTCCACGACCTGGGCCCTAGGTACCTCAACAACCGCCTGACCTTCTACACTCCCACCCGCCAGCTACGATCGTCCAGCCACGCCCTCGCCGCCATTCCACGCATTCGAAGAGCCACCGTGGGAGGAAGATCCTTCTCCTACCTGGCAGCCAAGACTTGGAACTCCCTCCCCATCCATCTCCGTCTGACCCAAGACCACCTCTCCTTCAGGAAGCAACTCAAGACCTGGCTGTTCGAGCAGTAGCAGACCCCCCCTACCCCCAGCGCCTTGAGACCCTCCGGGTGAGTAGCGCGCTTTACACATTTCTTGATTGATTGATTGATTGAGTCCTCTTCCTGTCCTGATCAGTCTATAGCGCTGGGACACTCCCGGGTAGCCATGAGCTCTACAAATGCCTTTTCATTCATTCATTCATTCATTAGAGCAGCAGAGGTGGCTTGGTACAATTGGTCGCAATTCTGGAGAGCACCTCAGCAGCCACACAGTGACTCGGACACACAATGGCAAGTGTTGTGAGGCAGCAGTTTCACTTCTGGCAGAGTAGTATGTGTGGATACATGTTTGACAAGTGCACAGAGCTAACCACCGTAAACGTTTATTTGCAAATGATTGGGCACATTCCACAGGCTTTCACAGTCTTCTTCAGTAGCACAGACTGCTTAGGTACACTCAGGCAAGTGCTACAGCTGCAATGACTTCAAGAACTCAAGCACACTGGTGAGTGGTATCTTTTCTTCTGTGCCGAAGGCTGCTCGGGCTCACTCAGGGATGTGCCAGGACTGCAAAAGCAGGGTCATCAGGGAAACCTGCTCGGGCCCACATGCAGTGTGCTGCAAATCCTCCCCACTACAGCACTAATGACCAATTCAGAGCCCACTCCAGTATTCGGATACTCCTGTGTGGATGGCTCATTCCTTCTCTCTTCTTCCAAGCAGGCTTTGCTATATGTTCCAGGACAGAAAATCTGTTTTTTCTCCAGATAAGACACCATGTGCTGTACCCCCTACCTTTGGGAAGTTGGATTTCAGGCAGATACCAGCTCTGGTTGGCAGTGGTCCTCTGGGTACTCTGTGAAGCATACTGTCCTTTGCAGAAGAGAACTTGGAACTGGAACAGAAAGAGCATCAACAGCCCCCACCCCTATACAGGAGAGGTGGCAGGGGATATGTGTCCTCTGTCTGCACTTCCAGTACTGGTTTTGGTAGGGTCTCTTTTCATGTGTCCTGGTTTGTCTTTCTTCCTGACTCAGCCTTTGACTAAAAGGATGCTCCTCACAGCAGGGTTGTCTCCAGGTTATAGAACCCACAACAGAGGCACAAAGAGGTGCGAGCAGTGTGCACATGGCTATATAATACACAAAAAGATACTTGAGGGAACTTTAGTAAACACTTCACCTATTGATTTGACTTATTTTAGGAGTTGAACATCAAAAGGTTTTTGAGAGGTCATCTCACCCTCAGCTTATCAAGGCATGCTTCATCATTTGATGACCTCTCACACCCTGGTAAGGATAATAATACTCGGGCGGAGTCGACAGAGGGAAGCTAGTCTATCCCTGGGAGTTCTCGGCAATCATTATTCAGGACAATAGCCTTGGTCCTGTTGTTTGGGGGGACAGAATCAAATATAAAATATACCTAGTGATATACTCTTTACAATGTTTTATTCAACGAGTACCATTGGTATGTATAAACACATTAAAAAGGGGGTTTGGTCTCTCAGTGATTTACAATGTATCACTAGACCTAGAAATTCTAATTACCAAATCCTAAGCAGGTCTAAGGTCTCCGTTAGGGTAATGTAATACATAGCACTAATATGTTTTAAACATGCAATTGAGTAAATATTGTTACCCTACCGGTATCTCTTGTAAATCAGTCAAACCCTGTCATACTAGACTAATGGCCCGATTACAGTGTCTTCAGGAAGGCCATCCCAGAGCAATCCGCAGTCGGACCTTCCAACCGATTCGTACTGGGATCCGGTTCTACCAAACGACGCAGTACGATGCCCAAAACCCTTTACTTACCGAACAACTCGGTCACTCCGAATCCCTCTTCATTTTCCAAATGAGAAGCATCCGGAAACGCAGAATGGAGTTGTTGGGAGGCATTTCCCAGATCGAATCCAACCTAACAAGTACAATGCGTAGTTCCCATGCGACAAATCGGTGGCCACAACCAACACGTCAGAGCATTCAGAAGGGGAGTATTTCAGCTCCAATTCGCGGCACAGCACGATTCCTGCGAATGAGACAGTGCAGCCATTTATCCCATCGCGCATGTCATCCCTATACTCTACGCCTATGAAGAATACTACCACCCCAACCAACGTGATCATCGCAGTAAGCCCGACACCACCCCCTACACAATAACGCAACTACCCTGCAAAAGAATATACAAGAGAAAGCAGGGGCGCTACTACAGCCAATGAGGGGAGATACTTCCATCAATTTAGCAGCAATTTTTTTTGGGGGGGATGTAAGACATCCAGCCAGCAATTCTGACCCAAGGGGGGGCTGGGGGACTAATACCCCTAGCAATGTAGAGGCAAACCTAGGTTTGGGGGGTAAATACCCACAGCAATATAGAGGCAAACATGGGGTTGGGGTCAAATACCCAAGCAATGTTGAGGCAAACCTGAGATAGGGGGGCTAATACCCCCAGCAATGTTGAGGCAAATCTGGGATTGGGGGGCTAATACTCCCAGCAATGTGTACCTGAACAATTTAAATGGTGCTCATGCAAAGTGCCTCAATACCTACAGATGGAGTACATGCTGCAGGAATTCTTTAAAAAACAAAGCCAAAGGTAATTTTGCAGGAAATGCATTCCCACACTGTGGCAGCAAAAGTAATTGGCAACTTTGAGGAATGGGCAGAGTGGAGATGCTGGTGCTCTAGGGACTGTTGAAAAACAAATAAAGCTTCATCATCTAGTAAATGGTGAAATACTCAGGTGCTGATGCACAAACATGACAGAGCAGCCATATACAGCAGCTCAAGGACTGTATTTGTGTGTGTGGAAACTGTCTCAGCCTGGGCTGACACACACGACGGGGGCTGAAACCCATAGAGCCCTATGGCTGTTGACGTTGATCAGAAAGTGTACTGCATAGGCTTGGATTAGCTATGTGGGAATTTGGTCCTTAGTCGATGGGCCGGTGCACCAGGGTCACCTGTGGGCCATGGTTTTGGGGCCTCTGTAAGACACACCAAGAGACTGACTAACTTCACCAGTCCCCATCAGGCCACTGTAATGTAGCGCAAGTATGTTGCCCACTCACCAGCTGTGCTGTAAATTGAGGCTGGGGGACAGCCTTTGGAGGATACTCACCTAGGCGCACTGCCTTGCGTGCCTTGACAGAAGCAGTGTCATCTCCCCCACACACCCTTCACTTTCAGGTCATAGTAGGTGCAGGGACCTTGCAGGGAGGCAAGTCTCATTTGGACTGTCTAACCTAAACACCATCTTGTTCAGCAGCAGCGTGTCTTTGTGAAACCTCCCATGACAGTTAAAAGCACAGAGATTACTATGAAAGAGATGATCACAGAATGTTTGCCAATTACTTTCCGAGTGCCCGAACATCGTTCTGATCCCAATCCGAACATGGGTCCCTAGCATGTTGTGCATGTCCAATGAGGGAATGTCATCATCAGGTAAGTACATTTTGCCCGCCAAATGGTATTAGAAACACACTTTTGACGGTGGAACAGGAATTGCCATAGCCACACATATATATGTATCACAAAGTTAATGCATGAGTCCACCGCAACACACACTGAAAGATTGCAGGGCTACAGAACTCCAATGTACTCACATAAGTATGACATTGTGATGCCTCTGTGTACATTAAAGCCCAGAGGATATTGGCCCAGACAACACACTACTTCACAGACCCAGCTACTCTGTACTGATTTCAGTGCCTCCCAATACAACAACTTAGAAGTGGTTGTGTCACATTCGTCATTGAAATATTTGTAGACAAAATCCATCTAGATTTTAGAAGAAGCATGGGCCAACAACAATGTGGGATACAGTCACCAGGTGTGGATTGTGGACACTCCACACAACTCCCAATCTGTATGTGTACATGGTCATCTTTGGAGAATGTCACTCACAGCAATTCTCCATCAAGCTCATCAAGTGATGTAAATAAAAATCCCATATTTAATGTGCAGATCGTGTGCTGCAGAGTAGTAGGAGTATGAATGAGTCTCAGGACGTAGGATCCAACAACAGTGTTGCAGGGTCAAGTGCACATCCTATTGGGTACGATAAGCTGCCAGTACTGGTGAGGATGCCGGGGGGGGGGGGGGGGGGGGCTCAATCTGTGGCTCCCAAACACAATCAACATAGCAATCCTCAAGCCAGGGGATATGGGTACATCTTGTGACGATGAGGGATATGTGCAGAATGAAGTCTGCTATGTCGACATTTGGCACTGAAACACTGTCACAAAATCTATGAAAACATCATGAAGACCTTCCACAAAGACATATTGCCATCACACTCTAGGGCAGTGTTTAATGGGCAAAATGAGAGCACCCATGGACATACACAAGGGCTACACTTGCCAAACCAGATTAGAGGTTGCAAAATATTGACAATGCCAACACTCATTGCAACTGGGTGTAATGTTCCAGTGTCACATGTGTGTTTGCATCCAGTGCAATGTGTTTTCCTCAGCACAACCAGATATATCATCACAATGAGTCCATCTCCCTTGGTGTCCCCATACCTTGAACATTCAAAGTCTACTGGGTAGTGTGGGGATGCGTTTCTGGTGTAGTCTGACACCAGGTGGCACAAAAACACACATCATTGACTTCTCACTTGAGGAGGCTATAACCCTCTAAGCAATGTGCTGTCATTCAATGTTCCACCATCATCACATTACAATATAAGCAATCACCACCTCAATCAAAAGGCAGTAAAGCAAGGACAAGAATGAACAGTCAGTGACAACAACTACCTTCAAAAGGTAACTCCACACAGCTCCCCGCACACAACTCAGGCAAGGCTAGGTGGAGGCAAAATGTCCTGTCAGGATAATAGGTTTAACATATGCCAGTGTGCTCAGAGCGGCCTTTACAACAGACCAGAGGTCTTCAGTCTGTGGGGCACGACCCCCAGGGGGGCCCTGGAGTCCTGGACAGGGGGTTGCACATTTCCCAGCTTCACTTGTCCCTGCAATCCAAAAGGTTTGCTTTCCTTTTGGAAAAAGAGAGCAGTCCTGGGACAGCTAATTTAGATCGTTATCAGCTGCTTGCCTGAATGAAATGCAATTAATTGATAACATAACTCCAAGGTTTTTGATGACAAAAAAACAAATCTTTGAGTGGAAGTGCAAAGAGTTAACAATTGGGCTGGGAAGTGCTTGCTTTCAATTTTAACTGCATTTACACAACCCTTGGTACTACTAAAGAGGTGTTGTTGGGACCGTTATGTAAAACAAAAATGGCATTACATATGCTCTAGTATTACTAAAATCTACATTTTGGAAGCACCAATTTATAGTAAAACTACTTGCATGTTTTTATAGCACTCTATGTTACACAGTGTGTAATGCAAGTATAAAATAATGACTTACATATTCATAGTGCTTTCTGTCACAGGCTGTGACATCGTAGCACTAAAAATGCACATCACTATTATCCCTCACCAATTCAGATTTAATTCTGTGGCTCTCTGGTTACACACAGACCTCTGCAGTACATTAACCAATAGTAGTTTAATGATGTACTGCAGTGCATTTCCCACTAACAATATTTTTATTTATTTTTCATTTACGCTGCCTATTATTTTATATGTAGACAGCTGATGGTGAAAGACCTAAAAAACCTAAAGAATATTTTGGTGCTGATATATGAGAGGCTTGCATCGCCAGAGCATCACTTATTTTGAAGCTCTGGTGGCCCAAGCATCTCAACCATACCTATGAGGCAGTGCAAAGTCACCCTGCATGGCTTTACATGGCCTCATAAATATGGAGTAAGACATAGTAGCGCAAGCCACTACGTTGCCTTATTCTGCGTCATGGAGGTGTTCCATGGGCTTGGTGTGGGGTTCCCATGCAACACCCATGGATTCTGATGCTGCCCCATGTTTACAAAATCACATAAACCTGGGGCAGCTACACAAATAGACACCTCGCCAGTGGAGGCGTAACGAGGAGAAATGTTTGTTTCTCCTTGTTATTCCTCTTTCCATGTGCGCAGCATTCTGCAGCTCACATAGAAAGAGGAAAACATCTCTCTGGATTATTTTTGTAAAGAAAGGTCCCCCTTCCTGAACAGAAACACCGCCTATGTTGGGGCTAGGCAGCAGTGGGTGCGCCAATGCAAGGGAAAAGGATAAGAATGCACCGTATTTCATAAATATAGTGCATTCCTGCCCTTTCACATTGGCATAGGGCAGTGCTGCAAGAAGACTTGTGGCACTGCCCTACGCCAATTCCTCATTAACCCCTTGTGTGCCACGCCCTTTCCCCGCCCTGTGCCGGCCGTTGCATTAGCGGGCGGGGTTCATGACGAGCTGGACTCGTCATGGGCACAGCGCAACCGCGGCCCATGACGAGTCCAGCTCGTCATGGGCACACAAGGGGTTAACAAGGCCCTTTGTTTTTAGCTACACCTTTGACTACACCCCCACGTTCACTGACCTTTGGTTTGCTAAACACTGTTTAATATTATTTCCCCACTGTAAAAATTATTTGCTGTGGGAATTGGAGGCTGTTATGGTTGTCGATGATGAGGAGTACAAGGTTCTAAAAAATTTGTCAGAGGGGGGTCCTTACGTCTAAACAAATTTGACAAGGGGGTCTCGGCATCAAAAAGTTTGAAGACCCCTGCTTTACAACAATCAGTCATGAACATTCAGTGGCAGACAGCAAGCTGCAGCAAACACATTCCACATCTTCATGGCTACTGTTTTTGACTACTTACAAACGCATAATCTACACATATGTACATATCAACATTACCTCATGGCCTGCATGATCTTCACTTGTGCGGCTATGGCCCTCTCACATCTACCTAAAACTACATGCTCACCTCTCAAAACTATCATACACTCAAGCACGTCATAAGCACACTCTGGTGCATCTAGACGGAAAGGTATGTCTGCCCACAAGCTCAAGCATTGTACTCAAACTCTTCAAAACTGATTTAAAAAATCTCACACTTGCTTTGCCCTTCTTACATCAACATCTACATTCACAGAACAACTCTTCATCACTATGTACACAACACCTCTCACATACATGACATGTACACAATGTACTGTACTCATCACCTCCTCAGCAGACGTCAAACGTAACATGTCAAATAGACCACTCCCATCACCAGTAGCACCCTCAGAAAAGTCTTGGACTGCACTTGTATCGCAACGTGCAGCATCACAGCCCACTCTGACATGCTCACTTAACACATCACCACATCTCACAACAAGACACTTACATTGCTCAATGAATATGCCCTCAGCCATTTGCCTGTAAGCATACACCCACCATACTCTGCTTAAGTTCTACAGATTGTCATTTCTAAGACAAATGCATCCACAGATTCAAACAAAACAAACATCAACTATACAACACCTCATATGTCACCGTTCAGCACTCTAATGTTCAGAACTGGTGTATACCCTTGACACTTATCCACTTTGTTACAAATGACAAGTTGAACCTTGCCCCACTGTGGCCCTGTCACATCCTCATATGACTTCAATGCTCCATACCAACATTGGCGTATGCACATTAATAACTATCTTCACTCATTTAAACTGCCCTGTTACAGTAATCTCTCACCGTAGTGACACAGACCACAGCTCTCATCTCCTGCCAGAATCCAACCTTGTCTAGCTGGTTATACCCCTATAACATCTACCTATTCCTACCACACCTTGCACAGGATTTAACCAGTCTAACAAGCTCGCATACTCTGATTCACACCCTTGTTTGTTTAACCACTCACATTGGGTGCATGTAGATACCTCATGTCTCCTACACAAGAACTTCCTATGAACTTAACTCATGTCTAACACTCTCTGACAATCACTCAATTTTTCCTGCCAACATAACGTAAATCTCTACTCCATCTAAACATTTGAAAGACTTGTCACTCTCACCTATACCCTTGTTTAAGCAAGCTCAGCACATGCATCATCCTTGGATAACACATCTGCAGCTAGGCCTCACATTAAAAAAAAACACACATCACTTCTGTACATTCACTGTCCACTTGGCTTACCACATGTAGCACTGGGAAATCCAACAGACATAACAGCACTCCACGTTCAGCTCTGTGTGAAGTGGAACAGCATCAATCATAGCTTAAAAGGACCCCATTGTCAGTCATCCACAAATGACAATACACACAATTCAAATGCTTAACTGCGACTGGTGTGTGGTTGTAAATATGAAATCTAAGCTTGGACAGACCAAAAACCCCATACAAGTGATGTCCCCAAACAAAAGCAGGATGGCATGACTGACATATAAATTAGAAAGCAATGGACTATTAAGACAACACACACCTTGCCTAACATGAATCCCTGCAGAAAGTGGAGTCCTTGGAGGCAATAGGGTCTGAAAATTGTGAGAATACTGCACACCTTACACTCACCATGGGCTTAGGAAATGTATCTGATGAATACACAGCCATGAAGGGTAAAACATTTACAAGGAGGCCTTAGACAAGATACCACACCTATTATTCTATTGGGAGCCTATTTTATGTGGTGCAAAAGATCATGAGAAAAAAGACCTCATAATTTCCCAATAGTGAAAAATTCACATAAACAATTGCCAAAAGACGATCAGCACACACTTGTTTCCAGACATAGGTCAAATTACTGCACTCATTAGTCTCTTAAAATCAAAAACAATATAAGAAATTATGTTCTTAGACATCTGCAGTAGAATTTTTGATTATCCTTTATTCTTTTAATCTTCACAACGGAGCCAATGTAGCCAATGCGTTTAGTCCCTTCATGGGACTTCTTCAGGGCTCAAGCAAGTATTGTTCTTTTACACTGACGTTTTGGTCTCCAAAGTTTAAAGATAGGAAAGTCTTGTTCTGCTTATAAGGTAAGGTGATTTAGTGAGTCCGGTTCTTCCAAAGCAAGTTATATTCTTATTCTGGTTATTCAGGCCAATGTCGGCCACCGCATCTATGCGGAAGCGTCTAAGGTACCCTTCTTGTACAAAATACTATCCTAGGCACAATGCATGGAGCTGCACAGTGCAGCATGCATGGAAAGTCGGAAAAGCACAGAGAAATGAAAGCATTTCTCCTGTTAGTGCCTCCTTTGAAGGGGCGTTAACTTTTGGCACAAAACCATGTATACAAATCTTTGTAAATATGGTTTTGCGTCAAAAGGCATGGGTGGTTGCATGAGA
Source organism: Triturus cristatus (assembly GCF_964204655.1). Taxonomy (NCBI): domain Eukaryota; kingdom Metazoa; phylum Chordata; class Amphibia; order Caudata; family Salamandridae; genus Triturus; species Triturus cristatus. The sequence continues at coordinate 1,216,902,234 of NC_140591.1, forward strand.
ACACCCATGTACCACCCATGTAACGCCCCCCTCTGCGCAAAGTAGCGCAAAGCAGTGCTTTGCGCAGCTTTGTGCTACTTAGAGGGTGCTTGTTTTGCGCTGGAAAGAAAATCAATTTGCGCTGGTTAGCTTAATTTTTGTGACACTAAACCAGCGCAAAAGGTTTGAAAATCTCCCCCTATGTGCTTAGCTTATATTATATGAACACCCTGCACGGTACATAAAACACTATGCAGTTTGCCCCACTGTATAGTACACACTCGTTGCATTATGAAGCTATTGACATACTAACCTCCACCTCTCCAAATCGGCAAGTCAACCGAAGGGGCATGAAGTGTGAATTTCTCAGCCTCCTTGCTCCGTGTAGGGTCTGTGATCTGGGCAGCTCCATTCCAAGAATTCCAGGTGACAGGTTGTCCAAAACTCTTGTCAAATTCCTGACAGACAGCGCAAGGCACAGGACTTTTGTTTACTTAGGATCTGGAATGCCTGTGGCACAGACCAGCAATAGTGCCCCTCACCAAAAAGGACAGGTGGTGTCCACTAGTTACCACCAGCACAAATTAAATACTGCATTCATTACTTTATTATCTCCGTTACCAGCGTCATTGGCTTTAAATATACATGACAACGTAAAGAGCATGTCACCTCTTAATCAATATCTGCATTCATCATATTTATATAGATGAACTACAGCAGCCCACTATCTCATACTAAGCAAATAATTACATCTTTATAAATGCATGGATTATGCTTTAAATGTAGACTCGTTTATTGTTTAAAACACTCACAGCTTTGCGTTCAGACAACAAACTAATGTACGTGCATGTTTGGTTTAGATTTAAGAACATATTTACTTTCTCACACCTACAGTAGCTCAGCTTTGCCGTAAAGTGGGCCAATCCCACAATTATATTGGCTTAACTTAACTTCCTGTGTCATCACTTCCCACAACGTCACTTCGCGTGCTGTCATCACATATGCTAATGAGTCCCCCCACTAGTTTTTTTTTTGCACTTCTGTCCTGCTGGTAGCACTTCTATTTCTATAAGGCGGTTAATTCCAGGCATTATGATTTTAGGGCATCAGAAACCCTGCAGTTGCTCTAAGGAACACTAGCTTCCACACATCCATCATCTCCTTTTGAATTTTTTGTTTCTGTGACTTTGCCTTCTATAAACAAAGTAAGCATATGTGATGCTGGCAGGCTTTTATTTTGTTTGACTCTGCACTTTAGGCCACATCTGTTTTCTGCGAGCTGAGCACGAACACTCAAGGCCTTGATATCTTTGATCAAGCTACGAAAATACATATTATGTTGTGGTGGAATAGAGCGTCTGCTTTCAAATGCCCATTGTCTTCTCGAGACAAAGGTTGCATGCACTGAGGCTGCAGATATAACAAGGTACTCAAAAAAAGCATCGTTTTACAAATCAAAACCTGCAAAGGGACAGGGAAACTTCGGATCGGGACCGGGCTTACACAAACTGCTGGTTTGGGAAGTAAGCTACTTCCCAAACCTCACTAATAAATCATGACCTATCACCTGGTTGGTTAAGTCCTGAACCATGTGGGTAATTAATTCCAGAGGATGGTTCAACAGTAATCAAGAGAAAGGTAAATATTGCATCAAGGAAAAGTCACAGAGCAACTGAATTATGAAAAGGGTAATAAAAAAGTCACTCTGCGAAGAATGTATAGAACAAGCATCGGTAAAGCCAACAGGTCTCGCCCATGCGAAAGCTACTGGCTTTGGCAATCGGGTGGGAGTGATAACAGGATGATTCAAAAAAGTGGCTTTTTTTTTTACTCTTGGGAGAGGGGTGAAGAAGCAGGAACAGACATGGAGAAGAAACAGGGAGGGGGTGAGGATAAGTTAAAAAAAGAGCTATGATGCGGCCAGCATTGACAGCGACATAGTACAGAAATAGTTCCTGAATCGCAGAGCGAGCAGCGGATGGCCAGCAGGGGAACACTATTCAAACCTAATTAATCTGTACTTGGTCTGTGCACCACAGAAAGAAAAGTGACACATGGCGAGCGCTGTCCAATGAGAAGGCAGCAAAGAAGAGTGACAATAATGCCAACGGTGGTTGTTAAACGTAGGACAGGTTCCAAGCCCATTATTTAACAAAAAAGTCTCATAAGCAGGGGTGCATGCACTATCGCATGCTCACACAGGTGATATCTAAAAACGATGTGCAGTATAATTTGTACTCCAGTATGCAGTGCTTAACCCCTTCAGTGCCCGCCCCTTTCCCCGCCCTGTGCCGGCCGTTGCATTAGCGGGCGGGGTCTATGACGAGCTGGACTCGTCATGGGCACAGCGCTACCGCGGCCCATGACGAGTCCAGCTCGTCATGGGCACTGAAGAGGTTAATTTGAATCGATGGTTGCCATGGGGGCCATTGGCACTCATTTTTGTTGACCGACACTTATTTTTCCGTTTCAGACATTTAGAGAGAGCAATAGAGGGAAAACACACACAGCGGAAAGACGGAGGAAGAAAGACAGAAAAAATGCCATAAAGGGAGAAAGCAGGAACCTGCAAGAGTCAGTAAATGGGCAGGGAGTGTCTGGTAGTGAATTAAAGAGGCATGAGATGGATTCAAGACGACACAACTTTGGTATTGGGCGAACCAACATTTAATTGCACCAGCCGCTGGTTTCTGAATAGAGCTTTGGGCACCGGCACTCATTCTTTTACAAATTGAGCACAGGCTGTGTGTATGGATATTGTGTTTATTTTAAGTGTGTTACCTTTATGCTATGAGTGCCACCCTACGTAGCACTCACTCTTCTCCACATCAGACCCATTAAGTTGCTCTACAATACTGTTTAAGAATGTTTTCGCTTGTATTATGGTAACTGTTCATCTATTTCTTTAAATATCAACCTTGTATCTTCTGTCAAGCACTCTGCCACTCTCTGGGTCTTGTCCATGCTACTCAAAACCATTAAAACAATCAATATTAAATAAATAAATGACAAGAAATGTCATTGAAATTGTGTGCTACATTCACCAAAAACAAAATAAAGACAGATCTCATCACAATCGCACAATTAGTATTTGTATGTAATTGTTATTCATTTGTTTTGTAATGGTATTGAGGAAGTCAGCATACACCGTGATTTCTTTGTATGTCTGTGGTCCTGTGTGAAGTGGCTGCATACCTGTATTCATATTGCAATTCATTTTGTAGGTTCAGTCTGTTGTGTTACTTACATGTGTCTCTGAAGTAAAGACTTGTTGGCACTTTGAGGACTGTATGGTGTACAACAAACAGATTTATTTTACGGTTCAATGTCCCTTGAATTCATCCTGCATGTTTATTGGGGGTTATAATTAATAATTATTTACAGAAGTATTCATATTTAATGCATTTGTTTCCATGACTTGAGAATATCGGACTATCTGTTCAGCGGCGGCTCCTCCAAGTTAGAGGAGCATCGCACCACTGCTTTTCAGCAGTGCAAAAAAAAAGGAAAAATAAAATGATTATAACACAATGTTATTATAATTGTATTTTTCTCGGCTGCAGTAGTTTTGTGGGGCGGTGGGGCTAGGCTGTTCATAGAGCGGGAGGAGGAGTGGTTGGGGCACTTTCTAAGAGCGCCTGACTGTTTGGCCAGCCGTCTTGGGACGGTCAAACAGTCATGCGCACTTTGCATGCTCTCCACCAGGCTGTATTACAACTTGGGTGGAGAACATGCACAGGCTCATAGTCCCTGTCTGAGCGCCGAACCACAGAATTCAGACCAATCACGATGCTGCTGTAATGGTGACAGCAGCGTCGTGATTGGCTTAGGGGAGCCTGTGTGCTTCCTGCTTCCATTCCGGAACTCATCGAAAAGGAAGCGGAGGAGAGACTCGGCCAGCCCAAAGAGGTAAGTGATTTTTTTCTTTTCTACTCAGGAGTTCCCCAAGACCTGTCCCTTTAGCCCACTATGCAAATGAAGGGCAGGTCAATACTTCAATGTCAGTTTGCCCCACCATTCACTGAGAGGCACTCATAGGAACTTGTAGACATTGTTAAGATGAAAAATATCTACACTGTCAATGTAAATCCATCAATCCAAAATAAAAACACCCACATCTGTGCAGAGTCGAACAAAAGCAGCGCCATTGCTGTGTGAATGGAGTCTGAATGGGGGCAGCTCGGTCTTCAAGGGGAGATCCTGTGCTGGGGAGATACTATGTGAATTGCCATTCTAGAACTGCTGCAGGTTAGCATCATTAAGTAACAGCACTTTCCTCACTCCACATGTTCAATGACTTGCCTTGGTGCCACTCATGTCACGGTCACCAGTCAAACACCATGGCCTTGAAATCTCACCATGTTACTATGTTTAGACCTAACAATGGGTTGCTGCAATGCGCAGTGTGACTATATCACAGCGGAGGAGAGGACCCTCCTTGAAGTTATACCAATGGACTTGGGCTACACCAGCATATTGAACAATGCATGTCTGAAACCATCAACCATCAACCAGACCTGAAAATGTGAACATTACCACCATACAAGCCCCAGGTCGAACAAAACTACAAATTTCTCTGGGGTGTGGGCATCAACGCCGACAATGCCAGAACACAAGCTACCATCTTTAAGTGAGGAGAAAGGTAAGGGTTAACATTGAAGCCCCACTTCAAATAGGGGCAATGTCCCAATTATGGACCCCTTGTAGTCACCATCCCTGCAGCAGTTCTAGCAATGCCACTCAAGAGCCATAGAGTACCTCTTTTCCCACACAACGCTTAAATCCATACCCATGAAAGTGGCATTAGATCCATCAGACCACAACCTCCATTGTAAAGTAGCAGTCTATGAACACTGTATAGCAACAAGTTGTAGGGAGTACTACAGAAGTCTTTCAGCCATTCATCCTTTGAAGTGAATTTTACGTCTGTATAAGGCTGTAAATTAGTGTTATTTCACTGAGTCAATTCAATGAAACACACCAAATTACAATGTGGCCTTGTATAAGGTAAAATATGAGGACACTCCCAGCTGATAATACAGATTTTGGTTAGTTGGAGATTGCGGTGCTTTTTAGCATTTTTAAAGCAATAAACCTACAGTAGAAAGCCACATGCTGATTAGCATACTCAAGAGCACCGTCCAAGAAATCTAAGATTAACACAGAGCTGGCCAAAATAAAGAATTTAATAAAGGTTTCCCAACGATTTCAAAACCTATATCTAATATAGGAAGACCTTGCATTCACAAATTATGAACTCAAGGTCCCAAAAATGAAAATTTGTGATAACAAAAATATTTCACATGAAATAGTGCTTATAGGCCATATCAATGAACAGTGAAGATTATTTCCACTAAAAGGCACTGCTATCCCAGGGGGAATCCTGGTGCTTCTCACCAGGTTCCTGCTGAGATCTGTTGTGCTCTTATTAGTTATTACAAATGTATTTTTTAATAACCCCCCAAAAACTTTTTCAGTCCCCCCAATAACACATTGTTCATCCAGCGCTGGCTGTCGAAGCGCTTTGTCTTCTGAGATGGAATGGGGGGGGCAAAAAAAGGATGTGATAAGGTGTCGGGAGATACAAGCAAGCAACAATGAGCCTGGAAGGGGTGGAAGGGACAGGGCAAACAACAAGAATGACAGAGGGGGTGGAGGGTTGGTGAGGGGTAGAGACTGCCTGCAAACACATGCATTCTTAAGGAGTTCAAGATTAAAAATTAAAAAAGTACCTCTACGAGCTGCAGCCAGTGGAAGGACACTGGCTGCAGAGACAGGAAACTGTATTTGGTCCAAACTCCATAGACAACCGGACTACCAGAAGAACCGAAGAGAAAGCAGAAGCAGCAGGAGGCCCTGAACAATGAAAAGCAAGGAAATGAGAGAGAGGTGGGAGCCAATGGTAACGGTAAGTGCATGGAGGGTTCTAAGCATGTTTTTAGGTATATTTTTGTTTCAAGAGATTTCCCAAAAACAGCGTTGTCTAGGCGAAACCTAAGAAGGGTTTTAGCTTTCACAAATCCTCTGATTTGCAGAATCAGAGGATTTGCAAACGCTAAAACCATTTATACGTTTGGCCTCATTTTCTTACCCACTCTAAATTTCAGTTGTACGTCCTTTTGTTTAGTTGTTGAAGTTCTGAGACACTCTCAATAGTTGCTTTGACAATATTGCAGCACATTATATCTTTGTATTTTTGATGGATGCTCGAAATTTCCATCAACGTGTCAGTCTGAATATCTTCTCTGTTAAAAAGCCCATAGAAAATAAGTAAATTGCTCCTCCCAATCTCAGATCAATTGTGTTGGTAACAGTTGTAGGCATGTTCTAAATCTCAGTTAAATAAAATGTGATTTGCATTGAATTTGAATCGATTACTGAGGTCATACATTATACTGGCCGTGAATTAAGGTATTATTCTTATAGTGTTTAAGGGTTTTTTCAGGAAATGCATTCCAATGCAGATGAAAACAAGCTTCTATCCTATCTTCAGGTGTTACATTATTACATTGGAACAGAGTGTGGTGACATACAGCCTGGTCAGGAAAGTGTCTAGAATTAAAACTTGATGTAGAGTTCATGATAACTAAAAACCCTTCATTTTCTGGGTGATCCTCTAAATATGGTGTAAAAACAGGCTACATTTCTGCAGGTATGATTCACACAAAAGTGTTGTGACATATTCTTGTAATACTCCTGACTTCCAAGAGTAAGCCAGGAGTGGTCGTGGCTTACTCCTGAAATTTATAGGTATACACAGAACAGTTCAAAGGTAAGTCATGAGGGAAATCTGAGAAAAGGTTCCAATGAGTTTCACAGTGCTAACACCCTACCATACAGATTTCGCCCTTGGAAATCCTGATGGCTCCCTCCTAGCCCAATGGACCTTGGCCACCGTAGTTCGAATAGAGCGGGAACATGAATACAAGTCAAACATATATCATCAACTGTCAGATTCTTAATGTTCAGTCAATGATGAGACATTGGTGAAGTTTTCAAAACCTTTATTTATCTTAAAGGATTAGTTTGATTTTCATCATCTTTATTCAGATTAGTTCAATTTACAGAAATATCAATAAAAGATTGATTAGTGACAGGTATAAATCAATACAAAGTATTCCATAAAAAGAAAATTGCCACTAAACTAGCTAAGAGCCTGATCTACCCTAGAACAGAACCTAATAAGAGTTCCTTTTCAAAAAAGAGCAAGTTGGACTTCCCATAAAGAGTCGTTCTGGAAACTCAGCAGAGCACCTACAGTCACAGGAGCAACCGTCGAAGTATCAGTAATAGAGGAATGATTGTTGCAGTAGCATTAATCAAGAAAAAGGTTTAGGTAAGGTACAGAATAGAGTCACCTTTAGCAATAGCTTTCGGTAACAAGGATAAAGTCTCCTCCAATCGATTCTCAGTGGAACATAGGTTAAATCTCGAGTCTCAAAGAATGAGTCACAAGAAACGGTCAAAAGGAAGAGTGAGAGTGATGACTGCCAACTGCAGAACGCCGATGATGACGATCTCTGTAACTAGCTAGGCACACCCATTAATATAAAATCACACAATAATGTATCAAAACTTTAGAAACTGTTGATAGCTCTCTTCTAATGGAAACCTCCCATGATTTTGTCAACTTCTGATGCTTCTGCACTTAATTCCAATGGTAAACATTCATGCCAGTGTATAGTAAAACAATGTATCCTACATTTGCAACATGGAGGAAAGTTCTCATGGAACCTTCTTATCTAAGCTAAACGATGTGCTCTATGTCCATAGTGAATACAAATGCAAATTGAATATGCTGAGACAAACTACCAATAATGTTCTGATGATGCATACATACAATATCTAAATCATTATTTATTGTAACTATCACAGCATAGTCTATTGTTCAGTTTACATGTGCTAATATGGCATGATTGGGCCAAAGAAACATAAGCTTGAAGTCAGCACATTTTTAGGCAGGATGCCTGTGCTAGGCAAAATGCTCTAAATCAATGTCTGTTAAACATGAGTAAGAGTCCAAAAAAAAAGACTTTTGGGCCTAAGAAAAGGGACGCATTTAGGAATTTCTTTGCATTATTTTGTATAGATTTAAGTAATGCACACTTTCCCTACTTGTGATTAATTTATTAAATATTTGCAACATGAATAATGAAACTAAAAATGAATCTTTCACTTTATAAAGCAAGCACATTTTTCCTACGTGTCATTTTCTATCTGAAAACATTTCTGCAGCATTTTAAACTCAATCTAAGGTGTGATTCTAACATGGTTTGCAAGTCAAAATTTGATTTTAAAAGTATTTCACACAGTCGCACCTACTCATTCATCAATCTTTGTGAACCAGGCCTCTCCATAATACTGCCACTACAATGGAGGAAATTCAGCTGATGTTTTCCAATACATATTTAAAGTTTCTTCCAGAAATTAGAAGATTTTCAGTTACTAATGAGCAAAAAATCAATTCCTTAAACTTCTTATTTCCTGAATGCAGCTGAACAAGTTTATAGTGTACTTTACTTAGGCACTGAAGCACCTCAAGGGCCATGTTTACAAAGAAATGGTGCAGGTCAGAACAGCAAGTCATTTTGCTGCTCTGGCTTACGCCAGTTCAAAAGGGCAGGAATGCACCGTATTCACAAGATATGGTGCGTTCCTGTCTTTTAAGGCAGCGCCGGCGCACAATAAACATCCGTGCGCCAATGCAGGCCCCCTTTCACCACGGTGCAAGGGTATCTGAGTTGTTAGCAGGATTGTTTTTGTGCAGGAAGGGACACTTTCCTGCACAAAAACAATCACAAGAGGCATATTCCTTTTTAGGTCTCGCCTGGCTATCGCGTAAGCGATCGTACAGCGACTTATGTGGGGGCTTCAGAAAATGCTCCCAAAGGCTTCCCAGGCGGATCGGGTGGCGGTTACGCGCACACCCCGCGCATTCCATTTGCCACCAGCTACTTCCTGCACGTGCGCCGCCTCACGCATTCAGAGAGATTTAGTAAGGGGCACAAGACCTTAGGAATGCGGTTTATGGCCAGTGCATGTGAGGCATTCAAGCGCAGAGCTGGCATCTGGCATCGGACTTGAAAGCAGCAGACTGCTTTCGCCAGCGCGCTTGGCCTCACATCCTGCATCCCCTCTTACAACAATTAACTTTCGTTATAACTCACACCCCATATGCTCGTTCCCTCCCACCCTTCCTTTGATGTCCGCTTTTCTTGTTGTTTACAAACCACGCCACACACTGCTGCACGCCACACACTGCTGCACGCCGCACACTACCGCACGCCACACACTGCTGCGCACACTGCTGCATTACACACTGCTGCATTACACACTGCTGCACGCCGCACACTGCTGCACGCCGCACACTGCTGCACACCACACACTGCTGCACGCCTCACACTGCTGCATGCCTCAGACTGCTGCACGCCTCTCACTGCTGCACACCGCACACTGCTGCATGCCGCACACTGCTGCATGCCGCAGACTGCTGCACGTCGCACACTGCTGCACGCCGCACACTGCTACACGTCACACACTGCTGCATGGCGCACACTGCTGCACGCCGCACAATGCTACACGAAACACTGCTGCACACCACACACTGCTGCACGCCAAACACTGCTGCACGCCAAACACTGCTGCACACTGCTGCATTACTCACTGCTGCATGCTGCACGACACTGCTGCACGCTGCACACTGCTGCACGCCGCACACTGCTGCACGCCGCACACTGCTGCACGCTGCTGCACGCCACACATTGCTGCATGCCTCACACTAGTACACGAAACACTGCTGCACGCCACACACTGCTGAATGCCGCACACTGCTGCACGCCACACACTGCTGCACGCCACACACTGCTGCATGCCGCACACTGCTGCACGCCTCACACTGCTGCATGCCTCACACTGCTGCACGCCGCACACTGCTGCACGCCTCACACTGCTGCACACCGCACACTGCTGCACGCCGCACACTGCTGCACGCCGCACACTGCTGCACGCCACACATTACCGCACACTACATACTACTGCGCACACTGCTGCATTACACACTGCTGCATTACACACTGCTGCACGCCGCACACTGCTGCATGCCGCACACTGCGGCACGCCTCACACTGCTGCACGCCTAACACTGCTACACGAAACACTGCTGCATGCCTCACACTGCTGCATGCCTCACACTGCTGCACGCCACACACTGCTGCACGCCACACTGCTGCACACCACACACTGCTGCATACCACACACTGCTGCACGCCTCACACTGCTGCACGCCGCACACTGCTGCACGCCGCACACTGCTGCATGCCGCACACTGCTGCACGCCACACACTGCTGCACGCCACACACTGCTGCATGCCGCTGCATGCCACACAATGCTGCACGCCACACACTGCTGCACGCCACACACTGCTGCATGCAGCACACTGCTGCACGCCACACACTGCTGCACGCCGCACAATGCTACACGAAACACTGCTGCACGGCACACACTGCTGCACGGCACACACTGCTGCACGCCAAACACTGCTGCACGCCAAACACTGCTGCACACTGCTGCATTACTCACTGCTGCATGCTGCACAACACTGCTGCACGCAGCACACTGCTGCACGCCGCACACTGCTGCACGCCGCACACTGCTGCACGCCGCTGCACGCCACACAGTGCTGCATGCCTCACACTGCTACAAGAAACACTGCTGCACGCCACACACTGCTGCACACCGCACACTGCTGCACGCCACACACTGTTGCACGCCGCACACTGCTGCACGCCTCACACTGCTGCACGCCTCACACTGCTGCACGCATCACACTGCTGCACACCACACACTGCTGCACGCCGCACACTGCTACATGCCACACACTGCTGCACGCCACACACTGCTGCACGCCACACACTGCTGCACGCCACACACTGCTGCATGCCGCTGCATGCCACACACTGCTGCATGCCACACACTGCTGCATGCCACACACTGCTACACGAAACACTGCTGCACGCCACACACTGCTGCATGCAACACACTGCTGCACGCCACACACTGCTGCACGCCACACACTGCTGCACGCCACACGCTGCACAATGCTACACGAAACACTGCTGCACGCCACACACTGCTGCACGGCACACACTGCTGCATGCCGCACACTGCTGCATGCCAAACACTGCTGCACACTGCTGCATAACTCACTGCTGCATGCTGCACGACACTGCGGCACGCAGCACACTGCTGCACGCAGCACACTGCTGCACGCCGCACACTGCTGCACGCCGCACACTGCTGAACGCCGCTGCACGCCACACAGTGCTGCATGCCTCACACTGCTACACGTAACACTGCTGCACGCCACACACTGCTGCACGCTGCACACTGCTGCACGCCGCACACTGCTGCATGCCACACACTGCTGCACGCCGCACACTGCTGCACGCCGCACACTGCTGCACGCCTCACACTGCTGCATGCCTCACACTGCTGCACGCCACACACTGCTGCACGCCGCACACTGCTGCATGCCACACACTGCTGCACGCCGCACACTGCTGCACTCCACACACTGCTTTTATGCAAGTTTGTGCTACTGACATTGTAAATGACAATGCCTTTTATTTGTTTTATAACCAAAACATAAATAAAAGGCATTGTAATTTTACAATGCCAATAGCTCAAACTCTTATAAATGCGAGACCTATTGCATTGCAAATGCTTGTTCTCTATGTGCTGCAGAATGTAGCACATGTGGAAAGAGGAAAAAACGTGGAGAAATGTAAGCATTTCTCCTCATTACTTCTGCTCTCTGGAGTCGCTAGGTTTTGGTGCTGCCCCAGGTGTACGAGATATTGTAATTCTGGGGCAACATCAAAGTCCATGAGTGATGCATGGGAACACCCATGGCATTTGATGCAGTGTAAGGCAAGGCAGCGACTTGTGCGGCTTTCCCTTACTCCATATCTACAAGGCCAATAAAAGCCATGCAGGGTGGCTTAACGTGGCCTTGTAGATATGGCTAAGCCCTGTGTGCCGCCAGAGCATCACAAAAAGTGATGTTCCAGCAGCGCACAGGGCTTATAATGATGCCACCAAGTTTAGAGTAATTTAATTTACGTTGAAATTGCTTAAGTAAATGTATTTGTGTTAAATCACTAAGGGATTTCAAGTAGATGAAGTAGTACTCCTGTAATACTCTTCAAGTACTCTTACATGTATTTGTAAATTGAACCCAGAACTCCCAAAATGGGAACAAAATGAGACTGTTCAGGGAATATGCATATACAATTCGTACTAATAGCAAAGACCGAGCCTTCTTTCCAATTTTACTAACAGGGATGTAGCCATTATGGACTGATTCAGGAAGGCATTTATGAGTGACTGAAGTAGGAAGGACTCCAGAAGTCCGACTATATGTACTCCAAAGTGCCTTTGTGAATCGACTCCCTTGTCTCTAGACATGATCCCGTGGCTGGTGCTCCCAGCTGTATGCATTTGATAATGACCCATGTGTTGGATTGTTTGGTATTACGAGAGACTCCTGTGTTTCGTTTCACTTGGGTTTGCTGATTTGTTTTAATGTGTTGTTGGGTGGTCCATAAGTTCCTGGCTGTAATTTGTGTCAAGAAGATGACTGTTGGTGTCCTCATTGCTGGCCTCTGCGTCCATTGCAGCATCTGCGCCCAACCTGTCTGAAAGTTTGTTAGAACTTCCTTGTTTGTTTGGAGTGATTTTATGGCCCTTCTCTCTTGGGAGAGGAAAGCTCATGTTAGTTATCTGTTACTTGTTGTTTTAGCCATTTCCTGCTTCAGTTTCTGGTTAAGGCGTAGGGAGTGCAGTCTGAAAAAGTTATTCTATACTTTGAACAACTGATTAATGTATGCATACCTTTCGTGGTCCTCCCTTTCCCCACGCACCTGGCCTTTCTTCACATAAAAATTCCTGTCTGTACAACTACAGAGGTGCAATTCGGTCTTCATTTTCCATTTAAAATGATGTGGTAGAGTGGACACATGTGGTGAGGGAGGCAGTGTACCATCTACCATTCTCTTACGCCGTTTGTACAGATGGACCTGTGCATTAAACGTTTTCCAATAGATTCCATACAATAAGTTTGCTACATAGGATGCAAACTTCAGTGCCACCTTGTGAACTTTTTAGCTACTGCTTTAAGGATCGAGGATTACAGTAGCTTGTCAGCATCCCACAGGAATGCTGGCAGGCTTGTGACTGGGCATTGGGGTACATGGAAAGAGTGAAACCTAGGAGCTGATGTAATGGAAGTAGTTGTGAAGTGCAGGAACTGTCAGGTGGTGTTGGTGAAAGTCATGGAGCACATACCATCTGTGGCTGCGGTCGTGGCAAATTAGCAGGTACCTATGAGGCGTCAGTGTGAGATGCAGTATAAATAGTCCTGAGAAGCACTGTTGTGCAAGTGAAATAAGTGTTCGTGATGGCCTGAGACAGCGGAGTAACACACAATTGACAATGGCCTAGGTACACTATAAGGAGCTCAGTAACACGCCGGAAGTGTAAGCCCCAAGTTCTAAGTGCACATAAGAGGGATCCTGATATTGACTGGTTAGAGAATTAGTGATTTATAATGTAGGGGAAATTAATCATATGGGGCATGTAGGTGCAAGTGGTATATACAGGATGCATGGTTTCAAATGTGAATCGTTCCAGTTCCTATAGTGACATACATGATGTCAAGGAAACTGATTGCCAGGCATGCTCGGAGAGGTATACCAGCTCCAATAAGTGTCCATTTGTTGCTTTCAATTTGTGGAAAATTGAAAATTGGAAACTGGCTTGTCTTTCCCTGCAATCGTTCTGCTGTCTGCAATTCAGTATCCTAGTGTCTAGAAGAAAACGTTACAGCGCAAATCCCTTTTACTTTGACCTCTATTGGTCAGCACATGCGATGGAGGGTGGCTCTCACTCGGCTTTCATACTACAACTGATTAAAAAGGATCGAATTAAATGTATGCGTGAATTTGAGTGTCATAAGTGTAATACAGCATGAATGCTATAGTAGAAGTTACTTACCATCTTCCCAAGATAAATGACCCAACCTATGTGAAGGTGTCTCGCAATGGCCAGGGTATATAATGATCGAAGTATCCCCCTGTATAAGGCTCATAATTCTAATCAAACAATAGACCCATGGAGGGCATAATGTATTAACCAAAACATATTAAGACAGATTAAGATCACTGGAAGGATGGAGCGAAGGGCCTACACCAGCCATAGCAAGCCCTCAGCCACTACATTGTCTTGAATGGTGCGCCAAACTTTCCACTGTTCTAATTGTCATTGCCTACAAATACAGACAGTGACTGTTAATTACTCACCCATGCATAATGCAAGAACAATAATGGTGCTAATATATTTGTGCCAGAAGCCAAGCACCTTCGCTAATTGTTACTCACCCAGCCACACACTAACTCCCCCGTGGCAGCCTCACCAGCCTGTGCAATACAGTCTTTCTCACCCTTAAAAAAAGAACCCTGGCCCCTAACTTGGAATAACAACTGGCTTCACAAATGGTGTCAAACTCAAATTATCAACCAAACATAACACACCAACTCCAGAAGCACAGTAAGGCAAGGTACATTTGATGAACTGGAATACATGCACCTGCTTCATGATCTCTTACGTAACGTAACATAACATAACATAACAACACATGACTTTTAATCTGCAACACTTTCCCTGCTCAAAAAGTTTTGTGAATCTAAAGTCAACACCACCCTGCTGTTGTCCAGACCAAAATGTGCACTACTGGACCCATGAGGTCAATCATTGCTCTGCACTAATGAGCCATCATGAGCAGGCAATGGCAGCTACACGCAAAGGCCTACAACCAGAAAATACCCATCAATCCCATACCAGGAAAAAGGTAAAGTGGCGTTAAGGATGGCACTTCATCAGATATAAGGAACAGGAAATGACAGATGGTGTGGCGATTGGGGAAATACCATTGTTTATTAGCTACAAACCAAACATTCCTTGAGGGTTTCACTGCAAGTGCTAATCTATATTGCATTCTGAAACATTCTATTATTCAAAAATCAAATATACCAATCATTCCACTAGTCAGGACGAGGCAGATCATGTGACCTGACATTCATCCAAAAGCAAATCACAAGCAAGGGACATTTTTCTGTCAAAATCAGAGCCAGTCCTTAACAAACAACATCCTACCCTTAAGCCAATCACAATTAAGGAACATTTCCCCAACCAAATTGGTAGCTAATACCTCAGGCTCTTCCATCATATGTGTGAAGCAAACAGTGAATGAAACAATCCCATCACCTATTTGGGTCATGTGCATCATCTCCATGAACCTTCTCAATATCTCATGCTGTTGGAATAGTCCCCCAATAACATCCAACCTTCGTCTCTAAATGATGACGTGTCATCTTATCAACTACAAAGAACAAATATGTGGGGAAGACTGGCATGTCTACGTTACATTGTCAACATGTACCACTTCTAATATTCCCTCAAGACAGGACAGGTTTCCTACTGATAAACCCACCCTGAACACTCCAGCCCTTGCATATTACAAAACGATTACCTATCTGCACCAATCTGAACCCATCTGCAACTTATAGAAAAGATACTGAGAAGGTCACTGTCAACCAACTCTAATATGAGATCCACTACATCACCATGCTTGAAGACTACCAGTCACAGCCCAGACCCAAGTGCATTATACAGAAAGCAACAATGCAAGTGAATGATGAAACTCTACACATCTATGAACATGAAGACCACAGCCTCTTAGTCCTTCTGGGCCTCTCCTTAGTCTTTGAGACTACCAATCAGGAAACCATACCTGAGACCCTCACATTTCAATATGGTTTCAATAGAATCATACTTCAAATGACTTGTGTTATTCCTGGAAACAGAACCCTGCTAACCCAAATGATTTTATCAAGATTCAAGCCCCATCCAAATACTTTGAGGCATCCTCTAATCTATGGCCCTATCCTCTGGACAGTAATCTTCAACCTGCATATGGTGCTCCTATGAATCCTACTTGCTGAAAGGAACTTCGAAATCCATCATTATGAAAATTTCACAAAATCTATCTGAAAGCCTCGTTTGACTATGCAATCGATTGACTGAAAGAGTTTCTTGCTGTGATCCAGTGTTCACGGTCAAGGCCTAGGCTAGACTGACCCTCACCAAGGTAGAAATTGAACTCATCACCACTCACTATAAATAACCACAAATACAACACCGGTGTTTCGAGATTCATCTTGATGGCTTCACTCCTTGACTCGTGAACATTGCCAAGTCCCTCTTTTCTTATTTGGACACCAACCTCAGTTTTACAGCTCATATTGTACCAGAGGACAAAGACTGCCAGGCATCAATTGGTCCTGCTCTTCCAAAGTGATGTCCATCCTACTGGAAGTAGATTTCAGAACCGTTGTCTAGATTCACATACTTTCTCATCTTGACAGGGGGAACGCTCCACTGGCATATTTCTGGATGATCCAACTAAATCCACAGAATTTTTTTCTCTATGCAGCCAAACAAAAACACATATTAAAACAGGTACAGCAGGGTCACGCCATTCTTCAGCGTAATCCTCTTGTTCCCATTGCCTGACAGAATCCGTTTCAAGATCTGCTGCACAATTTACAAGGCAGTCGACGCTGAAATTCCTCCATATCGAGGACCGAACTTAAGACATCTAGTAGATCATGCATGCCACGCAGGAGCCACATTATCAGACTGGGAATCAGGATACAGCATAACAAAAAAAGGAAGAAAAGATGCCTATGCGCCTATGATCTGAAATGGCATCCCGAACCCTCTTCAAGCAATAACTCATCAATCGCAGATTATCCCTTAGGAGATCCCACCCCATCTCCCACCCACAGCTGTACCCGTGCCCCCTCTCCCTGAGGAGATCCCACCCCATCTTCCACCCACAGCTGTACCCCTGCCCCCTCTCCCTGAGGAGATCCCACCCCATCTCCCACCCACAGATGTACCCCCTGCCCCCTATCCCTGAGGAGATCCCACCCCATCTCCCACCCACAGCTGTACCCCTGCCCCCTCTCCCTGAGGAGATCCCACCCCATCTCCCACCCACAGATGTACCCCTGCCCCCACTCCCTGAGGAGATCCCACCCCATCTCCCACCCACAGATGTACCCCTGCCCCCTCTCCCTGAAGAGATCCCACACCATCTCCCACCCACAGCTGTACCCCTGCTCCCTCTCCCTGAGGAGATCCCACCCCATCTCCCACCCACAGCTGTACCCCTGCCCCATATCCCTGAGGAGATCCCACCCCATCTCCCACCCACAGCTGTACCCCTGCCCCCTCTCCCTGAGGAGATCCCACCCCATCTCCCACCCACAGATGTACCCCTGCCCCTCTCCCTGAGGAGATCCCACCCCATCTCCCACCCACAGCTGTACCCCTGCCCCCTCTCCCTGATGAGATCCCACCCCATCTCCCACCCACAGCTGTACCCCTGCCCCCTCTCCCTGAGGAGATCCCACCCCATCTCCCACCCACAGCTGTACCCCTGCCCCCTCTCCCTGAGGAGATCCCACCCCATCTCACACCCACAGCTGTACCCCTGCCCCCTCTCCCTGAGGAGATCCCACCCCATCTCCCACCCACAGCTGTACCCCTGCCCCCTCTCCCTGAGGAGATCCCACCCCATCTCCCACCCACAGCTGTACTCCTGCCCCCTCTCCCTGATGAGATACCACCCCATCTCCCACCCATAGCTGTACCCCTGCCCCCTCTCCCTGAGGAGATCCCACCCCATCTCCCACCCACAGCTGTACCCCTGCCCCCTCTCCCTGAGGAGATCCCACCCCATCTCCCACCCACAGCTGTACCCCTGCCCCCTCTCCCTGAGGAGATCCCACCCCATCTCCCACCCACAGATGTACCCCTGCCCCCTCTCCCTGAGGAGATCCCACCCCATCTCCCACCCACAGCTGTACCCCTGCCCCCTCTCCCTGATGAGATACCACCCCATCTCCCACCCACAGCTGTACCCCTGCCCCCTCTCCCTGAGGAGATCCCGCCCCATCTCCCACCCACAGCTGTACCCCTGCCCCCTCTCCCTGAGGAGATCCCACCCCATCTCCCACCCACAGCTCTATCCCTGCCCCCTTTCCCTGAGGAGATCCCACCCCATCTCCCACCCACAGCTGTACCCCTGCCCCCTCTCCCTGAGGAGATCCCACCCCATCTCCCACCCACAGCTCTATCCCTGCCCCCTTTCCCTGAGGAGATCCCACCCCATCTCCCACCCACAGCTCTACCCCTGCCCCCTCTCCCTGATGAGATACCACCCCATCTCCCACCCACAGGTGTACCCCTGCCCCCTCTCCCCGAGGAGATCCCACCCCATCTCCCACCCACAGCTGTACCCCTGCCCCCTTTCCCAGATGAGATCCCACCCCATCTCCCACCCACAGCTCTACCCCTGCCCCCTCTCCCTGAGGAGATCCCACCCCATCTCCCACCCACAGATGTACCCCTGCCCCCTCTCCCTGAGGAGATCCCACCCCATCTCCCACCCACAGCTGTACTCCTGCCCCCTCTCCCTGATGAGATACCACCCCATCTCCCACCCATAGCTGTCCCCTGCCCCCTCTCCCTGAGGAGATCCCACCCCATCTCCCACCCACAGCTGTACCCCTGCCCCCTCTCCCTGAGGAGATCCCACCCCATCTCCCACCCACAGCTCTATCCCTGCCCCCTTTCCCTGAGGAGATCCCACCCCATCTCCCACCCACAGCTGTACCCCTGCCCCCTCTCCCTGAGGAGATCCCACCCCATCTCCCACCCACAGCTCTATCCCTGCCCCCTTTCCCTGAGGAGATCCCACCCCATCTCCCACCCACAGCTCTACCCCTGCCCCCTCTCCCTGATGAGATCCCACCCCATCTCCCACCCACAGATGTACCCCTGCCCCCTCTCCCCGAGGAGATCCCACCCCATCTCCCACCCACAGCTCTATCCCTGCCCCCTCTCCCTGAGGAGATCCCACCCCATCTCCCACCCACAGCTCTACCCCTGCCCCCTCTCCCTGAGGAGATCCCACCCCATCTCCCATCCACAGCTGTACCCCTGCCCCCTCTCCCTGAGGAGATCCCACCCCATCTCCCACCCACAGCTCTACCCCTGCCCCCTCTCCCCGAGGAGATCCCACCCCATCTCCCACCCACAGCTCTACCCCTGCCCCCTCTCCCCGAGGAGATCCCACCCCCTCTCCCACCCACAGCTCTACCCCTGCCCCCTCTCCCTGATGAGATCCCACCCCATCTCCCACCCACAGATGTACCCCTGCCCCCTCTCCCCGAGGAGATCCCACCCCATCTCCCACCCACAGCTGTACCCCTGCCCCCTTTCCCAGAGGAGATCCCACCCCATCTCCCACCCACAGCTGTACCCCTGCCCCCTCTCCCTGAGGAGATCCCACCCCATCTCCCACCCACAGCTCTATCCCTGCCCCCTTTCCCTGAGGAGATCCCACCCCATCTCCCACCCACAGCTGTACCCCTGCCCCCTCTCCCTGATGAGATTCCACCCCATCTCCCACCCACAGATGTACCCCTGCCCCCTCTCCCCGAGGAGATCCCACCCCATCTCCCACCCACAGCTGTACCCCTGCCCCCTTTCCCAGAGGAGATCCCACCCCATCTCCCACCCACAGATGTACCCCTGCCCCCTCTCCCCGAGGAGATCCCACCCCATCTCCCACCCACAGCTGTACCCCTGCCCCCTTTCCCAGAGGAGATCCCACCCCATCTCCCACCCACAGCTGTACCCCTGCCCCCTCTCCCTGAGGAGATCCCACCCCATCTCCCACCCACAGCTCTATCCCTGCCCCCTTTCCCTGATGAGATCCCACCCCATCTCCCACCCACAGCTCTACCCCTGCCCCCTCTCCCTGATGAGATCCCACCCCATCTCCCACCCACAGATGTACCCCTGCCCCCTCTCCCCGAGGAGATCCCACCCCATCTCCCACCCACAGCTGTACCCCTTCCCCCTCTCCCTGAGGAGATCCCACCCCATCTCCCACCCACAGATGTACCCCTGCCCCCTCTCCCCGAGGAGATCCCACCCCATCTCCCACCCACAGCTGTACCCCTTCCCCCTCTCCCTGAGGAGATCCCACCCCATCTCCCACCCACAGCTCTATCCCTGCCCCCTTTCCCTGAGGAGATCCCACCCCATCTCCCACCCACAGCTGTACCCCTGCCCCCTCTCCCTGATGAGATACCACCCCATCTCCCACCCACAGATGTACCCCTGCCCCCTCTCCCCGAGGAGATCCCACCCCATCTCCCACCCACAGCTGTACCCCTGCCCCCTTTCCCAGAGGAGATCCCACCCCATCTCCCACCCACAGATGTACCCCTGCCCCCTCTCCCCGAGGAGATCCCACCCCATCTCCCACCCACAGCTGTACCCCTGCCCCCTTTCCCAGAGGAGATCCCACCCCATCTCCCACCCACAGCTGTACCCCTGCCCCCTCTCCCTGAGGAGATCCCACCCCATCTCCCACCCACAGCTCTATCCCTGCCCCCTTTCCCTGATGAGATCCCACCCCATCTCCCACCCACAGCTCTACCCCTGCCCCCTCTCCCTGATGAGATCCCACCCCATCTCCCACCCACAGATGTACCCCTGCCCCCTCTCCCCGAGGAGATCCCACCCCATCTCCCACCCACAGCTGTACCCCTTCCCCCTCTCCCTGAGGAGATCCCACCCCATCTCCCACCCACAGCTCTACCCCTGCCCCCTCTCACCCTCCCTGTAAGCCTCACCCATGTATCTTTTCCCTCTCCGCTGTGAGCCATTACTGTGATGCTCTAAATCCAGGCCCGCTGCAGTTATGCAATACTCGGCACTGGCGTTTAACACTGCATTGATTTACCACAACATAAACCTCCATCCACTGCAAAAAAAAAATCTCAAACTGTCCAAACGTTACCAGAACAAGTGCCTAGTGTGGTGTCGCAAAATGGCAGCACCTTTGCAAATGTTTACTAGTAACCTTTCAATTGCTGATTGCTTTGCTCAGGTGTGAAACTGGTACTAAAGAGGTGCACCCTTTGCCCAGACAGTGTTACCATAGCGAAACACTGAAGTAAAGCTGCCATGGAATGTGTTGGATTATGCTGCATAATTCGTCTTTCCTCATAGCATTCCTGCCGCATAATTTAATTCTCCATTGCTGCATAATTCCAGTGGCCCTGTCTATACCCAATCTCTTCTTATTATCCACTTTAAACACCAACTTGTGCACAGTGCTCTTTTGTTGTGTAGCTGGGTTTGCGCTCTTTGCATCACACATATACACATAAATATCGACATGCTTGCAAGCATACATAGAAAAAAAAGTAAACAAAAAATCTGTCGTCAAATGTCATTAACAGCCCAGTACTTCCAAACATCTGATGTGATCTGGTTTCCTTCACTGTCAACAGGGGCTATAGTATTGTATATACGGAAAATGTGGAATTGTATCTTTTTCTTGAAGTGATCATTTCTGTTACCAGAACAGGGTGCGCCTTAGAAGATTTTAAGTGACTTAAAAGATTTCCCTACAAGCTGGTACACTGCATCAATATTCCGTTTAAGAAACGCGATCACCACAAATGCAGCTAATTGTTTAAAATAATTGCTGTTGCAATAAATTATTAATCTCTACTACAGCTTGCCTAACTGCAAAAAATAAATTTTTAATACAGTACATATTTATCAGGGATCTGCGTGCACAGATTGATTTAACAGCTGCTTTGCTTTCAGCATACCCCCTGCGCGTTCCCCTATTACCGCACTGCTGTCCCAGTCAATCACTCCGACTCCTTGAATCAGCAAAGGTCTTTAAAGGTCCCTGGTCGTGTAGTGGAAACGAGGCGCAACATGTTGACTGCTTTCGGCGATTAAAGGCAATAAAACGTAGTCTTCACGGAATTAAAAACAGGATATGAGCCAGTAAAAAAAACATACGAATGACAAAAAGGAAACCACGCGACTGAATGTGACACTGGAAATCTGCTTTTCGCTAAAAAATCTTTCTTCATAACATAGAAGGCGCTCTCTGTAGACAGGTGTGCAAATGTGTTTGTATAATTAACAATTCGTCCGTGCAAATGAGGCCGCACATGCATTTAACCCGTTCTTGTTGGGTAATTTTGAATTACATTCTGATGCATGCCTGAGGGAAGCGTCTGACATGGTGCACTGTGTTTGTACCCGTGGGATTTTGCACCTTAATTTGTGGATTGTAATGGCGCCACTGCAGCAGGGCCGGACTGGCAGTAGCGGCACTGGGCGTTTCCCCGGTGGGCCGCTAGGGTGGGGGCCGGTTTTGTTACAGGGTCGTTTTTAGCTGCAAAATCGGCACCTGTAACAGAATTGGCCGAAACCGGCCCTGGCAAACAGCTCGGCCGCTCCCAGGGGGCCGGCCGAGCTCTTTGCCATGGCCAGTTTTGGTTCCCAGTCAGGCCCTGCACTGCAGTCTAGCCAGTGACATTTCCACCGACGTTTGGATCGACTAACCGGTGCAAAATATAATTTTTGCATTGGTCACACAGTTGCTCATGCACTTGTTAGGGTCTAGAAACGATCATGTGTAATTGAACTGGCAATTGTGCAAGATATGAATATGCAATCTGGCGCACACAGTGACAGGAGCAGCAGTGATTTGTTGATGTACCTAAGTAGATAGGTTGACAGTATACTCACAATATGTGTGCTTGGCTCAAGGGAAACTGCACCGTTGCAAAGATTTACTAACAGAACTGTATTCGGAATCTCAGCAGTGGTGCTCATCATGGTATGGGCATGCCACTACAGTATTGGCACAACTATCTGAATACACTGTCTCAAATAGCAAAGACAGGAGAGCATGCCACAATCAGTTTCATTTGGGTGCCCCAGTAATGTCAGAAT
Source organism: Triturus cristatus (assembly GCF_964204655.1). Taxonomy (NCBI): domain Eukaryota; kingdom Metazoa; phylum Chordata; class Amphibia; order Caudata; family Salamandridae; genus Triturus; species Triturus cristatus. The sequence continues at coordinate 1,216,925,179 of NC_140591.1, forward strand.
GTGCAGTAATTATATCACCAGACATTTGAAAACTGCATCCATCTGGAGTGATGCACCAACAGCTTGTTGCTAATGCCCATAGTGTCATGTACATAAATATAGCCGAAGTCTTAGTAGCTGTAATTCAGCAGAAAGAAGCAGCAGAATTTCAGCATGCGTTAACAGCGCCATATTGAGCCCAGCATAATGCTAAAAACACCACTGAATTTTTGCACACAAAATTACAGCTGCCTAAAAACACGATTGAAAATACGTAAGGTGAAGAATGATAAGCAGCACTATAAAAAGGTGACCAACAACTACGCATACATGACCCAGACACCACTACAGCAAACTGTGTGGGCCCAGAGGAGATACCAGTGATGTTGGCGCAATCAAGGAAGCAATCAAGGAAGCAGGAAATTGATGAGCTGCTGCAACTTCATAGGAGTGGGGAAGGAAGGTTGACCCCTGTTTTGATGCACACAAATGTAGGGCTCGTTCAGCAACAGTTGAATTCAATGCAGCGCAAGAGCTCCAAGCAAAGACACAAAACATGAGAAATGCATCCCGAACCCTTCTGCCATTGACAAGTACTGTGACACTGTGGAGATTGCTATTGAGGAGGTTTTTGAGGAATTACAAGATACATTTTGGAATGAAACATATAAAGACCAGGTGCTAAAGCATTTAAAGAAAATAGTCTGATACTGTAACGAGGAGAGAAGAAGCTTTAGTGCACAATCAGAGACGGTAGTCAGGAACCCAGAGTCTAAGGGATGCAACAAGATGCTTCTTGTGAAATGAAACCAAACCAGAGAAAACACACACCTGTGTCAATCAGTGTATTGAGCTCACGTTCAAGGGTATCCCTGATCATCAGCAGGAACAGGCTTCAGATAAGGTTTACAGTGTGAGGTCATCAAACAGTGGAAGAGGTAGAATTATTTTACATTTCTTGTTTTCCTCCCATTCAGGCATCGATTGAGCCCTGTAAAGCCATTTGAGGTTTCTCCCAGGGATCTTGCGTTCGGAAGTTAATAATTCAGCCAATATACATGTTTCAAGATTATGGGGTATTAGGAGATATTAGTTGTTTTCATGCTGTTTATGTAAAACACTGACCAGGGCTCTGCCAGCGGCCCGGCTCTAACCTATAAGAAGCCCAATCCAATTAGAATGGCTGCCTCCGAGGGCCTCACTACATATCATTTTGACAAGAGCAGAAGAAAGTCAATTCATTTTGGCCCATCTCAGTTGTTCTGCAGCCGATGATCAACAATGGGTCAGTTACACAACCACTCATGAAGTGCTGTCATGTGTCCCAACCAACATAACATAATCTTAGAACGTGGGAATTCCCAATATCACATCAGTCCCATAATGCGGCATTTGATGCATGCCTTGCTTTTGAAAGCAAAGCTGAATATCAAATTCCCCAGGACAAGTGGACTGTGAATTTTGTCAAAAGGCTTTTTATGCCATGACACATTTTCAAATGTTGATACAACTGGCTGAAATATTCACACCCAGCTAGTGCCATCTAACAAGAAACGGCTATTCCTCAGAAAATAGGACCATGAATGTCCAGATGACATGTGATGCCAACATTATCTTTCTGCATTGTGTGGCCAAGGTACTCAGGATATACAGGTGGATAGGGGACCTTATGAAATAACTGCCTACCCAAGACCATGAGGATGCAGAGGACAAAACTCTCTGGTGTATATATAGCATACCTTACAGAGCCCCACAGTGACACTGAATAATGGTACATGCAGCGGCGGCTGCCACACAGAAAAAGTAGTGGGGCGGAGGAAGAGGGTGAGGAGGGAGAAAGAGGGGGAGGGCGTGTAATAATAAAAATAAAATAAAATAAAGTTAAACTTACCTGCTGTCGGCCGCCTCCTGCGTTGTGCCTCCATGTTGGTTCTTCTTTGTCTCAGCAGACACTGGGACTATGTCACAGACTCACTATCCAGTAACCCGTGCTGCTCTCATGCTATGAGAATAGTGCAAGGATTGGTCTGAGCAGGGTGATAAGATGCTCCGTTCAGGTCAAGGAGTCTGTGGTGTTTCTCCAGCCTGGCTCTTCAACACAGAGAAACCTAAGTGTGCATGTGGGTTTGGCTTGCCTGAGGCGTCCGTCCAAACCCACATGGGCACTTACAGAGTGCACATAGCACTCCTCCTCCCCCTTCCCATGCTCTGCCCCACCTCTCCCTGCACACGCTGGCTGAGCCAGCTGCTAAAAAAATGATAATGAAATATCGTTTTATTTTTTTAAGCTGCTGGCTGAGCCAGTGGGGTGATGCTCCTGTGCCATTGCGGAGGAGCCGCCCCTGGGTACATGCACTGTTATACCGATATTTCACATGCCTATCACATGGAATTAATATTTGTCCAACATTTGCTACCATGGTATCGCAGTGAACACATGCCTGTTTAATAAGAGCATGACACAGAAAGAAAATATTGGAGACTTAGGGGCCAACTCACAAAGTGAGGACATCTAAACATGTAATTTTATTCTTACACTTTGAAATAAATGTACTTCTGTTGGCTATTCACAATTTCCGATGGGAAAGTGTAAATTTGCATATCTACGCCATCTGAAAGCAGAGGTTGTAGCCAAATTTACTACTAGCAGCTTTTCACACTTTGGTGGAGGTCTCCGCCACCAGAGCAAAGCTCTCCCCATTATAAAGTATAGACAGGACCAATGGAAGGCCAAATTATGCTTCAGGATTGAGTAAATTATGCAGCAAGGAAAGGTAAATTTTGTGGCATATTGCAGCACATTTTGTGATGGCATTATTTCATTATTTTGTTATTTTTACACTTGTTAACACTGTCTGGGCATTGGTTACACCTCATTAGTACCAGTTTACCACCCAAATATAGCAATAAGCAACAGAAAGGTGACAAGTTAACCTTTGCTTAGGGCCGTTCACGGCGCAGTAATGCGTGTTGCTGCGTTTTAGTAACTTTTTAACCATTTAAGATAGAAACAAAATGTTTTTTGTTCAAACCTGCAGATTATGCAACAGACGATGGATTATGTGGCAAATGCAGCCTATTTATAATTATGCAAAAAATTCTGCAGAAACAAAATCACAAAATTTCAGTGGCCCTGACTATAGGGAAAATTTTAAAGGAACAGTTTACCAAACTTTTAAAAAAACTAAAAAAATACTTTTAGTTAAATACTGAAGCAAATAAATGTTATATCTTTTAATGTTGGCCAACATAAATAAAATGCTACATTACCATTAACTTACTTTTGAAATATATATTTAATCAATACAAAAATAATAAATAAAATTAAAAATCATTGTTTGAAGTTTTATTTAAAAATATTCCACCTAAAGTAAAATGTTTATATTTATTTATTATGTATAACAAATGCTAAAAGTCAGGTATAGAATTAATTTAAACTAATTTAAGTATTTTTAATTATTGTTTAAATTAAAGTTACATATATTTTTATTAAAGGATTATATTACCTACTGGCGGTCGCCAGTAGGTAGTTATAGTTAGGACCTATTTTCCATAGGAAATCCGCAACATTCTATTTGGAATAACGTTGGCGCCGATTGACGAATCTTTGCGAAATTTTCCAAACGTATGGCCAGCTCCGGTCCGCTCCTATCCTCAAAATTTCACTGGGATTCGTCAAGCGGGGGCCGAGAAAAAAGGGGTGTCCCAAAACACGTTTTCCCCATGCAGTTTTCCATAGGACCTGTTGACGCAGCTGCAGCCCGAACTGCTGAACGGAATTACACCAAAGATGGCAAAGAGGTAGTCCTCAGTTCAGACTTGTGCCTTTTGCTTAAATGATGTAAATCCGTTCAGTAGTTCCCGAGAAAATTACAGTTAAAAGATAGATATATCTGGGCGGAGCCTAACCACACATCTCATCGTGAGATCTGATTGTCTGTCAGTACTTCATCCAAGAAGTGTTGGCAGCCATCTTGGGACCAATATACATGATAGCACCTCATTAAAAAGCATTGCAGTTAATAGAAGGTTTTAAGACTTTAGTTACATTATAAATCATTTGTTGATGGTACCATACTCATTTTAGGAATTGTGGTGTGTTCCAAGGTGATTTTACCATGTGAAAAAGCCTTCTGCTGTGATATCATGAATCATGTTTGAGAGAAAACTATTTTCTCATGCTTTTCCCACAGAGGTTTGGAAGGTGATCTATAAGCTAAACTGAGATCATATTTTCTGTAAATTCACATTATCTTTCTCAGTCATGTGAGAATGAAGTCTGACATTCTCAGTAAAACATGTACATCCAACAAGGGCAGAGACTATCAGTTGATTCCTTTGTGTTCTACTGCAGCTTCCCAGAGTGTTCCAAAGAACAACTAGAGCGCTAGCAGTCCTACTTATGACAAACGTATTGCACACCAGAAGCCATCGTGATTGGAATAAAGTGGTAACTCTTAAAACATATAATTTAAAAAGGAACAAAATGAGGGGGTTCATTTTGCCATAGAAAGTATGATTAGTGCTGCAGAAAGAAAAATTAGGGCACATTTTCAGTGACTTCTCAAATCCTCTTCTATTTCATTAAAAAATTCTGACATGCAGACTGAAACATGCACTTTCAATACCAGCAGCGGACTTCCCTGGTGAGCAGTAGCTTTACTACAGTGATCTAATAAGCAACTAGAGTGCTAACATTCTGAATTTATGGCAAATGTGTGACACATATGAATGCCTTCTTGATGGAATCAAACAAAATAAAAAACTGAAAGTGTTTCCTACTGAGGAGACTGTAGTAAATGAGGAAATTAGGAAACGTTATAACAAATAAGTCTCCCAACATGGCCACCAGAGACAAAAGAGCCCAAATGTAGCCCAAATATCACCCACATGTAGCCCAAGTATAGCCCAATGACAGAATGTCCCAGAGTGTTCTCAAGAGCAACTAGAGCGCTTACTGTCTTACTTATGACAAAAGTATGGCACACCTGAAGCCATCTTGATTGGAATAAAGTGGTAACACTTAAAACATTTAATTTAAAAAGGAACACAATGAGGGGGTTCATTTTGCCATAGAAATTATGATTAGTGCTGAAGAAAGAAAAATTAGGGCATATTTTGAGTGACTTCTCAAATCCTCTTCTATTTCATAAAAAAATTCTGATATGCAGACTGAAACAGGCACTTTTAATACCAGCAGCAGACTTCCGTGGTGAGCAGTAGCTTTACTACAGTGATCTAATGAGCAACTAGAGTGCTAACATTCAGAATTTATGGCAAATGTGTGACATATCTGAATACCTTCTTGATGGAATCAAAGTAAAATACTGAAAGCATTTCCCACTGAGGAGACTGCAGTAAATGAGGAAATTAGGAAACTTAATAACAAATAAATCTCCCAAGATGGCCATCAGAGACAAAAGAGCCCAAATGCAGCACAAATATCACCCAGATGTAGCCCACATGTAGCCCAATGACAGAAGTGTGCAAAACACTTATTTTTTGTGTATTTGCAGTTTTATATAGTGCAGACTTGTCAGGTATTGGAGTGCTTTACATGAGCATTGGTTACATCACACAAGATCAAATTCATTTTGGTTGTAGACATGGGGAGATTAAGTGATTTGACCAGAATCACAGAATGTTGAGCTGAAGCAGAAACTCCAACCTGGTTCCCCAGTTGCAAAGTCTGCAGCTCTGGAAGTAACACCACATCCTCTCCCCTAGGTGCAACATTTAATCAAGTTGTCAACTGGATAAAAAAACATAAAGATTACAAATAATTTAAAAGTTCTTTGTCGCTATTTGAAAACTCAGAAAATATGTCCTCATTTTAGTTTTTTAGAGCACTAACCATAATTTTGATGCAAATAAGACCCTCTCATATATGTAATTTCTAAAGGAAATGCTCTAGGTATTACAGTTTTGATTACATCAAGATGACGTTAGGTGTTCCACACTTTTGTAATAAATATAGAATGTAAGCAATCTAGTTGTTCATTGGGATACTGTTGAGAGGCAGAGGCCAGGGGCACGGACTTTGAAAATTGAAGGCAGGTAGGAGAGTGCAGAGGCAACAATTTGACCACACTGGGCAGGCAGGAAGGGCAGTGGCAGCACAACAGACTATGGAGGGCAGTGGAAAGGGGGGCAGGGGCAACAAACCAACAATACAGGACTGTCAAGAGAGGCTGTGGCAATATAATAGACCATTGTGGGCAGAAGGAAGAGGCAGTGGTAGTACAACCATACATGCCAACAGACCCGTTTCAGCCAGGAAACGTCCAATGTTTTTAAGCTCAAATGGTTTGTATTTGATCTATCTCCTGTCTACAATCTCCTCTTTTTCAATGTAACTCAAAGGGGAAAATCAATACCCCAGTTTTTTTCTCAAAATCTCCCTCTTACCAAGTTCAAAATGTTCGCAAGTATGGTACATTGGATCATGGTAGGCAGGAGGAATTGGGGTAGGGACATGGACTCGGATGACAGAGGACAGGAGGGACATGGAGAGGTGCACCAAACTGACCCTACAGGGCAGGCATCAGGGTTTGCAGCAGCACAATACACCATACAGGGCATGCGGGACAGGAGCGCAGCACAACAATCCATAGAAAGCAATAGGTAGGGGACATGACCATGCACATGGACAACAGAGAACAGAGTGGAAAGAGGCAATGGTAGCTAGCTGACCATAATGGACAGACAGGAGAGAAAGCTGCAGCAAAACAGACCATAAAGGGCAGGAGGGACGGATCAGGGGCATTACAATGGAACAGACAAGCCAGGAGGGAGGGAATAGGGGTCTGCACATGGAAACAGAGGGCTGGGGGCAAGGGGGCAGGGCAGGAGCAGCAAGATGACCATGGAGGTCAGGCAGGATGGGCACTAGAAACAAGACACACCATGGAGAGCAACAATGAGACTATGATGGCATACACACAGACCATGGAGGGAAGGTGGGAGGGGGTCAGGGGCAGCTAGCTGACCACACAGGGAAGGTGGGAGGGGCCATGGCAGCACAGAAGACCATGCATGGCAAGCGGGAGGGTTAGTGGCAGCACAATGGCTATGATGGGTAAGAAGGAGGGTGCAGGGGCATGCACAAAGGACCATGGAGGATAGAAGGGAGGGTCAGGACCTGGGCACAGACAAGAGAGTTCAGGGGGAGGGGCCTCACAACAGACCATGCGGGGCAGGCAGGAGGAGCAGTTGCAGCACAACAGACCAGGGAGGGCCGAAGGGTGTGGCAGTAAAATGGACCATGGAGGACAGGAGGAAGGGGATAGGGGCATGGCATGTGGACAGGCAGGGTGGAGGTGACAGGGACAGGTTACAGTTATCTGACAATGCTAGGCAGGTGGGAAGGGAGTGGCAGCTCAACAGAACACTCAGAGTAGATAGGAGTGGCAGGTCCATGGAACATGGTGGGCAAAAAGGATGGAGCAGGGGCATGCACAAAGACATCAGAGGGCAGGGGGAAGGAGAATAGGGGCAGCAAGCTAAGCACAGAGGCTAAGCAGGAGGTCAATGATGGGCCATAGAAACGGGCAATGGAGGGCAGGAGGAGTGGATTGGTACATCATGCTAAATGGAGGGCAGTGGCAGCACATCAGACCATGCATGGCAGGAGGGAGGAGGCTAGTCCATGGATTCAGACAACAGAGAACAGGGAGGAGGTGGATGGGGCAGCAAGCTAACTGTTCAGAGAAGGTGGGTATTAGGAACTTTATTGTTTTTAAAATGTGTGTCTGTGCGAACTACTTAAAATATGAACAAATATGCAGCATAATCTCACTTTTATTCAGGAAGAAGAGGACGTTTGTGACTGTGACTCCGGGCTCACTTGGCAGAAACACCCCTTGACCCTCCACCCCCCATCGCAAAATGTAATGCCCGTGAAAAGGGTAGGTGGACGCAGTGTTATATAAAACATAGTCCTGAGAGCACGATTGAAAATGAAAACTAGATATAGTATATGGTATAAACTATGCACCAAAAGGTGTGATATAAGATGAACAGGGCGTGAAATATTAAATACAATACATTGTGCGCAATGACAGATTCATTGGAGAGCGCAAGATAGCACAGGCACTAGAGCGTGCTATGCGATATGCGCCTTGGAGTGTAATATGCACAGGGCAGTGTTGTGTAACCTAACTAGTCTCTAAAGTTGTAATATAAAATATGTGCTGGGGAGTGTAACGTTGCATACGCACTGTGACAAAGATATGGATCCCAGATTGTAATATGTATGGCATAGCGCTGTGCGTTATAACATAGGCATCGAGGAAGGCACGTTAGATGGGGCAATATAACCCGTGCGAAGGCAAGTGTGGCATGACATATTCACAGGCTGGTGTTACAGTGCTTATGGGCTAGAGAGTGTCATAGCATACGCACTAGCTGGTGGAATACAACACAAAGGTGTGTGGCACTCGGCGGGCACTGGTGGGTGTAACACAGCATTGGGCTCAGCCAGGAGCATGCTGTGACTCTCAAGTGAGGTTCGTCTCCTTTCCAGAGAGTAAAATAAAAAGTATTACACATCCGGCAGTGTGTGAGGGGGGTTTCTTGCACAGTTTGGTAGAATTTTTGTCGAATCCCCTTTGAATGGCTTGGTGTGCGTGTGTATTAAATGTGCCCGTCAGTAGCTACCCATGTTTGTATAAATAAACGACAAGGGTGTCTACTTGGAGAGTACCCACCGGTGGGGGCGCCGGGATTAGGCACGGTAGGGCGTCAGACACGTCAGAGCTTCACTAGCGGTGTAAATACATTTCACGTGGATTCATTGCATGCATAGTCGCCTTTCAATGAATATCACGCAAATCGTCATGGTGATAGGTACATACGGTTTGTCCAGCATGTCCTAGGTGTTTCTATAAATATATATATTTTTTAAATAATAGAAAACAAAGGCCGGCCCCGGGGGATAGGGTCCCCGGGGCCATAAGTGGCCTGAAGAGGGGTGCAACGCAGCCCCCCTCCTAAGAATTAAAAAAAAAAGGCCTTGACCCAGGGGTTGGGGTACCCGGGGCTGATTAAGGCCTTGGGAGGGCCAAATTAATTTTTTTTCAACAAAAAAAATTAGGGTGCAGGCCCTGGGGGATGGGGTCCCCAGGGCCAATAAATTAGAAAAAGAAAGGGGGCCACACAGCCCTCCTTCTTAAAAAAATAAAAAATAAATAAAAGACCGGCATCGCGCCAGAGGCCACTCCCCCTCCTTGCAGCACTCTGCAAACGCGCCCCCTGGCCAGTTGTAAGTTGGGGAATTAATTCCCCTTCAATACTGAGGGTCCCTGAGGGCCAACTAGCCCAACAAGTATCTCCAGTATGCGCCAGGGAGCTGCGTTGCAGACAGGTGTTGTGAGGCCACGCCCCTTTTTACACTCTGTGGCGCTTACTGGAGGTACCTAGTGAGCTAGTTTGACCCTAGGGACCCTTAGGATTCAAGGGGACTTAATCTCTCAACTTAGAACGGCCAAAGGGCGCGTTTACACAGTGGTGAAGGGAGGGGATGGGGCCTGAGGTGACGTGTGCAAACACGCCCTGTGGGGCGTTTTAAGTTGGGGAAATAATTCCCCTTCATTCCTGAGGGACCCTGGGGGCCAACTAGCCCACCAGGTGCTTCCAGTAAGTGCCACTGCTCTGCGTTGCACAGAGGTGGTGCAGGCCGTGCCCCTTTTTACACCTCTCTGCGATGGCGCTTACTGGATGTACCTAGTGGGCTATTTTGCCCCTAGGGACCCTCAGGATTCAAGGGGACTTAATCTCCCAACTTAAAAAACGGCCTCAGGGCGTGTTTATATAGTGGTGAAGGGAGTGGACGGGGCCTGAGTTAACATGTGCAACCAAGCCCTGTGGCGCGTTTTAAGTTGGGGAAATAATTCCCCTTCAATCCTGAGGCACCCTGGGGGCCAACTAGCCCACCAGGTGCTTCCAGTAAGCGCCACTGTGCTGCGTTGCAGAGAGGTGGTCTAGGCCGTGCCCCTTTTTACATCTCTCTGCAACGCAGCTCTGTGGCACTTACTGGAGGTACCTAGTGGTCTAGTTGGACCCTAGGGACCCTCAGGATTCAAGGAGACTTAATCTCCCAACTTAAAACGGCCACAGGGCGTGTTTACACAGTGGGGAAGGGAGGGGACGGGGCCTGAGGTGACGTGTGCAAACGCGCCGTGTGGTGCGTTTTAAGAGGTAGTTTTAATCCCCTGCCCTATTATATACTAGGGGCTTACAGAGGAGGTCATGCTAATCACAGGGGGACCCCAACGCATAGTGTTCCCTAGTGTATGTAGGTGTTTTCACTGTATTCTGAGTGTCTTTTAACATAGCACTGGCTCTAGGACTGGTTAGTCAGACTCAGTTACCACCAGTATCCGTCTGAAAAAGTTGAGGGTACAGGATGATTTTGCAACAAGCCTTCTTTCTGCTCTTCTGTTTGTTCTTTCTGCACGTTATCCTTCTTCCTGCACTTTTCTTTGTCTTTGAGGACTTCTGTTGCTTCTTTCTGCATTTCTTATTTTTCTTTCTGTGCGTTTTTCTTCTTTCTTCACATGTCCTATCTCTGTAGGCATAGTTAGAAATTAGCATTTAAAAAACCTTTGAAATTCACTGAAAAAAACATAGGTTTCTGGCACGTTATAGTTAGGAATTAGCATTTAAAAAACCTTAGAAATTCACTGAAAAAACCATAGGTTTCAGGGGCGTTATAGTTAGCTGGACTTTTCACTCATACAAAACCATTGAAATTCCCCTGTTATAGTTAGTTCAGCTAACTATAACTCGCGCGCCCACAATGCACTGCTGATGACGTCACATATTACATCACTCATGACATGGTCAGTGACATCATTCATGACATCACTGATGACATCTCAAATGACATCACTGATGACATCATTGATGACATCATCCTTGTGAGAGTGGCAGACCTCCTCTCCCCCTAATATAACCTTTGATACACACATTCAAAAATAGAAACTAAAATCTTCAAAACAATGGACATACCAATACCAGTTACAACAACCTATTCAGTAGTTCTAAGATCCACATACACATCCACTCATTCACCAACAGTCCTATACAGTCACTCATACATGTACTCACTCATCATATGTACTCATACACCTATACATCCTGTTACACAACGCCACTCATCCATAGAGTTACTCACACACATAGTCACTCATGCTAATAAAGAATCAAACATCCATTAACTTGCATATACAGTTATACACACACCACCACACTTACTTCTACAGAAACGTACACATAATTAGTCTTTTAAACAATCACTTATAGAAACACATACTTATTCATACAGGAACTCTTTCAATCTCTCACTCTCACATATACTCACTTATATTCACCAATAGTCACATACACTAGTTTAAAACATATGTAGTTACTCATAAAAACACTATTGAGACAGTCATTCACTCACTAACACACCCATGCACACACTCATCCACCCATACAGTCCTGCACACATGCTGTCTTCAACACATACAAACAGTGAGTCACTCATTCATGCACCTATGCACTACGTAATACCCCCACCGAACCATACAGACACTCATACTGATACTCAAAAAACCAACTAATAACCTATATAGACACTCATGTAGCTATTCACCAACCCATGCAGCCACTTATACACAAAGTGAGAGACTGATACAGATATTTACATATTTAAACATTACTCACTAAGCCCACGTATTCACTAAGATACACTTAATCAGTCAGTTATACAATCAATTTTTCAAAAACAAATCATCCATTTAGACACTTATATACCCATTTATTCTTCCATCGACCTTGAGATATACATATATAAAACATATGTAATTTTCAGAAAAACACACATTCACTGGGTGATGTCATCAGTGATGTCATCAGTGATTTCATTTGAGATGTCATCAGTGATGTCATGAGTGATGTCACTGACCATGTCATGAGTGATGTAATATGTGACGTCATCAGCAGTGCATTGCGGGCCCGCGAGTTATAGTTAGCTGAACTAACTATAACGGGGGAATTTCAATGGTTTTGTACGAGTGAAAAGTCCAGCTAACTACAACGCCCCTGAAACCTATGGTTTTTTCAGTGAATTTCTAAGGATTTTTAAATGCTAATTCCTAACTATAACGTGCCTGAAACCTATGGTTTTTTCTATATGACTGGATTTTAGCGGCCGGCTCCGGTCGCGGAAGAAGCCCCGCTGCAAGCGCAGCGTTCCTGCGGTGAGGCCATTGGGCGTCATCGCAAAGGGAGGTAGTCCTATCACGGAGGATTAAGAATGCAGCATGTTTTTAACAAGACTGTACATCATCCCACTGGGGTTTTAAAGTGAACTTTGATTTCATGTTTTTCAGGACGGACTCACTGGAGTATTAATTTTGTGCACTACGAAAACCACAAGGCCAGAGAAGTCGCCACGCCCACTGGGGAGGTCCAAGTAAATTTAAATTGAGCTGCACATTGCCGGTCCTGCTCTATGTGTGGTTGCCAATGATTAAGAGTCAGGAAGACACGAAACTCGTCTGGCAGTTAATCTACGATGACGTTTGTGTCAAAACCTGCATGCAGCCCCCGTGAATAAAGTTATTGGAATATAATCTACCTGTTGTGGCTCTTCCATTAGGGGCACCTTTTTTGACTGGATATATATATACATTCACTTAAAAAACCATAGGTTTCACACATGTTATAGTTAGCTGGACATTTCACTCGTAAAAAAAACAATGAAATTCCCCCGTTATAGTTAGTGCAGGCAACTATAACTCACGCGACCGCAATCCTCTGCTGATGACGTCAGATATTACATCACTGATGACATATGTGTCTTTATGAAAAATAAATATTTGTAATATATGTATAGCTAAAGATTAATGGAAGAAGACATGGGTAAATAAGTGTCTAAATACAGTGATGTAATATCTGACGTCATCAGCAGAGGATTGCGGTCGCGTGAGTTATAGTTGCCTGCACTAACTATAACGGGGGAATTTCATTGTTTTTTTACGAGTGAAATGTCCAGCTAACTATAACATGTGTGACACCTATGGTTTTTTAAGTGAATTTCCAAGGTTTTTTAAATGCTAATTCGTAACTATAACGTGTGTGAAACCTATGGTTTTTTCAGTGAATATATAAACATATAAATATAATCTGCATATCTATATAAATATAAATTCATGCAAACATATACATATATGCATACATATGCATGGTATGTACATGAAAGTTTGAAAAACTCTAATACAAGCAAAGCTAAAAAGCCACCTAATTACAAACAGAATTGCTTTAACTTAAACGAGGGCGAGACCTATTGTATTTTCAATGCTTGTTTACTTTGATTCCATCAAGAAGGCATTCAGATGTGACACATTTGCCATAAATTCTGAATGGTAGCACTCTAGTTCCTCATTAGATCACTGTAGTAAAGCTACTGCTCACCAGGGAAGTCTGCTGCTGGTATTCAAAGTGCATGTTTCAGTCTGCATGTCAGAACTTTTTAATGAAATAGAAGAGGATTTGAGAAGTCAAAATGTGCCCTAAGTTTTCTTTCTGCAGCACTAGTCATACTTTCTATGGCAAAATGAACCCCCTCATTTTGTTCCTTTGCAAATTAAATGTTTTAAATGTTACCACTTTATTCCAATCAAGATGGCTGCAGGTGTGCCATACCTTTGTCATAAGTAAGACTGTTAGCGCTCTAGTTGTTCTTTAAAACACTCTGGGATTTCTGTCATTGGGCTATACTTGGGCTACATCTCGGTGATATTTGTGCTACATTTGGGCTCTTTTGTCGCTGGTGGCCATCTTGGGAGACTTGTTATGAAGTTTCCTAATTTCCTCATTTATGCAGTCTCCGCAGTAGGCATACTGTCAGTTTTTTAAATTGATTCAATGAAGAAGGCATTCAGATGTGTCACACATTTGCCATAAATTCAGAATGTTAGCACTCTAGTTGCTCATTAGATCACTGTAGTAAAGCTACTGCTCACCAGGGAAGTCTGCTGCTGGTATTGAAAGTGCATGTTTCAGTCAGCATGTCAGAATTCTTTAATGAAATAGAAGAGGATTTGAGAAGTCACTCAAAATGTGCCCTAATTTTTCTTTCTGCAGCACTAATCATACATTCTATGGCAAAATGAACCCTCTCATTTTGTTCCTTTATCAATTAAATGTTTTAAATGTTACCACTTTATTCCAATCAAGATGGCTTCAGCTGTGCCATACCTTTGTCATAAGTGAGACTGTTAGCGCTCTAGTTGTTCTTTGGAACACTCTGGGAAGCTGCAGTAGAACACAAAGGAATCAACTGACAGTCTCTGCCCTTGTTGGATGTACATGTTTTACTGAGAATGTCAGACTTCATTCTCACATGACTGAGAAAGATAATGTGAATTTACAGAAAATATGCTCTCAGTTTAGCTTATAGATCACCTTCCAAACCTCTGTGGGAAAAGCATGTGAAAATAGTTTTCTCTCAAACATGATTCATGATATCCCAGCAGAAGGCTTTTTCACATGGTAAAATCACCTTAGAACATACTACAATTCCTAAAATGAGTATGGTACCATCAACAAATGATTTATAATGTAACTAAAGTCTTAAAACCTTCTATTAACTGCAATGCTTTTTAATGAGGTGCTATCATGTATATTGGTCCCAAGATGGCTGCCAACACTTCTTGGATGAAGTGCTGACAGCCAACCAGATCTCACAATGAGATGTGTGGTTAGGCTCCGCCCAGATATGTATATGATTTTACTTTTAATTTTCTCAGGAACTACTGAACGGATTTACACCATATATGCAAAAGGCACATGCCTGACCTGAGGACTACCTCTTTGCCAAATTTCAAGTAATTCTGTTCAGCCGTTCTGGCTGTAGCTGTGTCTAAAGGTCCTATGGAAAAATGCATGGGGAAAACGCGTTTTGGGACCCCCCTTTTTTCTCGGCCCCCGCTTGACGAATCACCCCGAGACTTTCAGGGTAGAAGCTGAACGGAGCGCCCCATTAGTTTTGAAAATTTTGCGAGGATTTGTCAATCGGCGCCAAAGTTATTCAAAATAGAATTTTGAGATTTCCTATGGAAACTAGGTTGTAACTATAACTATCTACTGGCGACCGCCAGTAGATAATATATATGTATATATATGTATATATATATATATATATATAACAAAGTTCCTCTCGCTTCTCCCTCGAATCCGGAGGTTTGTCGCGTCAAGAAACACAGCACCACAGGAGACACTCGATTAGTGTTTATTTTCAAATAAACATGAAAAGACACGCACAGGAGACGGTCGACGCGTTTCGGCACTCGGCCTTCAACTGGACCATAGAGTCTCAGTGTCCAGAGTGTACATTTAAAGAAACATTACAATAATGGAAAGTGAAAACATACTGGACAAAATTGCATCGTAAGTTTGAGATATGTTTTTTTTAAAGTAAAACATGATTTTAGGCAAATGACTACGACGGATTATCCACTATTAGAAGTGATGACATTTTCTAAAAATCAAACAGTTGTTTAATTCAAGGTTTGGTAATTAGGATATAGGATAACTCAGAATCACGGTAAAGTACCTTAATTGATTATGAGCCATCAGTTATTGATAGTTAAACCCTTCTATGTGATGAGTACATATAAGATTGATGGTTTTTTAATAATTTTCAAACAATTGTTTCTATATTCATCAACTTACTTTCTCATATAGTATGAGGTAGTGTTCTTATGGTGATACCAATTGAGTATCAGGGGTTTATAGTAGATTCGGCTCAGTGCTGTCCTAAAACCTTTTCCATTTGCTGCAAAAAGATTCATGTGAATTAATGTCACCAATAGTTATAAAATAAAAAGAGAGAAAGAGGGCAAGAAGTACAATGGATACCTCGATTTACAAAAGAGATCAACATTGAATGTGTTGTTCAAGTACCATTGGTGAATAATAAATTCTGATACTTCATAGGTGCACATGCAGTTCAGCATACAAATTATGTCCTAATGGGTTTTCAGTGCCCATTAGTAGGATCATTCTTGACTCTGCTCTTCTCAACTCAAGAGTTCTGTTTCCGCCCGCTCTTTCTGTTTAATGATTTTAATCCCAGAATATTTTAGTTGGTTGCAATCACTGGAGTGGGATTCAAAAAAATGTTTGGCCATGGAATATGTAAAGTCTATATTTTTGATGGCGCGAAGATGTTGCAGAATGCGGAGTTTGAGTTTGTTAATTGTGCTTCCTATGTATAGTTTTGGACATGGACATTCCAATATGTAAATTACGAATTTAGATTCACATGTGATGTGGTCTTTGATTTTTTCTTTATGGCCATTTTGTAATTGGTATGAGGTGATGTTTTTACCATGTTCACATGCCTTGCATTTTGAACACTTCCAGAATCCCGGTGTGTTTAACCAGGATGTAGTGGTTAACAGTTTAGTTTCAAAATGGCTGTGTGTTAGAATATCTCCCAGAGAAGCAGTTTTTCTATAGGTGATTCTCGGTCTGGGTGACAAAATTGTCTTGACAGTCTCATCTAGCAGCAGTATTTCCCAGTGTTTTATTACAATTTTTTTGATTTCATGGCTTTGATTGTTAAAATCAACTATGAGTCTCGATGTTGTGGCGGTATCACCTTCATTAGATCTGTGACTTGCCAAGTTGGTTTGGAGTAATTCATGTCTGTTTTTGTCTTTTACTCTGTTTTTTGCAGTCATTATTACATCCAAGGGATACCCTCGTTGTAAGAACCGTTGGCTCATTTCTTCTATTTGTTGATTAAAGTCTGAGAGTTCTGAACAATTTCTTCTGGCTCTTAACATTTCCCCGTAGGGGATACTCCATTTAAGTTTTATGGGATGTCCACTGTTTGCATGGAGGATGCTGTTGCTAGCGGTTGGTTTTCTATGCATTTTGGTGCAAAATTTACCGTTCAGTATATAAACCTCGACATCCAAGAATATGATATTTGTCACACTGGTAGTGTAGGTGAAAGTCAGCTGAAATCTATTGATGTTAAGAGAATCAAGAAAGTTTATAAAGTTGACCTTCTCGCCTTCCCAAATGATGAAGAGGTCATCAATATCTCTGGACCAGAATTTTATGTTCTTCGCTCGTTCATCCTTTAAAACTTCAGTTTCCCATATGGCCATGAGGAGATTGGCATAAGTCGGGGCAAAGGAGGTCCCCATCGCAGTCCCTTGTTTTTGCAGGAACAATTCTCCTCTGAAGAGGAAGACGTTATGTGTCAGGCAGTATGTGAGCATTTGTATTAACATTTCGGAGTGTTCCAAAAAACAAATTGCTCTAGTGTCAAGGAACTGTTTTACTGCTGCTACTCCATCTGAGTGGCGAATGGAGGTATAAAAAGAAGAGACATCTATGGAGGCCATGATGTAATTTTCTTTCCACTGTAGTTGATCAATTTTTTGTAAGAAATCCATTGTATCCCTCAAATAGGATGGTAAAGCTGTAACATAATTCATTAGAAAAATATCAATAAAACGGGATGTGGATTCTAATGAGGAACCGATGGAACTGACAATGGGTCTGCCTGGCGGGTTTATGATCGATTTATGGATCTTGGGTAAAAAATAAATAGTTGCCGTGATGGGATGGTCAGTTTTCAAATACAAATATTCTTCCAAATCAATGAGATCTCTCTCTTTCCAGGCCAAAAGTTTCTTGTGATATTCATCTGTCCAATTCATGATGGGATTTTTTGTGAGTTTCTCATAATGTTCCTCATTGTATAATTGTCTGTTGGCTTCTTTGATGTAATCGTCGCAATTTTGAATGACGATGTTACCGCCTTTATCTGAGGCTTTGATGATGATATTTTGATCATCTTGTAATTCTTTTAATGCCTTGTATTCATCAAGAGTAAGGTTCCACATTTTTCTCTTATTTACTTGTTTTTTTGTAGATGACATAGGGCAATTGGTGGACATTTTGTTGATCTCCTCCACCATAATTTCCTGAAATAAATCAATTTTATTACCAGGAGGGAATTGTGGACAGAACGTTGATCGAATTTTGGAGCCACTGTTTCCTCCTCTGTTAGTTTCAAGACCCGTATCCTGGCAGAATTGTAAATCGGATATAGGAGAAAGATTACTAGCCTCAGCTTGTGTAAGAGGTTCGGTTTGTAGTGAGGTTACTACTCTGAGAGCTGGGATATCTTTGATGCTCAAGGATGGAATCGTTTGGCTTGTCATTGGTGTAAGGGATGGTTGGAAGTGTCTTTCTTCAAAATATTTTTTGAGCTTGATTTTACGACAAAACTTATACAGATCAATACGTATGTTGGCTAAGTCCATATCTTTGTTGGGACAAAAAGATAAGCCTTTATTTAGTAGTGAGGTTTGTGCTTGATTCAGAATTTTGTTGGAGAGGTTGACAATCAAATTGAGATTTTGTGATTTCAATTTTGCTTTGCCCTTCCTCTTCCTCTTTTGGATCTTGCCCCCTCTCCTGGTTCTTCATTTCGGGGTTGTGATCGTCCTTTCCCCCGTGGTGGTCCTCGACCACATCCTCTTTGTCGCGTTATCATCTGCATCAGGCGCATTTCCCCGGAAAAATCCAGACTGGAGGTGGCTTGTTCCTCCTCTGCTGAGCTTACTTCAGAGCTCTCTGCTGACACAGGTGTTTCATGTCCACTGTATTTGTCCATGACTACACGGTTTCTGTATGTATCATATTTTCTGGCGAAGGTATAAATTCGGCCACTTATGTAGTCTAATCTGTCCCTATTAAATTTGTTGGCTTTACGTTTTTCCACGTCATCGTCATGTTTATTGATTTTCTTTTCCATCAGTTCAATTGATTTCGTGATTTCCTCATCTGGAGGAATTTGATTTAGTTCCTCCTCAAATTCTTTGATGGTGGTTGCAATTATGGCTAGTTTCCTTTCGGCATGTGAAATTAAGGTGGTCATCAATCTAAAGGAGCATTCATTTGTATCAATCTGCCATTGTTTAATTAGATCGGCATCCAAATCATTGAGGGTGGGCATGATAAGAATTCTTAAACCTCTAGGAATTCTTTTGAATTCAATGTATTTTTCCAGCGTTGTTTTCTCCCACCATTTGTTGACCTCTTGAATGCGTGCGATTTGTAATTCCCTTATGATACAGGAGACAGTTCTTTTCTTCCTGTCTCCGCCGATTTCACTATTTCCGATTCTATGAGAAGAACTGGAGTCATCATTGAGGAGGTCACTTGCTCTCTGTGCTCTATTTTTTATCCTTTCAGCCATAGTGGACTGTGGGTATCGTAGTCAGATTTCCGAAATTACGATGCAAGAGTTGATTATTATGTGCGCGTTCTTCAATAATTAACTCCTCATTAAGGGAGTGTCTCCGTTACTTGACCAATGCTTAACGATGGTCAATTCTGGGAATATGGTTGTTGTTGACTGGTTGATTGTAAAAGAAAAGTTCAGTTCGATAAGCAAACAACTTCTGCGTGAGAGAATGTAGGATGGGTCTAAGTGTAACAATCCACTGAGTCGGACCCTCTACACTGGAGCAGTAATAGAGAACGGGGTTTGTGAGTGTTGGGTACGTGGAGAGGGCAACTCGGGAACCACTTCCCCGGAATCCAGGGGTGCCGCCAACCGTTTCCCCGTCACTTTACTCACCCGGAGTTCTCGAGCTGTTCCACCGCGTTGACACAGTCCCACCGCGGAATCTCAAGCCGATAACAAACAACAACCAGAACAGCCGGCGATTTTCTTCTCCTTCCGGTTTCAAGTAGCTGTATGGGATCGCCGTTATCGTTTCACTTCCCAGGTGCACGTGGAGTGCGAACAGCCATCGCACGATATATAACAAAGTTCCTCTCGCTTCTCCCTCGAATCCGGAGGTTCGTCGTGTCAAGAAACACAGCACCACAGGAGACACTCGATTAGTGTTTATTTTCAAATAAACATGAAAAGACACGCACAGGAGACGGTCGACGCGTTTCGGCACTCGGCCTTCAACTGGACCATAGAGTCTCAGTGTCCAGAGTGTACATTTAAAGAAACATTACAATAATGGAAAGTGAAAACATACTGGACAAAATTGCATCGTAAGTTTGAGATATGTTTTTTTTAAAGTAAAACATGATTTGAGGCAAATGACTACGACGGATTATCCACTATTAGAAGTGATGACATTTTCTAAAAATCAAACAGTTGTTTATTTCAAGGTT
Source organism: Triturus cristatus (assembly GCF_964204655.1). Lineage (NCBI taxonomy): Eukaryota > Metazoa > Chordata > Amphibia > Caudata > Salamandridae > Triturus > Triturus cristatus. The sequence continues at coordinate 1,216,945,372 of NC_140591.1, forward strand.
TGGTAATTAGGAAATAGGATAAATCAGAATCACGGTAAAGTACCTTAATTGATTATGAGCCATTAGTTATTGATAGTTAAACCCTTCTATGTGATGAGTACATATAAGATTGATGGTTTTTTAATAATTTTCAAACAAGTGTTTCTATATTCATCAACTTACTTTCTCATATAGTATGAGGTAGTGTTTTTATGGTGATACCAATTGATTATCAGGGGGTTATAGTAGATTCGGCTCAGTGCTGTCCTAAAACCTTTTCCATTTGCTGCAAAAAGATTCATGTGAATTAATGTCACCAATAGTTATAAAATAAAAAGAGAGAAAGAGGGCAAGAAGTACAATGGATACCTCGATTTACAAAAGAGATCAACATTGAATGTGTTGCGAACTTTGTTCAAGTACCATTGGTGAATAATAAATTCTGATACTTCATAGGTGCACATGCAGTTCAGCATCCAAATTATGTCCTAATGGGTTTTCAGTGCCCATTAGTAGGATCATTCATGACTCTGCTCTTCTCAACTCAAGAGTTCTGTTTCCGCCCCGCTCTTTCTGTTTAATGATTTTAATCCCAGAATATTTTAGTTGGTTGCAATCACTGGAGTGGGATTCAAAAAAATGTTTGGCCATGGAATATGTAAAGTCTTTATTTTTGATGGTGCGAAGATGTTGCAGAATGCGGAGTTTGAGTTTGTTAATTGTGCTTCCTATGTATAGTTTTGGACATGGACATTCCAATATGTAAATTACGAATTTAGATTCACATGTGATGTGGTCTTTGATTTTTTCTTTATGGCCATTTTGTAATTGGTATGAGGTGATGTTTTTACCATGTTCACACGCCTTGCATTTTGAACACTTCCAGAATCCCGGTGTGTTTAACCAGGATGTAGTGGTTAACAGTTTAGTTTCAAAATGGCTGTGTGTTAGAATATCTCCCAGAGAAGCAGTTTTTCTATAGGTGATTCTCGGTCTGGGTGACAAAATTGTCTTGACAGTCTCATCTAGCAGCAGTATTTCCCAGTGTTTTATTACAATTTTTTTGAATTCATGGCTTTGATTGTTAAAATCAACTATGAGTCTCGATGTTGTGGCGGTATCACCTTCATTAGATCTGTGACTTGCCAAGTTGGTTTGGAGTAATTCATGTCTGTTTTTGTCTTTTACTCTGTTTTTTGCAGTCATTATTACATCCAAGGGATACCCTCGTTGTAAGAACCGTTGGCTCATTTCTTCAATTTGTTGATTAAAGTCTGAGAGTTCTGAACAATTTCTTCTGGCTCTTAACATTTCCCCGTAGGGGATACTCCATTTAAGTTATACATATATTATCTACTGATTGGTGGTTACATGTCAGTCAACGTTCGAATCGGTCGAAATCAGGAAGTGTCGGCCGCCATTTTGTTTGTTTTCAGTGCGAGAGTGAAATAGGAAGGTGGCGAACGTGAAAAGGGGGCAGGGTAGAGAGTTCCTGACCCCCTAGTCTTTGTCAGGGGGTCCCTGAAGGACCCCGAAGGCAAAAACATTTTTCTTTTTTTAAATCGCGGTGAAAACCCCCCAAAAAAAAAAACAATTTTTAATACGTAGTTTATTGTAAAATAAATATATAAAAAAAAAATAATACATAAATAAATTAGCATTTCAAAAACCGTACAAATTCACTGAAAAAACCATAGGTTTCACACACGTTATAGTTAGGAATTAGCATTTAAAAAACCTTGCAAATTCACTTAAAAAACCATAGGTTTCACACATGTTATAGTTAGGTGGATATTTCACTCGTAAAAAAACAATGAAATTCCCCCGTTATAGTTAGTTCAGATAACTATAACTCGCGCGACCGCCACTCTATCACAATAATGATGTCATCAGTGATGTCATGAGTGATGCCACTGACCATGTCATGAGTGATGTAATATGTGACGTCATGAGCAGTGGATTGCGGGCGTGCGAGTTATAGTTATCTGAACTAACTATAACGGGGGAATTTCATTGTTTTTTTACAAGTGAAATATCCACCTAACTATAACATGTGTGAAACCTATGGTTTTTTAAGTGAATATACATATATATACATACAAGGAGAGAGAGGAGGCAAATTGCGTTTGCCTGAGAAGGGGGACGAAGAACGGACTTACCTGCAATCCGGCTACTGCGGCGTGGAACTACAGTCCAACAACGTTTGGAGGCATCACTTGCTGCTTTGGTAACCCTCTCACTGTAGAGGTTCCAATGGGAGGACTCAGTTGCCCAGCATGCATTGGTGTTGCAGGCAGCGCGAGATGCCTTACACCTGTGAGGCGAAGGAGGGGCAAGTGACCACGTGAGTAGGAGTAGCCACAGTCTTCTACATCGACATAAGGGACCCCCAGGAACAGCGAGGCAGCTGAAACGGGCACTGATGAGGCCATCAAAGGCTGAAACGCGTCTGCCCAGCGTTTCAGGGACATTGCATTACCAGCGCAGAAAATCAATAAAGCCGCTGTTTTTTCCCCCGGAGCTGTGTCACACTCTTTTTTGAGTAAAAGGGAGCCTGGACGTTGTGTTGTTGCCAGCTTGCAGGTGCTGGCCAAGTGACACGCCCTCTCGGTCTGGAGGAACGCGCCTGACCTGCAACTTTTGTGGTAGTATATATGTATATATATATATATTACCTGCTTGTGGTAGCAGGTAGGTAGTTGTAGTTAGGACCAACTTTTCCCATAGACAGACAAAGCATTTTTTGTTTGCTAATAACTTTGGCACTGTTTGATGAAGTTTCGCAAAATGTTCCCCAAAAACGTTTTTCCAGATGCAATGTCTATGTGGATTTTGTAATTTTTAGACATGGTTACAGGTTGAACGACTGGACGGATTTACACCAAATTTGGCAGATAGGTCACTCTTGGTCCAGAAAGAACCCTTTTTGTAATTTGGTGTAAATCTGTTGAGTAGTTTTGGAGTTATTGAAGAAATAAAACTTTGTATATCTGTGCACGCAAATTCTCCATGGATCCACCGGTATGTGCGAGTATCCGCGGTCACCTGCAGATCCAATTATATATTACTTTAAGTACAAAAATCATACAAATATACTGAATAAAACAAAGGTTACAGGGATGTTATAGTTAGGTTCACATTTTATCCACACACAACCATAGAAATTCAGCAGTTATAGTTACACTTACAGTTATACTTATCTGAAGAAACAATAACTCTGCTGTTAAGTAACTTTAGGCCACATGTTTTAGTTTCTTAACATATGTATATATTTTTGTATTGTATATTCTATTATGTCCCTCCCTAAACTCCTCCTCACTCCTCCCTAACCCCTTCCATTTTGTAATAGATATTCCACATTTTCCCACCACTCTCCCTAGTCCCTCCCCCACTTACTACTAGGGTCTGATTATGAGCAAAGGCATTATTTATCACCCCTGATTAATAACGATACCATAGGGTAAATTATTTATCGGATGCCATAAATAATACCTTTCACAAGTTCATGAGGCATAGCATGCAGATTATAGTGTTTAATGCACCAAAATTTGCATGATATGGTATCTAACACATGCTTTCCCCTGTTAAATTTCAGCAGGGTTAATCTGCTGAAATGTAAGGAAGGTTGACCAGCTTAATGCATCCGATAATTATTGGATGCATTAAATACATTCAACCTCGTAATTCCGACCCATGAGTAAACTGGAGTTTTCGCATGGGTTGGAATATTACGAGGAATTCGTAATCGACCCAGGTAGTAAACTTACAATTTTTGGAGATCTCCCTAATGAAACAATAGGAGAGGTGGAGATAAAGATTTACACCTCCAGATTTGTGAATTGTGTTTCGTAGTAAGTAAAAAGTAAATAACACTGCAGGACTAATACTTTACATACTACAAAGGGCAGTTTGTGAATCAGGCCCAATGTTTCGTCCACACAAAGCAGTGCCCCTAATACGCCACAGCACTAAGGACAAGAGAACAACTTCAGTGTGGCACTGTACCGCATGACAGTACGCAAGCATGCATTTTACTTACATCTGCTGCCAGCTCAAAACTCCCAGTCACACATAACATGGACCTAATTGACCTTTCTTTGCATGCCTCACTGTATCTCCTCTGATGTCATTGCTACAGATCCCAAACCATCACCAAGCAAATGCACTGCAGACCCAATACAAGCAGGCTCATTAAACAACATTTCGTGTCATGAAGTACAGATGTTGCTACCTTTGTATCAAGGAATGTGCCCTCTTACATGCCTCAGATACAGACCGCAAGACACCGGGTACCACTGAGAAGGAAAGATGAATTATAAGCAGCCTACACATCCACCTTCCATGTAGATGTTGAAGGAAAAAAGGAAAATAGAATATGCCTCCCTAAATTACATTCAATAGTCCACAATATTAGACATGAATACCACACAACATCTGGCCCCTTCTTAGTCCCAATGTGGCATGTGAGCCAATTCCCATCATCTCTCTCTCTTCCTATCCCCAGCAAACCCAATAAAACCAATTCACCATCCGACTCTCACCCTAACCTCAGAACAAATCATGAACCAATCGCCACCATTCAACTCTCTACCTGACTCCAGCACCCTCCTAACAATCCACATCAAATCTACACTTCCATAACCACAACACTCCAAAGAACAATTCCCATCATCATTGCATATGCCTAATGCAAACATAACTAAAGCACCAATCTCTAACATCCTACTCCCAGCCCAATGCACCACATCAACCAGTCGCCATTACCCTGGACATTCTTCATCCATAGCCCCCCAGGAACTAAAAGCCCATCATCCTATATCATCTTCAACCTAAACCTACTCCATGATCCAAAACCCATTATTCTACACCTTCCTTAAGGCCAGCTAGGCAAACACAACACATCTTGATATATTTTCTCTTCTGTTTTGCAGATAAATAGATAGAGGAGGAGCTGTGACTACGAATAAGACAGTCCTTTGTGCTAATATCGTTCATGCCTTAGGTGAAGACTGCTTTTCTCTGTGATGTGTGACAACAATTGTAAATGTTGAGGTGGAGTCTCTTGAAAGGTATGGAATCATCTGTCATATGGTTTTCATCAGGTATTCACGCAGTTTAGCCTTAGTTTCAAATGCACCATACAATCTGGCAACCTGTGACCATGTCTGACATTACCAATTATATCATAATATGCCCTAGAGATTACATGTCATCCCTTTGCCTCTCCATGACCACAAGATTATGTAATCATGATCATTGTAACATTGTTTTGTTAATGTTAAATAGGACTCAGAGTTGGTTAGTGTAGCCTGGTTGGCTTCTACTGCCACCAGCCTGGCAGTCAGGGAAGTTTTCTTATCATGGGCTTTGCCCTGGTACAGTCTGTGTGTATGCATTTGCCATGGGTGAGCTTAGTTTATCGCCTGTGTTCTCATCTCCAGGAATTTTGAAGTCCTTCGTATGCAGCTACAGGAGAATATCTCTAGAACAGAGATGTTGCATCTAGTCCAACATTAAAAGACATCAATATACTGGTTGGAGGGCTGCTTTCAACAACTTTCGATGATGACTGAATATGATTGTATGGATGTATCAACTAGACGTTTTCTGATTCAAAACAAATGATGGCTTGCTGCTTGATGGCTAAAGGTTGTAGATGGATTTGTTTCCTGACTGCTTTCACTTGTCAGAGTCTTCTTGTGATAGAGTGGCGGTCGCGCGAGTTATAGTTATCTGAACTAACTATAACGGGGGAATTTCATTGTTTTTTTACGAGTGAAATATCCACCTAACTATAACATGTGATGGTTGTGTTTTGGCTACGGCGCAGGTGGCTTGTGGCCATCCTCTAGTGGTTCCATCGTCTAGTATGGAGTTGGAGGTTGTAATGACTTGGGAATACAGCTGACATGGTCATCACAAGCTGCTTTTCCTTGGGATTCATCTGTGTAGAGAAGTGGATAATGAAAATACATTTAAGCTTTCATGCATGAATATTTGTGTATTTGTTAGCTGAGCCTACATGGCAGGGTGTTCTAACACAACCTGAGCAAGTGTGATGCCTCCTCATGTTCAATGTCCAAGAGATGGACTAAAGCCTTTCTTCACATGTGGAAGCTTGAGGACATGGGCACTTCCCCGAGCCCATACCGAAACAGGCCTTGTGATAATGACTACTATCAGACAAGCCCAATAAGGTTGTTCCATATTTTTATACAGATTTTTCACTGATCATATTGGAGCCACTGTATACCTTTTTAGTATATTATTTCTTTTGTTCACTGGAGTGCTTGGCCATGAATGTATACAATAAGTAGTGGAATCCGCCTAGGAGTCTGCTGGACCAATGCCTTTCTATGATAGAACACACCTCAGTCATCACTGACTCTTGTTTTCATATGTTGCGTTTGCCGAGAAGAGTTTTTCCTTTACTACCACTCTCTTCAAGGAAAACTCTTGTCCAAGCGCTGGTTATCAGCTGTCTGGATTACGGCAATTCACATTTGCCGTATGAGAAGCCGCTCTCTAAACTTCAGGTAGATAAGAACACCGCCGTACGCTAAAAACCGTTGAACATCTGGCCCATAGTTCCTTAAGTCTAGTTGGAATGTTGGAATTAAGCTGGTGCGTGGCAAGAGGGTGTAGGGGGCCTAAACAGGGCTGTATTTTGCTGAAGATTGCAAAAAATGCATCATTGTGATCCTCCCAGTCTAGCCCTTTTCCGAGGTCATTGTAATCGACCCCTTTATATTTTTAAGACTTTATTATGATCTTCATATCGGTTATATGCTGACAATGGGGCCTATTCACAAACAGTATTTGTAGTACTTTTTGAGTACTGCAAAACGTACTACAAAATACTATTCACAGACTAAGTGTGGAGTTTATGCCTCTGTCTTTCCTATCTTTTTCTGTGCGGAGATCTCCGCCCCAGCAGCGGAGTCTCATCACATGTAACTAGATGTTTTAGTACCAAATGCATAACAGACAGGGAGAGTGGCTGGAAAATGGGGAGTACTTACTACTAAAGGGGAAGGTAATAGGGAGGAGTAAGGAAGGCCTATGGGATGGGGAGAGGGTTTTAGAGAGGGACATGTACCCACTTACAAAAGAGTAAGCGCATTGCTATTCTGGAACTGCACTTCTAAAGTTATTACAGACAAAAAGGACTCAAGACAGTAGTATATTACTCCAACTCAGAGCTGAAATAAGTCCGTCCAACACCACACATGGCCAACCACTGGTACTGCAACACCTTCCCACTGAAATCAGTTAAGGTAGGAACTTGAATTAACCTCATAGAAAATATTGTTAAATTGAGTTAAATGAATTAAGATAGCTAAACATATAAATACTTATAATATAATATTAGACACATAGAAAAATAGAATATATTTTGTATTTAATTATGAAACATTTTAATAACCTTTTTTATATTTTAAGTTAATGTAGCAATTCATTTTAATAAATATAATTCAATTACTTTTAATTATTTTATACATTAATTTTAAAAATTATTAATGTATACTACAAACATGTTTTTTATTTTAATTGAGAATTTATTTTTTATGTTAAACTTGCAAAAAATGTTTGAATGTAATTTAAAATGTATTTACATTCATTTAGGATTTATTCGAATGTTGCTTAGTGCTGTAGCATGTTGTTCCTGACTTCTACATTTAAAATAAATAAGCAACATTAATGCACTTTATTATTTAACATTGAAATATTTTTACAATATTTTCCAACTTTAATAAACTTTTTTACTTTTCCTGTACTTGAACTGCAGTCTGGGCTGAGATCTCACATGGTAAAGAGATAATGTCTGCCCTGTGGACTCTTGAATGAGATCTGAAAAGTGGAATGCTGATATCTTCAAGACTATTCACTTTGATGCCCGGTTCTAATAGTGCACATCTCTTCAGCATTTCGAGCTTCTTACTGTTGTTTGTTAAGACTGAAGGTATAGATCAAGCCCACTAGGCACAGACTACCATCTCCTAGTGTCATCCACAATGAATCGTTTAACTTTGGAGCGATTCAGTTTTTCTGTGGACTTGCTTCTGGTGTTCCTTTTCCCGAGGGTAACTTTGTCTATGAGGTCTGGGACCTGATGAAGTGATAGCACACTCTATTTTATGTAATACAGCAAACATTAAATTTAATACATGCTCATAGGACAAGCTACTAGAGAGTATGCATAATGGGGATGATGTGATCTGTTTTTATCGCCCCAATAGTGAGGCGAATTGTGGTTTGCTGGTACAAGTGTTGATTTCGATAAGCCTCGTACAGAGCTTTCCTACAATCAATATGTCATAGGGCAAAGGTTTGTATCCCCCTAGTTGTTATGTGTCTGAATAGCATAATCAGAAATATCAGCTGACCCAATTATTGTGTCCTAAATATTGCTTACAAGAACATAATCTCACTGAGTGTAATTTTATCATTGTTAACTGCAATGGTATGATGTTTTTGCAGATGATATTTAGGAGACAACTGTACCACTCTGTTGCAGTCAGTTCTAAGGGAGGGACATCCCATTGATAGATCGTGAGTCTCACTGCCCACAGAAATTGTATCTGATAAGGAAAAGGATGGTAATATTGCAATGTGTGTATATATGTTTATCTTGTGTTATGTTGCATAGCTTTTTAAAGTATAATACGCATAGTTTCCATAGTATCTTGGTGATTTTGAGTGTCTCACCACTCAAATTGTTGTGTGCTGGTTTTGTGTATCCTAATTTAGGGTGATCATTGACAGATGAGCAGTTGGTTTTGTGACCATTGATCAAACCCATATGAGTGTGTTCAGTGAGTACTTGTTACTGACATTCTGTCCTAGTGTGCACATTTTGCGCTGTCTGTGTTATTGCATTCAACATTTTAAGACAGTGTGCTCCCTATATATTGGTGTGCTTCCTGTCCCATTGTTTGTGTAATTATTCTTTCCATGTCAGTGGATTTCCAGTCCTTGTATCAGTATGATCTTGTCTCGTTGTGTGGGTGCTCACTGACCTAGTACCATGTGTTTCCTCTCTTAGTGTACATTTCTCCTTGTCCTGGTGTACAAGTGACCAGTCCTGTGCTTTGTAATATCCTATCTCCATATATGCAGTTCCCTATCTAAGTGAATGCTTCCAACTGTCCAAACGAATATGTCTCCATGCATGTTTGTGTTTGATTTGGTCCACAGATGTGTTAGTGGCATCCCAATATTTGTGTCTCGCAGATCTAGTGGAGTTATATTGACTCTCTTGTTATGTGGATTACCTGGGCCAATGTGTAGGAATTTCTGTTCTGGTCTACATGTCATTCTGTTCTAGAGTAAGGCCCTTCCTGTCTCAAGGTATGTGCTATTGCATAACTGACCTACTAACATTGTGTACTTGTACCAGTACTATTGCATTCAGAGCCCTACTCTGTGAGTATTCCTGCCCCAATATCACACCCTTTCCCAGTTTTAAAGCATCAAATTCCAGTGTCAGTTTGTTTACTGACCTGCCCATCCCTAATATCCTATTGCTCTTTCTCAAATGCCCAGTCTTTCCAGTTCTAGTGTCAGTGAGTTCTCTACCCATCGACAAATTCTCTGTTCGGGTATCAGTGTATACGTGTTGGAAGCTGGCTCTGTATATACTATACCAAAATGAGGTATAGAGTGCACAGAGTCCAGTGGAACCCCAAAGGTAGGCAGAGGTAAAAGTAGATAGCACCTTACTCTCTATTTGTGGAAGTATGGGAGAGTAGTAAGGCTTTATCAGAGGGTAGTGTTAACAATTTGTTGTACACACTCATTCAGCAAATGATGTTACACACTCAAACACTGAACTCAGACCAATTTGATTTGTATAAAAATATTATTTAGTTGTATTTATTTTTCTAGAACCAAGCACACCTGGCACAGGTAAGTGTAAATGGTACTTTTCAAGGCAGGTTGAACAATACAAGCAAGCTGAATGAAAATGTCTTTGTTACAGGTTTGTAAATATGTTCAATACACAAAGTACTGTTAGATTACTTTTGCTTACTTTATGGATTACTTTTTCTACTCAGTGTGATATACCTAGATATGACACTGGGACATTTCCTAGAGAAAATGTAAGTTAAGCAGTTTTTAGTTATTTGCAGTTTTTAAAGTTCTCATACAAAACCAACTCCACACAGAACAATTTTCAAGAAAAGCAGTCTATGCAATCCTTTGGAAGGAAATTGAGTTATCGGTTTACAGGTAAGTAGTTAATTGTGAGAGTTGGTATTCTGGTGTTAGTACCAGGGTTTCCCCAGGGTCAATGATGCACTCTTGAAACACCCTCAGTGGCACTAGGGCGGCTGGGTGCAGAGAGCTGAGGCCCAATGTTATCCAATGTGGGATAGGGGGCCTCCAGTTTGTGGCTGCTCACGAGCAGGCCACAAGGCTGTGGGAGCAAAGCTCCTGGTGTTAGGCTCAGGGTAAAGGGGGATCCGAGTTAGCACCCAAAGTACACCCGCAGCGGCGCAGGGGGCTGTTTTGGCATCGGGTGCTCTGTTGTTTTCAATGGGGTTCTCCCTTTGCAACAAAGACTGCAGGCTCAGGTCAAAGATGTTCTGGAGGTGATCACTGGTTGGGGTGGTACATTGGGATTCCTGGGGATGCTGGGACACCATCAGTTGGGCCACCCAAGGCCGTGGGACATCGGGTGTAGGGATGTCTTTAGGCGTTGGGTTTTCTTACCAGCTCCGGTCGCGGTCAGGGGGATCCTCCATAAAGGGGCTGCCGGCTTCGCTTGGAGATTCGAGGCAGGTCAGAAATCACTAGAGCTCAGGTCAGGATCGCCGGAAAGACCTCCTTGTGGTGTTGGGCCACTTGAACTCAGGCCATAGGCGTTGGGTGCAAAGTGGGCAGACTTTGGGTTTTGGCTGGGGCCAGAGTCTGTTTGGTGATCAAATCCGGTGCTCACGGGAGACAAAGTCTTGGGTTTGGAAGGCAGGGCAGGTCCTTCGGGTTCTTGAGGCTGCTGGCTGCAGGACACACCGGGATTTTGTTTTTGCAGGGTCGAGGTGGGGACAGGCTGGTAGGGCTGTGGGCAAGTCAGTGGGCGTCCTCTTCTTCTTAGCTTAAGCACAGTTTCTTCTGTCCTTCTTCTTTTCTTCTTGGTCGGTCCTTGTCTTAGGAGGCAAGGTTTAGGGGTGCCCCTAAATACTAGATTTAGGGGCGTTACTGGTAAGTAAAAGGTTGGGACCAATAGGTCCCTTCCTTGTGGTGAGTATGCCCCCTATTATGCCACCCTCCAGTTGGAGGGGGCATATGCCTCACTCTGGTTGGCTGGGTCCCCCCATCTGCAAGATGATGGGGACTGAGAGTTGTGCTTCACCTCGTCTCACCCACCTGAGAGGTGGGGTTAGCAAAGGTGGGCACACCTCCCTCCCTCACTTGGTTTTTCCGCCGATTCTCCCTCCCAAAGTGGGGGTCAGAACCGGTCGGGGGCCAGCTGTTGCAAGCAGCAAAGGCCTGGGGAAGCTAACAAAGACAGCAAGCCTTTGAAGCTTCCCCTCAGTGGACCATGCCCATCCTGGGGGAGGAGGCTTGGCACCTCGTCCCAAGATGTGCATTGTTTCAGACCCCTGACAGCAGCAGGCTCTCGACCCATGGGTCCAGAAACATGTCTGGTGGTGGAAGCTGGCGAGCAGCCACTCAGCCTGGATACTAGTGTTAAGCCATTTTTCAGGGGGAATCTCCAAGATGTCCTCTGTGCACATTTTTCATTAAATCCCTGTTATATGTAGTAACTATAGTTATGATTTAAGATACATGTCTCTTTGCATGGATAAACTCCTATCACAATCCCACACTGGCATCAGTGTGGATTTAATGTGCTGAGAAGTTTGATACCAAACTTCCCAGTTTTCAGTAAAGCCATTATGAGGCTGTGGAGTTCGCAATGACATACTCCCAGCGCCATATACTCTCAATGGCATTACTGCACTTACAATGTCTGAGAATTGGCTTAGACACTGTAGGGGTACAGGGCTAATGGACCTGTACCCTCACCACTTTTATAGTGCACCCATCTAGAGGGGTAGCTGACCTATGCCAGGGCAGTGGTTTGTAGGCTTGGCACACAGGGATGTGTGTCATGTCGACTCTTCACTTTGTTCTGCACCAAAACACACAGCCTGCAATGGCAGTGTGTGTGTGTGTGTGTGTGTGTGTGTGTGTGTGTGTGTGTGTGTGTGTGTGTGTGTGTGTGTGTGTGTGTGTGTGCGTGTAAAGGTATAGGGCCTATAAGGGTGGCACAATAAGTGCTACAGCCCTTAGAGACATTCCCTGGCCGCAGTGCCCTTGGTACCTGTGGTACCATTTACAAGGGACTGACCTGTGTCCAAAGAGTGCCAATTGGGTTTTGTTTTTACTGCAGTTTAGGGAAAGAACATAGCCCCAGGGTACCTGTTTGGCAGGAACCCAGGGCACACTCAGTCAAAGTACATCCGCAGTTTAGCAAAAAGTGGGGGCAACCATTCAAAAAGAGGGCACTTTCTTACAATACACAGCTAATGTAGGATTTGCTGCCCCTTCCATTGTGTTTTTTTTCTCTGTCCATATATGGTTTGATTTTATCCCAAATTGGTAACTCAGTGCTCTGACGCAGTGCCAATATGCCCCATTGTTAGCCCACATTTTATTTTTAAAAAGTTTGTTTCATGTTTTCCTTTCAGGCATTGTCTGTCCAGATTCCAGCTAGTTCTCAGCCATATTGACAATGTGAATCCTATTGTATAGTGATTGATATTCTCTGTCCCGGTTGTTCTTGCTTACAACCCTCAGTCAACATCTCCATCGAATTGTGTCTGTGTGTTTTCCTGTCCTTCTGCTTGTGTTTACCTTTCCTGTTGCATTTCTGTGCTAGTTTTGTCCATGGATGATCCTGCTGAGAGTGTTCATGTAGCCCCGTCTCAGTGCATGTTTGTGGTCCCCATAAGAGAAGGCCCATGGGTGAACCTATTGACTGATGCTGCTCATTTCTCTATACATCACTGGCAGTAAATGGTTTTCAAGTGAGCTGTACCTGAGATGTGGAGGAAGTGGTTGAATGGCCAGTCTGATTTTATTAAGGGCATTGTTTTAATGGCCCTTCTTAAAGGCAGGTGGTCTTCCACTGAGCAGATCTGGATGAGAAGTTGGTTTCATAGATCCACCACATATACGATGCATAGTTGTCTCCAACTTATTTTTCCTAAAGGAGAGCCTTGTGACTAAGAGAGCAAGACTTTATCTCCATGTGTAGCATTCTCTTTGTACAAGTATGTGCTTTAAACGACATATATCATTTCAAAGCTGGACATACATTTTAGTTTTGTGCCTCTACCTTGAATGCTGTTGCAGACCATTAGTTTTGGGATGCATTCAAGAAAATCCAAGTTAAAATCCAAACAAAACAGAAATATTGATATTCAGCAATCATTGCCAAACTAGCTATGGTCTTTCTGAAAATCTATCATGTAGAACATTTAGAGGAGTATGCTTGGAAATCTCATGATAGGCCAAAGCACAGTAGTATATATATATCTATGCATTCATATACAGCATTTATATTCAAGGTGTGGTTTAACTTAATTAACAGTTTGGGCTCATTTAAATGAATTAATAGTAGGTAATCATTACGCTCACTAAGAGTTTACACCCATAAAGTGCATTACGTTGATTAATAAACTGATGTAATCACATTAATTACCTATTCACGTTGAACCATGATTGTTTGCTTTCTACTGAGTATAATATTGTAACTTGCATCCATTTTGATTCTCAACTTAACTTAGCCTGACATTAAGCCTTAGCTGGAACTGTTTGCTTTAATTCTGCCAAGCATGCTGTTTTCTCTCCTCTGCAGGTGCGTTATTGTGCTTCTCCTTATAGAGAAAGGATTGTTGTCATGTTTTAGACTACTGATAGTGAGGCTGGAGGGAGAAAAGTTGGCAACAAACATGGAGCCATGATGGTGCGAGAAAGCCTCCTGTCCACAACATACCAGGAGGATGTAACACCCTAGGTTAACAAATGTGTACCTCATTATGTGGAGCTGGGAACTTAGGGAATATGTTGACTCCCCTTAAATGCGGTTCTAGGATTGGCTCTCAGTACTGGGAATGAGATATGGGTGTTCTGGAAGCTGTTGGTTGTACTTTTAATTGGTGTTTCATAGTTAGTTAAGCATGCTATGTTCCTGACTTTGAGAGCGAGCAGATTTCTCTCTGCTGGGCTTTGAGTGTAAAGCTTCAGGCTGAACATTCTTTCATTTTTTCTTTGCACTTCTACTGAAGATTTGAACTATGCTGACACCTTCTATGCTTCTCCTTTAAACATCACTTTTAGAGCTTTCTCCATGCTAGCTTATGTTTAGCCTAGAAAAGGAATGTTTCTTTACGGAACACCTGATCATGACAATCTGTTTCCTCTGCTTTGTAGCTATTGCTATTTTGTATCTCATTTTATTACAACTGAACTCACTGGCACACTTTGGTCTCCAGACTGTATTGTTATATCTTTTAGATCTGCTCCTGCTTCGCATATATACTGATTAGATCAATGATTTAAATAAAACCTTTATGGTTGAAATACTGATTCTTGGTCATTATTGTGGAGCTGCATTAGTTTCACAGAGACAGTAATGTGTTTTCGATGCTAGCGGCCTCACAACACTTCAAGTTGAATAACAAAGATCTACCATTACCAATGGGGAAATTTGTTTGATGATTTCACTGAGCGATTCAGATATCAGGATACTTCTTCACAAGCATGGCAGATATCCCATCCGCCGTATTAAAAGTGCATTATATCCTATGGAACTTGTAATACAGTGGACTGGGTATCGGTCACATTTGTGACTGAGTATCCATCCACCAAAATACAAATCAAGCCCTAGGTCTAGTCTTCCATTTCAGGAACTCTGGGTTCATAATTAATGAAAATTTTGCCTGGATTCCTCATTTCAGCAAAATCTCCAGTAGGTTTCACAAACAGGGTGATAACTGAAAATGCAGCGATCCCATAACCTTATGCATAGTCTGAATAAATTGTGTCTGGGCCTTCAAAGTGATGAATGGAAAATGCAATGTATACAATATTCAAAGCACCTCTCCTGCTGAAGGTGCTCAATGAGACTCTGTTGCTCTTCTTTGGCGGCCAATGAGAAGCCAGTTTCATTCAAGCACTGGCGTAACGAAAACTGAGGGGGCCTCCTTGCACAGTACTTAGAGGAGCCCCCTCTAGGCTCAATCAGGAGCTCTCTGGCCAGAGTGCAGTACCGAGGGGGCCCCCTGGAGTTTAGGGCCCCCCCGCACCGTGGGGGCTGCGGGGGCCTGTGTTACGCCCCTGCATTCAAGTCTATTTAATTTGTTCATAGGATCTTTTGTGATCTGAGCTTCTTCTTCCTGATTTTCACTTATTTTACCTGATTTTAATATTGTGTCTTTTAGAGCTCACCTTAATTCCTCAGACCAGTTTACACCTTTAGACTTTCTGTTCCTCAATATTGGAGCATGGGGTCAGCACAGTTCATATGATCAACAGTTGTGATTGTTGTTTCCAATCAATGAGCATTGTTTACATCAATGCACTACAAAGTCACTTCATTTGTAGGTCACATGAAGGCTTGTACGTAAAGACTATGAATAAACAAATGTTGACCCTTGTAGAACATCTGGCATGTTAGCAATCAAATTTTATATGTGGAGAAGCAGAGCTACAAACCCTGCTTTCAGAAAGAGAAACAAGGAGAATGGTTGCAATATTCAGAGGTTTGAGCATATCGTGTGAGCTTTTGAGGCACGTGTATACTATTGTCGAGTTTGTGTTGCCCAGAGGTCGGAGGAGTCTTCATTTCTTCAAGCCCTTCTTTGATATAGGAATGAAAAGTTAAGGCTTTCAGTCAGCATGATTGATGCAATGAAGTTGACATCCCTCCAAGCAACTATAACAGCTGGAAAGGGCCTCTGGGGAACATTTTTTAAAATATGCCACTAGTGATTGCTAGGATGGAATGAGTGATATTTGAAAATATCAGTGCTTGCACGATTTCCACTTTTGCTTTCTCAGATCAACTTTTGATGAGTTCCACCCCTATATGTCTCGATAATGTATCCATTGAAATAGACATTCAATAAACTCTGTGATGGCTATGTCATAACAAATTTATATAGTGCCTATTCAGCTTGCATGTTGTCATGGTTTCTATTTATCTTTACAAAGTTTATTTTGTCTTTTTGAGGCGTGGGTACATGCCCAACATCTCAGAGGTGACATCATGACAGCAAGAATGTTATTAACCTATTTCGAGTATTTTTCTTGAAGGTAGATATACATGCAGAGACGCATGCTACCGGAGCCCTGTGAGAGCATAATTTGTCCCTCATTACGTTTGGTCTTTTATTATCTGGTTTACCCGTGTTTAATTCAATAAGACCAATGGAAATACACATGGAAGAGCAGCAGAAAAATAAGTCACACTTCAATTGAGCCAGCACGTGTTTCGCGAATGATGGCTTCTTCAAGGCCACCAATGTTCGTAAGAGGAAACACTTAAATATCTTGCTTATAAAGTCCCACCAGGGGCGGCTGGTGACATTTGAAAGTGGTGAGGCATAAAATTATTGGTATACTGCACCGTTGCGAGCGAGCCCGAACCACCATAAGGGGGGCTCGTTGCGAGTCTCTTCCCGTGAAAAGTTTGAAAAAAGAGAAGAAAAATGGTGCATTTTCAAGCAAATTTGAGAAAGCAGGAAGGTTAATAAAGCAATTGTGAAAGTGCCTCTGTGAACTCTCACTTTTCTCTTTACCTATCTCTCTCCCAGAATTCACCACCTTCACATGTAAGTGTCTGCGAGCTGCTCTATCGGCGTCACTCTCTTCCAGTGACACTCTCACTTTCCCATCATCTAAGTATCCCTTCCTACCTTATCTCTTTCGCTATCTCAGCTTCTCCCCTCCTCTGTCACTGGCTGGGTGCTGCTGACACTGGCCGGTGACTGTCTCTTGCTGCCCCTTCCATTGTCTCGCAACCCCCCATTCTCTCCTCTCTCCCTATCTTGCTTCCTCTTTCTATCTTGCTATCTCTTCCTATCTTGTTGCTGTCACATCCATCTTGCTTGCTATCCCTCCCTACATCTCAGTATACCTTCCTCCCTCGTCTCTTTCTCTGTCTCCGCACCTCCATTCCCCCGTCATAGCAAATGACAAGTAGTTACAACACAGCACATCTCACACAAGAATCGGATGAGCTATCTCTAGACTCTACTATAGCGCCTAATATGTACTGGTGATTGCAGGTGGTGGGTGCTTAGCGCTGCCACTCTTTTAAGGTCCGGCGTCCGGTCCGGGGCGTATTTCTCATCATCGGCCTTCACCCCCAGAGCAAGAGAGAAAAGTCAGTTAACCGGGGAAAAGAAAGAGAAGGAAACAGTGACATAAGGGAACGAGGGTGCAGAAAGGAACGTGTGAGAGTAACGGGGCTGACCTAATGCCCATTGCTTATATCATTACAAAACGAAAGCAGAATGGTTTAAAAAGACCACGTTTGTGAATACAGAGCCGCAGTATGCATTTTGTTTTCCAATGCACGCACCCAGCAAGCAGGTTTCAGTACCTCCAGGAATAGTGGGCTTTCCCACCCAGGGAAAACCCAGGGAAAACATGGTTGTTCAAAGAGCGAGGAGGCAACAAAAGTAGGGCTTCACTGGCAAACACTGTAATGTGGCGCTAATGTGTTTAGGTGTGAATAAATCGATATGGCCACCTTGCTTTAGTTATTTTTCATATTTTGAATGTTTTATTTCTCTCTACCCTAAGGCTGCACTTAGAAATTGAAAAATGTCAGCAAAAGACTACGTTTCCAGCAAGTGTTTTTCTTTTTTGGATCCATTTCACAAGGAAGCAAACAAACGAAAGGAGGAAAGAGAAGGTAAGACCGTTTTTTACTACATGAGGAGGAGCGAGACAGAGAGGGAAGAGGTGGAACAAAGGAGGGGGGAGGCAGCTGCCAGCAGCGGGAGAACTGGACACTGTCCTTATCTTCTTTGGGCACGAAGGAAAAGACAGAGTTCTTTTCCTTCTCTACCCGTTTCGCCCATACCCAAAGGCGGTGCCTTAACCATCGGCCTTGGCCCTTGGCGAATTCCGCCAT
This sequence comes from Triturus cristatus, assembly GCF_964204655.1. Classification (NCBI taxonomy): domain Eukaryota; kingdom Metazoa; phylum Chordata; class Amphibia; order Caudata; family Salamandridae; genus Triturus; species Triturus cristatus. The sequence goes on from NC_140591.1 coordinate 1,216,963,508, forward strand.
CGGGGAGGCATGTTTAAGAAAGTAGGGGAACGGACTCAAGCAGTGACTTACGACAGAGCACATCTCACAATCGGTTGAACATCATGAACTATCTATCTATAGCGCCTAGTGAGAGTAACGTAGCTGACCTAATGCCCATTGCTTATATCATTAAAAAACGAAAGCAGGATGGTTTAAAAAGACCATGTTTGTGAATACAGAGCCGCACGCGCAGTATGCATTTTATTTTCCAATGCACGCTAAAACATTCTTCAAAGAGCGAGGAGGCAGTCGCGAGGGGGGGAGTTGTGAGGGGGGGTCACGCGGGGTGGGGGCCGAGGGAGAATAAAATTAAGATGAAAACGTACCTGACCGCCTCAGCTCCGCGTTGGCAATGGCGCCTCTTGAGTTGAAACAGGAACAGCACTGGAGTGGCAACCCCTCAGCCAATCCTGGCACTGCTGCAGCGCCAGGATTTGCTGAGGGCACAGCTTACTCTTCGCCCGCCGCCTGCCCATTAGGAGACCGAGGGGCTCCTAATGGGCATGCCCAAGTCAGTGAAAACACAAGTGCGCATGACTGGGCACGGGTGAAAAATTCGCTCACCTTCCCCACTCATGCACACTTGTGCTGCAGTGCTGCCTATCCCTGGATGGTCTGACAATGCATGTCAGTCAACATGACGCCAGACCACCCACGGTCCGACGTCATGCTGACTGACATGCTAGTCAGTTCTCCTTCGGCGTCTCTGAACTTAAGTAAACTAAGTTCAGAGATGCCGAGGGAGCTGCGGGCGAGGGCGGGGGGGCAACGCCCCAACACCCCAATGAACGCACCGCGCCTGAGTCCCACTTATGTCGGCAGTCAGTAGTCACTTCACAATATCATTGGTCTGCTTTGTCAGTTGAAAAGTATCAGGCATATTGCCTACTCTGCGATGGATACATGAAAAAAACGTAAGTATTTGAAATTACCTAGGGTGGTGTTCTGCAACTACAGTTTAACTTCTCTCAGTCCGATTATTGAGCCTGGAAAAGTTTTGGCTATGTAGTTGCAGATTTAGTTGGTCCCGAGAGTGCTAAAATTTAATACCACTTGTTAGCCGCAGCCAGTGAAGGAAAGTGGCTTTCGCCACCCATATAAGTAGGTTTATTATTTTGTTGTATAAGTAGGTTTATTATAGTGCTCATATGATATCAGAATAGACTGAGAAAAAGTCGAAACAAAACTGACACAAAATGAGGAAATATCTTTTGTGGAATGAGAGAGGTTTTATCTTTTTACATAACTGGCAATAAGAAAGCTAGATCTGAAAAGCTAAGAATAGCTGGAAGTAAAACAAGTAATAAAGCATTAAGAAAAGGACCATAATATAAAACTAGAATAAAAGGAAACACTGTTAAGCTGTAAGGCAGAGGGGGATATATTTGAGATTATGTGCTCTGTGTTATCAAGTTCCGCAACCTATTCTGATGGAGCCCGGTCTCCACCAGGAAGACAGTCACCCAGGCCCCCATCACCAGCCAACTGGACTACGGTAACGCACTCTACCTCAGAACCACCAAAAAACTCCTGAACCACCTCCAGACCATCCAGAACTTGCCGGCACGACTCATACTCGACCTCCAAAAGGACCAGCATCACCCTTCACTTCAGAGCTCTCCACTGGCTCCCTGTCCAAGAAAGATGCCTCTTCAAGGTCCTCACTCACACCTACAAAGCGATCCACAAGTCCCACCGACATCAACAGCCGCCTCACATTCCTCCGAACAAACAGGAACCTTTAATCCTTCAACCTTGCTTTGCCCTCATCCCCCTCTTTCGCCAATGTGGAGGACACTCCTCTTACCTTGCCCCAGGTCCTGGAATTACCCCCCCCGTCCACCTTCGCACCACCCCTTCTCTGAAGGACTTCAGGAAGCGGATTACTACAAGTGGGGGTGTGCCAGGCAATGAAGTCCAGTAGACTGTATGTAGTATCAAAAAATCTTTTTTTCAAATTGGTATTTCATACGGAAGTTCAATAATAAACAACGCTCAGCCAAATCGTGTCATTCCCTCAAGGGGAACTTCATCAAGACTTATAGAGTCATCAAGTGAGATCCAAAAGTGCAGTGGCCCATTGACAATTTTCTCCAGTGTATTGCGCTGGAAACCCTTGGAGTTCTCACAGGCATAATAAGGCCTGCATGTTGTGAACCACAAAGACGCCTGTCCGGTCAGATTCCAAAGTGAGTCTTGAGGAAGCAGCTCAAGACCTGGCTCTTCGAATGAGGCTCGCACAGCCCACCAGTGCCTGGAGACCCCGGCGGGACAAGCCACGCTATACAAGACCTTCTGATTGATTGATTGATGTATTGCTAAAAAAGGTTGTGATACCTGACATGAAGTCGAAGCTGCAGGCCACAAAACACATGAAGAATTTAGGCTAGCACATTTAGTTTTTGCTTTGCTTTTAACTTCTTTGATCCAAAAATGAACAATTGCAATTTCATGAACCTTATATAGGTGTAACTAGAGATCACAACTTCTACACTTGGCTAAACCCTTGGTATCCTATGAGCTGCATTTGTGATCCCTAGTTCAGAAAGATCCAGTGAAGTCCATTCACACCATTACTGGAATTGTATCCTTGGGGATCCATCCAAACGTAGCTTATGCAAACAGCTTGTGCATGCAGAGACTAACCACTCTTATTATTTATTTTATTTGAAGTTTTATATAGCGCTGGCTAGACCCAGGGGTATCAGAGCGCTTCACAAGAACATAGGAAGACGGAGAAAAACAGTTGAACAGGATATCAAATGCAGCAAGCGTATACATCACATTATAAAAATAAGCGAGGTGAGGAGTTAGGGTGAAATACGTGCTATTTCAAATAATGTAGAGGACAGGAAACATAAACATAATATACATGGGGAATAAATCAGTGTCAGAGAAGCGAGGAATGTTATGAGCAGTGGGTGAGTGCAATGAAGAACAAATGCCATTTGCATGCACCTGATTACATGTTTTACATTGTCACATGACCACAACTCCAAGCACCTTGCCTCATTTTCCCACTAAAACGCGTATTGCCAGGTTTAATTCGAGCCCTTTCACACAATCTCTAGGGCTCGAAACAAACTTCACTTGCCCCAAATCCTTCACTCAGCATCCCGCACCCCTCCACCTTTCACTTTGTTCTCACCCCTGACCAGATTTTTTCTACCCTGTGATGAAGATCACTAGAGAGAATTTTGAGTGCCACATCAAAACCAATCTAATATTTCAACACCCTACAAAGTCTCTCCTTGAAAAGAGCCCTACCACACTATTCGTAGTGCCCCAAGCAAACTTAGGAAATGTCTCACCCTGAGAAAAGACCCGCCCACAGCCAAAGAGTTGCATGAGCCTGAGGGGGTGCGGTCCACTGTGGTCCCGGGTCATAACACCATGGCCCTCTGAGGCATGGCGCTCTGGGCACAGGTCCTGCACACAGTAGCACTCTACCAGTGATGTGAACAACTTTGCCTATAACTTAGTATATACATATGGTTCAAGCCATTACATCCTTCATTTAATCTTAACTTGATTATGTAAATAGTCCATATCTGGGCATATCTGGTCACTGCATAACCAGCTGAAACCAAGCCGATGTATAATAGGATCCCCTGTTGGGCTTGCTACAAATGGTCAAAGTATAGATATTTAATGGGTCCAGACTGTCACATTATTTGAAGATGCAGTTCAGGTAGGAAGAGGGGACATACCCATGAGTGTCCTGACAGAGACACTGTAGCAAGCTTCTCAAGAAGGGGGCTAACATCTTTCTCCCATTATCACTTTGTCCTGTAACTCCCTGCAATTGGATTGAATGTGAAATGAGGGCTCTGAGGTCCACAGTGAGCTGTGTAGCCTCGCACAGAGGCCTCCATCATTCCCAGTCGTCATGCACATGTAGAGAGCCACAACTGGATTCCTTCAGGGACACGCAGACCCAAGCTCAGTCAGTGATACGCACACAGCATATACACCTTTCCACACATATCTCAATCATATGAAAATGAAATACCCAGTTATGGGAGACTAGCAGAGCCTTGTCCATGGGGATACTGGTAGATATCTCCTCCTGAAGAAAGCAGATAAAAAAGATTGTCATTTCACTATAGATCATCCTGTCACCACTTTCCATCCCACAATGCCCATTTATAAAGCACAGTAGTCACTCGCAAAAAGAGGAGTGTACTTTGAGTGTGCCCTCATTCCTCAGGGCATCACCGTGAGGTCTTAAATCATTCTAAATTCATGCGACCTAGAAGGCCCTCAGTAACCTTGAATGATTGTTGGTTTCTTTAGGTCAGCAATTAATAACAACAGAGACTGCACAGTCAGTAAAGATGAATAGCAGGAGAGTAAGCTCCCCTGAGTCATGGAAGGGAACTTTCCATCCCAACACATAGTAAAAGCAAACTTCATGTTCAACGTATAGCAGGGCTCATTGTACCGAGGCAAGTGCTTGCGCAGTACCTGTCTTTGTGGGGTGGTAAGATGTTCACTCTTCAACATACCCATCTACTCACATTTGATCAGTTGTTTTAGTAGCACTCAGTATGCACGGCACGCACACCTCTGCACATTTCAGTTGTGTATTTAATCACATTTATCATATGATTTTTCAGAATTTAGGAAAAAGTTGGCATGAACGTGTTTAACTTACAAACAAGGTCACCCATCTGAAACCACGGATGTCAATGTGGCTTGCTCTCTGTAAACCCAAACGTTTTAAAAATGTATTTTTATTCACATTTTGGTACAAATGAACCAAAGAGTTCCGTACAAATTGTTTGCCCCATTACAGTACATGGCACATAACCCTTTTTTCCGCCCTCAAACACAATTCTGACGTGTCTGTAACGTGAGGGGAGTCAGCCTTACCGCAGTGCCAGCAGAGGGAACACAGCAGTTATGAGCTATAAATGCGGACAGGCCTTTTGCTGGGGCCAGGTGCCCAGTGGAAAATGCAATTTTGCATTTAGCAGTAAAAATGCTTATCCCATTCCTTCTCATGCCAAATCTCAGCCCATACACTACACATTTCTCATGATTACCAACTCTCTGTATGTACACGTACAACCATTTAAATTACTTTGCCTCTTCCAATTAAATGCCTGCCCTTCTCAGCTCTGTAGCATCCTCTCACGCTCAGCCAGAGTTCAAGCACATCCTGAAATCCTACTCCTCCCCTGTACTTGTTCCCCCACGTTTCTGGCTTCTTTTTGGTTCCTAAATACTTTGCCCATCCAGCATTTGTAAATAGGTATCATCCGTAGATGTGCTGTACACGTATTGCAACAGTATACGCAGGGCCACTGGAATTATGTGGCATGGGAGGGACAAATTATGCAGAAGAATTGAGTAAATTATGTGGCAAGAAAATGCAAATTATGCGGCACAATGTGGCACATTTTTTAATAGTATTACTTCAATAATTTGTCATTTTAACACTTGTTAACGCTGTCTGGGCACTGGTTGTACCTCATTAGAACCCATTTAACACCCAAATAAAGAAATTAGCAACCGAAAGGTGACGGGTCAACCATTGCAAAGCGCCGTCCACTGTGTAGCAACACATTTCACTGTGTTTTACGTAACATATGAACCATTTGAGTTAGAAACAGTTTTTGTCATTAGATTATGCAGCAGATGAGTGATTATGTTGCAAATACAGTAAATCTGAAATTATACGAAAAACGCTGGGGCCGCACAATCACATAATTCTAGTGGCCCTGACTGCAAGACTCACCATGCATCATGATCTCATCTCAAGGCCCCTCTAACCTGAATATGCTATCAAGTACCAATATGTTACTACACACTTAACTCTTCTAATTCACGAGTTTCCAGAACAATAAACAAAACAGGCATAGTAGTGACAATGGTATAATTTGGACAATTGGTTTAATGTTTATATCAGCATACTGAACACTTTGGGGTTGTAGGTAGGAGTGGAGAGGAGCAGTGTTCCTGGTGCAGATACCGATCCAGATATTCTGAGCAGCTCCGTGTTTTTTAGGAGTGCGATTATTGGGCCTGAAAATATTGGAGTTGGGAATCACAGGCCTCATCAGCAAGTATAGAGCCTTATGTGGCGCTGCATAGGATGTGGGACGCTGCTGCACCCACCCCATCACACTAACCTTTTGTGCAATGGGGAAGCAGTAAATGCTCCCCTAAGCTGTACCTTGTCTCTGCTCCCCCCACCCAACCCTACCCCTGCCACCCACAACCTGGGCCTGAAAATAGACCTGTACAAATTTTTTTTTTTATATAATTCTTTTTATTAAACCACTTCGACTGAAATACATCAATGACATAATAGCAGGCGACATCAATTTCAATCAGTTTAGATTCCTCCATTTCTATATATATTACAAGCATCTTTTCCTGGCGGTTAGGGGGTTCCAATAGCCTCATCCTCAGTTCACTGGCAAAGTGGGGGACATATATTCCCTCTATACTGGTTCCAGGCTTCCCATATCTTGCTCCACTTCCTGGGGCACCCCTACCTACAAACACCGATTTTTCCCTAAACATGCACCAATCTAAATCCTCTTTCCACCTCCCCAAAAGGGGTGCCCGGACAGCACCCCACAACTGTGCAATGTTCCTTTTTGCGATCATATACGCCAGCCTGGCCCACTGCTTAGTGTCCGTGTTGAGGTCTGTAGGCTCCCAGACATTCAGTAGGCACCTCGCGCCTCCGGCTGCATCTCGACCCCTAACATTGTCCGCATAGTGCGATGTATTCCTCTCCAATACACTTCTATCCGTTGACAGCTCCACAATATGTGGATAAAGGTCCCCAACTCTCCACACCCCCACCTACACTCTCCACTTTCTGCCCGTCCCATGCGGACCAGTCCGGGTCCCATTACATATGTCATATGCAATATTTTAAGCTGCACTAGTCTCAGCCTGGCCTGGGTCGCCACAGCCCTGTACAAATTTACCACCTGATTAATGCATGCATGGGGGAAAAACATGCAGAATTGGACCCAGTATCCACGTGTCTTCATGTCTCTGCCCAAACCGTGGGGGAAAACTTGTAATCCCTGAATGTAGACTCAGGGGCACCATCCTAAATCAGAGATGCTGCTCGTCAGGCATGGTCGCACCTAAAGCCGGGGAACTCGTAATGAGGACCTAAATGTGGCATTCAATACATTTCTCCCTTAAATGCAGACACACAGTGCCATCTTCACCTTGTACTGTGCAAGGTGCACACATGCCTACCTTGTTGCTTCATTTGTGCCAGTGGTTGCAGGTGGGGTCCTCCAGCACTTCTTTTGGGGGCCAGTCCTTATTTGACTTTGACCCAGAGCAAGAGGGGAAAAAACACACGAGGGGGAATAGGAGGAAAAGAAAGACGGGGAAAAAAACGTGACCAAGGGAGCAGGCAGGAGCCTGCAAGAGTGAGATAAAGGGGCACAGAGGTTATGGTGGTGGATGAAAGTGGCATGAGGTGGTACAAAGAGAGCACAGCCGTAGCATTTGGTACCTCAACTTTCGATGCGCCGCCGGTGGCATTGTGAGCAAAATTTTGATTCCCTGCACTTATTCTTTTACAGAATAAGCACTGACCTACCTTATAACCTTATAAGCTGTCTGGCAAGACTGGTGTCAAAAAGGAGATTTAAGTGAACAGCAAGGGAAGCTGAATTTGCCTCTTTTGAGCTTTAAAATGTTCATTGATTCCGCCCATATTATACTGTATTTTCCTAACAGGGGCTCTCCTTTTTACTCGCCTATCTTTCTTCAGTGGGCTTTTAAAGGTGCGCTATTTCTATTAAAATATTCAAGGCTGCCACAAAATAGAAAAAACAGCCATCCTGGATAATCACACAAAAAAGGCTGGAAAAGAAATGTCTCCTCACATTGTACAACTGTTAGATGGAAATAAATAGCTGCATTGTGTGGCCCTGAACAGTTGAGGCATTATGCAAAAATAATCCATGTTGGAACATCATGAATTGGCTTTTTGCTCTTTGGGAGTGACATGACTACGCGATAATTGACTTTCTCCCTGTAATTAAACTCTCAATAAAAAAAAGTGTAATCATCGCTTACATTAGTGCTTGAAGAATAATTCGTCGAGGCTCTGAGTAGCAGAGCTGAAACTGAACCGAGCAGCAGCCCTCCCCCTACAAATCTGAATAACAATGCGCTTTTATAGTCAGTCACTGCTTCAACGAGCGCTGCTTTTAATCGCCCTTCCATTATTGTCATATGGCTGTCTGGAATCCCCTGGATACTTGGGGCAACCCTTTAGACGGAAGGTCCCTCGTCCAGCGGCGGGGGGCGCCTTATCTGGACCAGCAGTGGGGCTGCAGAGCACAAAAGCTAAGCCGAGTTTGTAAAGGCCTCCAAGAGGCGTCCCTCATTTCCGTTCCTCCAGAAAAGTTATGAAGAGGGGCAAGCGCGTGTGCGCATGCGCGCGAGCCTTTGTTTGCGCGGGCCTATGTGTGCGTCTGTGTACGTCTGATGGGGGTGCGAGTGAGTTAAGCTATTGACTGGCTGAAAAGTCTCTATCTTGTCCCCAGGCATCCGTTGATCTCTTTGTTGAGCCAAACATTTAAGGCCCTATTGAATTGTCATTCAAGGAAGTGCCCCTCCAATGCCCCCAGAGAAAAGGAGAAAAAATGGTAAATAAAGAGGGGAAAGAGAGGGCAGGGAAGAATTGGGCAGCGCAGAACAGGGACGCCTCGTTGATCAAGAAGGGAAAAATATCAAATGGAGAAAAAAACGTTTTTATATGAAACCAAGCAGAAATAACATTCAAACATGTTTGTAGTTATCATCAACGTACGCTTTGAATTTTTGAAATTCATCATTTCCGAAAACGCCGTTTGAAAAGAGCAAAGTACGCTCAATACCTTTTCTAAAGAACTATTACGGAAGCGAATATTTTCAATATTTTCCACTGCCCATAAGGAAATACCTTTTTTTGTTTCCTCAAGGATGGATGCAGTTACAGTTTGACAGTAGAGCGTATTGGCTTTGACTGCGTTCCAGTTCACCACAAAGCCGGGATTTACCGTAGTAGATTAGAATGTTTACAAAGATTAGCCACGTTTACAATCCGTAGACTAATTTCGGGCACACTTCTGGAGCCGCTGTGTTCCAAGGGAATTATTCCCAGACACTCTTGGAAAGAAAAACATTTCAAAGGTGGCCATAGGAAGAGAATTTCACTAATAAACGATTTTTACATTGTCATTTCAGAACAAATTTGCTATCTTATTTTATCTGTAGCCCAGTGCTACATGTAAAGAGATTTAAGTCACACTCTGAGCTCTTAAGTGAAGTAGCAAACAGTGGCAGAACAATAGCCCAAGCAGCCCACGGGGTGCGGGGGGACACCCGAGCTCTAGGGGTTCCCCTCTGGCACTTTACACGGGAGGTGGGCCCCTGGCCTGAGCAGTGGCATAACACAGGCCCCCCGCAGCCCCCGCGTTGCGGGGGTCCACCCAGTTCCAGGGGGCCCCCTCAGCACAGTATTCTGCCCTGAGAGCTCCTTAATGAGCCCAGAGGGGGCCCCTCCATGTACCTTGCAGGGGGACCCCTTCAAGTTTCCTTACGCCAGTGGGCCTGAGAGTTCCAGACTGGGTCCGGTCTGTGGGGGGCCCCTCCATGTACTTTGCAGAGGGTACCCTCAAGTTTTGTTACGCCACTAAGGAGGTTTTGAGTAAAGTAAGAGCCATCAGTGTTTGCTAATAACTGGGGACATTTGCTCGACGCGCAGACCATTTGTAGGGCTCACTGAGCCTCAGCTGTTAGGATGTTGCAGTGGTTTATACAGATGTGGGTGAGCAAACAAATTAACATAGAAAGTCACGCCAAAGAGGAGCCAGGAGTCTAGCTTGGCTCTAAGAGCCCATTTAGAGCCAAGTCATGGAAATATTTGGCATGTAAATTGTGCAACAAACGTCATGTAAAAATATGATGAAATTGCTTCAAAATTAAAATAAAATACCCTACATGACACCAGCTGCTATCTAAGAACTGCCGTTTCTAACATTCCAAAGAGGGGACATTGTAGAGCTAGAAGAAACTGCAGCAAAAATCCAATTGAATGAGATCATTCAAAGATTGAATGATAGAGGCTATGGTCTGGTGATTTTGAATCAATCCTTGAAGGAGATAGAACAAATCGACGGAAATAATCTCCTACAAGATTCAAATAAAAGAGAATCAATAAATTCCCAAACTCCAATCAGGTTCATCGCAGAGTACAGCAACGGACACCAGCATATTAGAAAGGTCCAACAAATACATTGGTCGTTGTTAACAAATAACTCACACATACAAAACGGCATTCAGCCGTACCCACAAATCAGTCTAGAAAGAACATCCAATGTCAAATAGAAACTATGCAGGTCATTTTTCTAAGAAGACAGACGAAAATCATGGACCTTTTTGGACAAACCTGTTGGCTTCTGCACATGTAGAGACTACTCAATCTGTAAACTAGGCAAGAACTAACAATAAATGGACACCGACATCACATCAATGACTGGATGCATTGCGGCAGTACCTACGTGGTATACAATATCACATGTCCAGAATAGCGGACGCGCAATTCTGGTGAGGCGCTAACTACGCTCTGAGACTGTATTTGTTTTAAATAGTACTGCTTTTGGTTTTAAATAGCACTGTGCTGATCTTTAACTGTCTCATCTAACCTTGACTTACCGTGTTCTCTTGCTGTACCCGACACTCGCTCTGCTCCCCCGCAATTCCATCCTGGTCGCAGCCCCGGTCCACCACGGCTTGTGCCGGTTGAGTGGAGGGCACCATTAGACCATTAGCTCGATCCCCCTGCAGGTGACGCACATCCGGTGGTAGCGGAGGCGGGCCCTCCTCCTGCAAATCTCTATTTCCCCAGCATGCCGGCTCAGACGCGCAGCGGACGCGCTATTCTGGTGAGGCGCTAGCTATGCTCTGAGACTGTATTTGTTTTAAATAGTACTGCTTTTGGTTTTAAATAGCACTGTGCTGATCTTTAACTGTCTCATCTAACCTTGACTTACCGTGTTCTCTTGCTGTACCCGACACACGCTCTGCTCCCCCGCAATTCCATCCTGGTCGCAGCCCCGGTCCACCACGGCTTGTGCCGGTTGAGTGGAGGGCACTATTCGACCAATAGCTCGATCCCCCTGTGGGTGACGCACATCCGGTGGGTAGCGTAGGCGAGCCCTTCTCCTGCGAATCTCTATTTTCCCAGAATGCCGGCTCAGATGCGCAGCGGGCGCACAGCAGGCGTGCCACGGGCGCGCCAAAGGCAAGCCTAAGGCAAGCCCATCTGCGCCTGTACGTCGCCAGGTGCCAGGACCCCTGGTCCTGGGCCCCCAAAGATATATATTTATCTCAGGCAGCACCTGCTTGCCTTGCAAGGCAAATTGCCCTGTGGTAATTACAACCTGCACCCATACACCCCCCAAATGGAGTGTATTGAGTACGGATTCAGAGTTAAGGTGGTCCCTGAGGACCCCCTTGTGGCCCCTAGCTCCACATACATTAATATCTTCTGCCTTAACTGCAGGTCTTTGGTAAAACATTATGAAGAAATATTCAATCTTCTCCAAGACTCCACACCAGATATACTCTTCCTAACAGAAACATGGCTAACCAATGACTCTGTGGTAATCCCTGCCCTGGCCCTACCCTCGGGTTACTCTTTGCTAGCACAGAATAGACCCTGTGGTAGGGGAGGGGGCCTAGCAGTGATATTTAAATCCGCTTTTTCCTGCATTTTCTCACCCCATGATATCCCTGATTGTGAATGTGCACTGTTCAAAATTTGTTTATCACATAATTTTATCTTCACTGGGCTTCTCATTTTCTGCCCCCAGGGCCAGCCAGGGCCTTTCAGGAAGCCCTAGCCCTCACTACATCTACCTTGGCCCTAGAGACAGCCAATTTTAGTATCATGGGTGACCTTAATTTACACCTGGAATGCCGTGACTCACAGGAGATCACTAATTTCCTGGGAGACATGGATGCCTGCCAACTAACTCAATTAGTAGAGAGCCCTTCTCATCTCGCAGGCCACTTATTGGACCCAGTATTTTCTAACATCCGCTCCCTCAAAGTCCACGCTCCCCTCCCACTAACTTGAACGGATCACTTTCTTATCCACATGCGCCTTGGTCTAGCCGTTGTTCCTCGGCAGATCCCTCATTTAATTTCTATGAAACGACCCTGGCACAAACTGGACGCCCCTAGCTTTGTGTCCAGTTTAAAATCATCCTGTCCCGTATGGCCCACTGACTTGGAGGAAGCGGACAGAGCCTTTAGGAGTTGGATTAACAACTCACTCGACCACTGTATCCCTAAGAAACTGACCTGCGCTAAGCGCACGCAATCGCATGCCTGGTATAACGAGACCCTTATGTTGGAAAAAAAACATTGTAAATCTCTGGAATGCACCTGGAGACGTTCCTACGACCCCATAGCTAAAACAAAATTACAGGCAGGCGATTAAAGCCTACCACAAACTTGTCCAAAAGTCTAAAGCCGCATTCTACACCAATTTGATCACTTCGAGTTCCAATCCCTCCAAAACCATTTTTTCTCTCATAAAGGATATGTCAAAACTTCCAGTAGGAACCGACAATATCATATCCACCGACGTACATTGTGAATCTCTCACACGCTATTTCAACAACAAAGTTGAGTGTATCTACAAGACACTCGACGCCAGAAGGGCTGCCCCCAATACATGGCCGTATAACTGCGCATCTGGTCTCCCCTACTCGCTACAAGACCTACCATCTATGTCCTGTAAAGACCTAGAAACTCTGTCAGCAAAAGTGAAATCAGGCTCACCTGACAATCCAGTAAAACCAGACACCTTCAGGAAATTCCAAGATTGCATCCTGATGGTGGGTTGGGAACTGATTAATAGATCACTTCAGTCGTCAGTAATTCCCAAATCTTGGAAACATGCCAAGGTTGTCCCATTACTGAAAAAGCCATCACTAGATGCATCTTTACCGGAGAATTTCCAGCCAATCTCCTTACCTGGCCAAGGTCATGGAATCCCATGTTAACATAATCCTGACCAAGTATTTGGAAGTAAATGAGATTCTAGATAGGTCACAAAACGGGTTCCTGCCTAAGCACAGTACGGAATCTGCCCTGTTGGCAGTCACAGAGCAGCTGAGGGCATCGCTGGACGAGGGCAACACTGGTCCTACTCAATCTGAGCGCGTCCTTCGACACGGTCTCCCATGAGATTCTACTCCATCGACTCAGGGAGATCGGGGTCAGCGTCATGGTCTGGGCCTGGTTTGCAAGAGATTCTGCTCCATTGACTCAGGGAGATCGGGGTCAGCGGCATGGCCTGGGCCTGGTTTGCATCTTTTCTATCTGATCGCTCTTTCCAGATCCATGCCCCTCCATACCAGTCCAGTACATACCCCTCAGCAGTGGTGTCCCTCAAGGTTCTGCTCTGAGCCCCATGTTGTTTAACGTGTACATCCGCCCTTTAGCCCTTCTGGCTAAAGCCCGGAAGATTAATATGATATCATACGCAGACGTCACGCAACTGCTATTCACTTTCTCCAACAATCCAGACCAAGACCAACTGAAATTTCGGGAGGATGTTTGGCCATCTTAGAGTGGATGGCGGAAAATTACCTCCAACTTAATTCCTCAAAAACGGAGGTGCTCTTGGTTGGCAGGGACCCCGATAAATGGGACTACCAGTGGTGGCCCGCTGCACTGGGCTCTCCACCCCAGCCAAAAAGCGCAGTCAAGAACCTAGAGGTCTTGATGGACGACTCCCTCTCCTTCGAGCTCCACACCCAAAAAGTGGCAGGTACATGCTTGGGCTGAAACCCATCTTGGTTTTTTTTTACCCTCACACCCGACAAGTGATCATCCAATCGGTGGTGCTGTCACGTCTTGATTACTGTAATGGACTTCTACTGGGCGCAAATAAAACGGTTATGAAGAGACTTCAAAGGGCACAGAATGCAGCTGCCCGCACTCTTTTCGCCCTCCCTGAGCACTGTCACACCTCCCATCTCCTATATCGCCTACATTGGCTGCTGATTAAACAGAGAATTCACTTCAAAACTCTCTGTACCACCCACAGGATCTTACATGGTCATGGACCCCAGATACTGCAGGGGCTTTGCACACTATATGTTCCAATGCGAGCTCTGTGCTCCGCAGATTTGCACCTGGCCTGCACTCCTAGGGTGCGCAGGAGCAGAGCGGGTGGGGGGGGCGCTCGTTTAGGTCCCTGGCCCCAGCCCTATGGAACTCTATCCCAATCACCGAGCGCAGCACACAAGATCATTGGGCATTCAGAAAAGAGATTAAAACCTGGCTGTTTTCTTCCATCTGGCTTAGGATGAGCCCGCACGCTGTGCTTCGGCTTCTCGGGTCCGTAAAATCAGACTTCTCTAGGCTGTCTTTTCCATCTGGCTAGCTGTCATCATTTATGGCTATCCGTCCGCAAGCGCTGGGACGCCCCGTTGCTGGGGCAGCCATGTGCTATACAAGCACTCCTAACATACCAACATCACATAACATTTAACAAACTCTATATAGGCAGTGCCATCAGACCATCAAAAATAGGATTTAAGAGCATTACAGAAATGTCCAGAAATCAGATAAAAATCTAGCATTAGTTGAACACTTTGAAGTGCATCAACCTCAATGTACATTCACTTTTCATGGGATCAAATTGGAAAACCCTGTATGGACTTATTAAACTAACACCCTAAGGAACTGTTTAATCATCCTTAAGGCATCTTGCTGGAGTTCAATTAAAATAAATGTGAATGATTTACAGAATTCACAATCATTGTTTCTTGTGAATAAAATGATTAATTACATATTTAGTACCTTCAACCTGTGCCTGCACAATGGCCCACCTACCACTTTTATCCGTTAATGTTTTTTCAATTATACATTTTAGATGTCTATGTCTTAAAATAGCTACTCCTCTGGTTGAGGAATCTTGGTCCGAAGCAATAGCAATTTCGTATCCTAATTGTTTAAGGAGCCCTTTATCTTTATATGCAATATGGGTTTCTGATAATAAAACTAAGTGTGGATTATACATCAACAATTCCTCTGCCACCAAGCGTCTCTTGTTCCTCCCATTAAGGCCTGCAACATTCCAGGCTAAAATTCTTATTTCAGCCATCAAAAAGGAGAAAAAAAAAAAGAGTAAAAAGAAGAGAACCTGTCCTTGCTTGTATTATATCAATAACTGAAATCACTTTCATGTTGGTTTTTTTATCCTTTACAGCTGCAATCATTTTATACTTCAGAAAAAAAAACCCACCCCGAACCCCTAACCCCTTTACCACCTTCCCCTTTCTTGCCTCCCTCCCCACCCACCCTGTTCTTGAAGGAGAGGTCGTCTTCTGGTAACTGCCGTTGATGTGGCAGTCGGCTAGGACCCAACCGCCCCCAGCCCCCGGTCTAGAAACCCCCCCGGCCGTTTTCAAAACAGATAAGTAGTAAGTAGTAGATAGAGTACTAAGCAATCTATAACTATTTATGTGTGTTAGGACACATTAGGACAGATTAGGACACATTGAGAGTCATCTCGGGAGTCCTAGTTCAGTCTAGTTCAGTCTATTTTTAGCCACAGCACTCCCCTTTCCATTTCTGCAATATTTCCTCTGCTTCCGTGCGAGAGAAGAAAAAATAACTTTGCCCATTCCTGATAACTTTAAGCCGGGCGGGTTCCTGTAAGTAAGCTTGAACACCAAATGCTTTGAACGGATCGATCATTTGCTTTAGCTGCCATCTTTTGTCCATCGTAAGTTTACAGAAATCCGATCGGAAGACCAGAGAGAAAGAATCCACTGCCACAGGTGACCTAGGGCTAGCTTTTAGGGAAACAGCTTGACGCAGTAGATAGTTGCCAAAATAAATTAGAAAAGGTCTAGGATACTGGGAGTTCTTTTGACGTTGTATTATTGGCAGTCTGTGTGCTCGCTGTATCTGGCAATCCCAGTCCCAGTCCCCCAGCTCCGGGAAAGCCTTCTGCATGATCTGAACGATATATGCTCTGGAATCCGCCCCCTCCAAGCCTTCGGGAATACCAAATAATTTAAGGTTCTGTCGTCTCTGCCTGTTTTCCAAATCCTCCAGCTTGGCCTGTACCTCCCTTAGCTGTACTTCTTGTCTCTCCACAGAGCTATCCCTTTTAGATGAGGCCTCTTCTATGTTGACAACTCTTTGTTGAAGCTCGGCCATTTCTTCCGTCACCAATCCCACTTTCTCCATCACCTCTTTCATAGACTGCTGGATTTTTCCATTATCAACTCGGACTTGTGAGAAAAGTGCCCTTGTTTCTTCCCTCTGTTCACTTAAAGCTTGCAATATCTTAGCAAGCATGAATGTCTCCTGGCCCTGACCTTGAGCATTATACTGGTCCTGTCCCACAGACCCTTGATCCACTAGAGGAGGGCTACGGAAAGTCAGAGATAGTTCTTGATATGGTGCTATAGGTGGGTTTGGTGGAGTTGCAGGGATAGAAAAAGAAAATTCATCGTTGCCAGGAATAGAAAGCTGGTTAGTAGCAGAGTCTTGATTATTTATTTCTTTTGTAGGATCTTGTACTAAACCAGAAAGTGAATAGTCCTTCTGGTCAGTTGACAATGCTTCTGTTGCTGATAAAGGACCGGCTAGCATGCTCCCGTCCGTAAGCCCTGCTCCTGATAACCTGGCGATAGTTTTCTTGATCCCACCTTTAGACTGAACCCACTTCCTCATTGGGCTATTTTTTTTTGAGTCTTCTTTCGTATATTTTTCAGATAATGCTCCTGTGTTGAGTGGGCTTTGCATCCTTTTAAGTTCTTTGGTATGTTTTGTCTTTTTAAGAGGATCTATTTTGATTGCAGTTTTCTTTTTAGATTCTCTTGGTAAGCGCTGCTCTCTTAAAGATGTAGGTGCTTGATACATATGCCCATTGCTTAGTACTGCATTGTCCGGTGGTGTTGTAGAGCCAGCGACCCCTTTTAAGCCCTTCAAGCTCTCTGTCTGTGCCTCTAATACGTTGGTATCCTGTTTGTCTAGGAGAGTAAGAGGCTGTCGGCTATTATTATAATCATCGCTGTTGCACCTTAGTGTGCTGGGAGCGTCCTTGTTTGTTTTTGCTTTTATCTCTTTAGTAGAGAGGCTAAGTGATGGTTCGAGATCAGTTTCAAGCTGTAGTTTAGTGTCGTTGGCTCTCATATTAAGATCCCTAACGTCAGATTGGTGTTGGGTGTCCTGCGTACAATGGATGCCAGTGTTAATACTTTTTGGCATTTTTGGCATTTTCAAATCAGCATTGTTTTGCTTGGAGTTGTTAGTTATGGCATTAATTATTGTCTCTGCCAGGTCATCACCCCCAGAGAATAACACATTCTCTGTAATTTCAGAAATATTTCCAGACTTTAAATACTGAATCATCTGTCGCCCAAGTTTCGAGGGGGCAGTATCAGCGAGGGTTTCCATCCCTTCTGCTCCCTCCAATGATCCCACAGCCGGCCCCACTTCCACCAGACCTCTGTCATCACCGGATCCTGCATTAGTATCAACATTAATATTGCCAGTGTCACTCCCACTCACCATAGACGATGAGTTTGTTGCTGCAGGCGTCTCCGTCTCCATAGGTGGGGGCCTCGCTCCTCGGCCGCTTCTTGTGGGTGCCATTCGAAAATCGCCTAGCTTGCAGCTGCAGAATTTGATGCTAGGAGAGCGAGATGTCAGCCGCCAGGCTGAGCGCCAAACCGGGACTCGCTCGAGGTAGCGAGTTAATAGCAGACAGCTGTGCCGTGCTCGTAGAGGAAGCTGCATCCGGTCAGTATTGCGATGTTATGGTGAGAGAGATTGCCAAGCGTTTTCTCCGGAATCACTAGCCTTCAAAGTCTTCTCAGTTTCTCAATAGTCGTGAGTGTCTTATCCTTACATCTTTATTGCCGTCGCGCCGTAGTTTATTTTAGTGCTCTTTTCGGCAGAGGAGGTCTGATTACCGGGAGCCGTAGCAGTCCACTCCTAGAGGCGGCTTCAGCCCGCCATCTTGCTCCCCCGCTCCCCTCCAGGGATATTGTCAAGGATAGAATATTGCGTAGTATATGGCTCAAACAACGATAACTATCAAATAATTGATAGACTGAATATTGAATTGCTGAGTTGGGAAGGTGATAAAGTCTTGATGGGGGATTTCAATTGCATAATGAATTATGAGATAGATACCACAAGACGCCATGCATTTCAGAGGATGAAAAAGACACGCACAGCAATCAATGAGCTAGGGCAAATACATGGTCTTAAAGATGTTTGGCGGACAATACATTCTAATATACCGGGCTATACTTATTACTCTGCGGCACATAAACTTTGCTCTCGTATAGATATGGCCTGGGCATCAGAAGAGATTATAAAATTATGTACTATGGAGATATGCCCCAGGGTTACTTCAGACCATAACCCCATCCTTTTGAACTTCAAGATAGTAACAGCAAGGAAACAGATTAGGGGCTTCTCATTTCCTAGATATCTCCTAACAGACGAAACTTATCTATCTGGCATTAAGCAACACTTAAGGGAATATTTAGAAATTAATAATGGTTCTGCGATACCAACAATAGTTTGGGATTCGTGTAAGGCTAGCATCAGGGGGTTCACACAGCAATATATTTGGACACAGAATAGGCAACGCAAGATAGAAATAGATGGGATTCTTAAAGATGTTAAGACCATGGAGGATCAATATGCAGAAGCATTACTGAATTGCTCTCTAAATTTAGAAACTATAGGATACGAATTAATAAATTTGAAATCAACAGTTAAACAAACTTTCAGGGAGAAAATAGCGGTTAAAATTAATAAATACAAATTAACTCAATACGAAAGCGGGGAAAAAATTGGGAAGCTTTTAGCCTATAAAGTAGCCGACGAACAAGCTAAGACACAAATAAAGAAAATTAAAGGCTTAAACAATGAGATATATGAACAACCAAGTCAGATATTAGTGCAGTTTGTCACATATTATAAAAATCTATATACGCCAGAGGCTCAGCCACAAATGCTTGATATTATAAAATATGTCCAGAAATATATCAAAAAAACATCGGTAGCTAATGAAGTGTCAGCAACTTTGCTGGATGATATCGCGCACGATGAGATTAGAGCCGCCATTTCTTCTCTGCCGTCAGGAAAAGCATCCGGAGATGATTCAATCCCTTTAGAATTATATAAAAAATGCTTAGATGAGCTACTGCCAACTTTCTCCCAACTCATTAAATACATCGAAGCAGGGGGGAACGCCCCAGACTCCTGGAATACGACTCGGATAATTTTTTTTCTAAAAAAGAATAAGCCTCCAGAGGAATGTGGGTCTTACAGGCCGATATCACTCATAAATACAGATGCGAAAATTTATGCTAAAATTCTGGCAACTCGTTTAGCACCAATAATGCCGAAACTTGTTTCACCTCAACAACACGGGTTTATTTTAGGACGGGATACTACATCCCACGTGAATACGTCCATAGCAGCGTTTGATATTGCTAAAGTTAGATCCACCCCACTCGGTATGATATTATTAGATGCAGAGAAAGCATTTGACCGAGTGGGATGGGACTTTCTCTGGGTCACGCTTTCTACATTTGGCATTAAGGGTAAATTTTTACACATGATCAAATCACTATATCAACATCCTACAGCTAGGTTAGCGTATGCAGGTTTACAGTCTGATATGTTTTTAATTTCACGGGGTACCCGTCAGGGTTGCCCTCTCTCACCTCTCTTATTTGCTTTATCAATAGAGCCATTTATATTAGCACTACAATCGCAAACTCGGATCATACCTTTTATACATAACTCAAATGAACTAAAAATTACGGCATACGCCGATGATATAGCTGTTTTTTCAACGGATGTTAAAACCGCACTAAACGAGGTGGTTAAAGAAGCGGAAAGGTATGGTTTGGTCTCTGGCTACAGACTTAATATCAATAAAACTCAAATAATAATGAATTACAAAGATGTAGGATTAACGACAGGGATATGCAACACGGCTACCTACCTAGGGGTCAAGATAACCACTAGAATAGATAAAATAATAGAAATAAACTACGAGACTCTTCTTAAGGAGACTGCAACACTACTTAAAAAATGGCATAAGGTTCCTATAGGCATTGGGGGTCGTATAAACATAATCAAAATGAAAATACTACCTAAATTTATTTACTTATTTCGGTCTATCCCGCTAAGATTAAATGTGTCCTTTTTTAAACGATTAGATGGTATCTGCGGCAGTTTCATATGGGGTTATAAAAAAGCCCGCAGGGCTATTAGACTACTTAAACTCCCATATAATCAAGGAGGTCTGGATTTTCCGGATTTCAAACTATACTTTTGGGCAGCTTTTATCAAACGACTGAGAAGTTTAATATACCCTGTAGGATGTAACGCACCCTTTTTCTTTAAGCTTATGCTCGGTAAGGAATACGAAATGTTTCTGTTTAGAATTAATGATCCAAACTACTTTAAGCGAGTCAGGTTCAAGGTGGCACGCGATGTTGTCAATATATGGTTTGCAATTATTTCTAATTGTAACACATCATTCTATCACGATAAGCTGCCCATATGGGGCAACCCAGGTTTGCCAGAAATCTTTCAAGACATGGAAGGTAAACGATGGGCTAGCCTGGGCATAAAATACCTGGGCGATATATATGATCAAAATGGGTTTATGACTTTCGAAAAAATACAGATTATATATAAAATAACGTCAGGCATGCAATTTAAATATTTTCAAATTCGAGATTATCTTATCCGTAGAATGCAATTGACAAACATTTCAGGTTCGCTTATATGGGATTATATGCATAAAGATAACTCAAAATCAATAATTAGCACTGGCTACAAAATCTTATGCTCATATAAGCCAGATGACTGTCACAGATTAGCTGAGCACTTGGGACGCAGTGTAGGGGCATCAGTGACAGCTAACACCATAACACGGGCTCTCTCTAGGCTTAATAACTCTGTATATTCTTCCAACCTTAGGATACAACAATTTAAAACAATCTGTCAATTATATTACACTCCAGAAAGAATATCAAAATGGTCCTCCCATGGCTCCTTTAGCGAACGTACAAAATGTCCAAAGTGCAATCTACAGTCTGCTGATCTAAAACATATGTTTTTTTTATGTCCTGCACTAGAGAGGTTTTGGTCAACGATAACCAATCTGATCTCTCACAAACTAGGGAGTGTAATGACGATCTCAGCAACAGAGGTATTAACTGGAGCCCAGAGCACTACAAGCAGATATGAAGATTTAATTTCAATATTACTGGCTAGCGCAAGGTTAACAATCGCCCGTGCATGGATCTTACCCACACCTCCATTGACTATTGAATGGTGGGGATTAGTTAAAGAAACATATGATATGGAACTAGCATTGGCAAAAACGAGAGGGATGAAGGCATTATGTAAAGTGAATAAGATATGGGGTGTATTATTCTGAAAATGTTTGCAAAAGGGGTCCCTTTTCTCTCCCCCCCTTTTTTTTTTTTTTTTTCTTTCCCTCCCCCCCCCCCGCCCCCCGCCCCTCTCCCCTGCAATGAGGGCTAATAGTTATATAGGTAGATATGAAGGATAATATATTTATAGAAATGATATAATTACCTGTTCCAATGCTTGTACTTATTTGCCTAAAATTTATTGAATTGTATAATATGTATTAATTTTTCTTTTTCTTTCATGTTGGTAATAAAGAAATTTATTAAAAAAAAAAAAAAAAAAAATGATTAATTACTTAATTGCTCTTTGGGAATAACATAACATAATGAATGTGAACATAATTGTGAAATAAGCACTCTCTCATACAGAAAAACTTAGTTAATCAGAAAGTGTAGATGGACCAGCCCTTTCTTGAGTGCAATTTTCCCACTATAAATCACAAAATAAACAAGAGGATGTATTTGTGAATGGAACAGGATGTGTCAGACCTACCAAAGGGTACTGTGCATTTATAAAGTAGTGGCCACATGTTCCTAGATCAGTAGAAGAGACCATGACTTCTTCTCAATTAAGGTTTTTTTGCCTTGTAATTAATCAGCTATAAGGGCTTACACGTAATGGCCTAGGAAAGTAGCTATATTGAACTGCTACTAAATCACAAGACTGGATTCTCACATCAACTGATGCTTCACCATTCTAGAAAAATATACCATTAGGTAGCAGTAACTGTACACACCTTTTAAGATTTGTCTATTACTCTAATGGTTGTTTCCAGCCTAGTGCTTTGCAGTAGCTTTTTTAAATCCAGCACATTACTCTTTATAAGGTTGCATTCTAGTAGGCCATAGTGCATACAATTGAACATTTCATCATTCACTATCTTGCTTTTCAGAAAAACATGAGAGCCATGCTGGCTTATTTGCACCAGGTAGGTGATTAACATTATCCTAGCTATTGATGAATGGAAACAACGCTCTGTTTAAAAGCCTCCCTGGCACCCCTTGAAAGGCAGTCAACAGCCTGTAGAACATTTCATTAAGTGCCTGATGATGTTTGCCTGCATCATCCCCACTCTGAAAAAATTACATTGACTCCCACTGCCAGCCCCGTCATCTCCAAAACCAGATGCATCACTCACATGGCCATCAGAAAAGGCACCAATACACCCATTAATGACAAAATAACCACCTACGGCCAGGTGCACAGCAACCCTGGAGGTATTGCATCATCAGGCTTGTGATAAAGTAATTTAAGAGGGAAAAGACCAGAAAGCAGGCCTTCTCCATCTACAGACCCAGGATCTGGAGGAAAATCCCCATCAAAACAGTTCTTATTCCCCAATTATTTACAAAGAATTTGAAGACGCATCTCTTCAAAAAGTACTACTACTGCCACACTTTAAGATACTGCACTTAACAAGGTTCTTACAAACATGCATGAACCCTGTCCCAGGCTCATGTCCGAAGTTCAGGACTTCGTTGTGTGATATAAATACATGTACATACATACATACGTACACATCAGAAAGTGTGTTTTCCAAAATGACTCCTCTATTGCAAATCTTCATATAATCAAATGCTTTACTGTTTTAATAGGCATTCAAAGTGCTATGAGTGTATTTCAAAGTTTGTTTAAGTATAGCCATAGTTTAAGTTGCTTGCAGGAACTGAATGAGTGCAAAAATACATGAATCACTGTAAGCACAGTAGTTCAGTGAATGTGCCTTAAACTTCAGAATTCAACTTTAATTTTGTTTGACCATGAAATGGAAAATCTGCCCTCTGAGTGGACACAGATTGTTTGGAAGGTTATTTTCAAGATGCGTACATTTTAAGACAAAAACAAGCATTTTTGAAACTTTAAGATTCATTTGATAATGCTCTGCTCTTTACATGGTAACCAGTACATTGCAACTGAAATACGTGTCATAGGGGCACCTGGTAGGAAGACAGCGAGGTGCCGCTGGACTGTAACCTTCCAAAACCCCTCATTTAAGTTTACATTTACAAATAGGATTATCAGCAGTTACTGTAACAATCATATGTGCATTTTATGGTTTTTCACTTACACTTCACACCATGGCTTTGAAGTTTACCCAGCCAACTGTATAGGTCTCATGATTGTTCCCACCCAAAAAAATGAATCTTTCCTTTCAATCTCCCCTCTGTCTTCCGCTCTCTTTCCCTCCTCCATCGCCCCTTCCCTCTGCAGTTCTGCCTGTAGGAGTTAGGAGCGTGTGAAACTGGAGGGGAAATCTGAGAGTCCTGTAGGACAGATCAGTCAAGCTGTTCCCAGCAGTGGGGTATCTCATTGCTTTGCAGGCCCGAGGTGTCAACCTAGCGATTGTGGGGTCGTATTTGTTTCCACCTGTCTATCGCTTATCCTTTCACTAGACAATTGCTAACCTGGGGGAGAGAATTGTAGAAGGTTTCAGAAGCTTGAGGTAGCATCTATCAATCCTCTGCGTACACTCAGTCTACACATGCTCTTAATACTCTCGTCTGAAAGGATGACTTTTCAATGCCCCTAAAATGCTTAAAATTCAAATCTCAGTATTTAGCTACAAACTGCTTTAAATTGAACCGCGTTTCTGAATGGGAAACACTGGATGTGCACCTGATTAGTAGAGATATAAGACAATGTGCGAGCAGTTACTAATACTGGACTGTAAAATTAATTGTACTCTGATTCAGACTCTTTGGAGAGAAAAGTTTATGATGGTTTCTTTACCAGCCTTCTCTTCTCTGATTATAGTTCAGTAAACTCGTGTTATTTATAAACGCCCCTGCCATCTGCACTTGAATCATTTTTAGGCCTGGGAAAGATTGTATTTATTTGGGTGGACTTTGCTATTTTTGCAAAATTTTGCAAATTGTAGTTGTGAAATTTTGCGTGATTTATTTTAATTTATGAGAGACTTTTTTTTAACTAAGATATCTTCCAGGATGAGGGGATCGTCTGTGACCGAGAGGCATTTTCTTCTCAAACCAGTCTCCTGCCACTAGTTAATGTGACTTTTTAATACAAGTTATGACTTTGCCTTCAGTTTTCATATGAGATACCATCTAGTACATTTAGCAAGAAAGTAACGTGTAGTTTTTGAGAAATGTCACAACAAAATTGTGATTTCACCCACCCTTAGTCACCCACTTTCACTTTTTTTCATCTAAATTATACATTAATATTATGGTACCCCAGATGTTGAATATATTTGCAATCCCAAATCTATGTTTTCAAACGAAACATTAAAAATAGCGGATATAATTTAATTCACTGTCAAGAACGTTATACTGCCTTAAGTAGTCCTGCGCCAGAACTGCTAAAGCGGCTGAATTAATTAAATTACTAGCTTTGCGGGTATTATAAATACTACAACTATGCCAGCTACTCCCCCATTCCTCATTAATATGATACTGTAACCACAGTGAGTGCAACTTCTACTACCAGTACACTACTCTTAGCAAAAATATTGGTACCCATACTAACCTACTTTTCTACGTTCTAGCCTGAGTCAGCAGCATGTATGTGCTAGAGATGAAAGGCAAACCGGGTTTTCGCAGGATCAGTCTTTGTTTATGTGAAAGGAAGGATTTGTTTTTGCTGACTTGGTACTAAAGTGTTACTGACGTTCCCTAGCTGTGCTCTGATGAGTGCAAGGAATACCAACAGTGATTATAAGATGCTACTAATTCTCTTTGTCACTGGAGCTGCAGCCAGGAAGTAAGGTGCGAGGGCAGGTGGGCAGTGCACTAGAGACATTTTAAGGGATGAGCAAAGTGGGCACT
This sequence comes from Triturus cristatus, assembly GCF_964204655.1. Lineage (NCBI taxonomy): Eukaryota > Metazoa > Chordata > Amphibia > Caudata > Salamandridae > Triturus > Triturus cristatus. Next base: position 1,216,988,806 of record NC_140591.1, read on the forward strand.
TGCCCAAGGATCCTACTTTCCATGGGGCCCCTTGAGAAAGTAAACTTTCTCTTTAACTAGCTCACCTCTGCCTATTTCTAAATCTCAGCCTCTCTCCTCTCTGCCTACCTCTACCTCTGAGTGTTTTTCTCTTTGCCTAATGGAATAGTAAGGGTTTTTTGGGGGCCCTGGAAGATATATTTACCCCTTTTTTGTGTGATCTCCTTTTCTGAAAGTTTCTTTGGCACCATGCGGAGTTCAATTAGCAGAACATTGACATTAGAATGATGAACAGGGGGCCCCAAAAATGTCTTGCCCAGTGCCCACAAAATCCATAAGACAACACTGCAGTGCACCAGTTAAAACCGTCCCCATTGCACAAGTCACAACTCCTCAGCCTCAAAGTGAACTCAAAGGCGATCTAAACTTAGCAATCAGGGGTGAATGTTCAACTCTAAAGGTACTATGACTAGGACATTCTGGACATCGACTGCCACCCAGAATTAAAAAACAGAACAATGACGCCATGGCTTAACTATACCAGAGGTAAGGTGAATGAAGCACGACTACAGAAAGTGGACGGCCACCCAGTGTGCCTCATGAGTTGAAGGCCAACTAAGCACTGCTTAAGGAAGTGGACAACCATCCATTATGATGGACTGACTAAAAGGCATGAAGAGCTGCCTCCTTAGGCACATGGCGTGCCGGATTGTGGGACAGTTAATGAAACACAGCTACCACAAGTGGGCGGGCATCTGGTATGCCTGACTGATTGAAGCCGAATGAAGCACAGCTTCTAAAATCACATGAAACACCTGGTTGTTTGAAAGTTAATGAAGCATGGCTACCCTGAAGTAACTGAAACATAGTTAGCAGAAGCAGACTGCCACCAATTATACTTTATTGACAGAAGGCAAATAAAGCATGGTTTCCTTAAACACATGGCACGCCTAACTGTTTGAGAGTTGATGAAGCACAGCTACCTGAAGTGAATGAAGCAGGGCTTCTGGAACTCGATGCCCACCTGGCATGCCTGATTTCTTGAATCTTATGCCTGATTGGCTAATAGAGGATGCAGCATAGCCTCTGTAAACACATGCTACTCCTGATTGTTTGAGTGTTAATGAACATACACTGAGATAGGGGATAAATCTATCACTTTGAATGAAGAGCACATAGTGAACTAAAGAAGGATCACTTTTTAATGAAAGGAGCCAATAAAATGCATCATTTACTCGTCACAGCAAACTCATGTGACCTCAATTACTGTGTTTTAGGTGGGAAATCAATTTGAGGTACCACCACTAACACCAGTAGGAGATAGGAAGGCTTTTTAAATGTGATACTAGAGCTTCATGTGAGTTAATAGAAGGACCATACATAATCTTCCTGCTAGAGACCCTTGAGTGTGACAGATACGTTAAAATTGTCAGTGTGGAGGAAAATAACTGATAAATGGGCTAATATTTCCATGACAGCTTGCAGGCGGGCACATGGTGTGCCCCCCAGTCTGCATGCACACCCAGTTCCTGCACAGCATGGGCCTAATAGTCCATGCCGTGCAGGAACTTGCTTAGGCATTCCCTTTGCTGTCCCTTTTACTGCCGTGGGAATGCCAAAGGACCGCCTGACAGACCAGAAGAAAACTCCTAGTCTGGCAGGCAGTCGACTTTGGCGGTGCAAGAGCAGGGCTGTGGCATGCCACCCTGCTCCCACACCGCCAAAGTCGTAATCAGCCCCTAAGAATGGCAGTTCAACCCTACATTAATACAAGATGAAAGAAAAGGTGCTGTAGAGATGAATCCTGCGAGAGATATCATCAAAAAAGGGGTGAAGAAAAGACCAGGGTTTACTATGCTTTCATGCAGGTGCTCGCGGAATGGTAAGGGAGTTATTTAATATTTACATAATGCAATATGGTACGAGCAGCAGATTTAATCAACTTTTGCCCACTAAAGAATTTTTGCATCAAAAGTTGACGACGGCTCAGCAATGTAGCACCAAACCCATGGTTATGAAAATAACCCAACAACTCCAAGCATTCCAGGGAAAGTCACAAAAATCACAACGACCTGACTGAACATGAAATCCTAATGCTAAATGGGAAGAGGCACAAAAAATGGCAAGCATAATAGTGTATTTCAACGCAGGACGCGTAGCAAATGCTGTTGTGTGCCTCTTGTTTAGTGTAGTGCTACAGTCCATGCAGCTTGCATTAATCTTTGTAAAACTTGGCCACATTGAAAATGAGGGATTCTGCAGTAATGTGACTAGAGAAATACTGCACTCTTGCTATGTTGGACGTGAGGAAGCTTGCTAAAATGTACACTTGTCCTTCATTACGAACAGTGTGCTGTTATCCCCAAAGAGAAAGAGGTAGTAAAAATACAAGAGTGAGACAGAATAAAAAAAAAGGTGTCCTCGGAAATAAATGAAGTTAACGTTAGGAAGCAAAACATAAAAATGTTTTTCTTTCTGTCCTGCTCCTTCTTACTAAATATCTGAGGGGCCGTTTAATCATTTGTTGTGGCTACAGGGTACACAATATCAGTACTGAATTTGTAGCACTTGAATAAACAGTAATAACTCTGAAATGATTTTGGAGAACAATGAAAAATAACCTATTTAGAAAAGCCGAGGAAGCAGCATCAGATATTGGAATTTTTTGATTCATTTGTAAAAAACAGAAAAATAATCCTGCTTTCCGGTGCGCGAGAATAATCTCCTCAAAGATAATACTGTGTCTGGACACCGAGGCACACAGAAAAGACAGACATAGCTGAGAAATAATCATATTTGTGGGGTGAAATGAGGCAAGTACCAGAAGGCAGGGCACAAGGAGGGAGGGCACAACATTTAAAGATTCCAGTGGTGATTTAAAACAATGATGTCTTTTTTGTCTGTCCAAACATGTCCACTGGGACTACCCACCGACCTGGTTTGGATCCATCATTCTTCCTTCACACACCTGTGATGCCTGCGCGGCACCAGGATTAGGTTGCCATAATCCGTCCTGAAGAAGACTCGCAGCAGAGGTTTAAGTCACCCTCTATGCACAAGTCAAGTCGAAACATCGACGGTCTCCACCCACACGAGGCCTGTACCGCATTCCTCTCCCACTTCTGAAGTTGCATTGATGCATTACAAACTGTATAATATGATGTAAATAATTTCGCAAGGACAGGTCTCTCTATACTGGTCTTTCTTACCAGTTTGTTTTTGTAACTATTGAAATAGTGTGTATTCTTTAACCTGTGACTTCTACCTATCCCTACCCATCATGAGCACACCCATCTATCCAATTCCCCTTCAATCAACCTTGTATCTCTTCAAATGCATAAAGTGTGATTTAATTCAACTATATGAAATAAATATACTATAACTGCACTACTTTTGGTGCTTTTCCTTGTTTTACATTTATTGTATGCTTTAAAAACTCTGATCTTGCTACTTTGGAACATATTTTTCTTTCTATATGATATTAACTATTAGTGTTGACTGTGATTGCAACACACACTAGATAGATTATAATTAAATTCTCCTTTAAGCAGTCACGGACCAATTTCTTCATTCCCGCATTGTACCCAGGTCTGGTGACGATTATTGATTTACCCCATTATTCTGTAATGCTAACCTGTGGTGAGGCAGAGAGAAAACAGATGTAGACCAGTGGAAGTGGAAAAATCTGTCAGGGAGGCCTAGGACACCAGCCAGATTGTCCACACTCACCAATGCAGAGATTTCCCCGACTGCCACAGTTCTTTGCGGGCATGAATCAAGCTGCATTTTTCACCAGATATGTGGACATTTAAAACACTAACACCACACAGCATCACATTCTAAGTGTAGCTTTATCACTCAACTGCTGCAAGGAGCTAAGTACCAGAGTGGACTTGCTCATTTTACAGAAGTAAACATGGGGTTTTATAGATTTCAATACATATTGCACAAATTGCACAAATGATATACAGCCAATGAGAGTTAGGTTCTCGGTGAAACAGTACGTGTTTTCCAATCATTTATCAAATCAGTAATCAGAATAGGGCCTTTAGCTATACCATTGGCATTGATTTATGAAATCAGCAAATTAAGCATAGCAACAGTTTGAGATGTACACTTGTACACTGTGGAGGCTTGGCTCTGCCCAACTTTAAACTATACTATCTAGCAACGCAATTCAGGATTTTGGTAAAAATGTTCCAAGGAGGAAGCAAATACTCGTTGGCCCACATGGATAGAGTGGTTATGACACGATCATTGATGGAGGTGGTCTGGCTATGGAAAGGTAATAGACCTCTTTACTTCTATCATAGCACAATCGTTAATACAATGCTCCAGGTCTGGAAAATCTTAAATAAAAGGGAGACTCTGACTACTTACCTGTTTATACATCCCAACATATTCTAACCCAGTTTTCACTCTAACAATGGGTCAAGGGGCATTTGCCAAATGGCAAAGTGGGGTATGTAGGTGTATTGCTGACCTGTTTCCTCTGGGCGATATCAAATCTTTTTCACAATGCAAAATACCTTTTAAGGTGCCAGAATTAGAGTGATTGCATTATGCAAAGTTAGGACATTGGTTGCTTTATCCGAGAAACAGAATTGCTGCTACAAGAGAGAAAACACCCTTTGAAAAATTTCTGCCCACACTCAGCACCCATAGAGGCCTAATTACCAAGTTATATACTACTCTGTTGGAGAGTAAAACTGTTCCAAAATGGGCATATCAGAGCAAATGGGAAAGGACACTGGGCAGAGAGATTTCTTTTGTCAACTGGAGAGGCTATGGTCAGTTATACATAAAGGCCCTATTCCTATAGAAATGAAAGAAATTCATTCTAAGTTACTCTACACAAGACACCGCCTTCACACTAGGGTCCATGTGATATTCCCAGGGGCCTGTGCAAAAAGAACAATTGATGGACAGAATGTTGAACAATGTCAAACATTCACTCCAGTACAGAGATCTGGGCCTAAATCCATAGTTTGTTTGCTCCTCATGCCATTCCAGTTTAAACCCAGCCATATGCAAATCAGTCTTGACACTGATAGAAGTAAAACTTTAATCTTTATATTAAAATGTTCTCGTTGTCACCTGAAACATGAGACTTCTGTACCTCTACTTATTAGTTAAATGAACAAGGGAACCTAAAGATCGAAAGGGACCAAGGATAATAAGCAGCTTTTGGAACAGTGATCCCTAAGAGAGTAATTTAAAATCTAAAACACTCTGACCCGCTAGGAATTTTGTGTATGATTTATGGGTGCAGCAGTATTCTGTCCTATGAATAAGTGATCTCTATAATATACATTGGTAAAGGTCACTTGTTTTTTTGCCTGTCTTCTATGTTGTTTTTAACACTTGTTGAGGATTACTCAAAGGGGGTGTTTTTCTTATTGAATTTATGTAAATGTAAAATATACTGTTGTTTATATATTCAGTGAAGTAACTGCTGGGCATTATTTGTTTTGCTCCCAGAAAATTGATTTCCTATTACTCTCTTAGGGAGCGCTGTTCCAGAATTTGTATCCTTACTTATGCCACGAGAATCTGTGTCAATGTGGACCCTAAAAAAAGTCTCATTAAAAAAAAACATGCTGCTTGATTGAACGTTGGAGTCCGGCACTAAGACAACATCAACATTAGCCTTAGATCACGTCACTGGCTCCCAATGAATGAAAGGTTGCAACAAAACCACTATTTCCTATTTATGATCCTCATTGATTATCTAAACAGTGTTTTCTTCACCACACCCCAAAGAGGGATAAAAGATCCGCTGCTCAGTATCAATTAGTCACCCACACACCCAACCTAAAAAGATTAAAATCCATATTCCTACATCTATACATCTACAGAGCTTTGCTTTCGAAAGCACTCCACCTCTTTGTTTTTAGGTTTGATGATCACGTAATAAAGGTTTAGAAAGGATTGAAGACACAAATCTTCCTTGCAACTTATTACCTGGTTGTACAGTCCTGTAATCATTGTTTCAGCTGTAATCCCCTCATCACTAGGCAGAGCTACACGCCTTTCATCTTGTACAAAAAACAAATTCAAAAATAACGTATAGAACTTGTCAAACATAAGAGAGAAGTCATTAACTGTTTGCCTCATCAAGTTTGCAATTTTTTTCTCCTCCAGTTTCTGTAGTCAGAGACCGCTATTCTCTATTGCCCACTGTGCATCCCCAGTTGCACACTCCATTTGTCTATCCATGCTATTGCCAGAGGGGAACTGGTGGGTTCTTTGATCAAAATATCTTCTCTGTTGGTAATTTATTTCTTTAATGTTTTTCTTACTTGATATTTTCTTTCATCTATCATATTGCCCATCTTCAGTACTGTTCACAGTACTTTCCTTGCCGCGATAGTCAGCCTGTGTTTTTGGTTTGGTCAGTTTCCATTGAAAAGTCATTTTTTTGTTTTCTCAATAACTTCAACGCCATTCAATAAATCAGCATGAACATTTTCAACGTTCTTTTGATTTGAGTTTGGCATGTAAATTTTGTGTAAATTCATCAGAGAAATGGGGCAGGTGTCAAAAATTGACATTTCCTGGTTTAACTCTCACAGGAATCTTTTATCTCCACTAAGGAAACCAAGATTGCCAAAGCCAACATGTCTGGGTTTGATGTGCTAACACATGCATGCAGCATTAGCCCATTAGAATGAGATACGCGAGAGGGAGTCAGCAGGACCAAACAGAGAGGGCTATATTTGTAAAATAGTCTTTCATGCAGTTTAATGCTAGCAATGAATTTGAGGCGGAAGGATATACCTAAACAACCAATAGCAGCATGTGAGAGATAGATACTCCATTGGGCTGAGCCAAAGGAGGCTGATTAAGAAAGCCAGTGGTTAAATGGGGCAGACCCAAAACCCACTTTATGTATGTTGTTAGGAATGAGTTTGTATATCGTCAAATCCCAAAAGTCAAAACAGCTGAACAAACCTACACCAAATTTGGCATGAAAGTAGAACTTTATCCATGAAGTGCTTGGTTTGGTGTTAAATTATTAACTAATCTTTCAAAAAATCAGCATTTAAAAAATATTTCCAATGGATTTGAAAACGCCCAAAACAGACATCTCTCGACCTTCAATATTCAGAAGATCTGTGAATGTGGGACTATCTCAGGCTAAATTTAAATTATTAACAAATCTGATCGGATGAGGGAGCATATTCCCATATTATGCATTTTGGGTGTGCGTACCCAAAGACAAGTCTTGAGACCTAAAGCTCTCTGTTTAAATAGCTTCAACAGAGAAAATGTTATTGCTGCCATTGCAGGATGTTGGGCTCTGTTCCTACATCCTAAAAAATATGAAGGAGACATGGCTAGCATCAGGAATCAAAATATATTTTTTTAAAAATATGCTGCCAGGTCTGCACACCCACAGCAAGGGCTCTTAGGTCCTTGTTGGACCTCTCATGGGGCTTGCAAATATGGTGCTGGGTCGCAAACCTCATCGGAGGTCCAATAAGGGTCAATGTGTATGTATTGGTTCCCAAACGCACATCTCCTAGAAAAAAAGATAGTAAGATTACATTTGGCTGCTCAAAGTCCATGAACAGCATAGGCTGGCTATCCCTGGCATGTTGAACGTCTGTAGCAGCTTGAGTGCAGGACTTGACCCTGTGGCGAGACCCTGTGACCAAACTCTGTTATGTGCTGTGAAGGACAGGTATGCTGGGGGTTGGTCAGCCATGGGGCTTTGGCAAACTCCCAGTTGGCTCACACCCATTTTGCAAGTCCAAAGGAAATTCAGAGAAGATGTGAGACTGCAGGTGGTTGAGCTTCAGGTCCTTTGACCAAATGTTGAATTTTAAATATGATTAAAAAAAACTGAAATTCACGGAAGAACACAGGTTTAACGTTATTTTTAGATTTGGTTGTAAAACCTTAACTTATGTTTAAAGTAAAACTGAAAAAGCACAGACTTTTGGATATCATAAAATATTATTTAGTAGTTGGTGTATGTGCTGTTGTTTGACTATGCTATGCTTTTAGATGTGATTACTTAAATATTGTGAGGTCATAAACGTCACAGTTGGTCTGTGAGTTATGGAGTCAACCATAACTTGAGAATTTCATTGCTTTTCATTTTGAATTCATACCCATGATATTTCTGTTCTTTATCGGTGACTTTCAAAGTATATTGTCTAATTTATGCTTATAGCTAAATTTGGACAAGCCAGTAGTTAGTTACAGACAGGACATTGAGATCCATGCTTTGTGCTGTCTATGCATATATCCAAATTAACTCTAAAGGCATAGTTGATTGTCTTTACCTGTTCTCATTTTTAGTCTTTATTATTTAAGAATATTGTGTCTAGTATTTTGATGAATTTATATGTTCTGTTGTTTTTTTATTAATTAATTGTGTGGAATTACAACCTGGACATTTTTATATTGATTAAAGTATACTTTTAATATAAAGAATTTAAGTGTGTTTTTTATGGGTGCTTTAACGTACTCTGGATAATGTAAAAGCAAGGTCTGTTTCCTGCATGAATGTTGCTGTATTTCTGGTAAGAACAGTTTGATATTAGTCCTATCCAAAGGGAATATTTATTTTTAACTTGAGTTCCTTTTAAAACATAAAACTTACTTTATGATCTTATAAACAAAGCTAACAATAACTTAACTATGTCTTTTTTTTATGATACAGACAGGTACACACATGCACACACATTGGCATGTCATAGGTGAAGTGGCTTGTGGGGGCGTGGGCGATGCATGTCGTGGCACAGGTTCTGGTTGATTTACCAAACCTCAGCTAATGTCAGTGGTTTTTGTATTTGTTTGTAGTCATTTCTGCACTTTGGTTGTGTTTTTCATTGTGAATACATATGTACCTATATAGGTATTGTGTGTTTAATGATGCTTGAATTTTGTGTTTCTAGTAGGAGATGATCTGCACTACTCAGGGCTTTAAGTGGGATGAAAAAACTGGGGGATCTTTCTGAGGGGTGTGGCCGCTGTAATTAAGGGCGTGGTATAAAACACTTAAGATAAAAATCTGTGTTTAGCATAATGTGCTGCCCCACTGGTATTTTGCTGCTTCTGTCCATTCAGGAGGCGCACGACCAAGATGGCCGCGCGCTAGTGATGCTCCGGCTGCTTGGTTGTAAGATACTGCAGTAATCCTCTACCACTGCCTTGTAATCCTGCCCAATGCTTTCGGGAACTGCTTCTTTACACACCCGCTATCTCCGGTGTCATTTCTGAAGGTGGACGGCTCTCCCTGCGGAATCCGGAGCCGACTGAAGTGCTGTGCGTGGTGCACATCGACGACTGCCTAGAGCTCGGCTCGGCAGCGGGAAGTACTCAAGCTCCGTGGCGCCCACGTGGTCAGCAGGCCTCTGACAGCTGGCGCGCACGGAGGAGAGAGAACAGCTGTGGCCCCGCCGGACATTATCAGACGCTCTTCTGACCGGCCCACTGTGTGTTGAGGCTGCCGGTGTGCGGTGAGTGCACGTAACCCGAGTTCAGTCTCACGGAGGCCCAAGCTGCCAGACGGCTGCCGCGCGAATTGCACTCCCTGACTGCTGCTGTGATCACTGGCCCCCTCTGCCCGATATCCATAACTCGGACGCTGCTGGGATATGCGTTTGACTCTGTGGCCTTCGGTTGTCAGTGTGAGGTCACGGCCCCGTTCTCAGTGATCCCCTCTTGCACACTGACATTTTTTGCATGGCGCTGTTGGAGAGCGCGCGACCAGCCCATTGCACGCATCATTGAAAGACACTGCTGCCCTTAGTCACTCATGGTGTGGCCTAGTGCCGTGCAGCGCATTCCTACCCAGCTGCTGTGAGAACATCATCTGCTGAATTTGCTGTGGGGAGCTGGATGCGCACCTTGGGTTACTGGGCATAGGGAACCTACCAGACACTCTCCCCATTTGCTAGACTGCGCCCTATTGTACATCCCCTCTGAGTGGACCTTCTGTACGCGCAGACAGATTGCTGCCTGGCTTGCGCTGAGAGATAGCTGTGCAGTATACCTGTGGACATCGTTGCATGACCCTCGCTGCTTGGGCTTTCCTCAGAGATTGGACAGCGTCCTTTATTTGTGGGTGTCAGGAGACCACTGGCGACTCAGTGAGTTGCAGACCCTACTGCAACCAGTCGTGCCCTGCCTGCACATATTGAGTGACCTCCCCTGGTCCAAGACTTACAGAATTCCTTGCCCGCATCAGGGATATTCGGCCGCACCCCCGCTACTGAGTAGATTGCAGACTCTGGGATCATCTCCTGTGTGTCCCCCGTTTTTCTTTTTCTTTTTTCGCTGCTACCATGGGGAAACCGGATGGCCGACAGTCTAAACTGGTGTTTGATGCCAAGAGAGTTGCTACGCGCTATGCCTCAGAGGATTCGGCCAAGACAGTTGGAGAGACGTCGTAGGCACAGACTCTGCCTCCCGGGGACGAGGTTAAGTTGCTGCTCCTCGCTTTGCAACATAGCCTGTCTGACCTGTCAGGGAAGATGGACACCATGAATAACTGATTAGACTTCCTAGTCCAGAAGGTGGACAAGCACGATGGGCAGATCAAAGAGGCTGAGCGGCACATATTGGATAATGAGGATATAACATCACAGCTGCAGCTTCTGGTGTCGCAAATGGACAAACTTCTCAAAGTCATAACCGCTAAGAATGAAGATCTTGAGGCTCGCAGACGCTGGGATAACATCCAAATAATTGACATACCGGAAAGCACCAATACTGGCTGCATGGAAGAGTATGTTGAACAGCTATTGCGAGGAGCCTGCGAGGAAGACCCGTTCTCGATGCAGCTTATTGTGGAGAGAGCACACCACTCCCTGGGGCTGCGTCCCCCTCCTAGCGGGCCTTCCCGGCCTATTGTGGCTCGTCTCCTTAATTATCGTGACCGGGATGCTGCTCTGAAGCTAGCACGTGAATATAAGACACTACGATATGACGGCGTTGAGTTCATCATCTTCCCAGATTTCACCGCTATGATGCAGGAGGCACGCCACAAATTCATGGGAGTCAAGCAAAAACTTTGCAAGGCGCAGATCGAGTATGCCCTTCTTTACCCAGCGCGCCTGAGAGTTTCCTACCACAGCAAACACATCATCTTCACTAATCCACACCAGACGGAGGAGTTCCTTAAATCCGTGAACCGCCACTCTCCTCGGGGCGCCTCCGACGACCACTCTTCTAGATCGAATTCCCCTCACACAGAATGAGAGACTTGGAAGCGTACTTCCTTGACATAGGCCGTTTTGTGACAGAGGCGATCCCTCGATGGTCTGAAGGCCGTCTGCTGGGTGCATGTTATATGCATTCGGAGGCTGGGTACTTCATATGGATGGCGTTGTTCCTCCCCGGGGTGTCGCGCTGTCCTCTCCCGTCAAGAGCAAATAAGTGACCTCCTGCAATGCAGACTTTGTGGGTTTTTTTCTGTTGGTTTGGTTGGGTTCGCACACATAAAGCAGATGGTTTGTAACTGTACTATGCCAGGCAACCTCCCCCCCTGCTCGTTCCCCAGTGAGACACTGAGACTCTACCTGGGCAGGACTGTGGGAAGGGAGGTTCTCGTGTGGCCCTATTGACCCCCCCATATGGGCATTCCCCCTTGCTTCTTGTTTTTGTTCTCCGTGATGACATACAGATCTACTTGTTCTTGGACTGCACTGTCATGGATTTACTGGGTTTTGGTGAGGTGGTACACTTTCAGCACATTTGGGGTGCTGTTAGGGGTGGGGGTGGGATGGGGATTGTTGTTGTCTTTTAATGGTTCCAATGAAATGTATTGGTAACTAGACATACCAGCACATTTTGTGAAATTTCTGCATGGACACCTTCATATGGCATCTCTAGGCATATATTGTCTCCGCAGTAATGCCCTTGAACACTGACACTCTTTGCATAAATTTGCTCATGTGGAATATCAGAGGCCTCAGAGACCCCCGCAAGTGTCGACACACAATCGTCTATCTCGACAGACATCATATACACATAGCGGTGCTCCAGGAAACACATACAGACCCCCGCCGGTTGCCCTGCTTCGGGTACAGATGGGCGTCGGACAGAGTATTCTCATCATACTCATCATATTCATGGGGCACCCTGGTTCTGGTTAAGAGAGGCACCCCTTTTGTTCCGGGAGGCTCCCTTAGGGACCCATCTGGCAGGCATTGCCTGCTTTGGGGCACGCTTGGCACGCAATCGGTTACTTTGGTTTGCTGCTATAGACCAAACACTGACGATCCGGATTATTTCACTTCCTTATGGGGGCAAATTCTTAACGTGGGCTCTACGCATGTCATTTGGGGAGGGGATTTCAATACTACACTGTGCCCGGCACTCGACCGATCACATCCTCAACCTCATCACTACACCAAAACTCATGCGACTCTCTCCCTTCTGCTTCCCGAACACGTGCTCATTGACGCATGGTGACATGTACACCCAGGGGGTAAGGAGGGCACATACTACACCACAGGCCCGTGCCGCTTGGTCTCGCCTTGATTATTGGATCGTCTCTCGTGGGGTCGCACCGTGGATTATCGCCATAGACCATATGGCCAGGACTCTCTCAGATCATGCTCCCAAACGCATGCAAATAGCGCCCCCTAATTCAATCGCTGCTCCGTTCTGCTGGAAGCTAGTGCCTGAAGCACTACTAGATACCGTCTTTCAAGCGGAGCTGGGGGAGGAGATCGCAAGTTTCTTTAGCCGCAACAAGGGTTTGGTCACCCATGTGAGTACTCTATGGGAAGCTTTTTTTAAAGTTACAGTGCGGGGTTCTGTATGGCAAAAGGTTTTGGGGTAATTCGAGACATCAGGTGCAGCTTGCGTCGGCTGGAGGGCGAGCTTAAGCAATTGGAAGCAGATATGTGGCGTGAAGCTTTGGGCACTCAGAAGGTGGCATTACGTGAAAAACTCACTGAATATACCACCACTGCCGTGCTGGAGGTTCGCTTTCTTACTAAATATTTTACTGCTTGTAGTTATGGAGAAGGGGAGAGGCTGGGTGGAGCACTTGCGATAAGCATCTGTCAGCCCCGTTTCTATAACTATATTATTGACATACTGGACGCTTCGGGAGAGCCTCATAGAGACAGTCGGGATATCCTACACACATTTACATCCTTTTACAGAGACCTTTACAATACCTGAAGAGCTGAGCCCCCAGATTTCACTACCATCCTTAGAGACATCACTCTAGGATTGCTGGGAGACCACCAGCGGGAGTTCCTAGCCACGCCCTTCGAGGACGACGAGTTTCGAGAGGCGATCAGGCAAATGAAATCGGGAAAAGCCCCGGGCTCCGATGGCCTCCCTGTCGACTTCTATAAGTCCTATATAGATCATTTGATCCCAGTGTTACGGGAGGTATATCTGGAAGCTCAGGAGGCTCAAACTCTTCCAGAAACTATGAGGGAGGCGCTTATCATTTCACTCCTGAAGCCCGGCAAACCTGCGGATCAGTGTGATTCGTACAGGCCTCTCTCCCTCATTAATACTGACACAAAGATCCTAGCGAAACTTTTGGCAAACTGTCTCAGCCTTTTAATGGAGAGTTTAGTGCTGCCTGATCAGGCAGGTTTTATTCCCGGGAGGGCGACCTCCCATAACCTGCGCACACTATTCTCCATTATGCACAATGTTGACCCTTAGTTGGCACTTGTGGTAGCCTTTTTAGATGCCACGAAAGCCTTTGACTCGGTGGAGTGAGATTACCTTTTCACCATTCTTCAATGTATGGGTCTCCCTGTCGGGTTTCTCTCATGGATTCGTCTTTTGTATACCTCCCCGACAGCGCGGGTGAGAGTTAATGGCCACACTTGTTTTCCCATCCTGCTCAAAAGGGGCACCCGCCCAGGCTGCCTCCTCGCGCCTCTTTTATTCGCCCTTGCAATAGAACCCCTTGCAGAGAAGCTCACGCAGCATCATCAAGAAAAAGCCCTTCAATGCTTTCTCCGTCCCATATTGATTTCTCTTTATGCGGACGACGTCACTTTGTATGTGAAGAATCCGATCCAAAATCTCAATATGCTCCTTCGTGAATTCATGAGATTCGGCGGACTATCGGACATAAATATTAACTGGGCACAGTCTCAACTCTTCCCGCTTACTCCGGCGGCAACGCCGTTCCTCACTGACTTCCCCATTGAGTGGTGTACGGATGAGGTAAAATACCTGGAGGTGCATGTCACTAACGATCGCGAGGAACTATTGCATCGTAACTATGGCACACTCTTGAACATATAAAGAGCAGTATCAATCGGTGGATAGCCCTCCCCCTCACCATTGCGGGACGCATTTTGCTTATAAAAATAGTTGTCCTCCCTAAGATTCTATATCTGTTCTTAAACATACCACTTTATTCCAGCAGACACTTTTTCAGTATGCTGCGATCGGAGCTGATAAGACTGGTGTGGGGCGGTAAGCAACCCCGATTACAATGGGACACTCTTGTTCGCCCCTATTCCCATGGAGGTTTTGATGTACCTAATTTTGAACTGTACTATTTGTGTGCCCAGGCACAGTTAGCCCACTATTGGTTCCACCCCCCCAGATATACGTCTCAAGTCGCAACGGAACACTGGCTGGCAAATCCTATCCCGCTTGGCGGGGTCATCCTGGCTGTTCTCAAGACTCGTCCGGCAGGTCTGACCTCAGTGGATTGTACAGTTAAAGCATGGCAATGCATTACTCACATGCTCAAGTCACCTCTGCTCTACTCTCTGCTTCTTCCACTTATGTATCATCCAAAAATACCGGTTCTTCAGGAGGGAATATTTGCTAAGACCAAAACTAAGTTCAAACTCACTTGTTGGGGAGACCTCTATTTAAATGGTACATTTCGCGACATGTTGCAATTGTATCAAGTAGCTCCGCAGTCCCCGATGGACGTTTTCCTGTATGTACGCTTGAGACAGGGAATAAGGGAATATGTGCCATCGTACCCCATGGAGCCTCCAACTGTTGCCCCATTGCATCACAAGGTGCGTACTACTAATGCTTCACACTTAGTATCTACTCATCATAGCCTTTACACGGAAATGGCATACCCCCCCTGCTCTGCACGCGCCAAATGGATCGCTGAACTGGGACACGACATTACCGACCATCAATGGGAATATTGCTGTAAACAGACTGAGCTTGTCTCCTCCAACAGTAGATTGCGTATCACTCACTACAAGTTCTTACATCGACTCTATTACACCCCGGTCCGGTTACACCGGTACGGTCTCCGTGACACTACCCGATGTGACAGATGTAGGGCATAAAATGCTGGCTTTCTCCATCTTGCATGGGAATGTAGCGCAGTGCACGCATATTGGCAGCAGGTTCTCGCGGCACTGGAGCTCATGACAATCCTAAAATTTCCATGTTCCCCGCTACTGGCGCTTCTTGGATATGCTGAGGCGATACCAGCAGCGCTGCGTAAATTTGTCACATTTAGTATACTACTTGCCAGGCGGAGGGTGGCATTCAGGTGGGGCAGGCATGTAAGGAATGGCTTGGTGATATGATCCTTTGGCAGGAACAAATACATACCTACTCCGAACTCCTTCCCCTCCCATCCCGGCCTCGGGACATTTGGGACCCCTCAACATGTACCTCCTAGAACATCCAATTGCACCCACTGGGAACCCATGCTTGCAGCCTCCCTAATATACCTGCGCTCTATAGGTTATTGGGAAACATGTACCCTTCGTATCATTATGGTGTATTGATGAATGCTGTTTGCAACTTTCAGAATGCCTCCATGTGGGATAGAGGGGGGTTGGTTGGGTGAGACTTATTATTGTTGTCTTCGCTACATTTATGTGCCTCTACTGCTATAATCAACTGTGGAATTATTATTATGCTGTGTATGATCACGCTTTGATGCATATCATGTGATTGAACCATTTGGTTGTACTGTTGTATCAATGATAAAACAATAATAATAAAAAAAAGACATATAACACAACAAGTAACATTACACCTACAACAAGCCAGTATATAAATATTGAAAATACAACTCACTCTTGTGGGCGAGGTTGTGGCATAAGGCTAGAGCAGCTGACCTTCGAGCTGTGAAAACAGGTTCGAGCCTGACGTCCTGTGATTTAAAAAAATGAATATGTCCTTGTGTAATGTAACTGGTGCTCATGTAAAGCGATCCAAGTTTGAGCTATAGAAAACTAAAATACAAGTCTCTTTGAAGTTACATCAAAGGCATTGACGGGGTGTACTATTGCAGAGTTAAGTTTTTTTTTTTTTTACCCGGATGGAAAAAATGGAGAGCCTGATAGGGACCTATCTCTGCACCTGCTTTTAAAAACTGCTGGTGCTGAGCACCGGCAGGACCCGGCCCAGTTAAAGCCCTGGCGCTACTAACAGTAGCATACACCATTTTCTAAAATTCTACCTTCTCTCTCTCATTCTCTCTGTTATCCCATAGCCGTTTCCCTCATATAATCTTATATTACCTTTTGGGTTGACTCTGATATTTGTTGAGGTAGGAGAATATCTCCTCGTGCAACCAGGCCGTTTTAACCTTATTCCATTCCATTCCATGTTGTGGAAAACTGTGGCTGATGAAATGATGCAGGAATGTGTTAAGAGTACAGACTTAAAGAGAGTAATTTATCTTCACTAGACAGACACTTTAATGTCCTCTTTCTGCCCAGTTCAAAGATAGCCTCATTGAATTATAAAGTCGAGCCAAGATCATTTCTTTCTTAACTGTGATGTACATTTTACATCAGGGCTGCCCTTCCTATCTTGAATATGTGCCAAGGAGGCTGGGTGAAGAAAGGAAGTCTGTGCTGCTCTGTATCTTACACTTTAATACCCCGATCTCTAACGCAGCGTTATCGGCTCATGCCTTTACTTACAAAGTCAATTTTACAAATATGTGTTTAGCAATCAGACTTAATAAAGATGGGTGGGATTTGCAGGCCTCTTTGTCTTATTCCAAGATAAGTGTTGCTGCTCGAAATAACTGGGGCTTGTTTGAAACAATGTCGCAAATGCCCCATTTTGAGTTAGCGTTCTGCACATTGAAGTTGGCAGGCTTGCATGATAATTTACTTTCTCCCTGTAATTAAACTCACAATTAACAAAACGGTAATTGTCATGTAGATAGCTGCTGGAGAAATGATTTAACAAAGCTGCGAGACACTGGGCTGAAATAGAGCTGATGGGCTGCCCTGGAAATCTGAATAACAATCAGACACAGGCTCAGCGAGGTCTGAAACGTGTCTCCTTGGGGTCCACGGTTGTGTGGGCCAGAAACTTGATCAAATAATAACCGGGTTGCCATGCTTTTGTTAAATTATTCAAAAACATCTGCATATTAATGCTCTGATTTACAAAGATTTTCTAAGGGCAAGTGTTACTTTCAAAAGAAACAATGGGGCATATGTACAAGCTCCTATCGCCACCACACCATCACTTTTATCGACGTTGTGGTGGCGATAGGGGCTTAGCCTTATTTACAAGGAAGCGTTAAAATGTGGCTTAATGCGGCCTTGTAAATAAGGCCCCCTTTCACGCTATAGTTAGCGTGAAAGGGGGCCTTCTCTGTACAAGTTGTAAATACACCAATATCTCAGCTGGATTCATTAGGATTAATTCAATATGTATATCCAAGATATTACAACAAAGAAAAGAAACGAGAGGATAATTATTATTCAATGTTCTCTTGGGCATCATATATTTACAAGAAGATCAAGAATTATTATGTACAAAACAATAGTTACAGCACTAATAGGCATCCTATGTACAAGGGCAGCGTACATAGGAGGCAGCGCCAAAATTAAGACCAGGTAAAACCTGGTCTTAAGTTGGCGAAATGAGGAGAAATGCATTATTTCTCCTCTCTTTTGCTTTTTCCATGTGACAAAATGGCATTTCAGGATTGTTAATGTGCAGGAAGGGACACCTTCCTACACATAAACAATCCTCCCATGCACGTAGTCACCCTTGCACTATGGTCAAGGGTGCCTGCATTGGCGCTAAGCTGCTAAGAGTGGCACCATCGCAGGGGGAGACGCAAGGCTGCACCATATTGTTGTAAGTATGGTGCAGCCTCGCGTTTCAGAAGTGGCGGAGTGAGGCATTAAGCCTTGACAGCTAACGCCTCACTCCGTCAGTTCATTGTACATATCCCCCAATGTGTAACTTTCAACCAACAAAATTCACTGGTGATTCACAGAGCCACCACGGTCTATGTTACGCTTGCAGAGAGGTGTCATCAATACCTCTATGGGTTTTGCAACATGGCCGTGATTCACAAAGCTTCTTCAAGGTGGAGGTGCAAATTCGACTTGGAAAAGGTCATAAAGTCTGTATGCAAAGAAACTCTATAAGGTCAGGATCCTATCTGTTTTGAAGGCAGAGATAATTAACAATAATTCGATTTTTAGATGTTGCATTAGCAAGTACCTTTTGATTTTATTAAAATGATATGTATAATTTACTATAAGACTTTCAAAAAGCCCTTTTCATCTATTGATCTCTCATTGTGTAATTAACATTTATTGTCCGCCCACTACTACATGCAGCATGGGGCAATGAGTCAGCTCACCTCAGCCATTGGCTGATTTCACTGTAACGAGGCGTTCTGCCCTTCCACAAGGAGCACTTCTACACACAAGTGTAGTTCCTTAAGTGCTAGTGACTATGGCAATGCGTGCTTTTTGAGAGCCAAAAATATTTATGCTTTTAACCAATGGTTTTTTTTTCTTTAATTGCAGTAATAAAATTTTGCAAAAACCATGACCAAACAAAAGTAACATCGATAAAGCCAAAAGGTGGATGGCCAACACAAGACCTTTTGGCATTCCTTATGCTTGTTTCAACCAATGTAGTATGAAAGAAGGAGTGTGCCTTTTCATATTTGAACCTCTGGCCTTCATGTTACAAGCAGCTCTCTAAAACGAATTAAGTCATTTGAACATTAAGCTCAATCACCAACTGATTGTTCGAGTGGTGAAATTAGTAAATGACGTATGATACTGCTGCATTTGGTTCATTTGTAAATTCCAGATCAAGTGTGGGCTACCCTAAGTGAAATGGGTATGCCAGACATGATTTCTGTGCTCACTGTACCATTGGACGAAAGCTGCACCTCTCTGATGAGGTTCAAAAGTGCAAAACCAGTCTATTGCTGCTTGTGTTCCTGTCTAGAAGGGAACTCATCTTGCAGGTCGGCATGGACTGTCCCTGTTGGAGCAGGACCAAGTCTGATTTGCATATGGATGGTTGGGTGGGTGGAGGAAAACATGCATTAGAATATGGCCTGAGTAATTGCCAGTTGTAATATTCATGGACGGGACTGAGGCTACTCGGCCAAACAAATATGTACAGATAACAATTATTCCGGTTCAGGAGGACCATGTGTGAGACCCCTTGTCCCCCTTGTCTCTGTTCTATTTCACCTCTGTTTACCTCACTCCTCCTTAGGTCCGTCCCATCTTCACTCTTATCTCTGGTGTACTTCCAGTCTCGTCTAGAGAGTGCAGTGGTTAGCTTGACTACTGGTCTGTATGGCCTGTTGTCCTGCTGCCAGCTCATTTATACTACTGACTGAAGTTAATTCAAGGACTCATAAGATAAGTTTTTGTTTTGTAGGTGAGATGTCCTAAATTTGATGAGTATGCACAGACATGAAACAAGGGTACCATGCTCACTGTGTAATTGGACGGAAGGATGACCTCACTGCTTGTGCTTCCATCTATGTGCTGTTTCCCAGGTGGAGTTCTGCTCTGTAGTTACTAGTGGTTCGGTGTTTCAGCACCTAGATTTCCTGCATGTGAGAACGCCGAACCCAATACTATTGGTCCACAAAACACACAGTTCTATCTACAGGTTCAATTTGACTGGTTAAAGGAGGGATCATTACATTATGCCACAGATCACAGGTTTGCACTTTGAATTTGAAGTGTTAATTTGGATGAAATAGTAGTTTTTTGGTCTGATTGGCGAAGAAGACCAATTGTAGCATCATGTCATTGAAAGCATTCATAATGTGAAGCTATTGGACAGGGACAGATGGTCAACAATACCAAAAGCTGCAGAAAGGTGAATGAGTGATGTTATGTTATGTTATCTTATGCAGATTTACAAAGCGCACTGTCACAAGGGAGGGTATCCTGGCCCAGAACAGGTGCTAGTCTAGGCAGACCAAGGGCCTAGTAGGAGTACTCAAAATCCAGATCTTCAGCTTTTTGTGGAATTCAGGAAGTGAGGAGGAGGCTCCTATGTGTAGAGGAAGGTTGACCCATGCTTTATGAGCACTGTAGGAGAAGGTTTGCACAGCGTATAAGGTTTTCCATATGCCTGGGATTTGTGCAAGTAGGTGTCTAGAAGGTTTTGAAAGAAGATGTGATTGCTGAGGTATGCTGGGCCAGTGTTATGTATTGCCTTGAAAGTGTGGGAGAAGAGTTTTAATTGTGCTCATTTGTGAATAGGGAGACAGTGGAGCTCCTTCAAGCATGGTGTGATGTAAGTACCTTGTGGGAGGTTGAGAGTGATGCTTTCTGCTGAGTTCCAAAGAGTCTGCAGCTTTCTGGTTAGTGTTTTGCTGATTTCAGAATAGAGGGTGTTCCCTTAGTCCAGCATGCTTGGGACCATGTAGTGCATGACAGTTTTCCGGGTACTGATTGAGAGCCATTTGAAAGTCTTCCTTAGCATCTTCAGGGTATGAAAGCATGAGGCGGTGACAGCATTGACTTGGGTGGTCATGTTGAGTTTGCTTTCTATGAAGATCCAGAGGATCTCGGGGTGGATGGTGGGGGTGAGTGTCAGTCCTAGCTCTGTTGGGCACCAGATGGAGTCCCAGGCTGATGTGTTCTTTCAGAAGATCACAATTTCTGTCTTGTCAGTTTTCAGCTTTTGACAGTTGGTCTTGATCCAGTGGGTAATTTCGGTCATGCAGACATTGAACTTGATCTGGTTACTGAGTGTCTTTTCCACGAGAGAGAGAATGAGTTACGTGTCATCAGCGTAGGAGAGGGCATTGATTTCATGAGAGCGGATGATGCTGGTTAGAGAGATCCTGTTTGCTTTGAAGAGGGTTGGGCTCAGGGAGGATCCTTGGAGAACTCTGCAGACGAGGCCGCGAACATCCAAGATGTACGGTGCCCAGCTGACTGACTGAGTCCTTCCAGTCAGGAAGGAGAAGATCTATCAGAGTGCATGTCCTTGAATTCTGAAGTCATACAGATGTTGTATGACGATAGGTTGGAGACTGTGTCAAATAAGTGATATGGGTTGTCTTTGACAGTGATGCCGAGGACATTGTTAATCACCAATGGTTGTTGTTTCTGTGCTGCAGTGTATCCTGAATTCTGATTGGTAGTTCTATACTGTAAAACGGTGTTGCGCTTTATTTTACTATATAGTTACTTTGTGACTCCTCTCTCAATGTTCTTTCTTTGTAAGGGAGGAGGTGCTAGCTTGTGAGGTCCTGTTTTGAGAGTGTTAGCAGAGGGTGTTCGCGATGATGCTTTGTGTGAGGGAAGTATTGACAATGTTCAGAACTAGTTTTAGTGATTCTCCTGTGATAAACTTCACAATTAATGATGCAGTGATGGTATCCTGGAAGGAAGTGCCCTTGAGGGAGTCAAAGAAGCTTACACTCTTTGCACTGGTGAAGGTGGCAATGTCTCTACATATGCATATTTTGCATGATGGTATAGAAGCAATGGCAATATCATCAATTTGTTTTCTGATCTTCTCTAGTTTTTTCCTTCAAAGAACTGTGTATGGCATTGCAACTCTGTTTGTGATGTTCTTTTGGGAACCCCATAAATGGTTGGCACACTGTATGATGACTTTTAGGTGAGCTTTACTTCTATTTGTGGTTGGGTTATTTGAGTTAGTTTAGTCAGTTGTTTTGATTTCTGAGATGAGTTTGCTCTCTGCTGTATGGAGTGTTTTCAGAGTTTCATGGTGATCAAGGAGCCTTTACAATTGCCAGTTTTTCTCTTGGCTTCTTCATATGGCATATTTACTTTCTTGGTATAACATGGGCTGAGAGCTTAAGTTACAATGAGCAGCTCATCCCGGCTGCTTGAGTTGCCATATTGATTTGGAGTGTGCAGTTGAGGTTTTCAAGCTGGTTTGGTCAAGGCCCAATGCATCCTGTCCAATGCTGCCTCAGAGTTTCAAGCTGTCACATTCTCTCAAAACCTTTTAACTTCAGATATTCAACATGCACAGTGACAATAGAATATCAAAGAGGTGGAATAAAATGGGGAAAATTTGGAATATGAAGAATAAAGAAATTAAAAGAGACTCAGCAATGGAAATCTGTTGGGAAGAAACTGTGAGTAACTTTATGGCTGTTTCGAATATACACATTTCATACTTGTTTTCTCCTTGGCCCTAGTCCTGCCTGTGGAGTCTAGCCTTCTCCCAACCTGTGTTGTGTGGTTTTATAGAATATCTGAAGTCGCAACTCATACTGTACACCAAGGGGTCTATTTACAAGAATGTCGCTCAGTTCAGCGCAGCAAGTCACCTTGCTGCGCTGCACTACATGACAGGGAAAGGGCAGAAATGTGCTGTATTTAAGACAATGTGATGCATTCCTGTCTTTTCCCCTGCACTGGTGTCCTTTTGGCAGCCTAGTGCCAACGCAGGCACCCTTGCACCATGGAGCAAGGGTGCCTGCGTTGCATGCAGGACTGTTTTTGTGCAGGAAGGGACATCTTCCCGCACAAAAACAATCCTGAGAGGCATATTCCTCTTTCTATGTGTGCTGCATAATGCAGCACACATAGAAAGAGGAAGTAACAAGGACAAATAAAGATATTTCTCCTTGTTACCCCTAACCTGAGTAGCCGTCTCTTTTTGGTGCATTTTCCAGGTCCACCAGTTCTAGTGAATCTAGGAATGTATCAAAAACCATAGGAGTTGTGTGGGAACACGCTTGCGATGCCCATTAAACACCTTCTCAGGGCACAGTAAGGCAATGCAGCGATTTGCGCTACGTTGCCTTACTCCAGTTTTATGGAGTCACCCAGGGCCACGCAAAGTGGTTGCACAGTGTTCTCTGTAGATGCAACATTGAATGTGGGGGTTGGTTATTGGATTGGTGACCAACAAGCCTTGAAAGTGGTAAGCACAACGAAAATCTTTGGGAACTTCACTCGGTCCAGGGGAGTAATATAGTGTGCTGAAACTTCAGGCAGGTGAGACAACAACTCCAATAATGCACTGGGCCACCTGGATTTCGGTGATCCCTCAGAGGGCCCGATGACTAGCTATTCTTTAGTTCAAGTGAGTGCTTTTACCTGTAGTTTGCAGGCAACTAGTGCTACTGGTCCAGGGAAGACTGAGAGTTTTTCTGGCTTCTGCAAGGGTCCCTCTCTTCAGGAGTGCCGAGATTTAGCCAGGGACAAGGGTGTTCACTCAATTCCAAGTCTGTTACCTCATGGACAAAGTATCCCTCTTTTGCTTTGTGCTGGTGGGCAAAGTCCTGTTGGCAGTGACACAGGAATGCTCTTGGTCCTTCTCTGATCTAAGTTGTTCAGATCTGAAGTTCTGGTGCCAGAGCGGTCACTTAAATCCTAGATTTAGGGGGGTTAGGGGTGTGGGAGCTAGTAGCCAATGGGCAGCTAGCCCTGCAGCTAGTCCACCCCTGAGGTGACCACATCCGGTGATGTAGGTCATTCTTTCTACCCAGAACCCACTATTTCTGCCCTCCTAAAGATGGTAGAATTCAATTTTAGGTGTACAGACCAGGCTACCCACCCTAGAGGTGGGGCCAGCTTTCCTGGGAGTGTACACATCCTGCGTTGCCAATTGTGCACCTTGCCTGGGGCAAGGGAAGGGCTGTGTCATCCTCAGAGGGACAGCCCAGGTGAATATCAGAGGCGGTGCAGGCTTTGGAGCTCACCGCTCTAATGTGCTAATTCACTAGCGTGCTAGGGAGGTGTGCCCTCCTTCCTGTGCAGCCTTTGTTTCTGACTCATGAGAGTGATCATACTGCCTGGCAGGAGGTCAGAATCCTATCTTGCCGGCCCCAGGCGTGGGAATGCATGGGCTGGTGAGCCAGAGCACAGTAAAGCTGAAGGCAACCAGAGGGCAACCTCTACGGTGCCCTCTGGGTGCATGCCATGTTACCCAGGGCACGAGAATCATATCAGGGGTGAGAAGGCACATTTTTTATATCAAACATGACATTTTTTTGTGGCACCATAATGAAGCTGCCAATCTAGAGAGTTCCTGGTTGGCAGTCCATGTTATCCTATGAACCGCTAACACATATAGTAGTTTCCAATGGGGAACGCCACTATAGAGACATATAGGCTTGCACTTATATGTCCACACCTTTAGTATAATGCACAGAGCCTCCTGGGCTGAAGAGGTCTAACTTAGGGATGCCTTACATACATGAATGGCAGTATATGTGACTGTGCCGTACATGGTGAAGGCATAGTCGAGTTTGAGCAGTTTGCACTGCTCCTGCAGTCTGCAATGGCAGGCCTGCTGTCAGTAGTTTGCTTGGGTCACCCAGGGTGGCACAAAACCGTGCTGCAGCTCTGGGAACCCCTTTACCACCAATGCCCTGGGTACCCCATGTACCATACACTAGGTACTTATAAGGGGGTAAAGCCTTTCCCAATTTGGGATTACCAAGTTGAACATAACCATTTTAGGAGAGAGCATGGGCCCTGGGGTCTTGGCAGCAGACTCCAGTGCACTATCAGAGTCATAACCACCAGCATGTGGAGTAAAAACTGCGCGATGACCATACCAAAACATGCACATTCCTACAGCGCTCAACAATATCAAAGTTACATAGGGGACACAAAGGTGTTTGTGTATTCACACAGGTCTTGATTAAACAACACACATGTAAACACTCCTCAAATTCAGGATACCAGGTGGAGCACAAAATAGTTTTTAAAAAGCGTTCTATTGCAGAGCTGTTGGCTTGCCGAAAAGGCAGGTTTCCTGTGTTGCACAAAGCATATTGTAGACAGTCTCACTTTGAATGCAAAGAAGATAGAGTAATGGGTTCCAGTCAGCTGGAGTCAGCTGTGGAATGTTCATGCATTCTTACCTGGAATGTACCAAGGGGAAGGAGGGCGCAGGGGGGGAACGCGGGGCGTACAAAGTGTGAATTACAACAAGTAGGCACTCTATTTTATCTAGAGTCTTGCACAGAATAAAGCACGGTATTCTATTTTGCTTAGATAGCCAAAGATGCAGCAGTCATCTGTGAGTCCAGATGTGCCAGACTGGCTCTCTCGTCATTGTGCGTCATTATCCTCTTTGCAAAGCGTGCATCTGTCGCACATGTGCATGACTTATTTGCCATTTGAAGTCTTGCCTGACCACGGTTTACAAGACATCTGGGCAAATGCTAGTGGAGTACACAGAGGCTCTGTGTCAACTCCTAGTACACAGCAGCATTAGTTACATTTATAATGTGCACTGCTCTTCCCATTGACATTGTAAATGTTGTTCAGCCTGAATGCAGTTGAGACTCATAAAACCTTGACTGCTGATACATTTCCCTTTACATGTAAAGCATAAGGCGATACATAATTGTACGCCATTGATGGGTCCGTGTGTTGGATCCTGTTGGAAACTGGATTACTGGTTGAGGGGAGTGAAGCCCTACTCAAGCAGCAGCCATAATTTTGGTCAGGCTGAAGTCACAAGGAATTCCCAAAACTGTGCTCAAAGCAGTAAGGCTTAACTTAGCAGCACTTTTAAAAGTATTTATGCAGCACTTCAAACAGTCATAAAGGGAAAAAATACCATAAGAAAAATCTCACACTAATTAGGAAAATAGAGTAAAATGTAATAAGTTAATTGACACCAAAATGACAAAAACCCGATCACTAGAACCGGAGATAAGCAATTTTAAATGTTTAAGTGAAAATAGCAGCAAAAAGCACAAATCAACAACTGTGGTTATCTGGTCGCGCTAGACAAGGACAAAGTCACAAACTCAGGCTGACTGCGATGGTGCGTGGGTCGGCTACAGAGACCCAGTACGGCCCACTGAACACATGAACATAAATCTTTGTTGTAGAGCATTGCGAGATCCCATGTTGGGGATGGATCGTGCAGCGGCTGCAATGCCAGGCCCTGCATTGTCATCGAAGATGCCGTCGATGAGGGGCTTGCGATGCAAAGTCCTATGTCGAAGATGCATAGCACACCAGCTGGTTCCAAAACAATGCGTGGTTTGCGATGCGGAGTCCTGCATCGTTCTGGAGAATGCCATCAGCAAGGGACTTTTGATGCGAAGGCATGCGTTGAGGATGCATCATGCAGTGGTTCCTTGGAGAATGTGGGCCGCAATGCAAGGTCCTGCATCTCAAAAATGCATCGCACAGTGTTTCCAATGTAGATTCTTGCAAGATGGTGTGTTGCCCTGAATCGGTTCTGCTGGGACCACAGATGTGCTGGGAGAGCACATTCAGCCCTCTTACAAGGGTCCAGGACTGAGGTGGTACCACTTAGGGGACAGGACTCACAGCTGGCAAAGTCCAAGTTGTGGGTTTAAAGTTGTTGGAGACTGTTCTGCTCCTGAGGCTCTGATCAGAGGCCAGGCCAACTAGCACCTGGAGTACTCTGGTGGTCCTTAACCAAGATGAAGGTCCAGTCCTTCTCACTCAAGCAGGAGGGTAGCAGGGCTGCAGGTCAGCACATCAGGGCAGCCAAGTGGCAGTCCTTCTTGAAGCAAATTAGCACAGCATTATTCCTTCTGAATCTTCCACAGGTCGAGATGTGTACTGAAGAGTTGGGGCTAAGGGTCCATCATTTGTACCTGGTGCCCAATGGTTAGGGCAAGAAAATGCCAACTTTCTAAAAGTGGCATTTTCAGAATTGTGGCTAAAATTCTGACTTTACCATTTAAGAGGTCTTTCAATTACAATTCTTTAGACACCAAGCTGGAACTGTCTGCCTACTCCCAGTTGAAAGGTATCACTCAATTAAGGAAATGAGGAAACTTAATGTTATCCTATTGAAGTACTAGGCCTTACAGTAGTGATAAATGAGGTTAAAGGGTTTTCACTACCAGGACACGTAAAACTTTAAAGTACATGTCCAGTTATTTTAATACATTGCACCCAGCCCACTGTGCTGTTTAGGGCCTAACCTAGGGGTAATTTGGCCTGGCAAAAAGTTTATTTTGCCTGGTCGAAATGGCAGTTTAAAACTGTTCACAAAGGCTACAATGACATAACTGACACAAGTTTAAAAGACTACTTAAGTGGGTGGCATACCCAGTGCTGCAGGCCCACTAGTAGCATTTCATTTACAGTACCTGTGTACAGGTAGCACCACTTTACTAGGGACTTACAAATAAATTAAATGTGCAAACTGGGTGTAAGCCAATTTCACTATGTTTAAAGGAGAGAGCACAAGCCCTTTAGCACTGGCTAGCAGTGGTAAAGTGCACAGAGTCCTAAGGCCAGCAAAAACTGATTCAGAGAACAGGAAGGTGAAGGCAAAAACTTCGGGTATGACCCTGCAGAAAAGGGTCAAGTCCAATACGATCCCCCACCTCCAGCCAAAAGCCAAGGTAGACTAATCAGTACCTTGATGCGCTTCCCTGCTTGGTTGATAGAACATGGAGGAAGGCCTTGTTATGCAAGGGCGCTTATCAGTTCCACACTTTTCTGAGCTCAGTTGCATCCCTCTGTCTACACACTCCTGAGCCACTGGACTGATTCCTGTGGAACCCTTCTCCCCACTTGTGGACCCCAGTGGTGAAGCACATAAACCTTACGTGCTAACAGATGCATCACAATAGGCAGACGGTACCACCATGGCCAACAGAGTGATGAGGCCCATTCCACACCTTGGACCAGACTTCTGTCCCCAATCCAAGGTAAACTCTGCTATAAGGATAGCAGCCAACAGCCACTCTCAGTGTCAAGAGCCAAACCCGTGGCCATCTACTGCCAGGTGAAAGGTCCAAGTAGGGATATTGGGTAATTGGGTAGGTCTCTCTTCCAGCCTTGGGGCTGACAAGGAGTTCCTTATGGGCTTCTGAGGGTTCTCTGAGGTCTCTCAGAGTAGGGGGCAACCTCAGGCTGTTAGGCACCCTACTTCCACTCTGCCTTTCACCAGCTCAAGGGTGGTATCCTGAGACTGGCTTTCCAGCCCTGAGTCTGCTTCTTGAGGCTGAACAGCAGACAGGGGTGAGTCCTCGCTCACCCTGCCTCTCCATTTGGGCTCCTGTACCCTCTGCTTGGAGGTGGTACCCCCAGAAAACTGAACTGTCAGTGTGTCCTGGGAAGCCATCCCTCCCAGCTCTCCCTGACACAGGGGCAACTCATTCCCCAAAATGCAATCTATGGGCATCTGGGGACTAACTATGACCTTCCTCTGGGTCACCTCCCCACCCCACACCAGGGATACTAGGGCCAGTGGGCAGAAAAGGTCCTGCTCCTGAGCCTGAGGTACCCTTCACACCTGGCTGATGTACTTCTCTAGGGAAGCCAGCCTTTCTACTACTATGATCTGGCTAACCTCGGGACCCTCAAAGCAGTGATAGAGACCCCATCCATCTTCACCTGGTGGAAGTGTTGACCTCTACCCTCAGTGATCATCAGCTCACCCTATGAGTCTATCTTCCAGTTAAGGGAGATCATGGCATGGTCTATGACCTGCCCTTTGGTACTTTGTACACAAAGGCCACAATTGCCACCCCTGTAGAGTTCCCACCAATGAGTGGTTTCTTTGGACAGACAGAGTCCCTCTGGTACTAACTCAGAACAATCAAAGCATCAGTGTTGGAAATGGGGCACCCTTAGCCACCTCCCACCAGAACCTCTTCCCTGTTTCTCAGAAGGGGCATGGGTACCCTTTCATCCTCCCTTATTCTGGGACTTGTCTTGGTCTTCCTTAACCTCCTCCTCACTCTGTTGGGGGGAAAATTGAACCACCCGTCTCGGGGTCACTCCCAGGTACCTTCTTATGGACCCTGATGCTGAGCCAGTGGTTCGCCTTCTTAGCAAGCCTCCTGGGATCAGTGAGCGTACTACCAATCAGGCAATCAGGTGTTGGTGGAGCTCTGGAAAACATTTACTGACAATGTACTCTCTTGCAATCATATCATACAGCCCTTTGTAATCATTAACAAAACTGCCCTTCACCTAACCATCTACTGCCTTGGAAATGGAGTCCACAAAATCTACCGAGGACTGCTGGGCAGCTTCTGGCTATCCCTAAGCTTTTGTCTGTACTTTTCTGGGGTGAGGCCATACTTTCTGACAAGGGTGTTCTTCGTGGGGTGGAGGGGGGGGGGGTACCTCAACCTGTCTCTTTTCTCCTGGGCCAGTGGGCAATACTCTCATCACTTGGAATGCGCCTCTAGAGACTAGCTCCCAATCCTCCGTAGGCACCCTTTTCAACTCCAGAGCAACCTCATAGGATTTTTTTTTGCAATTTTATATAGCACAAATTCGACCCAAAGGTATCAGATTGCTTCACATGAGCACCAGTTACTTTACAGGCTGACACATTTTTTTTTGGCACAGGAAGATTAAGTGATTTGCCCAGAATCACAGGATGCTTGAACCTCCCGCCAGAATCGAACCTGGTTTCTCAGCTTCAGATTCGGCCGCCCTAGCCGTTAAGCCACACCCTCTCCCCAAGATTCAAACTATTTGTCAATGTCTTCCCCCACAACAATGTTAGGCACCAGATCCTTTGGGATGTGGGCCCTTTTGTCTCCAGAGGGCACTGTGGGTATGCTGCCACCATTACTGCTAGACTCTTCATGTTTTTCCTGGATGTCCAGCTCTCTGAGTCTCCTTTCATAAGCTAGTCACTCCAAAACAAGTTTTTCCTTCATCTTGAGCTTATTAATCTGCAGCTGAAACTCCATCTCCACGTTCCTGTCTGCCAGCTCTTCTGGGGACAGGCCTTGTGAAGACACACTCTCCACTCGGGCAGGGAGTTCAAATTCCGGGGATGAGTCATCCCACTACCCTGACTGCTGCATCTCAGGACTGGTATCCTGGTCCTGCTCCTGCTCCTCCATATCATCCTCCTCATTTCCATCTTTTGTTGCTGGCTGCAACTGGTTAGCCTCTGCCCAGGTTCTCGCAGCTTTCTGAAGCTCCAACTTCTTGGTGCCTTTCTTGGTTGTAAGTCTCATTTCCTCACAGAATTGTATGAACTCAATCACAGTCTAGCTCGCTAGGTTGATGAGCTCAAATTCTGTTTCTGGAGTTATGGTCACAGACAGTCAAGTGGAATTAGAGTGGATTTGGAAAAAGCAAAGAGAGCCAATCAAGGAGAATCCAAAAAACTTGAACAAGTGTCAATTTATTTATATGGGGTTTTAGTGTAACACAAAATCACTGCATGGCAATGCACAAATAGAAGTCTGAATCCTACCTCTGCCACCAATGTTGGAAATTGGCTAGCTGGTTGAGGAGGTTGAAACCCTACACAAGCATCAGCCACAATTTTGGTCAGGATGAAGTCACAACCAAACCCCAAATTAATCTGTGCTTAACCTTCTGGTAGCTTGGCACAAAGCAGGCAGGTTTATCTTAGAGGCAATGTGTAAAGTATTTATGCAGCATTTCAAACAGTAATAAAGTGAAAACACAACACAAGACAAATCCCACACCAATTTAGAAAAATAAAGTAAAATGTTATAAATTATTTGACACCAAAACAACAAAAATCCAATCAGTAGAATCAGAGACATACAATGTTAACTGTTTAAGTGAAATATGCGCCTAAAAGCACAAAGTGCCAACTGTGGTTAGCTGTGCAAGCTGACCGCAATGGGGTGCATGTCGACTACAGGGACCCGATTAGGTCCAACCTTTTAAATACACTGCACCCTGCCCTCTGAGCTGTTTAGGGCCTACCCTGGGATTGACTTGTGTGTAGGAAAAAGGAAAGTTTAGGCCTGGTAGAAAGTTTATTTTGCCACATCGAAATGGCAGTTTAAAACTACAATCACACTCTGAAATGGCAGGCCTGAGGCATGTTTAAAAGGTTAATTAATTGGGTGGCACAATCAGTGCTTCTGGCCCACTAGTAGCATTTAATTTACAGGCCCTAGGTACAGGTAGTATGACTTTACTAGAGAATTACAAGTAAATTAAATGTGCCAATTCTGTGTAAGCCAATTTTACCATGCTTAAAGGAGAGAGCACAAGCACTTTAGTGCTGGTTAGCAGTGGTAAAGTGCATGGAGTCCTAAAGCCAACGAGAATGGGTTCAGAGAACAGGAGGCTAAAGGCAAAACGTTTGGGGATGACCCTACAAAAAAGGGCCAAGCCCAGCAGATCCACTTAGCTAGTAGATAGTAATTTTTCATCATCCCTTCTATCATCATCTATTTCATGCCATTGGTCACAAATACCTGAGAGTGGTGAGCTCTAAAGATTTTATTATAAGTAAGGCTTCCACTTTTCCGTATTTACTGATTTTTACAGATAAATACAGACAGAAAACAATCTATTTCCTGTCTGTATTTATTTTTAAGATCAGAAAAATACAGAAAATTGTGCTTCTTGGAGTGACTCTCTTTGTTGTCTTTCATGAATTCCCGACCAAGTGCTAAGCAGATAGACACCATGGAGATTTGAAAACAGCATGAGAGTCCCTTATATACAGGCATATGTTAACATATATTTTTATATAATGCTAATATTTACTTCCCGGTGTAGTGTTTTGTTATATTGAGCTGCTTAATTTTCTAAAATGCAACAGGCATCAAAGTATGTGTGCATGTTTATCAGTTAAATAAATGTAGAAATATACCATTTTATGACACCATTTATTCTCAAAACATAAAATAAATATGGATAAATACCAATAAAAAGGCCCAAACATAAATATGGATAAATACAGATGGAAATTTTTAATAAAAATACCATTAAACAGGGAGCCCTAATTATAAGGTATTCGTGCAGAGGCTTTTTAGGCTTATTGTTGCTGTTCAGAAGCCTGATACTGCGAGTGATTTTATGGAATGGAGTAGAACATTTTCATGGATATTCCAGGGTACATTAATTCAAAAGGGTATGAGAGGCAATATATATACAAGGTAAATCATAAAGTATGTACAGAAAGTGGAAAAAGGAATTCCATATTGTTGTTTATGGTCTTAATGTGTCTTTATTATAGATGTCCTCGGTTTTCGTAAGTAAACAGCCAACGCGTTTCGCCCAGACATGGGCTTCTTTAGGGCTGTAATATCATACAATATATATACATATTTAAAATCCAAACGTATAGTCAAGTATTATTGAGTGCAGGTTAAATGGTGACTTATATTTATAGTGCTGATGGTGAGAATAAACACAGGGTAAAGTGTGAGACAAGAAAGGAAATATAGTGAGGGAGGAGAGTCCTTCAGAGATGAAGGAGTAGAGAGACCAATGCTGTGGGTGGTGACGGAAGGCCGGTATTCTCAATACTTTCAGGTGTTCTAATCGTGCTGGGGAAGATACCACTAAAGTCCCAAAAGACTTAATTAAATTAGAGGACATAAGAAGCATTGGTCTCTCTACTTAACTAATTAACTACATTTAACCTGCACTCACTAATACTTGGCTATACGTTTGGATTTTTAATATGTATATATGTATGTATGTATGTGCCCCCTCCTAACCTACTGTCCATGGTGTGTTCTTTCCAGGCCCAGTAGGGCCCACCCCCATTTTAAAACTGGTTTTAGATCCAGTTGTAGTTGCAAATGGTCCCTCTGGAACTATGCCCGGCCCATCCAGAGAAAGAATCATGAGATCCGTGGTTCACTTGATCCTTGAAACATTTCTTTGGTTGCCTAAAATCAGCATATTTTATGGTTGGGAATACCAGTTCATTTTATGTGGAATGCGTTTTTTTTGTAGTTTCATAATGCGTGAACTCGACCTGAAAGTATCAGAGCACTTTACATGAGCCCCAGTTGCGTTACAGATGTACACATTCATTTTGTTAGGCACGCGGAGTTTAATTGCCTAATTCCGACTTTTGATGATGCGGCTGCGGGTGACAACATAGCCGCACCCCTGCACTACCAAGAGTCGCTGCCGCCCGCCAGGTTACACTTTAAAAGGGGTGTGACGGGCAGGCAGCCTGGCGGTCCCGCGGCTCTGCCTCCTTCAAAAAAGGCACCGAAATGGAAACACCACACATGGTTCATGCAAGGCATGGACTGTTAAGTGTGCAGGAACGGTTGTGCAAGAACGCAGGAGGGCACATGTAGTGCTTCCCTGTGTGTATCCACATGGCATGCGGCACCAGGGGGTTCTTTTGAGACAGCCAACCAAACCGTCATGCGCACTGATAGCAGTGCACTACTACTCCCTTCATTGCCTATCATCCCCCAAGACTCACCCTGGAAACAAAGTAAAATGATAATAATCCAGGGATTATTATAAAAATCAAATTTTTAACGCTGCTGGAAGGGGGGGTGGCGCCCCTCCGCCATAGCAAAGGAGGCGCAGCTGAATAAATGGCCTGTCCAGCCTTGCTTGTCGCTGATAAATGGCAGCATGGTCTTTTTGAATAGGAGCGGTTGGTTCAGTAAAATAAAAGCTCTGTTTCCCCACTGTAACCATAACTTTCTGACCATCATGGTTCGTCCTATTTTTCCCCAGGTTTTTCGTCATGATCGCCTACTTCGGTAGGGAAGTAAACCTACAGCCTACACATGAGTCCATTTACTGGAAATAACAAAAATGTGCACCAGATCAGAGACTTATATTCGAAGAGATCTATCGCTGAATATATTTGTGATTTGATGTTTTAAGTAATAGATGGACTGGTATTCTTGTTGTTTTCAATTAACATATTTTTTAAACAAATATTGAAAGAGGAAGAAATCCTGCAGCGTGAAAGACCGGTCGGCGCAGATCCTTTGAATTGGCAGGGTGCACTGAATGCCTGCACTATTCACACACTCCTAACATGCATGCAATTACCTCGGGGGTCGGAAGAGGGATTGTAAGGTCTCAGGAGCTTAGATAATGACAAAAAAATAAATTGCACCGATTACCCGTGTGCTTTTCCAAGAGACGTATTATTTCAAACCTGCGTGCACCGTCAAGACTGAACGACAGAGGAATGTCCACTTTATGAAATTGCTATTAACGGATGACCTAGAGTTGACGGCTAGGTTAATTATAGGTTTTTAAAAGAAGTATCATTCTCGCTTAATAACAGTGCCAGGATCTTAAATATTGAAGCAAGCCGCATTTTTCTGGGACAATTGCATTTGAATGAAGAATGACAGGACTCTGATCTGTGCTGACCCGCGCGACTCCCGCTGTGTAATCCCTAGCAACAACGTTGCTAAGGCAATTCGGCAACACGTGACCAAGAGGGTATACAGACACGAAATCTGATGTCATAGGCTTACCACATAAAAGATTCCTTATTTCCTTGCAAACCGGATTGACAAATTAATCATTCAAAGCTAGTTTAGTTTTGCAATTCTGCAGTTTATTATAATACACGGTGGTACTGCAGCCTAAATTACCTCTGGTTCACGGCGATCATGGCGCTATGCTAGTGCTACCTAAAATGTTAGTGAATTATCAGTTTAAGTTACCACTTAAATTATCGGCACTGTATGATGACTATCAGAAGCTGGGGCCTCTCTCTCACCAGTACGGCTCAGTCTAACTTGCCTTAAATGCTGCACTGAATAGCCTATAAAACGGAGGATAACAATACAGAAACCAATCAGGAATCCTAATGCACTTTTGATGAGGGCGAAGACCACGCGTTCTTAATGGGAGCACGAGCACCAATATAACAAAGATTGGAGAGTAGATAGAGCTAGCTAAGGGGGAGTAGGAATGCTGGTTCGCTATGTTGTTCATAGACCAAAACTCAGCAACCCAATGCTGGGTGCTCAATCCTATTCAGAGGGATTTGTGAGCAACAATTATCTTAAAATTACTGCCTCTCTGTACTTATGACGAAAAATGTGCTGCAACTCTTCAGCCTATGTGGTGGATCGTTGCAGTTGTTAAACAAGCATTCCACCTACAAAGCTCTCCACGACGAAGGATCAGCATACCACGTGCCCTCCGGACAACGCTGTTCCGCCCCACTTGCTCTTGCCTTCGTTCTCAGGATCCACAAGACTAGAACCGGAGGAAGATTCTTCTCCTACCTCACCACCAAGACCTGGAACATCCTGCCCCTCCACCTGAGGCGATCCGTGTCGCTGACCCAAATCAAGAAAGACTTCAAGACCTGGCTTTTCAAATGATCCTACCCTTAGAGGGTTCAGCAGTGTCCTCACCCCCCCACCCCTCCCAGTGCCTAGAGACCCTCAAGAGTGAGTAGCTGCACTTTATAAGCCCCTGATTGATTGATTGAAGCATTGGTAAAGTCAATAGGTCTCACTTTTCCTGTGCCGCATGGCTAAAGTTTTAAAAATGGAGAGGAGTTCTCCAAAAAAGCTCTGAACTCGGGATTTACATCCCTAGTTTGGCCCAGGCAGCCATCAATCTTTGAAACAAATATCAACTCTGTGTGTGGTCTGGTGCGACACCACTGTAACTGAGTGTAAATATTGAAGAAATCTGAGTGAAAACCTGCCGTAGTTGAGGGGGGCTGTCTGCCGATACTGCTCTTCAGCTGGTCCAGCTGATGATCTGAACAGTGAAACTATATCTCAACCTGCACCCGACTGCTCCTGTCGGCAGTACCCGACACATCCCTGGTACCACTGCCCTGTTGAATCGTGCACCCAGTGACCGTGGAGTATGCGGAAGCCAGGTGAGCGACCCCCAGTGCTTTGAATGTTTAAGCAGCTGAAGATCGCTGCCCCCATGAGAACTCAACACCTGTTGCTGTTTGAGGTTCCCGATACCGCTTTGTGTCCTAGTCCTGCTCATGCTGGTAGCGTTGGCCTCCTGAATGTTGGACCGGCTATTTGGCATCTATTGCAGTCGTATTGCAGCATTCCAACTGCCTCCTGATTGCGGGCATAGCCTGCAGATAGGTAGGGACTGACGAAAGAACATGCATCGGAGGTGACGCTCTCATGGCTCGCTGGCTGGGAAGGACCTACTCCCACCTCGCCAGACTCCATCTGCCTCAGCCCCCACATCCACAAAGACACAGGATCTCCATCTGCCACTGACAGGAGTGCCCTAACAGCGAGGCGCCCCTTGCGGCAATCACTGGTGCTACTGCTGCCTACGCTGCTTTGTCACTCGAGTGCCTGACAGCGAGAGCCCTATTCTACTGTGACTTGAGGCATCGGGAGAGGGAGCCCTGCCGATGCACAGGAGCTTGTCTTTTTGGCACTGCACATGCTCAGCCCCAGTCCTCCTTCCTAAAAGAGGTGAGGTGATAAGACTGACCAGGCATGCTCTCCCATATCGGATTGGGTAACAATGGGTTAATCCAGACACTATAATTTGGTGTACAGTGTTACACTGGTGCCTGGATTCATGCAGAGAGAGATAGCAGGAGCCTGTCTAGATCGAGGGGCCATGTTTGTAACAGGATGATAAGCATCTCCCATCTCCTTCCCCAAGAATGAGATAACAAAAGATAACTAAAGCACAATCAACATTTTAAAAAGGACTTCCCGAAGACTCACACATCCAGACAAGTGTAATAAAGAAAAGATTAACAAGTGCCAGCCATCTTAAGTGAAGGTTCCCATTATACAGTATTAAAAGTGAAACAACATAGGACTACAAGGAACAGCTGTTTGCTGCTCTCCTTAGATAGACTTAAACTCATTATATCTAGCAGGCTATGACCATTTATCTACCAGATCACACCGTTCCTGGCAAGCAGCTTCAATTACACAAATGCACCCCTACCCCTCTCCAAACACAACCTTGTATGTACATTGCAAACCCATAGGACTCACCAGACATAATCTAACAACTGGATCACCATGCCGCTGGTTTTTGCTCTTAAGCCGATTTTGCATATTATGCACAGCACCCCACCTCATCTGGACAGTGACTCGATTGCAAGGAAACAGCCAAGGTGGCCTACCCATAACCCCTTGACACCACACTAGAGAGGTCGGCCCCCAACTCCTGGAACATAACATTTCCCAAAAATCTCTCAAATAATGTGAACAAAAATTACAAGCACAACCTATTCAAACAACTTCCCGAAAAAGCTAATAGCTGATATCTATGATAGCACAAGCAACAGCACCATGAGAACAGACTTCATTTCTACTCCAAACGACCGCACAATGGAGGAACATCTTCCTCCTATACCTACAAATTACTAAAAAATCAAAATTCTCTATGGAACTAAACTCACCACTGCCCCCTTTCAAAGCATTAGTGGGGAACATACTAATTCAAGCAACTGTCCATCACCTAAGCTCCTTTGACCAACACTTCGCGTCTCCTCTAGCATTATTATCACACGTTGATTCTGGTTCCCACCCCCCCTTCAACACCGGTCTATTAACCCTGAACCCTGCCACCCGCCCACCCACATACAGAACCGGAAGCCTCCCCAACATTCGTATCCTGTTCAAGAGCTGAATAGAACAAAACCTTGATTCTCTAGCTAAAGACATTTCTCACGTAAAAAACAACCTCGCTAACCAGGCCAAGTTGACACACAATCCTTCCTCAAGAACAGAGAAATGTAATTCCCATAAAGGAGCACCAAGAGATAGCTGATGAACCTGCAGAATCACCTTGAGCCACCTGTCCCACAGACCCTACCGGGTATATAATCCGCTATCCTCAAAAGAAGCAGAATCACTCTGTCACGCGTACAGCACAAAACCCCCACAAGTGGACCCCAAGCCCCCTTCCACAATCCCAGTAATTTTGGACACTAATCGAATACCTCGTGCTAACATATCGCCCAGACCACCCACTCAATACACAACAATCCAGACTTTGCACACAGCAGTCCTATCTCCCTAACCTGCATCCCCTTTAATTGAACTGCAGATCAGCAAAGAAACACGCCACAGAAATAGCCAAAACTATACTCGTGGATGGAATCAACATTGCATTCCTAATGGAAACCTGGCTCAAGTAAGTAAGTAAAATATTTACAAAGCGCACGAATGCCGAGGTGTCTTGGCGCTAACCAGAACGTGGCGTGTGTTGTCCAGGCGCAATGATGGAGCTTATTTGGGGGGAAATAGCCACGTCTTAATCATTTTCCCAAACTGGAGCCTATTCGGCAGCAGCCTAATAGTGGTCGGCAGCCTGTTCCAGAGTCTGGCTGCTCGATGGTATAGGCTTTTCCCTCCCCATCTGGCTTTTTGGGAACCTGAACTAGCCCAGTGTTTGCTGATCTGAGATTCCGTTGCGGGGAGTACAAAATAAATAATTTCTGCATTTCCATGGCTCCCTCGCCATACAATGCCTTATCTACTAAGCAGAGTGCCTTAAATTCCACATGTTGTTGGATCGCAAGCCAATGAAGCAGCCTAATGCTAGTGGAAATGGAGCGATATTTAGGGATGTTAAGTAGTAGTCGCGCTGTGGCATTCTGCACTGACTGCAATTTAGCCATCTGATACTTGTCAATGGCCAAGAATAGTGCGTTGCTGTAGTCTACTTTTGAGAGGCTTAATGCACCTTTTACCGTTTTCCTAAGATCCTGGGGGATAACAGGCAAGATCTTACGTAGAATCTTCAATAGAAAAAAGCAGGAGGAAGTCAGGCGATTGATCTGTCCTGCAAAGTTTAACTGATTATCAAATGCCACTCCCAGATTTCTCGCCTTGGTAGATGGAGGGGGGCAGTTGCCTGCCTCGATTGGCAAACCATGCTTGATTCCATATAGGTGGACCCTTCCCAAACTCCATGACCCATGTTTTATCAGTGTTGAGCTTGAGGAAATTTAGGTTCATCCAGCCCATGATACTCTTCAGGCATTTGTGGAAACTAACGGGTGTGACTTCAACCCTCTGTGATATAGATATAACTATCTGGGTGTCGTCAGCGTATGAAATTAACATAAAACCATACTCTCTGATTAACTTGGCCAGAGGGGTGACATAAATATTGAACAAGGTCGGTGATAATGCTGAGCCTTGTGGCACTCCACATGGGAGGCAAAATTTCTCTAATTTAAGATTATCCCAGCACACTCTCTGCTCTCTGGATGCCAGGAAGGAGGAGAGTGGGGTTAGAGCCGTCTCTGTACCACGTGGTTAACGGTGTCAAATGCTTCTGATAGGTCAAATAGTATAAGGACGGCTCTTCCCCCCATCCAATTGTCTGCGAATCTCCTCTGTGGCCATAATCAGAGCAGACTCTGTGGAGTGGCGTGGCCTAAAGCCATGTTGGGGAGGGTCTCAGAGATTGTTACAATCAAGGTATTGGGTTAGGTCAGTAATAACTGATTTTTCAATTTTTTTTGCCGTTATTGGTAAACATGATATTGGATAGTAATTTTTACCTTTATCCAAGGCGGGTTTCTTCAAGATAGTCCTAATACACACCTTTTTCCTGGACAGGGGAAAAATCCCTGAACTGATCACCTCATTTAAAAGAGGGGCTAGATGTACACTGATCTTTTCTGAGACCAGATGTAGAGTGGCAGGAGGACATGGATCATTAGGAAAGCCTGACTTGGTCAGTAATAGCAGATTATTAACTTTCTGTGCAGTTAGTGTAAAAAAACTGGTCAAATTACTAGGGTGTAGGTTCTCATCAGTGGTTAGGATCATTATTTACAGTCGAATTCGGTACTGTTTTTAGGAGTTCATCATAGACCGATTGTACTTTGGTTTGAAAAAAGTTAGCAATCTTATTACAAAATTTTGATCTGGTGTAAATTGATTATCCTGCTGCCGCTTAGACAGAAGATTAACCGTCTTAAAAAGCTCCTTAGAGGAGTTTTTGGCTGCACCAATTCTAGTTGTAAAATAGTCAGTTTTTACTTTTTTGATTGCTTCCTTATATTCTTCTAGGACTCGATTGTAGGCCATTTTGTGTTCCCAGCTGTAGTCGACCCTCCATAATCATTCAAATCGTCTACATTTGGACTTGATGTTTTTAAGTTCTGAGCTATACCAAGGTGCTGAAGCCTGGCTTCTTCACAGTTTCTTTGTTTTTTCCGGGGCAAACTGGTTTACTGATGATCTGATTCATTCATCGAATTTATTGGCTGCCAAATTGATATCTGAAACATGTATACGGGGGTGCCTGTCAAGGGCCTCTTCTAACTTTTTTTTTTGTATTCTGTGCCAGGGTCAAGTTTTAGCAAGAAGCGGCCTGTTTGGGTGGAACCTGTTTCTCTGCGTAATTAATACTTTAAAGTAGATGGCTTTATGATCTGTCCAAGATAATGGAAGAATTTTGTCCAGTATGATGTTAGGATTGTTGGTAAAAATGCCATCGAGGGTATGACCGGCCTTGTGCGTAGATTCAGAGATAATTTGGGTCAAACCATGTGCTGCGAGATTATCCAGCAACATGGCTGTATCTGCATTATTATAAGATTTGAAGTGGAAATTAAACAAACACTTAACCCCCTATACTAGACTTGCTCACATCACCTGGCTATACCATCATTAGAAGGGACAGACCAGGGCGAATAGGCGGTGGGTTAGCGATCATCCACAAAGTAGAAATTAACACCCTAGGGACCATAAACTACTTGACCGTTGAATACCTCGGAGTTGAGCTCACAACTAAAGGCTCCACTACTACCAAACTCCACACCTTTTATCACCCCCTGGGGATCACACACTTTTACTGAAGAACTAACCAACTTTATTACACAGTTCTCCTTAACTGTCACCAATAACATGTTCCTAGGCAACTTCAACCTACACTGCTATGACAGAGAAGACCCCCATAGTCCATAACCTAATCAATCTTCTTGAAATCAATGACCTCAAGCAACTCTGCAATTAACAGACCCACTATAAAGGCTCTATTCTAGATGCGATAATTTCCAGAAATGAGCTTGTCTCCTTTCAATCTATCATACCCATTGACTGGACTAACCACCTTCTAATACTGTTCATTCTCAAAGCTCATCCCATATCCTGCCCAGCCCCATCCAACAAAACCACGCACTGGGCAAGGAACTTCAAACAAATCTCACGAATGGAGCTGGAATCTAGGATCAACGCCCAATTACATTTGCAACCTCTCCTTCACACCGTAGATGACCTCACTGGCCACTTAAGCTCAGCGATGAGAATGTTCTTGATGAAGTGGCTCCACTCAAACTAAAGGAATCTAGAAATATTCAATCTAGATACTGGTTCAACTTAGACTTTAACAATGAGAAGAGACAACTAGGACACACCGAAAGGATATGGAAACAGAACCCATCACCGGCACACCTCTCACTCCTAAGATCAGTACGGCTCTCCTACAAGAAACCCATCTTTAGGGACAAATCCACTTTCCTTCGCAACCAACTTGACTGTGTGAAAAACAGACCAAGGGAGCTCTTCTACATAATAAAACAACAAACTAGCCTTACCTTCCAGCATGAAACAATAGTCACCAACGAAAGCTGTGAAGAAATAGCCAGTGTCCTCATGGACAAAGTTGCAAAACTTGAACCATCTTTTATCGTTGACACAAATCTGACATCCCAGCCTGCCTGCTCCATTGACACACAGGTCTCCATGGAAATGACACCCCAAGACTTAACTAAAGATCAGAGTGACACAAGAAAAACTGACGACAATAACAATCCCCCACAACTGAAAAGCGATGCTAAGTGGACAGATTTCAAACCCATGACAGAAGGAGTATCTTCAAAATAATCACAAACTTGAAGCCCGCATCCCATACTGCCGATCCCCTCCCCTCCACCCTAGTACAAAACGTCAACCATATCATCTCCCCATTTTGGAATAAAATCATCAATGCCTGTCTATCATAAGGCCATGTTCCTGACTCCCTCCAACTAGGCTAAATCACACCCATTCTCCAAAAACCAGGAGCAGGCCCCAATGACCTCAAAAATCTCAGACCTATCACCAACCTCCCTTTCCCAGCTAAAACGATGGAGAAGTGTGTCCTACTACAACTCAACCAACCCATAGAGGAATTCAACCTCCACTACACATTCCAACAATGATTCAGGAAAGGCTGTAGCACAGAAACTGATATGCTTAATATATCAGATGACATTCACAGATCCTTAGATGAAGGTGGCTCCTGCCTTCTAATGCTACTCGACTTATCAGCGGCATTTGATACAGTAAATCATCTCGCTTTACTTGAGACACTTAAGAAGCATACTGGTATCAATTGCATAGTCCTGAGATGGTTCACGTCCTATCAGCAATATCGCTCTTAACAAATAAAAATCAACAGTTGTCTCTCAAAACCTGTACCAGTCTCACAAGGTGTACCCCAAGGCTTAATTGTTTTTCCAGCCCTATTTAATCTCTTCATGGAACCACTCACAATAATTTTGAGCCAAGCAGGAGTAAAATATCAATTGTATGCTGATGATACACAACTCTACTACAAAATAGAATCACCCAGTGACATCCGGCACCTAAATGCCACACTAATTAAGATACAAACATGACAAAACATCAACCCCCTTAAGCTGAACCCCAGCAAGACTGAACTACTACTCCTCTCCCCAAAAAATAAACCTTTACCTATCCAAAAATGGCTCAAGAATTATTTGGATGCCCTAAACTGTTCTGTTTCATTTTTTAACTTTGTAAAGTCCTTGGGTATCAATCTGGACAAAAACATGTCAATGAAGGAGGACATTAACAACTCAGCTAAAGGAGAGCTCCACACACTAAAACATCTCAAGAAATACAAACTGTTTATTCCCCCTGACCATCTTAAGACAGTAGTGCAATCACTAGTTCTCTCAAAACTTGACTGTGGCTAAACCATCTTCACTGAAACTTTGAAAAGTCACCTTACTTATCTAAGAGCAGTTCTCAATATGGCTGCCTGGCTCCTCACAGAAATTACATGTGAATATCAAGGACCCCCTGTGAATTAATTCCTGGGACAGGGTAAAAGCACAAATGGAAAATAAACTTCCCAGGCAACAATCAACAAATACAGTACAAGAAATTATTTCAAATGAAGAATTAAAAAACAATAATCTTTTAATTAAATAAACAAGTATATTGATATTCTGTTAAAAGACATCAATTGATGACATTGATCGATGCATATCATAAAGAACATGATTAAAAAACAACAATAAGTGGCAGAGATAATTTCTTCGACGCACGTTTCGGCACTGGAAGTGCCTTCGTCAGGAGTTGCCACCAAGCAATTTGTCCATAAGACTATAAGCGCAAATAATGTTGCGGTTGAGAGTCCCCGGATGCAATATAAAGAGATGTACTTTTACGTTTTTGATACTTGATACTGATACGGGTTCTCCTCGTATAAATAAAATCTTCTGATTGGACGTGAGCAAAAAAATGCTAATACGTTCACTTTATAACGCTGTGTCAGCAATCTTCGTATCCTAGTTAAAATCGCATAGTCTTCGCTGTGAGGGTGAGCGTAAGTGAACCAATGTGTTCACTTTACTGTGCCTGGACGGCGATCTTCAAACGGAGGTTTAAAAGTATGATCTGTAGTATATGTAGTATATGAATGTTTCCAGTGTCGTGGATCCGGGTTTGTGCTGGCGTGGATATCGTGCAGTCGACAGGAATTAAACATTTTGATCAGGTCTCACCTGCCATCAATAGACTTAATTGGCTTCCCATTGAAGGAAGATGTATCTTCAAGACTGCTTGTATTATCCACAAAGAACTTCACACAAAAAAAAAAAATAATGCCCAGAAACCAAACTCAAGAGCAGCAAAAGACTGGGTACTGAGAAGCTCCAACTCTCTTCTTCTCATACTTCCTAATCTGAAGAAGAAATCATCCGAGGCACATTCTTTAGCAGGAAATGCTCTTAGTATCTAGAACTCACTCCCTCAGGCTCTCTGCTCCAACCCCTCTTTTTCTTGCTTCAAACAGAACCTCATAGCTCTACTGCGTAACAACTACTTCAATACGGGCACAAGCTGAACTACATTTCCCAAAGATCCAACCCACATTGACAATATCCATAAAGACAGCCACC
The DNA here is from genome assembly GCF_964204655.1 of Triturus cristatus. Classification (NCBI taxonomy): domain Eukaryota; kingdom Metazoa; phylum Chordata; class Amphibia; order Caudata; family Salamandridae; genus Triturus; species Triturus cristatus. The sequence continues at coordinate 1,217,032,783 of NC_140591.1, forward strand.
TGATCTTTCAATCTCTATTCTGCCTTCAACGACATTACCTTAATGTTATATTGTTCTATATTTCTGAAACTATTCTGACCACCTTAATGCGGTATTGTTTATTTATACTTTTTTCTCAGACTGTTTGTGACCCCTTGGAATACCCTTCTAGTAAATATATGCACATAACATGTAAAGCACTCTGAAACTTTGTGTCTTGCTAGTGCGCTATAAAACTCAAAAATAAAAAATAGAATACGAAAAACAAAAAAAACCTTTGATGCAGCTGCCCATGTCATTTTGTAGGTGATTGCACCAAGCAGGTGCGCGCCTACAAAATGACACATGCTTTTTTTTCCTTTTTATTTACCGATCCAAGTTGGGTCAGTAACTAAAACGAAAATAATACACTCAAAATTGTTTTTGTTTCTTTAAAAGTGTGCAGGGGAGCAGAAGCAACACAGGGATGCTAAAGCAACACAGGGGAAAGTGGGGTGGGGGGGGTACCAGAGCAACATAGGACTCGTAAGCACCACAGGGGAGGTTGGAAAGGAATGTGAAAGCAACACAGGATAGGTAAGTAACACAGGGAAAGGAGGGGTGATGCGGAAACTTTACAATATTTGGATGGAGAAAAGCAACACAGAGAATGTGGGTGGGGAAAGCAAAAAAGAAGAGAGAGAAGGAGGGCATGGGTGGGGGAAACATCACAGAGGGCTCAGAGAAGCAATGGGGAGGAGCAAACTGATGAGTGCAACAAGGAAGGGGTGGGAGAAGCAGATAGGCAATAGCATCACAAATTGTGGGGGAGAGAAGTATGTAAGGGAGACAGCTGAAAAATGCACTCTGATGAAGCACTTAACACAAAAGAAAAAGGGAGGGCTTGAAAGTAAGTAGTGGTAACAGAGATGCCAGTCAATTAAAGAAATTGCAAACAGGTAATGCTTCATGGAAGGGAAAAACACAAGAATGACAATTGGGACACAAATACGAAGCAGTCAATCAAGAGTGACGGGAAAGGCAGCCAGTGGTAAGCAATGGGCGGGCTCCAAGCCCCTCTATGTTTTTGGTAAGTCTCAATATGTCTTGCAGCAGACAGCCCATGTGCTGTCTAGTAGGCTCAACATAAAAAGAATTACACACGCCTTACATGACTGGCATGTTGGCAACATCTAACTGTGGAAATGTGGAGGTTCAGATAAGTAATTTCTTTCAACACCTGCAAACCATTTGTCTCAAACACAAGCCCATGTACAGTTTCTCAGTTTGTTAGTTTCTTACAAATATGGCACCAGTACTTATATTCTGTATACAGCATCATTTTAAATAGACAGATACTGTCAGGGACTGAACACTTGCAAATCTTTAATTTAAGAAGGTAGTACCAGCACTTATCAGCATTTGTGCAATACTTTTAATGTGAGACTAGTCGCATTTCTCAGTTGCAAACAGGTACTCTGAGATAGTGAGTATCTGCACTTCTTTATTTCCCACAAACTCCCTGAAGAGGCTATTTGAAAGCTCTCCAGAGGTGAAACATGAACACTGATAGAGGTCCATACAAATATATACCAATGGCTAATTAAATCATCTACAGCGTGGGGCTTTGGAACACACTTAAAGTCCCAATTCCTAACACCTAACAGACTGCACAAACATTGTTCTGACCCTTGGCATATGAAAAATCTGGGTGGAAAACAGATGTGTTCTTGATAATGAACCATTGTGAACTTGATGCAGAAAAACGTCGCAGAAGCGTTTTTATTTGTAAGAGATTTGGTAAACTATAAACCTAGCTCAAAGGAGCTGGGGCACATTTTTCAAAGAGGGTATTTGTTGCAGCAGAATCTTCTCAAACATGATGTGATGCCCATAGAACAGAGGAATGGTTGATGACCAAAATATATATTTAAAAATATTTTGGTCTAACAATGTTGTGTCAAATAATTCGGCAAGTCAAAAATATAGTGGGATAAAATCGGGAAGGTAAGAATATTGTTTTTTAGGTATAGAAAATCATTAAAAAAAAATTAGTGTATATAATATTGTTTGCTATAATATTGTATTAAATATTATTATTAAACAAAATTGATGCATGGGGGTCATTAAGATGACGGTGAGACTGCCACAAATAGGCTGTCCATGGCGGTCTCACCGCCATCGAAAGGCCATTCCCCGCCCGCCACATTACGGTGGCTGGCGATTCCATAGCGGTCGGAAACTCTGACCGCCACGCATCCGAAGGGCTCCTAGAGCCCACCGGTGCAGCGGAGGGCCTCCCAATTCTTGCATTGGTGGCAGTGCCCACCAGGCACTGCCGTAGGGATTAGGATGTCCAGCCTTTCCATGGTGTTTCACCAGCCATGAAAAGGCTGGCGGGGATGGACATTGGGGGCCCGTAGCGGGCCCCTTCACCCCTGGCACCTTTCTCTGGGTGTTGGGTGGCACCTATGGTGCCCTCCGCCATATCCCTGCACCATGTGGCAGAGCAGGGATATGTAAAATGTTCCTTTTCCACATTGTGGTGGGTGATGCAGCCATGGTTCAACATCTTGTGTTTTCGGGCAAATTTCTTAATCTTTCCGTCAAATCAAAAGAAAAGAAAAAAATGAAGATGACCTTGTGTAATGTGATTGGTGCTCATGTAAAGCACTCCAGTACCTTAGGGTTGAATTTGTGATATGTAAAACTGGAAAAAACACTATTGGCTTTGCCCATGCTAATTCTGTGCTGCATCTGTAAAAACCAAAATGCATCATGCCAATGGTGTGTAACATCAGCAAAAAAAAAAAAATCACAATGACGGGCCTGCTTCTGGCAACGACATAATTCCAAGAGAAAAAATGTAAGTAAAAACAAACCTTATTTAAAGGCCCTCGTGGGTGGGGCAGCAGTGGAGCAGTGGGGTGCATAGTGAAAGCAATTTGGAGTGGGTGGTGGATGAGGACTCATCGGAGGTGTGCAAAAGCAAGCATTGGGAGGAGTAGCGGCCTGGAAGCAATTGCCAAACCAAAAGAAATGAAATTAAAAAAAGAAATATTCAAATGACCACGAGGCATGGGCGAGCAATGAAGAAGCTGATAATGGGCTGGTGAAGAGGAAGCAATGGTGGATGAGTGTTTGGGATATAAGAGGCACATTAGAGAGAGCAAGAAAACAGGTGCACTCTCTTATGGAGTTCTTAATGAAGAATAACAAAGTAGTTCCCTAAATACGAGCAGTCAGTGGAAGGACAAAATTCAGCAGAAAGAAAGGTAAAAAATTGAAGGAGAGAAACAAACACAGAAATGATGAAGACACGCCAATTCTAAGCATTTTGGAGCTCTAAGCCCACTAGAAGTTTTTGGTCTGGTCTGCAAGAGGCTTTTGCCTAGAAACACCTAATGTTATTATTATTAACATTATCATTATTCCTAATATTTCTATTATCATCGGCCTTGGCTGGTTTGGGAAAACGCGCTGTGTTTCATTTATTTATTTAAGAAGTTGTTTATAGCGAGAACGTGACCCGTCAGGGTACCAGAGAGCTGTGCAAATAGTGGACAAGTCATAAATGTACAATAAGGCATCAAATCGTTACAAATAAGTAAACAGAACAACTACAAAGGCACCATCGATTAAGGTAGATTCATGATACGAAGAGATCCTTGTGTGCAAAGTCCAGTTAAGTTCCTAAGGGTTGTTATTAGAGTAATTTGTTCATCAGAAGCCTTTTCACTTCTCTTCTGAAGGAGGTCGTCAAATGGTTAGACTTGATTGTGGGTCTCAGTGCGTTCCAAATTCTTATAGCCATATTGACAGTGATGGAGCAAGGTTTCACATCAAAAGTAACTTGCTCGTATGCAATCCTCTCGAATAACATGTAATATTGTAACCAACCTGTCCGTGAGTACTAAAATTTCACCACATTTTACATAATCATATCTAGGGGAAGCTTTTCTATGTGCTGTCTTAATAAGTAACCCGAGTGTTCTAAAATGGCCGCTTAAACGCGGGAATCCTTCTGCGCATGCGTCTACTACATCTACGTAGCATGACGTTCTCTGTCGCTTGGGGGACATCTTTGCAGCTGCGCAGTAGCTCCTAAAATGGCCGCTTTAAAATAACACACTAATGCACATGCCGAGCTCAAATTAACCTATGCACGTACAACTATGCTATTAATGCGAAAGATTTATTAAGTAAATGGAGTTAGAATAGAAGTAAGTGATATACAGTGAATTCATTTAATTTTGTATTCTAACATGTCTCTCTCTGACTTTATTAATAGTCCGCATTTGGGCCTTGGAGGGTGACTGATGCTCTCATCCTTTGTAGCAACCACGCATGCGTCTTACATCTCTGCTCTCAAGTCCATGAAGTCATGGGACAACTGCCAAACCCTAAAGCCTAGCAAGGACATGGGAACTCAACTTTCTGAACCCTGCGAGAGGAAGTCAAAGAAACATTGTACCATAAATCTATCGATCATAATATGAAATGCTTGTGGGAATAAAGCTTGTGGGTATTAAAATTAAGGGGCGGGGAGTTAGACAACAGACTAAAGAAAAATATTGCACTTGGTATGGTGTGATGTCCTCCCCCCACTGCTTGGCCCAATCAAATTGAGGGTGAACATGAAATTGAAACATTTGGGGGTGGATCATACACTTGAATTTGGTATAACAGAGGTAAGTTATAGATAGTTAGACATACTTGGTGCTGAGATGCTGATGCTATGCTGAGATGCTGCCCGATTTGCTGCAGTCTGACTGAAGAATCCTACACTAGGGAAAATTCACGGAACAACCGAGGAGGCACATCTAGGAAGGGGTCTTGACGTGCCCGAGCCGGAGAGAGTAGCACCAGAGAGGGGTGTAATGCTGGCGTTGCACGAGAAGAGGTTACATTTCCTTGTCCTGAACCTGTCCTGAATCCTTGACTCTTTGATGTCGGGGTCCTCACACCATTCTAGGTAAATATATCTGTAGGGTAAATGCTTCGTACTTGCTCTCCGTCCTTTCTCTCCTCAGGTGCTGTCATTGCAAGAATTTATTAATGCAGCCGATTATAAGCTAATTGTACTATTTTTTCCTAATGGAGATTTCTGGCATATTCATGTGTATTTGATTTGACTCACAAAGTTATTAATTCAGATAAACTTTTAAAACTCTGTCTGAGTCTGTGGTTCTTTAAAATAAAGTGAAATGCATTATTGTCTTTCCTCCCTATTCTAATCTACTACTAGATCTTATCGAACGTCCATTTACTCAGGAGACATGAATGGTAAGAATACTGGTGTAAATGTTTCCTAGGGTAAAATAAAATTGATGACTAGTGGATATTTGCCAGCTCATTGCGTGTATGAATGGCCCAAATGAGTGTTGTGTGTATGAATGTATATGGGCCCAAATGAGTGTTGTGTGTATGAATGTGTAGAGCTAGTAAACACCGCTGCATCTTTCCAGGAGAGAACATTTTTCATTGTGTTTACAGAGTTGCATGTGTACGCATTTTTCTAGGACCTTAACTAGTGTAGGACCTTAACTAGTCTCGGGAGATGGCAATGGGATGGAAATTACTAAAGTCGGACTGGTCAGCATTAGGCTTTTTTTGTATGGGAGAGACCTTTCCTATCTTTAGGCAATCTGGAATCAGGCCCAGAGAGAGGCATGCATTTACAATCATGGTCCAGAGCAAGCAAATAGAGGATTTAAGCTCTTTGAGTTTGGCAGGCAGAGGATCATAGAAATGGTTGGAGGGTTTTAGTGATGTTATTATCTTGAGTATGTTGGCTTCGTCTGGAATGTGAAGGTAATCTAAGAAACATTGTTTTTTGCAGTAAAGCAGGATTGGGAGGCTCTCGCAAGATGTTATATTAAATCTGTCTGGAAGGCAAGACCTAAAAACGAATGTACTTCAATCTGCCCATTCATACACAGAAGGCCAGGTGCGCAACGGCCATTGGGCTCAAAGGGCTTCAGCCCCCCCTGTCATGTGTGTCAGCCCGGCTGAGACAGCTCCTCCGGCACACACACACCGCCGCACCCAAGTACTTCACAGGTCTTTAAAAGACCATTTACCTGCTAACGAGGCTTTGTTGTGTTTTCACCCCTTCTTAGAGCCCCTGCATCTCCACTCTGCATATTGCTGCAAGAATTAGCACCTCCCCTGAAATTTTTAGTAGCCCCCCCCTGAAATTTGGCTCTAGTTGTGCCTTTGCAGAAGGCACTGTATAATTCATCCAAGATCAAAGTCATTTAACCTTTACATTAAACTACAGATAACTCTTTTAAACTAAATTTTAGTCACACATAACTAAACACTACAACAATGAACAAAGGCTAAGATTTATTAAAAATCGGACAGAGCAGCACTGCAGGCATTTCTACAGTGCCTTGATGCGTAACCAGGAATACACTGAGCAGCACTAAATTTACAAATAGTTGAATATAGTTGATGGAATCAGTCATGCTTGATCTAAACATCCTGTTTAGGATCGTGTCACAAATGTGAGATTTGTACTTGCTGCATACGCTGCAGTACACATTTCTATGTGGAGACACCTGCCTATAAGTGTAAATTGGACATAAGTGTAAATTATACAATATTACATCTGGTAATATGCAATATTCTGCTTGCCCATTGTTGCATCAGGTTTCTTTTCCCACTGTGATTCTGTGCAACGCAATTTCACACACTTTAGTATGGTATGTTGTGTTATATTATATCAATTTGTATGGCACAACTTATCACCCATATGGCTATCCAGGCGCTGGAGCAGGACGGAGGGGCATTTGCACTCTTCCTGGCATACTGTTCTCCCTGGGAATAAATTAGCAAGGTTTTAGATCCAAGCATTGGCATTCGAAGCTATACACATTTCAGTATTATTTTTTTTGGAAGATGCTGATCTGTTCCACCATTTCTGCCCTAATTTACATTGTAAAATGCAGTGATAGCCATGTCAAAAGTATATCTGTGCATCAGTCATTTGAGGGCACTCTCAGTCTGCATGAAGTGGTGACCATAAAGAGAATGGACTACAATGCCGGTGGGAACTATACAAATGCTGCTGACCTAGTATTGCTCATGAAGATTGCAGGGCTCATACCATAACATTTGTATTTGTAAAGCACACGTTGGCACTCAATAACACATGTTTATTGTTACACAGCTCAATGGTACTCATTTTTTCAATCTCAGATGGATGAAAGGCTGAGTGGACCCACCAGGGTTTGAACCTGTGACCGAGGTGGAACACAGGCCCCTGCAGTGGGCACATTAGTCCACTGAGCCACCAGACCTGGCTGGCTGCCATGAAGTAAGTTCAGAACCAAATAAATGAATTCCACTAAAAAGCATCATAGATGCCCCAACATCCGGGACTCTTGATCACAGCGTGATCCGGGAGCTCAGGGATTCTTAGCCAACACAATCACTGCTGCCCTCACTATCAGCCAGACTCTCCATACAAGAAATGGAGCCAGCCTGACTGGATTGAGTGGCCTGCGGTGCCCACTGTGTTTGTTTCCGGACTTTAAACATGAGTCGCGTTGATCTCAGACTCCTCTGTGCTTAATGTTTCATCTCCCTCGGCCGCCACGTTCACGCACAACAATACAAGGTATTGTGTACTGACCTCTCAGTATCTGTAGCCTAAGTGTGCTGAGATTCTCTGATTGCGGTGCTGTTTAAGCAAGACAGAAATAGCTGTTGTGCCGCCGTGGGCAATCACAGGTGGCTTCTTTCTGTGTCATGACTTTAGGTGATAGTCATTAGCAATAAAATCTCTGGATCAATTTTTCCTCATGTTTATTTACTGGCTGCACACTGCTGGAACAACGCACATTTTACAACACTCGGTGATCCAGCTGCGAGCCGGCGAGGGCGAGCTTTGCTCATGCAAAATAATGAAAGCGTCTGATGCAAGGCTGCGTGTGTGGAATTCCTCTGACGCACTATCCCATTGAGCATCTATCGGTCATGCTGTGCTCCCTTTAAGCTGGGTTTGAAGTGAGGAGCAAAATAACGCATTCAGCTCTGGCAGGTATGGTAAACAGGCTTTTCACAGAACATTGGATGCAAGCACAATAGAAAGGAAGGAATCAAGCGCATGTAAAATGTAAAAAACTGCTGTGCACGGTGTTGTGTTGGGGGCATTCCACAGCAGTGCACTGATGGTTTGCTTTAACACATATACACTTAAGTACCGCCATATAGAGCAAAAATCACTTTCACGTCTCTTCTCTGCTTTTTTCCTGTTTATTTCTCTTTTATTCTTTGTATCCCTCTCTCTCAATTCATCTCCACCACTCTGTTTCAGGTTCTAAACCCTCCTCTTTCACACCTCTTCCCCGCATCCCCTCGCTCACTCTTTCTTTCTGGACAGAAGAGCACTACGTTGTAAATAACAGGAAGAGAAGAGTGTTTTGTCTCTTGCCCAGCAGCCATCTGTCCATATAATGCAGCAGAACATGCATACATTATTTTGCATGCAGAGACACCCAGGACAGATTTGCTAATTTTTCACGCAACACAAAGTGGAAACCAAATTTGCTGGGCTGCGTTGTACAAGGTGGAAATTACAGCTCAGAGGCGCTGCTAAGACTGGCCTGCTGCTGAAGTCATCCTCTCCGATGGTCACAAACTGGCTGCCTTGGGCAATGTACAGCTTCACTTAATGGTGCAGAACTGAGTGTGCGCTGTCATTTATAGGATTGCACTGGAAGTGTATTTGTACTCGAGTCATACCCTTCCAGTACATATTGTAACATCTATATGAACTCAGAAAAATACCACACATTGGATGTGTGCTGTGCACTGCAAGGTACATGCAATCCCTGTTTGTGTTTTTTGTTGCATATTTATTTAGCGTGAACACGACCTGAAGGTATTGGAGCGCTTTACATGAGCACCAGTTACGTTACACATGGACACATTCATTTTTGGTATGCATGGGGAGAGTAAGTGATTTGTCCAGAATAACAAAATGCCGAGGCTCAAACCCGGTTCCCCAGTTCCAAAGTCGGCAGCTCTAGCCATAAGGCTACATCACCTCTTTTGTGGGAAAACTAAACACATTTCTACTTGTTAATGCCTGCTTCAAGGAATCGTTTGTTTGTGACACAAAACCCGGTTTGAATATCTTAGTAGATAGGACTTTGCATCAAAACCTATGGCTCATTCCACTGATCTGCTCCAGTAACACCCCGGGTATGCCCTCTTGACACAAAGTGACCCAAGACAGCACATAGATGCTTTAGCACTAAGCAAAGGGCACATTTTGAGTGCAAACCACCTTTTGCATCGGATAGTAAATTCTCTTACGAGACTTTGCATCGCTTTGCCCCAGTAGAAAGCCTTAGTAAATCTGGGCCCTATAATCCATTGCTGTGCCCTGGGTAATAAACTATGGAGTTCCCTCTCAGAGGTGGGAGAATGAATGACCATAGCCCCACCGTTCATTCTATCTTCTATGCATAGCTGAGCAAATAAGAAATGGCCCATGGTCCTAATGAATAGGAAATAAATGGCACTGAAGGGGTCAACCCACAACTCACAGGAAGAGAGGAACAATGCCCAGTGGGCCAGAAGTGGCAGCAAGAACTAGTGACAGCTCCACACCGGCTCATGCGTAGTCATCATCAATATGATCCCTGCTTTTCAGGTGCATGTGCACCCACATACTAGGATCTTGTGGATCTCTTAATTAAAGAACTAATTCCTTACAAAAAAAATCAAACTCACACCATGTCTGTGTATGTATGTATGTATGTATGAAAGGGTGCTGATAAAGTAAAAACTTAGGTACAAAGCAAAGAAGAACTCTACAGCAGTGGGGAAAAAAATAGAAGCTTAGTAATTGGCATATATAAAGTATGCTAATGAATGAGGGAAATTCTGGAGGATTACGGCAAAGGTAATAATTTATGGGAGGGGGATCTATATTGAGGCCGTCCTTCATTCTGGGAAAGTAACGCATGGACGAGATGTTGCTTTTAGAGATGGATCTCCAGTGCCTTTTGGAAGAGGAGAATTGATGGAACTTGTCAGATATGGACTGGGATGAAGGCATATGTACTCAAATCATAGAGAGAGAAAACCTGTTTGTATCTACGTCTCACTGTTCTTTCTAATTTTCATCCTACTTCAAAGTTATTTCTGCTGTGTCACCTTCACACGAACAGGTCCACAGAATGTTACAGAGTCTACACAAAATCTCAGCAAACCACACTATGATGCAGAAGAAATTCATTTGATGACATATTTTAGCATAATAAATCAATGGTGCTGTAATAGTTTACCACCTACAAACACTAAACAAGGACAAAGTACATCTATAAAGGCCCCAGAAAACTGTGCAGCACATGAACCCTATTTGAAACACCACTGGTTAGACACACCAAACAATGATGCAGTTCAGTAAAGCTGTTCAGATGCATACTCGGGAAGCCTGTAATGCCATTGTCTTGTAGAGAAGGTAGCCGAGGTGCTAACAAGGAAGAGGCATAAAATGATGTCTCCTCCAGTAGGAAACAACTGGCATGATTCAAGCATAATCTCATCATGAGATGTCTAGTCATCATTTTAAGAGAAATATGCTAGCTACCTGCAAACTAAAAGGGTTGAGGATATCGTGTAGGTGATCTACTGCATGAGAGGTGGTGCCTAGCCAGCTCATGCCTGCACTGCATCAAACTAAATCACTACATAATGGTGTGCCAAGCACTGAGGCTGCCAAATATGCAAATGCTATTAAAGCCCACTGTCAGGTCAAAAACTAGCTGGATCTGTGGCTGACATCGTCATGTAAGGCTCAAAAGACACTAACTCAGAAGATGTGTCATTGGTGGATCAAGGGCTGAATTTAACTGGCAGTAATTCGCCCTGTCCTGATGGAGTCCCAATTGATCTTTTTCAGATGTACAATACAGATTCTGGCCAGGACTGGACACAGTTGAACAATCTCTTAACTTACTTTTGGTAATGGGCAAATATTTCAAAGCCAGGAGAGGTTCTCTACGTATGACATTCATGGACCGCTCCTGTGCTTTTGACTTGGTGAACGGGGAAAGCTTTGGGACCTGATGGAGAAGGCAGGAATTAAAATATCCCTGGTAGACCTTCTTAAGCGGCTGCACTGGGATATAACAACCACAGTGCGTTATGACTAAAATGGAGACTGTACCCAACCTATCCAAGTCAATCTGAGGAGAAGGCAGGAATTTATTTTAGCTCCCTTTTTTTTTTTATTTTATATTAGCACCCTTGATTCAGTGCTTGCTAAAACTGGAAAAGACCTACCTAAGGTTGAAGTCGTTCAGTCCCTGTCCTTCTCTGTGCTTATGATGCGGTTTTAATCGCACGTACGGCAAACGGACTTTAGATTTTGTTCAACTCATTTTATGGGCAACCTTGACTTAAAGGTGAATATCCAGAAATCTTACATTATGACATGTGGTCCTAAAAATACCCACACATGAAAAATCTTAACTGGGGGGCATCTCCTTAGCCAAGGTTCCCAACTTTAACTACTTAGGAATAGTATTTGACGCTAACCTAAGATGGGACAACCTACTAACTCAAAGGGCCCAGAAGTTTGCATGGGTATGTAAGGCAGTTTTTGGATTTGTAAAGAAGTCAGGTTATAAGCCAATTAAGGAAATGATATCACTGTATAAAAGTGAATGTCTCTCCACTGGCACATATGAGGCAGGAGTCTGGGGCTATGTTAACCTGGGAAATTTGAAATCCCTAGAAAATACACTTCTGTGTAGGCTGTTAGCCATTCCCAAAATTACAGCTAGTTACATTGCACACACAGAATTGGGTGTCCACCACTTGGAGGATCAGGTGAGGATTGCACCCCTGCTCTTGTGGATACAATTATGGTCCTCAACCAAGCCCGATTTCACCCGCCTGGTCCTGGCAGCCTGTATTAGGCTAGATAATGTGGCTTTAATTCCCTGGCTCACCTAAGTTAAACAAGCCTTTCAAGACATTGGTGAAACTAACTTTTTTAATTAACCTCACAGTATCAACGCTAGCACCAAGGGGTCAGTAAACACCTTATTTTAAAAGTCCCAAAATAACGCTAGAATAGGAGGATCTCTAGCCATGGACTCCGCTATGCACCGATCTCGATTACTGATCAGGTGGAACCATATTTACTGTGGATCACACATCCTGAATAGAGATTCTATCATAAACACCTGAGATTATGCACAGTGCACTTTCTATTTGCCTTTCTGTTAACAGGCTGCTGGTTATTTCCTTGCTTTGTTGTCTGTATGACTCCCTCTCACAACAATTGATGACTCATTTTATGCTTTTTTGTAAATTGTATAGTATTCTGAGAATACGTTTCCTGCGCCCTATTTTGCGATCCCAAGGTATATTATCCCATAAAGAAGGTTTGCAAATTTTACAGTTTTTAGAAAAACAGTCCATCTGCTATTCAGTGATTAGCTATATCCACAGGGTGTTAAAGATCAGTAAGAAATATGCTGTTAATGATCTCCACCTGGTTACTCAAACACTTTTCTTAAATTATTAAATGAATTGAATTTCAATATGTAATATTACTTAAATCGACCCAATACTGATGAGAAAGTTAGAGTAAATGGTTTGGAGCGTCTTTGTTTTTTGTTTTTTTCTCCTTGGATTACCTATTCAGTAACACGTACGTTGAGTTGATATGATTTTGCTAATTTCTGTGATTTGATTTTAGTATGTTTTAAGGGTTTTATATTTCTTTTAAGGCATTTGATGTTTTACATCTTGTAGCCAGGGAGGACTCCCCGCTCTTCTCTTATAACACAGCAGACCATTTCTTGAGGTTTTTGTTGTCAGGTTCATACTGAGGTTGCCCCCCGGTTTGTATTGCACCCTTACCACCATAGCGTTGTTCTGAACCCGCAGTTTGTGCTATACTATACATTATGAAATGGCTGTACATATGTAATGGAATTTATCTTTGTTTTTTGTTGATGTCTTCTAAGTGTTTTTACGCTGTTGTGCTTTTATGGTCAGTTCTGATCAAATAAAGTGCGTGACTGACTGACTGAAGTGGCAGTAATGGTGAGTGCAGCATATAGGTGCATGGACTGGAAATCCCAGCACTCATTGACAAGGGGTATCTTTCAACATTTTACCTCTAGAATAGTTCTTAAGAATTAAGACTACATCCTTTGCTGAGCACACCTACTAAAACATACACCTACTAAGGTGTTTATCTATATCCTCTGACATCCATCTCAATTGCAGATTTAAACATAGTACTAACTTGCCAAGTACCCCACCGAAAAACATTTCAACTCATTAAATGTGCTTTCATTATAAGGGCATAAGGGCATGTGAAGTAGATGAGAGACATACTGGAGAAATGTGACCCATTGTCCGTCCACGAGAATGAGCTAGCTCCACAACAAGGAGATCATGCTGCACATTGGTAACACTATGCACCCTTTACACTGAACACCAGAGAATACCATTCTAGGGGCATTCCATGGTAGATTATGATCCCATGAACTAGATCAGACTAATGTCATTGAGAAAGCCTATGACGTAATTCACCGTATTTCAACTAGAAGAAGGTAAATGAAGGGCATCTGAAGGGAAAGAAGCATCATGTCAACGATCAATAATATCAAAGATATAATTTCCCATGTTAATACCACTAAATGGTTTTGTAAAATCGGTATGCCGTCTTAGATCAGCTTAATCTCTACTAGAACCTCAAGTATATAACCACCTTCATGATAGTCATGGAAACTTCCTACTACAAAAGGCTCAGCTTCAGAATTTCTATACTGACAGCATTTGTTTAAAAAGGCAATAGGGGTGCAAAGCAGGCATTTTGGGTGGTAGACAGTGCCCCATTAAGTGAAAAGCAGGCATTTTGGGTGGTAGACAGTGCCCCATTAAATTTACCTTTATAAAACTCACGTTCAACCATTAGGACATCTTGCACTGAATAACCACAGGTGTTTATTGTTACCCAATTCAATGGTGCTCATTTTGCCAACCTCAAAAATATGAATGACTGAGTAGAACTGACAGGATTCAAACTTGTGACCATAAAGTCAAACACAGATTATTGGAGTGGATATAGTAGTCCACTGAGCCACTTGAATGAACTGAACACTAAAGCAGCAAATTCTAATTCATGAAATCTAGTCTTGATATCTTTGTACAAATCTCTATGGAAGACAATGTATCCGAATGTCAAAAAAACTGTCACATCAAAATGTCCCAGAGTAGAATTATACCTGGGAGTGATGAACTTCTGTGGCTGGTTCATTCCTAATCTGGAGATCCACATAAATAACTGACATACTTTGCAAGGAAAAGGGTTATCGGGATATCTCATGGATTCAACCCCCTTAAGTCCCCAGCCTAATGGGGAAGTTACAGGTTTCTGCAATCAGTAAAATACCATATGAATAGCAGAAGATCAGAACTCTGCTTGGGAAGTGGTAGTATTTAGTGTTCTCTGTGAGAATTGATGTACACTCAACTATTTTGCCTGATGTTCCCCTTCCATCAAGAAGTTTGATAGAACTATTCTCAGCACCCATTGAAGGCATGGCACCTGTCTATCCTCACCCCTGATCTAGCTCATGTAAACAGCCAACAAAAAAGGATCAATGAGTACAAGACTCCCAGTTGATACGCCCCTATCATTATGGCTTCCTCAAGGGCCTGATAATGTAGTCAATGCTTTTATTTTGCAAACTCTAATTGGATGTATGCAATAAAAAATAAAGCACTAATTGCAGCTTTCCTACACTACACATGGACCTTTAATCAGGTGGACTGAATAAAAAAATGGCAAACTTTTGACATAACTTTTCACCAGACTTCTTCGTGTGTTTTATTCCAAATCAATGGCACAAATCATTCAGGGTCAAGGATGTATCTTTCACCACCTCTCCTTTTAACCAAGTACTTAACTTGCAACTCAAAGAAAGTAGGCAATGTCATCTATAACTTTACATTATAGGACAATCATGTACAATAATTAGATGGTTTAGGGATCTCAAAATGACCTCAAGAGGAAAAATAAAATCATCTTGGTGTGTGACTCAAGTAAAAATTAAGAGTTGTTTCTGTTTGTGTTATCTAGGAATAATCAAAGCACCCACATTTGGATGAAATTCACATATAAACTGCACATGGGAAAAAACATACAGAGAAGGCATACACTATGCATGCAAACATGCTTAAATACACCCCCGAAACCCTGAATACAAACGTTGACCGCACACTGCTTTTTGAGAACAGAAGTGTTTGGACTACACATCAGTGAACAACAACTCATGTGTTCATAGACAGTTCTGGAGAGGTGCAATGAAGGTTCCAACAGCTCCTTAATATGGACACCTTGAAGAAAAGTGTGGCATCACTTCCCTGAATATCACCTGTTGTAACATAGCAGTGTGTTATGTAGCCAAGCATAACCCCAGAAATAAACCATCTGGTGGACAAATGTTGGTATGAATTGTCAAACATATCCCCAGAAACAAACCATCTGACAGATAAATGTTGGTGGGAATTGATTTCAGACATAGACATGAGAACAAAATGGCAGGATGTGTAGCACCAAACATTCAACCCAGGCTGGAGAAACATGCAGAGAAAAGACTGAAAAAAAATCTAAAAATGTAATATGAAGAAATGGAGGGAAGCCTGAGAAGAGAATGTGAACAGTCTAACATACATTGAGTACATAACCAGGCTCAATAACATCAACACAAATGACCATAAGAAGAGATTACCATTAACGATATATAGACCTTGCACTCTACCTCTTCAACTACTCTAGAGTCCAAAGGAATCAATTTTTCTACAAAAACTTTAATCTTCCAATCAAAACTACTTGGAGAATCATAATACACATTCAAAGCAATGTTACTTCAATGTGGCTACACTCCTAAGCCAAGAGATCACGGATTGAAAGAGAAGATTTATAAGCTAAGCATCATAGGATGGCAGTGCTTCAGCTGGAACTCAACAAAGAGTGAAGTGTAACAGGCCATCTAAGTTCCAAAGTAATTCACCTGAATTAATGTAGGATAGAGCACAAACTGTGGAGTAGAAGAGCAGTATGTCCAACAAAACCTCAAGACTAGAAAGATGGCTTTGGACGAATACGGCTGCGGTGGGGTTTGGCACAGAGATCTGTGGACTGGCTTACATTCCCTTACAACCTCACGCCTAATCTCCCTCACATCTTTATCAAGTCCTTGTATGTCCAACTAGGAACAGCAACAATATTGAGACCCTGTTCAACGATAGCAAATGATTCAGCGAAGGACCAAGGGTCAGGTGACCCGACTCATAATCAAGCAAATGGAATTGCTGGTCTTCTGCATGCATTTTTACTTTTGCTTTGAGCTAGTTTCCTCCCTATTTTTACCTCCCACACCTTTTTACATACCCATATCAAGATCGCCTCCATCCTGACCCCACCAGCATTTTAGCTCATTTCCAATGAACTTTGATTTTCACTTTTAACCACACACTGATTTAATGATCCTGTTATTTTTTGCATGCGAAGGACAGAACATTCAAATGCTAAATAAATAACTGAAAAGGAAAAGAAGAGAAATGAAAAAGACAAATTATATAAAAAAACAGAGGTGCCATCCTCTGACATCCAGAATGCTGAACATATATCTGTTTGCACCCAACATTCTAAATGAAAAATGAAAATGTCCTTTAAATTTCATCACATGCAATGACAGCATAGAAAAACACTATAGTGACTATTGCTGAGAGTCTTAATTACCAAGAATAATGGATTTAATGTGCGTTCAAATGCCTTGCAAAGAACCTGAGGAGAGAGCTTGAAGAGAAACTTGAGTTATCCTTATACCAAATGAAACAAGAGAGACTGCTGAAAGCACTGATAGGCAAGATAAGAGGCGTGTTATAACCACTTCCTCCAAGTCACTCTCAGAATCCTGCTAATCATCTACTACACTTGAGTGTGTGTACTACCACACTCTGCAGGGCAAACTGCACTCGTGTGTGGGTTGTGTGGAACCTGCTCATGAAATCATGTAAGGTTGCAGACATAGCTTCTTCCCAGGCTGAGGCTTTATTACCCTTTTAGAAATTCAAAGTCAGCCAAACAGCAAATGACCTTTGGCCAGCATCTGTTCTTTTGATGAGTATGGTTGTGTTCCTTTCCCTGTAGCCCAGCTGCTCTTTCAGATTACTGGGTGTTCCTCTACACACACCAACACTCATGACACATTGTTGAGGAAAGTGTAGGACCACTTCCAATAGTCAGGGAAATGGGAGTGTCTTATATTATGTTATTGTAGGGGTTTGCTACCCCTTGATCCACCTGTGTGGAATGAGAGGGACAAGGACCTGAGTTCTCCCTAGTCCCTTGGGGACTTATTTACAAAGCCCCTTGCACCACCGGTGTGTCACTTTTTCCCATATAAAAGTGATGCATCGGTGGCACAAGAGGCTTGTAAAATAAGCCACTTAGTATGAATCAAGAGTGATGCAACAAAAGGTGGTGAACTGGAGTGGGCTGATCAGGCCTAGTCGTGGTTGTGTAAATGTGCTGAATGCTCCAAGCACAGTATTTCCAAATAAACACAACAAACAGAGTCTTCCACATGATCTTTGGACATTAAGGGGCTTATTTATGAGCCCCTTGCGACACTTTTGTGTCCCCATTGCGTCACTTGTCGTGACACAATGGGAGCGTAAATAATGCACCACATTGCAACATATTTACAAAGTGACGCATCTTGGCAGATGCGTCACTTTGTAAACCCCTGCACCACATTATACATGACGCAGGTATAATGTATGCAGGGTGGGCCTTCCCCCATAAGTAAGCCTCACAGAAGTGGCGCAATGAAATCTAACAGATTTAGCTGCACCACTTCTAGGACACTACAGCACTGCCTTATAGCAGAGAAAGGGTGACGCTGTGCAATAAGTATGGGCCTCCCCATGCATTGCTGGAGTGAGTTTTGCATGAGTTTTGTGCCAACAGATACATCAGGATTCCTGAAGCATCTGTCAATCCTTGCGACACGGAGCGCCATACAGGAAATATGGCGCATCCATGGTGCCGCAAGGAGGGGGCAGTGAAAAGTGTTAAATTGCTATTTTATCGCAGCGATGCAACACTTTTTATAAATGAGGCCCTGAAGGTACTGTATAATCCAAATCACTCCTTCTAGTTGGGAGAAACAATTGATAGGTTTGCCACACACCACTGCAGGGGTGTTACATCATATCAGGAAAAAATAAATGGAGAATGCTGTTTCCGGGAGATAAAGTCCACCCAGGCCTTTCTAAAAGCTGCCTTAAGTCAATTGTCATATACATTCTATAGGAAATCTGGCTTTTCTGAGGGTCACCCCATATTTTTCACTTTTTGCTGGACCCTATATTTTTGCTGGCTTTAGAACTATGTGCATTGTAACCTAGCTAACCTGTGGTAAAGTGATTGTGCTTCATCTTTAAACAAGGTCAAGTTGGCATATTCCGAATTGCAATATTTAACCTACCTATAAGTCGCTAGTATATGGTACAAAATCTACTGAGGACCTGTAAGTTAAAAGTCAGTAGTGGACTGAAGCACCTATTGTGGCATCCGCTACAGTGACAGTGTAACATTATGGTTTCAGGCTTACCATTATTGCCTGATTTTAGCAGTAAAAAAAACGCAATTTAACCTGTTAAAATAAATCATTTTGACAGGTCAATACCTCCTTTTTAAATATTAATAAGTTATCCTCATATGGGCCTTGTGGCCCACAAGTTAGGATGTATGGTATTTAAAACTAGGATATCTAGAAATGTATTATTAACGTCCTTACAGTGACTAACACCTAAAATTGTTATTTTCACTGTGGCAGGCCCAGCTGTCCTATGTAGAAAACTAGAGTACAGATTAAAATACTAATACTGGTTCTCAGAAATAGGACTAGCTAGAAAAATTATTAAACAATTATTTTTAAGGGGTATTAAAAATCCAATTCAAAGATGAAGTTGGATTTTTAATGATTATTAAATAAACAAAACTTTTAAAGTTACCTTTTCCCTGAATGACGTTCCCGGGGGCTAATTTGCATTTGCTCTCCAACTTCTCCCAACCAGTAATTAGCATTTGAATAGGAGTGAAATTCCTCGAAGAAGCTGCATAATAGGTCACTGTGGCCACTCCTGAAAGCTACAAGATGAGACACCGAGATCATGCAAACAAACAAGGTGGAGGTATCACCATCATCTTCAAGGAAACCATCAGATGCACTATCACCAACCATGACTCCATGGCTCTCAAGGAACACCTTAACTTCCTACTTCAAACTGACACGAATTCCACGACAAGGGCACCCTCGCCTACAAACCAGGAGCCCAAGCAACATTCTGTGATGCCACCGCCAGCCTCATATCCCCCTGGCAATCAAGTCTCACCACTGTGTCCCACTCCGCGAGTTCAGCTTCCACATCGACGACCCCAACTAAGCCAACTCCATCACCCTCCTGGAGAACCTGAACAACATTGGTCTCACCCAACCCATGCACAAAGTCGGACACACACTCTACCCCATTTTCACCTCCATCGACAGAATCCAATTCAGCCACACCACAGACCTCACCTGGACTGACCACACCATTGTGCACTTCACCATCATCAACACCAAGCACAACATCACCAGGCGTCAGATCTCCTCCCACCGCAGCTGGAACAAGGTCACTGAAACTTAGGGGACTCAGGCCCTCTCCACCCCCTAACCCCAGGCCTCAACATCTCGACCAGGCCCTCCAGAACTTCATCGCCTGGATCACCGACATCACCACCAGAGTCGCCCCACTGAAAGCTACAAAATCTAACAAGAACTCAAAAACATGCTAATTGGTACACCCCAGAACTCAGGACTACCAAGTGCAAATGCTACCAACTGGAGAAAGGATGGTGCACCACAAAGAACCCCACCGACAGAGCAGCTCACAAAACAGCTCTCAGCAACTATCACCGGCACATCAAGGAAGATAAGAAAGCAGCCATCACCACCTGCATCAATTCCTCAGCCAACCACACAAAGGAAGTCTTCAAAATAGTCAAAGAATTCTCGAACCCAACAGCCACAGAAAACACCATCCACTGCTCCCAAGAACTCTTCAACACCCTCTCAGACTACTTCCACAGCAGGAATAACAACACCTACAACAATTTCAACCTCCAACCCACCACCCTTAACACCAACAACCTCAACCAATCAGCAAACATTAGCCAAACCATTACCACGTGGTCTCCACACACCACCCTGACCAACTCGGCCATCATGTCTTCCATCCACACCGCGGCACCCACCGACTCCTGCCTCCACCACCTCTACAACCTCGCAATAAACTCCAATCTGCAAGCAACTCACCAACATCCTCAACACCTCCATCTCCACAGCAACCTTCCCACACAGATGGAAAAACGCATACGTCAGACCCCTCCTAAAGAAAGCCTCCGCCAACCCCAGTTATCTAAAAAATTACTGTCCGATCTCCCTGCTCCTCTAACCAGCCAAAGTACTTGAGAAAACCATCAACCAGCGGCTCACTGAATTCCTGGAACAAAACTATCTACTGGATGCCTCACAATCAGGATTGAGCGCCAACCACAGCACTGAGACCATGCTGATTGCAGCTTCAGACGACATCAGAACACTCCTCAACCATGGAAGAATTGTGGCCCTGATCCTCCTCAACCTCTTCGTGGCATTCAACACCATCTCCCACAACACCCTTATCAACAGACTCTACAACATAGGCATACAGCAAGATGCCCTGAAGTGAATCGCCTCCTTCTCTGTAGGATGCACACAGAGCATCTAACTGCTTCCCTTCACCTCTGCACCCAAAGACATCAAATGCGGTGTACCAAAAGGATCATTTCTCAGCCCCACACTGTTCAACATCTACATGAACCTCCTTGCAAACGTCGTCAGATTACACAGGCTCAACATATTCTCTGCTATGAAGACGACACCCAACTGATCCTCTTGCTCACCGAGGACCCTTCCAATGCCAAAACCAACTTCTGTAATGCCATGACCAACATAACCAAATGGATGAGAGACAACTGCCTCCAACTGAACTCCACTAAAACTGAAGTAGTGATCTTCGGGAAGATCACCTCCACATGGGACTGCAGCTGGTGGCCTGCAGAACTCAGACCTACACCCACACCAACCAACCATGCACGCAACCTCGCCATTATCCTCTACAGCCAACTGATCATGAAACGACAAGTCAACATAGTTGCCGCCTCCTGCTTCCACACATTTTGCATGCTCTGTAGAATCTCCAGATGGATCCCAACCAACACCAGAAAGACCATCATTCGGGCCCTCGTCACCAGCCGCCTCGACTACTGCAACACCCTTTAGGCCAGCATAACCTCCCAGCTCCTCAGAAGATTCTAGACCATATAGAACTGTACAGCCAGACTCATCCTAGACCTCCCCAAATGAACCCACATCACCCCCACCTGAGACACCTCCACTGGCTTCCCATCCAGAAGAGAGGCTAGTTCAAGATCCTGACACACACCTACAAAGCCCTCCACAACCAAGGACCTGCCAACATCAACCATCGACTGAACTTCCACCAACTCGCTAGACACCTGTACTCCTCTTCACTCTCCCTTATAGAGACCCTCGGTATCCACTGCAGTGGCGGCCGCTCCTTCTTCTACATCACTGCCAAGATCTAGAACGACCTTCTCATCCAGTTCCATAATGACCTTCCACTCTAGTTCCGTACAGCCTCCTCACTGGCAGACTTCATAAAGAGACTCCAGACATAGCTCTTTGATGGAGACACAACACCCACATACCCGAAGGGAGGACAGTGTTGCGCTTTACAAATGCTGTTTGATTGATTTTTTACTTTGATTGACAAGACGACCTGAATGAGCAGGGATGACTCCTTTGTGCTTAGTAGAAGGATGGGGACTGTGAGCAACCTTTTTTTGATGTTACAGTGTCAAATCCTGCTAGAGGGTTAACTCCTGCTTGACAGGTCTGTTGGGTTTATGTATAATACTGGGGGCACACTTGAAAGGATGGGAACAGGATGCCAAGTCAGTGCTTGTGTATCCACTCTCTGGTTGCTGGAAACCCTACTTTTGTTCTACCAGAATTCTGTCTCTGGGTTTACTGTGGGTACATTGGTTGCGCCAAACTGGGTTTTCATGTTAACTGTGGAAGGACACTAGGATTACCATAGCACACTCCCCACACACACCCAGCCCTCAGAGCCCAATGTTAGTGTGGCTGAAGATGTTTGCATCTTGAAAATGCCCAAAGTGTGTAGGGTTTGCCCCATGAACCTTTAGCGCTTTGTTTAGGGTGTTCTCAGGAGTCCTTTCCACCCACTCGCTTATGCCAGGCATAAATGTGGCATGTCCAGGCACCCATTTCAGAACACTTTCTGGAGCTGAGGAATAACAGACGAAGACTGTATATGCTGTCTGTAACCTAAGAGGAGCCTTGAAGGACTGGACCTGCTTCCTCTTGTATCCAAAGAGTGGAATCCAAAAGTTATAAGGCTGAACCAAAGTTACAGCGACACAACAAGGTACAAAAGGCCTTTCCTGCAACTGCCCTGCTGATGAGGGGCAACTAGACCTGTACTGGGCCCTGCTGTTGGCCTCTGCCTTACACCCTGTCTATTTGTAACTGCCTGCCCTGAGTTCCTGGAGGGACTTCAGAAGTGCAGTCCTGTGGTGGATTGGGGCTTAAAGGCCTAAAGCCAAAAGCTAAAACCTTTGACCAAGAAGAACTTGGTTGTTATATTTGACCCGCTCTCAATTGCTATCAGCCTCATATTGGGACTATGTCCCGGACTACCGTGACCATTGATATGATTGGCACTTTGTACTTCTTGGTGCTATTTCTACTTTAAACATTATAAAATCATATCCCCAGTTCCCCTTATTGGATTTTTATCATTTTTATGGCATTATGTATATTGAATTTTACTAATTCGGTTTGGGATTTTTATTGTTTTGCACTTTGACTACATTACTGTTTTAGTACTGCATACGTACTTTACACATTGCTCTAAGTTAACCTCGTTTGCTGCATGCCATAGCTACCAGGGTGTTAAGGTGAGGTTAATTTAGTGGCTTTGTAGGTTCACCATGACAAGGGTTGTGACTGTACCTTGCGATGGGTATTCATCTATGTCAAACAATAGTCCAATTTCTTACACGTTCATAATGGGTTTTAACTCATACTGGTTCTACTGGGATATACGTATACGCAAAAGGAGTATAGTAGTGGAATAAGGATGGCCCCTGATTCCACTATGTTTTTACAACTGTTCCTGCACTGAGCAGTTCTATATCAAAGCTAAGTCAAATTATAACAGAAGACATTACAGATGGAATATACACATACATTTGACACAGAAGTCAAGACTTCCCTTGTGAGTATTTAAGACTTATGAGCAATGTATGTGAGAACTCTAAATGTTTATTCTGCAACACTCTGATGTTAAAGCATTAATGTCTTGAATTGTTTGATGGCATTGTGATTTCTTTCTGAGTTACTGCACGTCCTGGGTATTGCGTAATCTGTCCCAAGGGTGAAACGCACTGTAAAGTGATGTTGAGGAGGATGAGAGTTTCATGATTTCTAAAAACCACAAGATAAAGGTTTTGTGCCAGTGGAAATATTCTAGCACAAGACTTACTAACCTGAGTGAGGAGGAAATTCTGATTTGTTGGTAGCTTAAGGTTACCTTGTGTCTGAGCTAATTGTCTGCATCCTGAGTTGTGTATCTAATGTAAAGCCTAATGTTGCAGCACTTACCCATTTGGACCGCAGAGACAAGAAAACAAGACAGGATTTTTACCTGTAAGACCAATTGCCTTGAAAAAGCCCTTGGCTTGCTAGCCACATGGTGAAACATGTGTCAGCTGCTCTTTACTCTTCTTTCGTTTGGCAAAACAACTCAAATAAAGACAGGCCTCAAATTTACGAAGCATTTCGATCATGGGATTTCTTGCCCCAGGACTTTAAGTGTTTACATATTTTGCACAACCTGTCTTGCACCACAATTATTTCTCCTCATTGGTGGCCTTGGGGTGCAGCCGCCTGACAGGTTCTGTGCTTCACCAGGAATTGGGTCCTGTCTGATTGTGCATGAACCCCAGCATCTCCCCCCACTACGTAATAATATTGCTGTACTGTTTGTTGTGTTGCCACATTACATTACACTAAATTCCAAGGGACACATTAGACAGATAATTTCAAATACACCCAGCAGAGCTTTGATATTCCATATAATAACGTATCAATGAACTTCCAACTGTAATCATCACCTTCCACTCAACTTAACAACTTATTCAGTCCTGTATAGATCTATTCATGGGGCAAACCATTACAACAGAACACATTAGAAAGGGTTCATGGTACTCCACACCCACAACAGAGCCCCAAAGTCATATAGTTGGTAAGGCGTTGCCTCCTCAACAGCACATTCTTTTCTTGCACCAGGCTACACCTCTGAATAATAACACACGTTTTCTTCAACAAACCACAAAAACACTGGCACAGCATTACAGAAAACCTTCATGTTCACTTGAGGCACAGCTCAACAGACCTCTCATATGGCTAAGAAGGGAGGCATTGCTGCTGCAGCACTCTTCACTGAACCGAAAGTTTGCCAAGCAGGCCCCATGTTTAAAACACTCACTCAGTAAACGTTTTGCTTAGAGAAACCAAACTCTCAAAGGAGGAGTATATTTTATCTAAAAAACAAAATGGCTCCAACGTGCCATGAGATTTCTCACTGCACATGGGTGCCAGTCTGTATTTATCTCTGCCTTTCTCCTCCATGCAAAGTAGACATGGGCAGGAAAAAATAGTTAATAGTTGTCTTGCCCTCAGCAGGCTTGCCCCACCGTCGGTCTTTTGGCAGGTGGGCCGTCAGGTCTGCGGTTTACACTCACAGAACAGGAGGAGCTGTACTGGCGTAAACCTTGTGCCAACTCTGAATAGAGCGGGAAGCTAAAAGTTTGGCAGGATGGGAACACCGTCAATTTGCAACAGTGTAACCATTCTCTATGAGGCCCCAAAGTGGAGCCTTTATCCTTGACTAAGAATGCAGTCAAGTATGAAGATCCCTGGCCTGTTCAGACACATTTTCTCCTCTTGCTTTCCAATGTACACCATATCTGAACAATACACTACAGAGATAGATCATTGCCAACCAAACACAACGAAATCAGACCACCTTGCCCCTTGTCTAGTCTATAAGAGCAGTACAGGACCATGGACATGGCAGAAATGCTCTATACAAATGCTGTTAAGATAACATAGGCTAATTCTGGAGCAGGGAATTAAGCACACAACTTATTGCAATGCCTCAAAGATAGTTCAGAGTTTGTGCATTAACATAAAAAAATGTAAAATATACATCGTAAATTTAATACATAGGTAGGCCTGGGCTAAATTTCCGTTCCGCTCTCGGAAATTGCG
Organism: Triturus cristatus; assembly: GCF_964204655.1. NCBI lineage: Eukaryota > Metazoa > Chordata > Amphibia > Caudata > Salamandridae > Triturus > Triturus cristatus. Next base: position 1,217,058,270 of record NC_140591.1, read on the forward strand.
ATAATTTGACATTTTCGCGTTCCGCGGAGAGCGCGAAAATTTCAAAATTACTGCATTCCGCAGCTTAGCGATAATTTGTTTCTTGCACGCGCTGTAAAATAATACATTCTCGCGCGCGCGCGATCGCCTTACCTGAATCCCCGCGTTCGCCGACAAGTTTTCCCGATCCGGTCGCGTTCTCCACGAGATGTTGGATTGTTGGTAACCATTTGCGCTGTCTCGCGACAGTTCGCGCCCGCAGTAATGTCATTGGTCGCGCGATCACGTCTTTCTTCTCGCGATCATGCACCGCGAGAAGAGTGAAAACAAGATGGCCGCGCCCGCGAGCAACCGCATGGGTAAGTTGGCGAGCCGCGACCACGCAGAAAATACCGCGAACGGGCGGGAAAAAAACTTCCGCATCTTCGCGATATTTCCGCGTGTTTGCGGAGATTTTTTACATTTTCGTGATAATTTGCGAAAGTCACTTTCGCAAATTCCGCCCACCCCTATACATAGGCCCTTTACATAACACTGAATGGATGTTAGATCATTATTAACATCAAGGATACAAGCATAGCACTCACTAAGGAACAAAGCTGGCACATGTCAACCTATCTTTGCAGAAAGAACAGAAAACAAACCGCTACAACAACAGTATCCGAGCAGTTTGTTTTCTCAAGATCAAAAGTCAGTCTCTTGGTGCGCAAATAAGACCTTCTGCTTGTTGATTCTCTCTCCTCCACCTAACATTCCTTTATGTCCTCAGTTCATCTGTATTTGCGAATGATAAAAAGAAGATTTCAGAAGACTGCACAGGGTTTCAGAAACAACAAACAAGCTCCCAGACTTTGTAATTGTTGCAAAGCTGACCTCTGCAGCAAGAGTGCCCTGAAGCAATACAAATAAATGTAACAAAGCTCCTTAATCCAACCACAATATATTATATGCAGTACCTCATATTGTTGGAGCTTCTGGCATGGGAGAGAATAACTTCATCGTAATAATTCATTTATTGGAAGTGGGATAGATTCCGACTGTTTTTAGCACAACCATACAATCCTATGTACCACGAATGCAGAACATTTAGATCAAAGTGTGTCTGACTCACAATTACATGTGCAAATGGCTAGATGTATTAGTGCAATGTATTCACAATAGGTGAGCTCACACTGGCTAATTCATTAACTTGTGATGGTGGAATATTTTACATAGGTAAAGTCCACTAATTTGGAGGGGAATGAGCTTTCCCGGCAGGGTTTCCCTGGACAGTTTGAGAATGATCACACACCGACAGTTTGTGGGTTTCCATAAACTGTCCCCTAAACCATTCCCACTATGAGAATGATCAGACATTTGCTGCTGCTGAAGGCATGCCAAATCATTTTTCTGGATGAGGAAAGAAACTGAATACCTCAAAAACAGGTGGGGATGGTGGGGACAAGAATTTTTCAAAGGGGAAAAGTCAATGCACAAAAAGGATGACACTTCCAGTTGCACATGTGTGCTCTATCTGCAATTGTGCATGCAGAAATGCCTTTGCATTGTCACAAATTTATATTCACAAACTGTTTCTAGGCCCACAACTGAATCCAGAAAACACCTGTGAATTTGCAAAATGAGTAAATATATACCCATGCAAGGTGGTAAACCTCTGGGTGTAGATTTATCCACCTTTTAGTGAATTAAACCCAGAGGCAAAAAGCAGCTAGGAGCAACATGGTATGTTCTGCTCATAGCATCTGCCCCCAAAATGACTTGCATCTGTGAGCCTCACTATATCCAATGAAGGACATTTCCTGGTGTCTCATTCAGTTGGCCGACCACACACGTTAGGCCCTCCTCATGCTTAAGTAATCCATTTAGTTCCTTGTGATCCTTGTACGGTTTAGAACTTTGAAATTTCCTGAGCAGCATTTAAGTAATTTACAAATGCAGCATCAATCACTGAATAGGAGTGGTTGTCAATTGCATTAAGATGTGGTTCAAAAACACTAGGGGACAAATTCCCATAACTGTATATCTGGGACAAAGTGAACAAATGTAATTGCTTCCACTCATGTTATGGTTGTTTCTTGCTGTTTTTGGAAAGGAGATTTGCTTCCACTAAATTCTCTTTTTGAATTTCCTAATTCCTCCTTTATATGAATGCCTTACTTTTATGTTCCTCCTTTTACACAAAAATCAGTATCCACTGTGAAGCGGCCAGCTTTTGAATTTTAGTCCACAGATTGAGTATCATTTTTCCTCAGTTTTCAGGTTTTCATTCGGTTCTGTTTCAGGATCACTCTTCAGCCAATGGATGCTATCAGGAGTGGCCCGTGCAGGTAGGAGCAGTGGGGGGAACTCGACAGACGACGACGAGAGAAAATTAATTATTTATTTAATTTTCCCTTTTCATCGTCTGTTGAGTTCCCTGCCACCCGCTCCACTGCTCTTGGCTGTAAGGGCCACTCCTGGATGCCACAGAGTTTAGTAGGAACTGTCTGAGTATCCCTGTTAGAGCTCAGACTTTAAGACCTTAAAAGGAAAGCGTCAAACTTCACCATTGATTCTTTGACAGACAAAACTTAACTGGAGTACACCTGGATGCCATTAACTGAAACACACAAAACGTGATGGGAGGAATACTTTCAACAGGGGCAGCTCCTCAGCTAAACACAGGAAAGATAAAATGATAATAACAATGTAATAATCATTTAATTTTTTTATTATTGCCTATGTATAGGTGCAGTTGGGATGGGGCTGCCCTTCCCGCAGAGCAGGGGGGTGGAGTGGTGGCACCATCCTAAGTGCGCATGACGGTTTGACTGGCCCACTTGGGCCGGCCAAACAGTCATGCGCACTTGGCATGTTCTCCACCGGGCTGTTTTGTACAGCCTGATGGAGAACATGCCCAACCTCCCAGTTCCTCTCTGAATGCCGAGTCACGATGCTCAGACCAATCACAATACTGCTGTAAGGCAGTGTTGTGATTGGTCAGGCAAGTCGGGAGCCTGGGTGCTTCCTATTTCATCGAAGAAAAGGACAAGGACGGAGAAAAGGTGGCTGCTGCAAAGGTAATTGATTTTCTTTTTCCCCTTTTCGTTTTTTCTTTCTTTTTAAACCCCCCTCCACCTCCGCCCCCCTATTTCTGCCTGGTAGTAGCCGCTATTGACTTTCAAACAGACTAACCCTCTGGCAATCATTCTAGGTAGCATTTCAATCCATCATTTATATCCACTGTGCCACTGAGACAGAGGCTTGCCTTTTTTAAATCAGTACTAGCCATGCTCTTCATGTGAAAGTGAATTCCAAACTGGCAGCCAAGGCCTTTTCCAAGCACCCATTTCAAGGCCTGCCCTGGCCACTTAGAGCATTACATCAAAATTGTCTTGGAACAATCACTTGAAGTAGAATTTCAACCCATTGTTTTTCGCCACTTTGCCACTCTATACAGAGACCCACCTTATGCAAATCAGCAGTGATCTTGCTCCCAGTGGGAATAATCTACCCAATTATGAGGCCTAACAAAGCCAGAGCCAGTCTGGGGTTTCTTGTGTTTTCTTCTGGCTGGGTCCTTGCCTGGCATTTTAGGATGGATTTTTCCCTATGAGGAGCAAGGCCAGTGCTTTATGTATTAGTCAGGCCTCTGTCTCGAGTGACTAAATGGGCAAAACAAATGATGGTTTGGAATGCTACACATAGAGACTGTCAGTCATTTAGACTGTTTGTAAGCCTTACTCCCACCACCTTTTGTGTATCTACCATTTTACAAAAATACAAGAATATATTCATTTCTGTTCTTTTGTCTACATTTATATAGTTCCTTTCGATTATTTGTTTGCATAATCACTTTCCATTTCTTTCAAGAAGATACCAGATGAGGTTTCTATCTACAATAATAATAAACAAGACTCAATCAAAAGAGGGCATAGTTACATGACATAACCAGCGTCTACTGAGCATCATTGCTCGTGCAGAGGTTTTTCAACAAAACATCACCTGAAAGTGCGGCTCGGTCATTATTCATTGCAAAAAGTGACAAGCAACTCATTCCTTTAGGTCTTTTCATTCACTTTGTCACATTTCCAGGATTCTTCTAATGCACGCCTCAAAATAAAAATAAAACTCCGCTCTTGCACTAAGCCACGTTTAAGCTAAAGATGAAATGTAAACAAAAATGTCATTTTTAGCAAGTACGCGGAGTAGGCACTTAGAAGCCCTGTCTGATTTCCATAGCAAGCTAATGTACTGTCACAAAGAATCCAAGGTATGTAGAATGTACACTAGTTTGCATGCAAGCAGCGCGCATTGTGATATTTGAATTTGTGGCATGAGAGATAAGAAGCTCACTGTTATGACTAAGCAGTGCAAATGTTTATGTAGGTTGTATGAATCTAGTTGATGTGCATTGACTATAGGAACCCAAACAATATTCTGTTGCCACGGTCCAGTCAATCAGACATGGGTTTGTATATGAATGTGGAAAAACTCCAACCTGTGTTGACAATGAGCTCACAAAATAACAAAATGCCACAAAGATTTGGCCTGGAGCGGTTGGGTCTGTTTCCTCTTTGTACAAACCTCTACTGTAAACGCTTGAGAACCCGCATCCACTCTCTCAGATTTTAATCAAGTCAAAATATCGAAGCCATCTTCCTCTGTTACGGTTGAGTGCACCTAGCTTGAGTGTTTCATACTACTATGGCACACTGTAACATAAACAGTACAGAGTTTATGCTCAAAGCCCGCCCTCCCTAAAGCTATGACCTCCCAGGAGCACAGCACCATCAGCTTTTGATGCAAATAATATGCAGGTCTGCTGCTCCTCTTGCCCAGCCAAAGAAATAGCTTAAAATGTGTGAGACGGCTTTGGTTAAGGTAAGACTGTGTCATAAAGAAAGATGTTCTCACCTACCTTGATCAGGGAGAAGAGCCCCCATCGACCCGCTTTCCTCTGTCCACCAACAAGGGGGGGGGGACCACCAGGCATCAACCAGAGTCCAGACAGAGACGTGTGTACCTACCACCTTTTCAAGGCAGAAAAGTGACATTGTAGCTGTACCTTCTACCCACAAAAGCAAGGTAAAGGCACAAGCCTTCAAGGAATTGGACCCATGAAGAAGATGACCTGCTTCTCCGGGACTCAGCCTACAGCATGGACTGCACCATGGAGTGGAATCAGTTGTATCATTTTGCTTTTACTGTTTTTATCTACAGCCCCTGGTAAGGGCTGGTCCTGGCCCTGACATGTGACTGTCTGACTTGCTTCCATTATCCTAATCTACCGTACAGAGGTGCCAGCTTTTTGGGCTGGGATAAAAACGACCTCGACTTTTGCACGACCATTCTGACTATACCATTCAAGCTGTTTCACACATCCTCTGCATTGTCTTATTTTAGAAATGGATTCATGTCTGCTTGAACACACTTCCCATAAAGTAACAATCATCTCTGTAACACACCATATAAATTGCCTCTTTTATCAACATTTTTGTGCCTGCTTGTCCACTCTTCGTGCTCCCACAAGTGCCTTTGATTTTAATGCTTCTATACAGGACGCCTGCATAAGGCAGAACATCGCTCCTAACTTCTTAAAAACATACCAGCACACATTATCATTTGTCTCGTCAGGCATACTTTACTATTTTGAACAATAAGGGCTGCTAAAACCCACAGACCACCCCTTTCTAGCCCAAGTGCTGGGTTACACCTTCAGCGGAACACCAAGTAGCAGGTGAGCCACAGCCTCATAGTTCTGTCCTCTCCTGATTCAGTAGAACTCGATCAGTTCTCACATGCAATGGTGCACACAACCCAGGTCTGTCGTAGGCTCACACACTGTAGGTTGGTATAATCTTTAAGTAAACACGCACCTCAACTGACAGTGGTTTTTTTGTTGTTGTTTTTTTTTGTCCTCATACCACCATTGTTTGTAAAGTCAAGCCTGACATCCGACCTGTACCGCCCCAGGCTATTTGCAATTGAACATATAATCCTGCACTCCAGCCCATCCAGTTTCCTGGTTGCTGGTTCCACGCAGGTGTAATTGTAAGACGCGAGGGATTAAGTTCTTACTATTCCGTTCCAAATCAAAAAGTCATCCCAGATCTTTGTACGTGGACAACCCTCGATTCCTATGTCCATTTTGCAGATGGTTTTAACCGCCTGGAGCCAGTCCAAGCCATGAGGTGGTGCAGAATCTATCCATTTTTTGCAAATCTCTCTCCTAGCAAGAAGGATCAAATAGAAAAGTAGGGCCCGCCTATTCGCCGATAAGGACAAGGTTGGCTGATCCTCCAGCCCTATCAAGATCAACGTTTAGCTCATTTTAATCTGACAGTGGTTTAGACGGTTTTACCTTGGGAATTTTCAACAGAAGTCATGATATACTTCTTTTAGGTATATAAGTCACATCCTCACCACCCAGACGTTTTGAGCTCAGAGATGAGGCACACTCATCTCATTCACACACAACACCAGAGTGAAGAACCCCGAACAAAATCTGCTTGAGGCAATTATCATTACCTTATTCCAATTTATCTCAACTCAGGTTGAAAAGTTTAACAATTGTTAGTTCCCTGAGAGGAAAAGAGGTCTCTGCATTGGGGGATCACACCTCAGTGGAAGTTCTAAGCAGATGCATGTGTCAAGAAGTAAAGTCTTCCTTTACTAAAGGGCCAGCCACCAGTAGAAGAGGCTGAGCTGTCCACATACATGACCAACATTGCACAATTAGTGCAACTATTCATCAACAAAAATGGAATTTCCACATTTTAGTTAAATGCCCTTGTGGTGTGTGAAGACAGAGTGTTTCTCCTTTGGTTCCAGCTCAAGAAAAGTAAAGTAATTGTTTACTGACCTTGACCAGAATATCTGGGATATGAAGCAACTTAGAGTTTTCTAATGCCCAAGACCTGAGCTAGGAAGAGCCTTCAAGATGATAGCCGATCTACTGGAGCATGGGGTGGAGGGTCTTTGCAAGAAGCTGGAAGATCTTCAAAAGTTAGTAGAGGTTCTCAAGAATACTAGCTTTCTGCCATCATCCAAGCTGCATCAGGAGACGGGCTAGCAGGGTGAACTCGGTATGCTCAGAGGCAACCTAGAGGCCAAGAGAAAAGTAAATTAAGAGGAGGAGCATGCCTGACAGACTGAGGAATTCTTCTTCTGCTTCAAGTTCAGAGAAAAAGGTAGATAAAGTACAAGTCCCTCAACCCTCTGAATTCAATGTGGGTAGCTGAGAGGTGCAAACCCCCTACTCCTCAAAGTTGCAGGTAAACATCTGAAGGGTCCATCACAGAAGCTCCTTGGACTTCTGCAACTCTAGTAAGTCAAGGAAGAAGTCTAGAGGGCAGAATGAGGCTTAAATAGAGCAGGATGCTGCCGCCTCAGATTCGGTAAGCAACCTCCTTGTGTAGGAGTGAAGATGATCTAGCCCCCCCCCGCCCCCATCGGACCTCATAATGGAATCCCCAGTTGCACTGTAGGGACAGCACGGCATGGCAACATTTGTAACTGTGCCCAGAACAGAGTCAGGAGCTTTCCAGAGGCTGTGCATGGACTGAACAGAATGGAGAACAGTCCACATTGTCAGACAACGTATTCTGATATGCTGTGCTTGGAATGCTGCAGAGCAATAGCACTATCTGAAAAACTCTGGTGGCTCCGTGCTCACGTATACTATTGTTTCCAGAGTATCATCGTAATTACTGGGAGGAGTCACCCATTCTTTAATGAATCAAGAAGGTGAATCAGCAGAAATCTCAGCGTCCAGTCCTTGAGAGTAATGGATAATGGTTTCCAGATCTACACCATATAAAAGTTCCAGAACAAGAAGCCATTTAGATATCTACCTTTGGTACCACAGAATGTTCTACCTTTGTTTGGCATGGCCAAGATGTTCTGTTCATTGCTGGGGTGTATGAATCTCTACGTCAAACTTCTGAGGGTGACTGCAGGAGTCAACCAAGATCACCCTCTTCCTGTCAGTACCTTAAACCCATTATTTAACGTTTAACTGATTTACCTATATAAACTATTTACATTGAGGTAATTTTTACCTTTTTTCCGAGCATCTTTTGATGTACTGCTGTCCTTCATTCTGTGACGGCCCTTCAACCTTTGAAACTTGCAATACTGTCAGAATATTACAGTCGCGGTCCATGCAGGTTACAGCGGTGGGGCAGTGGGGCTGGGTAAAAGGGAATTTCGGGGTATGATGCTGAGGGAAAATTAAATAAATAATTAATGTTCCCGCTGCATCGTCCCTCGAAATCCCCCCTTACCCGGCCCCATCGCCCCACTGCTGTTACCTGCACGGACCGCGGCTGGAATGTTAATTAATAATCATTTTTAGTGATTCACAATAATTTTACTTTGACTTGAAAATAGTATTCATGAGTGAAAAGATTTAAAAAGAAGCATTGGCAAAATCAATGGGTCTAACCTTCGTGACCTATTGGCTTTACCAATGGTTTTTAGCCATGTTGCACAGCATCGACGAAATAGGTGGGGGAAGGAATGGGGAGGGCAGAAGCAACACATGACACTGGTGGGAGAGAAGCACACAGGCAACATAGCAATGGGGAAGTACACAAAGGAGAGAGTACCAAGGAGGGGGAATGAGAAGCACACAGGCAGCAGGGAGCAACATGGAGAGCGTTGAAAGAGAAGTACACAAGGGAGACAGCTGGAAAAATATGCACTCTCATGGAATGCTTAGTCAAAAAGAAACGGTAGTGCTTGAAAAGCAAGCAATGGAAGCAAGCACAGAAGCCAGCCTATCAAAGGTGATGGTAAGGTAGCAAGGCTCCATGTGGGGGACTAACACAAGATTGACATGTTGGGACACGAATAAGAAGCAGGCAACTGAGAGTGACAGGAAAGCCAACCAATGGTAAGGAATGGGTATGCTGTAAGCCACTGTATGCTCTTAGTAAACGCAAAATGTGCATTACAAAAGATAACACATTCGCTGTATAATAGGCAAGAATTAAAAATGAGAGATTTCAGTTACGGTCCAACATCCTGGGACTTTACCTATACCTCACTGCTCGCTTTTTATCATTTTCCGTACTTTATTGTACTGTGCATGTCGTATACAGCTTTACCATAGTATGACAACCTCTGGTTAAAGTTTTGAACACCTTTTTGCCATTCAGCACATGATTTATCAGAGGTATGATGTATTTTTGTATTTTAATCATTATAGTGCAAGTGAATGTGACATGTATATGTCACGGCTTGCTTTTCTTACTCTCAATGCTAGTAGTACCTCGCGTTTGCACATAACTACCTTCGGGCAAGGAAATTAATTATTTTTGCATAACAAATAAACATACAGATAGAAGTTAAGAAGTATGGTAGCCACATTAGGACTAGCTACTCTGGGAAACAGTTATCGCAATAGTTAATTACAGATTGCTGACAGTTTGGATTTGACAGGCGCATATTCATTCACCTTTTTTATTACATGTGGTGTTTTTAGAGATGGCTACACCTTTTGAAATGACCTACCAAAATTACAACTGAACACAGTATTTCGGTTATATGACCAATGTATCTCATATTTATGGTTTTTGGAGGCATATTTTATTTAGAAATACTAATGACTTGCAATCACACAATGAATGTATGGTGCTTATCAAATATAACATTTATATGACTTTTCAGCCTTCAGGGAATCCATACTTTTCAAGAACGTTTCAGCTGTATATTGAGTGCCGCTGTCTACATGAAGAGAAATAAACTGAGGAATTATGTTAAAACAGTAATGGACTGAAATGGATTTCCCTAAGATGAGGGTGCACAATTGAGTTTCTTTTTAATAGTGTTTTGTGTAAAGTCCGGAGCCTTTATAAGAAGGTTGACCAGATGGCTCCATGTAGTGGATGATTTGTAAAAAGAAAAAAAAAGGCAAATATTATTGCTGCTTTTTGTTGATTCCACCTCATGACTCTTTCTTCTACCAGCCTACAGTTCCTGTCTCTTTATCTCATAATTCAAGGTTTTTTCATCTCTGCTTTTTCCTTTCTTTCCCTCCCGTCTTCTGTTTTTTTTGCATGACTCTCTCTTGCTCTGGGTCAAAGTCAGCCCTGATGATGAAAAATAAGTCCTGGCCGCAGAAACTACCTGCAACCATTGGCACAAATTGAGCACTGTCACCATGTCATCAGGACAGATATGTTGGCGTGCTGAGCTTTCCTTTAGCCAGTAATTGTTTTCAGGTGCGTTAGTCCAATCAGCTCAATGGAAGCAAACCGAGCCTCTAACACATGGCCGGCTCTAGGGTGGTGCAATTGGTGCCACTGCACCGGGTGCTAACTCAGGGGCGCAGTCTTTGCAAGTACAATAAATATGGTTTTAAAAGCACCTGCTGCTGCGTTCCTTGCCTCCAGCAATTTTCAGGCAACCATAAAAATGTCAAGCTAACTGGTGATTAATAGACCTGCTGAAGAGAGATCAGAGTTTTGTCTAGTGGAAATTTTGACTCATTATAAAGTTGCACAGGAAGTTAAAATGCCTGCTGCAAAGCATGTGTGCCATGCAGATCGCAAAGTGCATATAATGTAAATAGGTCAGTGCCTTACCGCTTCTGTCAGAGAAACCCTTTTGTTACTTGCAGTTTATGAGTTTAAATCCTAATATAGAACAGTGAGCTATTAACTATCATCAAAGAGCTGCATGCAAACTGCAAGGTATAAATTAAAGTGTTGTGATATTTTCTCCCCAATTTGTTTAAGCTAATGTTGCAAAAATGGTTCACTTGGGTAGAAATCAATTCTTATTAGTAAAGCCAACCCCCAAACATGCTTTTACGTTTTATATTCTGAGTTTGTGCTTCTCCAGATCAGCACTCTTAAACTATAATGTCTATCAGCAGGGCTTTAAGTGGTATAAAAAAACTGGGGGGTCTGTCAAAGGGACGTGGCCAATGTAATTAAGGGCATGGCTTAAAAACACCTAAGCTAAAAATGTGTGCTTATCATAGTGTGCCGCCCGACCTACCTACAACAAGTCAGGACTATTGGCTTTGTCAATGGTTGTTAGATGCATAAGGTAAATAAGCAGCAACTATGGCTTGTATATAATATTGAAAACAATTCCACTTAAAGCCCTGGTGACACCACGACAATGTTGCTGCTCCTGAGTTTCAAAAAGAGAAGGGAACTCCAGAGAGAAAACGACTCTCTTTAAAGGATTTCCCTTCCCCTACAACGCTCACCTGGCATGACGTCATGATGTAACTTCTCCACGAGTGAGAAGTGAGCAGTATGAGCACGCGCACATCGATGTGCCTGCTGTCACTGCAGTCCGGAAAAAAATGGACCGCCAGGGCACAAAACAGAGCCCGATAGAGACCCGTTTTGAGGCTTCCTTTAAAAAACTGTCGGTGCTCAGCACCGGCAAGACCTGGCCCACTGAAAGCCCTGTCTACCAGTATGGAAGAAATGTGACTCCTACACCTTGTAGTTCTCTGTCTGATGTAACATTTCCTATACACTGGTTTACACACATGATTAATTGTCTCTGTACTGTGTATGTGTACGACAGGTGCTATAAAAAAAAGAAATGCATGAGAGAGATAGTGATTATGGAGACTTGAGGGGCACAGTTAAAGGGTGGTTGTGAGAGAATCCACAGAGAAGGCCATTTGGGGGCGCCAACAAACATTGTCGCACCAGGCACCACCAGGCTAAAGCCAGCCCTGCTCTAACATCTACAATGCACTGATCTGGGAAATTACATCTCAGAACTGGGAAAGAAAGTGGTGTCCCAGTATCATGGTGTAATTTGGTCACCCTATCTGTCAGACAAGTATGCCCAAGATGGAGTGAGAAAATGGTGGCGACATATCACTCACTAGCCCAGTCTTACTCACCCATACTGGCTTTTCAGCTGCTAAAGACTTTTATGTATGTATTTGTTTTATATGGGTGCTAACGCAGGGTGTACCAAAGTAACGTCAACTGAAAAGGAAAAAGGCGTGGTTTCCTCAAGGCCTGTCCGTCTGTGTGCTAAGTGTTTAGCCATGGCACTGGTATGCAGTCTGCATTCCAGCAGTCCTCTTTCGATGTCTAACAAGGTGACATCCCGCGTTTAGCTACGCCTTAACTAGAGCACTGAGGGAAACAGCTACTTAAAATGATGTGCGTGGTTATGACGTGTCCAGAGACTGACAGGAAATGTCTGTGGGATCCATGCCCCTGGTGCCACGAGCTCCTTTCCGCTCGGTGAAAGTTTCACCGTCCACAGGTTTAAACTGCTGACTGGGGATAAGAACACTTAAAACGAGGCATCCAGGAATGAAAGAAAGCGAAGAGGAGCCTCTATTTTGAAGATGAGGCCTGTTTGAAGTCGTAAATCGCACTCTGGAGATCAAAGGCGCGCAAACAGCCCCCTGACAGCTTGCTCCAAGATGGGAACACTCTTGCTCGCCCACCCAGAAGGCTTGTTTTGGCTGAGAATGGTTGTGGCCCACACGGACAGAGCGCTCTTGTTGTGGCTCTGTAGCCACGCAGCGTTATTCTGTAGCGAAACATGCGTCCTGTTTCTTCCCGGATGACATAAGAGATAGAAATGAGAGAACAGCCCGATGGCGGTGAGATGAGCTATCAGGAAAATAAAAGTGCCTTTTTCCAGGTATCTCTCAATCTTCAGGCCTAACAACCTTTATCAGGGCAATGGCAGGCCCTAGTTGTAGTGTAGAGGCATGTGCTGGCGCATCCGCCCCACAGAAGATTGTAGTATAAAAGATGCGAATGCAGGTGTCAGGGAGAGGGCAGAGGGGTCTGTTTTACTTGAACTAAAAAGAAATAAAATCACCCACTTGAGGTGAGATCTCAAAACTTGTTCCGAAAAATGATTAAACGTCTCTCAATACACAATCTCGACTTCAAGCAAATGTATTTTTTAATAAAAAAGGACGTGCCCAACTAAGCAGGAAACGAGAAAGAAACTGTATATATTTTATTTACTGATTTTTCTACGTCACAAATAAGTGTTACCCTGGGTCCACTTCAAAGCGCTTTCAGGAGAAGGCGGTTACATGGAGCAGGCAAACTGCCCAACTGCTGACCTAGAGTTTACAATAAAATAAGGAGTTTTCTGGAGCCTTGTAGAAAAGGATGGTCGTGTAATATTCATATTATGTTAGGTTCGATGTTTCCTAAAAATAAAGGTAAAAGGCATGTATTATTAACAGTCAGGGGCGCTGCAGCTCTGTAGTTAAATGCACCTGTTGAAGCGTCCTGGGTGTAACCCGGGGGTCACATCTCTGAACCCTGATGGATGTTTTAGAAGTGAGTGCTATTTTTGTGTCTGTTTGTCGATCCCCAGCAGCATTTTAAGAGGCGTGGAACAGACCCAAGAGGACAGTCATATGGAGCTGGAGTTTAAGCCCCTTGGATTGAAGCTGTGTAATACCTAAAGCTAAGCCAACATAAGGGTCAAACGAATTACGTCATATCAAAATATTAGCTAAAGATATTAACTGATCAAACACTACAATTATTTCTTGTATTTTTTTTAGCATTCTTATTGCAACATAACCCCCCCCCCAATATATTTATTGCACATTCATGAATACTTCGACTAACACATGTATTGCAAGAGGAAAATACAAGATGAGGAATTTCACCTACCATGATGCATCCGTCAGCTCATCTTTGGAATAAAGTAAAAGCATAGCCACAGCATACACAAAGAACACCTCTCACACACACACTGTACAGTGAATAAATAAATGACTTTTGCGCACACTCAATGCTACAAAATAAATTATCTCTCAAAATTTGCAGACGTGATGCTTTCCACCTCTATGTTTAGTGTGGTAAGGCGCAGACAAGTTTATTTGGTATAAAATTGAGCCGATAACAATGCATGTCTTGTCTTAGTCCTTTACTTAGCATGTTTTACCCGGGGGATTTACTGTTTCATTTCAAGTACACGACAGTGAAAGATGTTGCTCTACCTCAGGGACCCCAGACTGAGCATAGAATGCCATAGTAACTGGGACCTGAAGACAGGATACCTGGCCTCTCAGGCCCTACTCCTCTCCACTGGCCTCCTGACTGTGCTTCTCGCTTCATGCAACCGAAGGTCCCATCTTGTTCCACAAAGGAAAGCCTGCACACAATGGTGTTGGACAAGCAGCAGAATTTCCTGGGATGCCTGAAAATGAGTTGATCACATTTGGGTGTGCCGAGTCTGCCTTTGGCACTAGCGCAGACTGGTAGGACATAGGAATCTCAGACTCTGACAAGCCGGTGTGGAAGTTTATCAGCCACAAGCTCTTGGATCGCAAGCAATAGCTGCTATTGCAATATGTAGATGAGACTGTAGGAGTCATCCTTATGAGACGTGGGACTTCGAGTGGCCTCTTCAGGGGCGCCATTTTCTCTTTCAGCTCAACATTCATAAGATGTTCGATGACATTGAACATTTTCCAGTAAGGTAAGCATTTCCAGCTTACCGACAAAATTGGAAATTGGAAATTGGACATGCTTGGGCGCACCCCTTTCAGAATTCTGATGAAAGGTGAATTCATTCATGCCAGCAGTCATTATCTACTATCAGTATAGCTATTTAGTGTTACATAAAACGGTCTAACTAAAGAATTACTGAGCACAGACTGAGTCGATTTAGTTATTTAATGGCCCTCGCCTGACTGTTGGTCATTAGCCAAAGACAAGATGGCAAAAGTAGGATAGGAGTAAATACCTAAGGTTATTCTCTTTCTCAAAAGTCACTAATACTGTTAACATATGAACGTGACAGCTCTTTCAACATTGCCTTCTCCTATACTTCTAACATGTAGTCATCTGTAATGAGAGCTGCAGCTAAGACCCTAAACCCTTTCACTGCAAGGGTGTTTGGGGACCTCTGAGCTGGAGCGTTCTAAAAAGAATCTTCATCCGGTTGTTCAAGTATAGGTACATCTCTCGTCTCTTTGTGCACTCATTCAAACTATGTGGTTATTTTGGTACATTCAGTGCTATTTATTAGTGCAACGCTGCATCAATATATCATTCAGCCTGAATATATGATCCTAATTGCATTGTATTGTATTGTAATTGTATTTATATAGCGCTTACTACCCCAGATGAGGCGTCAAGGCGCTTTTTCAGCAAGTAGCACGCTACTACGGAACCCATAAAGGATTAGTGGTGAATTAGTATAGCGAAATATGAAATTAATTTGAGCTGTGGACATGTTAGTCTGTTATTTGGATTGAAAAGGAGAGTGGAGGGATAGAAGAGGGTAGGGTCTAGAAAGTTTTTGTTTTTTTGGGCTGTCTAACCACACCTTTACCACTTTAACAAAATATACTGTTAATAAACGCTGCATTAAAATCTGGGCCCTCAACAGTGTCATACCCCTGGGGACAGCCTTCTTTGCGTATCGCTATCAGAACCACACCCACATCAGTAATCTAGTGGGCATTTTTGATGATGATGATGATGAATGTGGGAATATTTCATTTTTTTAACAAATTTGCAAAATATTTTATTGCCTTTCTCAAATGGACAAACACAAATTCCCGAACCCTAAAATGGAAATGTTGCCCTGTATGTCAAGAGTGTAGCAATACCAAATCCAAATATTTGTTGGGGGTTTTCCATGAGAATGTAGTCTGCACAATTATATTGGTGCACAACACAATCAGAATTCCTTCCAGTACCCCTGGCACAGTAGCATACCGCTGCCATCACATGTCTCTCAGCTTTGTTCCTCTGAGTCTCTGGAGCATTGGGATGACAGCTATGTGTGAGATGTTATGGGTTAGGTCAACCACGGGGATAAACTGGGTTCAGTGTATTTTGGAAATTTGGAAAACAAGCAAAATGCCAGTTAAGGGTATGTGTCAATTTGTCACACATTGCTCCCCTGGGATTTATGGGAACATGCTATAACCATATACTTTTAACACCTATGTATCCTAAGTTTGATTTGGAAGAATTATGAGCTCAGAATTTTAATTTATGAATTATATCTTCTCTGGACCATAATGCGCTTCCTCTACAGAAGATCTTGCAAACTGCTCTTTAGGATTTTGGTGAAAGTACCAAGAGAAACCACATATAAAGTATCCTAAACTTTATGTATTTTAGCATTATACTCCAACTGCCCCTTTTCTAGCAAAGAGCTTTACGGATAGTGAATTGGCCAGAAATTGGCTCAACACAAAAAAAGCAGGGGACTGCTGGACCTAGCTCCACGTGATGACCCTGTGTGCAATAGGTAAGGATAAATTATCTCCAGGGAAACTGGGTTGGAGAACAGCTTAGTGCTGGACTTGGTGAATTGGTTAAGAGTGTGAGCTTGAATTGAAGGAAAACTTTAGTTAAATTTTAACTGCCCTTATGGTTTGTTTGTTGCTTGTGTGCATAGCGTGTGTTATTTTGTGGATAATATATTGGAAAAATTGTTGTGCATAAATGTCATCCAGGCAGGAGATAACGGAGAACACAAATATGTCGGGTGGGTAGGTAGGGCTTAGACGGGTTTAAAGAACAGAAAACAAGTTCAAATGTGAACCCATTGTATCGAGCAAGCGTGCTCCAGAAATAATGTAGTAATGGGGAAAATAGGCAGGAGTGCCCGAACCTGAAGCACAGACAGAAGAATAAATATGTGAGAGAAAGAGACCTTCTGATCTAGCCACCTGATAACCACAGAAGCCTCTCCATATGGTGACTGAAAGCCCAGTTAACACAAGGAGATCTTTGGATGTGAGTGCACAATACCTTCCCTGGTCCCTTCAAGATATTAGTTAGAAGAAATATATCTGAAGAGAACCCTCTCCCATGTTCTGTTTCCCTCTCTACCCCTTGCCCCCCATTCACAAGATCAGCTGCGGGCAATGTAAGGAATGATGATAAGGGCTGGGCAATCTAAATGTAGCGAGCCTCCACCAAAAGTGACTCCTGCCCATAACAACAATATGTCAAACAGACATGCAAATATTTACGGGAGTGAGTGGGACTCACTCATGAGGAGGGGAAGAAGTCTTTTCCTGAACCTGGTACCTTTGATATAGAAAGATTGGCTAATTTATAGAAAGAATTAAAGAACACAAAAAATAAGATATATGCTATATAGTGACCCCTCTTCATAATATTGCATGCGGGGCAAACAAGCATAAGCAAAAAATCCCAAGCCCGAAGTATGAGAGATAACCAAGTGAAATTATAATAAAAAATTAACCACATTAGGGACAGAGTTAGGGCTTTTGCTCCAACTGCCCCGCCTCCTCTACATTTATTGCTCAGATCACTAAATCACATGAGAAGGAGATAGAGCGTGAGGACACAAAGGAGGAGGATCTGCTGGACATCTTCCTGATGCCGTCCAGTGGGGTTGGGAGTACAGCTATTGATGCACCTGGAAAGGGAGCAGAACCTTCGGAGGGGGTAGATGCTGGAACACAAGGAGGACATGTGCAAACGAACAAGCGAATGGTCTGCAGTACATCGATCAGGTTGGAAGCTGATTCCACTACTGTGTATTGGTTTACAGTGCACACAAGGTCCATCCGCTGGTGTACAGAGCGCCGAGAAAGGAATACCAGTACAACCTTAGAACGCTTGAGCCAGGCAGCCAAATGCCTGTATAGAACGCATCCCGCTCTTCCCATCTAAGTGATGCCAACAATGAGGGATGTTCCTTTTCTCCCTTTGAGGGATTACCCCATGGCCAGGCTTACATTTCGGGTGCATGTCCTATGGACCACCTCTGATTTAATGAGTTTAAAAATACAATTCCTCAATATACGGGAAAAGCAGTTCTGAGAATGAATGCAAAGTGTGTGTTAGGAATACAGACCCAATTGGGCATGTGTGAATAAATGATTGAGATTGGTGGTGCTCAGTGAGATAAGAAAAATATTGGTCGAAAAAGCACCATGGCCGAGAGTGGCCACTGGAAATGACGGAAAATTGAAGGATGCATTATTGAATGCCATTGCGGAGCTGTGCCCATTGAAAACTGATTGGACTAAGAACTCAAAATGTAAATAGAATAAAGGGAGAAACTAGCTGATTATTTGGTCAGATTTAGGGATGTGTTGCAAAGGTATTCAAGCATTTCCTGTCCAATGGAGATAGCCCAGGAAGCTGTACATGCTGGTTTTTTACAGGGATTATTACCGAATGAGATGAGTCAGTTGACATTTTTTTTATTGGATGGCAGAATAAGAAGTAATCGGAATTGGTGATGATTGGCAAGCATTGCGTGGCCTCACGAGAGAAAACAAACAAATGCGGAATTTAAATGAATGTTCTTAAAGATGCAAAATATGCAGATGACAGTCAAGGGGATTAAACAAGGAGCCCCTAAAAGGTAGAACAGTAGGAGAGGCATGGAGGTGGGAGAGGGACTAAAAGTTGCCTTCGAGAGACCCCGAAAGAAGTTGTGGCTTGTTTTCCTGGTCAACTGTGGCACTGGAAACATGACTGCCCTAATACTGTATCTAAAGCGCCAGGTCTCCCCGACCAGTCTGTTTAACAATAAGTTGCCCAAAATACTTACCCTGAATTTTAGGAAAACTCATCATGTTATGTATTCCTTAATGCAAGTAGATCATAAGGGCACTTATGTGACTTGTGTCATTGAGGTTAAAAGAAGGTATAAAATTTCAGGTACTATTTGAGGGAGGTGAAACCCTACTCAAGCAGCAACCACAATCCATGTCAGGGTGAAGTCACAAGCAAACCTCATGTTAACCTTTGCTTAGCGATTTGATGCTTGGCACAAAAGCAGTTAGGCTTAACTTAGAAGCAATGTCTAAAGTATTTATGTAGCCCTTCAAACGGTAATAAAGTAAAGCACAACACAAGAAATATCTTGCACCAATTTACTAAACTATAGTGAAATTTAATAAACAATTTAAGACTAAAACAACAAAAATTGAATCAGTAGAACCAGAGATATGTAATCTTAAAGATTTAAGTGAAAATTGCTCCAAAAATTACAAGCACCAACTGTGGTTACCTGGTCACACTAGACCGGGACAAAGACACAAGTTAAGTCCGACCACAATGGAGCATGGGATGGCTACAGGGACCCAGTTAGGCCCAGTTAACAAGAAAGCCTTACATCCTAGTTGAGGAGCATTGTGGAGTCCCTCTTCGAGAATGAGTCACACAACTGCGGTACCTAGGAGTGGTGAGGCTGTGATACGAGGTCCTGCATCGTCATCAAGGATGCCATCGTCAAGAGGCTTGCAATGCAAAGGCCTGTGTTCAAGATGTGTCAGCCAGCGGGGGTTCCTGGGAGGCTGCCAACAGCAATTTAAACTCCTGCGACAGAAATGCATCACTCGGCGGTCCGAATGCAGAGTTTAGTGAGACAATGCATTGTGCAGCGGCTCCAGTGCAGAATTTTTGGGAGACGATGCATTGCGATGCCTAGGTTCTGCTGACACCACAGTTGGGCTGGCAGAGCACCTTAAGGCCCATTTCCATGGAGCCAGGACTGGGGTGGCACCACTTGGGAGGGCAGGACTCATAGCTGACAGAGTCAAGGTGCTGGGTTCAAGGTGGAAAAAGCCTGCTCTGTCTCTGAAGCTTCTGATCAGGAGGCTAGACAAATAGCCCTTGAGGTTGCTCTGGTCGTCCTGTGTTCAAGATGCAGATCCAGTTCTTTTCACTCAGGCAGTAGGGCAGCAGACCCACACAGCTGAGACTTCCATAGGTCCAAATGTGTACTAAACAGTTGGGGCCTGATGTCTAATATTTATACCAGGTGCCCACTTTGAAGTAGGAGAATTTCCAGAGGCTTCCATCCCACTGAGGTGTCAGGCATCCCCTTCCTCCCTGCCAATGCCCCAGCTTGTCTGGGGACACAGAAGACTAGTGACAAACTATTTGGGAGAGTGCTCAGGCAGACCCTTTGTGATGTGCAAGTGTGGTAGGTGACAGCTCCTCCCCCTCTTAAGACAGAGTGGCCCATCCTGTCAACACTGTCCAGGAGCAATATATAAAGACAAACTGCCAGGTACATCTAGACATGTGATCCAGGGACAGACTGCAGGCACCAAATGGCTAGGACAAGAAAATGACAAATTCCTAAAAGTGTCATTTTCAGAATTGTGACTAAAAACCGAATTTTACCATTAAAGAGGGCTTTCAATTACAATTCGTTAGAAACCAAACATGATCTGTCTCCCTGCTCCAAATTGAAAAGTATCACTTATTAAGTGTAGTAAGGAACCCAAAAGTTATCCTATGGGGGAGGTAGGCCCTGCAGCAGTGAAAAATGAATTTCAGAGATTTTCATCACAAAGGCATGTAATTCATGTCCAACTTTTCAAATACACTGCACCTTGCCCTCTGGGCTGTTCAGGGCCTATCCTTGGGGTGAGTTATGTATATTTAAAAGGAAGGTTTGGGCCTGGTAAAAGGTTTATTTTGCCAGGTCAAAATGGCAGTTTAAAACAGCACACACAGGCTGCAATGGCGGCCTGAGACATGTTTCACCAGGCTACGTAAAATTGTGGCACAATCAGTGCTGCAAGCCCACTAGTAAAATTTAATTTACAGGCCATGGGTACATGGGGTGCCACTTTACAAGGGACGTACAAGTAAATTAAATATGCCAATTGGGTATAAGTCAATTCACCATGTTTAGGGGAGAGAGCACAAGATCTTTAGCACTGGTTAGCAGTGGTAAAGAGCCTATGGTCAAGAAAAAGGAAATCACGAAAAATAGGAGGGGTTAAGGCAAAAGGTTTGGGGGAAGACCAGGTCTAACAGCAATACTTACCTTAATGACTTGGTGCTAGTCACCCGGCTCTAAAAGCCTCAAACTCAAAATTCCCCCCTGTACCTCTCTCTGGCATGGCCATAGACACAGTCCGCATTTCCAACCAACGAGTTTTCCATTAAATTACTGATCCCATAGCCAGTTCTATGAGACCTATTAGTGATAAGCATTTATTTGCTTAGCCCACCTGCCCAACAAATTTGTTAGGCAGGGATATTTTCAATAAGCTCAGTTTCACTGTGTTTTGCACTCTGTACAGGGTGTTCTCAAATATACCTCAATAGTAATAAAATAAGATATTCGCTCTCCTATGTGGGCACTTAAGCTATCCAGGTGAAGTGGGAAAGATTGCTATATCCCCTCATTTAACTGAACTGTTTACCCAAATACCACCTAATTATGGTCCAAAGGAGCCAACAATGTGGGATTAATCTCCGCAATGCAACCCTCAAAGCTGAAAGTTGACTCTCAAAATGGCAACCTACTATACCCCAGTGCCCACTAAAGCCTGAAGCAGAGGAAGGATGCTACCCTGTAAATGCAAGGTGTTTTAGTATCTATTGATAGTAGCTATAATACACCCATTCTCTTGATCTACAAGGCGGGTAAGGACAACATGTACAGGTTAATGCAGGACCTTAGGGCTATTAAGAATCTAGTTATCCCAAGATTCCATGTGATTTCCTACCCTGCCATCATCCTTTCTTCTATCTCCGCACACACCCAATGGTACACCGTGGTTGATCTTTGTTCAGTATTTATTCTTGTTCACATTGTGAAGGTTTCTGATTTAGTGATCTGACTTCCTTCATGATTGATAGGGTCACCTTCAATAGTTTTCCAGGGCCTGTATAAGGATCTGGCCATGTTGGTTTCCCCTTGAGGTTCTACTTTAATTCAACATGAATATGACTTAATGTTGGCATCTGTTACTTCGGTCTGCTCAAGGAGGATTTAGTCTATCTCCTCATCGAATTGGAAACAAGGGGCACTAGGCTTCAAAGAGAACCTTTAGTTCTTCCTTTCCTGAGTAAAATATCTGGGTCATGAAATCTCTGCTGTCAAGCTTATCTGAATGAGTTGAAGCCATCCTTAAGTTGCCCCACTCTGTAACTTTCTCCCAGGTGTGTGCTGTTAAAGCTTAAATCCTTCCTGTATCACATTCATATACTCCCATTTAGTACAGTGTTAATAGTTATAAATATAACCCAAAATGTACCAATATTTTAAAGTCACACATGCATGTTATTTTGTAGTAGTTTGGAGCTTTCTGTGACATTAAATGTGCCTGCTAATCCTGGTGATTGTAGTAGGCCCAGGAAGGCAGAAGATACATTTGCACATTTCCACTGTGAGAAGGGATGTAGGATTTTAGGAGAATAATAAGCCTAGCATTGTATGTATAAATGATATTTTCTCCAAAATGATGCCCAGCACTTCCTTGGAATCTTCCACCAGATCTTGCCACCTGCTCATTAGATAGGTTTCCACTGAGAATAACAAGCTTTTGTTATGAGATTAAGCTCCATTGACTTGTTTTGAGAAAAAGCATATCTATACATTGGGTCTACATTTCTACCCATTTTAGCTCAATTATCCAACCATTTTCCAGTGATAGCCATGATCTATTGAAATGACAAATGTCTTTGAACGTTTTCTGTGCTGCTTGCTATTTTGCATTAAACGTTAGTTGTACTTTTGGCTTCCCGACAAGTCGTCTTATTTTTATGAGCTATTAAATATGGCTTTTAGAATCACCACCACAGAGAGGAATTGGGGGTGGGGACACTGGAGCATGCTCCACACAACAACCCCAGATGCAAAAGGTAAATAGGTTCGTCCAGGGGACCTGGGTTGGAGAACAGGCCAGTGCTGGATAGTCAAATGGGCTAAAAGTATGAGTGCAAATCACACCAAAAATTCAGGTAAAGTCTAACAGCACTAACCATCTGTTTGTTGACTGCTTTTTGTTTTTGGACTGCTTGCATGGCGTTATTGCCTGTGACTAATGTCTTGTCAAAAAGAGTATGCAAAAGTGTCATTTGGGTAGGAGACTACAAGAGAATAAAAAGGAAAAAGGGTTTAGTAGGTAGGAATGGGAGGAGTGCAGAGCAAAAGGAAAATGAGTATGAGTGTGAACCCAAGATGTAAAACGACTGGGCTCTAGAAGTACTGCAGGTGCGGTTGTGGTAGGCAGGAGTGCCAGGACCTTAGCACAGACCCTTGAAGAAGGAATGTATGAGAGAAAGACACACTTTGATCTAGCCATCACGACCCCTTCACAAGCCTCTCAGCATGTTTGCTGAAGGTTCATCAAACTCAAAGAGATATTTGGGTGTGAGTGCATGATACCTTCCCTAACTTCCTCCATGAGACCACTTAAAAGAAATATAACTTAAGGAACCCTATTCTGTTTTCCATTTACCACCCTCCACAGAATTAACTGCATGGAAATTGGAAGATCAAAATAGCTTCCTTAGGGACAGAGTTAAGGCTTGCGGTCCAACTGCTCCTACTCCTCCCTATTTCCCCAGATCACTCAACCACAAGAGAAAGAAGAGAAAGACAGGAAATGCACAAGGGAGGAGGATTTGTTGGGCATTTTCCCCATGCGGGCTGATGGGGCTGTGGCAGATGTCATGATGTCCCCAGAAACAGACCAGCACCTGCAGTGCGGCCGGTGACAGGAGCGCAAGGAGGTTACATGCGATTTAGTGCTGCTTGGTTGGCCGTAAAGCAACAAGGTCGGAGGCCGATGTGGAGACCAACAAGAACAAAGTTCTACTATCACTCTCGAAAACTTGAGGCAGACCACACAACACCTGTCCAAAAGGTGTACCTCTGTTCCCCATCCAAATGATGCTGATGATGAGAGTCCATCCTCTCCCACACTTCTTCCTTTGAGGGACTACCCAGCATGTGGGGGTGAAGGTAGGGTCCATGTCCCTTGAACTCCATCTGATTAAATGACCATAAAGAACCAACTTCCCAACCTTCAGAAAAATCCATTCCAGTTTCTTGAAGAACCACAGAGTGTGTATGAAGTATATAGATATATATAGATCAAACTTGGCAGATGAAAATCAGTTATTGAGATTGATAGTACCCAGTGAGGAACGGAAAAGGTTGGTGGATAAAATGCCATGGCCAATGGGGAATTAATGTTGTGAAGGATGTTCTACTAAATGTGATTCCACATTTAAGCCCCGCAACTAATGGTGAGGGCCCGGCTAACTATTAGAACAGATTTAAGGATATGTTTGAAAGGTATTCGGGTATAGCTTGTCCAAAGGCGATGGCTCAGGAAGCTGTAAGTGCTGTCTTTGTGCAGGGATTATTACCAAATGTGAAGAGTCAGTTGACCACTATATGTATTCGATGGCAAACTAAGAAGCTAGCAGAATTGGTGACAGTCATGAATCAAGATTTAGCTTCACAGGAGAAAAAGAAAGCGAATGCTTTATCGAAATTGATGTATTTGAAAAATAGGCAGCAAGTGTTTAATGCAGTGAAATGAGGAGCCCACCTAGAAGGGAAGGTAGAGCAGGACATGGAGGTGGAAGAATTGGATGTGGAAAAGAACGGGCCTAGGATAGGTCCCCTGGGTTAGGAGGTTCTTACTTTGCATGTGGTCAGCTGGGTCATTGAAAGGATGATTGCCCCTGTACTGTTTCCAATGAACCAGTGCTCACAGACCAACCTAGAGATCATCCAGTAGTTCTAAATTCTTATCCTGATTTTTAGCACAGCCTGAGAGATTCTGACTGTGTTATCTATACCAGTAGATCAGAAGGGCCCTTATGTGAATTCTGTCAATCAATCAATCAATCAATCAGTGGATGTCTAGAGTGCTTCTTGTCACACATGAGGTTATTCAGGCACTTGAAGGGTCCAGTTGACTAGCCAGGTCTTCAGTTACTTTCGGAACTCTGGAAGAGATGGGGAGGTCCGTAAATGAAAGGGTGGCTTGTTCCATGTCTTTGCAACTAGTTAGGAGAAGGAGCGACCTCTGCATCTGCTACGTCGGATGCAGGGGTGTTGGTTAGAGAAAGGGATGTAGAGGGGCAGTGCCTGGTGGGCTGGCTGATAAAAATTCAGGCGGTGGTTCAAGTAGGCGGGTCTGCAGTTGTGTAGGGCCTTGTATGCATGGGTCAGGATCTTGAACTGTCATCTTTTCTGTACAGGAAGTCCGTGGAGTTCCTTGAGGTAGGGGTGCTGTGGGTGCATCTAGGGAGTTCAAGGATAAGTCTGGTTGCAGCATTCTATATGGTTTGTAGTCGCTGGAGGAGGTGAGCTGCGATCCCTGCGTTGAGAGCCTTTCCATAGTCCAGTCGGCTGAAGATGAGGGCCTTGGTGATGGTACGTCTTTAGCTTTGGGGTAGCCATTTAAATATCTTACGAAGCATGCGGAGGATGAAAAAGTAGGAGGAGGAGACGGAGTTGATCTGAGTCATCAGGGTTAGCTTGTTGTCCAGAACGATGCCTAAGTTCCTAGTGTGATCAGTGGTGATAGAAGTAGGCCCGAGTTCTGAGGGTTCCCATGGGGTGTTTTTGTTTCTGAAAATTAGTACCTCTTTCCTTTGTTTGAATTGTGTTATTATTCGTAAACATACCACTTGCCCTGATGATGCAGGTGCAAGCCACTTGGCTTTCAAACCTCTGAATTCCCTTCTTTACCTCGCTCACACATTCCCATAGACTCAGTCGGTATTTTCAATCAGAGCGTTCCCTATCATATTACTGATTCTGTGTGCATTTTTGTGGGATATGTTAGTGATAAACATTCGTTTCTGCTTAGTCTAATTTCTTCAACAAACCTGTTAGGTACAGTTATACTGTGCATGTTTAACTGTATTGTGTTTTGTACCCCAGGTGGGGTGTTCTTGAATATACCGCAACAACAAGAGTGTAAAGTACTTGCATCACTAGGAAAGCTTGAGTTGTTCAGGAGAAGCAGACACAGTTGCTATGTCCGCTGATTTAAAAAAAAGTTACTTTTACAGGGGCCGTCCACTTTGTGGTCCACAGGGGCCAATGGTGTGGGATTCATTTCCTCCAGATCATGTAAAAGTGAAGGGTGACCTTCAGAAGAAGCAACAAATACCCCAGTACCTATTAAAACCTGAGGTAGAGGAAGCAATCTGCCCTACAAAATAAGATTTAATTAATCAAGGGGTTTAATGCCCATTGTTGGTAAATGTAACAGCTGTTTCTCCTGATACGCAAGATGGGGAAAGTCAACGTGTGCAGGTTTGTCCAAGATCTTAGGACTATTATTAATATGGTGATCCCAAGCTTCCTTGTGTTCTCCAAGCCTGATACCATTTGTTAATATTGAAAAAGTCTATTTCAATGTACGCAATGATACATGTGTGCATGAAAACTAAACGGAATCACTGCTGTCAAAATCACCCGATATGACCTCTCCATCAACCCCAAGTCAGAAATATGTGGTCAGGCAGGGTCTGCAACCTAGACTTGAGGCAACTGATTGACAGACCACAGGTGGGATGGCACGTAACCAGCAGGACAAAGGCGTGAACAGGAAAAACCCAGATTCATCCCACAGATATGCAGTGACACCACAATGGTCAGGGGAGATTGGCCCCAATAATGGCCAAAACACCAATAGTTAGATGCCACATGAAGTTAGGAACTCTTAGCCAATAAGGACACAGGACACGCAACACACACAATGATAACGCCTCCCCATGCTGAACATCTGGACACGTTACCCACTGGCCCTTATTGTGTCCATGCAAGGTCGAAACTCACCTGCATTTGTTATCAGGTGGGAATAATTTATAGTTCCATAACTAGGCCCACGTTCTGCTTCCTAAAAAGTATCTATGAATTGCTTTATGATGCTCCACGCAATGTATATAATGGAGCTCAAAACTATTGTACTTTCAGACAGTCCTCAGCCCGACTGTAAATTGTGCTCCCAGCCAAAGTGTTTGATTAAATCAAATGTTCCTGTTTTGATAAAAGCCTCTTGTGTTTGTTTTTCAAAGTAAATTCATATTGTGCAACATTTTGGAGGGCCAGATAGGAGAGACTGGTGCTTCAAACCTGACTGCAGCCGAAGGAAAGTACCCCACTCTGATGGATTCACATCTGCGCAGCAAGGAAGGTGAGCAGACACCACAATTGAATGAAAGTTCTGCTGAAACGGCGTGCCAGAGGTCTATCCTGAAGCCGCCGTCAGTGCACAGCATTTGGCTTATGGCAAACTAGAAAGAAGTTTGGGCTGGAATGTTCCCATTGGCACAGGGTCAAGACTGATTTGCATATGGCTGGGTTCAAACTCGAATGGTATGGTGAGCAAAAAAACTATGGATTTAGGCCCAGATCTCTGTACTAGGGAGAATGTATGACATTATTCTGCATTCTGTCCATCAATTGTTGTTTTTGCAAACTAGAAAGAAGTGCAAAAATTTAACCTGCGCACCCTACCACTGATAGAAATCTGACATATTGCCTATTTTATGTGCCCCAACTGAGTAGTTGCAATGCGGCCTGGAAGGCAATTCCGCGGAGGTCATATTTCTTTAATAGTCAGCACGCTAGAAAAGGTGAAGGTTGTTAGTCGCTTGGACCGCTGGGTGTGAAACAGATGGTACTCTTGCCTCCTCGGTGTGATACAGGGGTGAGGCCTCACCGCTTGGACTACAGGGTGTGATACAGATGGTATGCATAGGCAATGGATGAGATATCGGGCCAGCACCTTGATCTTATTTTTTTGTCTAAGAGGGTTTTTCCAGTCCTACTGGTTTATTAACATTGTTGGTATCTGAAAGAAGTAAGAGGTGTTATTCGCTTGGACTGCTGGGCTTGATACAGATGGTACGCATGACCCCTGGGTGTTATATAGGGTGTAATTTAGACATTAGGGAAAAGTTGGACCTTGGAGATTAGGTGTAGCTTGTGCATGGTCAAGAAGAGCCTGTGGTTGTCAAGTTGTTCCACGTTTTCACGTAAATTGTTGTCTTCGTCCCGGGGCTGATATTGATAGACAATCGGGTTCACTTAGTCCTGTAAACTGCGCAAAGCCACCCTTCGTCATCTGATAACATGCATTAAGGAGTGTGCTAAAGTATTTTTTTAACAGTCAAAATGTTTTCTCAGTCAGTTGTTTCTCTCTTTTTCTTCATTGTGGTTATTAATTGATGCATTCTTGTGTTTTGTTAATGACTCAATGTGATTATGAGGGCGTCGCTAATTCTTTCAATCGTTTTTTCATATCTGCTATTTTTCTGCTGAATTCACACATTTTGAACAATTGCACTTTTTTCAGGTTGTGACCCTTCATATGCATTTTTTGTTTGTGTTTGTGAAATGTCTATTCTGATGCATCTATATGGGAAACAACCTTTACAACGCAACTATTACATCGCACTACACTTACAACGCATGCATTACAACGCAACATCCTTTACAACGCATGACACTACAACGCATACCATTACAACGCATACCATTACAACGCAGGCACTACATCGCATGTCACTACAACGCAGGCATTGCAACGCATACCATTACAACGCATACTATTACGCTGCATACCATCCAACACTTACCCTAATGTTGCACCCCCTGGAGTTAGAATAGTCATTTTTACCCCTATACTATCCAATACTTACCTTATGCGTTGTAATGGTATGCGTTGTAAAGGTAGTATGCAATGTAATGGAATGCGTTGTAAAGGTAGTTTTTAAAAATGCGTTGTAGTGTCATGCGATGTAATGGAATGCGTTGTAGTGGAAGTTGCGTTGTAAAAATTGCGTTGTAAGTGCATGCGTTGTAAAAGTATGCGTTGTAACGTCATACATCCATCTATATATATATATATATATATTCACAGAAAAAACCATAGGTTTCAGGCACATTATAGTTAGGAATTAGCATTTAAAAAACCTCAGAAATTCACTGAAAAAACCATAGGTTTCAGGGGTGTTATAGTTAGCTGGACGTTTCACTTGTACAAAACCATTGAAATTCCCCCGTTATAGTTAGTTCAGCTAACTATAACTCGCGCGCCCGCAATGCACTGCTGATGACGTCACATATTACATCACTCATGACATGGTCAGTGACATCACTCATGACATCACTGATGACATCTCAAATTACATCACTGATGACATCATCCAG
Organism: Triturus cristatus; assembly: GCF_964204655.1. NCBI lineage: Eukaryota > Metazoa > Chordata > Amphibia > Caudata > Salamandridae > Triturus > Triturus cristatus. The sequence continues at coordinate 1,217,087,151 of NC_140591.1, forward strand.
TGAATGTGTGTTTTTCTGAAAATTAAATATGTTTTATATATGTATATCTCAAGGTCGATGGAAGAATAAATAGGTATATAAGTGTCTATATGGATGATTTGTTTTTGAAAAATTGATTGTGTAACTGACTGATTAAGGGTATCATAGTGAATACATGGCTTAGTGAGTAATGTTTAAATATGTAAATATCTATATCAGTCTCTCACTTTGTGTATAAGTGGCTGCATGGGTTGGTGAGTAGCTACATTATTGTCTATATAGGTTATTAGTTGGTTTTTTGAGTATCAGTATGAGTGTCTGCATGGTTCGGTGGGGGTATTACGTAGTGCATAGGTGCATGAATGAGTGACTCACTGTTTGTATGTGTTGTAGACAGCATGTGTGCAGGACTGTATGGGTGGATGAGTGTGTGTATGGGTGTGTTAGTGAGTGAATGACTGTCTCAATAGTGTCTTTATGAGTAACTACATATGTTTTAAACTAGTATATGTGACTATTGGTGTATATAAGTGAGTATATGTGAGAGAGAGAGATTGAAAGAATTCCTGTATGAATAAGTATGTGTTTCTATAAGTGATTGTTTAAAAGACTAAGTATGTGTAAGTTTCCGTAGAAGTAAGTGTGGTGGTGTGTGTGTGTATAACTGTATATGCAAGTAAATGTATGTTTGATTCTTTATTAGCATGAGTGACTATGTGTGTGAGTAACTCTATGGATGAGTGGCATTGTGTAACAGGATGTATAGGTGTATGAGTACATATGATGAGTGAGTACATGTATGAGTGACTGTATAGGACTGTTGGTGAATGAGTGGATGTGTATGTGGATCTTAGAATTACTGAAGAGGTTGTTGTAACTGGTATTGGTATGTCCATTGTTTTGAAAATTTTAGTCTCTATTTTTGAATGTGTGTATCAAAGGTTATATTAGGGTGAGAGGAGGTCTGCCACTCTATCACAAGGATGATGTCATCAGTGAGGTCATCAGTGATGTCATTTGAGATGTCATCAGTGATGTCATGAGTGATGTCACTGACCATGTCATGAGTGATGTAATATGTGACGTCATCAGCAGTGCATTGTGGGCGCGCGAGTTATAGTTAGCTGAACTAACTATAACAGGGGAATTTCAATGGTTTTGTACAAGTGAAAAGTCCAGCTAACTATAACACCCCTGAAACCTATGGTTTTTTCAGTGAATTTCTGAGGTTTTTTAAATGCTAATTCCTAACTATAACGTGTCTGAAACCTATGGTTTTTTCTGTGAATTTCAAAGGTTTTTTAAATGCTAATTTCTAACTATGCCTTCAGAGATAGGACATGTGAAGAAAGAAGAAAAAATGCACAGAAAGAAAAAAAAGAAGTGCAGAAAGAAGCAACAGAAGTCCTCAAAGACGAAGAAAAGTGCAGGAAGAAGGATAACGTGCAGAAAGAACAAAAAGAAGAGCAGAAAGAAGCCTTGTTGCAAAATCATCCTGTACCCTCAACTTTTTCAGATGGATACTGGTGGTAACTGAGTCTGACTAACCAGTCCTAGAGCCAGTGCTATGTTAAAAGACACTTAGAATACAGTGAAAACACCTACATACACTAGGGAACATTATGCGTTGGGGTCCCCCTGTGATTAGCATGACCTCCTCTGTAAGCCCCTAGTATATAATAGGGCAGGGGGATTAAAACTACCTCTTAAAACAGGCCACAGGGCGTTTTTGCACACGTTAACTCAGGCCCCGTCCCCTCCCTTCACCACTATGTAAACACGCCCTGTGTCCGTTTTTAGTTGGGAGATTAAGTTCATTTGAATCCTGAGGGTCCCTAGGGTCCAACTAGCCCACTAGGTACCTCCAGTAAGTGCCACAGAGCTGCGTTGCAGAGAGGTGTAAAAAGTGGCACGGCCTGGACCACCTCTCTGCAATGCAGCTCAGTGGCGCTTACTGGAAGCACTTGGTGGGCTAGTTAGCCCCCAGGGGCCCTCAGAATTGAAAGGAAATTATATCCCCAATTTAAAACGTGCCATGGTGCGTGTTTGCACACGTCACCTCAGGCCCCGTCCCCTCCCTTCACCACTGTGTAAACGCGCCCTGTGGCTGTTCTAAGTTGAGAGATTAAGTCCCCTTGAATCCCAAGGGTCCCTAGGGTCAAACTAGACCACTAGGTACCTCCAGTAAGCGCCACAGAGCTGCGTTGCAGAGAGGTGTAAAAAGGGGCTTGGCCTCAGAACACCTGTCTGCAGCGCAGCTCCCTGGCGCATACTGGAGATGCCTGTAGGGCTAGTTGGCCCTCAGGGACCCTCAGTATTGAAGAGGAATTAATTCCCCAACTTACAACTCGCCAGGGGGCGCGTTTGCAGAGTGCTGCAAGGAGGGGGCGTGGCCTCCGGCACGATGCCAGTCTTTTATTTATTTTAATTTTTTGAGAAGGGGGGCTGTGTGGTTCCCCTTCTTATTCTAATTTATTGGCCCTGATGACCCCATCCCCCAGGGCCTGTCTCCTAATTATATTTTTTTGACCCCAATCCCCAGGGCCGGCCACTGCTTTTTATTATTTAAAAAAAATATATATTTATAGACACACCTAGGACATGCTGGACAAACCGTACGTACCTATCACCATGACGATTTGCGTGATATTCATTAAAAGGCGACCATGCATACAATGAATCCACGTGGAATGTATTTACACCACTAGTGAAGCTCTGACATGTCTGATGCCCTACCGTGCCTAATCCCGGTAGACACCCTTGACGTTTATTTATACAAACATGGGTAGCTATTGACGGGCACATTTAATACACATGCACACCAAGCCATTCAAAGGGGATTCGACAAAAATTCGACCAAAACTATGCAAGAAACCCCCCTCACGGTTAATAAAACACACATCCACTGCCGTATGTGTAATACTTTTTATTTTACTCTCTGGAAAGGGGACGAACATCACTTGAGAGTCACAGCGCGCTCCTGGCAGAGCCCAATGCTGTGTTACACCCACGATTGCCTGCTGAGTGCCACACACCTCTGTGTTGTATTCCACTAGCTAGTGCATATGCTATGACACTCTCTAGCCCATGTGCACTGTAACACCACCCCGTGAATATGTCATGCCACACTTGTCTTCGCACGGGTTATATTGCCCCATCTAACGTGCCTTCCTCGATGCCTATGTTATAACGCACAGTGCTATGCCATACATATTACAATCTGGGATCCATATCTTTGTCACAGTGCATATGCAACGTTACACTCCCCAGCACATATTTTATATTACAACTTTAGAGACTAGTTAGGTTACACAACACTGCCCTGAGCATATTACACTCCAAGGCGCATATCCCATAGCACGCGCTAGTGCCTGTGCTATCTCGCGCTCTCCAATGAATCTGTCATTGCGCACAATGTATTGCATATTATATTTCACGCCCGGTTCATCTTATATCACACTTTTTGGTGCATAGTTTATACCATACACTATATCTAGTTTTCATTTTCAATCGTGCTCTCAGGACTATGTTCTATATAACACTGTGTTCACCTACCCTTTTCACGGGCATTACATTTTGCGATAGGGGGTGGAGGGTCAGGGGGTGTTTCTGCCAAGTGAGCCCGGAGTCACAGTCACAAACGTCCTCTTCTTCCTGAATAAAAGTGAGATTATGCTGCATACTTGTTCATATTTTAAGTAGTTCACACAGACACACGTTTTAAAAACAATAAAGTTCCTAATACCTGCCTTCTCTGAACAGTTAGCTTGCTGCCCCATCCCCCTCCTCCCTATCCTCTGTTGTGTGAATCCATGGACTAGCCTCCTCCCTCCTGCCATGCATGGTCTGATGTGCTGCCACTGCCCTCAATTTAGTATGATGTACCAGTCCACTCCTCCTGCCCTCCATTGCCCAATTCTATGCCCCATCATTGACCTCCTGCTTAAACTCTGTGCTTAGCTTGCTGCCCCTATTCTCCTTCCCCCTGCCCTCCAATGTCTTTGTGCATGCCCCTGCTCCATCCTTTTTGCCCACCATGTTCCATGGACCTGCCACTCATCTACTCTGAGTGTTCTGTTGAGCTGCCACTCCCCTCCCACCTGCCTAGCATTGTCAGATGACTGTAACCTGTCCCTGCCACCTCCACCCTGCCTGTCCACATGCCATGCCCCATCCTCTTCCTCCTGTCCTACATGGTCCATTGTACTGCCACACCCTTCTGCCCTCCCTGGTCTGTTGTGCTGCAACTGCTCCTCCTGCCTGCCCCGTGCGGTCTGTTGTGAGGCCCCTTCCCCTGAACTTTCTTGTCTGTGCACAGGTCCTGACCCTCCCTTCTATCCTCCATTGTCCTTTGTGCATGCCCCTGCACCCTCCTTCTTGACCATCATAGCCATTGTGCTGCCACTAACCCTCCCACTTGCCATGCATGGTCTTCTGTGCTGCCATGGCCCCTCCCACCTTCCCTGTGTGGTCAGTTAGCTGCCCCCTCCCACCTTCCCTCCATGGTCTGTGAGTATGCCATCACAGTCTCACTGTTGCTCTTCATGGTGTGTCTTGCTTCTAGTGCCCATCCTGCCTGACCTCCATGGCTATCTTGCTGCTCCTGCCCTGCCCCCTTGCCCCCAGCCCTCTGTTTACATGTGCAGACCCCTACTCCTTCCCTCCTGGCTTGTCTGTTCCATTGTAATGCCCCTGATCCGTCCCTCCTGCCCTTTATGGTCTGTTATGCTGCAGCTTTCTCTCCTGTCTGTCCATTATGGTCAGTCCGTGCCCCTGGCCTCTGCCTCTCAACAGTATCCTAATGAACAACTAGATTGCTAACATTCTATATTTATTACAAAAGTGTGGAACGCCTGACGTCATCTTGATGTAATCAAAACTGTAATACCTAGAGCATTTCCTTTAGAAATTACATATATGAGAGGATCTTATTGGCATCAAAATTATGGTTAGTGCTCTAAAAGACTAAAATAAGGACATATTTTCTGAGTTTTCAAATAGCGACAAAGCACTTTTAAATTATTTGTTATCTTTATGTTTTTTTATCCAGTTGACCACTTGATTAAATGTTGCACTTAGGGGAGAGGATGTGGTGTTACTTCCAGAACTGCAGACTTTGCCACTGGGGAACCAGGTTGGAGTTTCTGCTTCAGCTCGACATTCTGTGATTCTGGTCAAATCACTTAGTCTCCCCATGTCTACAACCAAAATGAATTTGTTCTTGTATGATGTAACCAATGCTCATGTAAAGCACTCCAATACCTGACAAGTCTGCACTATATAACACTGCAAAAACACGAAATAATAAGTGTTTTGCACACTTCTGTCATTGGGCTATATTTGGGCTACATCTGGGTGATTTTGGGCTACATTTAGGATCTTTTGTCTCCGGTGGCCATCTTGGGAGATTTATTTGTTATGAAGTTTCCTAATTTCCTCATGTACTGCAGTCTCCTCAGTAGGAAATGCTTTCAGTTTTTTACTTTGATTCCATCATGAAGGTATTCAGATATGTCACACATTTGCCATAAATTCTCAATGTTAGCACTCTAGTTGCTCATTAGATCACTGTAGTAAAACTACTGTTCACCATGGAAGTCTGCTCCTGGTATTAAAAGTGCATGTTTCAGTCTGCATGTCAGAATTTTTTAATGAAATAGAAGAGGATTTGAGAAGTCACTCAAAATGTGCCCTCATTTTCTTTCTTCAGCATTAATCATAATTTCTATGGCAAAATGAACCCCCTCATTGTGTTCCTTTTTAAATTAAATGTTTTAAGTGTTACCAGTTTATTTCAATCAAGATGGCTTCAGGTGTGCCATACTTTTGTCATAATGAAGACAGTAAGCGCTCTAGTTGTTTTTAAGGACAGTCTGGGACATTCTGTCATTGGGCTATACTTGGGCTACATCTGGGTGATATTTGGGCTACATTTGGGCTCTTTTGTCTCTGGTGGCCATCTTTTGAGACTTATTTGTTATGAAGTTTCCTAATTTCCTCATTTACTGCAGTCTCCTCAGTAGGAAATACTTTCAGTTTTTTACTTTGATTCCATCAAGAAGGCATTCAGATGTGTCACACATTTGCCATAAATTCAGAATGTTAGCACTCTTTTTGCTCATTAGATCACTGTAGTAAAGCTACTGCTCACCAGGGAAAACTGCTGCTGGTATTGAAAGTGCATGTTTCAGTCTGCATGTCAGAATTTTTTAATGAAATAGAAGAGGATTTGAGAAGTCACTCAAAATGTGCCCTAATTTTTCTTTCTGCAGCACTAATCATACTTTTTATGGAAAAATGAACCCCCTCATTTTGTTCCTTTTTAAATTAAATATTTTAAGAGTTACCACTTTAATCCAAGCAAGATGGCTTCAGGTGTGCCATACGTTTATCATAAGTAGGACTGTTAGCGCTCTAGTTGTTCTTTGGAACACTCTGGGAAGCTGCAGTAGAACACAAAGGAATCAACTGACAGTCTCTGCCCTTGTTGGATGTACATGTTTTACTGAGAATGTCAGACTTCATTCTCACATGACTGAGAAAGATAATGTGAATTTACAGAAAATAAGCTCTCAGTTTAGCTTATAGATCACCTTCCAAACCTCTGTGGGAAAAGCATGAGAAAATATTTTTCTCTCAATCATGATATCCCAGCAGAAGGCTTTTTCACATGGTGAAATCACCTTAGAACATACCACAATTCCTTAAATGAGTATGGTACCATCAACAAATGATTTATAATGTAACTAAAGTCTTAAAACCTTCTATTAACTGCAATGCTTTTTAATGAGGTGCTATCATGTATATTGGTCCCAAGATGGCTGCCAACACTTCTTGGATGAAGTGCTGACAGCCAATCAGATCTCAGGATGAGATGTGTGGTTAGGCTCCGCCCACATATATATATGATTTTACTTTTGATTTTCTCAGGAACTACTGAACAGATTGACACCAGACCTGCAAAAGGCACTTCCCTGACCTGAGGACTACCTCTCTGTCAAATTTCAAGTAATTCTGTTCAGCCGTTCGGGCTGTAACTTCGACTAAAGGTCCTATGGAAAAATGCATGGGGAAAACGCGTTTTGGGACCCCCCTTTTTTCTCGGCCCCCGCTTGACGAATCACCCTGAGACTTTCAGGGTAGGAGCGGAGCGGAGCGGAGCGCCCCACCTATTTTGAAAATTTTGCGAGGATTCGTCAACCGGCGCCAAAGATATTCCAAATGGAATGTTGCGGATTTCCTATGGAAACACGGTCCTAACTATAACTATCTACTGGCAACTGCCAGTAGATAATATATATATATATATATATATATATATATATATATATATATATATATATATATATATATATATATATATATATATATATATATATAGATATATCCAACAACAATCCCTCCAGGTTGGAAGAAAATTGGGACGCACTCTCAGCAACCTTGTTTTGCGCTTTATTTAATCAGTTATTACGCTTCACGGGATACAGGCATGAGCTGATCTACGCGTTTCGGTATCACAGATACCTTGCTCACGATCAACTGTTACTGTGGGTCCGCCCCCTATAAATTTAGTTGTTGTTACATCATTTCCTGGCGATGACCCAAAAGCTCCCTTTGCATTATGGACAATGTAGTTTTGTAAATTATACGAGAATTGCATTTTGCAAATTGAATTAAATTAAATTCTGTATCACAATGAGGAAAAAATAACATATAAAGTCTCTTTTATAATAGTAAAAGACCACTGCTTTTAATATTATCTGGAAAGAAGATACTTTTCCCCTTAAATCAGCCATGTCGTTTAGCAGTCACTCGACTTTATAATTGTTGTTTATCATTGTTACCCCTCCAGTGGGGATTAATCCTCTTGTTATGTCCTTGTTTTTAAGTTTCTTTTTTGTCCATATTTTTACGTTTCTTTTTTTGTGTCCGTTTGTTCGTATTTTTATGTTGCTTTGTTTTATCAATTGTGATCTCTTATTGCATTGTTATTTGACATTGTGATTTCTATATTGTATCCTTTTTCCTTCCATCGGTTGATTCATTGTAAATGTATATAAAGCTCTTCTGATTGATTAAGGCCGTGTGGCTGCAGTGTTCGTAATTTCAATATAAATCGTGACTCTTTCTGGCGCAGTTGTTTTTCTCGATCTCCCCCACGTTCCTTTTTTGGAATGGTCTCAATTCCCAAAAATTTTAGTTGTTTCCAATCTCCTTGATGACATTGCTCCATATGTTTGGCCACTGCATTGGATCTATCTTTGTCTATTGTTGCTCTTATATGTTCCAATATCCTCTTTTTTAGTTCAAAGATAGTACTACCTACATACCTCAATGGGCATGGGCATTCCAGTACATAAATTGTATACTGCGTTTTGCATGTGATCAACTGTCGGATTTCTCATGTTTTGTTATCCGCCATTTTGATTTTCTTTGTTTGTTTCGCGATTTGACAGGCTTTACACATGTGGCATTTCATAAATCCCTTTGTTTTCAACCATGATGTCTCTTTATCTTTTCCTTTAAAATGGCTGTGGATTAGGTGATCTCTCAGGTTTTTAGCTCTCCTGTAAGTCACTGTTGGATGCTTCCCTACCACTTTCTTCATAGTGGTGTCAAGTTGTAATATTTTCCAGTTCTTTCTTAGAATGCTGACAACTTGTTTACTCTCCAGTGAGTAATCCGTTATGAGTCGAATTGGCTGTTGTTGTGTAGTTGTTTGTTTCCGAGATAAACACTCCTCTCGTGTTTTGCTATTTGTTTTCTCCCAGCATTTTCTCACTGTGTTATTGTTATACTTTCTTTTCTTGAACCTTTCTATGGTCATGTTTCCATGCTTGTGCCATTCTTCTTCTTCACTGCAAATTCGCTGAATCCTCAGGAATTCCCCATATGGGATACTTGAGATTAGGGATTTCTGATGAAAGCTTGTTACTTCCAGGGTAGCATTGGTTGATGTGTTTTTTCCATGTAAAGTTGTCTGGATCTGAACATTTTTGATGTAGATTTCCGTGTCCAAGAATACTACTCTTTCTTTACTCATTTCATACGTGAATTTGAGGTTCATTTTGCTGTTGTTTAGCAATTCAAAGTATTCTTGGAATTCTGTTTTTGTTCCATCCCATATGATGAATAGGTCATCAATGAACCTTTTCCAACTGATCACTTTGTTCATCATTACATCATTGCTTGCATTCCATGCCACCTCCTTTTCCCAGTATCCCATCGCTAAACAGGCATAACTGGGACTAAAGGAAAATCCCATTGCAGTCCCGTTCCTCTGGCGATATACTTCTTCTCCAAAAACAAAGATGTTTTTGTTGAGACATATTGATATCATTTCAAGGAGCATTTTGTTGTGCTCACTGTATTTAATGCTGCGATCTTGTAGAAAGAAGTTGCAAGCTTCCAAGCCCATGTCGTTCTCTATGTTTGTGTATAGGGATATAACATCCATTGTTACCAGTTGATATGATTCCTGCCAAGGAGTATTCTGCAGTAGCCTCAATAAATCCGTTATATCCTGTATATAGGAGCTGAGTTGAGTTACGTAGGGATTTAGAAAAAAATCAATGTAATTAGCCATCGGCTCTAGCAAAGATCCCTTTGCTGACAAGATTGGTCTGCCCGGTGTTTTTTTTTTTATCCTTATGAAGTTTTGGCAGGAAGTAGATTGTTGCTGTAATTGGGTGAGTTACTGTTAAATATTTTCGTTCATCCTCATTTATCAGTTCTTGTCCTGACCATTCTTGAAGTCGATTATCAACTGTTTCTTTTATTTCCAAGGTTGGATTCTTTTTCAATTTTTCATAGTATTACGTGTTCCATAGTTGACAATGTGCTTCCACCACATATGAACCTTTTTCCATAATTACGATGTTTCCCCCCTTGTCTGCCATTTTAATTTCAATTTGATCATCACAAGAGGAGTGTTTATCTCGGAAACAAACAACTACACAACAACAGCCAATTCGACTCATAACGGATTACTCACTGGAGAGTAAACAAGTTGTCAGCATTCTAAGAAAGAACTGGAAAATATTACAACTTGACACTACTATGAAGAAAGTGGTAGGGAAGCATCCAACAGGGACTTACAGGAGAGCTAAAAACCTGAGAGATCACCTAATCCACAGCCATTTTAAAGGAAAAGATAAAGAGACATCATGGTTGAAAACAAAGGGATTTATGAAATGCCACATGTGTAAAGCCTGTCAAATCGCGAAACAAACAAAGAAAATCAAAATGGCGGATAACAAAACATGGGAAATCCGAAAGTTGATCACATGCAAAACGCAGTATACAATTTATGTACTGGAATGCCCATGCCCATTGAGGTATGTAGGGAGTACTATCTTTGAACTAAAAAAGAGGATATTGGAACATATAAGAGCAACAATACACAAAGATAGATCCAATGCAGTGGCTAAACATATGGAGCAATGTCATCAAGGAGATTGGAAACAACTAAAATTTTTTGGAATTGAGACCATTCCAAAAAAGGAACGTGGGGTAGATCGAGAAAAACAACTGCGCCAGAAAGAGTCACGATTTATATTGAAATTACGAACACTGCAGCCGCACGGCCTTAATCAATCAGAATAGCTTTATATACATTTACAATGAATCAACCGATGGAAGGAAAAAAAAGGATACAATATAGAAATCACAATGTCAAATAACAATGCAATAAGAGATCACAATTGATAAAACAAAGCAACATAAAAATACGAACAAACGGACACAAAAAAAGAAACGTAAAAATATGGACAAAAAAGAAACTTAAAAACAAGGACATAACAACAGGATTAATCCCCACTGGAGGGGTAACAATGATAAACAACAATTATAAGGTCGAGTGACTGCTAAACGACATGGCTGATTTAAGGGGAAAAGTATCTTCTTTCCAGATAATATTAAAAGCAGTGGTCTTTTACTATTATAAAAGAGACTTTATATGTTAATTTTTCCTCATTGTGATACAGAATTTAATTTAATTCAATTTGCAAAATGCAATTCTCGTATAATTTACAAAACTACATTGTCCATAATGCAAAGGGTGCTTTTGGGTCATCGCCAGGAAATGATGTAACAACAACTAAATTTAATTTATAGGGGGCGGACCCACGGTAACAGTTGATCGTGAGCAAGGTATCTGTGATACCGAAACGCGTAGATCAGCTCATGCCTGTATCCCGTGAAGCGTAATAACTGATTAAATAAAGCGCAAAACAAGGTTGCTGAGAGTGCGTCCCAATTTTCTTCCAACCTGGAGGGATTGCTGGTGGATGTTAAGCGGCGCGGTTCAGCCGCAGGGTCACGCACCCACGAGGAGCGCTGCATTGGCTCGGTAACCAGGAACCAGAGGAGTGATATATATATATATATATATATATATATATATATATATATATATATATATATATATATATATATATATATATATAGTATTGAGCTTGTAAAAATAGTTGTAACCAACAAACCCTGTGTATTTATTTCCCCAACGATCAGACCAGAATCTAATATTATTTGATCCCGAGAAGTTAGAGCGAATCAGTCCCTTAAAAATGTTCACAACTATCATGGCGTCGCCACTAAAACACATGCAAACTGCATTCCCCACACATGTTAAAAAACAGCATGTATTTTCATGAATAGCATAGACATACTAAGGTACACGCGTTCCCCTGGTCAAAGGGGGGAACCTTCGACACTAACGTAATCGAACACGCAAGAACACACTTTTGGGCCAAAGACATAGGGTGAAAGAAGACCAGAAGAGAGGCAATGTTAGAACTATGGGCCATCTTTGAGGAGGCCCAGAGCGACAAGCCTATCCTAGAACCCGCAAGTAAGGCGTCTGCAATCCACCAGTTGTGGGTGCCGGAGGGCTCCCGATCGAATAATGAACTACTAGATACAGACAAGGAAGGCCAACAGGCCACCAGGTGTAGGCAATCCCAGCATCCATCACCCCAGTCCAGTGCCAGAGCTCCCCAAAACTCAACCCCCGTCCATCGCATTCAACCCACTGAACCCCAATGACGCATGTAAAATGCGCTCTTACTAGTTCAGGTGAGCACATTCGGGTGACAGAGATTCATAGCGGGTCTGGACAGTGATACGACTAGCAAGAGTGAGGAGGGCCCCAGTTCCCCAGGATCCGACCACAAGAGTGAAGCTAGAGGATCAGCCCAATAGATCAAGAGGGAAAATAGGGAGCCTATGCCAGAAACCGATAAGACACCCAAAAGCACCTACATCCTACTGTCCACCCCAGACCGATCACAGGAAGACCCCGTGGTCACGGTGCTTGTGAACAAGACACCATACAATTTACTGATGGACATGAGGGCAGTGAGGTCATGCCTACAAAAAGGGACAGTTCCCATATCAAAACACACTTCAACAATACAAGGAGTCTCAGGGACAGTGGCGAGGAACCCCATCACAGAACCTCTTGAACTGGAGATAGGGGAATAGGATAAGGGAACAGTTATCATACTTTCCCTCATCTCCAACTAATATATTAGGGCTAGACCTAATGACCATGCTAAAAATGTCCATTCAGTTTTCCGACAGCGGTACTAGTTGTTTAGTGAAAATTCATTTGCGAAAATCAAACAAGTATTGACTTGTGTACTCAATTCAGGGCTTCCTCATTACGCCAAACCTTTAACATAGTAATGTTACAAACAAAATTGGAGGTATTGGTTCAGAGCTACAATGATCAGAAAACTATGCATTTGAAGTGATGTATGACTATGGGCTCCTTTGGATGCAAAGGCGTTCCTTAACAGGCCCTTTGTCAAAATATTTTAAATGCTTAATGCAGAAGGGGTGGCAATGGTGAAATGTGCTGCACACCAGCACCCTCATGATGATCCTTCAAGGGCAATGTCCTAGTCGATATGAATGCTGATAAGAATGCTGCATTATCTAAGACTACTGATGTTGCTATCTACGTTATGAGAACTGATTTGTTTCCTGCACCAACGTTAAAAGACTTGTCTCAATTGCAGGAGCAAGTCTCTGAAAATGAAAAACAGTTCTAGATCAAGCAGCAATGTAAAAGAGACTCTGAGGGACTATGGAGAGACATCTTTGGGCGAGAGGTCACACTGACATTCCTACTTCCCAACCTTACCAGGTTCCATCACATGCAGCCCTTGTTGGCAGCAACGGCATGACACATGCCACAGCAACTCATTGGTGTGCACCCTTCTTTTCTTCCATAGTCTAGTATTATTGCCAATTCTGTTACATCTACCTGTCACACAATGTTGGAAATGAGATGAAGGCCATTCCCACTACTCCACCTTCCCCTTGGGGCCCCTGTGTGCACATCCAGTTGGACATTATCCAGACGTTGAAATGTGCAAAGTATGCGTGCACCTAAGTCATTATGTGTATGTTTTCAGGAAGGGTGGAAACATACCCCTGTGCAGCTTCCTTTTACAGTATTGAAGCAGTTACTCAGAGACTTGATCCCTCAGTTCACAGTACCTAACTGAATCATTAGTGACCATAGGATACATTTCAAGTCAGCAGTAGGGCAGGCAATTTGCAAGGCCCTAGGATTAGACTGGCATTTTCATGATGCCTATCACCCAAAGTTCGCAGTCAAAGTAGAGAGAAGCAATGGTACCCTATTCAATCAGATAGCAAAGATACAATGAGAAATACAAATACAATGGTTTTGACACTTCACCTTCAGAATAATCATCACCTCAGTACCCAGAGCTTCCACTGCCAAGTTGGATTTACAGTTAAATGATGACGCAGTCCTACAATATTGCAGAAAACTCATACACTGTCTTTACAGTTTCCATTTTCATGTGCAAGCAACTCTACCTGAGTATGTGACTGAGGTCAGCCACTCTGTTCAGCCCAGCAAATTAGTTTATAGAAGTAGATCACACTGCTGCCTTTCTGGCATTGACATTTTAGTATCCTGTTCTTCACACACAGCTGTCGCATATTGTGGTCTAGTGACTTGGATCCAGTCTTCTCATTATAAATGAGCTGCTCCTCCTAGAGACAACGATGCTCCTGCTGCTACTTCAGAACCTGTGCTTGGTCCTGGTTTTCCTCCCAGTGCTGTTTCTGATGCAGCCCATTGCTTACCAGTGGAACACATTCTTCGAGTCCATCTTCTTTGTCTGCTCCGTCACCAACATGTGATGTTTCTCCTGCAGCCTGTCATAGCTTCTACCTCCGTCTGAGGTCAGCTGCCTCTTCCTTCTGTATATAGGACTCCTCTGTAGGTTTGGCCTGCTATCTTCACTAGGAATTATCTCAAGAGCAAAATGTACTAAACTTTTCTTTGTACAAAGCTGCTGCTCTGCCTATGAGGGTATCTCTTATGTGTTGTTGTTGGAAAGGTACAGACAGACAATTAATTCTTCCTCGTGCTGGATTTGCATGTGCCTGCATGTTGATGTGGGGAATAGCATTCCTTTGATCGGAGTACCCATCAGCTATTATGGCACTTGCCTCCATCTTTTCCACTATGGACATAGACTGCCAAAGTGTGCCGGTATCTTCCCCTCTTACTTTCCAGTCCTCTGACGTTTTAACATTCCTTTGAACTGCAGCATGCCAGATGTGACTTATCTTGCAATAACTGAGCAAGGATTGCTTTGCAAGCACTGAGAAGCAACTGCCTCTAGTAATTTTATTGGACATAGTGAATGTGATTTAACATTGGCAAACATTCCTTTTGAATTACCATCTATTAAATACTGCCTTCCTCATGGACTGTTATATCAAAATCCCCACCCGCAAGCAGGTGTAACATATGGGCACAGCCAGTTTAGTAGCTGGTTGTGCAATCTTGTGGGAGCGAGATGAGGATACCAGAAGCTAATCCTTATGCTACCTAGAGCCCTGTAACCACCCAAGACATTGATAGAACTCCAGGCAATAACAGCTCACAGGGGAAAGGGGAAGTGGAGAAAACACAAAAGAAGGCATCCTAGGGTACCTTGGAAGTGACTGCATCAATTCTCAGCACTGCAGGTTCCTTCAGTGTTCTGGTATCATGGTGCGTCTACAAGAATATAACGAACATTTTAGAACCATCACCTCTTAAACAAGAACAAGACCAACATAGCTTATAAACTGATTTATGCTTGTTCTTACCTAATACCTCCCACTTTCCCACTTTGTATTTCATGGCTGGAACCCTGTGAATGCAGTGTAAATGCTGAGAAAATGAAAATAAATACAGGATACTAAGTAAATGAAGAAACTGAAATCCCTACAGCTAGAACAGCCCCATAGCACCCGATAATTACCTAAACACCAAAAGATACAGCGGTCAAGTAAACCTATATAGGTCCGGAATCACATCATTCCTTCAATGCCTCACAAACCGAAATCCATAGGAGAAAAAGTGATTGAGTAATGTTCCCAGGAGCTCCCCAAAAAGTTTTTGGAAACAACCAGTAGTCTTGTACTCTCAATCACAAGGCTTTGGAAGGGAAAACATCAATTAATATTCTTTTCTTTCTTTTGCAGAATGCGCATATCACCATCCTTTAAGTTCATGGAGTTCCCACACTGGACAGTGAGTATATGTCCAAAAATACTGTATGCATGCACATTACAAATTTGAAAAGCACAGTGAGCTGTTGCTAAACTCTTTTTGGTACCCTTTTTATCTCAACAAGCACCAAACAGATATAATGCCAAGTAATCAGTAAATGCAGTAGTCGCACTTGCCAAAGCTGTAGAATCCACTCCAGTGGTTGTGAGAAAAAGCAGACATGTGACTATTGTGGAGTAAGCAGTGAGACCATCAAGAAACAAGGTAAGTATCAGAGTTATATTAACAATTACAGGCAATAACAGGTTCCAAAGTCCAGCTTTATGCTGTGGCACTCGAGAATCCCGACCACGACTAGCACATATTCCAGGAAGAGGACCAACACAAGTGAGTGCGGAAAGACTAGACCGCGTCCCCTAGCTTTGCCTCTAACTTCACTTCTGGGTTTTTGGCTGCGCCGCACACCCTGTACAGGGACGCACGGCTACAGTCGCAACAAGCAGTCATGCATATTTCATTTGCTGGTCACAAGCCTACCCTGACTGCCTCTAGAATAAGTTGGGAATTCTCATCCAGTATACATTCAAATATACTACTACTCAAATATCCTTGCTAAATGTCATGGCCTTAGTAGGCCCAGAAGCGATGTTATTCAAGGCTGTACATCTGTACAATTCTGCAAAGCATAACCTGGATTTCAGTCCTGGCAAATGGAAGTGGGATTTTGGGAAAATAATGACAAAACAATTGGATTCATGAATGATGTCTTCTCCTCAAGGATGCCTTGTGCTTCCTCAAGGAGAAGGACCCGCCACCTGCTCATTAGATAAGTTTTAGCTGAACGTAAGACGTTTCTGACACATGGTTAGATTCCATAGACTTGTTTTGAGAGAAAACCTATCATAACTATCCTACATTTTACGTATTTTAGCATTATGCTAAAAATTACCATTTTCTAGCAAGAGCTTATTTTGTTGTGCTGCTTACTATTTTGCATTAAACACAAGATAGGCTTTGGGATTTCTGATCTGTTGTGCTGTGTTTTATTTTTAACAGGCGTTTGTTCCCCACTGGAGGGACAAAAAATAGGCAACAGTGAGAAGAAGCACTAGGCTGCCCTTATTGTACACATCATAAAGGCATCGTAGAGATACCCTTTAATGATGTATATATACGTCAATAGGGCAGTGAGGGGAGTAACAGAGAGTTGCAGCCTGCATTTAAAGTGCTCTGATTCCCTGTGACTTGTTTGTACTAGCATCAAAAACATATATGTTATGCTACAGATATACTGTGTCCAAAATATTGGATACAGATATTTGAGAATGTCCTTTGTATTTTGCAATAGTATTCTCTGCATTTACATTGTCTGGAATAATATTGTTTTTGGTAAATAAACATAGACAATATAATTCTAAAATACATAGCACATGCAAAAAATATAGGGGCACATTTACCCCTAAACCCCAACAGTAGTTCTACCCCAACTGTAGCTTTGGTCCTAGCGTTAGCCCTAACCCTATCCCTAAACCTTGCTGTAGCCCTGAACCTAACCCTACCACTAAACCCAGCCTTAGTGCTGAACCTAACCCATGTCCTGAACTTCACTTTAGACCTTAACCTTACTATTTGTGTTGGTATATATACATGACCATATAAAAGCAGGCAATATTATTGACTACCAATAGCTTTGCTTCACAATATTGTGCCTATGATATTTTGTGGGACAAACTTTGACCGTCAATATTTTGAAGTTGCACTTTCCTGTCCTGCTTTGGGAACTAATAGGAACATGGTGATGAACAACAAATCGAAGGCCCTCTGTCTCTCCTTGAACTCAGTGAATCTCCTTGGGCCCGATTCACAAAAGTAATCTGGGTCAAAATCTTAACTTTACGACTTTCGGTATTCACAAAAGGCAGTTAGGGGTAGTAAAGTTAGAATTCCTAACTTTACTACTCCTAAATGCCCGTTGGGAATACCGAAAGTCGTAAAGTTCTCATTTTTTCTCAGTTTAGTAGTAGTAACGTTAGGAATCCTAACTTTACTATTCCTAAATGCCTTTTGTGAATACCGAAAGTCGTAAAGTTAGGATTTTCTCTCAGATTACTTTTGTGAATCTGGCCACATGATTCTAAATCATGCACTGATTTTTAAATTGACTGAAGCACGTGGTTTGTTATAGTTATTCAAGAAACGCTATTTCTGAAAAGTAATACTTTATCTGCAGTAAATAGGGCCTTCAGCTGTTTACTTTACATATGTTAAGAGTGGAAAATAAATAATAGATATTTGTAAATCTAAACATACTGAACATCAGGAAAGGTGCACCATGCAATATGTTAGTAGACATCCACATCAGATTTTTTCCCTTTTGGATATGCCTCTACCATCTCTTGCCTACATCTGCTCCCACAATAAACTTCCTCCCATTTCAAAAGTTATTATTTATTTTCCTCGTTCTTCATTCTTTTATCCTCTTTGTATGCCTAAAGGAGGATAGAGGATATCTACCAGGAATGTTAAAACCTATATTACATGCTCTCGCCACCTGTACATCTCGTACATTTAGTACTTCGGTCTCCTCGGCCACTACTCAGACCCTCCCAATGGGCCTGATGGACACCTGGACTGCAACAGAAAAGCCAGTGCATGTATCTGTTTTGATAAACTATTGCTGCCGTCTCAACTGCAATATTTGTAACCTGACTACAACAGTCACGCAAACATATGTACTCTCTGTTTGGTTTGTTATTGCTGCCTTCGCTACTCTACCATTTGTTAAAACTAGTGCCCAAGGGCACTATCAGATCTACTTCCTCTATCCACTCTGACCTTTGATGTACTACTGCAGTTTTATTTCCTTTGCCTTGCCCCTTTATTTGTATTGCTTTTGTAAAACCAATAAAAGTTATTGAAATCAAAATTAAAAGTTTGATTTTTCATATGATGAGTTAAATAAAATATTTTTTACTGGGCGTATTTAATTGATGAATGCTTGTTTGCGTCTTTTTGTGTATTGTTTCAAGGTTCAAATCATCACTGCTTAGACTAAGGTTCGTGGCTTACAGTAATGAGTCAGTGCGGGGTGCCTGGATTCCACTAATGATTCAGTGGCAGTCCCCTGATTCCAATAATGATTCAGGGAGGGTCCACAGAAGTGAAAAGATTAAGAACTGCTGATGTTGGTGTTTCCCCTTCTTTATTCTCCAATGTAAAGTGTATTAATGCACAAGCTGAATGGGAATCAAGTCTTCACTGCTGATATTGTGATCCATATGTACACAGTTCTCAGCATATATTCTCACTGACATCATGGGGATTGGCCAATCCCCCATCATAATTTTTGCACCTCATGTGAGCCATTGTGTTTAACTAACAAGCCAAGAACATTTTGGTACAGAGAACCATTTGAAAGGACTTTCACTTGATACAAGCCTTAACTTTCTCACCTACAACCCCAGCCTGCGGATGTACAAGCTGCCTAAGTGATCCTCAGTGGAACATTGTTAGTGTTATTGGACTGAAAATAGTTTAGGTAACCTGGGTGATGCTAATTACTAAAAACACATCTCAAGCACCACTCACAAGAATCCATTAACAGCCACAGTGTCAATTTAATGTGCGTCACTGTCCTAATAGGCTTCTTGCGGTCTGTGAACTGTCTCTGTGGAGCTGAAATGCATTTTGCTTAAGTGACAGGACTTGAATATGTTTTGGATCACCCAGGTAATGCTTCTTTTTCTTAAGGTTACTAAGTAAACCTGTGCAATCAGTAGGTCTGTTATTAGTGTGAAAAGCCATATGTTTCAAAATAGACCTAGCTAAGTGTATTGCCTTTTTTTCTTAAGGTTAGGGACTACAGGCATGCATGGTTTCATATGCTACCTCGCTATAATGGAAACAGACTAGAATTATGAGGGTTAATTGTCCCCCTCCCCCATATTGTTTTATTGTGCAGGAATTCACGTGAATTACTTACTTATTCCTGTATTCCAATTATTTATCTGTATTATTGAGCACCGTATTGTAATTACTAGTTTCGTACTGTTGAGCACCTTATATCTAAATCACCTCAAACTGTAGTTTTTTTTTTTTCATGCTTACACTGGTTTCTACATATGCATGTAAAGCGCTCTGATACCCGCAAGGGTCTTGTTCGCGCTATATAAAACCTTCAAAATAAATAAAATAAATTTGTACCTGGTTATGATTCAAGGCCACTTTAGGAGAGGCTCCAATTTGTAATTCCTTTTTTTTTTTTTTTTTTTTATTGAGCAAAATTCAACCACAAAATATTTTAGCAATACATATTCAATCATGACAACCAAGTATGCAATCAGTACAGAGTAAAAAGAAGTAAAAAAAACAAATGCATCAATTAAGTCGAGGAGGGTAAGTCATTACACCTCTGATTTGAGTACCAATTGGAAATAGGAGCCCAGATCTGGGCCCCAAGAAGCCTAGATTTTTTGCCTCTGGAGCTATATATTGATAGTTCCTGTTTGTATGTTGCCAAAAAACGGCTGAGCCACATCTGAAAGGTGGGTGGTTCAGGATCCTTCCACCGTGCAGCAAGAATGATACGGAAAATAGCAGTACCCAAGAAAAGTATCCGTTGTTCTTCATTGCTATGACCGAGAGAGTCATCATGACCCATTAAATAAAGAGTTACTGATTCTGGGATATCATGAGTAAATATCTGAGCCCAGAATCTCATAATAGCAGCCTTTAATAAACCTAATTTGGGGCAGTCCACAAACATATGAATTAAATTCGCTTGGGGTCGGCTACATCTGGGGCAGCTATCATCAGCCCGTAAGCCCCAAGAAAATAACTTTGCAGGGGTAAAGTAGAGATTAAAGAGAACTCTATAGTATTGGGCTTTAAGGTTCGAGGCAATAAAAAGTTTAGATGAGAGGGCCAAACATAGGTCAATGTCAACATTTGGGTTAGTTAATCTTGTGGCCCAAGCCTGTTCAACCCGCTCTATATCATCTGTGATATTTTTGTTCAGCAATTGGTAAAGAGTGCCAATTCTAGTAGAACGTTTCCCAATAATAGAGAGGAGATTGACGTTATCCAGTTTAATTCTAGGGATACAGTTACGAATGCTTGTAAACACCTGAAGGTATTTCAGAAAATCGGTGTTTGGAATAGGATATATCTGCTGCAGCCATCCAAACGACAGATTAATTTCCTGACCAAGAAATTCACCCACTGTATTAATACCTAAGGATTCCCACCTCCGAGAAGTAGAGTCGTTAAGGCTAATAGAGATAATGGAACTGCGCCATAAGGGGGTATATTTTGTAAATTTTGGAATAGTTAAATATTTAGATACAGATTTCCATACCTTCCATGCATCTGTAACTATCTTAAACTTAATTTTTTTATAATATAATGGTTCAACCTGCCTTAAGAATAGGCCTTGGCATTTAGTCCCAAGACTCAGCTCATAAATGGAAGGAATAGAGGGTTCCATGATAAACGAGGTGGTTGTTTTGAAGGTCAGTAAAGGGCCCATCTGTTGGAGAAGAGTTGCCCATAGGTATAGTGTTAAACTAGGAATACCTAGCCCACCCCTCTCCTGGGGTAAGGTCAAAAATGGTAGGGCTCTTCTAATCTTTCCAAAGCTCCACATAAATTTAGACATGGAGGAGTCAATGATCTTAATAAAACTACCTCCAGGCAAGATCGGAATTGCTCGAAACAAGTAGAGTATCTTTGGAAAGATATTAATTTTTAGATAATTAGCCATACCAATTAAAGAAAGATGTAAATTATCTACTCTCCTTAGGTCAGTCTTTATTTTGTTAATCAGGGGAATGTAGTTAAGATGGTCAATTTCCCTTATATCAGATGACAGGCAGACACCTAGGTAGGTGGCTTGCTTCACTTTAAGGGGACTATCCAAAGCCGTGTTGTTCGTACAAAGAATCATTGTTTTATCCCTGTTAAGGGAATAGCCTGAAAAAGTGCCAAAGGCCTGAGTGATTAATTCGATTTCCTGAACTGCCTCTGCAGGGTTTGTTGTTAAAACCGCCACGTCGTCGGCACACGCCAAAACTTTAGTTGAAAACACTCCTATATCAACAGGCTGAATACTGGGTGAAGAAAGCAATCTTATAATTAGGGGATTAATATAAAGGGCAAATAATATCGGGGAGGAGGGACAGCCCTGCCTCGTCCCCCTCTGTATCTCAATAAACTCCGACTCGGTGCCGCAAATGGAGACTTTTGCCTTAGGATCTACATATAAGGTCTTTATGGCGCCAATAAACTTATTCCCGAAGTTATTAGATTCCAAAACACTCCAGAGAAAGCTCCATGAAACACGGTCAAATGCCTTCTCGGCATCGAGAAGGATCATCGACATCTGCCCCCCCGTGGAGCCCATGATGTCAAATAGGGTGATGACTCTCCGGGTATGATCCGTAGTGCCCCTACCGGGGATAAACCCATGCTGCCACGGGGAGACAAGGTGCTCGACGATCCCACTCAACCGATTAGCTAGGATCTTGGCATAAAGTTTTGAGTCGGAGTTTATGAGACTTGTAGGTCTATAAGAGGATGGAAGATGTGGGGGTTTGCCTTTTTTCGCAAAAATTGCTATATTGGTATGTTTCCAGGATTCAGGTGGGGTTGAGTGATACTGAACCCCCAGAAACAGATCCAGTAAGTAAGGGAGTATTTGTTTACCTAACACCTTATACAAATCGAGCGGAATTTTGTCCGGGCCTGCTGCTTTACCGTTTGCGAGATCAGAGAGTGCGGTCTCCAGCTCCGAAATTGAAATTTCTCTTTCAAGATCTTCTTTGACTAATTCATCAATCGCGGGACTGAAATCTTGGTCAGATAGCCAATTATTAAGAAAGGTTTTTATAGCGTCACCAGAGTGTGAGTTATCACTATGATATAGCTTCTAATAATATTTTCGGAATACCTCCACGATGTCATGTGAGGAGGAATATTCCTGGCCCTCATATTCAATCCGCTTGATCTTATTTTGAGATAGTTTTTGTTGTGTTCGAAGGGCTAAATATCTGCCAACATTCTCTCCAGATTCGTATAATCTACTTTTATTAACTTCGTATAATTCAACAGCTTTTCGGGTTAGAGTGCTGTTAATTTCAGCTTTTAATACTAATATTTTTTGAAGAGTGTCAAGAATTGGATCTCCCTGTTGTATCTGGACAGCATGGTGAGTCTCCAGATTAGACAATTCAAGCATTAGGTTCCTATTGATGTTGTCCTCTGCCTTTTTGCGCCTAGCCACAAACGCGATAGTCTCCCCCCTTAATGCTGCTTTGAAACAGTCCCATACAATCAGTCTTGGAGCACTAAACTGATTGTAGTCAAAAAACTCCTGGGCCCATGATGTTATATGGGCTACATATTGGGGGTTAACGAGAAGCTTTCTGTCAAAGGACCATTGCATTTTTGGCGTCTCACAGCTTGGTAAGTCAAAAATAAGGGTAAGTGCATTGTGGTCCGAAATAGTTTTCGGAGACTTAATTATATCGAACAGAAGCTGATCCTCTAGTGATGACATGACATAATCAATTCGAACGTACTTATTGTGTGGGTATGAGAAATAAGTAAATCCGTCGTCATTTTTCTTCCTCAATCCCCAGATATCGAGTAAATTATAACTATCCATCAATTGACACAGGGCCCTGTATACCCTTGGCTTACGACCTTTATAATTTGAGGGTGATTGAGTGTCAAAACACCTCCCTACGGCAATATTAAAGTCTCCACATGTAATAAGAGATCCAGGCCAAGAGGCCAATTCTAACTCTAGATCCCTAAAAAGTTGGGGATCATCCATATTTGAGCCGTAAATTGCACAAATTGTAAGACCGGATTTCAGTTGAGCTATAGCCCATCTTCCATGTTTATCAGCCAATGTGCGAATAGGGTTACCTATTATAGATTTTACGAGAATAGCAACTCCTCGTGTTTTAGAGGTTTGTGAGGTGGCTATGATAACGTTATACCCCGGAATGTTTAACAATTCTTTATCACAATCTGCAATATGCGTCTCCTGTAAGCAAAGTATGTCAACGGGATCTTGTCGTAGTAATTGATATAATTGTGCCCTTTTATTCCTGTTATTAAGACCCGCGATATTCCAGCTACGAAGTTTTACTCTCCCCATCTAAGATAAAGAATCCCGATCTTGACCATCAGAAACCAGTAAACTATGTAGGTGCGAGAAAGAAAATACAATTCGTACTCTAAATCCTTCTTATTACTGCGATATATTATATACTTCATATACAAAAAACTTAGTATTGTCTTATTTGTGCGAAATTGCTCATTTTTATACTTTTCCCCCCCACTCCTCCCCCCTTTCCCCCCCTCCCCAGACACCCACCACCAGGGCATTTAGACTCAAGGAGTCTGTAGTGATGGAGAGATATTCCCTAACCAGTACCAGTAAAAATAAACTTAAACGGTGAAAGCCAATAAGACTGAATAGGTGCAAAATTAGCAAACTAAGGCATTATAGCTATTCCAGCCTCCATAAGTACATTATATTTATCAAAATTACAATAGTTATATCTAAATATGTAATGACTGTAATGACTATAATCAAACTACCACAGAACCTTAAAAAACCTTAAGTATCTAAAGCTTATAAAGTCCTGAGCCGACCCCCTACCAAAACTTGTATCAAGTTTCAAAATTTCAATGGACAGAAATGTCAGAAGAGCAAAAAAAAGGACAAAGAAAATAGGTTGAAGAGAGCATCCTAAGCCAATCTTCACCCCTAGCCGATCCTGCCATATAGTTATTCAGTTCCTAGCACGAGAGAAAGAGGCTCAAAGCTTACAGCTTAAAGCTTCAGGGCAGACTATCCAGAAATTCCTTGGCTTTAATTTCTGAGGTAAAAAATTTGGTCTGGCCACTATAAATAACTTTAAGCTTCGCCGTATTGTTGAGATACACCTGAGCTTTTTTTTCCTGAAAAGGTTTAATCAGTTGGCGGAGACGCCATCTCCTCTCCACCGTGATATGGCAAAAATCGGGCCTCACAAAATAAGAGATAGTGTTTCTGCTGCGCCGAGCTTCGGGTCTTGCTTTCTCAGCGATGGCCTGACGGAGCAAAAAATTTCCGAAGAACACCAAACCGCACGGGGGTACCCCCCTTGTGATGGGGCCCTTGAAGTAAATGGGATTCTGTGGACACGTTGAACCTCCAAGTCCCAGTTCCAGGATGCAAGCTCAGGGAGTGTATCGTAAATAGCTGAATAATAAAAGAGCGTATATCATTGCCCTCAATTTTTTCAGGGATTCCAAGTACCCGGAGGTTGTTGCGCCGAAGACGATTTTCCATATCCTCCAGCTTCCATCTAACATCTTTCAGCTCGGCTTCGTGGGCTTCCACTTTCTCCTGGGTCACGACGGCTTCCGCTTCATTCGTCATTATTCGGTCTTCGATTTCCGTCAATCTAGTATTAGATGCTGCTACAGTTTTTGAGAGTTTTCGGACTACACCCTGTACCTTATGCAGGGCTAGTTGTGCCCTGCGACCATCCCTGGAGGTCTGTTCCCGATGGGAGGCAATGGCCTGCAGTACTGTATCCATCACAGAAGTCAGTGTGGTATTTTGCGCATCAGTGGCGGACAACTCAGGATGAGAAATGAGGGTATGATCCTGTGGATTTAAAGCTGTTGCTGGAGAATAATCCCAGGCTAGCCCAGAGGCACCATGATGACTCCTTTTCTTCCTCAGGACAGTTCTTCTACTCCCTCTGAGCTCTCCCTGCATTGGGTCATGATCGCTTTCAGTTGCGCTAGTATCAAGGCCAGTGTTAACTTCTGAGTCCAGGTCGGAGTCTGAATCTTGTGACCACCTACGGTCTTCAGGACCTTCAGAAATCGAATAAAAATCCGACGGGTCTCTATCCGTGTCAAGTGAGTCAGAAGCCGCATGGCCCTTGCAGGCTTTCCCCCTAGGATCCAGAGACCCATGCAGTGTAGTTCCCGGAGTGTTTGGCGCGACATCAATCAGAGGCAGGCTGATAACTTCCTCTTGTTTAGAGGAGGAAAACATCGGCAATTGGGTTGCGACTATGGCTGAAAATTCACCAGTAATTCCATCATCAGCACCATCAGTTATATCCAGTACAGCCACAGCAGCCACTTGCGAAGATACTGAGCCGGTGTCATTCATGACCAAGTTGAACCTCTCCGGGGAAGGTACAGCCACTCCATTCATGGGGGGAGAAATAGGGACAGAAACAGCAGGAAATGTAGCATCAGCAGAGGGAGGACATGAACCTTGTATATCCCTACCTTCAGGGTTTTCGATCCTTTGACTTATCGCTGCTTGCGGGTGAGAGATCTTCTGTCCCCTGAGCTGACCGGTATACAACTTGCCGGTTCAGCATCAATCAGCTTCACTGTTGTTTTCTTCCGCTGAACTTGCTGAACTTGCTCGTGAGCGCCACCTCCAGGCAGCAGACACGGGTCCGGTGAAACCGCTACAATGGATGCCGGTGGATGAGCGAGGGAGGGAAAGGAAACAACCCTGGGCGTTTTTTGTAAAAGTTCCATCACTGAGGGGCCCGGGATGGACGGTAATCGCTTGGATGATTTTGCCAACATCACAGGTGGATTATCCAAACTGCTGGGCCCTTCTGGGTCGGAGACCTCGCCACGCTTCAGCGCCAGCTCCCGATCTCTGAGAGCCTGCTTAGCCGCTCGAGTTTTAGAAGCGGCTGCTGCGGCATTCTTCGGTGCCATTACCTTGCTACCCTCTGACTTTGCAGCGCCTGGAGAGTAAGAGGTGCTTCGTGTGCTAGCTGCAGCCAGTGGACCGGTAACACCGGGAACATCAGTGAAGGTTCCGCCCAGCCACGAATGTCCGAGAGCCCTCAGCACCACAAAGCCGATTAAGGAGGCCAGAACATGCAGGTGGGAGCGAGGGCGTACTGTCACGGTCGTAGTCGTGGTTTCGTCTTGTGGGGGTGTAGTGAGTAATCCAGGGCCCTTCATCTGCTCACGATAGTCCCGTGATGTCTCTTGCCCGCTCAGGGAACGCTGAGTTGACTCGTCATTTTGCTAATTAGAAATTTCCAGGACTAGGTTATAAAGTTCGTTGCGTTTTGTAATTCCGTTTCGTTTCCAGTTGAAAAATGCAGTAGTGCACCCCTCAGTCCACCAAGAATGGGTACTGGTCAGAGGAGCATCTCACAGCGGTCTAGGGTGCCGCCGCCATCTTGCCCCCGCAGCTGCAATTTGTAATTCCACCTGAAATCTTGTAGTTCTAATTTTATGCCCAGTATTTATTTGTGTTATCATTTAACTACTTTCCTTTTTAAAGAAAAAGCCCTACCTGTACATTTATTTAATGAATGTCATTGTGTTAGGGTGACCAGATGTCCCGGTTTTCCCCGGACAGTTCCAGTTTTCAGGGGACTGTCCCGGTGTCCCGACACATTTCTTTATTTTGAATAAATGTCCCGGTTTTTGGGACAAAAGTCAGGTAATTGCAATTTAAAGGAGAATTGGTAGGTATGCTCTCCTTACATGCTTCAGAAGTATGAAAAAATAAGGAATTAATTCTGTTTCCGTAGTTCTGCTGCATGCTCCCAACCAGTGCTTTAAATGGGCCGGTACTGTCCAGTACGGAGTACCGGCACTTTTTTATTTTGAGGAGAGTACTGGCACTTCTCAAGAGAAATGCAATACCTTTAATTGGAGAGTACCGACCAGTGGCGTAACGAAAGTTGAAAGGGCCCCCCTGCAAGGTACACAGAGGGGCCCTGCTCCGGATTTAATCCGGAGCTCTCCACGTGAGTGCAGTGCTGAGGGGCCCCCTGCAGCTCGGGGCCCCCCCGCACAGCGGGGGATGCGGGGGCCTGTGTTATGCCCCTGCTACCGCAACTTCTCAGAAATAAGCAGGTACTCTGTTACAGAGTACCTGCACCTTTATTTTTCCCTCTCAAGCACTGCTCTCAGCACAAGCAGAGGGGAGACAGGGTGGGGATGTAAATGTACGTGCGGGCATGTGTGTGCGCGTGGACATACGTTTAAAAGCCTACTATATATATGTGGACATATTTACAAGGCTATGCAAAAACTGCGACAGGCCAGAGATAGAGGTAAGAATAAAGGTTTTAGTACTACTTTTATTCTGGCATGTCCCCGTTTTTGGTTCTCAAAATCTGGTCACCTTACATTGCGTGTATTGCTGAGCTCCAATTTTTTTCCCTACAGCACATCCCTTTAAGACTGCCCTGCCTCCCTTCTGAGATTGATGTGTTAAAAGCGGTACTTGGACCCCAGTTTGAGAGTGCATTTACACCAGATTTGAAAGACCGCCATTGAGCAGTTAGGGTCCAGGAGCTTCTGATTGCCAGGTCTCAATTCTCAAAATTATGAGTGCTGGTGCCCAAAGCGCTGCTCAGAGGCCTGCGGCTGGCGCTATTAAAAGCCAGCACGCCGAATACCAAGGCTGCATAGATCTGAATACACCTCAAGCCTGTTGAATCCTCTACCAGACACTTCCTGCCCCTTTTATCTCCCTGTTGCAGGTTTCTGCTTTTTCCCTTGGTAACTTTTTGCCGTCCTTCTCTTCCTTCTTCTTAACTTTTTTTTCTCTGTTACTCTCGGGAAATGTCTGATTAGGAAAAATAAGCGCCGGCCCCAAAAATGAGTGCCAGTGACGGCAATCACGGCTCAAATTAAGCACTGCTGATTGCCCTGGGACCTCTCGAACCGGATTTCTCTCATCTACGATTGAAAAAAAAAATTAAGAATGTGGAATACAAAAAAAAACGTGTTCTACTTCTAACCTTGCTCAGTGCCCTTGAATGGCTTGACAGACCCAGGTATTGTTTGAAGCCATCCCGCAGAGCAAGAATGCTGCTCATCAGGAAGAGAGCATGGGCCATTTACAACAGCGAGTCCCAGAACAGCCCTGGTGACAACACTGATTTATGAAGACACGTCATGTGGCTCCGCGGTGAATAAGCATGATCACTTCCAGCCGCCACGAGCGAGCAGCCTTCCTCAGGGGGGATCCGTTCCCTGCCACCTCACGTGTTTTTCTTGGGTACAGCTGTGAGAATCAATGCCATCAAAGCGTATGGGGCCTATTCACTAAGGTTTTTGTAAAAATTTGAATAAGACTTAAAGAGGAAAAATGATAAGGTATGCACACAAACCACGTGCACCACATACTCTAGTACAAATGTATGTGTGTATCAAGGGGGTGCACATTTGCAATAATTACTTATATTAAAGAAAACAAATGTTTACGTACAAAGTATATATGACTAGAGTTACGCTTGCTCTTTAAACAATGAAGACAATACGCACAGTTCACACTTACATGGGTCACACATACATCTTTGTATTAGGAAAAAGTCGTAAATAAATTCACAAAATGTAGTTAAACTTTGCCAAAGTTATTCCTTTTTATTGGACCTTTTCAAATTGACAAATGATTTGTGGTCTCAATGCACATCATTTTATGTCCGTTTAATTGTTTAGTTGCAGATTAAGTAATTGAAAAGATTCGCAGGCCTCTTATTGTTTCTTGTTTACTTGTTCAGAGAAACAATAACTCAAAGAGGGTAGTTGACAGTGATTCCTTTTTGAAAAGATGTTTACATCGTGCACTGTAGTGATGATACCGCAAAGCCACACACAAACAGGAAGGAATATGTGCCTAATTCCATTTGTTACAAAACAAAAACCTAGGTAGAACACCCATTCACATTTCTCTTTTTGTGAGCAACGCTGGTGCCTTGCTTTCCATGTCTCTTTGCAGACTCTCTTTTTTGGTCCCCCATTTCATGAAAGTTACTTTTAGGTGATTTGTGAACCCTGATGGGTGTGGGAATCCTG
Organism: Triturus cristatus; assembly: GCF_964204655.1. Classification (NCBI taxonomy): domain Eukaryota; kingdom Metazoa; phylum Chordata; class Amphibia; order Caudata; family Salamandridae; genus Triturus; species Triturus cristatus. Next base: position 1,217,116,549 of record NC_140591.1, read on the forward strand.
TATTATTAACACTATATTCAAATCTTGTTAGAGCATCTGCATTTTTATTGGCTAGGAGAGTTAGTTTAAAGTCAACTCCTTCAAGTCTCAATCATCTTGCCAATGCCTTTCAACATCAGCAGGAAATCATTACCAGATCTAATCAATGGGTTTAACATAATCTGCTATAACTATGCAGATGACACATAGATACTGCTGACATTGGAAAGCCCAAAGGACATTAAAACACAAAACTCTTTGACTGCCTCTGGGCCATTGACCAATGAATGACATGGAGCCACCTTAAACTGAATGCCTCGAAAACAGACATATTCACCTGTGAGGACTGGAAAACCTACGACCCCCTCTGCGCCTAGCTTGATGATCTAGGACCACCTCCAAAAATATCTAAGGGGGTAAAAAACCTTGGAATGACCATGGACGCCAGATTTTCAATGAATCCACAATTGGATAAGGGTGCCAAGTTAACCTTCTTCACAATGAAAACACTGCAACGCATCTTCCCGCACCTAGGATTCCCACACAAGGTTCAAGGTATTATTTCTCATATCCTAACAAAACTGGATTACGCTAATGGTCTGTGTCATGGCTCAACTTAGTCAACTATGAGAATACTACAAAGAATTCAGAACACTGCAGCTGGACTCCTCTTACATGTAAGGCCACAAGCACACATCTCCCCTGCCTTGAGGGTGCTATACTGGCTACAGTTGCCAGAAACGCCTCCTTCAAGCTTCTTTGTATCACATACAAAGCAATACCTGGTAAAGGGCCACTCTCCATCAGGAAGAAAGTCAGCAAATACATTCAACAATGGAACCTATGCTCAAAAATGTCTCCCCGCCTCATAATGCCTACATACAAGGAAAAATGGGTAGAACATCTTTTTCTGTTCAAGCAGCCAAACTATGGAATTCCCTACCCACAAACATAAGATCCAGTCAACCATCTCCACTCCAGAAGATTAGTCAATCTCTCTTCCCCACATGACGACTATAAGCACCACTCAAGAATGTACTAAAACAGTATACTCAGACACGACAAACGATACTTGTCACAGCATGGGAAAGAGCTGCAGTCACATAAGTGCACATCATGATACTTTGAACTATGCCTCCTGTTATAAGCAGATACCGTTATATAAGAGGTAAATTATATATTACACCACAACATAGATGTGTATCTACAGCCATGTCAAAATTGCCGCTTCTATGTACATATATGTGTATATGTAGAAGCTAATGCCTTTTTCTACTAACTACAGTAAGTAACATGTGCATATTAATGTATATATAAGTTAAAAGCAGTTATTTGCCTTGATAATAAAATGTACTACTAGATAAATATGGCCAGCACACCATGTAAATAGTGGCACTTTAATGTTTTAATGTACTTATAGGTATTAATGTAGAGGGGCTTAATCAAGCATACAAAACTTTACCAAGCATCATGTGTATATATACAGTCGCCAATAGGTAGTTATAGTTAATTCCGTATTTCTTTAGAAACAGCATTTTTGACTTGCCTATATCTTTGGTGTCGTTTGACAAATCTTCACAACATTTTCCCAAAAAAGTGTAATAGTGAGTCTTGTTGTGCATGGAATGTTTCAGGGTGATCCGTCTAGCGGGGGTCAAGAAAAAGGGGGGGTAAAAAAAAATACAATTTCCCATAGGCGCTTTGTACACAACCATAGCCCAAACTGCTGGATGTAATTATACCAAATTTAGCAGGAAGGTAGATTTTGGGTCGCAGATCACTCTTTCAGTTATTTGGTGTAAATCAATTCAGTAGTTGTTGAGAAATGTAAAAGAAAGCAAATAAGGATATCTGGGTGAAGCCTAAGCACGGATCTCATGGATAGATCTGATTAGCTCTCAGCACTTCAAGAGAAAGTGCTTGCAGCCATCTTGGGCCCAATATAGCACCCCATTGAAATGCATTGTAGTGAATGGCAGGTTTTGAGGGTCACAAAAAAGAGAAATCATTTCTTGATCGTACCAAACTAATTTTAGGAATTATGTATTCTAGGGTGATTTTACCCTTTGAAAAAGCCTTCTACTGGCAGTACATCAATCATGTTTGAGAGAAAACATTTTTCTCATGATGTTCCCATAGAGGTTATAGAAGGTGCTTCAGAAGCTAAAAGGAGAGCATATTTTCTGTAAATTCACACTATATCACTCAGCCATATGAGAATGAAGTCTGCCATTCTCATTAAAACACGTACTTCCAACAGGATCAGCCTGTCAATAAAACATTTCCTTGCATTCGAAACAAGTATTTTCAATTCTATTAAGGACACAGAGGTGAGGATTATGCTTCTCCTTTTTTACTTTTCAGATTTCAGCAGCCAATCATAAACCTTTTAAAACACTACATTTACCATGATCACGCACAGTCTCACAATGAACCATAGAGTTCTAGCCCTATATAAGCCTCTCACAGTAATACAGCCTCCTCTTTCTTTGCTCTGGTCCAAGGAAAAACAGTCAAACATTCCGAGACCCTGTAATGACAGGACCAAAAACCACCTAAGAACATCATAATCAGCCCAAATGGGAGCTAACTCAAAGATTCTGGTTCTGCGGGACCCAAAATCCTCCACCTGAAACAGCAGGAGACGATCATCTGCAAGCAAACTCCAGAAAGAGCGAGGCAAGCTTCCACAATTTCAGAAAGCTATTGACAGACGAATCACTTGTCTCCATTTCCTAGCAAGGAAGTAAAAACACTAAAGCAGTAAACACTGGTCTCATCAAAGAGATATAATAGCTAATTCACAATGTCATCCGGGAGGTAATAGAAGAATTTCATATCAAACAATTCATCACAATACATATGTATGTAAACAACTGTATGCAGATAAAGACATATAAATGGGTGGGATAATCCTAACCTCCATGTCCTTAATAGAATTGAAATTTCTTGTTGTGAATGCTAGAAATGTTTTTATTCTATGCCAGAACTGGAGGGTCCAATTATGCTTGTTTAAAGCTGAGCCACCACCACAGAAGCAACATCAACAATAGTCTTATAAAAAAAGGACTTAAATGTCGATTCCACCGACCAATCGGACATTTTTAGAATATCATTCAAACTAGAACCCAAAGCAAATGTTTTGAAAGCCATCGCCCCTTGAGCTGAGCGCGTGCCAAACATAGAGGTATCAATACCGGCATCACTCATAAACCATTGCATCCATCTGGCAAGAGTGGCAGATGCCACAGGACGAAAAGGCTTTTGTAGGGCAATTAACAATTGACCTCCCATATCCATACAAAATTCAGGAGTACTCACCTCATAGGCTTTCAGACATTGCACTACGCAAAGCTTAGAAATATACTGAAAAGCAGGGTAAACTACTGACCTGGAATTACATTTGGTCCACTGAGAAATCGAGAAGGTAACACCCTCCAGAGAAAAAACCCTCCCCGCCAGATCTAAAGCTCATACGTCAAACAAACAAATGTTTATTAGAAATTAGACACAAGAACACGGTCAATTTTGCTGATAATTGTTTCCACGATAGATATTTATTTTCTGGCCCAGAATCTAAAAATCTCAGGACTACGTTAATGTCCCAATTGGCAGAATATTTATGAAGAGGGAGCTTTACCATATGGATATCCCATAACAATTTACAAAATGGGGTGTTTGCCTACCGGTTTACCATCAATGGCAAATGACCCGCCGAAAAAGCGGACCTAAAGTTGTTCACTGATCGAAGTGCCATGCCAGCAGACGCCAAAGAGGACAAAAACTTATGACTGAACTACAATCGGCTCTAACAGGATCTGCACCTTGCTCATGGCACCAGCCACACCAGCGTCTCCAAGTGGTCGCATATCGCCTGTGTGTGTTCGATGACCAGGCTTCACCGATGAAAGCATTAGCCTTTTGTGAAAGTCCTGGGAGGCTCCATCTTTCCTGGAAACTTTCCATGCTACTGGAAAGAGGTGTTGTGACAGGATTAATGGATGCGGAAGCCCCGGGTCATTATCAGAATTACCGGAAACCAGGCTTGTGCTCTCCAAAGCGGGGTCACTAAAATCAGGGTGGGATCCACCTCAGGTGTGCGAGTGACCTTGCCTGAAAGGTTTGGTCTGGGGCACTCGGATTGTAGCTGTGTTCTGAAATCTTATAGAACCTTTGATGGATATGAAATTGAACATAATCCGCCACTCTTGAGGTGAGAGCATCTCAGTAGACTTTGTGTGGATGATTTCATTAGGCTCAAAGGTAAGCACTTTCGCTTGATGTGTTATGTTACTGTGGCATGTCTTGTGGTTGTGCTTACTAGGGCCTTGTGCATCTCCTTCATCTGAGCTCTGAGACGAAGTAGAGCTGAAATCATCCTGCCTCTGGTCCGGAACTGCGGTGGCAGGTGCAGCGCTATAATAATGGCCTTTCGCAAAAGAACTGCCCAACTTCTCAAAATCTGCCGCATGGGGTCCCTAGGGATTTTCACGCTGGTCCTGGCTTGGGGAGGGGCCACCCTCAATTCACAAAAAGGGGGTTGGCGGCCAACCTTGCTGCTCAACGTACCCACATAGGTGTCGCTTTAAAGGTTAAATGGCCCTCACCAGAGTTATCATATTAATAGCCCTCCATTTTGTCATCATATTACTCTGTCATCCTCAAAATTTTGCCCAGCAGAAATATAAGAGCACGCATCTCACAGGGTTCAGAAATTGCATATGAGCACTAGAATGAGGTAAGAAGTCCGCAGTGCATGCACGCGGGCCACCCACTCTTTTATATGGAAAGAGGACCGTGCAACAATCAGTCGTGCGTCCTCGCTCCCCTGCTCCCTCTCTACCCCGATGTAAAGGCGGGGGCAGCACACTGCCCTGCCGAGAGAAAAAATGCTTTGTCTTACCGTTGCAAAGCCCCCAACTAGTACAGTGCACAGGCAGCTTGCAACGCACCTTGCGCCTCATCGGTCAATAGACCAAAGGAAAATCACTGTAATACAGACACTCTAAACGCAGTGTGACAGGCAGTATACACATTAGAAAGCACGCGCCATGCAAAATAAGATCACAATAGATAACAGTAATGAGTCAAATACTCAATAACACAGGAATGCACTTAACTGGCTGTGAAGCTGCAAAGAAAGAGGAGGCTGTATTGCTGCAAGAGGGTTATATAGGGCTGGGACTCTATGGTTAATCATGGGACTGTGAGGGGATCATGGGAAATGTAGTTAAAAAAAGTTTTCTTATGATCGTCTGCTGAAATTTGAAGAGTAAAGAAAGAGAAGCATAATTGGAGCCTCCGGTCTTGGCATAGAATTGATTCCTGTGTGTTAAACTGCAGCCCCTTGGATTGTTCTAAAGAACAACTAGAGTGCTAACAGTCTTACTTATGACAAAAGTATGGCACACCTGAAGCCATCTTGATTGAATCAAACTGGTAAAACTTAAAACATTTAATTTAGAAAGGAATAAAATGAGGGGTTTCATTTTGTCATACAAATCGTGGTTAGTGCTATTGAAAGAAAAATTAGGACACATTTTTGTGTTTAAAATAATTTATTGAATTCATGATAAGGTAATAGACCAAACAAAAAAGAGCACAGATGAGGTACATTGAAATGTACAATATTCCATTATAATAATACCTGTACATATACAATTAAAATTGCAGTTAAATAGGAACTAAAAAATCCAAAAGTTAAAGGGGGGGAATCAATAGCTATTTTAAAAAGTATATAATAACAAAGCCAAGTAGTAAAATCCGACAAACTATACTCATTATATAATATAAACTCTCAATAAAATAATGTTATATAATTATCAATTGGTTTCCAGAAAGACTGATAAGTAGATATATTATGAACAACACCCAAGATAGTTAGATCAGCTCCTTTTCTGGTAAAAATTATCCATGACCACCATGAATAAATTGACAATAATGAAGCGTTTTTCCAATTGGCAGTAAGTGATTTTAGAGCGGCAGATAGCAAGAAGTCAAATAGCTTGCTATTTGAATCTGACAGTTTTGTTGAAAGTAATATTTATTTACAAATCAACATATTATAAGAAAGCTTATCTGATAACTGAACATTTTTTTATAATAACATCCAAAGCCTCTTCCCAAAACTTAAAGACAATAATTCATTTGAGAAGCATATGTCTTAATGAAGCTGGAACCAACTTACAATGCCAACAATTAGGTGAATTGAGTATTTTTGCATTGGACATTTTTTTGTCAAAAATCTTTTTATTAGACATAGAAACAATATACAGGGTGGTAGTGCAATACAGAGATAAAAACGAAGCCTCACTCCCCATGATTGTTAAACGTGCTATTGAGGGTAGAGATTCCTTATTTGAGGGAGTCAAAATTGTTAGCCAATGTTAATGATCTGCCAACCCTATTACTCATAAACTTTAAGGGTTGTGAGTCATAGAACTTTATACCCCCCTCCCAACTCCTCCCTTACCCCAACCTGAGTCCCTCCCCCCCAAACAACAAAATAACAAGGGAGGTGGTAGCTGGATGGTACTTATACTGGTCTCTGAGTCTAATATATATGTCTGAAATCATCCTGTGAAACTCGATGTCGGGTCATCTGCTCAGGATGGTGAGGAGCCCCTAGCCCAGAACTGGAATAAGTGCATATCTCATAGGGAGGGTGGCATTGGACATTTTTAATGGAGTCCATAAACAATTAAATAGTATGAAGGAATTTGTTTTATTTAAAGACACAGGTAACCACCCAGAGACACAATTTATCCATATTTTCTTCCATACATCTTGAGAAAAAGGGAAATTGAGTTCATTATTCCAAAAGGAAGAGATACAATTAATGTTATTCTTGTCAAAATTATTCATTTGTTTATACTACATCGACACAGTATGAGATGAAGTGACTATTGATGAATATAAGTTTCTAAGTCAGATATGTTTACCATTGAAAAATCATTGGGAAATGAGTCTATAATGGAGTTACATAATAATTCGTACTTAGAAATATCCAGTGGAAGCAGGATAAACTTTTGTTACAGTTTTTCAAAGGATAAAAATGTATTATTATGATATACATCTTTTAAATAAAAAATACCTGCATTTATCCAAGAGTGTCAAAATTGTATGTATCGATTAAGTTTTAAGACAGGATTATACCATAAGGACATATTCAAGGTGTGAGAGATAGATGTTTGAAAGAGAGAATCTAAATCCTGCAATATTAATTTTATAGATTTTAGTAATGCTGATCAACATAATAGGGAGTAAGAAGAAGATATAGTAAGTAATGTAGGTAGTGGACACAGTGAAATCAAGCTTTTATCAATGAGAAGCAAAGAAGGTGTACATTTAAACTCTGTATTGGTGAACCACAAGGTGCTTTGATTTAAGATAAACGCTTTATGATAATTAAAGAAATCTGGTAAACCAAAACCATCATTACCTTTTGTAATAAAAACAAAATGTATAGCTTATTTGAGGCTTTTTATTATTCCATATACATTTCTATATTAAAGTGTCTAAAGACTTATAGAACTTAAGGGGAAATTGAGTAGATGTCATAGATAAAAGATAACATATTTTTGGAGCAATAACTATTCCAACAGAGTGAACTTTCCCCACCAAGATAAATGTAAAGCAGACTACTTATGAATGTTTTCTTTAATATGACTAAGAATATATACACAGTTCAAATTAATCAATTATTTAATGGTCCTGTTGTGCAGTGTGCTTGCCTGAATCCTTACCGTCAGCGTGGTGCAGAGATTGCTGTCCTTGGCGCTCCCTCCCTCCCGCTGCCGCGCTTCCTATCGCGTGGCCGCTGTGTGGAGTAAGGAGGGGGAAAGGACTACAGTACCCTGCCTCCCCGGCCCCCAACATCCCGGAAGCTGCGTCAGGAGGCGCTTTAAAAATCGGAATCACTCCCCGCGTCGCGGTCTCGCGCGCGGTCTCCGCCGGGCTAAGCCTGGGCAAAGGGCGGGCCCTCTGTGGCCCTCAGAGGCCAGAAGGAGGCCGGGCTGGGCCTATCCTCTTGACTCTGGACTCTTGGCGGCATCGTAGTGATTGCGAGATAGACACTTTTGAGGCTGCATTGGTTCAAGTAGGTTTTATGTGTTTTGCTTAGTCACTGTTAGATACGTACCTTAGGGGGGCTGTGAATCAACAGTTATATCATCATGACTAGTAATTCGAATAAGGGTACTCTTGATGGTTATGTTTGGAAAGTCAATTCTGGAGTTGATAAAGAAACGACTTTAGCCGAATTAAGGGCGAAACGTCGTAGCTCTATAGAGCATATAAAAAGCTTATCTCACACTCCCAACGTGCCCCACGAAGATATTCTATCTGATAACAGTGCCCTTTCTTACCATGACACCATATCAAGTTCGGACACTACCATTATGTCTCCACCCCCTGGTAATCCAACCATGTACGAGCCGTGTAAAGACCTGTCTTCTACTATTATACCTTGTCCCATTGAAAGTTGGATCTAGTAGTTCGCAAGAATAAAGGGAATTACACAGCTTGTAATAAACCCAATCTGGCTCTCACTGGTACTGGCCCCGTTCATGATTCTAATGACATGCCCTCTCCTGGTACCTCGTTATCTTGCTCTATAAATGACATTACAATAGCGGAATTAATGGGCAATATAGAGAAACTGTTTAAAACTCATCTGCTACCCATTATCGACAGCCTACAAACTATTGAAATCAGGCTGGCGAAAGTTGAATCTTTAATGGGTAACAAAAGAGTTATATCCCCGAGTTCTGCGATGTCAACAGTGCAGTCTTCGACTGTGTCTGTCCCTCAGGTACCATTTCCTACTTTACCTTCACACCAGACAGTACGACAGGGTGAGAGTAGTGTGATTAATCCGGCGAATAATTGCGCAGCGAGAACCACTACTTCTATGCCAACTCAGCTAAAAAAGGACATTTTATGTCAGGGAGGGATTATTCCACCAACTGGGGTTGACAATTCTGACAGAAAGAGTCGATGCTCGGTTCCAATGGCAAAGTTGCACGAATCTCTTTCTGTCAACATTCCACCAGAAGCTGTCCCTCTTGCAGTGGTGTTTGCTGGTGTCCCTATCTTGAAAGGCGAGGTTATAGAGGGATACTCCCAATTAAAAAATAAGGTTATTCACTGGTTAGGACAAAATCGTCCCCTTCCCTCCTACATCAATGGCGAAATTTTACATGTCAGGCGTTTACCATGGTTGGGCAACACACCGAAAAATATCAGTGGAGATATCATTTTGGTTAATTTTAGGGATTCCAGGGCTGTTAACTACATTTTAATCTGGCATATTGACTCTGGGAGGTCCGCCATTAGTACTTGGGAACTAACTTATTTTTTTCCTAGACCTAGGTTAGTTTCCACCTTCAATTCTGGGGCCCCAACAAGGGCTCAACCAAATGTACCGATCCCGATGAGAAATCGATTTGAGGTGTTAGCTAATCTTGAAGAGGTAGATTGACTTGATAATAATCAGGTCATGTCAGCAAGCGCTGCTGAGCCACCGTCTGATCTTTTCCCTCTTAGCAATATGACACTAAATCATGAAAAGGAGGTAATTATAGATATTTGTTCTAAACAAACCTATGATCCTCTATCAACTAATACCCGCCCCAATAATGCACAGGGAACCAGGGGGAGTTTATTGTCTTGGAATATTGCTGGCCTGAATTCCAAACTGGAATCAGAAGATTGGATTGGTTTTGTTAATAATTATGACCTTTGTATTTTTCAGGAGACATGGTCATGTGAACCTTGTTTTGTTCAGGGATTTTTGAACTACTCTGTGCCGGCTTCTAAGGGCCTTAGGGGCAGACCCATGGGAGGACTAACAATATGGGTTCGCCAGTGTCTTAAGCTGGTTATTAAAGTTATTGACACTAAGAACCAAGATATACAACTGATCAGACTGGCAACAGATAAATCAGGCATACTGGACATTTACAATGTTTATGTCCGGAGTAACAAGGGGAGAAGGTCTGATATCTTAGGTGCTTTAAGCAGTTTAATAGATACTATCTCTCCAAACAACAATATCATTATTGCGGGTGACCTTAATAGAACATTCGAACCCCTATTGAATAACGATGATTTATTTGACGATGAAGAGGATCGGCAATGGGGTGTTCCTAAATTAGAGCTTCCACCAGTTCTGCGATGGACGGTAGATATTATAGCCCTAAACACTTTATGCTATGAAACGGGTCTTAGAGCTCTAAATGGCAGGACTATTGGCGACAGAAATGGGTCAAGCACATTTGACAATGGCCGGTATAACTCTAGAATTGACTCTGTGATCTGTAGTCTAAAACTATGGCCTTTGATCTGTGATATGGAGGTTGTGAAGAGGATAGAGAGTGATCACAATCCTTTGTGTGCTACTCACAAATGGTGGCTTTATACCACTTCATCGTCTTGCCTCTCTGTGACTGCTCCCCCCCGGGTCGTCCCCACAAATGACATGCGGAGATTAAGGTGGGAAAAGGTAGCTATTAACCACCAGGCCGTTGCCGAGATTAATTCTCGGGTGGACACTGCAATATCGGATATAAAACTCCTTAATTCACTTGGGACTGGCTTAGGTGAGGTTGAAGGTTTACACACTTCTCTCTTCTGTAAAATTAAGGAGTATTTCTTCAAACCTGTAAAAAATAAAGATAATAGAGTTCCTAAGCCAGCCAATTGGTATAACGAACAATGCAGAAAATCACGATTAACCCTGGGCAAAGCTATCAAGGGGGGTCAATCTATTCTAATTCAAGCCGCTAGAAAGAATTATAAAATAAGTATATCTAAGGCTAAAAAAGATTGGGATGAACAACACTGGTCTGAGCTAAAGGCAGCCAGTGACAGTAGGGACTCCCGGTTATTTTGGCATATTGTTAGATGGGGTAAAACGGGTCCTCCAGGGTCCCCTAATAACAATGTGCCTGAAGAGGAATGGATAAAATGTTTTCAAAATCAGTATGCCGCCCCAAACAATAATAATGATAGCACGGCTCAGGAGCTTAGGTTAGACCTTCCCAAAGTGAACCTCTTCGACATAGCTGAAATCATGTCGGCCCTGAACACGGTTGCCCGCGGCCGTGCGCCTGGTCTCGACGGTGTCCCAGCAGATTTATTTGTAAATGATAAGGACCGTTGGTGCCAGTATATTTTTCTCCTCATTAACGCTATTGCCTTGGGTGCTACGGTCCCAAAATCCTAGCAGGGTGCAGTCATTATTCCTATTTTCAAGAAAGGCGATCGATCCCTGCCAGGCAACTATAGGCCAATAAGCCTTATTGATACCATCCAGAAGGTCGTGGGACGTGTGATCGTCAACAGGCTCCTGGAATGGGCGGATGAGACCAACGCTCTCTCACCATTCCAGGCTGGCTTCCGACGGTCCACAAGTACGATGGACCAGGCATTCCGCTTTACCCTAATACAATGGAAGACGGTGACGCTGGGCAAGGGCAGCTTGTAGGCTGCCTTTGTCGACCTACGGGCCGCTTTCGACCTCGTTCCCCGTTCCAAGCTCTGGATGGTTCTAAACAAGCAGGGGCTTCCTAGCGATTTACTGTCTTTGATTATGAGATTGCATGAATCTAACTATGCCAGAATCCAGTGGGGAGGACTCGGTTCGGTAACCACGGACTTTCCTGTTGAAAGGGGAGTGCGGCAGGGATGCTCGATGGCTCCTGTTCTTTTCACCCTATATATTAATGATGTTGTAGCCCGCATGACCTCTGCTCACGTGGACGCTCCTTTTTTAGCTGGGATTAAAATTCCTATTTTAATGTTTGCTGATGACACTCTCATCCTATCTAAAACTCCGAGTGGACTACAGGGTGCCTTATCTATCTTTGACCAATTCTGTAGGGAGTATGGATTAGAAATTAACACTGCCAAAACAAAGTTAATGATATTTAATCCTCACTGTAGCTTTAAATCAAAAATTATTTTAAACGATCGCCCGCTAGAAGTAGTGAACACCTTTACGTACTTGGGCATGCATATCTCCAGTGCGCAAAATTGGCGGCATCACACTGATATAGCTACACTAAGGCACAGGCAATTGGCAGGTGCTATTTCCTCAGAGCATAGAAAATCATTGACCAAACCTATAAAACCGGTTTTACAGGTGTATGAAGCTAAAGCTATAGGCTCCGTCTTATATGGTGCTGAGCTCTGGGGCTTTGAGAAGGTTGCTGCTCTCCAAATCTCAGAAAATAAATTTTTAAGGGCAATAACAGGCCTACCTAAAAGCACCCCATTGCTGCCTCTTAAATATGACTTGGGCAGAAAAGCAATCTCAGATTTGGTACAACTGCGCCCTATTTTGTATTGGCGCAGGATATGGACAACTCCTGCCCTATCTCACTATGTAGATGGTTTTTTAGATATTATAAGGTCAGATGTTTTCCATAAAATAGAATGGTTAAAGGCACTTAGGACATCTTTGTGTAAACTTGGTTTGCGCACACTTTGGGATGACCCGGCGGGAGCCAGCTTTCCATCTAAAAGCACCCTAAAGAACATATATTGGGAGTCAGCTGCTAGACGGAACTGGAGGAGCTTGTGTGCTGGTTCCATGACTGCAGACTTTATGGAGGTTAAGATGTATCCTTGTCTGGAACCATATTGGGATATCATAACAAGGCCCCTGGAAAGAAAGCTCCTTTTCCAACTGAGAGTAGGCGCTCTTCCCCTCAAATCTTTGACATCTAAGTGGGCAGGGGGTTTGTGTGATGGGTGTCCTGTTTGTGGTGCAGACAAGGAGACTATTGGACACTTTTTATTTGTCTGCAAGTCTTACGTGGCCCCAAGGCGTTACTGGTTGTCCCCGATGTGTAAAAATCTAGGAACAACTAGTGGCACAGTGGCCCTGCGTATAATACGTACTAATACTTTGCCATGGATCACAGTAGCCACTGCAAAATATCTAGGCTGGGCGTGGACAATCAGACAGAGATTGCTAGTCACTTGACTACTCTCATGATTTAGGAGAGACTGCTAGTCCTTTGATTATTCTCTCTCATGTTTTATGTTTTTAAAAAAAAAAAAATACTATCTTTTAACTCTTCACTGCCTAAGAAAAACATGTTATATGGTCATGTATAAGATATGTGTATGCTTTGTATATATTGATCTCAATTTAATTCTTTTTTAACCATGTATGAATTTCTTATTGTAAAATGTTTTTTGCTTTTATGAATAATATTCGAATAAAGCATACTTTGACTGACTGACTGGTATGAGAGAATAGGATACCAAGATATTTGAGTTTTTCCTTTTGCCATATTATTCCATTGTTGGCAAGCATATCAGGGGTACAATGCATATTTAAAGGAAAGAATTCAGACGTATTAGTGTTTAGAGTATAACCTGAAATCTGGGAATATGTTTGAATTAGATTTAATAGGGGGGGATACAAGAATCAGGATAGCTAATATACAACAAAACATCATCAGTATAGGCTGAAGTTTTAATAGCAACATAATTGATAGTAATACCTTTAATTACTATGCCGCTTCTGATGATGATGAACAGAGGTTCAGTAGCAGGAAGAATAAGCAAAGGTGACAAAGGACATCCTTGACGAGTGCCTCTAAAAAGGAAAAATGTGTTGGAGAATTGTCCATTGATAAAAAGTCTAGCAGAAGGACCGGAATAGAGTGCTGAGACCATATGGATAAAGGAATTGCCAAAATTAAATGCAGATAGAGTACAAGATAAATACTGCCAATGAACTTTGTCAAACGCTTTTTCAGCATCTAATGCAAAGACACCAGCGGGAAAACGCAAAGATGATACAGCTTCAGTTACATGAAATAATAATCTAGTGTTGTTTACAGAATGCCTATGTTTCACAAAACCTGTTTGATCAATGTGAAAAATAGTATCAAGTATTGAAACCAATCTGGTTGCAAGACTTTTTTTCTGTAAAGTTTACAATCGTGATTAATTAAAAAGATAGGTCGGTAATTTTAAACAACAGTTGGATCTTTGTTAGGTTTTGGAAGGACTATAATCAAAGCTTCAGTAAGGAGTCCTGCAATAGAACCTGAAATACTAAAGTGGGAAAATAACTTAAGTAAATGAGGTATTTATAAAGTTCAGCAGGTATACCATCCGGTCACGGTGATTTACCCACAGATATTTAATAGCTAAATTAATTTCTTCTAATGTGATCGGTACATCCATCTTTTCTCTCAATAACTGGGTAATTTTAGGTAAGCCACAGAGTTGCAAAAAATTATCAAAACCAACCATATCCGTGACTGGGGGATTACTATATAACTTTGAATAGTAGGTCAAAAATTCATTACTAATTTCTTTGTGAGATACTGCCAGTTTACCATTTAAGTCATGAATTGCATTAATTTGTTTTTTATGTTTTATAATATGCAAATAATTTGCTAAAAGTCGTCCAGATCTTTTGGCTTGAAAACTAAATTTAACCTTATTATTTGAAATTTGTACACCAGCTCTTTTGCTTAACAAAATTTGTTTATCTAATTCTTTTAAGTTTAGCATTAAACGCTTTGCTTTCATGTGCCATAATAGATATAGTTACCCCTCTGATATATGGATTAAATGCATCCTAATGGTTCACAAGTGAAGTAGAACCTTCTGGATCGAAAGAGAAATAATCATGTAATGCTGACAAGAGTGTGGGTTTATTATTCACATCAAGAACAACATTCGCATTCATTCGCCAGCGAAAGAGGGATTGTTGGGTGGCGCTGAGTTGTAAAACACCTGAAATAGGAGCATGGTCAGAAATATCAATATTGTGAATTGTAGGATCAGAAAATGATTGAATTAATGAGCGGGAAATTAACAAATAATCAGTTCCATAGTAAGAATTATGAGGGTTAGAGAAAAATCAAAACTATTTGTCTTTTGGGTGATGTAAACACCAAATATTTTTCAATCTAGTTGATTGCAAAAAAACAATTTTGAAATAAAAAAAGCTTTAGGCAGATGATATTTAGTTTGAGAATATCAATCCAATAGGGGTCAGAAATTAAATGGAAGTCACAACCAATAATAAGTGGATCCTTACCTATGTTAATCACTTCAGAAGTAAAGATAGACCAAAAATTAGGGTCCTTATTTGTTGGACCATAAACATTAATTATATGAAAAATGGTAGTATCAGTTTACATTTTTGCTATAATGACCTTCTGTATCTGAACATTTACATAGTCTTTGAACGTTTAATTTTTTTGCATGTACTCGTATAATAGCCTCAAACCCAGACATACTCCAGCCTCATAATCAAATAAAAGTTTGGAGATCATGTCATACAGGTATTCCAAAAGGTAAAGCCAAGAGGATATAGAAGCCTTAAAGAAAATAGCGAAGGAAAAGCTACATGAGGGTTAGCTGTGATATTAAAGAATCGTTACAAACCACAAACTTTGAAGACTGAGAGTCTGTGGTGTCCTTCTAGTGCGATGCATATCAATACCCACCTTCTCTTTTCCATTTGTACTAGTATATAGACCACCAGGGTCACACTGGGACAAAAATAAGCCCAGACAATAAAATAAAAGTGACCTCCATTAGCGTATTCAATAGCTATTTGCAGTCATCTGCAAACTGGTGCAGCTTTTAACTTGCAAAGACAACATATATAGTTGTTTTGCAAGGTATGCGAGAAAGCACGCATCTGTGCTTGCTACAGTCAATGTTTGTGGTAATACCAGATATATCAACAGTAAAATACGTCCAGTCGCGTCCTAAAACAGGCCCACAAAAAGCCAGCTGTGAAATGCAAGAAAGGACCAGCCCTTTTTGCACAAACAGATTTCCCAATACGCTATTCTGACCCACAGACCACCAACAAATATATGAGCTTTAATACGTCCACATGGTACATCTCTACCTAACATACCAACTTGTGCATCCTTGGTGGCCTGAACGTCTGGTTCTGCCAATAGTCACTGTCAAGATTCATTATAACAAATGATGAAGCTTTCAGCCGATACCAACTTGTTACTGGAACTAAACACAGAGGAGGCCATAACTGGGGCTTAATACTCTACCCAAACGGAATCATCACAATCGGGAAACAAACCCATCCAAGTGATTGCAAGCCTATCTTCTGCCATAAGCTCCCATCAAGACTTAACCCCCCCCACTACATCAGCATTAACCACCTACAGACACTAACACAGATAGCAACAACGTTCTTCCTGTTAAATGCAGGAGAAGAAATTATATTACCCACCCATCGTTTATTCATAAACGGTAAAACTGTATCATCTATATGAGTTTCTTGAAGTAAGCAAATGTCACCTTAATATCTGGCTAAATAATCTAAAACTTTAGTTCTTTTAACAGGGTGTCGTAATCCAACACAAGGACAAACATAAAAAAGACAACATAGAAACATAAATAGTATTTTAGAATTGCACACACGCATATGCAAGATTGGCCTGCCTACACAAAGCCCACATGAAAAATATCGGTAAATTGGCTTAGAATAATAATGCTTAAATGTATAAATTAAGTAGAAGTGTCACTCATTTCCATGGAAAGCAGAGAATGCTGATCTAAAAAAGCACAAGATCCTCAGGGCGTTGAAAAGATTTTGAGATACCATCCTTCCAAATTCTTATAATAGATGGATCAAACAGATCATATTTAAAGCCACAGCTTCTTAGTCAAGGTCTAAGGTCAGAGAATTCTCTAGGAATTTTAACAGTTTCCTTGTCGAAGTCTTGATGTATAAAAATGTTATTGCCATTAATCATCAAAGTTGTAATCAGTTTTTTGGATCAGTACCAGATGATGGTGACGGAGGACTTTAGAAATCACTTGATGTGGTTTAACATTGCTTGGGTTGCGATGAGAAGGAATTCTAAGTGCTTTTTCAATTTAACATTTTTCTGGGAATTTCAACTTTAAAAGACCAGGTAACAAAGTTTCCAAGTGAAGCCTACAATCACTACCTTCAACACCCTCTGGTAAATTAAAGATGCGCAAATTATACCGCCTATTGCGATTTTCTAATTCAAGTAATAGAGTATCCAAAGGCTCAATATTTGCAGTGAGAGGCAACATACTGTCAATTGTTGCTTTATTACCCTGGATTTTTAGGGAATTGTTGGATACGTTCATTGAAAGACTAGCTATGTCCCTGAGCATATTTTTAATTTCCAAATCAATGTTGTCTGTATTAGAGCGTGCAGCTTGTAATTCTTCCAATAAAATAACTTAAGAAGGCTCATTGGTATCCACAATGTTTTAATTTACTGTTGGAGGAGAACTTGTTTGCTTATGTTTGTTAGCTGTAATATGCACATTCTTTCCTTCCATATTAATATCTTCCTTGGAAAAATATATATAAAAGACTTTAAACTCACTTTAGATACAATAAAAATGAAAATAGATATTGAATCACCAAAGCAGGAGCCTGTGCAACAGCTACAACCAACTGTGGGTGTGGTTTAGGCCTCAGCCTCGCCCTTTCCTCAAGATGCCCCCGCCCTCCTGACAGGAAACTCCAGCAGCACTCCTCAGGACAGCTCGGCAGAAGGCACAGCACAATCAAAAGGCTTTCAACCAGAACAGAAAGGCACATAAACTGCCTCATCCGAAACCGCTTCTGTAGAAAGGCAGATAATACCCCTGGAACAGGTAAGAAAGCCTGAAAAACAGCTTTAAAATTGTTGAAAATGCGGGCAAAACCGATAGAATTATTGGGAGGTGGCCATCTTGTTTAGCGCCATAAGGACGAGCTTTAAGTGAGTTCTCAAATATCTTCTTCTTCTATTTCATTAAAATATTCTGACATGTATACTTAAATGTGCATTTTCAAAACCAGAAGCGGACTGTCAGTTAACTACCTGGTGATCAACAGTTTACAACAGTGTTCTGATGAACAACTAGAGCGTTAACATTCTTTAATGTATGCCAAAAGTGTGGCATATCTAACCGCCATCTTGATGGAATCAAAGTGGAAAACTGAAAGTATTTTCTACTGACTGAATATACTGCAGTAAATGAGGAGATTAGGGAGCTTCATAACAAATAAGTCTCCCAAGCTGGCCACCAGATAGCAGATATAACAAAGAACTGATAGAGACTAGAGACTGGAATAGAGTTGACGCGACTACTTTCCAGGAGCTCCTAACTTCCACAGTGTGCCATGTAATGGATGGGGTAGAGGAGGCGGCCGCCTCCTATACCAGATGGCTTACACAGGCATGTGATGAATTGGCTTCTCGTAAAATTATCCTACCGAAAAGATTATATCCCTCGGCCACATGGTACACAGAGGAGATACAAATTCATAAGTGTAACTGTAAATGTTTAGAACGCAATTGGAGAAAATGTTATTCGGACGCAGTGAAGAAATTGTATAAATCTAGCCTGCGAATCTACAAACAAGCCATTTTTTCAGCTAAACAAAAATATTATGCAAACCAAATTGAACTCTTCCAAACGGTCTCCAAATTGGCCTCTCAGAGACCAGCGACCATCCAGTCTAGTCCTGACCTCTGTGAGGAGATTGCCAATTTCTTCCTAACGAAAGTGACAAATATATTTTCAGCCTTTAGTGATTCCAACGATGGTGGTTTGATCACGGTGAAGGATGATTCTGAACACATACGGTTCCCTCCGTATGCCCTGGACACATTTAGACCACTGACCGTGTATGATACGTTGGCGCTCCTAATAGGAGCTAAATCGGGCTCACCTTTTGATCCTTGCCCAGTAAAAATCACTCAACTGGCCCCTGACCCAATTGCCTTATCTCTTACAGCCATTTTTAATGTTATGTTTAAATGTGGGCAGTTTCCGAAGCAGTGGAAGGTGGCTTCGATACTACCCCTGTTAAGAAAGCCCAGCCTTGACCCTAGTGACCCTAACAATTTTCAGCCGATCTCACGCCTTCCTCTTCCTGCGAAGATGGTCGAAAAGGCGATGAAGGGTCAACCGAGTGCTTTCCTGAAGGAAGCCCAAGTGTCAGATCCCTCCCAACACGGTTTTAGAGAGGGACACAGCACGGAGTCTGCTCTTATCAAGGCTACAGAAGAGATTAGAATAGCAGTGGATCAGGGAGGTAGAGCAGCCCTGATCCTATTGGATCTTTCTGCCGCATTTGATACGGTCCATCACAGGATTCTGATGGACATTCTCAGAGACTGTGGGGTACAGGGCAGAGCCTGGGATCTGCTCAAGTCATTTCTCTCAGACAGAGGCCAGATTGTATCCCTGGGAAAATTTCAATCAAAACTCTTCTCACTGTCATGTGGTGTACCGCAGGGGTCTTCTTTGAGCCCAACACTCTTTAATGTGTACGTCTCGTCTCTGGCTCCTGTTATTAGTGCTCATGGGTTTGGGATTACATCCTATGCGGATGACACACAAATTGTGGTGTCACTATTACCCGGCCATGAAACGGGAATAGACATCCGTTTCCAGTCCTGCATGGAAGCAGTAGGAAGATGGATGGCGGGTAACTGCTTAAAATTGAACTCGGATAAAACCGAGGTGATGCTATTTGGGAATGATCCTAATTTTTGGACCCCCATTTGGTGGCCGGCTTCTCTTGGACCACTCCCCACACCCTCAAAAAAGGTGAAAAATCTGGGTATTCTGCTGGACCAGAAATTGTCCTTGGGAGCCCAAGTCAATGCGGTAGTTTCAAAAACAGGCCATGTTTTGAGAACACTGAAGAAGGTTGTGCGTCTCCTTTCATTGGCATGTCAGAAAACAGTAGTCACAGCCCTGGTTTTATCAAGGCTGGACTACTGTAACAGTCTATACCTGAACATTCAGCAAAAGTTTTGTATAAACTTCAGTTGCTCCAGAATGCCGCCGCCAGACTTCTTACGGGCACACCCAAATTCTCCCCAATCTCTAAAGAGATAAACAAATTGCACTGGCTCCCGGTGAGGAACCGGGTGCAGTTTAAATCACTATGCATAGTTTTTAAAGCTTTGCAAGGATGGGGACCTGACCATCTTAGACACCAATTTCAATGGTATAAACCAACGAGAACTTTACGATCATCGGAAGCGAAATTGGTCGTAGCCCCTTCCACAAAAAAAGCCCAGTGGGGCGGCAGAAGCTTAGCCCTGTGTGCAGCAAAGGCCTGGAATGGTCTTCCATTTCATTTGAGAAATATTACCAATCTTCTAGCGTGCAAGAGAGGCCTGAAGACCTGGCTTTTTGACAAATAATCTCCTTCTTCCGAGTTCTGCTACATGAGAAGTAACTAGCGCCAGGACACCTTCGGGTAATCACGTGCTCTAGAAATCTCCTTAGCATAACATAAAGTAACACCAGAGAGAAAAGACCCCAAATGTAGCCCAAATATCACCCAAATGTAGCCCAAATATAGCCCAATGTTAGAAGTGTGCAAAACATCCACATATATTGGGCGTCTTTATAAAAGTGCATGAAAGGGTTAACACATACTAACCATTCAGGAATAGAGTGACAAAAAAAATGAAAGACGTTTTTATTTGCTGCCTTCTGCACATCAGAGGGTGAAAAGTTGAAAATGCTGCCATTATTGGTTGTGGTGTGCCATTCTTATGCTCAGTTTTTACATTTCCTGACAATATTATGTCTATCTGATAAGACCAAAAAATTATATTTGATCAAAAAACTAAAATTTCAGGTATGTAAATTACATTTAATTTGGAGAAAAATATTTATTGAAAAGGTATATATGTGTATGTGAGAATGTTATAAGAGAGTATCAAATATTTCGGAGAAAAAATTGGAAATATATGAGGGAATGCATGAGTTGTTTTGTGAGTGGATTTGTATGTTTAATAACAGGTGAATAAGATGCTTTATGAGTGTATGAGAATGTGACAGTTTGTCTGATTTGCAGACTAGGTGTGTGAGAAGTTGGTTCACAATCTGTTGCTTTGAATTAGTATGTTGTACATTTGCTGCTTACTACCTACATGGTGTAATTGGTAGTGAAGGAGCCGAGATCCAAATTCTAGATCTACTCTGGAACCCTAGGCCAATTTCTCTTTTTGTCAGCATGAAAGCGTGGAGGGAGGAAAATCGTTAGCCAATCAATCATTTCAGTTCCAAAGAACTATGACTTCGAAGGATCACTGACTCCCAATTAAGTTTAGTTTGTTTACTACAAAGCCAAAAATAATTGGACATACAAGCACCTCAGAATGAGGATTAAAAATAAATTGGAACTACAACAAAGCCAAACCTACCAGTGAAGTTAAGGTGGTGCAACATGCAGAGAATAATCAGTTCAAGAATCAGCATACAGGCGATTATGCCCCCAAGGTCGAGGTTCCCCTTCATTGGAGGTTCGTAGGTATAAATCATTAGTCTATCCCACCACTACCACTAGTGTGACATCCCTACTTGACATTTCCCCAGGCAAGATCTATAAAGGTGTCAGCATGTGATGTCTTCCTAAGAAGTCTCTTCACGTTTAGATGGGTGAAGTAGCATGAAGCTACAGAGCTTGTTCTAAGATGCTCTCTCTCTCAAGGCAAGACAGAAGTCCCCAGACACTGTCCCTAACTTAGATACTTCACTCTGCAAGCATATCCCAAGATGCATTGCGACATCACACCATCCAGGAAAGCCACCTCCTTGTAGGTAACTTTCCACACAGCAGAGGTGCCTTGGCGAGATTACCTTGATTCCCATGCTTACTCCGATGAGAAAATACAACAGTTCTTTATTATCAGTATCATCGTTCAATGTATCCTCTCCTCCCTAAGCCTAACTCCTAAAACAAAGACATTATTCTAGCTAACAAGGATGAATTTCTCCACCTGCAACAGAAACGTGAGAAAAAACAAATCTAACACGCACACGAAATTTACTAGAGAGTTTAACATGAGAGCTTTCAGGGGAAAAATACAATTCAGGTCTATAGAAATCGGTCAACATAAGAAATGGCAGAAGGCCTCATTAAATTACACATATAAAATTAACATTATTACTGAGCACATCTAAGTTAGAACTTTACATAAGCACAGCAATTATGTGAATACTTCTCAGCGACATACAATTTCTGCACGTTAACGTTTTCGACTAAACACACATAGGTGCAACGTTAATTACTTCACTTTTACATTGAAATTATTCCTAGTACATCACTTTTCACGTTATTACAGTTCATGTTGTAATGGCCTAAATTATTACAGTGAAAGATTATATGTAGGTGCGGACTAGACATGATTATGATGCACCCCTACAAATGAAAGAGCAAAATTTGTGCTCTAACAGTAGTAAAGAAGCTGTAGATTAAGGGGCAGATTTACAAGTCCCTTGCGCCACTTTTGCGTCATTTTTAACATGTGGAAAAATGACGCAAAAGGTGTGCAAGAGGCTTGTAAATAAGCCCCTAAGAGTTAAACTTTTAGTTAGCAAGGCATTAGAAGATGTAGAAGTATTTACATGTTTATATATAATGTGCTGTTCTCAAACAGTGATTTTCTTTGAATTTTGGGTGTTGTAGTTCTGGTACAGTGCTTTGTCAGACAGCTACAGAAGGACACATACATTCAGTCACTTGCCAGAAATTTCTTGTGCAGTCAGCATATTCAAACATAGTTGTAGTCACATCTATATTGCTCTCTTTTCTGTAACACAGGTCCTGAGGTGTTTGTTTAAAGTCCTTTACATTGATATTTAGAGAGCTCATTTACTTAAATGTTTCTTGGCACTGCTACAGGTGTACTCCTACAATTTCTCAGACATGTTGGCAAGCAATTACACAACCTTCTCATTCATGTAGAGAAATACTCTTTCAAACATGATGATGCTTGGTATTACAGGTCCTGTGTGTGCACTCTCAATTGTAGTTTAGTTTGCCATGTAAAAGCTGTTTGTCAAGTCTTAAATCCAAGTTTCAGTATACACAAGTCACATGTGAGAGATGTTGTAGGTATGCTGTAAAGCAAGCTGGTATGTGCTTAAAAGATGAGAGATGTTCTCTTCAATTCACTAAGTTACTTGTGCACTTGCATGCCCTTATGCCAAGTACTACATAGAGTATGCCATCCTTAAAGCAATTGCGATAAATGTTCAGAAAAACATAAAGCCTCTGTTACCGCTACTGAGACAGCTACAGAAGCATGTATAGATTTAGTTACTCACTAGAAACTATTTATACATGCAGCAGACTCAAAGTTAGTTGCAGTCACACCTATGTAGCTCTGTATTGCCTAACACAGGCACTGAAGAATTTCTGCCGCCACTTGCAAAGACATTTAGACAGCCATAGGGGTATTAAAGCAGACAGCAGCGGTGGTCCGTGCAGGTAAGTGGGCTGAGGCAGTGGGGTGGTAGGGTGGGGTAGGGTGGGAGGGGGGATTAAGCTTGCAGATGACGGAATAGGGAAAAATAAATAAATAAATCCTATTCCGTCATCTGTCGACACCCCCCGCCCCGCCTTGCCCAACCGCACTCAACTGCATGAACCGCTGCTGGAAGGCAGTTACGTATAAACACATCTACTTAAACATCTCATGACACGGATAGAGGTGTATGTCTACTCTCTCTCAGATATGTAGGCAAGTACTAACACAATCTTCTCAGCCATGCAGAGAAAAAGTAAAATAAAGTTTAATTGGTGATGGCTACTAGGGCGGGCCCTGTCTGTGCACTGTCACTGCAACCTTCACTTGGCATGTTATAGTGTGAAGTGTCAAACCCATGTCTTAGTGCACATTTCACTTCTAAGATATGCTGTACATATGCCATTAGTTGGCCATAAAGCATGCTGTTTTACGCTTAAGAGATTGATAGATGTCCTTTTGAGTTGAATAAGTTACCTATGCAAAGTACTACATACAGTATGCCATCCCTAAAACAAAACACATACATGTTCACAAAAGCATGAAGCTTGTCTCTCAGGTACAGAGACCGCTACAGATGTACTTATATATTTAGTCACTCACCAGAAACTATTTATGCATGCTCCAGACTCAAAGGTAGTTGCAGTGATACCTACATAGCTCTCTATTGCATAAACAGAGACTAAAGTATTTGTGCAGCCACTTGCATACACATTTTAGGCAACCATATAGATATTATAGCAGGCAGTTACATACGAGCACATTTACTTAAACATCTCATGGCACTGATTGGGATGTACTCCTACACTCTCTCAAATATGTAGGCAAGTACTGACACAACCTTCTCAACTATGTACAGAAACCGTCCTTCAAACATGGGTGGTGGCTATTAGTGCAGACCCTGTCTGAGGTCTCTCACTGCAAGCTTTATCTGCCATGTTATAGGTATTTCTCAAGTGTCAAATCCACTCAAAATCTTATGTACATAGCCACTGACCTACCCAGACACTCATGCGCCCACTTAGACACCTACTCAAATAGTCAGAGACTGACTCAGACAGTGATGCACCCACTCACACACCCAGTGAGACACTTATGCAGGTAGTCCGAGACCCACTCAGACACACACACATCCAGTCACACACCCATTGTGACACTCTCACACTCAGTAACAGACCCACTGAGACACTCTTGCACTCACTCACACACTCATTTTCAAAGATAAAGGTTACAGGTATGAAATTGAATTTAAAAAAGCTTAGAAATTCACAGAAAAAAACAAAGGTTATGGGCTGTTATAGTTAGGAAATCGAATTAGAAAAACCGGAGAAATTCACTGAAAAAAACAAAGGTTACAGGGACGTTATATTTAAGCTCACATTTTACTCGTACATAACCAGTGAAATTCAGCAGTTATAGTTACCTGAGCTAACTATAACACACGCGCCCGCAAAGCACTGCTTGACATGGTCAGTGGCATCACTTATGACGTCTCAAATTACATCACTTATGACATCATCCATTTAGTGTGAGTGTTTTCTAAAAGTTTCTGAGTGTTAAAGATATATACTAAGATACTACTAAATTTAAATAAATATAGTTTGTGTACTACTAAAGAGTAATACTATTTGTAACACATATTGTGTGAGTGGCTGTGTGACTGTGTGTATCCATGTGTCAGTAGTTTTCTGAGTGGCTCTATGGGTGTGTGAGTGGTTGTATGAGTGGTTGTATGAGTAAGAGAGTGACTGTATAGGTGAGTGAGTGTCTGTGTGTGTGTGTGTGTAGTGGTGAGTGAGTGAGTGTGTCAGTAGTGTATGTGTGTGGAAGTAGGTATGTGAGAGGCTTTATAGGTGAATGATGGGGTGTATGAGTTGTTGTATGACTGAGTGGGCGCATGAGTGGTATATGGATGAGTGTATGGGTATGTGAGTGACTGTATGGGTGAGTGAGTGAATGTGAGAGTAGCTGCATGGGTGAGTGTATGCTTATGTCAGTGACTGAATAGGTGAGCGAGTACATGTGTTAATATTTGTATGGGTAATGAGTGGGTATATGAGTAGCTGTATGAGTGAGAGAGTAGCTGAATGAGTGACTGTATGGGTGAATTAGTAGGTGTTGAGTACCTGTATGGGTGATTGACTCAGTGAGTGTGTGGCTGTATGTATGTGGGAGTGGGTATGTTAGTGTCTGTGTGGCTGGATGTGTGGGTGGCTGTATTGGTAAGTAAATGGGTGCATGAGTGGCTGCATGGGTGAGTTAGTGGTTATGTGAGTGACTGTATGAGTACATGTATGAGTCTGTGAATGGATTTATAAGTGGTTGTGTAGAAGTGGGAGTAGATGTATGTGAGGTTATATAGGGGTGTGAATGGGTGTGTGAGTGGTTCTGTGGATGATGTCATCAGTCATGTCATTTGAGATGCCATCAGTGGTGTCATCAGTGATGTCACTGACCATGTCATAAGTGATATAATATGTGAGGTCATAAGCAGTGCTTTGTGGGGACGTAAGCTATAGTTAGCTCAAGTGACTATAACTTCTGAATTTCACTGGTTTTGTACTTGTGAAATGTGAGCCTAAACATAACCTCCCTTTAGCCCTTGTTTCTTTCAGTGAATTGCTAAGGTTTTTCTTATTCTCTTTCCTAATTATAACGTCCCTGTAACCTTTGGTTTTTCAGTGAATATATATAATTTACATTTTGCTAGAAAGAAACTTTCTGTCCTTCCCATCCCTCCTCCCTCTGACTCATCCCAAACCTTGTTGACCACTATGAACTCCCAAACATCCTTCTCAAATTTTCATCACTCTTTTTTTAGCCATTCCACCTAACAAGTGTGAGAAGTTGGCCTGATGTATGATGTCACTAGTTATAGTGTACACCTTATATCAGTCCAAATACCCTTATGGTGATTGGTTGTAAAGTCAACCTTATAGACCAGCTATCCTAGTGGTAGCATGGACAAGAGCAGTCTTAGGCTAAACTCTGAATGGCATGTGAAGCCAGCTGTGATACCATATATAATCCCTTGAATACCAAATGAAAGGACACCACAACAGATATATATATAAAATAAAGTGTATTTATTCTAAGCAAACCCTCAGCACTCTTCATGAGTTTAGAGGTAAGTACAACACAGTCTTATTAATGCATACAGTAAGTCACACAGGTAAGTAATACAGTTAGGCCCTAGGGGCCACGCAAACCATATACTAAATAAGTGGTAAAAGAACCACTGTCACGGAAATAGAATAGGCCTAGGCCTAGGGAATCGCTGGGGCTACACTACACTAGCGTTAGTTAGGAAGTGGGAGGCCCACGGGATTCGTGTGCAGAGTGGAAACACTCACGCGTAATGCGTAAAAGTCAATAGCAATGTTACAGTTTAGAAATAGATAGATTTAGGACACTTCCGGAGTAGCTAGGAAGTTGAGACTTGAAAACTAGACACTAGGATAGTCACTATCCTGATGAGCACCGGAGTACCCAAGTTACCTAGCCCACAGGCTGCGGGTGCATAGGGGTGAAGATGCGTCGTTTTCGTCGTCGACTCCTATGGATGCCTGAAGAAAGATGCTGACAGGCAGTCAGGGGAGAGTGTCCGGTGGATCCCAAGGCTGGGATCGAGAAAAGAAGAAACCTGCAAGCAGAGGGGACAGAGTCAAGGTCACTAGCCAGTGACCACGTGGAACCAGGAAGGAACCAGGCGATGTCGTGAAGAGTTGCAGGTGAAGGTGAAGCTTGTCGCTGCAGCCAGGAGGACCAGGAAGCGTCGAGGATGACCAGGACCAGGAGGCGAGCTGTCCCACGAAGGCTCTTGCTGTCGGCGGCATCGAAGTTGGACTAGGACTCACCAAGCCTTGGCAAGCGGAACCCACGAAGAACAAAGGACTTGCTTCTGGTGCAGACCAGGAAGGTCTGGGGTGCTTCTTCTTTGCAGAGAAGCGGGAGCCAGTCTGGAGGAGCCAAACCAGCGCAGAAGATTTCAGGGAGCGTCGTCACAAAGGCCACTAGCCAGCGGGCAAGCAACCGGACAGACGCGGCAAGCAGGAAAATGCTGAAGGGCCCCACGCAGGACTCGTGGAGTGTGGGGGGCTGGTCTTCGGTGCAGATGGTGCTTGGGGTTGGGGCTTCTCAATCCCCGGTGCACAACTTCGAGGGTACCTCAGAAGCTGCGCTGTAAGTTACTAGCCACTTTTCCCAGGTAGCCGGTCCCACGTCGCTCGTCGCCTCCACGGATCTCAGCTCTGCTGCAGATGTGGATGAGGGTCGGAGAAGTCTGGAAATCAAGGCTCTGGTCGGGCTCTGCAGTCGGTTCCTCGTCGAACGTTTCACAAAGCAAAGGGTAGTCTCTTGATGGTGCCTGTTTGCACAGGGTAGCCACTCCTTGGCTACAAGGGAGATTCTTCAGTCTTCTTCTTTCGTCGAATGTCGAAGGTCCAGAGTTTCTGTTCAGTTTTGCAGGTTCAGGATAATCTGGAGTCTTGAGGCCCAACTCCCACTCTTATACTAATCTGGGGGGCTGGGATACCTGCTAGGTCACGCCTTATGGGTGGGACCTGGGAGGGGGTGGTTACACCCACTTCCCTTTGTCCAGTTTCGCGCCAGAGCTGGGGCTGGAGTGCCCCAGCGCCGGTTTGAACTGGACTATGCAAGGAACACCTTGTGTGCCCCAGGCATGTCTCATTCCTTTCAGCCCACCCTGCCCCAATACACTAAAGGCTGTCTGGGGAGGTGCTAGCACCTCCCCAAGCAGGAAACCTATTGTCCAGGCCTCCCTGGCTGGGATCACTCCCAGCTGCAGGAGGTCAGACTTGTGTCGTGGCAGCAGTATCCATTTTGTGATGCTGAGGCTTTGGTTAGAGATAAACAGCAAAGTAGGATTTTAACATGTCTCTCCCTCTAGAAGGGAGGAATAATATCCTCATCACCAGAAATGGTATGGGGGTATTATTCCAAAGTGTTAGACACCTTACACGACATGTTTTGATAAAGCCAAACCATAGTTACCATAACCGTTTAAGATTATAAGGCACTTTAAGAGTATATGGTAGGCTATATCATAGAACAGCTATAAGGACATGGTTCCGAAAGCTGCAGACAGGCTCAGCTCATGCTAGAGCACCATCTCACATGTTACCAAGCACTCTGCCTCCAGGATTGTTAAGGCCTGCCATAGGAGTGACTGATAGGTACACATGTGTCTATATATAAGGTAGGTATAGGAATACTACACCTAAGCAAGGGGTGATTACACGACCTTGCCCCAGCTGAGTGATCAGCCAGTTGTGTCTGATTGGAAGGCCAGACCAGGGGTGGCATAATACATGCTGCAGCCCCTGGGAGGCCTAGGGTACACCTATGCCCTGGGTACCTAGGGTACACTGTACAGGGTCCAATAAGGTGATCCTTACCAATTGATTATGTACCTAGGGTACATGGAGTCCATTTTACAGAGAGAGCAGACAGCCTGAGACCCTGAATGGCAGGATCTCAGGCCAACTAAGTCGAAAAACCAGCTAGACACTAGGCAAAAAGTTGGGGGTAACCATAGTCAGATATCCACCTTCCTACACAACCCCCCCCCCAAACGAAAGGAGATAAGGCTGGCCTTGACAAGGTAAGCCTCTATTGCCTGAGTGGCCATATAAGGAAGAACCAGCACTGGCTTGGTTACCCCCTGTCTCATGGTCCACTAAGCAATCCCTCATCCTAAAGATATCATAGGGTCTCCACCATAGGGAATCTCTACCTTTGGTGTGTCTTTGCAAAGTAAAAGGCTGGTGTTGAGATGGAGTACTGAAGTGAGTGTTCTCAAAGTGAGGCCTCAGCTTCCTCCAATCATCCTCCACCATGGATGCCTTTCTTTCTCTAACTGAGTTGCACTGTGCTCTCAGGGTCAGCCTCTGGCTACCTAAAGCTGGAGGCTGGGTCCCTTTTGTGGGCTTACTGGAGGGACAGGTCAGGTTTGGGGCCCTAAGGTCCCAGGTTTGCCTGTGCCCAACAGAATCCCTCTGGGGGAGGTCCCTAACTACCTGTAAAGGGGATCCCTCAGGAATGTTTTTACCCATCACCTGGCTAGGGCTACTAGCCAGGCAATCCTCATTCTTTTGATGGGGGGGTTCTTGTGGACAGGGGCCCTCTTGGGGTCCACTGGCCCCCCTGACCTCTGCAGCCCTGGGCTGACTGAGGCAGGGTAGAGAGAGGCAGGCTACCTGCACCAGACTGGGTCCCACCTTGGAAGGGGCCACTGACATCAGAGGCTCTGCCAGGCCAGGCCTGGCTACCTCTGGGGCAGTTCCTTCACAAGGGGTGAGGTCAGATCCCTGAGGAGGCTGACCTCTTCCTAATGTCTGGGGAGAGGGAGACTTTTCTTTCTCCCCACTACTCTCTGTTTGTGTGGAGTGATCCATAGTTTCAGGCTTCACTACACCTATATCAGTCTGAGTGTGGGCTGAGACCATTACAGCCTTGCCAACCTTTTCAGGAAGGCACTCAGTTTGTGTTTGAGCTGTGACTGTCACAGCTCTGCCAGTCCCTACAGGGAAGTCTGTCTGTGCCTGGGCTGTGGCTACCACTGCCCTTCCAACCTTTTCAGGGAGGAAAGCTACTTGGACAGGGGTTGTGACTGGCACAACCCCACTACCCTTTTTGGAAAGGCCTACCATTTTGGAATGGGTGTCTTGTTCAACTCCAGCCCAAGCTGAGAGTTCTAAGTCATTCCCCAGCAAGCAGTCCACAGGCAAGGTTGGAGACACTGCCACCCTTTTAGGGCCAGTGACACCTCCCCAGCTGAGACATACCTCTGCCATGGGATGACTGTTCTGGTTGCCATCAATGTTAGTTACCTGGTATGAGAAACCAGGCAAAAGCTGCTCAGAGGGAACTAGCCTATGGGCCACCATAGTGATGCTAGCTCCAGTGTCTCTGTAGGCCTCAGCTTTTCTACCATTGATGTAGGGTTCCTGTCTGTACCTACCCAAAGTGTTGGGACAGGCAGTGAAGTTGGCAAACCCCATGCCACCATCACAGACAAGAGTAGCTGCTGTAGGGGAATTGGCTAAGCCAGGATCCCCCTGTGTTCCCCAAGAAAACCCAACCAAATTTTTGGGGGCACTCCCACCACCTGGGGGATTACTGCTGACAGTAATAGGTGGTGTGACAGGAGTAGTTGGAGGAACAGTTTTGTTTTTAGCCTGTGGACAACTGCTGTCAGTTTTCCAATGCCCAGGTGTTTTACACACATGGCAGTAAGGCTTTTTAACTGTGGTAGAGGAGGGAGCTTGGGACCCACCACCCTGTGTGGAGTTTTGGGGCCCTGAGGAAGATTTCTCTTTTGCTTTATCCCCCCCCTTCTCTTGAGGCTTGGTGGTATCTTTCTTTTGGTCACCACCCTGATTTTTAGGCCTAATCCTGGTCCTGACCCATTTATCTGCCCTCTTTCCCAACTCTTGGGGAGAGGTCAAATCTGAGTCTACCAGGTGTTGATGGAGAAGCTGGTTCTGACAATTACTAAGGATCTGCTCCCTCATAATCAAGTTGTACAATCCTGTATAGTCCTGCACCTTGCTGCCATTTAACCAACCTTCCAAAGCCTTAGTGGCACAATCCACAAAATCAGACCAGTCCTGTGTCTGTGTCTTCTGGGTGTCTCTGAACAACAACCTATATTGCTCAGTGGTTAAGCCAAACCCATCTATCAGAGCACTCTTCAGGACTTTGTAATTGTTTGCATCCTCATCACTGACTGTGAGGAGCTTGTCTCTACCTTTGTCAGAAAAGGAGAGCCACAAGATAGCTGCCCACTGACTTTGGGGTACCTGCTGTACTTTGCAGGCCCTCTCCAAAGCAGTCATCCATTTGTGGATGTCATCCCCATTCTGATATGGGGGGACTATCTTGCTTAGGTTTCTATGGTCATAAGACCTATCCCTATCTCTAGGGATGTTGCTGCCACCAGTGGGTTCTGACCCACACAATTTTTGCTCTCTAGCCAGAGCAAGCTTCTCTTTGGCAAGGGCAATTTCTTCCCTCTGAATCCTCAGATTAGCTTCCCTCATCCTGGCTTTATGCTCCTTTCTCTCAGGTGAAGTCATTCCCCTGTGAGAGGAAGCATTAGAGATGCTAAAAACATGGGAGTGGATGGATTCCCTTGAAGGGGATCTGTCCCTCCTGCTTCTCTGTGAATGCCTACTTGTGGGTCTGTATGGGGGGACCCCATGCAAACTCCCATTTAAGCTTAAGTCAGCCTGGCTAAGTCTCCTTACTTGGCTCTGGCTGTCTACCTCCCCATCTGAAGCCCCATCTGACTCCTCTGTGGTGGGTAGACCCTCCTCTGTGCCTAGGGCACCTTCCTGAGATGCCCTCTGAGCATCATACTCCTCTAGGAGTTGTCTTAACTGAAGGAGGGTAGGGTTTGCACCCTGTTTTATTCCTCTGGAGGTACACAATTGTCTCATCTCCTGGAATGTTAAGGTATCATACCTAGAGGGGGCCTTCTGCAGACCTGACCCTCCTGGGAGAGCATCTACTTGATCTCCTCCCAGAGGCATGATCTAGTGAGGGTGTGGTGTGTGCACCTACCTACACTAGTTGTTTCTACTAAACCTCTCTAGTAGTTGTAGTCAGGGTGTGTTACTCCCTTCAACCTACCACTACTAAGTCCAGTAGGACTTAAGTATTATAAACTATGTTATATGTACCTAGACAATATCTGTGTGATCTTTCAATTTAGTATCTCAAGATTACAATGGTATTACAACAGCAAGCTCAGATCCCAACCGCTGCTCACCAATGTGAGAAGTTGGCCTGATGTATGATGTCACTAGTTATAGTGTACACCTTATATCAGTCCAAATACCCTTATGGTGATTGGTTGTAAAGTCAACCTTATAGACCAGCTATCCTAGTGGTAGCATGGACAAGAGCAGTCTTAGGCTAAACTCTGAATGGCATGTGAAGCCAGCTGTGATACCATATATAATCCCTTGAATACCAAATGAAAGGACACCACAACAGATATATATATAAAATAAAGTGTATTTATTCTAAGCAAACCCTCAGCACTCTTCATGAGTTTAGAGGTAAGTACAACACAGTCTTATTAATGCATACAGTAAGTCACACAGGTAAGTAATACAGTTAGGCCCTAGGGGCCACGCAAACCATATACTAAATAAGTGGTAAAAGAACCACTGTCACGGAAATAGAATAGGCCTAGGCCTAGGGAATCGCTGGGGCTACACTACACTAGCGTTAGTTAGGAAGTGGGAGGCCCACGGGATTCGTGTGCAGAGTGGAAACACTCACGCGTAATGCGTAAAAGTCAATAGCAATGTTACAGTTTAGAAATAGATAGATTTAGGACACTTCCGGAGTAGCTAGGAAGTTGAGACTTGAAAACTAGACACTAGGATAGTCACTATCCTGATGAGCACCGGAGTACCCAAGTTACCTAGCCCACAGGCTGCGGGTGCATAGGGGTGAAGATGCGTCGTTTTCGTCGTCGACTCCTATGGATGCCTGAAGAAAGATGCTGACAGGCAGTCAGGGGAGAGTGTCCGGTGGATCCCAAGGCTGGGATCGAGAAGAGAAGAAACCTGCAAGCAGAGGGGACAGAGTCAAGGTCACTAGCCAGTGACCACGTGGAACCAGGAAGGAACCAGGCGATGTCGTGAAGAGTTGCAGGTGAAGGTGAAGCTTGTCGCTGCAGCCAGGAGGACCAGGAAGCGTCGAGGACGACCAGGACCAGGAGGCGAGCTGTCCCACGAAGGCTCTTGCTGTCGGCGGCGTCGAAGTTGGACTAGGACTCACCAAGCCTTGGCAAGCGGAACCCACGAAGAACAAAGGACTTGCTTCTGGTGCAGACCAGGAAGGTCTGGGGTGCTTCTTCTTTGCAGAGAAGCGGGAGCCAGTCTGGAGGAGCCAAACCAGCGCAGAAGATTTCAGGGAGCGTCGTCACAAAGGCCACTAGCCAGCGGGCAAGCAACCGGACAGACGCGGCAAGCAGGAAAATGCTGAAGGGCCCCACGCAGGACTCGTGGAGTGTGGGGGGCTGGTCTTCGGTGCAGATGGTGCTTGGGGTTGGGGCTTCTCAATCCCCGGTGCACAACTTCGAGGGTACCTCAGAAGCTGCGCTGTAAGTTACTAGCCACTTTTCCCAGGTAGCCGGTCCCACGTCGCTCGTCGCCTCCACGGATCTCAGCTCTGCTGCAGATGTGGATGAGGGTCGGAGAAGTCTGGAAATCAAGGCTCTGGTCGGGCTCTGCAGTCGGTTCCTCGTCGAACGTTTCACAAAGCAAAGGGTAGTCTCTTGATGGTGCCTGTTTGCACAGGGTAGCCACTCCTTGGCTACAAGGGAGATTCTTCAGTCTTCTTCTTTCGTCGAATGTCGAAGGTCCAGAGTTTCTGTTCAGTTTTGCAGGTTCAGGATAATCTAGAGTCTTGAGGCCCAACTCCCACTCTTATACTAATCTGGGGGGCTGGGATACCTGCTAGGTCACGCCTTATGGGTGGGACCTGGGAGGGGGTGGTTACACCCACTTCCCTTTGTCCAGTTTCGCGCCAGAGCTGGGGCTGGAGTGCCCCAGCGCCGGTTTGAACTGGACTATGCAAGGAACACCTTGTGTGCCCCAGGCATGTCTCATTCCTTTCAGCCCACCCTGCCCCAATACACTAAAGGCTGTCTGGGGAGGTGCTAGCACCTCCCCAAGCAGGAAACCTATTGTCCAGGCCTCCCTGGCTGGGATCACTCCCAGCTGCAGGAGGTCAGACTTGTGTCGTGGCAGCAGTATCCATTTTGTGATGCTGAGGCTTTGGTTAGAGATAAACAGCAAAGTAGGATTTTAACATGTCTCTCCCTCTAGAAGGGAGGAATAATATCCTCATCACCAGAAATGGTATGGGGGTATTATTCCAAAGTGTTAGACACCTTACACGACATGTTTTGATAAAGCCAAACCATAGTTACCATAACCGTTTAAGATTATAAGGCACTTTAAGAGTATATGGTAGGCTATATCATAGAACAGCTATAAGGACATGGTTCCGAAAGCTGCAGACAGGCTCAGCTCATGCTAGAGCACCATCTCACATGTTACCAAGCACTCTGCCTCCAGGATTGTTAAGGCCTGCCATAGGAGTGACTGATAGGTACACATGTGTCTATATATAAGGTAGGTATAGGAATACTACACCTAAGCAAGGGGTGATTACACGACCTTGCCCCAGCTGAGTGATCAGCCAGTTGTGTCTGATTGGAAGGCCAGACCAGGGGTGGCATAATACATGCTGCAGCCCCTGGGAGGCCTAGGGTACACCTATGCCCTGGGTACCTAGGGTACACTGTACAGGGTCCAATAAGGTGATCCTTACCAATTGATTATGTACCTAGGGTACATGGAGTCCATTTTACAGAGAGAGCAGACAGCCTGAGACCCTGAATGGCAGGATCTCAGGCCAACTAAGTCGAAAAACCAGCTAGACACTAGGCAAAAAGTTGGGGGTAACCATAGTCAGATATCCACCTTCCTACAACAAGCACATACAACCACTAATCACAAAAGCAACTTACTATTTCCCCTTTTCAAATTCATTCCTATCATTCTATCCCTACTCCAAACTCCCCTTTTCAAATCCATTCCTATCATTCATTCCCTACGTCGTATGCTAATAAACACACAAGAAACCAAGAGCACAGACCTAACATAATTAATGCACACTTTACTAACCTACTAACTACTAATCTTCGGTTCCGGAGTAGCGTGCTTCTCGACGATAAAGTGCTTCAATACCTTGTTGAGTGTCATAAGCACTATATAAATTCATTTACTATTCACAATTGCACCTGAAGCATGTGTGCTGTTAAGAAGAGACCGCCGCTCTCCCCACACAAAGATCCCCTCGCTCCCCAATGTGAGCGGTGGTAGACCCATAAACAGCACTTAATTTAGAAACAATATTTTACAATGGCCAGTACAGGGGCAGTTTTGTAGACTGCTATTAGTGAGAGAATGAAAAATGTAAATTGTGCCAATGCAAAACAAACACCTCATAAGCAATGTTTCCTCTGATTTGTTTTTCAAAGAATGCAGCTCTGAATGGTCTCTTTGCACTGACTGCAGCAAAGACCATGCGCAAATTCCTCAATCTTAATCTGCATATCTCACATGTCATCTGCTTCCAATTAATCATAGTCTTTTCACGCTGTCCTTCTGCATGTACTTCCTAGCATGACTTCTCATTCACTATGTCCACTTTCTCTCTCACATGTATATATTTACTACAGTATTGTGAATATTTCACAGCTGTATCTACCTTCTTCACACAGTTTCAAATAATATGGTACTCAGATTTAACCATACAGCCTCTAACTTTATGCCTCTTTGTTATTTAGATTTCTACTAAGTTCACATTCCAGATATCTGCTTGCATATCATCCAGAGAACTCTCTCAATGACTGCATTAATTAACCTTTAAAAATATCTCATCCCCCCTTAAGAATCTTTAATCTTTTGCAGCATACCCTAACCATAAAGGAGCAGCATGGTTATGCTAGGCAAAGCGGTGGGCCCATCGCATTCCCAAAACTACATTTCCAGTTGGTCACGAAACAGCAGAATATGGGTGGCACTTACTACTCTCATGACTCTGCTCTTGCAATAGGTGTGTTTTTTTTATCTGGTGCGGGTGGTTGTCTTTGGTTGTGGGGGAGCTGGAAGGGTATGTTCACTGTGTAGCGGTAGCCAGTGGCGTAACTTGAGCTTTTGCCTTCCAGGACAATCCCTGAGCTAGCCACCCAGTGACGGCCGGAGCAGGTAAGAGTCGGGGAGCGTGCTGGCGGCAGACGACAATGAGCAGGGGGGTGCTGGCAACAGACGACACCGTGCGGGTGAGCGAGCAAGTATTTTTATTACATTTGGCATCTTCTAGCATAAGAAGTACATGTACTAGAACTTCTCATATTAGTCCTCCAAAATGAACATTGGGTGGGGCTGCATGACTCAAACTCCATTGTTTTTGAATTTTTACAAGATATATTTTGTTCGGTTTTTGCGTCTTGTAAATATTTTACAGTACAGTAAAAAATAGTTACTTTCCTTTAAATTTGATTAGACTTTGGGCTATTCTTAAGCATGGCATTTGTTTCTTGGCATTCTTGCTTGGTTAGATTTTAATACCCACAGACGCGCGTCTGCAAAGCGTGCTCACTCACACATACACATATACACTTGCGTCTGTTTTTTCCTTCTCATTTGATTTTGCAGCTCAATGCACAGACACCAGTTTTCACACAATCAATACCTTGTTACATTTCATCCACTGTTTTTTGCTATCTTTACGGACTGTGCTTAGTGCAGTCAATTCGAGCCAGTTGTTTATGCTGCTAGATTGAAGGGAAAATTGGCATTTAGAAATATGTGCTTGGTCACATGCACCTTTGGATCACTTGCTATCGTTTTTCCTGTAGTTTATAGCCCTGTAAAAGGAGCCTCTAACAAGATGCAAACATCAGTTAGAAAACAAGCATAGGCAATGCCAATAGGTCTGGAGTTGGCTGTTTGCCTTTTGGCTCTGTCCATGCTTGTTTTGTTTTGTCATAGTTTTTGCAAAACTTTATTATTGGAAGGTGTCGGCAGGGTCGGGCTGGGACAGAAAATAGGCCAGAGCACAAAAATAAAAGTGGCATTAGTGAATCAGATAGCTAAAAATGTGGTCCATGTTTCCAAATTGGGGCCGTTTCCAACTTGTAAAGACACGTAGTATTGATGTTTTACAAGGTATGGAAGACTGCATGGATTTGTGCTTGCTGCAGGCAATGTTTGTTTCAATATTAGGGAAATTATCAGTAAAAACAGGCCTATCAGGCCATAAAACTGGCCCACAAACATCCAAAAACACTACCCACACACTGACCTGTCAGGCCAACCTGTCAGACTGAGTATGACTGCTCTATAGGCAAGTCAGACCCTGGCTGTCGGTCCTCATCAACCTACAAAAAAATTGGATAAAAGGCAAATTATTTTTTGGTCTCAAAAAGCACACATTGCCATAGTTGTCCATGATACTTAAAGTAACTACACTGTGGTAGATGGGCTCCTTGTTTAAGAGCAGAATACCATTGCTTGTGGTGAAGTTAACCAATGGCTGATGTGAGCTGACCCATTCCTTCATGCACCAACTATGCTCTGGTTGGAGGAAGAAAAATGTTAATGACGCAATAACAAACCAATGAATGAAGCTGGCTGGATAAAAGCCCCTAAAAGTTAAATATATTTTGCATATAATTTTATTAAAATCAAAAGTTTTTGGCTAACACCAGACCTAAAACTGGACCCTACAATAAGTGCATTGCTTTATGTATTGTGCATTAGAAAAGATATATTCCACACAACATGTATCTCTCTTTCCATATAGTATAGTGGGTGACTTTTTAGGACTGGTTTACACAGTCATTGAAATTCTGCAGCATGTAAGAAAGGGCCATTATCACCTTGGAATATCTAGTATGACATATAAAAGAGGCACAATGCTCTCATACATTTGTCAGATGATAACTGAGGAACAAGATGCTTCCTGCTAATTAAAGTTTACACAATTTAGTAAATTCACATTCCATGCACATGGCACAGATCCATATTGTCCCTTTCTTTAGAAAGTTAATAACATTCATATCAAAACTGTTGGGTAAAATGTATTCAAACTCATCCTTTGTAAGTCCATTGACAAGCAAGAGGCATTACTGGGTTCCATTTGAGAAGCACTATCAACATTATCCTAAAAGTATGAGATATCCATTTATCACTACCTATCAAAGAATCCTGTGCATGCTTGCACAGTAGGGCTAGTAGTCCACATTTTAAAGTGGATTCTAAGGCTTCATTTTCTCCTCACCTGATTGTTTTCAGTGTTTGTGGGGCCATCGTGAGGAAAGAAGGGGATTATCTTTACTACTCTACGTCTAATAATGGTTACACCTTTTATGAGCATGATCTTGTGTTTTGTAGCAGTCGAACGATCACCACAGATGGTCGTCTGGACTAAGGAGGGCAATAGGGGTTGCCTCTACGTGGGCATCACATTTGATGCTGCTTTATCTTGGCCCTTGTATTTGAAAAATATAAACAACAGAGCATCTGCACAGTAGAGGCTACAGAAACGTGACCTCTATATACTGAATGCAGAGAGGGAGGGAAGTGAAATCAGGCCAAGGGGAGATCTATCCACTACAATGGGACCAGAAATGATACGTCTCTGAAGCAAGATGCAGTGCATGGATGGTTGGTGGCCTAGCAGATGCAAGGCAGTACAGTTTGTAATGCAACTTGTAAAGTTCAAACAGAAACTTGGCATGGTGGTAGGGAGTGTTACAGATTTGAATTGCTTTCAAGATCAATAATTTGAACAGTGCCCTGTTCAGTGTAGTAATTATGCCTAAATGATGGTGATGGTTAAATTTGGGGTGGATCTGGCCAAAATAAATGACTTCATCCAGGCCCTGTACACGAATATAGGAAGGTTGAAGAAGAGGACATTTCAGTACTTGAGTTTTTCAAAAGACAAGTGACCGATCAGTATTTTGGCTGAATACAAGGGACATATGAACAATGTCTTTGTATTATGAGAAATTGAAAACAGACTGTTGACACAATTGATGTGACATATAAAATCAAAGTGTTCACCAAGGTCCCTTGCTAAAGGTGATAGGATGAGAAAATAAAAGGCAGATGATGGCGAGAGTGAGTGATGTGGGTATAGTGGATAAAGGGAAAAAGATGATCTTGGTTTTGGCAAATAAGCGTGGGCGAGCAAAGTATCCTCCAGTGACTAACCTTTGGAGAGATGTAATCATCGACCTTGATTCCCCCTGGATGCAATGCATCAAACTAGATCTTCGGACCTCAATGTGCCTGTTAATTCTGAACATCTATATCCATCCAGCAGGAAAGCAGAAGGGGCAAAGAATCAAGCAATTATTAAAATGTTGAAAGGCACCTACCCAAGTGAAAATATAATAATATCCGGGTACTTATACAGCCGAGACTGGTCAATACAAGAAGACAAAACACCATGGGAAAGAAATGTGCAGCAAAACTGGACAACTCTTCTTGCACACGTTAAACGGCAGAGGCTTTCTGGACAGCCCAGCAACATTCACGCGGGTCACAAGGAAAACAGGTTGAACAATTGATTTCACCCTAGCAGACCCTGATTTATTTCCTTACATAAGTAGACTTTCAAATACAGGAACAAGTCGAAAGCGATCACTACCCCAGAACTTCTCACTAACCATCACCCCAATCGGGTCAGAGCGGGCCAAGCCTCTTACACTATTAACGCAATCCCAATTCAAAACAGTTTTGGGCAAACATCAACTCCCTGCTATACGGTAAACATCGCCACTTTAACTAGGACATTATGGAGCAAACTTGGAGAGCTCACATTGAAGGTACATATAACTCCATTTCCCCCCCCCCCGAGCGCAGTTAGCACAGTCAATGCTCCTAACAAATTCAAAATGCAAGAAAACAGAGATCTAACCAAGAATGAGCCAAGGGAATAACTAGCTCAGATAACACAAAAGCAGGTCTTGAACACAATTAAACACCTGCGATCGGATGGAGCCCCGGGCCCCAATGGCCTACCGAACGCCCTGTTCAGGTGTGATCCAAGGTTTTGGTCCAGCCACTTAACCCCTCTGTTCTCACACAGCTTAGAGTCCGGTATCATTCCAGACTCCTGGAGGGGCAGCATTCTTCAGCCCATACACAAATCAGGGACACGTTCAGACCCTAACAACGATAGACTGATAGCCCTCATAGAGGTAGAGGCAAAGATCTATGCATCAAATTTATTGGCAGACCTGGAGTCCTGGATCTGCAGCACAAATCTGATTCTGAAAACACAGACCGGATTCCAGGCCGGCATTGGCACCTTAAGAAACATATCAGTAGTCACCCTTTTAGCAAAGCAAGCAATTGTCAACTCTAACATCCTCTACGCATGCTTAGCAGACCTAAGAACAGCTTTCGATAAAGTGCCACGATCCAAGTTATGGGCCAAAATGAAAGCTTGGGGAGCCCCTTCTCAATTATTGGGCGCTATCGTCAACCTATACTCGCAAACCTGGTTTCAAATCAAAAAAGTGGACGGCGGGAGCCTAACTAAGAAATTTCTGACAACCAAGGGGCTAAAGCAGCGATGTGTCCTGGCACCAAGCTCATTTAACATCTACACCACCGACTTAGAGAGCAACCTCTGTCTTATTCAGGGTGACCTTCCCAAATTGGGAACGACAACAATAGTGAGCCTGCAATACACGGATGACATTGTGCTTCTCTCCCAAACTCCACTTGGTTTGCAGCGACTGATCTCACAACTAGCACTATATATCTCAAAAGACCAACTAATAATTAATCTAAAAAAATCTAATGTCTTATGCTTCTCTAGTACCCACAAAAACAGCCCCAATTTCGTCTGCAGGATAAATTCCAGCATCCTTTTGCAAGTGGATACATACAAATATTTGGGGGTCCTTCTAGATTGCCAACTAAGCTACAAACAACATCAAGACCACAGTCAAACCAAAATGAAACAATTATTATTTGCCTTTAAAACCCTGCAGAAAAAAACTAAGCAGCAGTTCAACAAACCATCCACTAAAGGTCGTAGCAGCCAAATGTTTGCCATCTATTACGTACAGTTCTGAAATACTAAACACCAAGGACTCCACAACCCTAAATCTAGCCCAGTCCAGACTATTTAATAAACTGTTCATTATCCCATGTCATATCTCTCAGGGGCAGATACGTCTGGAATACGGATTAAAAAACCAGATACCGGCCAGACAAGGAGCCATGGTCAAGTACTACTGGAGAATTAGGGCAGCTGAAGACAACACGCTAGCCCATCACTGCTGGGAGGAGGTTGAAAAACAATCAAGGCAGAACCAGTCCATAGTTCGAATTTTAAAACAAGCTCTTTTAACATTAAACCTTGAGGAAGCCGGGGACACCCCAATGCCATACTCCGCATTCAAACAAATTACCAATAAAGCGATCAAACAAACATCGTTGCTAAAAGATAAAGCTTTATTGGCTGGCAAAAGTCATGCATGGATGGTGATGCCAACTTATAAACAGCTGAAACCGCAACCATATATACAAGAAGGCTTCTCAGACTCCTACAAACGGAAACTGACTCTACTGAGACTGGGGTCCTACACGACAAAGGATCCTACTCCAAAATGGCTACGGACCTATCCAACATCGGACTGCCGCCTCTGTGGTAATGGAGCAGAGTCTCTATTACATCTATTATGCATCTGCCCGGCTTTACACTATGAAAGGAAGATCCTTTTACGACCAGCTTTAAGGGAAACACAAATAAGGACTTGCAGGGCAGCTGTCATAAAATGTCTAAGTGGTTCCTCTGCCCAACTGTCTTGCAAGACTATTAAATTTTTGAATTTGGCAGTTCAAGAACTCGAAAATAAGGATTCAGGGACAAAAGAACTTGGAAAGAAGGATACATTACCGGTACTGGATCGTGTAGTCGGGCAGAGTCCTTTCCAGAAATTCTAATTTGCACTTTCCTTCTCTCCCCTCCCACTCTTAAGCACAAGCACTTTACTTGAAATCCTCCATACTTTTGTACAGTTATCTGGGCAGCCCCTACATTCATATCTGTTTTTTTCAGCCACCATACACCAATCCATATAACCTTTCCATTCATTTAACTCCTGAGCTGCTAGGGCAATCCACTGTCTAGTTATATTACACTTAGCCACCATACATCCCAGTGTCACCCAGATGCGTTCTTTACTAGTGAGGTAATTTTCGCTCCAGATATTCAGGAGACATCCCTGTGCCGATTTCTGCATCACTGCAGTGTGCACCTCTCGCATGCAGGATATAACCTTCTCCCAATATGTCTGTATAGCTGGACAGTCCCATATTATGTGGAGGAAAGAGCCTTCCTGTCCACACCCTCTGTTACAACTTGGGGAGTCGAGTCTACCCATTTTTACCAGGGTTGTACGGGCAATATATGATCTGTTGGAGTATTTTTAATTGTACCAGTTTAAACCGTGTACTAAAGGCTACCTCCCTGGACGAAGCTAGAGCTTCCATCCAGTTCTCGTCTTCTATTTGTCCTAGGTCCTGCTCCCAGTGGGCACGGAGGGCAAGCAAGGGATCTGGAGAGTTATTCATGATTTTACGATATATCAAGGAGGACGTCTTCTTCTTAAGATGTTCGTCTAGTAATCTGTCTTCTAGTGGTGAGGAATCCGGAAGTTCCTCTCCCCTTGACATTATTGCCCTCAATGCATGTCTAACTTGCAGGTATCTAAAGGTTTCCGATGGTACTAACTGATATTCTTGCTGTAGTGTCGCAAATTATTTGACGTCTCCCTTCACCCACAGATCCCCCAGCTTCAAGAGGCTGATCAGGTCCCAATTCTTAAAACCTCAGAGTTTTGTCAAGAGTCCCAAACATGCCGAATCCCACAATGGTGTCATCTGTGAGAGTCTACGCTTCCACCCAAGAGCTGTGAGTGCCTCTTTCCAAATCCGCAATGTGGTGGAGGTTGGCTCAAGAAAGGATTCTATCCTATCACCTCCATAGATAGCCCTCAAGTATCCCCCTAGTTGCATATTATAGCGGTCCATTTTATATGCTGGGTCATCCTGTGGATAGTGTCCCAATGATTTACCGCCTTGAGCTGGGCCACCCAATAATATTTTTGCAGGGCCGGGTTTGCTGCACCCCCATCATACCATCCTCTTGTTAACTTCTGTAAAGAGATTCTTAGGGAACTGCCATCCCATAGAAGTAGTCGCACAGCTGTTTCAATTGCTTGGAAGTATGATTGGGAGATCAGATAAGGGGTGTTGTGTAACACGTAAAGGAATCGTGGCAGGGCCATCATCTTAAATAGAGAGGCTCTACCCAGAAGCGAGAGAGATCACCAGTGTTGCACATCACTGTGTAATTTATGGAGTGGGGGCTCTAGGTTACGTTCATAAAATACTTTTTGGTTTCTGGTAACGTAAATGCCCAGGTATTTAAATCCTTCAGTTGCAATAGGTATCTCACATCCTCTAGGTTAGGTTGGCAGGGCTCCCGAGAGGACATACAGTACTGATTTTTCCCAATTAATCATATATCCAGAGTATTTTCTATAGAGTTCAAATATATGCAGAATCTTCTGGAGGATTGACCTTGGAGTTGCAATGTATATTAGGATGTCGTCTGCATATAATGAAATTCTATCTTCCCAGTCCGGCATCCATTTTAGTCCTCCTATTATAGGGTCTCCTCTGATACAGACTGCTAAGGGTTCCAGCACAAGAGCAAATATCAATGACGATAGCGGGCATCCCTGTCTTGTTCCCTGGTGTAGCCCAAAGAGCCTTGATATGTTACCATTAACTATCACCTGGGCAAGTGGGTGGGAGTACAATAGTCTTATCCAGGATAGGAATTGTGTCCCGAAGCCACGTGCATGAAGGGCCATTGGATAATGTCAAAGCCATCCGACCGTCTAATGAGAGCACCACTGCATCCTATTCTATGTTGACCGCTCTGCCCAAGACTCCATGGAGCCTCCTCAGATTCAGTGCCGTATTTCTCCCTGGCATGAAACAGGACTGGTCCAGGTGGACTAGGGTGTGCAAAAACTTGGTCAAATGGGTTGCTAGTAGCTTGGCCAATATTTTTGCTTCTGCATTCAAGAGTGATATCGGTCTGTAAGAGGAACACTCTTCCTTGGGTTTAACTTCTTTATGTATAACCACTATATTGGCTATTCTTTGGTCTCTGGGTAGTGTGCCAAGACTACGGCTCTCTTGAAACATACGGACAAGCAATGGGGCTACCTTGTATGCAGTCTGTTTGTATAGTTTGATCGGTATGCTGTTAGGGCCTCTAGCTTTTCCAGACTTTAGCATGCCAATTGCTTGAATTATTTCACATTCTGTTACTCCTACATATAGGGCATCTATGTCTTCCTCTGCAAACCTTTGTATGGGGAGATTGATTAGTAGCTCCCTAGCTTCCTGTATTGTGACTGAATGTGAGGCCCTGTAGACCTGACTATAGTGTAACGTGAACTCTTCTGCGATTTCTTCTCTCTGCCTTGCCATTGTGCCATCTCTCTATTTGATCTCGCTGACCCACCATGCTGCTCTCTCTCTTCTATCTAACCACGCCGGCAGCTTCCCAGCCTTGTCACCCACCTCATAGGCATTATATTGAATAACGCAATGTCTGGCCTTAGCTGCCTCATAGGCTGTATCCCTGACCTCCTTCTGTTGGAGCCGAAGGTGGTGATGTAATGAGTCATTGTTTTTCTGTATCAATTTTGTTTCTAAGTCTTGTATTTTGTGTTCTAGACTTTCTAGTTTGGACCTTTTTTCATTCTTGTGACCTGCCATTAGGGTGATCCCTTGTCCCCTTATTACTGTCTTGTAAGCTTCCCATAATATATAGAGTCCACTGTGCCCTTGTTTTCTACTATATAGTTGTCTGTGACTTTTTGAAGTTTAGTACGGATT
The DNA here is from genome assembly GCF_964204655.1 of Triturus cristatus. Taxonomy (NCBI): domain Eukaryota; kingdom Metazoa; phylum Chordata; class Amphibia; order Caudata; family Salamandridae; genus Triturus; species Triturus cristatus. Next base: position 1,217,161,412 of record NC_140591.1, read on the forward strand.
TGGGGTATTTTGAGATACCATGGATTTATCCCCCCTTGGTAAGTATGGTTATTGGAGCAGAGGTCGTAACGAACACACACTGGGGAGTGGTCAGAGATACCACGTGCCAGGTGGTGTGGGTCATAAAAGCTTGGGAGTAGATGGGCCAATGTAAAGATGTAATCTATACGGGAAAGGGTGCCGTGGGAACCTGAGTGATAAGTGTATTGGTGCACGGCGGGGTTGCGCGTCCTCCAAATATCTATGAGTCCTAAGGCTGAGAGAAAATCCCTAAGTTAGTACCTGCTTGCTCCTGTGGCCTTGCCGGCCAGCAGTCTATCTCCGAGCAGAGAGCCGCGTTGCAGTCCCCTCCCACAATCAGGTTGCCTGCTGGGAGTTCAAGGAGTAGAGCTCCTAGTTTTGGAAGTAATTGTGTCTGTAGTCGCTGTGGAACATATTGTGATATTAAATTGAATAAATGTCCTTCCCAAGATCCTGTGACGGCTACATATCTGCCGCTATCGTCATGAATGATCTTATGGACTGTAAAGGGGAAGGAGGAGCGTAGTAGAATGCCAACCCCCCTTGAGCCTCTATCGTATCCCACATGCGCCATCAATTTGTACACCCATCTATTTAGCACTCCGTATTGTGTCCCATGGATGTGGGTCTCTTGCAACAGGACTACTTTGGGGGCATATCTTTTCAGGTATTGTAAGACGATCCCTCTTTTAATTCTATCCCCTAGGCCATTAACATTCCACTAGTGGATTTTAAATCCTTTGAGTGAGGTCGTTATATGTATCTAGCCTTGTTTTCACAGGGTACGTTCTGATTGCCTCTCTGTGGAGGTCGAGAATGGGGGGGAAGAGAAGGTACCTCATCCCCTCGGCGCCTGGCACTGTGCCAACATGCATCTTGTCGCTGATCGGTTAAAAAAACAGTAAACTAAAACATTTCTGGCGAAAACTAAATCCCTTCCCACCTCCCCGCCTCCATGCATGATGAACTACGAACTGACCGCCCCCCCAATTATGCAGAGTGCTTTGTACCCAGTAGCAAACATTAAACTATCTAGGGGGGAACCTCAATCCAACCCTTCCTTAATCCGCCATCACTATTCATTCAACATTATTACATTATCCCAATATAAGGTTTATAAAAGTGAAACATGACTTATCGGTGAGTTGTCACATTCAGGAGAGTTCTGCCCGTATACAGTTCGAGCACCATTGTCCTCCTCATGCGTCTGCAGGAAAGGTGTTGGATCTCTCGGCCGCATCCTTCATTTGCTGTTGTGTTTCATTGTGCATCTTCTGCTGGATCAGTCAAGTCTCGGCTATGAAGGTCGGAGGATTCCTGATCGCCTTTCTCCTTAGTCTTTTTTCCTTTGGTTCTTCTGTGTCTAGGAGTTATGCACCTGTCTAGCCAGTCCCATGCTTCCTCAGGCGTAGTGAAAAACCATGTTTTCCCTTCTGCGAGCACTCGGAGTTTGGCCGAGAACAGCATGGCATACTTCAAATCTTTTTCTCTAAGGGCTTTTTTAACTTCGAAGAATGATCGACTTTGCTTCTGAAACCTTATTGAAGTCCGAAAAAAAGAAGAAAGCGTTGCTATCCCATTTTACTGGAGGTGCAACTTGTGATGCCTGTAATATTACATCACAGTCCCTGAAGTTAAAAATGTGGGCAATGATGGGTCTTGGCGGAGCCCCAGGTTTTGGCGTGGCTGTCTGGACTCGGTGCACTCATTCTATGGAGAAAACTTTGGAGAGACCTTTGGGCTTTAGGTGCTTCAGAATGAGTTCTTCAACAAATAGATCCACTGCTGGGCCATCGGCCCTCCCCAGCACTCCTATTATTGTCACATTATTCCGGTGCGACCGTCCTTCAGCGTCTTCCATTCTAGCCTCTAACATTTTGACTGAGTTGCATGGATCACCAACTTGAGTTAATAATCTTGTGGTTTCAGTCTTGAGAGAGGTGATGGTTTCTTCTGCCTCCTTGACTCGGGTTCCTATATTACAGATGTCTGCACACATCAATGTAATCTCTGTAGTTACTGAGTCAATTTTGACCTCCAGCGAGGTTTTAATGTCTTTGATCACCACCATGACATCTTGCAGGGTCAGTGGCTCTCCTGTCGCTGGCCCCTGAGCTTCATTTTGCATTTGTTGATGCATCGCCTCAGGGTAAAGGAGTTCGGTTCTGAGGTGAACTTACTTTTCCATCTTGGTTTGTGACACTGCCCACGAAGAACCCTTTGGCCCAGATATCATGTGGGGTCTGGCGCTATTTGAGACCCCCTTAGATCCACCGATGGTACAGAGTCCCAAGAAGGGGGGGTGCAGGGTAGGAAAAGCCATATCCACCACCTACCTCTGGGGGCCAAGGGCTCCTCCAGTGGCCTGTTGGGACGTGCCTGCCCTGTCCCAAACACCTCCCAAGTAGAGCAGCACTTCTTCGGGTGCCTAACACAGTCCAGTCTGCAGTCTCCTCACTTTCGATCTCGATCCAAACCACTTCTACTGGATACGGGCCTGCGCAGCACCCTGTCAGGAATTTGCCCCTACTCCTGGGGATTTCTGGGTCCTGTGTCTCGATTTTCCTTTTTGGTTGGGATACGGGGAAGGGGGTAGACGACACTACCACCTCAGCCCCTCCTGGAGTTCTTAATCGCACCTTATGCTCTGCAGTATAATGTACTGGGCCACTGGTGCTTCGGTCCACTCCGGGGCAAGGTGACCGAGCCATCAGTCAGGTTGCTCGCTCGGATTTTGGGTCCCACAGGGTTATTTTTGGCAGAGAACTGTTTTTCCTCTTGGTAAAAAACACTGTTCGGATGCAGAGGGGAGGGCATGTCCAAAAATCCTTTCCCACTCCACCCTGCCCGCCGCCAGTTCGTTCACCTAATTCTTCCTGGGCCTCACAACGCCTCCGGCGTCAGTCTCTCACACGGCATCTCCGCTTCACAATCTCCGGCTGCAGGTGTTACTAAGTCCAGACTCAGCGTGTTTCATGGGCGCTGCGGGCCTTGGATGTTTCACTGTCGTTGAGGGCCTTCTATCTCTATTAGTGCCGCCTAGTTTTCTGGCCTCGCCGGGAGACCGAGGCCATGGGGTGGGGTGGTGGCATCCGCGTTCACAGTTTCTCTGCTTAGGAGACTGCCCTCGACTTCCAGACGGCACCTCGTCACAACGGGCGTTCTTTTTATTTTGGGCTTTGTTGCTTCTTAGCTGATTGAGGGGGTCAAGGGCCGACCGATATCGTGGGCCTTCTCCGTTCATAGAGGCCGTGAACAGCCTGTGACTTCACTGATGTGGGCCCCTTCAACCTGTGGCGTCTTCTCTTTTCCTGGGTCTCTGCGGGGGACCCGGGCCATAAGGCGGGGCAGCATCGTACGCCGAGGCCCGTGGTCGCTTTCACTGCTGATGCAGGTAGGTCTTTCTGCTCCAGAGAGCCGCCCCACCATCCCAGGCACTCTCCAGTCTCGTACCTTGTTTCTCCGGAGCTCTTGCCATGAAAGCTGGGCTCCACCGCTTGTGGGCTATGCAGATCTTGTAGGCGTCGCTGCCGGCACTGGCTTTGTCCCTTTGCGGTCGCATTCATGTGCTGTTGCGGAAATTTTCATTCTTCATGTTCCCAGGGGCTTCAAGCTCGAGTCTCTCACCGAATATGTCGACTTTAAGCAGGATCATTTTGGATTTTGTGGGTTCCGCACGGTGGCTAGCCTGAGCATCACTAAGCTGCGGCCATCTTTGTCAGCTGCAGGCCACGCCCCCAGTTATTTGTTTTTGAGATGTAGGGTCTGTTAAAGAAAATGTGCCCGCACACTAGTTCTAAAAAGCATTATTTAACAACATAAACATATTTCGATAAATCACAGAAATGGGGGAGAATGGGATTCCCAAGCAATCCTAATGAGCATAAGCAATGATTATACAAATGTATAGATTTTTGTATGTCGTCTCCAATGGAGATCATTTGATTAAACTGAAGCAAAGGTGTAAATACTGAAGTCATGAGCAAACTATAATTGCCACATATGGAATCAAAGCTCTGCACATCATAGATGGGCACAACTTGAAGGTATGGTTAGCATAAGCAGAAAATGGTTGTAGCATTTACAATTTCGTTTATGTTTAAAAAACAAGTAGAATCTTACAATCCTTGCCTTTTGCATCATTGATAGATTCACTTCCTGGTGCACATCATCTCTATCATACTCAAGTGATTATGTCGTCTGTTGCAGATATTTTGAGAAAGAATGATTCTCTGCTCCTAGTAAGATGATTAATGGAACACATACAGACCATGGCAAGGATATGGAGCAATATATGGGCAACAAAGATCACTAAAATGAACCCTAGAATTACCATTCTCAGCCCACCAAATATTTCAACAAAGACAATATACTCCCCCCATCAAGACTGAAACCAGCATTCCTTTTATGCAGCTCCTTAACACTTTCAAGATATGATCAATTTGTCCCTGTACGCTTAATGAAATGTGCTACAAATGAGCCAAATTCTATTCCTGTGGTTGCACACACCTTGGCATTCAGAACAAAATCAAGAGTCATTCTGTTTTGTAAAATTTAATTTTTGCGGTCCTCAAATTGAACAGATAATAACATTAAAAGCTATTGATATAGAGTTTGTGATTTCTTCTAGAACCTTTGTTACTATGCAGATCTCCTGTATTGACAGTCCTAATCCATACATTGGAAGCAAAAATTGCAAAGAAGCAGGCAGCATTGAATATTTCTCTGGGCGGTCTCATCAGTTAGGAGACCTACCAGTGTTGTGTCTCATTGTTAGGACAATGTAAGCAAAAAAGGAGGATCCATACCAGTCTTTGGAAAACTAGTTCTTTCCACGGTTGCCACAAACAAACCAGGTGCCAGTTTGCACACACGAGCAGCTGAGGGAGTAGAGGACTCTGGATTGAAACTGAAAATAATTAGGACTGATTCTGAATTGTGTTTGTTAATGAGGGAGAATCACATCTATTATGGTCTACAAAGAGGATGACGTTTTGTGTTTCACATGCTAATCTATGGGCAGCAGGAAGAAATAAGGGAGCAAATTATGCTCATTAGGGAAATGTATGCTTCTAGTCAATAGTGGCACATTCATTGGGTAGTGTCCCTGCAAGTTTAAACTGAGATATTACTCCTCTTTATCAAAGGGAAGAGGGGCCATAAGCATGCTCCCAGGCATCAGTGAGCAAGTGGGCCTTGTCAATACTGTTCCAGAAATGCAAGCACTGTTGAGTCTGAAGGTTGGCAACAGGCAGCGTCTTGTGATTTGCTGCCTTCCACATGGACCTTCTAAGCAGAGCTACACAGTGAGCCAAAAAATAGGACCTGCAGGATAGAGAACTGGCCAGAGCAATCGGTCTATCATGTATCTCGGAGGCTTCCCTCTACCTAGGCCATAATGTGTATTTGTGGGAAGGTGAAGGGGTTACATCATGGTGGGATTCAGGCTGATGAGGGGCAACAGAAGGGCCTCCTTGAGCAGAAGCAGCAGGGTTACTTACAGCAGCAGGAATAGTGTTTAGGAGTGCCTTAACTCACAAGTTTGGAGGTAGATGCAGGGTTGGAGGTCCTTGGCTCGATACTTAATTGCAGTGAGAGGCATGCACCCTGGTTAGCACTCTGTTGTGCTTAACAGCAGTGTTAGAAGTGAGCAAGACTTGAAGGGGCCACACAGGCAGGTAAGAAGAGCTGACTTTTGTAGGTGTGATCGCACACGAACCCAGTTACCTGGTGGTAAATCGTGGCAGGCTTTCTTTGGACAGACAGGCAAGGCAGCTTAGACCGGGGAACTGGTGCTGCAGAAAGAGTGAATATAGGATTTACAGCATTGAAGGTCACAGCCCTTTGCTTATCTTCTGACTAGAAATGACTCTGCTCGGCAAGCGTGCAAGGAGATTTGAGCCATGTTTCTGCACAAATCATAGCTTTCATGTCTTTCAAGGTGGAATTGAAATGCTCCATCTTCTCCCAGGACTCTGGGTGGTACACACAATGGAAGTATTGTTAAATCCCTAAGGCTTTGCATAGAGGAGATAAAGTGGGTTCCTTTGTCACTACTTACTAGAAGAGGAACCCAAAACCCGGGTACAAATTCCATGATCAGCCTTTTGAACTGTAATTGCATCAAAGTGTGAACATGAATACGCTTCAATCTAACCAGAAAACATGAAGACCCAAATGAGAACATACATCTAATACAACATCTGAATATAGCCAAAGGAGACCCATGGAGGTGGGTGGGCAGCAGATGTGGTTTTGATTTCCTTCCCAACATTGTGGGCTTGTCAAGTGGGAAAGGAGTGGCAATGCTGTAGAGCAATGAAAGGAAAATAACATGTCGATTCATGCCATCTCTGTTGATGTGAGCAAGAGCAGGATCCAGTCAAGCACGATCAGGGAAAATAGATTTCAGGGCATTAGTTTCCAGTGCTGTCCCTTCACACACCATTGAGATCCCTGTTATAGTTCTGTTTCATCCAAGATTGTTTCTCTGTCTCTGAGTTACTTTCCTACAATTCAAACATAACTATCAGAGTAGGCAGACATAACTTCCAGAGTAGTCATATGATATTCAACAGTTTGTGGGACACAGATAGTCACTTCAGAGCTTGCAAACAATGCAGTTGTTTTAGCAGTTTGATCCGCAAGAACATTTCCTCTAAACATCTCACCACGTGAGGGTTTGTGTGCCACGCATTTAACAATAACCTTAAAGTACTGTGGGACCAACCATGAAACTGGGTTTATTATGAACAAAAAACACAATGGTCCCCTTGGGAGAGGAGAAGCTTATAAGCCTAAACTTCTAAAGCAAAAGGACAAGATGTATTACTCATCTATAGGAGATTCAGCAGCACATTTAAGTACTTTCAATTTATATTAATTAGAACAAGACATATGCAATAGGTGCTCCTCTAAATGAAGCAATGAGAGTGATTAGTCACAAAAGTGAATACACATGCGCTTGTGGTGATTAAAAAGGACAATCAATCAAAATTATTGCCTGAGTAGTCAATTAATTTCCAAACTAGATTACTCTAAATTCCAGTACATGTAGGATACTACACTCTGCTTCATTGAACAGTTTTGATAAGATGATCATTGATGATCCTTGAAACTAATTTGCTTCTTATACATAGAGGATACATGCATGATTTTTCAGTGACGTTGCTTCCTGTATCTCTGTCCTGATAAACACCCTGCTTTACGTTAGTCAAAGGATCAAAACATAGAGGTATTAACTTGTTGATGGCTAGATAGTGCAGTACACAACATATACTCTGATTTATCATGCATTATTAGGGGAAATAAATAATGAGGAGGTGAAGTGGTAGAGGTGCACGCCCTAACCCTGCCCCTTAAGTGGGTAATATGGTATTTCAGTCACCCCTGGATTATTTTCATGCCCCAGATATGAGCCTCTCGTGTACAGCTGTAGGCTTTCTCATACCAATTTAGGAGCGCCATTCATTGGTTAACATCTGCCATGCTTTTGAGTTATTTCAATCTTTTTTTCAGATTATTTAAGCACTCTAGATGAAAGGTACCTTTTAAGCACTCTAGATCAAAGGTACCTTCTTCTGGAAAGGACCTTTCCCCATCCTCATCAGTGAGTCTAAACCACTATTCTATATACCTGCACATGCTTTTTCCATGCAGGTGGTACAGCACATGGGTGAGAGTCCTGTTAGCTGGGGCTTTCTCTTGTTTCAACTCTTCTGCCACATTTTCCCTGACTATACCCTCATTCACAATCAGGAAAATATTAAATTGTCTGACTGCCTTGTGCTGCCTATCCCATGGAGGTGGTGGCGTAGAAGTGAAAAAAGGTAAGTGTGGGACTAACAGCTCTCTCTAGGAGAGTTCTTTCAAGCTTCCCAGCTGAACATTTGGATTTCAAGCTTCCCCTGTCACAACCTGTCAAGGTTCACAGAGGGAAAGTGCAGTTGAGTCACTTTCCTCTTTCATTCACACATCCATCAATGAGGAATTGTGCTCGGGGGTGTAAACACTCCTTGCCACTGCCACTTTCTGCATCCTTTCTGGAGCTTACTGCTCTTCACAATGGATTGCACACCCACAACTAATTCCTAATATCTTGGGACACCCCCATACCTAACCAAACTGTTTTATTCCATTGTCACCTGTCCAGATGACAATTTTCAAAGTTCTCTTCAACTTTTACAGTCAATAAACACAATCAAAGGTCATATTTCATAATTGTGTTGCTTGATCAATTAACAAAATGCTACGTCATTACAATCCGCTGGAGAATGGACTCTCAGGCTGTCATGTGTAGTCCGATCCAGCTGTGCTCCACACTTCCGGTGAAGTGTAGCCACTTCTTGACCGAATTTGCCAGGTCTGTTAAAGAACAGCTGCCTACATGCCAATTTGAAAATGTTTATTAAATTTATACATATATGTATATATATTACCTACTGGCGGTCGCCAGTAGGTAGTTATACTTAGGACCTCAGTTCTATTCAAATAGCATTTTTCTTTTGCCAATATCTTTGGGGCCGTTAGACGAAGCTTCGCGAAATGTTCAAAACTAGTGGGGCCCTCCGATCAGCTACTGTCTTGAATGTTTCGGGGTTATTCATCAAGCGGGGGCCGAGAAAAAAGAGGGGGTCCCAAAATGCGTTTTCCTCATGTTAATTTCCATAGGCACTTTAGACAAAGCTACAGCCCTAACTGCTGAATGGAATTACACCAAATTTGGCAAAAATTTAGTTCCTGGTTCAGAAAGTGCCCTTTTTGTTAAATGGTGTAAATCCATTCGGTAGTTTCAGAAGAATTAGAAAAAGAAAAGTTTCGATATCTGAGCAGTGAGGAGTGTTCGCGAACCCTCCTGGGCTCGTGCTTCACTCTGATTGGCTGCCAACACTCCAAAGTGTTGGCAGCCATCTTGTGACTCAGTAGCTGAGTCACAAGAAAAGAGTACAATAAAGGTGAAAAACAAGAACAGGGGGCAGGGTACAAACACCCTGACCCCCTAGGCCTGCTCAGGGGGTCCCGCGAGGACACTCAGGGCCAAAAAAAGCATTTATTTAAAAAATAAATTTGGCCGAATTTGAGCTGGGGTCGCGAGTCCGGCCGAGAAAATAAAAAAAAACAAAGCGCGCTTTGTTATTCTTAAGCCCCCGGGTGGGCCAGGTCCAGGGGCAATGCCTATTTAATTAGAGGGGGGCCTGCGGGGCCAACACATCCCCGGGGCTTTGTTTAAAAAAAAAAGTGTGGGGGGGCTCCTGCCCCCCACGCTGCCCCGTGGACCACCACATCCCCGGGGCTTTCTTTATTAATGGAGGGCCTCGCGAGCCTCCCAAATCCCCGGTGACCACCACCTCCCCCGGGCTTTGTACTTGATGGAAGGGGGGCCACGCAGCCCCCCCTCCAGGAGCCCTTGATGGCCCAGGGGGCCGCCAACCCCTAGGGCCAGCTCCCACCCTGCCATAGCAAACCCTGCTTTCCTTCATTGAAGCGAGAGCAGGAAAACCTGCTCTCGCTTTGTGCAAGGGGAGCTGAATGTTAGCAGCTCTCCTTGCTCAAAAGCAATGTCAGCTCCCACAGGAGGCGGGGAGCAGGCGGGACCGTGGGGGCATTGGGCAACCTCCCACGGTCCCCAGCAGAAAGGGCCGGTCCCAGGGATGGGGTCCCCGGGGCCAGGAGTGGTGCTGGTGGGACGATGAGGTTCCCTTGTGTCCTGAGGACCTCAGGACACAAGTGGACTTCCTCCTCCGAGCATCAGTGTGCCAGAAGTCGCGTTTGCAGTGTGGTGTAAAAAGGGGCGTGGCCTCGGACCACCTCTCTGTAATCCAGCTGTGTGGCGCTTACTGGAGCTACCTGGTGGGCTAGTTGGCCCCCAGGGAAACTCAGTATTCAAGGGGAATTAATTTCCCAACTAACAACGTACCAGAGGGTGTGTTTGCAGAGTGGTGGAGAAAGGGGGCATGGCCTTTCTCTACCTCTCAGCAATCCCACTGTGTGGGCTTACTGGAGGTAAGAGGTAGGCTAGTTGGCCCCTAAAGGACCCTCAGCAGCGAAGGGGACTTGAATCCCCATCCAAGAGTGTGCTAGGGAGCCCCTTTGGAGAGTGGGGGGCAAAGGAGGCATGGCCTGCTACGAGTACTTACCAATGCTGCTGTGTGGAACTTAATGAAGGTAACAGGGGGGTAGTTGGCCCCCAAGGATGTCCTTGGGGGCCAACTACCCCTCTTGTTACCTCCACCATGTCCCACACAGTGGGATTGCTAGGACGTCTTCGGAGGCCATGCCCCCTTTCTCCACCACACCACTCTGCAAACGCATCTCGTGGCAGACTACGGGATGGGGGATGAAGTCCAATTTTCTCCTGAGGGAGTTTGGGGGCCAAGAAGCCCTCCTGGTGCCTCCTGTAAGTCCTACGCAGCGGAATACCTGAGCGCTGGTCAGAGGCCCAGCACCCTTTCTCACCACTCTGCAAACGTGACTACTACTTAAAAAAGCATCTTTCTGCACCTCTGACTTAGAGGTAGTTTTAATCCCCCTGCTCTATTATGTACTAAGGCCTATGTACTAGAGCCTTACAGTGCAGTTCATGCCACTCACAGGGGTACCCCAACGCATAGTGTTCCCTAGTGTATGTAGGTGTTTTCACTGTATTCTAAGTGTCTTTTACCATAGCACTGGCTCTAGACCTGGTTAGTCAGAGTCAGTTACCACCAGTACCCGTCAGCAAAATTTTGGGGGCACAGGATGTCTTTGCAACAAGGCCTCTTTCTGCTCCTCTGTTGGTTCTTTATGCATATCTCTTACTTCCTCCTGTACTTTTCTTCATCTTTCTGGACTTCTGTTGCTTCTTTCTGCATTTCTCTTGCTTCTTTTTGTGCCTTTGTTCCTCTTTCTTCACATGTCCTACCTCTGTAGGCATAGTTAGAAATTAGTATTTAAAAAACCTTTGAAATTCACTGAAAAAACCATAGGTTTCAGGGACGTTATAGTTAGAAATTAGCATTAAAACAAACCTTTGAAATTTAATGAAAAAACCATAGGTTTCAGGCATGTTATAGTTAGAAATTGCATTTAAAAAACCTTAGGAATTCACTGAAAAAAACACAGGTTTCAGGGACATTCTAGTTAGCTGAGCATTTCACTAGTACAAAACAAGTGAAATTTGGCCGTTATAGTTAGTTCAGCTAACTATAACTCGCGCTCCCGCAATGCACTGCTGATGACGTCACATATTACATCATTCATGAATGGTCAGTGACATCACTGATGACATCTCAAATGACATCACTGATGACATCACTAATGACATCATCCACGTGATAACCTGATTCACCTCCTCACACCCTAATTTAACCTTTGATACACCCACTCTAAAATACAGACTACCATTTTCGAAACCATAGACACACCAACACCAGTTACTACATACTCACTCACTGATTCCTAGGTCTACACACACATCCACTCATTCACCCATACAGTCACTCATACATGCAGTCACTCATCAATACAGCATTATCATATGCACTCATACACCTATACAGACACTCACACACTGCTGCTCACCCATAGAGATGCTCACACACCTAGTCAGTCATGTAAAGAATCAATCACACTCTCATTTACTCACCTATACAGTTATACACACACCACCTCACCTATTTATACAGATACTAACACATACTTACTCTCTTATACAATCACTGACACAAGCACACACTCCTTCATACAGCCACTCTCACAATCACTCATTCTCTCACATATAGTCATTTATATACTCCAACACTCACATACACTGCCTTATACATATGAAGTTACTCAGACATATACCACTGATACATCCATTCACTCACTGACATAGCCATACGCACACTCACTCACCCATACCGCCCTTCACAGACACACTCTTGAACCAATACACCCAGTGAATCACCCACTCACACATCTATGCATAAGGTCACACACCCCCACCCACCCACACAGACACTCAGGCACCCATACAAATACTCAGGCAACAAATCAATAACCCATATAGACACTCATGTAGCTACTCACCAACCCATGCAGCAGCTTCCACAATGAAAGACAGCCTGATACAGACATTCAAACAGTTTAGTCACTAACCCATGCATTCAGTAAGACACATTTAATCACTCACTTATACAGTCAGTCACACACCTACTAAATTCTCCATCCAGACACTTATACACCCACTCATTCTTCAATACACCTTGGCATATATATAAAACATACTTAAACTTTATAGAAACACACAGTCACTGGATGATGTCCTCAGTGATGTAACTTGAGATGTCATCAGTGATGTCACTGACCATGCATGAATGATGTAGTATGTGATGGCATCAGCAGTGCATTGTGGCAGCGTGAGTTATAGTTAGCTGAACTAACTATAACGGCTGAATTTCACTGGTTTTGTATGAGTGAAATGTCCAACTAACTACAACGTCCCTGAAACCTGTGTTTTTTTCAGTGAATATACATATATATATATATTTCACCCCCCCAAAAATATATATATATATATTCTCTAAACTGCCGTTACCAAGGTAAAGGATGACGACGCCATGTCTTGCCACAATAAACAATTTTAATAATCAGCTGCTGGACACGTTTCGCCTGTCCTGCAGGCTTGTTCACCAACAGTTTGCAGTAAAGTTTTCCACCATTTTGAAGCACCAATTACGTGTCACATGTGCAAAGACTACAAATGCAGTGTATAAGACAACAGACTAGTTGTTCTTCATTACAAACATGAACTCATGCTTGAAAACACATTATTCCGCATTAAAAATCAGGAATTGAATTACTATTTGCATTGATACAAAATACGCGTACATTCATGGGCTCAATTTAAAAAAAAAAAAAAAACTCAAGAATGAAAATGTGAACGGAAGTGTTTGATGCGTATAAAAATATAACTCAAAATAATGCTGTATGGTAAGACAACTCTGTGATTATGGGCATGTGCCCCAAATAATCCAACATATTGTCTATTACTTAATCTTCAACCAAGTTTATGTGTATGTGTTATGTATATCGCATCATTATTCAAAACAATTATTATTGAAGTCTTTATACACATTCCTTTTTTTCAATTTCATTGCGTAACTTTACAGCACAGAAATCCATTCTGTATACTGCCCAAGTGGGCCAAAAATAAATGGGTAGTGTTATAATAATGGACTAAGTGTTGAATTATCTGCAAATATTACAACTAAAATGTGCAAATTTCCTAAATAGACAAAACTTATAAATAAATATAATGGTTTAAAAACAATCAGGAAGGGAAGAAGCCAATTCATTATAGTGCTCATAAGTGGGTATGCAGATCTTCCTCCATATTTAAACCTGCCGGTATCTTACAATTTAATTTAATTATATACGAAGATTCTAGTCTTCTCAATTGTTTCTCTCGGTTGCCACCTCTCTCATTAATCTTGACTGCATCTATTACAAAATATGTCAAGCCGGCTGTATTCTTTTCGTGAAAACGCTCAAAGTGGCGTGCCACCGGGTAGGATTTATCACCATTTTTGATGGCTCTTAAGTGTTGTAACACATGCTTATGTACAGGCAGGATAGTGCTGCCTACGTACCTCAGGCCACAAGGGCACTGAAGTACGTATACAGCAAAGCCTGTCTTGCATGTAAAATGACCTTTGATTTTAAATTGTCTGTTTGAGAAGCCTGATGTGTACATAGTGGTTTTAATTCCATGTGCACAAGCTTTGCACTTAGTGCATTTCACAAATCCTTCTTTCTTTACTAGCCACATTGTGGCCGCTACCTTTGTGGGTGGAGTTTTCAATACATTGCTCACCAACATTTGCTTAAACCTCTTAGCTCTTCTAAACGTGATTTGTGTTTTTTTCTGAACTAACCTGCCCAATGTAGAATCACTGCATATCAAATGCCAATGTTTAGCTAGGATACTCCTTACTCTCTTATGTTGTATTTTGTAAGTAGTTACCATCCTGCAATCATTTTTGTTTACATTCTCCATTTTCTTCTTGGTGTTGCTTTTGTTAAAGAGGATATCTTCCCTTGTCCTTTTCTTGGCTTTATATATTGCCGATCTTATGCACTCATCTGAATATCCTCTTGATTTAAAACGCGACTGTAGTGTCAGTAATTCATTGCCACAGCTTTCTTGGTTACTACAGTTACGTATTGTTCTCAGACATTCCCCATAGGGGATGCTGCTGATTAAATTTTGAGGATGAAAGCTCTTGGCGTGCAACAGCGTGTTGCCAGTCGAGGGCTTTTGGTATAGTGCAGTTTCAAGCTTGCCATCCTTGATGTAAATGGACAGATCTAAAAAGTTAACATTGATTTGCTGATTGTACTGGTGAATTTAAGATTCAAATCATTTATTTGTAATCTTTTAATAAATGTTGTCAGTGATTCCTCAGTGCCCTTCCATACGACGAATAAGTCGTCTATAAATCTGCTCCAATGCATCACATTGTTCTGCCATTCTTCAGGGTACAATTTTTGAACCACCTGCTCCTCCCACCAGCCCATATGCAAATTAGTAAGGCTGGGGGTGAAGCAGGTGCCCATTGCCGTACCACATACTTGATGGAATAACTCGCCATTAAAAAGGAAATAGTTGTTTTTAAGGCAAATTGACGTCATTTCAATTAACATTTGTGTATGTGCCCAAAATTTGACAGGTCTGTTCCCCAAGTAATGTCTGACAGCATTCAAACCATCATCATGCTTGATGCTGGTATAGAGAGTCGTAACATCTATGGTGGCCAATAAAAAATCACTTTCCCAGGGTAGATCGTAAACCTTTTAAGAAAATCCCCCGTGTCCTGTATATAGGATGGGAGACACTTTGTTAAAGGACACAAGAAAGAATCAACAAATCTAGACGTATTGGCAAAAGCACTATTAATAGCAGAAATTATCGGCTGACCTGGTAAGTTCACCTGGTCTTTATGCACCTTAGGGATTAGGTACATCACAGGGGTGACCGGCTTATTGATTTTTAGGAAGGCTAATTCTTCATCTTTCAAAAGGCCTTTAGAATGCCACTCAGCTAACTTGAAATTGTAAGAGTCATGGCTATTAACATAATCGCCTCTGACACTTTCACATAATTCGAGCGAATGTTCAACTGTTTATATGCTTCATGCAAATACTGTTGTTTACTCCACAGCACCACATTACCGCCCTTATCGGCATTGCAGACAATACAATCGGCATTCATAGATAATTTCTTAACTAAGGCATTGTAATAACGTTGTTGTTGTGTTATTCTTTTATGCTGTGAAAACATGTTGGTACAGAGTTGCTTTAAATCATTGATTACTAATTCACTATAAATGTCCACTGCATCTTTTCCTGTCATGGGTGTAAATCTTGACGTAGGTCTGAAAGATGTTGGATCATTACTAGTGATGTTCAAGCCTTCCTCTTCTGCTATTGAATCTTTTCTTGACGAATCATTCTAAAACTTTGCAGCTGAAGTGATTGGCCTCCTATCTCTGAAAAGTTAATGAAGATTCCTCAAACGGCGCTATCCTTATTAGCAAAATAAAAGCAGTCAATCAGCTCTCACCATGAGATCTGTGTGGAGGCTCTGCCCAGATATCTCTATTTCTTTTATCTTTAATAACTCCATAATCACTGAATCGTAGAAACACTCAAATGCTCCTGGTTGCTGTAAATATTTTATTTGAAAAACGGCTCCTCCAGACGCATTTCGGCCATTGCCTTTGTCACAGGTATCAGAGGGGATAAATTACCCACATTATATAATAACAAAAACAGTGAAAATGGACAACATAACATGAGTATTCAGACAATGTGAATTTATTTAAATGGGTCCCACCCAAAAAGGGTCTACTTAAAAAAAAATCTTCAGAGAAGTTGCATTTTAAAATAAGCGCTTAAATGGTTACATTTACAAACTGTGTTTTTGCCGGAATCAAACATTCTAAAAAACACAATCTAATTCTTTAGATGTTCACTGGATATGATGCACATGAGCATTGTTTGCTCCCCGCACCCCCAAAATAATAGTTATTAAAGATTTCATTCAATTGTATAAGAAGCTCACAAACCGAATACGCCTTGCCTGCAACATCTAAGCCTCTTTCCAGGCGGCATGCAGCACATGTCAGGGATGCCAACTCTCCCTGCTCCTCTTCACGTTAACAATGGAACCCCTGGCTATTCGCCTCCGAGGGGAGGGAAGGGAATGGGGCATCCCCTTAGTGGGCATTACCCACAGTGTATGCCTGTACGCTGATGATTTTTGTTATATGTGCGGGACATCACAATGAACCTTACGCCCCTCTGGGCTGTGCTTGCAGATTCGCAGCCGTGGCTGGGTTAAAAGTCAACTGGGCAAAATCCACTATATATACCCTAAGCCCCGGCCTCCCCTCCGAGGGAGATATGTGTCGGTGATTCCAGGCTCACCTGGAGTGAACGAGCCCCCGGTACTTAGGAGTTAGACTCTACCATTCTCCCAATGATCTCTATGAGGGCAACCTCTGCAAGGTACTGGCAGGTATGCGAGCCCAAGTGGGCTTCTGGAGGATTCTACCTCTGGCCCCCATCAGAAGAATAGCTCTGTCAAAAATCGTCATAGTACCCGTCTCCTTTATCACTTTGCAAATCTGCCGATCGTCCCCCTACGCTCCTTTTTTCAGGAACTTGACTTCCTGCTCAGATCCCTCATATGGGTCAATGGTCGTGGTAGAGTCGCCCTACCAAGATGCAGCTTCCAAAAAACCAGGGAGGACTGGGGGCCCCATCTTTCTAAGCGCATTTCCGGGCAGCGCAGCTCAATCGGCTATCTCGTTGGCGTGGCCTGGAAGAGACTAGCTCGGAGACGGGACCCATGACGATACCAGCATTGCGCCTCCTAATCCTGCCTGGCACACGACCGGTCTCAACACACCCACTACAGGTAGCAATAGCTAGGCCTTGTATACAACGAGTCCACTGCCTATCCCACAGAACTCAGATATACACCCCCTTGCTACCAGTAGCCGGCCTGCCCTGGGGTAGCGGTCTCTATATGGCCAAACCATGCAGGTGTGGACAGACCACTCGCTCCTTGAGATGGAGTCCCTGTTCACAGACGGTCAACTCCTTGAATTTGACCTCTTAGTGGAGGAAAGTGGACTTCCCCGAGGACAATTCCTCCTACACAGACAAATAGTCTCAGACTGTCGACAACTATGGGACCTATCCAAAGGGGAACCAGTGATACAACCGGTACTGCACACAATTTTAAACATGGGCCCGGTATGGCACTTTACAACCTGGCTGTATAACGCCATTCGAGAACTCACGGCCATACCGTTTACCCAACTTAGACAAAAATTGCATCCATTACATGACAAGGATTGGGAATGTACCCCAAGAAAATATACCGGAACTCGCATTTAAAAAATATTCAATTCTACGACCTACACTGCGCATATCTACCGCCAGCACGGTTCCAATGCTTTTACCCAGAGAAGCAATTCCTTTGCCTATGCTGCCAGGCCCCCAGTGCCACATTCCAGCATATGTTCTGGAACTGCCCCACCCTACAATCCTACTGGGACACAGTCCACAGCGCACTGAGGGAGATCACGGGGCTCCCCGTCATAGCCACATGATAAAGAGGAAATCACAACATTCTCGAATCAGTCACACACAGTCAGGAAAATCTTTAAGAAATACTGGCATTTCCCCAATACTGATGAGATCCTCAACGTGTGTTATGATCATCTCCTAAGATTACTTTCAGAAAAAAGGCAAAAGATTAAGCCATAATATGATTACTGAAATGAGCAGAAGTAGAAGCTCACATATAAAATGTGGGTTTTCCTGTTGCAGAAATTGCAAGGCATGTAACAATAGTTCAGATATTTCAAGGTATATGATCCCTACCCCATCAAAGAAATTTGTGATTAGGAAATTGAAAACTTGCAACACAGACTACTGCATTTACCGCTTGATATGTTCTTGTGGTACGTTATACTTAGGAAGAACTGTGCATAAGGCAAAAAACATGAGGGCTATTTGCAACAAGGATAAATAACATCAGATTTCAACGCACTTCACAGAACTGCACTATCAAAGCTATGACTTACTCCAGTTTAGAGTTCTAGATTCAGTTGAGGTTGATATTAGAGGGGCCATCATGAATAATAAACTTCGCAAGATAGGGTCAAGATATATTATAGACTTTGATACCTTAGCACTGATAGCGCGTAAATTAGTATTTCATTTACAGTTCAACCCGTGACTTACAAACAAGGGATCTCCAACTCTGTGCCAACTTCTCCTCAGGTCAATAGAACTTTGCCACCCTTTTAGAATGGAGCTCAGGGTAAAATCATCTCAAATACATCAATCATTTACCTTAATATTAGTAGTCAATGATGAGAGGTTTGGTAAAAATGTCAAAGCCTTTATTATTTGTTAAAAGTTTAGTATTTGTTTTTCGTTTCTTTATTCAATTAGTCGAGATCAATCTATTTTCATGAAGAGCAGTTCTAGAAACTCAGCCAAGTTTCTCAAACAGTCACAGTACCAACTGTCCAAAGCAAATTAAAGGGCAGTATTCACAGCAGGAGCCATTATCATCAGCATAAGCGAAATAGTCTCCAAACAAAGCGCTAGGCAACAACAATCCCCTCAGTAGTAGCTTACAGTACTTGAGCAAAGGGAAAGGACATTGGAATAGAGTGTAGTGCATTGCATAGCATCACTGTGCATTGCTCTCTCTGGCTAGGAACTCCTCTTATTATAAACCTAAAACATATGTATCAATAATCCAGCATGTGAAATCACCTTGAACCAATAGGAAAGAATCTTCCGATGTTCTGCAGCTTCTCCCTTCGATTCCCACGGTAAACGCACAGGTCGACACAGTGCTGGTTAGATGTTGCTTAACATTATGCATTTGTTACATTTAAGTGAGTTCCCGTGAGAATCCTACAAGCCTACTGTGTTAGCTGTTCAATGTTCCATTGTGTAACAATGGATTACTCTAAGAAATTAAACATTCTCTATTCACAGTTTCCTGGTTAGATCATAATAATCATGCTTCAAACGTACATTATTGATTCTAATATATGCTGTCTTTCTATTCTAACATTCTGAGAAAAGCATAGATGAAATAATCTAAAATACGATAAAATCATATGGTGTGAGGAAGGAAACAAATACATTATAAACAGCACATTTCACAGTGATGAGGAGTTTTAACAGTTGAATTAGCATAGTTCAGTATTTTTTTTTAAGACATTTATTTTATTAAAGCAAAACAGGAAAGAAAGTATAAAGGAGGCCTAATCGGCCCGGTGAAAGTACATTAAAAATTAGAGCTTTCTGCAAAATAATAAAGCTGCACATTAACTGTACGTTTAAGAAGGGCACATTTTCCCTGTGTTTACTTGGTCATGCATTTTTCACATTAATGTCTAGGGAAATGTCAGCTTTAATTTCTGGTTATTTTGATCGAAATATGTCCACTGTTTAACAGCACCAAGGGGTCTGAACTCTGAGGAAGAGATGGCAGTGTATCTGGGTGATTGATTGATTGATTGCTTTTCAGTAAATCTTGAATTATTACTTCCTTATTTTGTTAGCTTCTTGAGAGTGAGGATTTTAACCCTTGGTTTTGACAGTGTTTTTCATTTACCAAATCTTCATCTAACCAGATATTGGTGTGTGTCAGTTAAGCAAAATTGTTTTACATAATTTGTTTATTTTGAGACTTAATACTTGTCCTATTGGGCTGAATTGCTTTCAGTAAAATGTTAATTTTGCCTATTCTAGGATCAAGTGACAAACAAAACCCATCATGATAGTTATCTCTCCAACACATCACCAATTATGTGATAGTAATTTTGAATGTTAGTAAGGGTACACATGATGGATATTTGTGTTCATTGCGCCATCAAGTTACTTTTTGCCGAAACAGGAATAGCTATTTGCCCTCTTGGGCTAAACTGCTTTATGGTCAATTGTTATACTTATGATGATCAATAACCATCAATATTACTGTGATTATATTTATCTGGAACAATAATTGTTATTGTTGGAATTTATTTCAGACATATGAATTACCAATTTCAAGTGTAATGATGCACTTACTAACAACCAAGACATCATGTTAAGTGTTGGATCGGGTATTGATACAGCAGCAATGTTGTTTACAACACATTGCATTGTGAGTAACATTATGTTGGGATTCATTATTCAAAACATTATATGTTGCTATTATATGTACTGTACTTGATCTCGTAAGTACTGTATTGCACAACGAAATGTAAAGTGATGTTTTCCATTTGATTTTTTCGACATTCTAAAATGGCGGCTGCTTATCAAGAAATTAAGAGAATACTCATGTTATGTTGTGCGTTTTCACTGATTTTGTTTTTATTTAATGTGGGTAATTGCATAACTCCATGACCTGTGACAAAGACTACAGTCAAAACGCGTTGAGAGGAGATTTCTTCAAATAAAATATTTGCAGCAACCAGGATCATTTGACGTACTTGGAGAAATTTGTAAATGTATGTTACAGACTGCTGGAGCTCGACTCAGACAACCACGTGGAGGAACCTGAGCATTCCTGGATCTCGTTGGTGTTCTCACATATATATGTGGAGGTAATTATATATATATATATTTAACACTGATGAAGGTGATTTACCGAAATTCATTTGCAGATTAAATCAGAGCAGAGAGTGCTCCGATCTTTGTAGTTGTTGTGTAACAAGACAAATCCACCTGTCGTCCACGGATGCACCCGCTTTGAGTTCGGCTGCCTAGGTGGAACTGCGTGTGGGAGGAAATTGGCAGGCCAGAACCGCTGCTGCCGGAACGTGACGTCCTAGGGACGCGGACTATGCATGTTTGTGGTGCCCCAACCATATGAGGGACACCAGCAGAAGTCTTGTCAGCGGCAGCGTGGGAGAGATGCACAACCATACCATGAGAGAAAATAGTGGCTGCATTAGGAAACGGCAATGTAAAAGGGGAGTGATGGCCGCGGCTAAAGGTTACAACGATATGAGTTGCATTGTGGGACATCGAGGCCCGTCTCAATTATTTCCAATGCCAACGCGAATAGACTACTGCCGTTTCCTGATAGGTGCGAGCCCCGCCAATGAGGTGAACTAATGTTGAAAAGAGTGCGTGGCTGTGCGATATGAAGGACTGATTTTTAGCACTGACGAAGGTGATTTACTGAAATGCATTTGCAGATTAAATCAGTTTGCAAGACCCCGAGAGTGCTCTGATCTTTGTAGTTGTTGTGTAACAAGACGAATCCACCTGTCGTCCACGGATGCACCCGCTTTGAGTTGGGCTGCCTAGGTGGAACTGCGTTTGGGATATATATATATATATATAGATATATATATATATATCCAATCCAATCATTGTCAGGACGTTATTGAAGAAGATAACACACCAGGGCCACCAAAGTTTCTTCAGTGTGATTTACTTAGGCAAAGTCACTCAGCGCGTTTCGAAGCGACCGCTTCTTGCTCACGAGTGTCGTGCATTGCAAATCAAACATTTTTAAAACAAATCATGTGACATTTTTGAATTTAGAAAGTGAAAAGAGACTTCATTATGTCTTTAAACAAAACTCATTGTAAAAGACTGAGTGAGCTTCCAAATAATGCCAAACGTGCTAATAAATGATGGTGATAACATTACAATTATCGAAATTAAATTGATATTAGGCTAAATATATTTACAATTGTTTTTTCAGTAAGCGTAACCCGATCTCAATAAATAAAACAAAGGAATCGTCTCCCACTGGCTTCGAGTCGAATTCAGGCTACATATCCCATCAATCACTGGGAAAGCTTTATCGAGCACGTTACAACAAACTTTATTGAGACATAGTGCGATCACGCAATATTTGTGTCTTTTAGTGCAGTCATCACGTTGACGTTTATACTCCAGTGGGTCTAACATCAACACCAACTGTGTGACACAACCAATTATGACTGCCGAGGGTAAACAAAAACAAAAACCAAACACCAAAAATTGGACCTATCGCGATATTAACCCCAGTGGGTAATCCATTTTACGCTGTTAACTGTGTAAGTTGTAGGACCCAATGAAATTATTGGTCGAGAGACATCATGCCCCAGTGGGCAAAATTAAACTAAAAGAAAATATAAATTATACTAGGATCGCACTATCATATGTCTCAGAAAAAACTAACTCATTCTCGTAGCTCAGTAAATTAGGTTACAGGACCAACTACTCATCTTAACGACAAATTATCGATAGGGCTCGGTTCCTCAAATTGAATGCAAGGCCAGGTTACAGTTCTATATTTTCTATTGAAGTGAAGACTAAGCCACCAATCTAAGCAAGGAAATAACACCATCATTGTCGGTAGATAAGCTAATATTATGCTCAAATTTGCTTTCCACTTCCTTAAGACATATCCAAAATCTGTGAAAGAATAATAATAAAAATTGATTAACACAAGAGAAATAACGTAGTTTCATAAATTTACAATCACTTTTGTAATTTCAACAAGATCAAGAAAGGGTAAAAACCATATGTCAACATTGAACATATGCTAAAATCATTTATAAACATTTATAAATTGCGGCTTCAATAATTATTGCTCTTATTTGACAGCAAGATAATCAACCCCAATGCACAGATAAGGCCTCATCACAATTATGGCCCATTGGCTGCATTGTGTGATATTTGATAATAAACCAGATTCAAAGCATTGCAGTTCTTTGACTCTGTCACCTCCTCTTTCTCTTCTAGGAATACTATCTAGTACAATGAATGATAACAGTTTAGTGTTCTGGTTGTGATAGGAAAAGAAATGCCTGGCTATGGGATATTGTTTATCGTTGTGTGTAATTGCCCACAGGTGCTCCAAAATACACTTTTTAGCCTTATGTATAGTGCTACCAATGTATAATTTGTTACAGGGGCACCTGAGGGCATCCTAAATGCCTTCTGTGAATACCGAAAGTCTTAAAGTTAGGATTTTTCTCAGTTTAGGAGTAGTAAAGTTAGGACTCCTAAATGCCTTCTGTGAATACCGAAAGTCTTAAAGTTAGGATTTTTCTCAGTTTAGAAGTAGTAAAGATAGGACTCCTAATTTATGTGAATACCGAAATGAGTAAGTGCCTTCTGTGAATACCAAAATGAGTAAGTGCCTTCTGTGAATACCAAAATGGTAGTAAGTTTAGGATTTTGTCTTAAGTTAGTTCTGTTAATCGGGCCCTGAGTGAATGTTCGGGTGAGTGACTGGATGTGTGTGTAAACCTAAGAATCAGTGAGTGTGTATGTAGTTATTGCTGTTGGAGTGTCTATGGTTTTGAGAATGGCAGTCTGTAATTTAGAGTGGGTGTAACAAAGGTTATATTAGGGTGTGAGAAGATGCATCAAATTAACACATGGACGATGTAATCAGTGATGTCATCAGTGATGTCATTTGAGATGTCATCAGTGATGTCATCAGTGATGTCACTGACCATGTCTTGAGTGATGTAATGTGTGACGTCATCAGCAGTGCATTGCGTGGGCGCGAGTTATAGTTAAGTGAACTAACTATAACGGTGGAATTTTTGTGAAATGTCCAACTAACTTTCACTAAAACCTATGGTTTTTTCAGTGAATTTCTAAGGTTTTTTAAATGCTCATTTCTAACTATAACGTACCTGAAACCTATGGTTTTTTCAGTAAATTTCAAAGGTTTTTTAAATGCTAATTTCTAAC
This sequence comes from Triturus cristatus, assembly GCF_964204655.1. Lineage (NCBI taxonomy): Eukaryota > Metazoa > Chordata > Amphibia > Caudata > Salamandridae > Triturus > Triturus cristatus. Next base: position 1,217,185,184 of record NC_140591.1, read on the forward strand.
TATTACGTGCCTGAAACCTATGTTTTTTTTCAGTGAATTTCAAAGGTTTTTCAAATGCTAGTTTCTAACTATGCCTACAGAGGTAGGACATGTGAAGAAAGAAGAAAAAACGCACAGAAAGAAGCAAAAGAAATGCAGAAAGAAGCAACAGATGTCCACAAAGACGAAGAAAAGTGCAGGAAGAAGCAAGAAATGGGCAGAAAGAACCAACAGAGGAGCAGAAAGAGGCCTTGTTGTAAAATCATCCTGGGCCCACAACTTTTTCAGACGGGTACTGGTAGTAACTGACTCTGACTAACCAGGCCTAGAGCCAGTGCTATGCTAAAAGACACTTACAATACAGTGAATACACATACATACACTAGGGAACACTATGCTTTGAGGTACCCCTGTGATTAGCATGACCTCCTCTGTAAGGCCCTAGTACATAATAGGGCAGGGGGATTAAAACTACCTCATAAAACACGCTACGGGGGGCGTTTGCACAGTGGTGAATGGAGGGGGGCCTGAAGTGCGTTGCAGAGAGGTGGCCCAGGCCACGCTCCTTTTACACCACTCTGCAACCCAGCTCTGTGGCGCTTACTAGAGGTCAGTGGTGGGCTAGTTGGACCCCAGGGACCCTCAGGATTGAAGAGGAATTAATTCCCCAACTTAAAATGCGCCACAGAACGTGTTTGCACACATGTCTCCTCAGACCCCGCCCCCTCCCTTCACCACTGTGCAGACGCGCCCGTGGTGCGTTTTAAGTTGGGGGATTAAGTCCCCTTGAATACTGAGGGTCCCTAGGGTCCGACAAGCCCACCAGGTCCCTCTAGTAAGCGCCACAGAGCTGCGTTGCAGAGAGGTGTAAAAAGGGGCGTGGCCTGGACGACCTCTCTGCAACGCAGCCCTGTGGCACTTACTGGAGGTACCTGGAGGGCTAGTTGGCCCTCAGGGACCCCCAGTATTGAAGGGGAATTAATTCCCCAACTGAAAACACGCCTCAGGGTGCGTTTGCAAAGTGTTGCAGGGAGGGGGCGGGGCCTCCGGCATGATCGCGAGTTGTTGTTGTGCGGCCCCCCTTCTTTTTGCTGTTTTTGGGCACTGGGGACCGCATCCCCCAGGGCCAGACCCCATTAAAAAAAATATATACATATATTAATGGGAAGGGGGCCGAGCGGGCCCCCCTCCCGTGGCCAATTCCGGGCCCCAGGGACCCCATCCCCCGGGCATGGCCCAACTTTTTTTTTATTATTATGGAGGGGGCTGTGTGGCCCCCCTTCTCAGGCCATTTATGGCCCTGGGGACCCCATCCCCCAGGGCCAGCCTTTACGTGCTTTATTTATTTTAATTATTATTTGGGAGAGGGCCGCTTGGCCCCCCTCCCGGGCCTCTCCTTTCCCCGGGGACCCCATCCCCCTGGGCCTGGCCTCTCATTGGGGACCCTGGGGGGAGCCCCAATTCCCCCACAGTCCCAGCCAGCTCCCCGCCTCCTGCGGGAGCTGGCATTGCTTTTCCACACGGGGAGCTGCTAAGATGCAGCTCTCTGTGTGGAAAAGCAATCTGGTTTGAATTTTGGAAGAGAGAAGGTTTCCTGCTCTCTCTTCCAAAATCCAAACCACAGTTTGCGGCTCCCGCCCTGCCATAGCAAACTGCAGTGTCCTGGGGGTGGACACCCCGGGACACTGCACGAGCCGGACCTAGGGTTGGCAGTCCCCAGGGCCATCACAGGCTCCCAACATCTGAACAGCCCCGGGGAGGTGATGGTCCCCAGGACTCGGGGGTCCGTTACGGACCCCCAAATTTAAATATTAGTGCCCTGGGGAGGTGGTGGTCCCTGGGGCGTGTGGGGGGCTAGAGAAATAAAGAAGCCCCACGGGGTGGCAGTCCCCTGGGCTAAGGGGGGCGGTGTTCCCCCATGATTACCCCCCCGGTGGTAGCGGTTCCCGGGGCTAGGGAGGGCCTTAGAGGACCCCCAAACTTAAAAAAAATAATTCCCAGGGTGGCGGTCCCCGGGGCTGCGGGGAGGCCGTGTACCCCCCGCAAATATTTATGCAAAGCCCGGGGGGGTGGTGGTCCCCGGGGCAGTGTGGGGGGGGATTGGGCCCCCCCACACATTTTTTTACTGCCCCCGGGACCTGGCCCACCTGGGGCTTCAATTAAACAAAGCGCAAGAGCCCACGCTTTGTTTTTTTTTTTTTTTTTCTCGGCCGGATTCGCGCACCCTGTGCAAATTTGGCCGATTTATTTTACAAAATGCTTTTTTGGGCCCTGGGGGTCCTTGTGGGACCCCTGAGCAGGTCTAGGGGGTTTCGACCCTGCCCCCTTTTCTTGTTTTGCATGTTTGTTTTACTGTTTTCTTGTTCCTCGGTTCCAAAATGGCTGCCAACCCTTGCTGGGTTGAAGTGTTGACAGCCAATTACAATGCAGCTCGTGATCGGCAGGGTACGCGGGTCCACCACGGCCATAGAGATCGAAACTTTTATTTTTTGATTTTCTCAACAACTACTGAACGGATTTACACCATTGAAGAAAAAGAGTGCTTTCTGAACCAAGCACTACCTTTGTGCCAAATTTGGTGTAATTCCGTTCAGCAGTTCGAGCTGTAGCCATGTCTAAAGTTTCCTATGGGAAATTAATTTTTTCACCTCTTTTTCTTGAATTTCTCAGGAACTACTGAACGGATTTACACCATTTAACAAAAATAGTTCTTTCTGAACCAAAGGCTACTTTTTTTGCCAAATTTGGTGTAATTCCGTTCAGCAGTTCGGGCTGTAGCTGTGTCTAAAGTTTCCTATGGAAAATAACATGGAGAAAACACGTTTTGGGAACCCCCCTTTTTTCTTGGCTCTCGCTTGGCAAATCACCCCAAAACTTTCAGGATAGGAGCTGACTGTAACGGGCCATAATTTTGAACATTTTGCGAAGATTCGTCAACCAGCGCCAAAGTTATTGCGAAAACAAAAAATGAGTTTCCTATGGAAACTAGGTCCTAACTATAGCTATCTACTGGCGACCGCCAGTAGATAATATCTATATATACCTATATACCTATATATCTATATCTTTATCTATATATATATATATATATATATATATATATATATATATATATATATATATATATATATATATATATATATATATATATGCAAAAAAGAAGTAGAGAACTCTGGATAGTTCTCAAGTTTAGGTGGAAAGCAGCTCCTGTATAGACCACTCTCAACACCAGCGACACTCTAGATCTGCTCACCTCAAATGTCTGCTTTTCTATCAAAGTCTTTAAGCATAGGATTAGCACAGTGCTATCCACTCTGAGATAGAAATGGACAAAGTATTTTGCCATTTCTACAGCAAAGTCTTTAAGCATAGGACTAGCACAGTGCTGACCTTGCCGAGCTGTAAAATGACAAAAGCCATTTACCACTCCAGGCACAGTATTACAGCTTTGAATAGGTAAAATACCAACCAAGCCAACCTGAAATGAGTAAAAGCAACCCCTGACACAGTGTTTCGCTCTAATTAGAGCTCTTCAGAGAGGTATAGCTTTGTCCAGACACAAGGGAGCCCCCAGTATAAGTCAAAAAAATACCCTTTCAGGCATAGAGTGATGAATAAATTATGCAAAAAAGCAGTAGAGAACTCTGGGTAGTTCTCAAGTTTACGTGGAAAGCGTCTCCTGTATAGAGCACTCTCAACACCAGCGACACTCTAGATCTGTTCACCTCAAATGTCTGCTTTTCTATCAAAGTCTTTAAGCATAGGATTAGCACAGTGCTATCCACACCGAGATAGAAATGGACAAAGTCTTTTGCCATTTCTACAGCAAAGTCTTTAAGCATAGGACTAGCACAGTGCTGACCTTGCCGAGCTGTAAAATGCCAAAAGCCATTTACCACTCCAGGTACAGTATTACAGCTTTGAATAGGTAAAATACCAACCAAGCCAACCTGAAATGAGTAAAAGCAACCCCTGACACAATGTTTCGCTCTAATTAGAGCTCTTCATAGAAATATAGCTTTGTCCAGACACAAGGGAGCACCCAGTATAAGTAAAAAAAATACCCTTTCAGGCATAGAGTGACGAATAAATTATGCAAAAAAGAAGTAGAGAACTCTGGGAAGTTCTCAAGTTTAGGTGGAAAGCAGCTCCTGTATAGAGCACACTCAACACCAGCGACACTCTAGATCTGCTCACCTCAAATGTCTGCTTTTCTATCAAAGTCTTTAAGCATAGGATTAGCACAGTGCTATCCACGCCGAGATAGAAATGGACAAAGTCTTTTGCCATTTCTACAGCAAAGTCTTTAAGCATAGGACTCGCACAGTGCTGACTTTGCCGAGCTGTAAAATGACAAAAGCCATTTACCACTACAGGCACAGTATTACAGCTTTGAATAGGTAAAATACCAACCAAGCCAACCTGAAATGAGTAAAAGCAACCCCTGACACAGTGTTTCGCTCTAATTAGAGCTCTTCAGAGAGGTATAGCTTTGTCCAGACACAAGGGAGCACCCAGTATAAGTCAAAAAAATACCCTTTCAGGCATAGAGTGACGAATAGATTATGCAAAAAAGAAGTAGAGAACTCTGGGTAGTTCTCAAGTTTAGGTGGAAAGCAGCTCCTGTATATATATGTATAACCTAATGGCGGTCATCAGTAGGTAGTTATAGTTAGGACCATGTATCCATTGCAAAAGCGTGTTTGACTTGCCTATATCTTTGGCGCTGTTTGACGAATCATGATTACATTTTCCCAAACAAGTGCATCGATGATTCTTGTGCATGGAAAGTTTCGGGGTGATCCGTCAAGCGGGGGCTGAGAAAAATGGGGGGTCAAAAAAAGTGTGTTTCCCATGTTAAATCCCTTAGGAGTTTTGAATACGACTACAGCCTGAACTGCTGGATGGAATTACACCGAATTTAGCAGAAAGGTAGATTTGGTTATACAGATCATGCTTTCAGTTGTTTGGTGTAGATCTATTCAGTAGTTGTTGAGAAATAAAAGGAAATCCAATTTTGTATATCAGTGGCGTGACGACTTCGCGAATAATGACAAGCTCGTGCAGAGATCTGCAGAGCCCTGTTTGGTTGCCAACACATCAATGAGGAAGTATTGGCAGCCATCTTGGGACTCGGATTCAGAAGAGTACAATAAACAAATGCAGAAAAAAAGAAAAGAGAGCAGGGTAGGAATATTGAGAATATCGCTGTGAATTCAGTCTTCCCCCGGGTCCCACAGCACATTGGGTGCCCTGGGTGGTACCAGAGCACCCAGGGATGGGTTCCCTGGTGTCAAAATCAGACCGGGAGGTGGCCACATGGCCCCCTTACCCTATTGATTTGTGGTCTTGCCCGAGGATGGGGGTCGCCGGGGACAAACTCGGCCTGGTGAGAGTTGTGTGCAGTTCATCCCCCATTCATTTTTGGCCGGCCCCTGGGAATGGGGTCCCCTGCTCATTTCAGAAAAATGAAATCTCAACATTAAGCACTTACACATAAAAACATAGCAGGTGCCCCCAGTGAAGCTCCACTTCTGTAAAGGACATATGACCCTAACTCCTGGGTGTGGTGAAGGCAAAGCAAGTGTGTTTTCTAGCCAACTCCATATTGAAAAACAATCTGAAATCCTTTGTGGAGGATACTGCATCATTGATCTATTGGAGAGCAATCTGTTTGTGACTGTGATGAGTGGGGTCATTGTTGTCCTGTCCTGGTGACAGCAGAGTCTGTGGTTCTCTCATTAAATTACTAGGAGAATGCAAATGTGAAAATCACTTGGATGCTTCCCCGTTTCACCACGCCCACCATAGTAGTTTCCAGAGGTCTTCATTTCTTTTACCAGGATGATGGACAGTTTAACAAGCGCCCCTCCCAGCGCGTTTCCTGAGGCTTTGGTGAGGAGTTCTTGATACAGAGGACTATGAGGACATCTCCACGAGGAAAAGAAGCACTTACTTCATATCATTAGGAGTAAGGACCCTTGTTTGGTTGAGAATTACCTCATTGTAGTCTTGCTGTATTCTCTATGGAAGGATTCATGTTATCACATATTTCGGGATAAAGGCGCACCAATAACAATCACTGTGCCAAAACGCACAAAGGTCAGTAGTGACATTTCCTTGTGCTCACTTATACAGCTGTAATGTAGAATACATACTCGACACTTACCCAAGGAGGTAGCACTTAGTAGTAGTAAGAGCTCCACTTGGGTAGATATTTTATGCAAAACTGAAGACTCTTGTTGGATTAAATGGCAGGTGTGGTTCTTTTATGGCCTTCTCACTCACACAGCTACTGACACACAGACACTTAGATACCCACTCACACACTCAGGTATTCACACACCCACTGACAGATCCATTCATATATTGATACACCCAGTCACAGACCCACAAAGCTACTCACAGGCCCACTGACAGACCCACACAGGCACCCACTCAGACATTCACTCAGACACTCACGCATCCACTCACAGACCCACTTACTCACACACCCACTCACACGCCCAGTGAGACACTTATGCAGCTACTCCCAGACCCATACAGACACTCACACACAGTCACCCTCCCATTGAGACATTAACACACTCCATCACACACCCTCTGAGACACTCATGCACTCGCTCACAAGCTCACTCTGAAAGATTACAGGTTAAAGATAGGAAATAAAATTTTAAAAACCTTAGAAATTCACTTAAAAAGCCCAAAGATCACAGGGATATTATTGTTAGGAAACAACATTTACAAAAAACTTAGAAGCTCACTGAAAAAAACAAAGGTTACATGAATGTCATAGTTGGGAAATACATTTTTAAAAACATTAGTAATTCACTGAAAAAAACAATGGTTACAGGTACGTTATAGTTAGGTTTTGATTTCACTTGCACAAAACCATAGAAATTCAGCACTTATAGTTATCTGAGCTAAATATAACGTAGGCCCCCGCAAGGCACTGCTTATGGCCTTACATATTACATCGCTCACGACATGGTCAGTGACATCACAGATGACATCACTGATAACATCTCAAATGACATTATCATTGTTAGCTGCAGCATTTGTTAAGCATGTGGATACCCATATTGGGCTTCCCAACGCTAGCCATCCCTGCTGAAACCATTCCCATTCCATTTTAAATTAATGGGTTTTCAGTTTTTTCCTGAAACTGGGAAAATCACTGATGACATCATCCACAGAACAACTCACATAACAATTCACACCCCTATACAACCTCTCATACACCCACTCAAATACCCATACAACCACTCACATACCTATTTATAGACCCCTACAAGTACTTACACAACCACTCACTCCTCCATAGGGCCACTCACATACTCACTCATACAGCCACGCACATAACCATTCACTCACCCATACTGCCATGCATACAGCCAGTCACTAACCCATACACCCACTCACAAAGCCACACACTCACCCATAGAGCTGTTCACACACAGACTTATTCACCTATACAGCCACTCACACACCCACTTACTCACTCATACAGCCTCTCAACATAGCCACTCACTCAACCATACAAACACTCACACAATCACTCACACACCCACACAACCACTTACATACTTATTCATAAATCCATACAAGCACTCCCATATCTGTTTACTCAAACATACAGCCATTCACACAGATACTCACTCTCCAATAGAGCCACTCACATGTCAACTCACTTAACCGAACACCCACTCAAGCAGTCACTCACTTACCCATACACCCACTTACACACCCAGTCACTCACTCACACAACCATTCAGACTTCCACTCACTCACCCAAACAGTCACTCACACACCCACTCACCCACCCATACAATCACTCACACAACCACTCACTCACCCACACAGCCACTAACACACCCACTCACACACCCATGCAGCCACTCAAACACCCATGTAGCCACTCACACACCCATGAAACTCCTCACACACCCACTCACACACCCTTACAGTTACTCGTACACCCACTCGCCCATGCAACCACCCACAGAGCTAGTCAGAAACCCACTCACTCACCCATACAGCCACTCATGCTCCCAGTAACACACATGTACAGTCACTCAGACACCCACTCACACACTGATACAGACAGTCACACAGCCTCTCAGATCACATATGTTAGAAATAGTATCACTCATTGGTAGTACACCTAGTATACTAATCTAACTTTTTCAGTAGGTTAATATATATGTTTAACACTCATAAACTTTTACAAAACACTTACATTCATGATGTCATCAGTGATTTCATTTGAGATGTCATCATTGAAGTCATGAGTGATGTCACTGACCATGTCATGAGTGATATAGTATGTGAGGTCATAAGCAGTACATTGCCGGGGCGTAAGTTATAGTTAGCTCAGGTAACTATAACTGCTGAATTACTATGGTTTTGTATGAGTGAAATCTAAGCCTAACTATAACTTCCCTGTAACCTTTGTTTTTTAAGTGAATATATATATATATATATATATATATATATATATATATATATATATATATATATATATATATATATATATATATATACACTTAAAAAACCATAGGTTTGAGGAACTTCGATTTCCGATCGCGATCGAATCGACCCGCCATTTTGTGCTCCGCCGCCATTTTGTGTTGCCATCACTCAGGCAGCACGGCGAACAAAGTCTATTCTGCTTTTTCTGCAGCTTCATGTTAAAAACAGCCTTTCTGCCTCTATTTGCAAAGCTGGTGTTAGGACTGGCCGAGTACACTAATCCCCGTCTGGTTTTCTAATCCTCGTCTGAACTATCTGTTGGTTTACACTATTCTTTTCTGACTTTATCTTATCGTCTGGCCTTCACTGTCTTCTGCTAGCATTCTCTCGTTTCACAACTGTCCTCCAATACACACAAACGTATCTCGCCACCTGCAAGTTTGTTACAAATCCGTTAATAAATTAGTTTGAGGGAGGGGTGACAAACATAGTTGGAGGAGCGGTTTCTTCGAGTCATCTGACACTTTGTTTTCCAAACTCTCTTATCGGTTCTGTCCTGTTTTCCAACTTTCCTTATTGGCTCTTTCTTGTATGCTCTGGGTGTATATTTGGTTAATGTATATGTTTCTATATGGTATATAAGATTGTGCGCCACAGAGTGAAGTGGCAGTCTCCTGAGAACCTACCTTGTGTACTTCTGGGATAACTGTACTAGCTGCAGCTAATAAACCTGATCTTCTAACGCCGACAGAGTGTCCTGTGTCTCTGTGTAGCTAAGCAGGTGAATCCAGGAGATTAAGGCGTACCCTGCGCCGCCAGGCCGAAACGGTTCTGGTTCTTCAACTGGCGCCCAATGTGGGGCGGCTTCAGTGGTACCGGTTCTGCCCGAAGGTCGTGAGAAACCTCGCAAGAAAATTCCGGAGGGTTCGCGAGCCACGTTAAGCGACCCCTGTATGTCGAAAGTGGTCCGAAGGTCTTTTGCAGCATGATTACTCCTTCCTGACGGCTACTAACGACCGCTGCCCTGACTGCTGCCCTGCCTTGGCCCTTCCTTTGATGATGTATGGTAAGGCGAGACGATAGACGGGCCTCTGTTGGTGTGAGAAGACGTCCTTAGTTAGTATCTTCGTGGGTCGCGCCCACAATTTTTGTCCTTTGTTTTCTTAGTATTTGTGGTCCTTAGATTCGACTATTGCAATAGCCAAAGCCGAGGGTAAGTGCATTTGTGCTGCGTAAACTGAGTTTTACCCCCTTGAAGTTTGTGAACAGTCCGGTGAAATCACGAGATGTCTGGTCTGACTAAGTTTGGAAGAATTTGTTGCTTTGGTTGTAATAGGGATTCTCGACTTGAGGACTCTTGTCCGATTCCTTCGGTTGGACTCCCACATATGAGCTCTATTCAAAACATGGTATTGGCCCCATTGCCTTTAACGAGGCATGGACCCGATACACGAAGAAAGATGGTGTTCTAAAATGGCCAGAAAATGGTAGTTTTGATCCCGATGTGCTAGATAATTTAGAAACAGTTCTATTCAAAAGAAAAGCCCGGCCGGCAATGTTTGACTCTTTCCGCCTTTGGCATAAGGAAGCCAAACAGAAAGAAATTAAGCAAGCAAAACGAGATAGAAAAGCACAGGGTATGACAATTATACAGGCTGCCCAACAATTCAAAGATGATGAAATTGATAATGCGACTGAAATTTCAGAAAGACAGCATCGCATGGCGATAGATAAATGCTATCCGGTGTTGCCTGTTTCCCCTTCTGAAAACAAGAAAGAAATAGAGGAAGATCACCTAATGTCCCATTTATTGAGGTTGCCTCCACCCTATGCACAAAGTGCCAATGCACCCCAATTGTTACAGCCTGTTCAGCCGCCAGCGCTACCTCCACCTGTTCCGGCTCATCCGCATTTGCCTCCTCCAGTATTACCGCCTTTGCCGGTTTTACCATTAACTTCAACTTCTTTGCCCTCATCTCCTGATCTTAGATCTCCTTTGCCTTCTGCTCCTCCTGCAATAATCAGTTCTCCTCCTGTCAGTTCTCCTGATACTTTGTCTCCAATTCTTATGTCCAATTCTCCGTCTGTGCGTAAGCGTCTCACAGACACTGTCACTGGTATTCTATCTCCTTTCTTTGGAGCTTTAAATGTGTCTCCGGCTTTTGCTCGAAGACAGTCACGTAGTCAGTTCCCAGATTTTGAAGAATGAGAAAGGTTAGACTCTCTCGCACGTAAATGGATCAAAAAGGGTTCTCAATATAGTGTGCTTGATATTATGTCTGCTTTTTCACAATGGAATGCGCGTACGCAAAGATATGTTTTTAATGCAATGTGCGATACTCTCATTAAAGAATGGAAAGACGTGAATTTGAGTCCGATCCCACAAGATCTGTTAGATGTTCTGACTGATTTTGATAAAGGTCTTGTTGTGGGTTCTAAGGTTGAGAAAGCTGTAAGGACACTTATTTCTTATAGATCTTTATTGCTCTCTCAGGCTTTCCTTGATTCTGATCCGTCGGTTAAAATGACACTGAAAAATTATCCCATGAGAGAGGTTCCTCCAGTATGGAAGGAAGAGGTTGCAGCAGTAGGTGCTAATCCAGCTATTCCTGCTCATTTTCAACGTATATGGGTACATGTCCCTTGGAAGAGATCTGAAGTTTTGGCCCTTAAGCAGACTCTACCGGATCCTCGTAAAAACCCTGCGGGTTATTATAAAGAATTATCACAGACCGTTGATGCTTGCATCATGAACCTAGCTGATATCGATATGTTAATGGGAAATGTAGTCACACAGACAATATGGGCTAAGATTCGTAAAGAGGATCACGCCCAGGAACTAGGTGCTACTTGGGATATTATAACTACCACAGACAGAGACCAAGTGGGTGGTGCAAAGCCTGAAGCATTGATTTCAGATAGGTAGGATTATTACATTAATGAAAACTATGATGCCTGCATTGAGAGTTAATTGGGATAAATTATCAGCATGCAAACAAAAGAAAGATGAAAGTGTCTCTGATTTCTTTACTTGTTTCGAGGAGACATTTATTGATCATAGTGGTCAAGATATGGCTACAGAAGGTGGACAGCGATTATTTGTGGACAAATTTGTATTTAATTTGCTTCCCGAGCTGTCATACAAATTGAAAGATTCTGAAAGTTCATGGGCTGTTTCTTCTTCTGCCCAGATATTGGCTACTGCACAATATTATGAAAACAGAGATAAAGAAGAAAAAGAGAAGCAAGAGAAAAAGATGAAAGAACTAAAAACAAAGGTTCTCTTGCAACAAGCTTATCCTCCTCGCTATGCTCAGCCTCCGTTACAGCAGCCTCCGCAGTTTCAGAGGTTGTATCAAAAGCCTGAGCCATACATTCCGCGACCTTTGTTAGGACCTAATCAATGTGCTTATTGTAGAGAGGAAGGTCACTTTAAGAGTAGTTGTCCGGTTTTATTGCAGCGCAATGGAACATTATCTGCTCCACGAGGTCGTGCTGGCCTCCAGTCAGCAAATAGAGGTAGAGGTCGAGGTGTGTTGACTCAAGAACAGCGTTTCCTTCCTTCTCCCAATACCATGAACTACTTCGATCAGCAGAATGTTAGGTCTACTCAGTACTACAATGAAGACCATTATAATGAAAACGGAAATGAAAGTCTTCATGCTAACTAGGACAGCCATGGACAAAGTAAGGGAGTTGTGTCGGTTCCAGTAGATCAGAATGGACCTTATGTTAACGTCACTACAATGGCTGTTTCAGAGCCATTTCTTCTAGATACTGGGGCGATGAGAAGTTCTATCATTCATTCTAAACTCCCTGGGGCACCTTTGTCTGGCTTAACGAATGTTTCTGTAGGATTTTCTGGCGCCCCTGTTCGTAATCCGGTTTCTTGCCCTTTGCCTATTTCAATTGGCCCTTACGATTTGGAAGCTTCACTTCTGTTGACAAATGGTTGTGGTGAGAATCTGTTGGGTCTAGACCTATTGAAAAGAATGCATGCTACGATATATTGTTCTCCTTCTGGTGTACATCTTACTTTAGGACAGAAATTGATTTCCCCAATGTATTTGTCCAAAGATCAGTTTCCACCTGAATTGTTTTCTCTTCCAGCAACACTTTGGGCCACGGGTCCGAATGATCAGGGTTGTCTTGAGATTCCACCTTATGTTGTCACTCTCACGCCCAATGTTGAATTGCCGCGCATCCCGCAGTATAGGATTTCCACTGAAGGTGAAAAAGCGCTTTTAGAAATCATTCATGATTTGATCCAGAAGGGTGTGGTTGAAGAAACAAGAGGTAACACATGCAATAGTCCTATTCTTCCTGTTCTTAAACGCACTGATCCTTCTCAGCCACCTGTATATCATTTCGTAATTGATCTGCGGGAGGTAAACAAAATTGTTGTACCACAATTTCCTGTTGTTCCAGATATCACTGCTCTGTTGACGATGATACCTTCCACAGCGACTTGGTTCTCTGTTATTGATCTAAAGAATGCCTTCTTTAGTATTCCCATTGCAGAAGAGAGTAGGGACATTTTTGGCTTCTCTCTTGGAGGCCGAAGCTTCCGGTTTAAGCGCGCACCCCAAGGCTATTGTGAAAGTCCCTCCATTTACAGCCAAGCTTTAAAATGTCATCTTGATACTTTTCATTTGACATCTGGTGCAGCTCTTATCCAATACATGGATGACCTATTGGTCGCTGCTGATTCAGAAGATATTTGCAAAAACGTCACTGTTGCATTGTTACGCCATTTGTTTAATCTGAATCATAAGGTTTCACCTTCCAAATTACAATATGTCTGTCGAGAGGTTACCTACTTGGGTCATCTCCTATCAAAGGAGGGACGGCGATTAACACCAGAACGAATTCAGGCGATTACGCAAATGTCTGTGCCATCCACACAAAGGGAAGTACGTGCCTTTCTGGGTATTACTTCTTATTGTAGGCAGTGGATCCCTAACTTCTCTCTGTTGGCCAAGCCTTTATTGGCACTCACTTTGAAAGATACGCCTCAGCCCCTTCCATGGACTGATGAGTGCCAAAAGAGTTTTACCGACTTACGTACTGCTCTGTGTTCTACTCCTGTATTGGGTACTCCTGATTACAGTAAGCCTTTTACACTCTATGTTAACGAGAGAGAAGGTTGTGCGTTGTCAGTTTTAACACAGCAATTCGGAGACAAACAGCGGCCATGTGCCTATTTTTCGGCTACATTAGATCCTGTAGCTAAAGCATTGCCTAGTTGCCTCAAAGTGACAGCGGCAGCAGCAATTTCTATTCGACAGTCTGCTGGAATAGTGTTGGATAACACTCTCATTGTCATGGTACCACATGCAGTGGATACCTTACTAAACAGAACAAAAACGCAGCATCTTACGAGTGCTCGTTTAACTGGATACGAGCTAACGCTTTTGGCTAGTCATGTACACATCAAACGATGTAATACCCTGAATCCAGCTACTCTGCTGCCCCTTCCAGATGAGAAAAGTGTTGAGGAGCAACATGATTGTTTCTCTCGTACTGAGGAAGAGACAAAAGGATGAATTGACTTAAAAGATACACCGCTAGAGAATCCAAATGGAACTCTATGGGTAGATGGTTCTTGCTTTAAAATGCCTAATGGAGATACAGTTTCAGCCTATGCTGTAACTACTTTGCATACAATTGTGGAAACAGCACGCGTCAGACACAATTCAGCTCAAGCAGCAGAATTGATAGCTTTAACGAGAGCATGTGTATTGTCAAAAGGGAAGAGAGTGAACCTGTACACCGACAGTCAGTATGCCTTTGGTGTAGCGTTCAACTTTGGGCGTCTTTGGAAGGAAAGGGGTTTTCTGACTTCACATGGCACCAAAATACTACATGGTCAGTTAGTGACTTATCTCCTTGAATCACTTGCCTTACCCACCCAAATAGCGATTGTGAAGTGTAGTGCACACAAAAGGATTACAGATGATGTTGGTCGAGGAAATGCATTTGCAGATGAAATAGCGAAAAAGACAGCGAGAGATGTAACAAGTCGAATGTATGTGGTGGGTCCTGTGAATTGGGTTAGAGAGAGAGGAATGTATGAGGATACAGTGGAAAGTGTAAGAGCGATTCAGAAAGAGGCTTCAGAGAAAGAGTTAAGCAAGTGGAAAGAAAGTACAGGAATGTTGGATGAGATGGGTTGTTGGGTGGAATTATCTGAACACCAACGTTGGCTGTTACCAGATGCCTATGTACTTCCAGTGGTTACTATGGCGCATGGTCCAGCCCACTTAAGTGCAAAGGGTATATGCAAACTTCTGGCTCCAGTGTGGCAAAACGAACAAATCCCAAAATGCGCAGACAACATAGTGAAACATTGTATTGTTTGTATAATGTACAATCCGGGAAAGGGAACCCCAACTCCAGCAGGTCACATTGCTCCTCCAACATATCCATTTGAGGTATTGCAAATCGATTATATTCATATGGAGCGATGCAACAACCTTAAATATGTTCTGGTGGTAGTATGTGCCTTCTCAAGATGGATAGAAGCATACCCTTTAAAATACAACACAGCCTTATCCACAGCTAAAGTTCTATTAAAAGAGTTCTTCCCTAGTTTGGTTTGCCGCGCATTGTCTGGAGTGACAATGGGAGCGAATTTGTTGGCCAAGTCATGCAAAAAGTTTGTGCAGGTCTTGGTATCAAGCAAAAGCTCCATGCGGCAAATCATCCACAGTCAGCGGGTTTAGTAGAATGCTACAACGGTACATTAAAGTTAAAACTAGCGAAAGTTCAGGCTAGTACAGGACTCAATTGGCCCGATGCTTTGCCATTAGCTCTGCTCTCCACCAGAACTGCAGTACACTCTCGTTTGGGACTTAGCCCTTACGAAGTGGTTTTTGGACGCCCGGCTAACGTATGGGGAGTCTCTCGCCCTAGGAAATACTCAGACTTGCCATATCCAATGTTGATTGACTACTTGCATGATCTTACGACTAAATTGCGTGTTCTCCATCAAGAGGTTCAGAGTGCTTTACCAGAGGCTTCCACCGACCCAGGTCATTCCATCCGACCCGGTGACTGGGTCTGTACCAAGAATTTCCAAAGGACGAGAAATTTGGAACCGAGGTGGAGAGAGCCCCGAATGGTTTTGGTCACCACGAGAACAACAGTTAAAGTCGAAGGAAAGAAAAATTGGATTCACGGCATGCATTGTAAGAAAGTGCCTTTGCCTTTACCTTACGATCAATGGGTGCGCAGGGGCATTGGTGACTTTGAAAATGAAAAGGTTCCACAATTCATGCCCTTTAGTGATGCACGCCTGAATGGGACACTGTCTGAGAAAGAGGACGACGACATTCTGCAGGAAGCAATACCAGCACATCGTCGCTTGAATACGACTAATCCACGAACATTGTTCCAAGATCAGACCACACCTGGAAAAGAACACTACAATCTAAGACCTAGAACAAAGAACTCTTAAAATTTCTCTCTTGTGTAGAATTCTATTCTGGTTGCAGGGTCACGGTAGGAGTCTTGATTGCGACCTGAGTAGTGGCAATAGGCCTACAGGACTTGCAGTGTCATAGGACGGCAGACAATCGTGATTGAGTGATCGAGGAAGATTGCCGTGAGCATCCATTAGAAAGATGGAAACTACACTAGGGAAAAGAGAAAGAAAGGATGAAATAAAGAAAGAATCCTGTAAATTAACGTACAGTCGTTTTAATATAACCTTATGTATTATTATATTATTGTGTTATGCTTTGGTGTTTATAGGTTGGATTATTTATGCTCTGCAGCAAAAAGTTGTCTCTCCTTCTTCCTCTTCGTCTTCTTCTACTGTCTCTCCACATCTCTTTCATACCCTTCCTCAACATGAACTCATTAGAAGAACTGAATATTATAACAATTCCTTCGTCCAATTGTTACACCAACACCAGTTAGTGGTCAATACGACTGACTGTTGGGTGTGTGGACTTATGCCACATACCACAGAGAAAGGTATGCCATATTTAGTTCTTCCGTTTTCTTATGAGGGTTCTGCTTGGGCTTATTTTGTCATCTTCTCCAATGCCTACCAAAGCAAGTTCAAACGATCCATTAGTTCATATATTGGTGGTCCAGATTTTAGTCATAACTCATTAATTAAGGGAATGGTAGCTATGGCTAAAATCATGGAAAATAGTAAGATTTCCGTTGATGAAAGAAAAGCATATACAAACTGGAATGTCAACCATTACGTCACTAGCCTTAATGATAAGGTCAAACAAAGAAAATCTCCACCAATTTGGAGGATTCCTCATCAGGGAAATTTCTGTCTGCAAATTAACGATCGCTCTTCTGACACTATACAAAGAAATAGCTGTTCCCACACGTATGTTTTCTCCTCTCAAAACTCGTCTCCTCTAGTGCCGTCTCAGGGCACATATTTCATTTGTTATAATAGGGCTTATACGTGGTTGCCAACAGGTTTCTCTGGTACTTGCTATATAGCTTTCCTTCTTCCCCCTACTTACACCGCTTCCGCAAATCATCATCGAAACAGATACGGCAGAGGGATTGTTGATTCGAAGGACACAGCAGGACAAGAGGGAGGAGATTTCCTCAAAGGATTTCTTCCCTTCTGGGGTCCAATGGCTAACAGCAGAAATATAAGGCAACTGGTTCGTGTCGTAGAAACTAAGATAGACATCACTGTAGGAGCCTTAAGTAATATCACAGCAGAACTACAGGCGGATCGTCTTATGACCTTACAGAATCGAGTTGCCTTAGATTTTGTTCTTGCAGATCGTGGTGGAGTGTGCAAATTGATCGGGTCAAGTTGCTGTATTTTCATACCAAATGACGCTCCGACAGTATACCAAGCTATCTCCAAGTTACAGATAATCTCTGAGTCAATTCATCAGGACGAAGGAGATTGGTCTTTTACGGAGTGGTTTTGGGGACTACTGTCCAACTGGGGTTGGAAAGCGTTGACATTTCTTGGAATAATTTTGACCATTATTTTCTCCTGTTGCCTTTGTATGCACTGTGGTCCCGCCATCTGTGACCTATGTGCTACTATGTGCATCCCTAAACCCAAACCACAAGTAACAGAAAATATAAGAATGATGTTACAGCAACAGCTCGATGACCTTATGGCTATCGACATTGACTCAGATTAACATGAGTCTATCTTGCCTGAGTTCTGGCAAAAAGAGGGTCTGAGGAACTTCGATTTCCGATCGCGATCAAATCGACCCGCCATTTTGTGCTCCGCCGCCATTTTGTGTTACCATCACTCAGGCAGCACGGCGAACAAAGTCTATTCTGCTTTTTCTGCAGCTTCATGTTAAAAACAGCCTTTCTGCCTCTATTTGCAAAGCTGCTGTTAGGACTGGCCAAGTACACTAATCCCCGTCTGGTTTTCTAATCCTCGTCTCAACTATCTGTTGGTTTACACTATTTTTTTCTGACTTTATCTTATCGTCTGGCCTTCACTGTCTTCTGCTAGCATTCTCTCGTTTCACAACTGTCCTCCAATACACACAAACGTATCTCGCCACCTGCAAGTTAGTTACGAATCCGTTAATAAATTAGTTTGAGGGAGGGGTGACAAACATAGTTGGAGGAGAGGTTTCTTCAAGTCATCTGACACTTTGTTTTCCAAACTCTCCTGTCGGTTCTGTCCTGTTTTCCAACTTTCCTTATTGGCTCTTTCTTGTATGCTCTGGGTGTATATTTGGTTAATGTATATGTTTCTATATGGTATATAGGATTGTGCGCCACAGAGTGAAGTGGCAGTCTCCTGAGAACCTACCTTGTGTACTTCTGGGATAACTGTACTAGCTGCAGCTAATAAACCTGATCTTCTAATGCCGACAGAGTGTCCCGTGTCTCTGTATAGCTAAGCAGGTGAAACGGGCGTACCCTGCGCCGCCAGGCCGAAAAGGTTCTGGTTCTTCAGGTTTCACACATGTTATAGTTAGGTGGATATTTCACTCGTAAAAAACCAATGAAATTCCCCCGTTATAGTTAGTTCAGATAACTATGACTCGTGCGCCCGCAATCCTCTGCTCATGACGTCACATATTACATCACTCATGACATGGTCAGTGGCATCACTCATGACATCACTGATGACATCATCCTTGTGATAGAGTGGCGGTCGCGCGAGTTATAGTTATCTGAACTAATTATAACGGGGGAATTTCACTGGTTTTTTACGAGTGAAATATCCACCTAACTATAACATGTGTGAAACCTATGGTTTTTTAAGTGAATTTGAAAGGTTTTTTAAATGCTAATTCCTAACTATAACGTGTGTGAAACCTATGGTTTTTTCAGTGAATTTGTACGTTTTTTTAAATGCTAAGTTATGTATGTATTATTATTTTTTTTATATATTTATTTTACAATAAACTACGTATTAAAAATTTTTTACATTTTTTTAATGGTTTTTCACCGTGCGCGCACGGTGCGCGCACCCCCGAGATTTTTAAAAAAAAAGAATGAATATGTTTTTTTCTGCCTTCGGGGTCCTTCAGGGACCCCCTGACAAAGGCTAGGGGGTCAGGAACTCTCTACCCTGCCCCCTTTTCACGTTCGCCACCTTCCTTTTCCACTGTCTCACTGAAAACAAACAAAATGGCGGCCGACACTTCCTGATTTCCACCGATTCGAACGTTGACTGACATGTAACAACCAATCAGAATTACGCTCGCGCACGTTAAGGTGCACGCACGGTGCGCGGCTATAGATATGTATGTGCTTTTAACTGCAATTTTCTCAGGAACTACTGAACAGATGTGGAAATTTAGCTTGCAAACTGAACATTATCTGCGCCATCTTGCCTCTCCCCAGCGCCACGCACAGCGAATGCACGGCCGCCATTTTAGGCACCCCACTCTCTCCCCGCTCATTGTCAATCGCCAGCGCGTTCCCCTGACGCTGCAAGCATCCCCCGCGCGCTGGCCTCCCCCGCTCTCTCATACAGGCCATAAACCCTCTCCTTCTGCGTGACCCTGCTACGGAACCACTTCCGACTGACAACCCATACATGGTCATGCCTCTCCTTTGATAACCCCCTTCCTCTGCGCCCCATTATCCGAACTGGTCCCAGGCCATCACCTAGCCCTGCGGATGCAGTTTATTGCCCCTACTGTAAGGGAAACACCCCACATCAAAGGGATTACAGTAGATCAAAGCCCCTACTCCCTGAGACCCGACCGGTCGCACACACCCCCAGGAATTGGCGGAATACCCTGCTGCGCAATAGCCATCTCCTACTGTGGGTGGGGTGGGAACTTCTACTGTATCTATGTGTGGGAACGGATCTGAACCGGGGCTTCAGGGGATATTCCCCCGTACATCAAGGGAATCTCAAGAATGTACTATGTGTAATAAAGCAATAAACCAGTGTATAAGAGACCACGTCTCAGAGATGCAGTTAGAGCACCTCGTGACGATACCTTGCTGTCTGATCTGATGTGTTCTGCTACGACGGAATAAAACTTTGTTTCCTGCCTTCCAGTCTCCGGCGCCAGCCTCTTTTATTGGTAAAATCATCGAGTGGTATGAGAGGCAATTACCGCCGGGCAAATACTTGAAAGGTTATCGACTGAAACTGCCGCTACCATTTAACAATTGGCGTCCCAAACGTGGGGCCCATCAGCGACACGTGGATCCAGTGGGAGAGGTCCCGACGACAGAGTGAACGACTGCAACGATCGGGAGAGCTCCTGCCCAATAGACCCTCGTCTGGCAGCCGATCATCCGAACTTCACTGGTTCCGAGCAGACCTCTCTCGAGTGATCTACGGTCCTGACTGGGAACCATCAGGAGTGCCGCGGCAAATACGCAGAGTAGAGGACGATCGGGTGCTGGAGGCGGAAGACGAGAAACTGTCCACGCGGTCCGGGTAAGGTCGTGATACACGACAAATTGAGAAATAATTGATTGATTGTTTGATGCTTTGGAAATACTAGTATTGCTCATTGATTGTTCTTTTTGAGATATTCGCTGTCTACAAACGGGGAGGAGTAGAAATACTCTCTCTCTCTCTCCCTTTGCAGATAGTGAAGGGTAGGTAACGCAGACTTTTGTCCCCGTTGAAACCCGTCGTGCCTATCTTTATCTCCCCATTGATTGATTGTCCGAACATTGATTGTTTTGAAGAATAGTGCTTTTTGAGATATTCTCTGTTTGCAAATAACGTAGAATAGGAATATTCTGTCTAGTCTTTGCAAATAGTGAAGGGTAGGTAACGCAGACTTTTGTCCCCGTTGAAACCCGTCGTGCCTATCTTTATCTCCCCATTGATTGATTGATTGATTGTCCGAACACTAGTTGTTCGATATTGGTTCTTTGGAGGTATTCTCTGCTTACAAATAACGAAGAATAGAGATATTCTGTCTAGTCTTTGCAAGCAGTGAAAAGATAGGTAGTGCTGACTTTTGTCCCCGTTGAAACCCGTCATGCCTATCTTCTCCCCACTGATTGGTAGTTGGTTCTGCCCGGACCGCTTATTAGAGGTGAACCACCCGGCTCCACTGGAAGGCACCCCTAATAAGGACATGTTCACTAAATATGGACTAGTCGCCGTAGCCTATAGCAAGCTGTGGCATAAATATACCAAGAAGGACCCCGAAAGTCAGTGGCCACTGATGGGATCCTTCGACGACCATAAGATAGAAGCGCTAGAAATAGCTCTGCGTAGCAATAAGACGACGCGTACTATGCTTGACAGTATCGGCATGTGGCGCAAAGAAGCGACGCAACGGAAAAAGAGGGAAGAAGTAAAAGCAGAAAAGGAATTACGAAAGGCAGCTCACCTTGCCGCTAGAAAGTTAGAAGAAGACATAAAGGAGAGAAGGGAAACTAAACTAAGACAGGAGCCCGAAACCTCAGGCCAGTACGCTGTTAGGACCCCTTCTTTGCTCTACCCTGAGTTGTCCTCCAAGCAGCGAACGAATGACGAATTACTGTTAGGTCCCCCGATCATTTACATGCCCCCTCCGTATGCACCCTCCCAATCAATAGTGCAACACCCACAACCCCCGAACACGAGCGAAAGCAGTACAGGGGCCTCGGCCCTCACGGCCTCCGCGCCGGCTGAGCCTCTTGTGCCGAACCCAACGTCGACTACAACGCCAGACGACCATGAGATAGGAAAGAAAGAGTCCACCAGAATGAATCGATTAACTAAGGACGAACGAGCAGGAATTGACAAGATAGTAGGGACGCTGGTGGAACGAAAAGAAAGTGAGGAGTATATAACAGACGTGTATAACTCGTATGCCGACAGCCGCAGACGACACTTCGTCGTACGGCTCTGTTATCACGCCCTGAATGCATATGAGGATAGGTACCACGATAAAGGTCCCGAAGGCTTAGCGGCCCTATATAGGAAGGTAGACATTGGGGAAGAAAGAGAGGGCGATGTAACGAACCTCTTCACTCGTACACTCGAGGTCTACCGACACCTTAAAGAACATGGACAGACCACCAAAACAGAAACCCCCATAGCAACTAAGCCCCAGGGAGGAAGGGCCGATGCCATGATGCCCATTAAAGAAGCTGCCCCCTACTGGGTCCCCCCACGGGGTCAGGGAACACACGACGACATCAACAACCCAGATGCGAAGGGAAGGGTTGTATATAACTGGGTCTATCAGCCGTGGGACCGGCAAGATATTTTGACTTTTAGAAAGACTCTACCCGACTTAAGAAAGAACCCGACTGCCTTCTACACGGAATTGGGTACAGCCTTAGGCTCAACGATAATGACGTTAGCAGATATCGACTTGTTCTTTGGGCTATGTCTGCCGGCTGATGTGTGGAAACAAATCCGGAAAGTCGACCACGCTGAGCCGTTCGGATATACCTGGGTACAACTCGATACCATAGATAAACAGCGAGAACCAGGACAGAAACCCCCGAAGGCCATCTTAGAGCTCCCAGACAAGATTGTACAAAAGCTGAAGACCCTAATCCCAGAAAGAAAGGTAGACTGGTCGATAGTGACGGCTTGCCGCCAGAAACCCCAGGAGGATGTGTCTGAATATTTCTCCCGATTCGAGACTGTGTTCTCCGATTACAGTGGCCAAGACATGACCACCGCGACCGGACATCACCTTTTTGTCCAGAATTATGTAAAGGGTCTGTCGCCAGAAGTTTCCCAGAAACTACAGACCAGCGAGAGTAGTTGGGCAGCCTCCAAACCCGCAGCAATTCTCCAGATGGCCCAATACTACGAAAACCAGAAGAACGAGAATGATAGGGCGTCAGAAAAGAAGAAAAAGGAATTAAAGGAGCGGGTAATGATAGCACAGTTGCAAGGGGTGACCATGGGAAGGGAACCCCCGAAAGAGAATTACCAACCAACCGCCCCTAGAAAGCCACCCCCCAGAGACCATACACCTACACCCTATAACGGACGAAGAGACTTAGATGGGAATCAATGTGCGTTCTGTAGAGGGTTCGGACACTGGAAATCCCAGTGCCCGGTCCTTTTGGAACTGAACAAAAATAGGGACCCCAATGGGCACAACAGGAAGTTTGTTGATACCCACCATCAACGTCACCACACTTGATTAGGATCACGTGCAATCGAACAACGCCATTTTCCGAATACGCTAACTAGATCGCTGATACGTACAACGCTCCAGCAAAATAGTATGGTCAAACTTTTTAATAACTTATAGGATATAACAAACACACCAACAGGGTAAACAGGTTAAAACACGTTTTAAAACAACTATTTACATGACAGTCTGCTGCAACCTCCATCCCAAAACCTTAACGTCCACGTGACACCGTCCTCGCCTCTCCTTCCTCGAAATTGCAACATTGGCCTGTTTTGGGCGGTCCCTCTTAGTTGACTTTGGGCTATAAAAGCCATGCAAAAATCCCTTGACATCAGTGGCGGGCGATTGTGCGAATAGGCCGGAGGCTATACGAAGCGCCGAAGTTCTGGCAACACCAAGGCGGAGCCCGCCATGCTGTGCGGGCCTACCCGTCTTCTTTCTTCTTTCTTCAATAAGGGCTGATGCCCTGGCGGGGGGAGGCGACGCGGACGGACCTCCCCCACCTCCCCAGGTGGAGGCTCGCCGGGCACCCCAACCGTCTTTGACTCACCGGCCAGCTAAGCTGCACCCAACCGTCTTTGACTCACCGGCCAGCTAAGCTGCACCCAACCGTCTTTAATTCGCCGGCCAGCTAAGCTGCACCCAGCCATCTTTTTCATCGGCCTGCTGGATTTCACCCTGACACGCTGTGCGGATCTTCCCATTCACTTCTTCCTTCAATAACGGAGGGTGCCCTGGCGTGGGGAGGCGACGCGGACGAGCCTCCCCCACCTCCCTAGGTGGAGGCTCGCCAGCAGATGAGGGCACCCCAACCGCATCTTTCACACGTCAGCCAGCTGAGTTGCGCCCTGCCACTTCATTCGCCGTTCGGCTGAGCCGGCACCCCTGCACGCGGCCGCCAGGCAACCACCCAAGCACAGGGTTCACCAGGACTGCCGCTAGCACCCGACGCGGGGAGTGGGCCCCCGCAGCCAAGTAAGCAGGGGCCCACTCCGGTGGTGATACCATCCGAACTGCTGTTGTCGCTGCTACTGGAACCACTCCGGTGGCAATACCATCTGAACTGCCGCTGTAGCTGCTGTTGGCCCCTCTCCGATAGCCGTACCGAAGAGCTGCTGCTACTGCTGCCCTTGAACTCCGGCAGTTGACCCATCCGGTTCCAGGCCTGGCCCACCGTGAGACAATTCTGGACTCGAAAGCTTGTTTGCTAGGGCATGGGCCCCACCCTTGACAGAACGCTCCCCTCAGCCTTGCAGAATTGGTTGGAGTCATTTGACATTCGACTCCTGCGGACTTCCGGTAAGGACAAAACCACCGCCATTGCTCTTTTTGCCCCCGGGCGGCAGCCACCTTGCCTCCGCTTGGTGCAGTGAGACAGTAAAGCGTCGGCGGAAGAACCCGCCTGCTGCCCCGCCCTAAGAACGAACCATGGCATTGCTACAAGGTTGCAGTGACGCCATGCTGACGCAAAGTTGACGCTAACGAAAGTTCTCGAACTACCGAAAGGAATTCTGGTTCAACAGCTAATTCATGGAAAGACTTAGACTGTGCACTGGCCCGACCCCGCCCCAAGATGGCGCTGATATGGGAGTTGCCTACAACTCCTTGTGGCGTTCCAGCCACGTGACATTTGTGTTAAAAGGAGATATATATATATATGTATGCGATGCTTTCACACATGATGGTGGGGGAAAGGGGAGAACCGATTTTTATGTTAATCTAGTGTTGCTCATGTTGCTCGACGCCTCTCACACCGTGGCCGGCCTATAGCGGCTGTAGGCCCGTATTTCTACACTGACATTGTTTTGAATAAAGGGGCTTCTTAAAAAGGAATTATGGAATCAGTGTCATGACTAATCATCTGGGTTGTTGAAGGTTTCTCTTTTAAATAAAAGATTGTCACTCCTAAGCAAAAGCATACAAATAATACAGACTCGATTTGCCTAAAATATTTTTGTTTAACGGAATTTGTACCCATCACGCCTGCCCTTTTTCCAAGAATCGTCAAATCAATAATGAACTATAACTTAAGGTATACGTCGCACGCAAGGTGTGGTATCTTGCACCATAATACACGACCAATTGAGAAATACATGCACGACCAGGGAACCCGAATTTAGGAGAAGAATGAACTAGAGCATCTTTGCCTCGAACTAAAGAAAAATAGGTCCGTGGTATTACCCACCCCTGCGGCTAGCCTGGTACATGGTAGGTAGAACCTTTCGTGTCTGCGCGCGCTGGGGTATTTTGAATACTGCACCTCCCCTCCCCTCTTATTTTTCCCTCTATAGGTCACGACGAAGTTCCGACTGAAAAGTGGAGTGGACATGGACCGCACCAAGTTCAATATCAGGGAAAACATAGACAAACGTTGTGAGATAGTGCGTAAAATTACAGACCATCATTGGGAACATGAAAAACTGTATGATATGATTGTGCGTGTGTACTACGATTATACGATATGAATGTGTATGCATTTCATGTTTGGGTCACTTGAAGAGAGCGTCATTGTATGATTGAAGTGCTCGTCCACCGATCAAAGGGAGGAGAATAAAGGGTCAGACAACCCATAAGATAAACTACAAAATACTAAAGGTACGCAGCATGCATAGGAATAGAGGACAGGAAAGGAGAGGTCCCCGTGCTCAACGCAGCCCTGAGTCTCCGTCTTGATGCATGTACTGTCACACCCTATCCGGCATTTGTGTGTACGTGATCACCGAATTTATGTCTTTTCCCCGCTTGTGTTTTCTTACATGGAACAGACCCATGCTACTCCATGTTGTGTGTGCACCAAGTGGCCTATTATCTTACCCATCTCTCTCTCTCTCGTTTTGTGTCGTATGTATGCCGAAATAGCCTACTTGATGCACACGTCTCTCTCTCTCTCTCTCTCTCTCTCTCTCTCTCTCTCTCTCTCTCTCTCTCTCTCTCTCTCTCTCTCTCTCTCTCTCTCTCACTCTCTCTCCCCCTCCCTCGCAAAAGGCTCTTTCTTGCCCTCTTTCTTCTTGAATAAATTAACGACATACACCTCTTTGGTAAGTGTATAATTGGCCTGAACACGGTGGTGTTCGAACAAATTGACAGAAACGAAAACGACCATCCTTTACCACGTTACTACCTCTCCTTTTTACAAACGTTAAGCCTAATCGGCTGAGAAGGAAGGGACAGGTAAGACGACTGATGTCTCCCAATCTGACCCTCAACACGGGGACTATATGTCAGTGGTTTTTGTTCTTAAAGGATACCATCTCCACCACCCAGAATTGCCCCTGACCAATTAGCCCGAAATAGAATGTCTAAAGCACCCTGTTCTCCCAAAGATAACTCCAGCCCTATACTAGCCGTCTCAGAGTATTCCGAACGAAACAGCTGATGGCCCTGTTTTAAACTGATAAAGGGTCACCTACTGTATGAAAAGGATACTCGTGAACGCATGACCGTAGCACCTCGCACTTACGGGTATTACCAAACCTTGTATTATAGGGCGCAGAAACTGACACCTAGAAGGCCAGACGATGGACAGGGACACCCACAGAACCCTGCACCACAGCAGTAATTAATAGATTAGTAACACGCACATTAACATCAGAGTTAATAGACACCAATCATATAGTAACAGATAAGAGCATTTCCGCAACTACTCAGTGGTTGGGAGAGAGAATGAAGTATGTAAATGTCTTCCCTGCCAAAATCTCTAAGACTTTCGTTTCTTATAACCTATTCAAGGATAACCTGCAGCCATCGGAAGAGAGGGGTCGGACGTGACGCACAGTCTGGCTGCGGATCATAAAGCATCTATGACATCGACCAAGGGGGAAGCGACGAAGCAAAAAGGGTGTGAGACGAGACACCATTATCAGAACGATAAGCGCGAAGGGCTACATCGAGGCCCCTGCTCACTGACCAGCGTGCCTGAAGTCTCAACCCGTCGGGCCCGATTGATGGGCCCAGTGCTGAAAGATTCTGCTCTCCTTGGTCCGCATTTTTGATCCGATCCAACGCCACCCCATTCTCTCTTCCTCTTTCATTTGGACTATGACTTTGACCTACTACCGAGGAACAAAAGGCCGACACCCTGTCTCAAAGTACCTGTGGTGAACTGTGTTAAGGAACAGGACTGTGATCAAAGAACAGTGAGTGGTCACACCCTGCCACGTGAGAAATCGGATTTGAGCTGGACCTTAGCTCCACCGCCGGTGCTCAACAGTGCCAACGAAAGAAGAACAACAATGAGAGCTTACCAGTGATAGCTCTTTATAAAACAAGGACACTGGAAAGAAGAACCCATGGCAAAGTTGAAAATCCTCTCCCAACCACCTTATTATATTAACTATCTTCTTATCAAGTTTTCATGATGTTGCATCAATCACTTCCGACTGTACACTGAGAAGTTAAGAAAATGTAACTTTGTATAGTAACATTCATACAACACCAGCCATGTACACGACTATACTGCAACTTTGAATGTACTTCCTCCTCGCCTACTTTATCAAACTGTATGAGACAATGTACAAATGTGTCAGATTACTCCTGCCTACCCTAAAGACTCTGTATCTTTAAATGTATGACGAACATTGACGATACTGTAACTGAAAGGCTAACAAAGGTGAAAATTGGCCGGACAAGCTGGCGAGATATGTTAAAAGGGAGGACTGTGGAAATTTAGCTTGCAAACTGAACATTATCTGCGCCATCTTGCCTCTCCCCAGCGCCACGCACAGCGAATGCACGGCCGCCATTTTAGGCACCCCACTCTCTCCCCGCTCATTGTCAATCGCCAGCGCGTTCCCCTGACGCTGCAAGCATCCCCCGCGCGCTGGTAACCCCCGCTCTCTCATACAGGCCATAAACCCTCTCCTTCTGCGCGACCCTGCTACGGAACCACTTCCGACCGACAACCCATACATGGTCATGCCTCTCCTTTGATAACCCCCTTCCTCTGTGCCCCATTATCCGAACTGGTCCCAGGCCATCACCTAGCCCTGCGGATGCAGTTTATTGCCCCTACTGTAAGGGAAACACCCCACATCAAAGGGATTACAGTAGATCAAAGCCCCTACTCCCTGAGACCCGACCGGTCGCACACACCCCCAGGAATTGGCGGAATACCCTGCTGCGCAATAGCCATCTCCTACTGTGGGTGGGGTGGGAACTTCTACTGTATCTATGTGTGGGAACGGATCTGAACCGGGGCTTCAGGGGATATTCCCCCGTATATCAAGGGAATCTCAAGAATGTACTATGTGTAATAAAGCAATAAACCAGTGTATAAGAGACCAGGTCTCAGAGATGCAGTTAGAGCACCTCGTGACGATACCTTGCTGTCTGATCTGATGTGTTCTGCTCCGACGGAATAAAACTTTGTTTCCTGCCTTCCAGTCTCCAGCGCCTGCCTCTTTTATTGGTAAAATCATCGAGTGGTATGAGAGGCGATTACCGCCGGGCAAATACTTGAAAGGTTATCGACTGAAACTGCCGCTACCATTTAACACAGATTGACTCCATATATGCAAAAGGCACATCCCTGACCCGAGGACTACCTCTCTGCCAAATTTCAAGTAATTCTGTTCAGCAGTTCGGGCTGTACCTTCGACTAAAGGTCCTGTGGGAAAATGCATGAGGAAAACGCGTTTTGGGACCCCCCTTTTTTCTCGGCCCCCGCTTGACAAATCCCCCCGAGACTTTCAGGGTAGGAGTTGAGCGGAGCGCCCCATTAGTTTTGAAAACTTCGCGAAGATTCGTCAACCGGCGCCAAAGTTATTCAAAATAGAATTTTGAGATTTCCTATGGAAACACGGTCCTAACTATAACTATCTACTGGCGTGCGGCAGTAGTTAATATTTTGATACTTGCCGGAGAAATGCATGCTGGGATTTGGTGTTCTTCAGCATCGAACTGCAGCTGCAAGTAATTGGAGCCTGCCGCTCTCCAGCCAATGGGAGTGCGGTGGAACATACAAAGGAGGGAGGTAGTGTAATCAGGAGAAACCAGGCATCTGAGGAAGGCGAATGCGCCGAAATGCATTATGCCCATCACCGTGAATAAAGGACTGCCAAGAGAATCCACGCTGTGTCCTCTGATCTTTTCTTTGAAGGGATTTTGTCTGCATATTATCGCGCGCTGGCCAGTAGCGCGTGTACAGAGGAACCGCCTTATCAAGTGGCCTGCACAAAATATTGGCAACATGGCTTTTCATTTCCAAGGTATTGGACTGTGCGGGCACACCCTGAACACTTGCCAAACAAGAGGCTGCTGCGGATTGCAGTCCGTCATTGTACGGGGACACAGGATCATTGTACCTGTTTGCCACGGCCTGGTTTGGACTTTGCACTTGGGGTTGAGGCGTTGTGGATTCTAGGCAGCCTTGAACACCGACATTGCAAGATACACTCGATAAACATTAGTTTTCTCCCTCCCTTGATGGATATAATAGCGCTCACAGAAGTACAACATAGCTCCACATCCGATACTTGCCGGAGAAATGCATGCTGGGATTTGGTGTTCTTCAGCATCGAACTGCAGCTGCAAGTAATTGGAGCCTGCCGCTCTCCAGCCAATGGGAGTGCGGTGGAACATACAAAGGAGGGAGGTAGTGTAATCAGGTGAAACCAGGCATCTGAGGAAGGCGAATGCGCCGAAATGCATTATGCCCATCACCGTGAATAAAGGACTGCCAAGAGAATCCACGCTGTGTCCTCTGATCTTTTCTTTGAAGGGATTTTGTCTGCATATTATCGCGCGCTGGCCAGTAGCGCGTGTACAGAGGAACCGCCTTATCAAGTGGCCTGCACAAAATATTGGCAACGTGGCTTTTCATTTCCAAGGTATTGGACTGTGCGGGCACACCCTGAAAACTTGCCAAACAAGAGGCTGCTGCGGATTGCAGTCCGTCATTGTACGGGGACACAGGATCATTGTACCTGTTTGCCACGGCCTGGTTTGGACTTTGCACTTGGGGTTGAGGCGTTGTGGATTCTAGGCAGCCTTGAACACCGACATTGCAAGATACACTCGATAAACATTAGTTTTCTCCCTCCCTTGATGGATATAATAGCGCTCACAGAAGTACAACATAGCTCCACATCCGATACTTGCCGGAGAAATGCATGCTGGGATTTGGTGTTCTTCAGCATCGAACTGCAGCTGCAAGTAATTGGAGCCTGCCGCTCTCCAGCCAATGGGAGTGCGGTGGAACATACAAAGGAGGGAGGTAGTGTAATCAGGTGAAACCAGGCATCTGAGGAAGGCGAATGCGCCGAAATGCATTATGCCCATCACCGTGAATAAAGGACTGCCAAGAGAATCCACGCTGTGTCCTCTGATCTTTTCTTTGAAGGGATTTTGTCTGCATATTATCGCGCGCTGGCCAGTAGCGCGTGTACAGAGGAACCGCCTTATCAAGTGGCCTGCACAAAATATTGGCAACGTGGCTTTTCATTTCCAAGGTATTGGACTGTGCGGGCACACCCTGAAAACTTGCCAAACAAGAGGCTGCTGCGGATTGCAGTCTGTCATTGTACGGGGACACAGGATCATTGTACCTGTTTGCCACGGCCTGGTTTGAACTTTGCACTTGGGGTTGAGGCGTTGTGGATTCTAGGCAGCCTTGAACACCGACATTGCAAGATACACTCAATAAACATTAGTTTTCTCCCTCCCTTGATGGATATAATAGCGCTCACAGAAGTACAACATAGCTCCACATCCGATACTTGCCGGAGAAATGCATGCTGGGATTTGGTGTTCTTCAGCATCGAACTGCAGCTGCAAGTAATTGGAGCCTGCCGCTCTCCAGCCAATGGGAGTGCGGTGGAACATACAAAGGAGGGAGGTAGTGTAATCAGGTGAAACCAGGCATCTGAGGAAGGCGAATGCGCCGAAATGCATTATGCCCATCACCGTGAATAAAGGACTGCCAAGAGAATCCACGCTGTGTCCTCTGATCTTTTCTTTGAAGGGATTTTGTCTGCATATTATCGCGCGCTGGCCAGTAGCGCGTGTACAGAGGAACCGCCTTATCAAGTGGCCTGCACAAAATATTGGCAACGTGGCTTTTCATTTCCAAGGTATTGGACTGTGCGGGCACACCCTGAAAACTTGCCAAACAAGAGGCTGCTGCGGATTGCAGTCCGTCATTGTACGGGGACACAGGATCATTGTACCTGTTTGCCACGGCCTGGTTTTGACTTTGCACTTGCGGTTGAGGCGTTGTGGATTCTAGGCAGCCTTGAACACCGACATTGCAAGATACACTCGATAAACATTAGTTTTCTCCCTCCCTTGATGGATATAATAGCGCTCACAGAAGTACAACATAGCTCCACATCCGATACTTGCCGGAGAAATGCATGCTGGGATTTGGTGTTCTTCAGCATCGAACTGCAGCTGCAAGTAATTGGAGCCTGCCGCTCTCCAGCCAATGGGAGTGCGGTGGAACATACAAAGGAGGGAGGTAGTGTAATCAGGTGAAACCAGGCATCTGAGGAAGGCGAATGCGCCGAAATGCATTATGCCCATCACCGTGAATAAAGGACTGCCAAGAGAATCCACGCTGTGTCCTCTGATCTTTTCTTTGAAGGGATTTTGTCTGCATATTATCGCGCGCTGGCCAGTAGCGCGTGTACAGAGGAACCGCCTTATCAAGTGGCCTGCACAAAATATTGGCAACGTGGCTTTTCATTTCCAAGGTATTGGACTGTGCGGGCACACCCTGAAAACTTGCCAAACTGTTGTAAATTGAAACGACGATGTGATTAAGCATTTACCAAAGACATGAATTCTCCTTCCTTAGAACATGTCTCCTTCGGTATGTTGACTAAAGTCTGGACTCCATTTTGTATTGTCATGTCTCCACGTGCTCAACACGAGAAGACTCCTATCTTCGTGTTAGTTGCTCTTGCAATCTGCCTAGTAACAGTCTATAAATAGCTCCTTTGTCCGTCTGGCGCATGCCCAGACTTGACCACATCTGTTATCAGTTAGTCCTTTCTTGACCATGTTTTCACGGGCTCAAGGAGTGTGTCAGCTCTGCCCATATATCGATTCTGTATCGAAAGTGACCATAAAAGGTAATATTCTTTGCCTCATGTTGTATCCACCCACTTATGAGCCCCTCTGTTGTGTATAAAAGGGGACCGTGTACGCAAGTTCTTTGTGCTACTCTATGCAATACTGAAGGGTGTTGTATGGATTGTAGGACCACCCTTAAGGGTTAATAAACTTTGTCTTTGTACTTTGCAGTTTCCGTGCCAACTTCCTTGTAGATTCCATTTGCAGGAGAGCGAACCCTTGTGTCCTGCGGGCCTAGTTGGGGCCTGTATTCATCAATTGGCGCCCGTCACGTGGGGCTCATCGGCGACTCGGATGCTCGAAGGATTGGTCGTGACGAAGGCGAGGAATTTGGCCGGGGATGTGATCACTGCCAGAGGCGCTTTAGTCCTGGCATCCCGAGGTTTTCTTCCTTCCCTTCCGAGCTGACCATCTGGGTGGCGCCGGTCCTCGACTGAGACCTCTTCTGTCGGTCCTGCCGTGACAGCCGTTTGGGCGAATTTTGGAGCTTGGCAGTTGGAATCTGGACTCTTGATTGGTAAGAACCGTTGTACGGTACTTGCTCCGAGTTTTGGAAGCCTGGTTTGGCTATTTGAGTTTGATTTGTGATGACCGGTCATATCTTGTATTGATTATTGTGAGAATATATGCGTTGCAACACATATAGGCAGGTAATGTGGAGATATTTCTCCAGAGCTGTGTAACTTTGAACGGCACAACGTTTAAGTGCCATTTTTTTGATAATACTGCATATTTTGCATTATTTTTGAGCATGCCTGCTTTTAGCGCACTCCGTAAGTGGTGCTGCTGCTTTGGAAACCGGTTAAACCTCGAGGAATCTGCTCCAGCTCCCCCAGAGGGGACTCCTAATAGGGATATGTATGTGAAGCATGGTCTTTCTTCCATAATGTACAGCACAGTATGGAGGAAATACACCAGAAAGGATCCTGAGTTGCGATGGCCTTTGTATGGGTCGTTTGATATGCGTAAGATTGAGTACGTGGAACAGTGTATGTGTAAACGGCGTGCTCGTCAAGACATGTTTGAATGAGTGCGGTTATGGGTGAAAGAAGTGCGTGAGCGAGAGAAACGTGAGAAAGCGCTGTTTGATAAAGAGCAACGGAAGAATGATCATGTGCGAGCAAAGGAAGTGAAGCGTCGGGAGGAAAGAGAACAGGCGGAGAGACGAGAGAAGGAGCGTAGGTTACAAGTGTCGGGTCAATATGCTGTTCGGCAGCCTCTTTATCCTGTCCTTACTAATCTTGATGATGATTTTTTCCTATTAGATCGTTCCCCGCCACCTTCTGTAGGTGCGTCTGCTCCGACAGTTCAGGATTCTGGATCGGGTAAAGATAAGAAAGACACGCGATCCATGTTATCTCTTGAGCGCTCGGGTGAGCTTCGGAAACTTTCTTATCGTGCAGTTTCAAATAAGCTGTCGTTTTCAGAGCTGTTACCGGATCTGGAAGGATGGCAGGATAGGGAGAAAGTGTATTTTGCTGCCATTTTTTCTGATGAAGTGGTTGCTGCCTTTCGAAAATATTCTGATGTTTTTGAGCCGCAGGAGATAGTGTCGGATTCTAGAGCACTGCGTAATGGTACTTTCTCTCCCTCCCAGGTGCCTGATGCGGTCCGACGTCTGTTTGCGCTACGGGATGAAATGCTTCGACTGCGGGAAAAAGCGCGCCGGAACAAGGAAGAAGAGAGCTTGACCATGCAGGAGGACGACCAGCAGCTGTCTCCCCCCCAGTCAGATAAGAGCGACCTAGTGCATGTTAAACCAATGCGAGAGGCGGCGCCTTTGTATGTTCCTCCTAAAGGAGCGGGAACTAGTTCGGATATTACCTCCGCCGATGCTAAGGGATATTTTGTGTACAATTGGGTTTATACTCCCTGGCATAGGGCTGACGTCATGGCATTAAAGAATGCGTTGCCTGATCCCCGCAAGAATCCAGCGGCCTTTTACGAAGAAGTCGAGGGGGCCTTGAATTCTTGTACCATGACCTTAGCAGATATAGATTTGTTCTTTGGGCTTATTTTACCACCAGATATGTGGCGATCTGTGCGGAAGGTGGACGATGTTGCCGCTTTTAAGGCTCGGTGGTCTGAGCTTGAGGATGAGGATAGGGAGAGGAAACCCGCGCAGAAACCACCTCAGATTATCTTAGATCTCCCCGCTGCTATTCTGACTAAGTTGAAGACAATCATTCCCCCTAAAAAGATTGACTGGAATATGTTAGCCTCGTGTAAGCAGAAAGTCGATGAATCAGTTGCAGATTTCTTTACGCGCTTTGAGGAGACGTTTCATGATTTTAGTGGTCAGTCACTTACGGATGATACGGGTCGACACCTCTTTGCTGATAAATATGTGGCGAATTTACTACCGGCGATCGCAGCCCGCCTAAAAGCGAGTGAAAGTTCTTGGTCCACCGCGACCCCGACAGCCCTCCTGACTATAGCTCAGTATTATGAGCGTCAGGAGCAAGAAGCGAAGGGACAGGAGGAGAAGAAATCGAAAGATTTAAAAACAAAGGTGATGTTACCGCAAGTATATGGTCCGCCCCGTCGGGGTGTCAATAGAGGTAGGGGAGGAATTTATGGTCCTCCCTCGGGCCGATCTGATTTGAATAGGAATCAATGTGCGTATTGTAAGCAATCGGGACACTGGGCCAGAGATTGCCCGGCGTTGCATGCTTCGCGTCAGGGACATAATCAGGGTGGCCCGAGAGGTAGAGGGGGGTTTCTCGAATTTTAGAGGGACTTCTAACGATCACACTCGTTTTGATCCCGCCGGGCAGCAACGAGACAGACCTAATGTCTTTGATCGGCACAACCAGTATCAAGTGTCAGGGATTGATCGCTCTGGGTACCATGATTCTCAGCATGCATAGGAATGCGTTGGATGGGGGTTAGAATCAGTTGAGGTGCCGGTTGATCAGAAGGGTCCTTATGTATCAGCTGAGGTTTTGGGTTCTACTGATCAGTTCCTAGTAGATACAGGAGCGACTCGTAGTGCGCTGTCTAAACAATTGGTTCCGAGGGCTCCCCCATCTGGCTTAATGGTTACATCGGTAGGGTTTGATGGTACACTCTCCCGAAGCCCTCTTTCGCGGCCCCTCACATTTCAGGTTGATTCTTTTTCTGCACCCTGTCCGTTTTTGCTTGCCCCGAACACGCCGGACAACATTATGGGTCTTGATATGCTAAAGCACTTCAGAGCTACGATCCGCTGCTCCCCCGCTGGTGTGCGTGTGATATTAAATGATAATCACCCTCGGTCTGAACGGATGTGTGTGGTTGTAGGGGATGCTGTGTTAGCGACCCTCCCTCGTACTTTGTGGGCCACTTCGGATACTGATGTAGGACAGATGGTGATTCCGCCTGTTCACATTAGTGTCCAGGAGGGGGCGGTGTTACCACGCCTCCCACAGTATCGTATTTCCCAGGAGGGGGAGGAAGCTCTTACACAGATTGTGCAGGATTTGATTAAGGTGGGAGTAGTGGAGGAAGTTCCCTACAACGTCTGTAATAGCCCGATTCTACCCATTTTGAAAAAGGATACGGATGCCAAGGTTTATCGGTTTATAATTGATTTGAGAGAAGTAAACAAGATCGTGATACCTCAGTATCCAGTGGTTTCTGATATCACGACGTTGCTTACTTTGGTCCCGCCTACGGCGACTACGTTTTCAGTTATTGATTTGAAAAATGCTTTCTTTTCGATTCCTATTCATCCCGATAGCCGATACCTTTTTGGTTTCACTCTGAATAATAGGTCTTATCGATTTTGTAGAGTTCCTCAGGGCTACACAGAAAGCCCTAGCATTTACAGTCAAGCGTTGAAAAGACAATTGGACTCCTTTGTTTTGCCCGAGGGTGTCGCCCTCATTCAATATGTCGATGACATCTTGTTGGCGGCTGACACTCCGGAGCTGTGTGAGAAGAGTACGTTGTCCTTGCTTTCCTTTTTGGCATCCCACAATCACAAAGTATCTCGGAAGAAATTGCAGTTCTGTAGACCAAAGGTGACTTATTTGGGTCACCTTTTGTCTAAGGAGGGGCGTGCACTTACACCGGATCGTATCCAAGTACTTTTGGACACGCCAGTACCTTCCACGCAGAAGGACGTGCGTGCATTTTTGGGTCTTGTTTCTTTTTGTAGGCAATGGATATTAGGGTTCTCACACATAGCCAAACCATTATTAGCCCTTTTGACAAAAGACACACCTATTCCGCTTCCTTGGTCAAATGAGTGTGACGCTGCTTTTCAGCAATTACGACAGGCCCTTTGTTCAGCACCAGTGTTAGGGACCCCTGATTATACCAAACCTTTTTCGCTGTATGTGCATGAGAAAGATGGATGTGCATTATCAGTTTTAGTGCAGATGCACGGCGATAAGCAGCGCCCTTGTGCATATTTTTCGGCTGTACTTGATCCTGTTGCCCGAGCATTGCCTGGTTGTTTTCGCTCGGTTGCGGCGACAGCTGTGTCAATACGCCAAAGCGAGGGAATTGTGTTATCTCATAAGCTGTTGGTATTAGTCCCCCATGCTGTTGATGCCCTGCTTAATCAGACAAAGACGCAGCATTTGACCAGTGCCCGTTTAACGGGATATGAGCTGACGCTTTTGGCTCCTCATATTACGTTAAAGAGGTGTGTAACGTTAAATCCGGCCACATTGTTGCCATACCCCGAGACTCAGTCTGAAGCACGGAAAGCACATGATTGTCTTCTTGTGACTGAGGAACAAACAAAGGGTCGTATTGATCTCCAGGATACGCCCTTTCCAGATGTAGATGGAGAACTGTGGGTGGACGGATCATGCCTGAAGCTACCAGATGGTACGACTTCAGCAGCGTATGCAATTACCACACTGCAAACAATAGTGGAGACAGCACGCATACCACAGAAATCAGCTCAAGCAGCGGAACTGATAGCATTAACACGAGCATGTGAGCTCAGTACAGGATTGTGTGTGAATGTTTATACAGATAGCCGGTATGCCTTCGGAGTAGCGCACGATTTCGGCCTGCTCTGGAAGGAGAGAGGGTTTTTAACGTCGCATGGAGTACAAATAATGCATGGAGAGTTAGTTCACAACCTTTTGACTGCATTGACATATCCGAGGAAAATTGCTATCCTTAAATGTAGTGCCCATAAGAAAGTAGTTGATAAAGTTGGAGAAGGGAATGCGTTAGCAGACCGGGTGGCACGGGAGACTGCGATGCAGCCCGGTGCTACTGCCATGTATGTAGTGAAGTCGCAGGTAGAAAGATGGCACGATGCGAAGGAAGAAGTGCGAGAAATACAGAGGACCGCTTCTGATAAAGAACGGGAGCAATGGTCCAGTGAGGGAGAATTGGATGATGAGGGTTGCTGGAGAAATAAGCAGATGGATAGATGGAAGTTACCCACGGCTTTTGTACAACCTATGGTTCAGATGGCACATGGGCTAGCACATGTTGGAGCTTCCGCAATTGTAAAATTGCTTACCCAAGTCTGGGAGCATCCAGAGATTGCTAGCACGGCAAAGAGGGTGGTGCAGACCTGTATGATCTGCCTGAGGTACAACCCAGGAAAGGGTACTCGAACTCCAGCAGGAGGATTTGTGACACCTACTGCACCCTTTGAGGTTTTGCAGATGGATTATATCCAGCTTGAGCGCTGTAACAATTTGAAGTATGTTCTAGTAGTGGTTTGTGCCTTTAGCAAATGGGTTGAGGCATACCCTACAAAAGACAATACTGCAATGACTACCGCCAAGATGCTGTTGAAGGAGTTCTTCCCTCGGTATGGCGTTTGTAGACTTCTGTGGAGTGATAACGGACCCCACTTTATAGCGGATGTTATAAAGTATGTTCTGAAGGGTCTGGGCATCACCAAGAAGTTCCACGCAGTGTTTCACCCTCAGTCTGCAGGACTAGTTGAGAAGTATAATGGTACACTGAAGCTCAAGATCGCTAAAATCCAAGCTTCGACATCTTTGACTTGGCCAGATGCTTTACCACTGGCATTATTGTCAATTAGATCGATACCGCACTCTCGAACCGGTCTTACCCCGTATGAGATTATTTTCGGACGCCCAATGAATATTTGGGGTCTACCAAGACCTAAGGCTGTGTATGATGTACCTTGTGTAATGATGAATGATTATCTGGCACAGTTAACGGATAATTTGGTTTCTATTCATCAACAGGTCCGGGAGGCGCTCCCTGATCGGTCCACCGGCGAAGGACATAGTCTCCGGCCTGGAGACTATGTTATGGTGAAGATTTTCGAAAGGACGAACAGCTTGGAGCCGAGATGGGTTGGTCCTGAGCAGGTCCTACTTGCAACGAGGACGGCTGTGCGGGTTTCCAACAGAAAGAATTGGATCCATTCCCTGCACTGTCGCAAAGTACCGCCCAGATTGGTGGAGCCTGCTGTATTGATTGATCAACAAGAGATTCTGACCACAGAGAAAGGCCGTGCTGTGGAACCGAACGACACTGAGGAGCTCTTTCCGGATCACGCGACTCCTGGAGGAAAGCGATATCATCTGAGACCAAGGAAGTGAATTCTTCAGTATCAGGACATGTTGTCAGAACGGCCCTTGGGTTAGTGAAACGGAGAGCCAATGAGGCAAGGGGGGGGGATCAGCCCTGCATTAGTGTAGTGACACCCGTCTTGGCCCGCTGGTGAAGAAATCAACCGCTGCCCAAGGGGAAGAGTTCTGACAAACCTTTTAGTTTCAGGAAGATATTGATTCTTTATTTTGACATGGAGAAAAAGAAAATCCTTTGTGCAACAGGTTTTATGCTCACAGTAGCTATTGTTGGGATAACCACATGGTTTGTGGAGGATGTGACTCCTGCTCGAAAGTTACTTGTGTTGACCACTCCAGTGCCTGAGGAGCACTACTTTTATACCCTTCCGTATCAAGAATTGAAGCATCGTCAGTCTTATTTGAATAACACTTTCATCCAGATGTTGCATCATACCCACGTTGCCACGAATGCTACGAACTGTTGGATATGTGGTATGATGCCAGCTCACCAGAAGAAAGGAGGAACGCCATTCATACCTCTTCCTTTCTCTCATAATGGCTCTTGTAGAGCATGGTACACTTTGCTTTTTGCCACCCGGAAACCCACAGTGGGACGATTACTCTTCAGACTCAATAAAGAATGTCATCAGGATAAAAATGGATATCCGCAAGCGAATGGGACAATTTGGGAATGGGAAGAGTATCGACCAGACAATGAATCGATTCCCTATATTTTCACGAACACCAGAGACACTGTGGGAAAAGACAGATTTGTGATTCAAGTGGCACAAGCTCAAGCGGACCTGTGTGTCCAGAGTGTGGGTTATATTCCTGTTGGTGTTAGTGATTGCATTACCATATTAAATATCGACGGGTTGAATAACAGTACCTTTTTAGCATCCCATAATACATACTTCGTATGCGGAAATAAAGGTTATTACCGTTTGCCAGCCGGTTGGTCTGGAGTATGTTATGTAGCATTTCTATTGCCCCCTGTATTTTTGGCACCTGCATCTTATCATAAGGATTTGAAGTTGTTAAATAATGTGACTGTAAATAGGTATAAACGTACTCTATCAATTGATGATGTGGATCATACTGACACTAGTCTGCAGCAGTATATTGATTTTAATTTAGGATTGTTTTTCTTCATTGGAGCTGCCCTAAATAGTAGGAAAGTTCGAAGGTTAACAAGAGTGGTAGAGGCTGTGACAAACCAGACCGCTGCTGCTCTTGGGAATCTTACGGAAGAATTACAGATTACTAGAATTGTTGCATTGCAGAATCGCATGGTGTTAGATGTTATGTTAGCTGACCGAGGTGGAGCTTGTAAAATTATCGGAAGTAGTTGTTGTGTGTTTATCCCTGACCACACGCCGTCAGTTTATAATGCTATCAATAGGTTGCACAAAATTGCAGCTGAAATCCATACAGAAAACGGCACTTGGACCTTTTCTGGATGGTTTTGGGCATTGATCACTGCTTGGGGGTGGAAGGTTTTAACTGGTCTCTGTATTATTGTAGCAGTTCTGTTTTCTTGTTGCATTTGTGCCCAATGTGGTCCTTTGCTCTGTTCCTTATGTGTATCATTCTGTATTCCCGATAAGAAAGCTATTGCCGATGTCACTTATCAGAAACATTTAGCTAAAGAAGTAGAGGAAATGATGACAATTGACATATACGATGATTATCCTAACAAACCGGATGTCTTCAGTAAATGCTGAAAGGGTCGTCTGTTGTAAATTGAAACGACGATGTGATTAAGCATTTACCAAAGACATGAATTCTCCTTCCTTAGAACATGTCTCCTTCGGTATGTTGACTAAAGTCTAGACTCCATTTTGTATTGTCATGTCTCCATGTGCTCAACACGAGAAGAGTCCTATCTTCGTGTTAGTTGCTCTTGCAATCTGCCTAGTAACAGTCTATAAATAGCTCCTTTGTCCGTCTGGCGCATGCCCAGACTTGACCACATCTGTTATCAGTTAGTCCTTTCTTGACCATGTTTTCGCGGGCTCAAGGAGTGTGTCAGCTCCGCCCATATATCGATTCTGTATCGAAAGTGACCATAAAAGGTAATATTCTTTGCCTCATGTTGTATCCACCCACTTATGAGCCCCTCTGTTGTGTATAAAAGGGGACCGTGTACGCAAGTTCTTTGTGCTACTCTATGCAATACTGAAGGGTGTTGTATGGATTGTAGGACCACCCTTAAGGGTTAATAAACTTTGTCTTTGTACTTTGCAGTTTCCGTGCCAACTTCCTTGTAGATTCCATTTGCAGGAGAGCGAACCCTTGTGTCCTGCGGGCCTAGTTGGGGCCTGTATTCATCAAAACAAGAGGCTGCTGCGGATTGCAGTCCGTCATTGTACGGGGACACAGGATCATTGTACCTGTTTGCCACGGCCTGGTTTGGACTTTGCACTTGGGGTTGAGGCGTTGTGGATTCTAGGCAGCCTTGTACACCGACATTGCAAGATACACTCGATAAACATTAGTTTTCTCCCTCCCTTGATGGATATAATAGCGCTCACAGAAGTACAACATAGCTCCACATCCGATACTTGCCGGAGAAATGCATGCTGGGATTTGGTGTTCTTCAGCATCGAACTGCAGCTGCAAGTAATTGGAGCCTGCCGCTCTCCAGCCAATGGGAGTGCGGTGGAACATACAAAGGAGGGAGGTAGTGTAATCAGGTGAAACCAGGCATCTGAGGAAGGCGAATGCGCCGAAATGCATTATGCCCATCACCGTGAATAAAGGACTGCCAAGAGAATCCACGCTGTGTCCTCTGATCTTTTCTTTGAAGGGATTTTGTCTGTATATATATATATATATATATATATATATATATATATATATATCAGTTCAGTTGTATCCCTGGCAGGGCTGCCTCCTCGTAGCCTCCGCTCAACAACACAAACACGGACCACCTTCTGTAGTGCAAAGAGTTTTATTCACTCAACAGCAACGATGTCGTCATAACGTTTCGGCTCTCCCTGAGCCTTGATCACATGACAACAAGTGAAAATACATCATTTCCTTAAATAGGAAGAACCTTGCTGGACATGTGATGTGGTTAAAACATGGAAAGGGAAGACAGACTTGTGTTTAGTGTGCAAATATACATTAAACAAACATTTACGTTGTCTATTTTGCAATCTTGCTATATATACTAGCATAAACTGATTGGTAAAATATATATCCAACAGGGTGACCCTCAACTTCAACTGCGGTCACAAATCGAGGCGCACTCTGGCACTGATGTTAATTCAATTTATTTTATGCACACGAACACGGACGGACGCGTTTCGGCATAACGCCTTCCTATATATATATATCTCCAGCAACAATCGTCAACACGTTTTCACAAGAACGATGCCACGGCCTCAAAATCCTTCTCAGCGTGATTTTATTTTTTACAGCCTTATCACTCAAGGCGTTTCAGAGAAAACACCTCCTTGTTCACGAGTAAGAGCGATGTGTACAACACCTTCTTTTAACCAAGTCATCTGACACACCAAAATCATAAAAAGTGAAAATAGATTCTTTGTGTTTGAGAATTCTCAGAGCTAGGAAGACATGTTAATCAAAAAAAGCTCACAAGGTGTTAAGGGAAGCAATGAAGAGCATTACAATTATATTTTCATGCAGTGATAAATCATAACTAAACTTAATACATATTTTTAATTACATCTATTACAAAAGTAAATAAATATTAGCGGCAAATGCTCATGACTCAACGTTACAAATTAATAATTACAAAACATATCAAATTGGCAATTCATTATGCCCAACATTTTCATTCAGTGGAAGCAGTCATTATTAATATCCATTCGTATGTGGAATTGAACTGGCTCAAATATCTTAATGATCATGTTCGTAAAAGTTTCTCACGCTCAAGTGGGCAGTTAGTGAATTATGACTGAACCTAACAGATGTCAGTAAGTCCTGTATTGTGCAAAAACCTCATTTGTATGTGCCAAAGTTCATTCTTTTCATAATGCCCACAGCACACTTACTCAAACCCCAGTGGGTTGATAACAGTTGTCCACTCGTGTCCCCACTTTGCACACCTTATCAATTTCAATCATGTCGTATCCCACTCTCCGTTCGAACCACACCAAAGACCTGTGAAACATAATAAATATAAAAATAGTTGAAATTATTAATCTTATAAACATTTGTTGTTTACATTCGCTACAATTATTAAATAAAAGAAGTGAGGATTAAAAGCGATCATAAAAACATTTGTCCAACATTTTGACAGGCTTATTCAAGAATAATTAAAGGCATAAAATACAGCCCTTAACCTAAGTGTACTGACAGGCCTTCATCTCCATTGTGTCCCTCTGGTTGCATGGTGTGATATTTAATAATCATTCTGGATTTAAATCACCTCAATTCCTGGATTCTATCACCTCCCCTGTCTCTAATGGGGACATTGTCTAGGACGCAAAAGGACAATTTAGTATTATTCTGGTTGTGGTAGGCCGCAAAGTTCCTTGCAATGGAATATTGTTTTTCATTGTTTTTTATGGCCCTCAGATGTTCCAATACACGTTTCTTGGCTTTGTGTATTGTGCTACCAATGTAGTATTTATTACAGGGGCATCTGAGGGCATAAACCACATATTCTGTGTTGCACGTGTAGTGTCTTAGGATTTTTAAATGGTTTCATTTGGTGTGACAGTCTGACCTCTTTACAGTTCGTACTGTACTTGCAGGCTTTACACTTACCACATGTGTAGAACCCTTGTACTGTACTTGATTTAGAAATGGCGGTAGTAAGTGTTCTGCAGACACTGTCCTTGAGAGACTTAGCTTTGCGGTAGGTTATTTGAGGATAATCTTCAACATATTTGGCTAAGTCTTTGTCTAATTTCAATATTTCCCAATATTTCTTAAGTGCCGTTCTAACTTCACTAGATCGTGTATTGAAAGTTGTGATAAACCAGACATTGGTTACTGGTTCACCTGTCATCTGTCTCTTAAGTTCTATTATCTTGTTGTTAGGCAGCTTGTTTCTTTCTCTTTTGTCAACTTCTGAGCAAGCGTCTTTAATGCATTTTGCAGTATAGCCTCTTGCTCTGAAACACTCACACATGATTCGCTTCTCTTTCTCATAACCAGTTGTAGTGCTACAGTTTCGCTTAGCTCTAAGAAGCTCCCCAAACGGGATACGTTTGATAAGACTTCCCGGATGGCAGCTTTCAGCATGTAAAAGACTATTTCCTGTTGTCTCTTTTCTAAAGAGTGCAGTCATAAGTTTATTGTCTCTTACCATGACAGTCAGATCCAAAAATTCAATACTTTCACCATTCACATGGCTGGAAAATGTAAGATTCAATGTATTTACATTTAATGTTTTCACAAATTCATCAGCTTCTTCCGCACTGCCATCCCAGACACAAAATATATTGTCTATATATCTTGCCCAGGCCTCGACCCTAATTTTATATTGATCTAGGTTGCTGACTACTTGCTCCTCCCACCAGCCCAGGTACAAACCTGCAAAGCTGGGGGCGAAGCAAGTACCCATCGCAGTGCCTAGTGTTTGACGATATATCTGTCCATCAAAGAGAAAGAAATTCTGTGTTAGGCATGTCAGGATCATCTCCAGTAACATTTCTGTGTTGAACAAAAACGACAACGACCTATGTCTTAGAAAGTGTCTGCGTGCTTTAATACCTAATTCGTGGGGAATGCTGGTATATAAGCTATTAACATCCAAGCTCATAAGTAGCCAACCCGGGTGCCAGTCAATTGTTTCAATTAATCGTAAAAAATGCCCTCAGTCTTTAAGGTATGATGAAAGCGATTGTACCAATGGCTGCAGGTAATAATCAACATACCTAGAGGTATTCTCCATACAACTCCCCCTAGAAGATACAATTGGTCTTCCAGGGGGGTTGATTTTGTATTTATGCAATTTGGGTAAGAGATAAAGGGCAGGTAATTTGGGGTACTTGCATTTGAGAAATTAAGCCCCTCTCCACTCATTTAATTTATCTTGATGACTTTTGTTTGCCGCATCATATTTGTTCTTTGTACTTTTTTCGTACCTGGTCACATCCTATACCTGATTCAACCCTTCCTTCAAGTATTCTTCTTTAGACAAAACGACAACGTTGCCTCCCTTGTCTGACTTTTTAATCACTATGTTTGTATCTTTTTTAAGCGTTTGTATTGCCTCTTTCTGTACTTTTTTACAAATTTCCTCTGTTTGGATAGTTTGTCTAATTCATTAACAACTCCCTTTTCAAACATGTCAATGGCTTCATTAGCTATTTGTGGT
Source organism: Triturus cristatus (assembly GCF_964204655.1). NCBI lineage: Eukaryota > Metazoa > Chordata > Amphibia > Caudata > Salamandridae > Triturus > Triturus cristatus. The sequence continues at coordinate 1,217,230,057 of NC_140591.1, forward strand.
AAAAAGATTGATTTTGGCCTAAGGCTGCTATCGTGGTTGAGATCCAATTTAATGTTATCATTAATTAAATTAAGGATCGGGTCTTGATTTGTTTCAGGGTCACCAGCTAAATCATGAAGCATATGTAACATGTCTATTTCCCCTATCTGTATTTTACTAGATGGTTCAATGGTATTGGAGACAGACTCTTTAGTTTTAGTTGCATTCCATTTTCTTAATTTAAAGCGGCTCGGGTCTCTATAGCGAACATTTTGGAGGTGGATATATATGTGTGTATATATATATATATATATATATATTACCTACTGGCGGTCGCCAGTAGGTAGTTATAGTTAGGACCCCTTTTCCATAGGAAAACCTCAACATTCTATTTTGAATAACTTTGGCGCCGGTCGACGAATCCTCGCGAATTTCTCAAAATAGGTGGGGCGCTACGCTCCGCTCCTACCCTGAAAGTCTCGGGGGGATTCGTCAAGCGGGGGCTGAGATAAAAGGGGGGTCCCAAAACGCGTTTTTCCCATGCATTTTTCCATAGGACCTTTAGAACGAGCTACAGCCCGAACGGCTGAACAGAATTACTAGAAATTTGGCAGAGAGGTAGTCCTCAGGTCAAGGAAGTGCCTTTTGTAGGTTTGGTGTAAATCTGTTCAGTAGATCCTGAAAAAATAGCCTTTAAATCAATATATATATCTGTGGAAGCTTACGGTGCGCTTACCGTGCGCTTACGATAAGCTTACGGTACGCGTACGGTGCCTTGCGCGAGCGCGATTCTGATTGGCTGTTAGATCTTAGTAAACATTCGAATCGGTCGAAACCAGGAAGCGGCGGCCGCCATTTTCTCTCTCGAACTGTCAGGGGGGTGAATAAAAAAGGTGGATAATGTGAAAAGGGGGCAGGCTCGACAGTTCCTGACCCCCTAGCCTTGGTCAGGGGGTCCCAGAAGGACCCTCAAGGGCAAAAATAAAAAAAAATTATTTTTCGAAAAATCGCCGTATGCGCGTAGCGTACGCGCACGGCGACCTGCGGAATTCCGCGAAATTCGCGGAATTACGCGTACCGTGCGCGCACGGAAAAAAAAAATTTGCGAAAAGGAAAGCTTAAAAAAAAATTAAAAAAATTGTGAGGTAAGGTTGGCTCTTATAAGAGCCGTTGGGTTCATACAGGGATGGAGGAAAGAAAGAATGGGAGTATTATGAGCGTCTACAAACATGCTGGTCTATCTTATTGTTAATAAGGGGAAGACTGACCTCCCCAAAAACAATAAGACCACCACATTTTGTACACCTCATTTCAACACTCGCAAATCGAGGGTTGATGTCCAAAGGAAAAGAAGAAGGTGATGCTCCAACAACAGAGGAAGGGCTCAGCTGAGCTGCCGATGATGTACTCGGCTGAGCATCTGAGGCTGGGCTCTGGTGACTTACTGAAGAGTTTTCTCCAGTATGTCGAGCAAAGGTCCTTGGGTGTCTGTCCTGGAGGTGTCTCATCATAGAGTGATTTCCAAAGGAATATTTCCTACTTGGATTTCCTCTTGATAAAACACGATCACAAAGTATGCAAGTGACCTTTGGAGCATTGACCTTTTTCTCCCCCTCTGGAAAAGTGAAATACTCCCATACAAAAGAAGTCTTTTGTTTCCTCCTTCTCTGGATCATGGTGGTGCTGCTGGCCTCACTCTCAGAAGAGCCCTGCTGTTCTGCCATTGTATCCCAATGTCAATCCAGCTCCTGCTCCTAGAGAATCACAAGCAGAAATGAGGGGAATGGGTGTGGTGTGGGAAGAATCTGGAACTGAAAGTAGTATCAACCAATGAAAAGTGTTCTTTCAAGCAGTAAAGAGGGGAATGGGTGTGGTGTGGGAAGTTTCTGGAAGTGAAAGTAATTTCAACCAATAAAAAGTGTTCTTTGTAAGTCACATGACCTACCGTGCACGCACGTGACGCTTACGGTGCGCTTACGCAGCGCTTACGTCACTTTTGCGCATGCGCATTACACGCCCCTGCGTAACCGCGACGTTGCTTCCGGGTGTACACGTACGGCACGCACGTATCACGTATCGCGCATGCGCATTACACGCCCCTGCGTAACCGCGACGTTGCTTCCGGGTGTACGCGTACGGCACGCACGTATCACGTATCGCGCATGCGCATTACATGCCCCTGCGTAACCGCGACGTTGCTTCCGGGTATACGCGTACGGCACGCACGTATCACGTAGGCGCGCTGCACTAATTACGTCCAGAGCGCGTAGCGTCAGCTTACCGTACGCGTATTTTACAAGCGCGTAGCGTCAGCTTACCGTACGCGCACGGAAAAAAATGCATAAAAAAAAACCTTTCGATAATGCAGGATATAGTACATAAATTATTTAAAAAAGGCTTACAAAAAATGAAATAAAAAAAAATTGCATTAAATTATAATAAAATTATAAAATCGAAATAAAAAACCACTATCCACATTGACCCCACCCCCTGTGCTTTTGGTGGCGTTAAGTGGGCGCGCACGCCACGAATGGCGTAAAGTAACTTAGCATTTAAAAAACCGTACAAATTCACTGAAAAAACCATAGGTTTCACACACGTTATAGTTAGGAATTAGCATTTAAAAAACCTTGCAAGTCACTGAAAAAACCATGGGTTTCACACACGTTATAGTTAGGAATTAGCATTTAAAAAACCTTAGAAATTCAGTGAAAAAACCATAGGTTTCACACACGTTATAGTTAGGAATTAGCATTTAAAAAACCTTAGAAATTCAGTGAAAAAACCATAGGTTTCACACATGTTATAGTTAGCTGGACATTTTACTCGTAAAAAACCAATGAAATTGCCCCGTTATAGTTAGTTCAGCTAACTATAACTCGCGCGCCCGCAATGCACTGCTGATGACGTCACATATTACATCACTCATGACATGGTCAGTGACATCACTCATGACATCACTGATGACATCTCAAATGACATCACTGATGACATCACTGATGACATCATCCTTGTGATAGAGTGGCAGACCTCCTCTTCCCCTAATATAACCTTTGACACACACATTCAAAAATAGAGACTAAAATTTACAAAACAATGGACATACCAATAACAGTTACAACAACCTCTTCAGTAATTCTAAGATCCACATACACATCCACTCATTCACCAACAGTCCAATACAGTCACTCATACATGTACTCACTCATCATATGTACTCATACACCTATACATCCTGTTACACAATGCCACTCATCCATAGAGCAACTCACACACATAGTCACTCATGCTAATAAAGAATCAAACATACATTTACTTGCATATACAGTTATACACACACCACCACACTTACTTCTACGGAAACTTACACATACTTAGTCTTTTAAACAATCACTTATAGAAACACATACTTATTCATACAGGAACTCTTTCAATCTCTCACATATACTCACATATATACACCAATAGTCACATATACTAGTTTTAAACATATGTAGTTACTCATAAAGACACTATTGAGACAGTCATTCACTCACTAACACACCCATACACACACTCATCCACCCATGCAGTCCTGCACACATGCTCTGTTCAACACATACAAACAGTGAGTCACTCATTCATGCACCTATGCACTACGTAATACCCCCCACCGAACCATGCAGACACTCAGACTGATACTCAAAAAACCAACTAATAACCTATATAGACACCCATGTAGCTACTCACCAACCCATGCAGCCACTTATACACAAAGTGAGAGACTGATACAGATATTTACATATTTAAACATTACTCACTAAGCCATGTATTCACTAAGATACACTTAATCAGTCAGTTATACAATCAATTTTTCAAAAACAAATCATCCATTTAGACACTTATATACCCATTTATTCTTCCATCGTCCTTGAGATATACATATATAAAACATATTTAATTTTCAGAAAAATACACATTCACTGGATGATGTCATCAGTGATGTCATTTGAGATGTCATCAGTGATGTCATGAGTGATGTCACTGACCATGTCATGAGTGATGTAATATGTGACGTCATCAGCAGTGCATTGCGGGCGCGCGAGTTATAGTTAGCTGAACTAACTATAACGGGGCAATTTCATTGGTTTTTTACGAGTAAAATGTCCAGCTAACTATAACATGTGTGAAACCTATGGTTTTTTCACTGAATTTCTAAGGTTTTTTAAATGCTAATTCCTAACTATAACGTGTGTGAAACCTATGGTTTTTTCACTGAATATATATATATATATCACCAACTTTGCTCAGCAAATGAGGCCGCACACACTGCAGGTGAGGAACATCCTTTATTTAAATGCAAACAGGCAGCTTCCGATCCCGTTGTAACATCCCTGGCCTGACGCGTTTCAGAGTCTTTTACTCCTTTCTCAGAGGCAATCACTCGCATTTGTTACGTTCCGTGCAAAACTGACAGTTCCCTGCGTGCTTTAAATACCTTTTATTGGCCTCCGGTGTGCCATTGGTTTTCAAAGTATTTCCCATTGCACGCTGGTTCTCGTAGTTCAATGCTGCACACATTTAAAACCCTCCAGTTGGTCCGATTGCGCTGATACTTTTAGGGATACTTTTTTTTTAAATATGTATATATATATATATATATATATATATATGTATATGGTGCAGTATAGTAAAAATGTGTTTACCCATAGAAGCTAAGCCTAGCATTTTTTAAATCTCTGAATACTGTTGGTCAGTTTACATTCAGTCTTTAAGATATAGGTCCGGCTGGCCAGAGCTCTTCACCAACCAAGTCAACTTATCACAGGCTCAGCCTGGCAGTGTTTCCATATGGGCCAGTAGACCTGTAATAGATAACCTTACATCCACACACCATATTATTTGCGCCAATTAAGAACTCTTGGTGTTTCAACATGCTTCATAATGGGGTGTTAAGTATTAGGTTGGTATGTTTCATTTACAACAGGTGCAGTGATGTATTTTTACAAGGGAAATCCCAACATGCCTTTTTGTGACTTCACATCTAGTTACAATGCTTAGAAAAAAGAAGCCAGGAAAAGATGGCTACACAGTGAAAAAACAAGGACTTTGGCATAAATATTTGATGCAATTTAAATAGAAGCATGCTTATCAATAGTAACTGTTTTTACAATGGAAACACTTGATATTTTCATGGGGAGGAAAATGACCTCCACACAAATATGTTCCCTTTTCCAAAATCATTGAATGAGGTAAAAATATTTGAACATAATTCCACACTTACAATTAGTTCCCTTGCATGATTATGATGGCCTGAGGTTGCATCGGCATTCATACAAATAACTTGCATACTTTTAAATATGTGTATAATTTTCAATGTATTTATTTGGCTATATACAGGCCTGGCTAGTTAAGGTGTTAGAGCAATGTGCGGATAAAGTGGACCATGTTACAAATAATTATTTAGTCATAAATTGTGGGGTATTTTGCTAATTTTTCATGCAGAGCAGCAAGCAAAGTTACTATGCTGCATTTCGTGAAATGAAGATATAAGAAATGCTCTATTTTACAAAGATATGGAGATTTCTGCTCTCTACTTGTGCATGTGTACAGTGTGCTACATTACACCATAGTGTAATGGTGACTATGTTACAGGCCGGATTGTTTTTGTGCAGGAAGTCAAACCTTCCTGCACAAAAACAATCCTTGGAGGCATTTCCCTCTTTCATTGTGTACTGCAATACGTGGAAAAAGGAAATAACAAGGAGAAATAAAGAGATGTCTACGTGTTATGCCTCACTGGGGAAGGCGTAGCATTTTGATGCATTTCCAGAGCAACACACAGGAAATCAATAATTTTTAGGGGAAATGCTCAGTAGTGGAAACAGTGTCCGTAATGACCTGGAGTGAGGTGTTCACTGTAGCTGTGATCAGCGTGTCCCTCTATGCATCAAATAAAGCACTGATTTGTAAGTGAACACAATGTCTGTGAGAACTGAGGTACATGTCACACCTCATGAAGATCAGTATGGTAAAAATTCCCTGTGCACCAGTAGTTCACTGAAGCAAATGCGAGGCCAGATGTCTACAAGGTGCAGCACTCCACTGTGCCAGTTAATGCTTTTTCAAATCTCTGGCGTAGCAAGTCCTGTCTTTTACAGGGTAAAATGGCACAATGCCACAAGCAATGAAAACTGCAAAAGCAGCATGGGGAAGGCAGTGTTGTCAGCTATGCAGTGATCTAAATGGCAGCTATCTATTCACATGCACCATTTCTGCTCTGTTAAATGTCACATGGTTGGGGCGCTGTCCATTGCCTTTGGGATCGGTAACCATGTATCACTTTACAGCTACACAAGCAGTCACAGAGTGTTGATATAAACATTGCTTTAAGGCCCTACACACTCAAAGATCACTGGTTATTGCCCTTATTATGTCAATATTCATATAAGAGCTGAGCCAACATCTCCTTTCAGTGATCAGTCTCTATATCCCAATGAGTGAATTTAACCTTAATTAGTATGATCCAAATGAATTAATTTAGCAAGCATTTTTACATAAATCATATACCATAAATAGCACTTCGAAAAAAGTCTCTTAAATACTGTTAAAAAATCTGTATATCTGAAAAGGTGGTGTCTTCAAAATGTCTTTGGTTGTTGTCCTGACTATCACAAACAGGGGATAGTCAATTAAAATCAAACACTAGGCACCTAGGAAGGCTGATATAAGATATGCCCAAACTACTTAAACCCACATGCTCCTTTTCCATACTTCCACCACTCACTTGGTGTCACAGCATCTTTGTTGTGAGCAACCTCTTATCTTTTCAATTTTCTTGAAATTCTGCCATGAGAGCAACCTACCTTTTTGGTCTCTGTTTTGTTCTTCCAAAGAGTGCATTCCTGTCTCTCATTCATTTCAACTTGTGCATTTGTGCTTAGTCTTTCCGGGAAGGTAATTCCAGTTTCATTAAATATGTATGCCACTAACACCCACTTACCAGGCTATCAACACTTGATTCTAACAATAATGGTTGAAACTAAACCCCTCCGAAGCTCTGATGAGTAAACAAACCTTGTGACTGAAGATCTCTGACCAGAGCCCTGGGAGGGTGCCTGGTGCCCCTGATTTGAAATACAGATTTGGACACCTTGTAAGTCTCCCTAATACTTCAGGACACTGCAGTTGTCAGTGACCCTTGATATCGGGCCAGGATCCTGGAAAAAGGTTTTCCATTTCTTCTGTTCCATCACTGGCCTTTGGCAATCTTCTGATGACTTTAGTACACTTCTACTGTTTAAATGGGCCTTTGGTGTATCCTACATACGCAGGTTGCTTTACTCTGGCAACTAGAAGAAAAGCAATCCCAGTTTAAGACGTGCAGCTCTGTGCAAATAATGCCCTCCTTTTCTGATTCCCATACCTGAGTAGTACACCCTGCCTCAGACCTTCAGACAAGACAAAACAAATATTTTTGTAGTTCTGCAAGTCTGCAGAGCAGGATAGGCTGGTAGATCATTCTCTGTCCTGGGAACTAAGTTGAAGAATCCATTCTTTTTGACTATGCAGGTATTTAAAAATGTTTTTTCCAGTTATGTGACAATGGGTAGAGGTCTTAGTTTCAGTGTTGCTCTTCTTCTTGCACCAATAGTCCATGCAGATGGAACTAAATTTAACACTGATATGTTAATACCAAGGAACATTACAAGGTGTAGTGCATTATGAACAAGAGAAGGGTTTGATGGAGCTTTCATCTTAAAGTATTATTGAGTTAGAAGTGTGTACATAAAAGTGAGCTAGCTGTGCTGAATGTGTGGCAGTTCACAACACAGTGATACCCATTCAACGCTGCATGGTAGCTTAAAGGTGCTGTCCATATGGGAAAAACAAGAGAATTATAATCTAAAATTCACCTCAACGGGGTTGATGGCCTAAGATTACATTGAAGTCAGTATTCCTTCTCCAGAGGAGTTGTTTTCATCCTTTAGAGGCCCTCCATTCCATAGATATATCAATTCGTCAAGTGCATCTGCCATACTTGGACAGCCATTACCCCTTGAGACTCTATATTGTACCTATGCATTCAGGGGTCAACCGCATGATACTTCAGCTGAAATTTCGAGCATATTTGATGGGGTCGAGCTGCCTCAACCACCTGTTACACTGTCCAGGCAAAACAAAAGTCACACACATTTCAAAAAGGTGTGCCACATGGGGGTGAATAGCATTTAGATGAATGGAGAAAAGTGAACGTCTGTATATATTCAGGATTTACTGCAGTGGGGACTTTATAGTCTATTGCCAGCCTGTTTTAGGAAGCCCATTGGTCTTTTAGGCTCATTTTTCTTCCAATAGCGCCTGACCTTTTAATACAGAGGTGCTCTTTGTGTTTTGGCCCTCTGGTGAAATACAGGATGTGACTACTTTTTTGCTGGACTGACCACAGACATTCAGAAACAAAAGGTCTACATTCATTTACATGCCAACTGCAATGATTGTGATTAAGCATGCATCACTATTTCTTTTTTTAAATCTGTATGTTTAAAAAACTGCTAAAGAGGGATGTGAACACCCACAATGAAAGGACCTGAACTAACAGGGAAGTTATCGTAATCTAGCAAGGGTTTGTCATGACATCTCAAAATTAGGAAGATTGAGTTAATTTCCTCTCCTATAAATTGCATTTTACTTCAGGGTTGACCCACAAATGTGACGAAACCCCCGATGCAAAATTTTAGTAAATCTGGGCCTACATTTGGTATAACCAAAATCTACATTTAGGCTTGTAAAGATATTTACACATGCTTGATATTCCTCCATTGTGGTGTAATATTAAACATGCAAACATTCTACTCCAAGTTGGGGAATAGGTATCCCTGGCAGTGATGGACTAGAAAGTTTGTGACAACCACACATCAAATTATATGTGAGTATTCACAAATTTACTTTGCTTCCATTCTCAGCCAGGAAATGTTTGAAGATTTACTGTTTTCAAGAGCTGGAGTAAATCTCTTTCCATATTGGAAAGGTCTGGGAAAGACGTTTGGGGATTAAAACAAGTATTGGCAAAGCTGATATATTTTGTCTGTGCGAGATCTATTGGCTTTGTCAATGTATTTTTTAGACATGTTGCACAGAAACACAAGCTACTGTCCAGTATGGGAGAGACTGGAAAAATATGCACTTTTTGAGAGTGAATGTAAAAATGTGGAAAATGGTACTTGCAGGAGCCTGTGGTCAGAGGAAGGACACTGGCCCTAGAAAAGAAGCTGTACTTGGTCCATGCTCCACAGCAGAGACAACACTGAAGCCCTGGGAGGACAGAGGAAGGTGAAGGAGACGCTCCCTAATCAGAAGCAAAGAAACAAGAGTGACATGGAATCAAACCAATGGTAAGTAGTGGGCAGGCTCTAATCCAGTTTTTAAGGGCTTTTTTATTAACAATAGATTTTGCTGGCTGCGCATGCGCGATGTTCAGGCAAAACCTCAGAAGTGAGATTGCATACATGCAATGGTATTTTCGCATGCACAGTTGTGCACTATATACAACTGTGCATGAGGAAAGTCCTTTATGTGAATGAAGTGTTAATTCGCATACTTTTTCCTGAAAACCTGCAGTTGTCTCAAGCTTCTTGGGAATACTCTTGGACACTTTTGTGAATTCCCATCATTTGGAATTCTGTCATTGGGTCAAAGTAGTTAACCTACTGGTGAAGCGGTTACATTTTCTTTTTTTGTGTGACTTCGGCCCATATCGCATTTAGTCGTTCAGATAAAACTGTAAGTTTATTTTGAAAATACTTTAAGGACATCTCTTTTTCCTGTGTAGCACTCACTAACACTCAGCTCCACTAAAATGTACCACACTGCTACCCGGCACGCTGCACATTTGTTGTGTTCCGCTGGATCTGGTCCAATAACTTTCCAGAGAATTTTCCATCTTTTCTCTATCTGTAAGACTCCTGGAACATTACCAAATAAACCAGGTATAAAATGATATATAAACTACAACCCATTTACTCACTGAAAGCATTTCCAGCTTGCCAGCCCATAGGCAATAAAATAATCAAAGCATCAAGAAATCATAATACACAAGCTAAGAATTGACGTGCCCTCTGGAAAATGTGGGCTATACTTATGCATATTTTTACAATTTCAATGCAAATGCTTGCATTGAACGTGGGTCAGTCAGCAGCGTGTTGACTTTAAATCTTACACTGTATTTTTGAATAAAATGTTACCATAGTTAAATTAGGAATATTTGTTTATACGTGACTACCCGCTAGTAGCATTATGCGAGCATGCCTGGTACATGACACAAATCAATCCATGCACAGCCTTCAGTTAAACAAATTGTAAAAAAAAACACATTCTGTTAAGTGAAAAAGGGAGATAAACATCTGCACTTTCCACACTAGCTTTGTCAGCAGTTTTGCCAGTATTGATCAGAGAATCCTAAACTTTCTTTGGGGCATATGGAGCTCTACGTACCATAAAACCAATCAGTAAACGTCCAAGGGCTCATGTGATAAGGAGGCAAGCTGTTTCCCAATATTTTGCCTCCTATCTTTATGATAGTGTGAGGTAGGTGTGCATGACAGCTTTGGGACCATTTGTTAGCGATGACAATCACTGGGTCCACTCGAGCTCTGTGTAAGAACCAGTATTGCTGGCAGTGTATGTCAGGCTTCCACCTATGGACATCAGCCTTAAAATAGTTGTCAGTGATGCAACTGGTATATTGAGGACACACAAACCTGTGCCTCCTTTGCTGTAGAATTGTGAGATGCGTTGACGCCTTTCGTTTAGGATTTTGCTCAGATTGCGTCTCGCCTGGAACACAAGTGACAAAAGGGGTCTCCAACCTTTTCTGTACCGAGAGCTACTTATGTTCAATGAAACGCATTGAGAGCTACTAATAAAGACCTTCACAAGACGGGTGGTTGTTATTGGACTGTTGAGTGACAGGATTTAGCAGAGTTTTACCTGATTAACAGGTTCAGATGTTGGCCCTATTAAGGAGCTGAATCTTAAATTGTTTTTAGATTTTAGTGTCATCCAGTAATTTGATGCTGTGACTCTATGGAGGGTGACTCTTCCCTCTAACTTTGTCACATGGAAAGTCATCGGATAAGCATTTTTTTCAAATTATGGGCAATATGTGCAGGTTCATGGACAGCATTGCCTGCATGCTTCAGCGTGCAACGAGATTAACTAAGCATTTGCTGACCCAGGCATTTAAATTTTATTATTAGTGGTGCCCACTTTCTGTGGAAAAATGGCACATTTAGCCGAAGATGGCAACTAAAGTTAACGTAGCTCTAATCCGTATGGAACCAGAGTATCTTGAAACCGAACTGATCTGCATGATGTATCAAAGTACTCAACACAGTCCTCTAATAGGCCAAATGAAGCACATTGAGGCTTTTACTCTTAGGATTTGGAGTATCTGCTCTATGTGCACCATCAGGTAAGCCATGGTCTAGAGAGGTCATACTGTAAAGGATGCACCAATGAGTCTTAAAGCTGAAGCCGACATCATCAATCCAAACAATATTCCATAAATCCCTATGTATGTCAATGTTACAGACGCTGGACTAGATAAAGAGAAATTATTATTTTTTCTCTACAGTGGATGGCCCCTTTAAGTCAAGAGAGGTTTGTTTTAGAAGTTGCAAAAGACATATGTTTCTGCATTCCTTTACCTAGATTGTACTCATTCATTTTTATTTATAAACTTTATTCGATCTCTTGTGTACAGATCATAAAAGTACATAAAATCAGCTATGAAACAGTTAAAATATGAGCAATAACAATTCTTCCATATGAGCAAGCCCCCCCCCCTTAATCAGGATTGAAAGTAAATTCCATAAAGTTAATAAACAGTAAACAGATTTTTTTTTAATTCTCCTGATATTAAGGCGCATATTTCCTTTTCCTCATACATGCCCAAAAGAAAGATGCTACTGTAAAACAAATAAATATATTCAGAAGCGATTTTAAAAAATACAGTGCAACTCGGGATTGGCTAAAATTAAGACTCTTTAAAATTGGTACAATAAAATACTTTTTTTCTTGGGCATACAAACTACAGAAGAATAACAAGTGCAGATCATTCTGTGTCGACTTATGGTCGCTAGGGCACGTTGATAAGCCAGAATGCCTGAAACTTCTGGTTGGGTCCCCCAGCATTAATGGAATCAAATTTAAGCGGAATCTCATTACAATTAACTTATGGTGTGATGGTGGGACCTCTGCCAGATATGAAACTCACCCTCCTCAATTGGGGGAGTTAGATGATACATCCGCATCATCTGCGCAGCTAAGTTCTTCTCTCTACGGACATATTGGGCCATCGCCTTAAAAATCTCAGCCAACCTCCTCTTAGAAAAGGCCCAGCATGTCATTGGGGCCCTGAAAAGATTCGACAAGCCTAAGGCTGTGAATTCCTCCTCTACATATCTTAGCCAACCGCTTCTGCTATGGTTCTCTAATTTAAGGAGGTCAGGAATGATCCCTTGATTCAGGGGGACTGTGTCCCTGCGCCAAATCGATAACCACGCCATCAGCGGAGCCAGAAGAATTCCGTCAGTGATATATGGAACTTCTAATTCCATGTGAGAAATATAATTAGAGTATGACTGTGGGAGGGAGATCAATGATTTCAAGAATTTATTTTCGGCTAACTGTAACAATTCAGTCGGAGCCATGCCCCATACACCTGCCCCGTATGTCACAGCCAACACTGTTTTGGCCTGATAGATCTTTTTTATGGTGCCCAGGGGTCTGGCACCCAGCCGCCTAGTAAATGTTTTTGTGCCACTAAGCTCCTATTCATCATCAGTGCTCTACCTTCCACCTGCTGTGTCCAAGAGTGATTCTTGTTGAAGAGGATTCCTAAATAGGAAAAGGTATTTACCACTTCAATTTTCTTAGAGTCCATACGAAACTGCAGTACTTTATCTTTTTTCACTGCCCCTGCAATTAAAATGAATGTCTTTGATTCGTTGACCTTTAGGTCCAGCGAGCTCATAAAAGCCACGTATGCTGTTATCAACCCCTGGAGCCCCACCCCAGTTCTAGACAGGAGTACGGCATCATCTGCATATGCCAAGATAGGGAGCCGATGGGAGTCACATATGGGAACATTCAAAGACACTCCCCCCAGCGCATCCTCCACACCATTTGTATAAATAGAAAATAAAAATGGTGCGAGGACGCAGCCTTGCCTGACCCCTCTTAAGATCTTAAAAGAGCGGGTCCTTACCCCATTTCTCCCATATCGAACGGAAGCAGAAGCATCTGAATAGAGTTGCCTAATAAAATCAATTAGAGGCTGATCAACTCCCATCTCTAACACGATTTCCCAGAGTTTCGAGTGGGCAACGCAGTCGAATGCTTCTGTTAAATCCATAAAGGCTGAATATAGTTTCCCACCCTTAACCCTCACATATTTGTCCGTAATGAGAGCAAGGTTCAGACACTGATTCACAGTGCCCTTGCCCTGTTGAAAACCATACTGAGTTAATATTAGGAAATTCCCATCATACGCCCAAGATTCGAGCCTGGACAAAAGGAGACGACCCAATAGTTTAGTGGTTATATCAATAAGGGAGATGGGTCTATAATTTTTGGGATTTCCCTTACCTCCCTTTTTGAAAATTGGAACTATTAGGCTCGTCGTCCATGATGGCAGGGCACCCAGTGACGCTATCTTGTTAAAAACATTTGTCAGCAAAGGGACCCAGAGATCTGGTTCCGTTTGGAAGAAGTCAATTGGAACCCCATCCGGGCCTAGTGCTTTCTCCTTGCTGCAGGCCTCTAATCCCAACTTAACCTCCGCCATAGTGAATACTAAGCTCAGTTGGGGATTCATGGGTCCTACAATGTGGGACGCGAGGTCAGAAGGATAAATTGAGAAAATACTTGAATAGTGAGCCACCCAGTCATCTTCAGGTATATGTGAGTCTAAGGTGGGATCACCTTTTGTTTTAAAATAGGGCGCATTCATTATTGCCAAAAACTCTTTACTATTCCCTGAGACTGACGCTGCCTCTAGACTGGTCCATATTCCCTCCCTCCTTACCCTCTCCCTAGCTTTTCGTGCTAGCTTGTAATCCCTACGTAGTGAAGCAATTAATAATACGTCCCTAGGTTGTAACTTTAGAGCTGTTACTAGGGCCTTTCTTGTTTTTGAGCAAGGGGAATCAAACCAGCCACTAGCCATTCTGGGTCTATCAGGCTTAAACCGAGTTAAAGAAAGTTTTATATTATCCAGTAGGTTAGCAAAGCCTGAAAATATTGCACTAGGAGAACCATTCGGATCCAAACAGACTTCTATACTAGGTTGGGCATTGCTAACCGTTTCCTTAAGGATATTAGGACTCTCAATTTGAGCACACTTCAGTTGATAACCATTTCTTCTAGTGATTATAGGTGGAGCTATTTCCGGATGTCTAGGCGCTTCTCTGCGGGCAGAGCGGAATTCACAGGTTAAAATAGCGTGATCGCTAAATGCTGTGAAAAGGGCATCCACATTGATACAACTATTGTTTAACTGGGTTGAACTTAAAAAGAAGTCTATGGTTGATTTATGATCTAGGCGCTGAAAGGTTTTAGGTAGGGTTTCAGTGGAAGAGGAGTCGTGACTTACAATCACCAAGTCCCTAGCCGAGAGTACACGGTTTAGGCTGTTACCATAAACACTGTGGGTGAAATGATGTAATGGATTTCCCCCAAGATCAGTCATACCACATACCCTTTCTAAGCAGTATTTACAGGGATGGATATTAAAATCCCCCAGCCAGATGATGTTTATCTGAACCTTTAGTTTTTGGGCTTTCATAATAACTTCCAGTTCCTTATCCACCTTGTCCACAGCTAAATGAATATTGGGCCCAAAATTATTATTATAAAAATTAATCAAAAGCCAGGACCCTTGAAGTGGCAAATCAATAATAAGAACATGGAAGAGAGGGTTATTTTCTATAAACTTTTACTTTCAGTTCCGATGTATTTGGGATCAGAGTTAACAAACCCCCCTATGCCCTCCCTGCTTGGGTTTGACCTGCCTTCGATTGAAAGGAACGATACCCGTTAACAAAAATGGGATCAGTAGCCCAGGTTTCCTGAAAAGAAATTAAATCCGATTCCTGCCAGATTTTTACCCATTGGTCATTACCCAATTTATTGGCTATACCCGCCACATTCCAGGTTGCCAGATGGAATTAATTTAACTGCCCCGTGTCCCGTTTGAAAAGCCTAGGTATTTTGCTAATTTTGGGTGGTGTATTTACTAATGGGTGCTCTTGGGGTGGAGAAGAAGGCAGTCAATCACAGGAATCCATCCCCGAAAGGGGTGCAAATCGGTTTGTAAGCAGTAGACCAGGATTTTCCGCTGGGGTCGGGTTTGCATTAACGCCCCTAAACAACAATGGAGCAATCGGGACTGTCCTGGGCGAAGGAGGGTAGAAATAGCCGAGAGGGAGGGGGAGAATCTGAGTACCCTTGGGAGGGACTCTATGGAGTTGGTAAAAAAGAGATCCCAGTATTGTTTGGTTGTTGAAATGAATCACCACGCAATCCCCCTCTAATGGTTTTGGGGCCATCCCCACCCACCTTACCCTCCTTGCCATGATGATATGGTCAGCTAACCAGAGCCCCTCACCCCTCACAGCAGAAGTATTAAAAGACAGCCAGTGAAGAGATTTGTCAATTAGCTGAGTTGTGTTTTCACTTTGATTCGTCCTCAAGGGGGGGACATTCCCAAGGACCAGTACCAATGGAACCGCTGAGGATGGTAGGTGCAGGGTTTGAAGCCGGTCATGAACCTCCCCCGTGCTGTTGGCCCACTCCTGTACAATACCAACATTTCCCTCCTCTAAATTAGATACTTGCAAAGTACTAGGAGGCTTGCTCATGGTAACGTGTGATAATTAGACCATCTCTGTTCAGTCCGAATTGGGCAATTCACAATCCTTTGAAGAGTGGGGAGTTGAGAGCGGTGGTGAGGAACAGGGGAAAGAGTGCCTATTCCCTTAAGATGTTCATGTTCAGCTTGAAGTGGGTAAGGGGGTTTGCAAGAAGTATCTCCGCAAGCCAACGCTGAGGGGAGTGACACCCTCTCCACCACCCTCTCACGTGGTATATGTGGCCTGACCAGTTCACCCAAACCCTCTAGCTTAGATAGCCTCACTTCAATTTCGGAAAGTTTAAGTTGGATAGGGGCTAGTAAAACTGTGATAATGTTCTCCATCCGATTCCAAAAGTCCTCCCCGTCAGACAAAGATGGCAGCGAAGATTGCTGCTGGCTGGTTATGGGGTGACTTATCCCTTGTTCTGAATCTCCAGTACCCTTAGGTCTAAGATGTTGCTGCCCTTTTTGCTGTTGTTTTTGCTGTTGTTTGAGTTTCAGTGCACTCGCACCCCTTCTTCTCTTAACCGGTGATTCACTAGTAATGTCCTCAGTATGAGCTTTGGAAGTCCGAGCCCTTGTAAGAGTATAGGGCCCGGTTAGAATATCCGTTATGAATATATCCAGAGATTGTAGAGGGGGGCTGTGGCAGGTCCGAGGCAGGGACAGATAAAGGTGGCTGCAAGGCACCCTCTGAAGTTTATAAGTGTAATGAAGAGCATCACTGGGTAAGGACTGGGTCCAAAGAGAGTCGGCGTTCTGTTAGCTGAATCTCATGGGTAAGCATTGATTCAGCCCTGGTGAGGAAGGTATCCAAACTACCCGCTACTCCCTTGCGCTTATTCATTCCAGATTCAAATGACCGTGAAGTAAATGCCAAGGTAGGAACAGATTGAATATAAAAGTGGTAGGGCTTATTCAGTGGGATAACATAACATAACATGAGACTACAGTACCTGGAAAGCTAGAAGATGCCCCTTTCAATCTGTAGAATCAGTTTCCGAGGGGTGGCCCAGCCCAGCCTACTCTGGGCTATGACGGACGTGGACGGGCCCGCCCTTGGCCCGGGCAGGCCGGCGCGCATCCCGGGAAAGCCGGCGCGCGTCCCACGCTGCGGGAGCTCGCAGCCGCTCTTAAGCACCACCTGGCGCTGCCGATATGCGTAGGCGCCTCCTGGTGCAAAGATTCCTGGTGACTGTGGTCCCGTTGGAGGACAAAGTGCTCAATGCTCCACTCCACTCCACTACTAACAAGGGCTCCCGCCCCGAGGGAGCTTGCAGCCGCTCTTAAGCGCCACCTGGCGCGACCGATATGCGTAGGCCTCCTGGCGCAAAGATTGCTGTTGACTGTGGTCCCATTGGAGGACAAAGTGCTCAGTGCTCCACTCCGCTCGGCTCCACTACTAACAAGGGCTCCACTACTAACTCATTCATTTTCTATCTGCTGTTGGTAGCCGGGAGAAGATATAATCTTGTAGCTATGTAATTAGCTCTGGGACCTGGAAACTTGACTTCTAGTTAGACCTTCCCTGTTAAACGGTAGCGGCAATTTCAGTCGATAACCCTTCAAGTATTGCCCGGCGGTAATCGCCTCTTATACCATTCGATGTTAAACCAATAAAGAGGCAGGCGCCGGAGACTGGAAGGCAGGAAACAAAAGTTTTATTCCGTCGGAGCAGAACACATCAGATCAGACAGCAAGGTATCGTCACGAGGTGCTCTAACTGCATCTCTGAGGCCTGGCCTCTTATACACAGGTTTATGACTTTATTGCAGGGTTATCGTACATGGCACATTCTTGAGATTGTCTTGGAACATGAAAGAACATCCTCGGAATCCCCACTTCGAGCTCGTTCCCACACATATCTACAGTGGAAGTCCCCACCCCATCCACAGTAGGAGATGGCTATCACACAGCTGGACATTCCGCCAATTCCCGGGGGTGTGTGCGACCGGCCGGGTCTCAGGGGGTAGGGGCTTTGATCTACTGTAATCCCTTTGATGTGGGGTGTTTCCCTTACAGTAGGGTCAATAAACTGCATCCGCAGGGCTAGGTGATGGCCTGGGATCGGTTCGGACAATGGGGCGCAGAGGAAGGGGGTTATCAAAGAGATGCATGACCATGTACGGGATGTCGGTCAGGCGCGGGGTGTGATTCCATGGCAGGGTCGCGCAGAAGGAGAGGGTTTATGGCCCATGTATGAGAGAGCGGGGGTGGTCGGCGCGCGTGGGATGCTTGCAGCGCCAGGGGAACGCGCTGGCGATCGACAATGAGCGGGGGAGAGAGTGGGGTGCCTAAAATGGCGGCCGTGCGTTCGCTGTGCGTGGCGCTGGGGAGAGGCAAGATGGCGCAGATAATGTTCAGTTACAAGCTAAATTTCCACATCCCCATGTACCAAAACAGTGTAAGCATGAAGATTTTTTTTTTTCTCCTTGTTACTTAGAGGTAAATGTACTAATGTTTTGTTCAGGTGCTCACTAGGCGCATACTCAGGCAAAGCATTGCATCAATATGTTACCCATTAAAAAGGCCCATGATTGCAGTGCAAAAATGCTCATTGGTGCGCAAGCTCTTGTGCACCACTTCATAGAAAATCTAGACCTTACTTTGTTCATTTGACAAAATAATCAAATAAAGCTGGCTAAACAGCAGTGTGTAATATAAAGAGAAATGCACATTTTAAAAATATTCAAATGCACCAAAATGGCCCCTTGGTGTTTGTAGGTGCACAATCAAGTTCCATGAGACAAATTAGGTAGCTTTGGATGCAGACTTCTTGCATTTGCTCTGCTAAATATCGAGGGCCTCATTTATGAGGTTTTGCCATAGAGCAGCGCTTCAGGACTTCCTTCTGCACTGCCCTACGGCAAAAGGGAAGGAATACGCCGTATTGATCAGATACAGCGCATTTCTGTCCTTTTCCCCAGTGCCAGCGCACAATTCGCTGCCTTGCACCAATGCAGGCACCTTTGCACCATGGTGCAAAGGTGCCTGCGTTGCAGGGATGATTATTTTTGTGCAGGAAGGGAAACCTTCCTGCACAAAAACAATCACAAGAGGCTTTTCACACATTGAAAAAGGAAAAACAAGAAGAAATAAAGATATTTTTCCTCCTTGTGCCTCCGTTTTTGGCGCTGCCTCAGAGTTATGATTTCTCATAAATCTAGGGCAGCGTCAAAAAGCCATGGATGTTTCTGGGAACGCCCCCAGCAACACCCATTGCATGCCCCTTTAATGCAGAAAACTGTGTTAAAGAGAAAGATATTTACGAGGCCCTGAATATCTCCTGTGCTGCTTAAAATTTTGTGACAAGGCGGGATTATGAGCACTAAAGTTGTATTTCAGAAATTAGCACAGATGTCTTCTGCTTATGTCAATACACAGCATTTTGCAGAAGGCCTCTAAGTTTACACATGCCCGCGGGCTGCTGGTGTAATAAGCTGTCTCGGTCCACCTAATAATGACTTCATGTAAGCAATGAGCCCAGGTGGGTTTGTGGTTCCTGACCTCTTGCCTTCATCTCCTATTTTTTAAAGTAAAAGTGGCAATGAACTTTCGGATGCGGGTCAGCGTAAAAATGACAGCAGGCTTTCAAGCGAGGAGCCTTTTTTGAACTCCCTGACAGTGACAGATGACTGCAATAATCCGATTTCACCATATGCCATAACAAGGTGTATGGTTAACTCACCACTTAACACCTGAAAATTGATACTTCTGAAAAAGAATAAAGTGCGGCTCTGTTAAGTTCCTTCCCATGGCTATCTGTCGTCTCCCACCGTTCCCCCCATCCCCTGCGCAATTTCCTCTTCGTCTTCACAAACAGATCAGCCGATTGAGATAGACTTGGTGACTTTACTCTGTGGACACGAACGCAAACAGATTCCTAAGTGTTTTGGGATTTTTGTGTCTGGGCTGGTGAAGTGCCCAGGGCCGCTCGGTGAAATGAGCTTTCACCCCGGGAAGGTAGTATGCGTGCCCGGTCATGCCGTTTCCCTGCAGTTCTTTGGGAACCCTATTGTCTTTCGCAACCTGCGTGACCTGCCCTTTTGACTGGCTGGCACCTCGCCTGTGTGGGGTTGAGCTCACAAGGCCTTCTCTTTGAGGGGCTTTGGTAAACCTTTCTGTCAGGCCGTCGTATAGGCCTCGTCACCAGAGGGGAGCGGAGTCGAGGGTGGGCAATATTCCTTTCAACTCCTCTCACAAGCGCAAACACAGAGGAAGCCTTTGTCTGCCGGAGCATATTTCATTAAATAAAATGCGGGCTACAGAGCAGCGCTGTCAAGCAAATTTACAAACGTGACTGGATTCAACTTGACATGTGCGTAGGTCACCGTTTCAAAATGGCGGCTCCAGAAGTGGTAGTTTTGCAATTGTATTTACTTTATTCAGTATGTGACCAGTTTTAATAAAAATTCGAGCTAGTCACTTCTGCAGATAATATCACCTTCAAAATCAGCAATTCCGTAAAGACAACAATGTGCTCTGGGCACTGAGCTCTCGGTTCAGTTGCCACATTTCTCTTCACAGTTGGCCTTATGTGTAAATTGGCGCGTTCATGCTCGGGGAACTGCTACACGCCGGGCGGATGTCAAATATGTGCAAAGAAGATGCACTTAGCATAGACAAAACGCAAAAGCGAATCAGAGGCGCAGAAATAAAGATGAAAGAGGTTCTAGAATAGGCAAGTTATTCGTTTATGTTTTTTGCCTGGAGGGACAGGGTGAAACTGTAGCCATGGATTCTAGTGTCTAAAACACCTGGATTTATTGCTCGTCAAACGATTGAAATGATATGGATCTGTATCCGTCCCCATTGTTTTCACGCTGCTGCTGGCGTGCTGTGATTGAATGCTTCACGTTTGTGCAGAATACAAGCCTCTTCGCTCAATGTGCCTCGTTGTCGAGTTTTTGTTGTTTTCCAACAAGGTTCTGCGCACTGTTCATGTTAGGTGATAATTATTCTCTCTGTTATTACGGCTGTTCGATCGGTGAATGTCAAGCACATGGGTAAGAATGACTTTGCATGTTTTTAGACAGGTTTTCACGCGTGTAATCAGAGCCGGGGTTTGACTGTAGCGCATTCTGTGCCCATGAAAGGAGTCGCATTCAAGGCACTAGAAGGGAAGGCCTTCTCTTTGGCCGAAGAACTGGCAGGGGGAGGGCGCGATGGGAGCCGCCGCACAGTGCTCTGTTTGTGCACCTCCATGCCTGATTAGCGGCAAGCTACTTCATGGGCGAGCGTTTAGTGCAGACTTTGTGCCATTCCGCTCTCTGCCAACCTCCAGGGACTGCCCGCTACAATGGGCTGCCAATTAGTGCGTATTGTGAAGGCGGGCTCTATGATGTGGATACCTGTCCTCTGGGAGTCCTGGGGGTCTGGGCCGGAAGCCAATCACTGGCTTCGCACTGACCACTTGGCGGACTTGGCAGGTCACGTGACTTCCGGCCATTACTATTCCTCTTAGGGCTGCAGTTCAGTAAATAACTACTATCTACGTTGCTTTTTCTCCCCTAAAGACTATAGAATACTTTCAAATATTATGCTTTTTTAATGCATGGTTTATCTTTTGGAGAAAGAAAATGGTTTGCATGTTGGGACACGTGACCAAACACATTCCTCTTGCAGGGTGCTGTTGCAGGTTGATGCAAGGTGTATTTCTGAATTCCTCTCATTAAAAATATATATATTGGGACAAAAATCTGTTTACTAGAAACAGCATATCAAACTAGGTGTTTTTTCCTTTGCTTTTCTTCAGGATAAGCATTTTTTCATCCTCCAGCAAAATTATTGATCAACATGCTGCATCCTAAAGAGGGTGAAAGCAAAAAATGGGAGCCCCCAGGTTCAATCAATGAGAGACTGGGTTGAGGAAAATATGAACCGATTCAAAAGACTTGAAACACATATTAAATCTATTGTAAATGGCCTCCTACAATCTGTGTAGATTTCTGAGTTTTTGGGGATTCACAAAAATAAAATTCGTGGGCATTGAAATATTAATAAATTAATACATCTGTACTCACTCACTAAGCTTACTTCGATGGATTGCTCTGCACGGAAGACATCTGAAGAAATAAGTTGGGCCGATTTGTTCACTTTGACTAAAAAAATCGTTCATTCACAGGACTATGATTTTTTTCTGTAAGGAAACCATTTCCCTTACGTCCGTATGAAATTTAGGGTGTTCCCTTTCTTTTTACATCTTGAAAATCCACTTTCTTTTCCATACATATGGGATTTTTACAAATAAAGTGAAAAGTGTAGGTGCAAAAAATTGAGCAAAAGAGTGCCTCCTGATGGTCTTAACTGTCATTGGCCATTCTCAAAATTAATACACAGTCCATCACTAGAGGGAGGGGTTTAAATAGTTAGATCTACATCCAGGCTTTAAGGACATGCATATATATATACCATAGATAAATATTAACACCGCCAATTGGGTTACAATTTCAAACAAATACAGACATACATAAATAACAAATAATATAACATAAATCTGTAAGAATACCACAACAATTAGAGACAGTCAAATATTATGCTTTTAAACCCCATCATACCACAATGCGGCTAAATAAAACCATAATACGAAATTAGGGACATTACAGAGTCCACTAATTTGCAGTCCCTAAAAACATATATTTATCATTGAATCCCCTATAAGAACACAGAGAGATTGCAAGAATCCCATCCTAATGACTAATACATTATGGGCCTGATTACGAGTGAAGGCATTATTTATCGCCCCGAATAAATAATAATACCACAGAGTATGTTATTTATTGGGTGCAATAAATAAACCTGTTACGAGTTCATGGGAAATAACATGCAGATTTTGGTGTTTAATGCACCAAAATCTGCATGCTTTAAATTTCTGCAGGTTTTACCTGCTGAAATTTAACGAAGGTTCAGGTATTTAACGCATCTGGGGGCATATCAACAAGGCCCGGAGTTAAAATTATCGCAGCTTTAGCGTCCGTTTTCGGACAAAAGCGGCGATAATTTTAACGCCCTATTAGCAAGGACACGCTAACACGTGAATCCATGCTTCTTCGCCCATTTCCTTTGCGCCTCGCCTCACATTGCTAATGAGATGCAAGGTAGGCGTGCCCGTCTGAAATACTGAGAAAATCATCGCTAACACAGCTTCTCCGTATTTACAAGGGTATCGCTAACCTGACTAGTGACTTAAAAATTAGCGCTAACCAGGTTTTTCACCGTTTTCTTACACCTGCTGTTTTTCCCTACTATGCCATATCTATCATGGGAAGTGGATTATTATCCTGAGTCCACATCTCCCTATTTACAATATTTTTCCCTAACGCTGTTCCCTATCGCTGGAATTCCAGTGATATTGTCGCTTATCGCCGCTATTGGTTGGATTTGTATCGCCTCAGCGATGCGCCTTGTTAATTGTGCGCTGACCGGGCGATAGAATCCGGCGATAGACGGCGTTAGGATTTGTCACGCTAAAAGCGGTCAGCGATAAATATCGCTGACGCTTGTTGATCTGCCCCCCAATAATTATCGGATGCGTTAAATGCCTTCAAACTTATAATTCCGACCCAGGCGTAAACAAGATTTACACATGGGTCGGAATATTACGAACCGCTCGTAACTCAGCCCTATGTGTCTGAAAGAACAAAGCGAATACATTAGGTGTCTGAAAGAACAAAGCAACAATGTACAACACTTGCAAAAATCCATGTAATACTTCCTCTGTGTTAAGACCATAGAGCAACGTAGTATGTAAATGTAAAATGATATAAATTTCTATTGTTCTAACGGCGTCAATCCCCGTTGCCTCAATAGGATCATTTCTGTTCTCCATATAATCCAGTTTTAACAGCGAGGGATCACTGGTTAAAACAAATTAAATTTAAAAAAGGATGTAATTTGCGGACCGCTAGTCAAGGGTTACCCCTTTCACAAAAAGGTTGTAAATAGGCCCTATAGATCTTGAAGACTGCTTAGGAAATGGTCATTCCTTTTGAGTCAATTGTTGCTCCTTTGCGTACATGCAAGGTGCAGGCGAAATTACTCAGGTTGTAAGCACCTGCTGCATTTCCTGTTTCCGAGAGATCAGCTTTCTGAAGGCCACATTTCTTCACATGGAAGCATCCATCTGTATCTTTTGAGTCTGCAGGGAGGGGAGGTTGAATGATTTTGGAGGGTGATCGCGTTGAAATCAATGGAGATGGAACTCTGCATGGAGGGTGAGGAAGGTTTAAATTATGAAGGTTTTGAGGATGGGTGATTTCATTCAAGTTAGTGAGAGGCCTTTCAGTCGTTTGAAGGATGAAGGTGAGTGCAAGGAGGCTGTCTCCCTCCAAATGAAGGTCAATTGTTTTAATGGCTTATAGGTAATTTAAATTATTTCAGAGTCTTTCTTCAATGTTTCAGTCATTAAAACCCGTCCTCCCTTCTGTGTTGAACATGTGTGTCATGCTTGAAGTCCTGGATATGACAGAATTTGTGAGAGGGAAGCGGGCCCTATATAGAGTGGGCTATTCTTCTGTTTCATTTAGAAGAAAGGTGGGATGAAAGGTAATCTGTTACAGGAGAGGTCGCCTCACAAGTAAGGACTGGAGCGAAGAAGTAGATGATGGATGAGGCAATAGGAGTTATGAGGACAGGATCTATGTTTTGTCTTTTTGTTTTTTCAGGTGGATCTAGAAGATAGTGGACTGGGACCATAATTCCTCTCTAGTTATATCAGCCCTTACATTCTCTTGCACTGACCACTCCGTCCTGCTTCTGGGATGCAGCAGTGCATTAGCACACAGAAGGACACTTTTGAGCGAGGGAAAGCCGTGGAAGGAGACAGAAGGGTGGCTCTGTGACCCTGAGCCCACACAGAGATACAAAGCTGTTTTAGGGGAGAGAGGGAGATAGTAAAAGAAATAAAGAGAGTGAAAGATAGAGAAAGAAAGAGAAAGACACTAAGGGGCCTATTATGATGGCGGGCGGAGGTACCACCACGGTGCTGCAGGTGGCAGAAAATGCCATTTTCCGCACGCGAGCACCGGTCCTCACGGCCGCCCTATTACAATGGGCAAACATAGCCTATTTCCCCTCCGCCGCGGTGCAGCCTGAACCGCCATAAAAATGCGTCCGCCACCGCGGCGGTGGGAGTCAATAGAGACCCACCGTCATGCGGAATGACGTCCCGACCGCCATACAAATCAGGATGCCCCAAAAAGCCAGTCACACTGCATTGGAGAAACCACCCAACCAGCGATGGCGGAAGCACGACTGCGGAGCGCCAAACCAGACTCTCGGTCCACACCACCCGGTCGGCACTGCAATGGATCGAGCTCTACATGTCTTCCCGGTGCTGTACCTGATACACTACCAGCAAGTTATGCAACGTCGCGGATGGCGCCGCAGGTATGGAAACACACAACTCCGCACACAACCTCAACACACAGCTCATGGGCTGACATACGGTTCCTGTCCACACCAGACACCCTGGTGGGGACAGGAACACATCCACAAGTGTACCCACACATGTCCTACCTGTCACTAAATCACCCCTCCGCATCCAGGTCACTCATCAACAGCGATATCAATGTAATGTCCCGGTCTCGTCACCGCAGCGGTGAAGACGCCGGAAAACATGCGCACAATGTAGAAGGCAGGGCCAGAGCCAGGCATGTGCCGTCCACAAAGATCATAGGGCCACCCCTCCACCCTCCACCCACTAGGCCCCCCACATCCATTAAGGAACATGCTGTGTGCCCCTCCTGTGCACCCCCATGCACAATGACCAGCCAGGTGAACCCACACCCTGCACCACACACCAATCAACCAGGTAGACAGTCATAGCAGGTGGTGCTGTACAGGAACACACAGCACATAAACTCAAGGCCAGGGCAACCCTCACACCACATCCACACTGCACTCATGTCAAGCAAACTGAGTCCAATCACAAAATTAACACTCACAATGAATATGAACAATCACTCAACTAGACACACCCCACACTGACACACAGCCACATACACAGACCAGATGTCTGTAGCAATGGAGGTCAAGAAATTGAAATGCTAAAGTAAGGTGGACACAAATGGAAGGCCAATGAGCTAGCCACTAAGCATGTGTACATCACATGCAAGAGAAGGAACATATAACAACAACCTTAGCCCATCAAATCACACATGACTGGCACAGTGAGTGAAATGAAACCACAGTCACCTCTGTGCAACAACTCAGGGGGACAGCAAGACAACCCATGAATAGGAACAGGGATAAAAGGAAGTCTCCGAAGTCAAACAGTGTTCAGTCACACATCTGTATCCAACTACTTGACAGGTGTATGTCTGCAGCACAACACACAGGGCCCATTGTCACACTCATGACTGTCAAACACAAGTTGGATCCTTCACACATACCCCCCCCACCAACCTCACACCTGCAGCACTCAACAACAGTGTGAAACACACAGAATGGTGCCAATAATGTCCAGTCAATACACTGACAACAATCACACTCCCTGGGGGCATCCACAAACATCACTGTCATAATCGCGTGGACCAGGCAGGTCGGAACGCAGACCGAGGGAGCTTCACGCCGGGACTACATCACCCACAAGGCGTAGCAACCGCACTCCCGACACATGACCGGGAGAGCGGCCGTTCAAAAGGCTGAACAACGCAGAGAGGCGGGGCCAATGATTCGTTCCGAACCAGTCTGGGTACACCACGAACAGGAATACGTGGTGCGGAGGGTACTAGACTCCAAGCTAGCTAGGGGCAAGCTGTGGTACCTCCTGGCATGGAAAGGGTATGGGCCGGAGGAAAACTCTTGGGAACCTGCGTCGGCCATACATGCTGAGCGCCTGGTGGCGGCCTTCCACCGCCGCTGCCCAGACAAACCCGGTCCCCCTCTCGCCGACGGACGCGGTGGGAAGAGGGATGTGCTGTCATAATCGCGTGGACCAGGCAGGTCGGAACGCAGACCGAGGGAGCTTCACGCCGGGACTACATCACCCACAAGGCGTAGCAACCGCACTCCCGACACATGACCGGGAGAGCGGCCGTTCAAAAGGCTGAACAACGCAGAGAGGCGGGGCCAATGATTCGTTCCGAACCAGAAGCTGATCAACGGCCCGCAACCCGTCTCTTTGAAAACCCCGACGAGTTCCCGACCCTCGGTCCGCCCGGACCCGCATCCAGAGGCTCCACGACTCTAGAAGCGCCGGACAGCCTGTATCACCGGTCCGACGTTTTCCCCCGCCTCCGGAGCTGCCCTCGACCACCGCCAGCACTATCTGCCAACTGAGGTGAGAACTGCGCTGATCCCTTCACCC
This sequence comes from Triturus cristatus, assembly GCF_964204655.1. Taxonomy (NCBI): domain Eukaryota; kingdom Metazoa; phylum Chordata; class Amphibia; order Caudata; family Salamandridae; genus Triturus; species Triturus cristatus. The sequence goes on from NC_140591.1 coordinate 1,217,257,239, forward strand.
GACGAGGCACCGGAGGTCCCGGATCCCGCTCCTTTGCCATAACCGGTACGGAGGGGTAACAAGTGCCCTCCGTTTCCCTTGTTTCCTTTGCTCCCGCTGTTTTGGTTCCTTGCATCAGCGCCCCGCCACACGTTCCCACCGCAACCGCACCCCCGGCGCTCCTCGGCCCCTCGGATACCTGGGCCTTGAGTGGAAGCGCCACCGGCGGTTATCGGTGGCCTTTGACCTCCTTTGATCCTCCTTGCCTGCTCCCTTCGTCTAGGCGCTCCTCGGCCCCTCGGATTCCCGGGTCTTGAGTGGTAGCGCCCTCGACGGCTCCTGTGAAGTTCAAAAGACGTATTTGGGTCCTTCACGGCTAGAGCCAGAAAAGTTGTTGTCCTAGCCCCAGTGCGCCCTTTGAGACCGAGACCTTGACTGGGGGCTCTGATTTCAGCTCCTTCAGAGCAGGGGAGAGAGAACGAGGCAAGTACTAGGGGAATACTTGGGGGACACTATTGCATCAGGGAGAGAAGGACTAGTTTCTAAACCCCCTCTCATTGTCTCGTTTCAGGTTCTATCCCAGCTGACTCCTCCCTTCCTTCCTTCGTCCACCTGTCTCCCGAACCCGAGGGTCTTTCACACGAATCCGGGTTGGGGACGGATGGGAGGGGGAACCCCTATAGCATCAGCGTCATCCCGAGGAGAGGACCAAGCGTGCACCACGACAGAATCATTGGCCCACGAATAATCCTCCTCCTGATAACGCTGATTTGGAGATGGCCTTGTTAGACGACGTGGTTGCCGCCTTGGCCTTAATCCAGGCTGAGTTGACCACGTCTCGGGCAGAAACGGCGGCGTTGCATACCCGCTTGGACCGCCTTCAGAAAAATCCCTTCGATGCAGGGACCCCGTTCCCCACCACCACACCCCAAGTAGTAGTAGAGATGCCCGCACACGTGCCGTTGGCTCCCCCTGAACGCTATCACGGGGAAATACAAAAGGTACAGGTGTTCATGACACAGATTCTACTTCACTTCCAATGCAAGCCTAAACTATTTCTGACTAACCAAGCCCGGGTAGCCTTCCTCATCTCCTACCTGGCCGGGGAAGCTGCGCAATGGGCCGTTCCGATAGTCAGGAGAGATGATGCCCTCTTATATGACTGGGACACCTTTCGGCTGGAGTTTGAAAAAACCTTTGATCGTCGGGCAGACACCTTCTCTGCCGACGGCGACCTCCTTGAACTCCGGCAAGGCAATAACGGTTTCCTCTGCTACGTCAACAGCTTTCGACGGCTGGTGGCCGAAACCGAGTGGCCTGAATCGAAGCAGACGGTGATATTCTACCGAGGATTGTCGGAAGACCTGAAGGACGTGATCGCCCAAGTCGACCCCCAGCCCCACACCTGCGCGGCAATGATCGAACTGGCCTCCCGCCTGGAGTATCGCCTGAGGGAAAGAAAAGGAGACCACAAACGCAAAGAGAAACCCCTTGCCTCGTACGAACATCCCCGTACTTCGGAACCCGTGACAGCCCGCTCCGAGCCCATGGACATCGGAACCGTGAGAGCGTATCTGACCCTCAGCGAACGAGACCACCGACGTAAGCAGGGACTCTGTTTATATTGTGGTAAGAAGGGCCACTTCCTACGGGAATGTCCTGTACGACCCAAGACCGGCCGCAATCGCCCCAGCCAAGCTGCCGCCCTCACCAACGAAGAACCGACGGGAAACCCGAGGGCTTGAAGGGTCAGAAGGGGACGTCTTCAAGCTACCTATCGATCCCTTCTACGGAATCCGATGTCACCAAGGAGCCGAACCACTTTTTTGTTTCCTTATACGTAGTGGTGAACCACATTCCCCGATTTGTTCGCGCCATGATCGACTCCGGAGCCACTGGTTGCTTCATAGATAGGACCGAAGCTGAAAGGCTGGACGTTCCGCTAATACTCAAGGACCAGCCAGAACTCGTCTATGCAGTGGACGGTAAAGAGCTAGACTCCGGTCCCATCACGTATCAAACCCCTTCTCTGTGGGTCACCATCGGAGAAGATCACGGCGAGTGGCTCACCTTCAACGTAATTCACGCACCTCGCTGCAACCTCATCCTGGGGTTGCCCCGGCTGAGAATGCACGAACCCCTCATCACGTGGGCATCCAACTCGATACGGTTCACCTCCGCCTTCTGTCACAGCCAGTGCACGCTGTCAAGAGGGCCTCAGGTCCTGGATGTCACCCCCAACCAGCACGTGGCCACAGCAGCCAAAAAAGATGTCACACTCCCGCACTGGTACTGCCCCTACGGGGACGTCTTTGATAAACAACGAGCCTAAGAATTACCGCCGCATCGGCCTTATGACTGCCGCATCGACCTCATACCAGGGGCTACCATCCCATGCAGCAGAATCTACGCCCTTACGGGTCCTGAAACCCAGCATCTCCGTGACTACCTTGACGAATTCCTGAAACTGGGCTTCATTCGTCCTTCGAGGTCTCCGGCGGCGTCTCCCCTCTTCTTTATCCCGAAGACCAACGGCGAACTCCGCTGTTGTATAGACTATCGCGCCCTCAACGCGCTAACCGTAAAGAACCAGTACCCATTGCCACTGATTCCGGTGCTCCTGGAGCAAGTACGGGAAGCCAACATCTACACCAAATTGGATCTCCGAGGGGCATACCACCTTGTACGCATAAGAAGAGGGGACGAATGGAAAACGGCCTTCAAAACCAGGTTCGGCCTGTTTGAGTACCTGGTCATGCCCTTCGGGCTCTGTAACGCCCCGGCTGCCTTCCAGTTCTTCCTCAACGAAGTCTTGAGAGACTTCCTGGACAAGTACGTCGTGGTGTATATAGACCACATTCTCATCTTTTCGTCTAACCTACACGACCATATACACCACGTAACGACAGTGCTCCAAGCCCTGAAAAACCATCGTTTGTTCTGCAAACTCACAAAATGTGAGTTCCATGTAACGACGGTGGAATTCCTCGGCGTCCTGTTGACCCCGGCAGGTCAGATTATGACCCATCGCAAGGTACAAGCCGTAGTGGAGTGGCCCCGTCCCGGGTCGGTGAAGGAGGTTCAAAGCTTTCTTGGCTTTTCGAACTTTTACAGGAGGTTTATCCACCACTTCTCCCAGTTGGTGACCCCCCTTACTCGGTTAACGCGGAAAGGGGTTCCGTTTGTTTGGTCTACCGAGGCCCAAACAGCGTTCGACCGGCTTAAAGAGGCCTTCACCTCCGCTCCCGTCTTACGCCATGCCAAACCCGACCTTCCGTTTATTGTGGAAGCAGACGCCTCCGACGTGGCGGTCGGCGCTATCTTATCCCAAAGACAACCCAACACTGGGCAGCTCCATCCGGTCGCCTTCATGTCTCGAAAGCTATGCCCGGCTGAACTGAATTACACCATCTCCGAAAAAGAGCTACTCGCAATACGGGAAGCATTCCTTGAATGGAGGCATTGGTTGCTGGGCGCACAACATCAGGTGACAGTGTTCACCGATCACCGGAATCTACAGTTTCTCCGTTCAGCTCGTCATCTATCGCCCCGACAAAAACGATGGATGCTCTTTTTCGCGGAGTATCACTTTCTGGTCACCTTCCGGCCAGGGGCACAAAACAAGAAAGCGGATGCGTTGTCTCGCCAGGAATACCCCAGCCTCATGGCGGAGACCCCCGACCAACCGATTCTGTCTCCAGAACAAGTGGTGGGAAGTCTGAATACCGAGACGTTTCTGCGGAACATGAAAAAAGGGATTCAGACGTTTGCCTGGAAGACCTGGCTGAAGCGACACCGGGAATGGCGATTCCACGACGGCCTTCCCATGTGTGGCTCCCGAGTATTGATCCCTACTCTTCGACTCCGCAAACTCATCTTCAACTGGTGTCACGACGCGCCCTGTGCCGGGCATATGGGAGGAACCAAGACCCTGGAGCTGGTATTACGACAATGCTGGTGGCCTTCTGTTCGACCGGATATCCTCACCTGGGTAAGAAACTGCACGGTATGCGCCCAAATGAAGACCGATCATCGTAAAGTGCAAGGCCTCCTAATGCCTCTTCCGACCCCGACGGATCCATGGGAGAAGATCTCCATCGACTTCATTGTGGGTCTGCCCACGGACCAAGGCTGCACGGCAATAGTAGTCGTCATTGACTACCTCACAAAAATGGGACATTTTATCGCGTGCAAACAAGTACCCACGGCAGGGGCTCAGGCTAAACTACTGTTGGTTCATGTAGTCAGGCTACACGGCCTTCCCCTAGGGATAATCTCAGACAGAGGGTCTCAATTCACCGCCCGTTTCTGGAAAGTCTGGTGTGAGGAACTTGGCATACACTCCGCACTATCCACCAGCTTCCATCCCCAAACGGACGGCCAAACTGAGAGACTGAACCAAACCCTGAAACAGTACCTGCGCTGTTACGTAGATCAAGCAGAGGGCTCTTGGGTGGACTGGCTCTGGGTAGCTGAGATAGCCTACAACAACTCTAGTCACTCCTCCACACACCATTCCCCGTTCTTTCTTGCATCAGGTCATCACCCCCGTTTTCTCCCTTTTTTCCTCCCGAAGGCCCGAAGTAACCTTCCCGAAGTACAAGACAGAATCGAAACCATTCACGCAGCCGTCAAACAAGCCCGGGACAACCTACACTTAGCGAAGAAACGGTATAAGGCCCAAGCGGACAAGCATCGCCGAGTCCCCCTGGAATACCACAAAGGCGACAGGGTGTGGTTGTCCACCAGACACATCCGGTTCAAGAAACCTAGCGCTTTCACACCCAAATACATCGGTCCTTACCCTGTGGTGCGACATGTGAATCCCGTGGCGGTGCAGCTGCGGTTTCCCCAGCACCTGCGCATACACCCGGTGTTCCACGTCTCCCTGCTGAAACCCTCCTTCTGTCCAATCCGAAAAATCCCTGACCCAGTCTGGGTACACCACGAACAGGAATACGTGGTGCGGAGGGTACTAGACTCCAAGCTAGCTAGGGGCAAGCTGTGGTACCTCCTGGCATGGAAAGGGTATGGGCCGGAGGAAAACTCTTGGGAACCTGCGTCGGCCATACATGCTGAGCGCCTGGTGGCGGCCTTCCACCGCCGCTGCCCAGACAAACCCGGTCCCCCTCTCGCCGACAGACGCGGTGGGAAGAGGGATGTGCTGTCATAATCGCGTGGACCAGGCAGGTCGGAACGCAGACCGAGGGAGCTTCACGCCGGGACTACATCACCCACAAGGCGTAGCAACCGCACTCCCGACACGTGACCGGGAGAGCGGCCGTTCAAAAGGCTGAACAACGCAGAGAGGCGGGGCCAATGATTCGTTCCGAACCAGAAGCTGATCAACGGCCCGCAACCCGTCTCTTTGAAAACCCCGACGAGTTCCCGACCCTCGGTCCGCCCGGACCCGCATCCAGAGGCTCCACGACTCTAGAAGCGCCGGACAGCCTGTATCACCGGTCCGACGTTTTCCCCCGCCTCCGGAGCTGCCCTCGACCACCGCCAGCACTATCTGCCAACTGAGGTGAGAACTGCGCTGATCCCTTCACCCGACGAGTCACCGGAGGTCCCGGATCCCGCTCCTTTGCCATAACCGGTACGGAGGGGTAACAAGTGCCCTCCGTTTCCCTTGTTTCCTTTGCTCCCGCTGTTTTGGTTCCTTGCCTCAGCGCCCCGCCACACGTTCCCACCGCAACCGCACCCCCGGCGCTCCTCGGCCCCTCGGATACCTGGGCCTTGAGTGGAAGCGCCACCGGCGGTTATCGGTGGCCTTTGACCTCCTTTGATCCTCCTTGCCTGCTCCCTTCGTCTAGGCGCTCCTCGGCCCCTCGGATTCCCGGGTCTTGAGTGGTAGCGCCCTCGACGGCTCCTGTGAAGTTCAAAAGACGTATTTGGGTCCTTCACGGCTAGAGCCAGAAAAGTTGTTGTCCTAGCCCCAGTGCGCCCTTTGAGACCGAGACCTTGACTGGGGGCTCTGATTTCAGCTCCTTCAGAGCAGGGGAAAGAGAACAAGGCAAGTACTAGGGGAATACTTGGGGGACACTATTGCATCAGGGAGAGAAGGACTAGTTTCTAAACCCCCTCTCATTGTCTCGTTTCAGGTTCTGTCCCAGCTGACTCCTCCCTTCCTTCCCTCGTCCACCTGTCTCCCGAACCCGAGGGTCTTTCACACGAATCCGGGTTGGGGACGGATGGGAGGGGGAACCCCTATAGCATCAGCGTCATCCCGAGGAGAGGACCAAGCGTGCACCACGACAATCACACACACACACTCAGGGATGCCTGAACCAATGCTGGCACAAACACAACAGCCACACACAAAACTCACTAACAACATACACAGAAGTACAACAAGCCCAGGCCTGTGCAGTGAAACAGTGGAAAGGCAATGGGAGCCCAGACAGAACAGGAGTACACAACATCATCAAACAGGAACAATGCACAGACCACATACCCCAACACAGACAAGAAGTGCATTATCTCAAAACAATCATGGACACAAACTGGGAGCAATGGGCCAATAAGAAAACACAGATAGATATACCGCACCACCCATCAAGTCAACCTGGTGTCATTGTGTACCACATGCTTGCACATGCACAATCCTGACAAGTAACAGGTCAAATATAAGAGGAGAAACCCCCAAGGATGCACTCAAAACAAACCCAGAAACAAGAATAGCCCTAAGTACATGTGACAGACACAAAAGTAATGCACACTACACTGGCAACACACATCTAAATGAATCACAACACACAAACAAATCACACACACTGACATGCAAATAGAATATCACACACAGAGCATCTGTCAGCTGCAAGAGACAACGCAGGCCAAACACTGCACACATCCACATCAAACACACAACATATGCACATGCCGATCCATCACATTGCAAACACAGCTGGACATCAGGGGATGCCCACCAGGCAATTACAAGACAGCAAATACTCACAGCACTGCATGCACGACAAGCAGTGTATGCAGACCAAACATACCAGTTCCACACAGATATGAGTGCCACACCATGAACCCCCACAACACAAATCACCATAGCACACAGACAACATCACACTCTGGAAGGGAAGAAGCACCTCAGCAAACACACATACAGCTCACCCATCACCCACAGATGCACAAGTCTGTGACACCCAGGTGAAAACAACATGACCAGAGGACTGTGCAGCAGAAACAGTTGAACTGCATATGAGCAACCATGACTGCAAAACAGTACAAGCAAATCACATATAACCAGTTGGGAAAATGTCCTGAGTGGCACATTGGTCCTGTGCACAGATCAGCACCACAAAGCAAAGTATAACAAATAAAGTGGTGGGGAGGCACACTCACTGGCAAACCAAGGGGACAGCTGACATGAGAGTGAAGTGTTGTGTACGTCAGTAGTGGACATGTCTGGAGTGCCCCATACACAAATAGATGGAGTGCACACTCACAATGGGTAGGCATCAGAAGCACAGATAGGGGATGTTATGACTCTGCATCCCACATGCCATGCTGGAGTCAAAAAAGCCTCAAGTGACAACAATTCATGAGAAAACACACCCACAATGTCAGTGTGGCTGAGCAGGTCTGCACAGTGAGCACAAACAGTATCAAGACACATGGCTGATCAACAAAACACAACACTGACTTGCCAGTCACACACTCTGCATACTCACAATTGCCAACAACAACAAGTAGGTGTCCCCCAGAAGTGCAAGGACACCCTACCACACTGCACAGTGCACAACCTACAACTCCCACATGTGTACACAATCACAAGCACAGGGCTGACTAATCAAACTCACAGGCACTCAACTCCTGGGTGACACATGTGTGCAGTTGCCATTGCAGGGGCACACACACATCGACACTACTGACAAAGTCACCCCCTTTCCACTGCACACTTCTTGACCACCCAAGTGCACACATTGAAATGTACCCATGTGACTAGGATGAATGGCCATCACAAGATGAGCATACACTCACACTGCTGTTCATACATCAAGAAAGATCACACATACATGATGGCCCTGGCCAGCCTGCCTGCAATCCTGTGCATAGAATCCCACTTTGTGTTGGCAGTGCATCCAAACATGACGTGTACAATTTAGCTAACCTGACCAAAGAGTGATTGTGATAACAGTAGTTCATCACAAGCCACCATCATTGCACCCCAAGTCTCGAAGTCCAGAAGAACTAAAGTGCCTGTCACCTCTGCAAAACCCTGAAAAAGTGAAACAAGCCATTGGCAATGTTGAAGTGGCATACAGAGCATGTGTCACATTAAAACATACCCACACAGAAAACCCTTTATTTAGCAAGGGCACTGACAAAGCGTAGAACAGGAGTAACTGTCTTCATTCATATATTACACAGATAGGCACCAAAAGTAGACAAAAGCAAGGCAAGTGGCCAGTACAAAGTGCAAAGTAGGTACATGAGATCCTGCACCGGGAATGGGCAAACAGCAGTGAACATCAAGGCCAGTGGCCAGTCCAAGGTGCAGAGTAGGTACATGAGATCCTGCAGAGGGAATGGGCAAACAGCAGTGAATATCAAGGCCAGTGGCCAGTCCAAGGTACAGAGTAGGTACATGAGATCCTGCATAGGGAATGGGCAAACAGCAGTGAACATCAAGGCCAGTGGCCAGTCCAAGGTGTAGAGTAGGTAAATGAGATCCTGCACAGGGAATGGGAAAACACAGCAAGGGTGAAAGCACGTTCCTGGTTCGGGAGCGTGTCTCCCGTTTTGCACTCACGATTGGGAATTAATCCTGAACTTAAATGAAATAGTAGTCCTTTTCATTATTCCAAAGTTATATCACTTTATTGGATGTTCAAAAAAAATCCTCAAATCATCTCGTTAAATGTTGTAAATTCGGATGTAGGTATTGAAGTTGCACATATGATGGCCTGGTTGCCCAATGCATTTCGGGATCTCAAAGCCCTTCATCAGGGGTGAAACTAAAATTAAAATTGAGAGGAAACAATGAATCAGCTTATTACTAACAGTGTAATATATTGAGAGGAAACAATTAATCAGCTTATTACTAACAGTGTAATATATACACTGCTTCCTAGTGTATGTGACTGTGAACTGTGACCCCCGTGTGAGAGAAACTCAAGGTGCCCACATGTACCCAAATGATAAGGTTGCTTTACTCAAGTGCTAATCGTGTTGGGGTGAAAATTTACCGCTTCAACACCGTGAATTGTGATAGGTGAAGGAAATGGTCTGTGATAAACCGTTCGTAAATCAGTGTTAAAAACGTAACACCGAAAACAACGTGTAGGTGAACAGCGTGACACCGGTCACTGTACGTAGATAATTACTCACAACATGGAGATGTCTTAATGTCTGGTATCTGAAAAAGATAACCAGAACTTTAGCAAGTAAATCATGTACAAACACGGTTGAGTCACAAATAATTAAACTGGAAAAAAAGGGAAACAAAACGGGTGCGAGTACACTTACAATTCCATCGGTATGTGCTGCGTTCAAAATGTATACAATGTATCCGGAAGTGTATTCGCTAGCCGGCGCGTAGCCGTATTTGCTAAAGAAAAGTACGTGACCTTGTGACGAAAGTTTATCAGTGTAAAAAGCTAGTGAAAAAAGACTCGTAGTTGGGAATTACGGTACTGAGACACAAAAAAGCAATAATATAGAAAAGGTGTTCGTAATTGAAATATAACATATACAAAATATTAATAATGTTTCGAAGGACAAGAATGATGTGCCTGCGAGGTGTATAAAATGTCTATATAAAAAATAAGGTGTGACCGCGGGGTGTATGGTGAAAAATCATGCAGTGTACAATGTACTGGCGAGTGTAGTGAATAAAACTATAATGTGCTTTTTTAACACCAATATACATCAAATTGAATAAATAAATAAACAGATGATACACATGAAATATAATGAGGCGTGTGAAAATATATACCGGCAGATATATGTCACAGAATGTCATACATGTGTAAACAGTCAGGTATCACAAAGTTCGCATTTCCGAGGGAATGGTAACATTATGAAAAACAGTAGCCAATTACAAAACGGTGGCCAATTACAAACAACAGCCAAGGTCATAGCGTTCATTTAAACCTTTTGGGTTAATGGAATCCAGTTTGTTAATCCAAAATATTTCTCTTTGTAACAAATATTGAGTATTGTTACGTCCTTTCATGATTGGTATTAGTTCTAAAATTAAGAAACGTAGTTGGCTGATGTTGTGTTGAAAAAGTTGAAAATGGGTAGCGATGGGAGATTTGGCCTGTCTGGTTCGTATGTTACTTATGTGTTCGTTGAGTCTTATGCAAATTTTCCTTTCTGTTTTTCCCACATAGACTAAACCGCAGGGACATTTCAACAGATAAATCACGTTCTGGCTGTTACATGTAGCTGTTACCTTGAGTTTAATCGGGTAACCTTTGTGGGGATGTTGAATGATGTTTCCTTTTATGATAGTGTTACAGTTGCCGCAGTTGTGGCAAGGTATTGTACCCTTAAAAACGTTGTTTTCTTAGATATTGGGAGTCGATAAGATTTGTTTGAGATTCTGCGATCTCTGGTAAGCGAATCTAGGGGGTGTGTCAAAAACATGATTAAAATCCGCTTCAGTGCTCAACATTGGCCAGTATCTTAAAATGCCTTTCCACTTCTTGGGGAGTCTAAATGGCTTTCCTGTCTTGGTAGGAGTGGGAGGTGGGGCGGTCATAACAGGCATACTCTCCACCAAAGCTGCATCAGGTGCAGCCGGTGGCACTCCCTCTGGGGACATGCTGGATCCAGCGGTATGCTTGGCCTGGCCTTACCTTTGCCCCTCCATCCCCTGCTTACCAGATGTACCCCCTACAGTGCCCTCCTTTCCCTGCTTCACAGGGGTGTGGATGGGAGTTGATGTTGTGGGTGAATCTGACTTGGAGCTCTTTTTATGTGGACTCTTAGCAGGCACCAGCTTCTCAGCGGGCACGGCAACTATCTGCTTGTCTTTGCGAGACGCTTTTGTGACAGGAGATTCCTTGGCTGGGGATGCCTCTGAGGCATGTGAGCCTGAGGCCTGCTTCTTGGCTTTATTGTTATTGTTATTGTTATAGTGGGTTTGTATAGCGCCTGGGTCACCTGCAGGTCTCAGGGCGCTTTGACCACAGAACATAACATCCGGGATATCGAAAAGGGGGAGTACTTAGGCTGAGCTGAGTGCTGTTCTGAACAAATTTGTCTTCAAGGCTTTCCTGAAACGGAGTAGATTTCCCTCCTTTCGGAGTGTCTCAGGCAGGGCGTTCCAGAGGTTCGGTAGTAAAACCGAAAAGGATCTCCCTCCCATTGTGGACAGTTTAAAACGAGGACATACAAGGAGATTGGCATCAGCGGACCTGAGATTTCTTTCCGGCCTATATATCTCGATCCGCTCCTTGATATAGGTCGGGGCCTTCCCATAGATGGCTTTGTGGGCTATACAAAGGCTTTTAAAAACGGACCTCTGTCCAATTGGCAGCCAATGTAGACTTTTTAGTAGTGGAGAGGCGTGCGTTCTCCGCGGAAGGTTAAAAATAAGTCTTGCGGCGTCATTTAGGACTACCTGAAGTCTGTTTGTCAGCATTTTTGGCAGGCCTAAGTAGAGCGCATTGCCATAGTCAAGTCTAGATACTATGGTAGCTGAGACCACAGTGCGTAGCATCGACTGGGAGAGGAGAGGGACTAATTTGCGCAACTGTCTTAGAAGACCTGTACAGGTGCCAACCACGGTAGAAACCTGGTTGGTCATTGAGAGGGCACTGTCCAATTTAATACCCAGACTTTTTACCGTGGCTGCTGGCTGTGGAGTTGGGCCCAGCTCCTGGGGCCAGTACACATCACTCCAGGAGGAGCACTTGGATGGTACTACCAGCACCTCTGTCTTTTCGGGGTTAATTTTAAGCTGGTTGGTGGACATCCAGTTGACCGTGTATCTAAGGATGTCCTGAGCGTGGGACTGGGCTTGTGCTGTGTCACCTATGCCCAGCAGCAACTGTGTGTCGTCGGCATAGTTGAACACCCGGCAGCCCATCCCCGCTAGTGTATGAATCAGGGGCTGTAGATATATGTTGAACAGGAGTGGGGATAGAGCTGAACCCTGGGGGACGCCGCAAGTCAGACTTCCCACTCCTGATACATTATCTCCCATCTGGATTCTCTGGGTTCTCCCAGATAGAAATGATTCCAGCCACCGGAGGGCTAAGTCCTGAATTCCAAACCCAGCTAGCCTATTCAACAGAATGGAATGGCTGACAGTATCGAACGCCGCTGATAGGTCTAACAAAATCAGGGCGCTCGGTCTTTTACTGTCAGCCATCCTTCTGAGATCGTCCAGCACCGAGAGCATGACCAACTCGGTGCTGTGATGTGCACGGAAGCCTGCCTGCCTCTCATGGAGTAGATGGTTAGACTCCAGATAGCTTGACATATATTTTAGTACATGTTGCTCAAGTACTTTAGACAGGAAGGGCAGCTGGGATATGGGTCGATAGTTTTTTAAGACATTGGGGTCTGCCCCCACCTTTTTCAGCAACGGTCTTACACGAGCTTCCTTGAAGCTAGTGGGGAGCCTGCCAGTGCTCAGCGATTTATTCAATGTAGTTAGGATATGGTCCTCTAGGATTGGACCTGCCAGGCAGAAAATACTTGGAGGGCATGGATCTGCTGGGGAGCCGGATTTTGTCTTTCTCATCAATGATTCGAGGGTTAGTGAATCTATGGGGGGAAATGATGATAGGCAGCTGGCAGTTGGATTTAGAGCGATATGCTGCTCAATTGGGCTGCACCCCATGCTTTTTATTTCGCACATGATAGTATCGACCTTATCCAGAAAATATTTCTGGAAAGTATCGCAGTCTATGCTACTTTCTGCATCCTGGGCTCTTTTTGTTAGTTCCTTCAGGATTTTAAATGTTTCCTTTTGAACATTGTTCGCCCTATTTATACGGACCTCATAGAATGCAGCTTTAGTTGTCCGAATAGATTTTTTGTAGCTACGAAACGCCGTCTTGTATTGTTCACAAGTAACTGTATCCTTATTCCTCCTCCAGTTTCTCTCTATATTACGCAGGGCCTTCCTTTGGTCCCTCAAGGCAGATGTGAACCAAGGGGCTCCCTTTTTCCCACTATTTTTTGTTTGAAGTTTCTCAGGGGCTATCTGATCAATGGCCTTTACCAGATAGTCCATCATGTTTTTACAATCCTGATCTACATCTTTATTAAGTATTATTGGCTGGACAGTACCTCTAAGTGATGTAGTCAGTGTATGTTGGTCTACATTTTTCCACTGCCGGGTCATTCTGGTGCAGCTTTATGCCCCTGAGTGTCACCTGAAGGGCTTTTGCCTTTGTGCTCTGTGGTGGCTTTGGTTTTTGGGGGGATGGTGTCTGCGCTCTGGACCCCTTGGGCTGCTGCTGTTGTGTGCTGCGTGTGCTGTATCTTGAGCCTGAGGTCTGTGGTGTGTGGTCACTACCATCAGATGTAGCCACTGGCATGGGGTGGCAAAGGGACTGGAGCTGGACTGTGAGATTGTGCCAGTTGAAGGGCTGCCGTCACTGCGGAGGACAAAGACTGGATAGTCCGGTGTAGCCCACCCACGTCTGAATGAATGCCCTCCATGAAAGCAACGACCTGCGCCAACTTTTTGTCGTGGTCTAGGAAGGTGTTGATGAGAGTTGTCTGGCCCACACACAACTGGCTCAAAAGGTCCACAGGCTCAACACTGATGGCAGCAGGGGAGACTGGGGCAGGGGCAGCAGTGCCTGGGGTGAAGGACACTCTCCCCTTCTTACTGGTGCGAACTCAGGCAGCACTAGTGGAAGTAGGTGGGAGGGTGGGCACTGGATGCTGTGTGGTGGAAGAGGAGGCAGAATTCCCGCTCCCTGTGCCCGCCAACATAGATGTGTCACCGCTGGCGTCAGATGACGTTGAGATTGGTGTCTCTGGCTGTGATTCTTCAAGCAGACTCCTGTCCCCCTCTGAGGGACTGGTCACATCAGTGTCACTGTGCTTGTGTGTAGCAGTCGTGCTTGATGCCTCACCACTGGTGTCCGTAACAGGTCCTTCTGTGCCCACGGGAGATGCTGCATGAGACAGAGATGTAGAGTCAGTTCAGTGGCATTAACACAAACATCATATGCAAGCAAAGCATGAAACAAGATGAAGATATTCACATGTTGCACGCCACCCTGTGCAGTAACATTGTGCAACCTCAATTCAAAAGTCGATTTTTGCGTGTTATCATGCAAACGTGGCATACGTGACCCATGTGATGACCACACAGCCAAATCGCCTGTTGGTGGCTCCGTGTAACCAGGCACACAGATCCCTCTGAGCACACCTAGGGCCCTGAGGGGGGAAAAGATGTACCTCCCAACATGTTTCCAGTGTGACATCTGGAGGCAGCAAAAGTGGACAACACAGGTACAGACAACAACATAACAGTCCACAATGGCCATGAGCTCATGCCATCCACCATGTCGTTCTTTGGGGCACAACTACAGTTGCACATTGTTGTCAGATGTTTAGTCCTCACAATTCTGATGTGAGGCAATGCACACATTGATAACATTGTGCAACCTCAATTCAAAAGTCGACTTTTGCGTGTTATCATGCATACGTGACCCATGTGATGACCACACAGCCAAATCGCCTGTTGGTGGCTCCGTGTAACCAGGCACACAGATCCCTCTGAGCACACCTAGGGCCCTGAGGGGGGAAAAGATGTACCTCCCAACATGTTTCCAATGTGACATCTGGAGGCAGCAAAAGTGAACAACACAGGTACAGACACCAACATAACAGTCCACAATGGCCATGAGCTCATGCCATCCACCCTGTCATTCTTTGGGGCACAACTACAGTTGCACATTGTTGTCAGATGTTTAGTCCTCACAATTCTGACGTGAGGCAATGCACACATTGATGAAAGCACACTCAGATGATACACACTGCCGTTCCCTTCCATGGGATGTCCCTGTCTACCCCAAAGCAGACGATGCCAGAAGGCCACAACTCAGAATGCAATGTCAAGGGTCATTACTCCAATGACATGAGAGTACAGGTAGAGCAAATGCATGACAGCTGCACCCAACACAGAGGCCAATTACAAGCCATTGCATCACACTAGCAACATCACAGAGCCCAGCGCTGGCCCAGGCTGTGAACACATGCAGCCACTCACAACCAAAGTCACCCGTCCCAGAATACTCACCCCCAGCTTGCTGCTGATGCTCCTTCAAACGTGCATACAGCTCAGGTTGTGTCACAGCTAAGATGCCAGCTATTAGTGGTGTCATGCTCCTGCGCGCCAACCTGCCAGTCTGAGGGAGCAGCCCCAGCGTCATCTCTGCCATGTTTTTGCTCAGCCCGTAGATGTCATCCCACCTCTTTTGACGGTGTGTGCGCCGTTGGTCGGAGACAACCAGAGCCCGCACCTTGCGTGAAATGGCCCTCCACACGGCCTTACACTGGTGGACTTTGAGCTGCAGGCATGGGAGACAAGAGGGCGAAAAATCAGTTACACAGTGTTATGTACCACTATCTCTCAGTACAGGAGCATGATACTGACCCAGCACAACTCACAGATATGTCTAGCAGAGACAATACAGCATCTCACATAGTA
Source organism: Triturus cristatus (assembly GCF_964204655.1). Taxonomy (NCBI): domain Eukaryota; kingdom Metazoa; phylum Chordata; class Amphibia; order Caudata; family Salamandridae; genus Triturus; species Triturus cristatus. Next base: position 1,217,272,861 of record NC_140591.1, read on the forward strand.
GATTAGCATGGGAGAATCATATGAACATGTATGCAGGTATGAGGGTGGACACAGTACCTGCCCATCTCATACACATGCAGGATGCCAGCACAGAAATCTATGTGTAGGCTTCCCACATCTACTATCCAGTTTGAGGGTGAGCAATACATACATTACATTTCAAAATATGTTTAGGGGCAGACTCACTGTGTCTAACACTGTGCAGCCATCAATGTCCTTGCCCTGTGAATGGCTCACTGTGCCATGGAGGTCACATTGAGGGACATAATCTTACAATCTCACACCCTTCTCACAAGGCCTGTTGTGTGCAATCTACAGGGCTGAGATGGCTCTTTGATGGATAGTCTAGCAAACAACACACATGTTTCACTCTGTACATTCAGTGATGTGTCCGTGTCAGATTGGGCAGGGACTGTGCAGGCTAGGTGGGCTCACACTGAGGTTCAACTTGGGGTATCAGAAATGTCTCATGAAGGGACAAATTGAGAGCGTAAACAGTGCCTACACATGCGAGTCAGTAGACAAGCAGGTGGAAATGGAAGAGGTTGTGCACAAAAGTACAACAATCTGCTGTGTCTTAGGTGAATTACCACCATGAGTGTCACCCTTTGGTATTAAAGTCCCGAGCATAGTGCTGACCACATGATGCAAATTTTGAGTCAGACACACTTCCATCAGTACCCTCTGCACGTAAACCCTTGGTAATGTCACATATGAGCCTGTGAAGAACCTCGGGGACCCACACATCCATTCACACAGGCAATTTCTGTCCTGACTCCTGCATTACCAACTTGCTGCGTCACTGTATGGCTGACAAAACAATACATGGCCCTCCAATTTTGATGTGCAGGCAGGGAAACGTGTGAAATAGGCTACACACCCCTTTCCCCTGGAGACAGCATGCTAGGCAGTGCATGACACAACCCCACACTCTCAGGCACATACTGCAGCAGATCAACGTCTTGTGTGCACTCCCTGCACTCTCACTTCCACTCTGAAACACTTACCATGACATTTGGAGCACCATATAGCCTCCCATACTGTGTGAGCACCTCGTCCAACAGGACCTCTAGCTCCTGGGTGGTGAAGGGACGCGCCCGGATCTTCTCAGTCCTCGCTATCACTGGATCCAGGAGACAGGAGCAACAGCAGTTGGTGGTGAGGGGTGTCAGGCAGCAGGGTCTGGAGACAGGAGCAGCAGCAGTTGGTGGTAAGACGTGTCAGTTAGCAGGCTCTGGAGACAGGAGCAGCAGCAGTTGGTGGTGAGGGGTGTCAGGCAGCAGGCTACAGAGACAGGAGCAGCAGCAGTTGGCGGTGAGGGGTGTCAGGCAGCAGGCTCCGGAGACAGGAGCAGCAGCAGTTGGCGGTGAGGGGTGTCAGGCAGCAGGCTCCGGAGACAGAAGCAGCAGCAGTTGGCGGTGAGGGGTGTCAGGCAGCAGGCTCCGGAGACAGGAGCAGCAGCAGTTGGCGATGAGGGGTGTCAGGCAGCAGGCTCCGGAGACTGGAGCAGCAGCAGTTGGTGATGAGGGGTGTCAGGCAGCAGGCTCTGGAAGCTGTGGAAATGTGAGACTCTCTCCCACACATATATAGCCCCCTGGGGTAATTTCAGTGTTTCTGAGCTGCAGCAATTGGTGTTCCAGGTCAGCCTTTTTCAAATGCATCTAATGACCGGCTCCGCAGTGGCAGAGCACGCCTAATGCAATTTTCAAAATTGCATTAGTCTACCGCGATTGCGGTTCCCATTGGCTGTAAGGGCTTGGGCATTGGCAGTGACACACCGCAGGGGCCAGGCGGTCACTACCGCAATCGTGCATTTTTCAGTTGCATCCAATTACCGGCCATGCGGTGGTGGAGCCCGCTTACCACGATTTTCAAAACTGCATTAGTCTACCGCAATTGCGGTTCCCATTGGCTGTAAGGGCTTGGGCATCGGCAGTGACATACCGCAGGGGCCAGGCGTTAGCTACCTCAATATGGCTGCCATACATTGCTACGAATGACCGTGATTCGGGTGGCGGAGCATGCCAACCGCCATTTGACTAGGGTATATGCCTATCACTACCGCGAGTGTGGCATTGTCATTGGCAGTGACACACCACTGGGGCCAGGCGGTAACTACCGCGATATGCCTGCCATACATTGCTAAGAATGACTGTGATTTGGGTGGCGGAGCATGCCAACCGCCATTTGGCAATACACATATCACTATCACTACCGCGAGTGTGGCTTTGGCATTGGTAGTGACCCACCACTGGAGCAAGGCGGTGGCTACCGCGATATGGCTGCCATACATGCTAAGAATGACCGTGATTTGGGTGGCGGAGCATGCGAACCGCCATCTGACCATGGGTATATGCCTATCACTACTGCGAGTGTGACTTTGGCATTGGCAGTGACACACCGCTGGGTCCAGGCGGTAGCTTCCGCAATATGGCTGCCATACATTGCTAAGAATGACCATGATTTGGGTGGAGGAACATGCCACCCACCATCTGACCATGGGTATATGCCTATTACTACCGCGCGTGTGGCTTTGGCATTGGCAGTGACACACCGCTGGGGCCAGGCAGTAGCTATCGCGATATGTGTGCCAAACATCGCAAAGAATGACCGTGATTTTGGTGGCGGAGCACTTTGACAGCACCTATGGACACATCATGCTGTGTCAATGGCCAATGGGCAGTTCTCAATAGTGCACAGTGGCCACATGATTAATGGCACATGATTGTGCACACAATGTCAATGAAACATTTACCCCACTGCTGACTACACATGCCATGTTTGTGTATATGATTTTAAACAATGGCATGTACTCCCTCACATGTCACTTGTGATATTGCTGGACATGTACACAGAACAGTGTTGTGATGGACTCTCCAATGGGTAGACATGTTAACGTGTGAAAGGGCAGAGCAACTCACAGTGACTGACTACCCAATGTGCATATTTGACTGTCTACTTTTCGTGGCTCATGCACAGACTTGTTGTTTACGCACAGACTGGGCTCATTGTGTTGTTGATGTGTACCCGGTTCGACTTACGCAAGAAGGTGTGGCAGGTACAGCAGCTAGGTATGAGACAGTAGTGTTGCTCTTTCACACATATGCTGTCTGAACTACTCTCAGGGTTGCACATGCATTGACGTGTCCCCTTTCATCTCACCTGGGAGGAGGCCAAATGTGCATCATCCCTACACAGTGCTGGCAGACATGGAGGATGAGGAGGTCATACGGAACTTCCGTCTGGATTGACCCACCCTACAAGACCTATGTGCTATGTTGGAACCACACCTGCAGCCTCACAGGACATATCCAAGTGCTTTCACAACAATGTCTAAGGTGATGACGGCCCTGCATTTTTTTGCTTCTGGATCATTGCAGTACTTGGTGTCCAGCGCAGGTGGGATGTTGCAACCTATGTTCAGCATGGTGTTACGTGATGTCCTGTCCACTATGATGATCTACAAGGACAGATATATCCATTTCCCCAGGAGGCATGAATTGGCGGCTGTGAAGGGAGAGTTCTATGCACTTGGGCACATCCCCAGTGTTGTTGGTGCCATTGACTGCACACATGTTGGCCAGGTTCCACCACAGGCACGTGAGCACATCTACAGAAACAGGAAGCATTTCCATTCCATCAATGTGCAAGTGGTATGCCAGGCAGATATGATCATCTCACATGTCTGTGCCAAATTCCCTGGCTCAGCCCATGACTCGTACATCATGCGTAACAGCATTGTGCCACAGCTGATGGATAATCTGCTTCCAGAGCATGCATGGATTGTGGGTGAGTACGAAGAGTCAGGTAGCATGCTGTGTGTGGGACATGCTGTCCTCTGCCACAGTCATATTACAAAGTTGGTCTGTGTATCTCACACCTAGGTGATTCTGCATATCCCAACTGTCCTTGGTTAATGACCCCACTGCGGAATCCCAGGACCCCGGCTGAAGTCCGCTACAATGATGCCCAAGGGAGGACACGTTGTGTGATGGAGCGTACTTTCGGTCTCCTGAAGTCACGTTTCCGCGGCCTGGACAAGACCGGAGGTGCACTGATGTACTCGCCCAAAAAGGTGTGTCAGATTGTAGTTGCATGCTGCATGCTCCACAACCTGGCCTTGCGCAAGGAGATCTCCCTGCTCCTGAATGCTGATGAGCAGCCAAGGCCCCCGCCTGCAAACCAACCCATGTCCAGTGACGAGGATAGTGGAGTGGAGGAAGGTGTCGACCTGCGTCAACAGCTCATCAACCGCTACTTCACTTGAAGGTGAGTGACGATGTACAACAGAGCCTTTGTCTGCTGATGTCGTTGTTGGTGGAAAGCTGTGTGAGCTTTGTGACTGCAGCCTGTTGTTGACTCAGTGCTGGCTGACAATGTTTCTGGGACTGGCTAGTTTGGCACAGATACAGGATGTTTATGTCGGTAATGTTGCTCATTGTAATGTGTGCAAATTGGAGTACCCTGATGACAAGTGTTGTGTGATGGCTGTGATGCCACCGCATGACTAGTGAATATTGTTCTGTTGTGTTTTCCTAGGTCCTTTCAGCCTCTCCTTGCCTACAAACAATCCGTACTCCAGGTACATTGTAATCATGGTGAAGACTCCACGTCCTGTAATACACACAAGCAGACACAACGACATAGGTGTGTAAGGAGTGTTTATTTACAATGGGTATGTGTGACAGGGGAGTGAATATTTACATACGGGTGAATAGTGAAGCAATTAGTTATCAGTAATGGTAGATGAGACAATTGATGTGGTGACCCAGTCCAACAGACGGATGCCATTAACAAGACAGTGTGGGGAAGGACAGTGAACAAAGTCAATGGCAAGGTGAAGAGGGCTGCCATCATGGCTGGCTCCTCGACTGGCATTTGGCAGGTGCTTTGCCATGGGATCCTCCCTGGTATTTCTTTGGATGGCCCCTTGGTCGTTTTGTGGGGGGGGCTCTGCTGCGGGGCCAGTGGGGTCTGAGGAGTCCCCCCTCTCCGTGGCCGCAGGGGAAGATGTGTCACTGTTATCCTGCGGCCCACCAGAGGGAGGTGGAGGTGTTGTTTGTGCCACAGGCCTGTCCCTAAGAACCGCCACTAGCTGGCCCAAGAGGTCCACGATTTGTCCCATACGGGTGTAGATGGACCTCAGCAGCAGGCGGAGCTCACGTGAATCTTCCTCAGCCTGGCCCGTTCGTCCCTGGCCCGGTTCATAGGCCCCAAGGACTCTGTCGATGTTGTCCAGGGGTTTGGTCCCAGTGTCCTGGTTGCAGGCAGCACTGGTCGTTTCAGCAGAGGTCAGCGTAGTTGTTGCTGCTGAGATGGTGGTGGGAACAGTGGGGTCCTGGGACCTGTTGCACCCTGGCACACCAGATGGGCCGGCTTCAAGCACCACATCCTCAAAATCCAGGGAGTCCTCATCCGAGAGTCCATGTTCTGGGGGTGGAGACTGGCTCTGCAGGTTGATGTTGTCGTCCTCTGCAGTCAGTTGTTGGTCACCTGTGGGACAGAGGGGAAATGGTCATTGATGTACACCCCTCAAGCTTTGTGTTCGATGTATCTTATTTACTGGTTATGCAACACACAGTTAACTATTTCACACATTGTATGTGTACACAGTAATGTGCATCATGACATGATTTGAAGGTACATACATTACTTGTCCATGGGGTGACATGTCAATGGATACCATGCCCCACGTGAAGATTTTGTGATTACGGGGTAAGGTTGTCATCTGACAACAGGCGGCTATACAGCTTGATGTGAAGCATCTTTGCTGATTACTATGCCTGTCAGGCGTTACATCTGCGCATGTACTAGGCATTGTCATCTCATGCATACATATGTCATGACCTGGGCTTAGATTTATTTGTTCAACAGACCATGCTTGCTTGGTTTTCATATGGTCCTTCAAGCTCAGCCCCCATGTAACTTACAGATGGCATTCATTGCTGTGCATGTTTGTGCCCTGATTTTCTTTCACATGGAATTTGGTGAGTCACACTTCTGTTTTTGTGACGGTTACATACGCTTGGCTGTCTGCACACTGTGATTTGTTATTGTATCTGTGTCAATTTTGGTGGGATGTGAGGGCTGGTGTTGTCATATGGCTCCATGCTTTTTGAGAGGAATGGTGGGGTGCATGCACTGTCTACTTACCTGTTCTGTTGTCACATTGGGGTGGACTTTCGGACACATCTCTCTGGGTGTGTGTTTAAGTGCTTCATCCTGCTCGGGGGTGGAACAGGGGTGCCTGGTGGGAGTCGTAGCGCAGCCCTCCCACCCCCAGACAGCCCTCCTTGGAAAGATTGCTACCTACCTGTAAATGTGTTTGTTGTAATCCAATGGCTGCCACATGCTTCTGGGTGGGTGGGAGTGCTCCATCCTGCTCGGGGGTGGGACAGGGGTGCCTGGTGGGAGTAGTAGTGCATGCCTCCCACCCCCAGACAGCTCAACCTGGGAAGATGGCTACCTACCTGTTAGATGAGGGTGAACAATACAATGGCTGCCACATGCTTCTGGGTGGGGGGACCTGGTGGGAGTTGTGGTGCAGGCTTCCCACCCACAAACACCCCTCCCTGGGAAGATGGATACCTACCTGTAGGTTTGATGAGTGCAATGAAATGGTTGCCACATGCTTCGGGGGGGGGGGGGAGTGCTCCATCCTGCTCAGGGGTGGAACAGGGGGGCATAGTGGGAGTTGTAATGCAGGCATCCCCCCAAACACACCTCCCTGGGAAGATGGCTACCTACCTGTTAGGTGAAGGTGAGCAATTCAATGGCTGCCACATGCTTCTGGGTGGGGTGGGGGGTGTGCTCCATCCTGCTCAGGGGTGGGACAGGGCTGCCTTGTGGAAGTTGTAGTGCAGGCCTCCCAACCCCAGATAGCCCTCCATGGGAAGATGGCTACCTACCTGTAAGTTTGTTTGTTGTAAAGCAATGGCTGCCACATGCTTCTGGGTGGAGGGAGTGCTCCATCCTGCTCAGCTATGGGACAAGGGGGCCTGGTGGGAGTTGTAGTGCTGTCTGCCTGTGCACATGCAACCCTGGGAATGTTGCTAGCTACCTTTGGGTGAATGTGAGTGTATGAATGTTTGTTATGTGAGACATGTGTTGGGTAGTGTGTGTTGCAAATGAATGGTAAATTCTGATAAAACAGAAATCATGTTGTTTGGAGAGGCAAAACTAAGATGGTCCCCTAGCTGGTGGCCAGAGGAATTGGGCTCTGCCCCGTCCCCTAAAGATGTTGTAAAGAACTTGGGTGTGCGCCTGGACAATGATCTTACTCTTGAAGAACATGTTAACAGTACCGCCAACACCTGCTTCCACACTCTCCGCATGTTGCGTAGGGTCTGCCCTTTTCTTCCTATAACAACCCGTAAATCCCTGGTCCAATCATTGATTGTCAGCAGATTGGACTACTGCAACGCTTTGCTAATTGCAGCTAAAGAAAAATCTTTACACAAACTGCAGGTGGTTCAGAACACCGCTGCCCGATTAGTAAACAACGCTCTTCCCAGGACCCCGTCTGCCCCTCTGCTTCACGAACTCCATTGGCTCCCCATAAAAAAGAGAGTCAGATTCAAAATCTGTTGCATGGTTTTTAAATCCCTGCACAACTCGGGTCCCTGCTATTTTGCTCGGAAACTTGTTAGATATACTCCTACAAGATTACTGAGATCCAGCCAACTTGCATATCTGCAAACCCCTCGCACTAAATTGGCCCGGATGGGAGGTAAGGCGTTCTCCTATCTGGCACCCCGTTATTGGAATCTCCTCCCATTACATCTTCGTCAATGTACCAACCTAGGGGTCTTTAGGAAATTACTGAAAACACATCTTTTCTAATCGCACTTTCCTCAGTGGTCAATCAGCAGTCTAAAGCGCAGAGATACCCCGTATGGGGTGATTCGGGCGTTATTTAAAACCCGTAAATAAATAAATAAATAAATGGTATTGGGCCTCGTAGGTTTCGCTTTGTAGTTTTGCAAGACAGTGCATTGCAGTGTAATTGTCTATATTTGTCTGTACTTACCAGCCTCCTCTCCCCCGGCTATTCCTGTGAGACTCTCTGGATGGAGTATGGCAAGCACCTTCTCCCACCATGCAGTGAATGTTCTTTGTGGAATGGGAGGGCCACCGCCAGTCATCTGAGCCAGCTGATGGGTCTTGTTTTTCTTCTCTTCGACAACCCTCTTCAGGTCGTGCCACCGCTTCATTATTTCCTTCTTGCCGCGCGGGGTGGACCCTACAGCATTGACTTTGTCGACTATCCTTCCCCACGTTTGTGCTCTTGTGGCTAATGGTATCTGTTGGACCAGATGACCAAACAATTGTGATTCTACTCTGAGTATCTCATCTGCCATGACTGACAACTCATTGTCACTGAATTTGGGCATTTTCTTTTGTGCTATGGTGTGTGATGTGCAAATGGTTTGAGGTGCTGTTGTGAGGGTGATGGGGTGGTGTAGGTGGTGTAGATGGTGTGTGTGTGTGTGTGGGGGGGGGGGTGTGTGTGTGTGTGTGTGAGTGTGTGTGTGTGTGTTTTAGTGCTGTGAAATGTGTGGTGTTTTGCCTCTCCAATGTGCTGCAGGGTATAGTTCCTTCAGGGCTGGAGTGGTGCAAAGGATTCTGGTCAGGGAAGGGGCTGGTGTTATACTCAGCTATGTGGGTGTGTCACAATGGAGTATTGCTGTCAGGTGTGTTGTGTGGGTTGTCCTGGGATTGGTATTTTTGAAGTTTCCATGGGGGTGTGTCATTGGGGTGTGTTAGGTGGTTTTGTGAGCAGGGCTAGTTTGCTGTGTGCACTTGGTGGCTTTGTTGAGATTTTTGTTTGTCGACCGCCATATTTGTCATGGAGCGTCCGCTGCAATGGCTGTGCTACAGCCCTTCCACTGTCTCTCTCATTCATCACTGTTTAAGACTGCGGAGGTTGGAATCAGCAGAAAGTCCAGCTGTCATATCGGGGGAATGCTAATTTTCCATGCGGTCTCTCCGCTGGCCTGGCGGCAGTTTAGTGTGTTTCCGCCGCAAATCCGAAATTTTTGGGCGGTTGATCCTAATGGGACCGCCGGTTTAGCCACGGGACCGGCAGAGGGTTGATTTCTGCTACCATAGTGGCCGGGATGGTTTTCCGACCGCTATCCTAATGGGGCCTAAAGTCTCAGTATTTTTGCTCTCCCTGCAACGTCATACCAATTGCAGAATGTGCCCTATAAAATGTCCCTAACCTAACATAAATTTACAAATGAAGAGAAATGGCTACCAATGGTCGTATTTATTCTAATTTAGCGCCATGTAATATATTTCTATCAAAAGCTCAGAGGACATCAAATTGAGTATTAGGCAGACATAATCACTGACATTATTGACATCAAATCTGCCAGAAAAAATGGCATTCTTCACAGCATTATTAAAATCATCACATGTGGCATTGCCCATGACCTCATCATCCATTACATACGAAATGAAATCTCTATTAGCTACTGATTTTCCAAGGCTTATTTAGAACAGTGCGCTTTGTTTTTTTAAATAAATCAACGAAGTGAGTGATCAGCCTCATGGAAGGGGAACACTGTTGTCATGGTGTTATGTATTCAGCGCTAAGATTTCAGGAGTTTTATTAATCTTAGAGAAGATGGTATAGACCTCTGTGGAGGAAGACTCCAGATGGGACACTATTATGTGACTGCTAATCCAGATGGGATAGACCTCTAAGACGGGAGATTCCAGGTTGGATAGGCATTGGTGACCAGAAACTCTCTATGGTACAGACCTCTGTGATGGGAGACACCAGAAGGGTTAAGCCTCTGAGATGGGAAACCTAATTGCTTAAGTATTTGCTTCACTCTACAATGCCTATGAGCAGTTAAACACTGTAAATAGGCTCATGGGATGTCTTTAAACCATAGGTGAATGTCCTACGTCTCTAGTAGAGTTGGGCGAAGCTTTAATTTCCAGGAGGAGTCAAACGCAGACCCTGAATATTTGCATACCAATAGTTTCCAGGCCTTTCTGCTTTCCTCTGGTCTTAAAAAGGTAATGTGTGAAAGCCCACATGTACCAAAAGCTATACAGAAAAAGGTAGTAATCGTAGTACTTTCGAGAATTACAGATAGATTGGAAGGAACAAAAATCAACTTTGCACACCCTTTTTCTCAAGTTTAATTGTCAAATGGAAAGTGCTGGTGATCTAATGATGTAATATGCATGTGGAGAAGGACAGTGCATGCACATTCAGCCATGGGTGCAGGGACGAAAACCTAACCTGACTCTGGAAAGCAGAAACCACAGACAATAGTGTATATCATACCACAAGTGAAACTTGGTCCAGGAGAAAAAGCACAGCAGCCCAAACTGCAAGAACATTTCTCGTATGAATGGAACACCAGTTACACTTAGAGCAAAAGTGGTAGGTGGAAATTCATTGGGTCAGTAGCTGGTCCGCGACTTATATGATTTAGGTCCGCTCGACTAATATAAGTTCATGGTCTAATACTTGTATCGTACGCAGACGATACCCAGATAGTGGTATCGGTAACTCAAAGTGTAGACACAACTGCGGTCAGGTTTCGGAACTGTCTAAATAATGTCATGGCATGGATGAACTCAAATTTTTTAAAGCTCAATACGGAAAAGACTAAGGTGATTGAGTTCGGGCAGAAGCCTTGGATATGGAGCCAAGTATGGTGGCCCAGTGAGGCTGGGAACTGTCCTGTTCCCATAATCAAGGCCAGGAACCTTGGCTTTATGTTTGACAGCAATCTAAAGTTTGCTCAACAAACTAACCAGGTATCATCTGCCTGTTTCTTCACGCTAAAAAACTTGCGTAAAATCCTCCCGTTTATTCCTTTAACTCTGAGGAAAACGGTAATTGGGGCTTTGGTTCTCTCTAGAATCGACTATGACAATGCCCTATATATGGGAGCAGATAAAAGCCAGATTGCCAAACTGCAGTCCCTACCGAATGCTGCGACCCGGGTGCTACTTGATCTTCCGAAACATCACCCTACCTCTGCCAGTATTAAATTGCTCCACTGGCTCCCAGTTCGACAGCGAGTGGATTTCAAGGCCCTCTGTCTTGTACACAAGGCCTTGTTTGGAGGGGGAGCTGCGGATGTGCAGCAGCTATTCTTTCGGTACTCGCCTCAACGCTGTCTCAGGTCAGCAAACACAGGACTGATCCTGTTCCCAAAGATAAAGCGAGCCAGATTGGGGGGGGGGAAGGGCTTCTCTTACCGTGCGGCCAAACTATGGAACTCCGTTGAGGCACAGATTAGACTCCAGCCTAACGGGATTCTCTTCAGAAAACAAATAAAGACATGGCTTTTTCCTAAACTCGCAGACTAATCAGCTTGGGACCCAGCATCCTTAATCCAGTGCCAATACGCCTCGGCATTCGTGCACTTTATAAGACACTCAGTCAGTAAGTGAGTCAGCGACCTAGATTAATTCAAGCATTTACACCACTTTTTACCGTATTTTGCTGTCTGTGATTGAAATGTTTGTGCTCCTTTCCCAAGATGGCATGGTCAAGTTCTTCCCATGCTCATATTAGCTGTTTTGGTGTGTCAAAAACTTATTTGCACGTCATAGGTGCCCTGGTCTGTTGGCGCAGATGAGCTGAACAATATGGAATGGAATAATACCCTTTGGAATTAGATGTAGGTAGGAAGTCAAATTTCCATCCATCGTGTTTTTGTTGTCAAAATCACTAGGAGTACCTGTCAAGGAAGAACTCATGCCCAGTATTTCATCTCACTGTACAGATTGATAAGATGAGTGGGACAGAAGCTTAGTAAGTCTATATCCCTTGACAACTACAGGGGGTGTTGAAAGACAGCATAGTAGGACTTCTAGCTCCATAACCTCTGACAAGTGAGTCTGTAGTGACAAAGAGCACCCTTTGCCGACTACTGCAAGAGAACTCGTTTTCTGTAAGTCAAGAGATGCATTTTTACTAGATTCAAGTATATGTGATAAAATTGTTATTTAGTTGTTGCTGAAGTCTATTGTGCAGCATGGAGCCTATATACATTTTCTTGAGATTAAACTCGGAGATAATGGCAGAGAAATAACTCTTATTTTTTTCTTGCCAGTGTCTACTTAATAAGTAACCCTGGGCGTAGTACTACACTACGCTCGCGGAGCGTGCATAGTTTGCGCTACTACGCACTACGCGAATTGCACGTAGCATAGTGCAAAAACGCGTAGTGTAGCGGGCATTTTTTGCTTGCTCCCGGTCCTCAACGTCAAGTTGGCGACCCCGAGCGAGCAAAATCAACATCAAGTTGCCGATCGCAGGTTTCTCATTGCGAGTGGTCGCGTATGCTCGCGACCGCTCGCGATGAGAACCTACCAGTCCGCGTTGAGAAAGCTGCCGCTCGAGTACAAATCTACTCGAGCGGCAGAAAACGACCGCTTGCACTGCGCAAGATGCAGTTTGCAATGATTGCACAGTGTAGACAATCAGCCGGCACTGTGCAATCAGTGCGAACAGCATTTCCCTACCGCACTACGCAGTTCGCGTAGCTACACGTAGCGTGCATAGTGCGAAGTGCACTTCGCGTAGCCACGTGTAGCGCTACTACGCAAACTACGCTCAGGGTTATTAATAGGTTTACAATTAGTTGCTGCCCAATTTTTTATGTGGTCAACCCAGAACATAAGCGTTGTTATAAAGAGGCCGCATGCTTGAACTTACCGAGTTTGCAGTTTCTATGTGAGAAACGTTTCCATGTGCACTGTTTGAAGGCCACATGGCAATGCTGTGGGATTGATTTACAATAACACATGCAAACAATGCTATGACTAATGTCCAGCCACGTGGAGAATGTTTGTGTCATGATGCACACACATGTATTTGTGGTATTAATGTACAGTACACACATTTGTATATTTTTGTAATCTGATTTATGCATATTTAGACATAATATACTATATCCCTACATATAATAAGAAATGATTTGGAATGCAGTATTCTTGTAAAAAAACGAATTTTCCTTTACTGCATTAGAAGAAAGTGTACACACCCATGCTTCCCGCATACACTATGAGAATTCTGCACAATCTGTTGTCCTTTCAAGTAAATTCTGGTGGCCTTGCACCTGGACAAGTCACATGCAAGTTGGGTGTGCAGATAAATGCAGGACATAGCAGCCCACCCCTGTGCCAACATCATAAGGAGGGGGTACCATTAGGTTGGGCAGGCAGAGGTGTCCCACTTCTCCCGAAGTACAATGTAATGCATATGCTGTGTTTCTTGTGATGTGTGGGTTTTTCCCTCAGCTCATTTGATGGCAACAGGGGGTGTGGGAAGTGCACTATCAGGGGTGCATCGGTTGTGGTCCAGAGTCCTCTGAGGAGGTGATAACGCACCAGGGGGCATATTATCAAGAAACAGCGTTAAAATTATCACCGCTTTAGCGGCAGAAAACTGCAGCTAAAGCAGCGATAACGGGCTTGATAATAAGCCCTTGAGAATTACCATAGAAGCCCATGTTCTGGTGTCAACGTGGGCTTCTATTGGAATTCTCTGCAGCATATTATCAAGCCCATTATCGCCGCTTTAGCGGCAGTTTTCTGCCGCTAAAGCGGCGATAATTTTAACGCCGTGCTTGATAATATGCCCCCAGGTGTTTTGGGCTCAGTCCTGCCCTTCAGAAGCCTCCCAGACCTGATGCTAACCACTGTGATTGCCACAACTCCTTAGTTAAAATGGAGGGGTACCTTACAGCACATCCGCTCCCTTTGTTTCTTTATGAGGGGCTCGGTCCTCTGCCTTATTTTCAATTTGCAAGGGTTTGCTGATGGGAGTTGGGCAGGGCATGGACCAACCTCCACCAGTTTACCCCTCATTCTTTGAGGATAATACAAGCAACTGCAACTGCAGATATCATAAAGGGACACTAAGAGGACTGGTAGGTGGGAGAGGGATTACAAGAGGTGCACACATCCCAATTTGGTCAGAAATCCTTGTTTTCCACTCTTGACCATTTTCCGACATCTCTTCAACTTAGAAGTGCTGCATTTCCCTGAAGGCTTTCCCACCTGGGGCACTTTGTCTGCAGCCTGGCTTGCTGCCCCTTATGTTGCGTGATCGTTGGGACAGGGCTAGTGGCTGGGGCCCTTAAATGCATTTTGGACGTATATTCGAGCTAACCAACCAGTCGAGATCATAATGCAATGCTATGTAAAATCATTATGTTATGTCTATATTCTTTGCACTCACTTCCTGCTAATGCTGTTTGTGCTCACTTCCCGCCAATAATGACTAATTATATCTACACTTTTAGTTTAAATTGCTCATCTTTCGTACATACCATTGTAAAGTTTTATTTTTGCATTTAGACTCATGTATCTGTTTTGCATCTTATATGTAATCCGCGTACACTGAAGTCCTTATATAATATACTTGCTTCTATTGTAAAGCACTCTGACACCTTCGGGTAAAGTTCATGCTGTATTAAAGCGCATAAATAATTCAATTCAGACAGTTTATTATTTGACTATTCATTAATCAAGTGTCAGTGAACACACTAGGCTTACGAGTCCAGAGCTGAGACATTGGAGGTCTTTGATGGAGCCGGCTGCGAGAGACAATAATTAGATATTTGTACCTTGTGAGCCATGCTCAAGGATGTGATCATTTTTCATTTTTTTGCTGTTGACATTGTAGATTCCTCTAGAAAGTATGATATAAGTCTGGATTTTGTATTAAAACAAGGTAGGGTTCTACGAAAGCTTTTTTCCTAAGCTGGCATGGTCGGCCATGCTCCCAAGAAAGTGGTGAGCAAATGAGTACGCCCCAGGACTCTAAAAGCACTGTTTAAGAGGCTTAATGCCTGCTTCACCACCTTTCTGGGTGGACTACAAAAATTGAAATTCCTCATTATAAGGTGGAACACAAAGATGTGAGGTGTCAGCTTTCCTCCATCGCAAGTTCATACATTCTCTAAAAACTTCTATCAAACTTCCCAGAAATGTTCTTACAAAGACCAGGGGGCATATGTATCAAACGATTTTTTAATCACAAACGCTGCGATTCACAAAATAACAGCGTTTGCGATTAAAAAATCGGGATGTATGAGCCAAATCCCATCGCAAAATTAAGGAATTGCTAATTTAGCGATTTCTTAATTTTGCATAAGCATTTAAGAAATCGCAAATTGCGATTTCTTAAATGATAGGTAAAAAGCACCCAAGTTGTGCGAATTATCCTTAAGAAATCGCAAATTACCACCAACTTCCAGTTGGTGGTAATTTGCGATTTCCTTTCAAAATGCACTTTTTTGAATTATACATAGGGCATGTATGTGCGCCATATGCACACACATGCTCATTTCAGGGGTGCATCAGGGTGTCATCATGACACCCTTGCACCTTTGAAATTAATCTCAAATTGCGATTAGCAAATTGCGATTCGCTATTTGAGAATTACTTCCCATTCATTCCTATGAGTCTCCTGGCCCATAGAAATGAATGGGCAGGTATTCCTTAATTGCGATTTCGCAATTTGCTAATCGTAATTAAGGAATTTTAAGAAATCGCAAAAAGTTTGCAATTTTTTAAATACCTCCCGTTTTGCAATTCTCAAATAGCGATTCTTTAAAAATTGCTATTTGAGAATCGCAAATGGTGATGTTGATACATATGCCCCCAGGGCCCTTACTCACAAAGATGTTTCAATGAGTATCGGTGTCTTACACCAGCCTTAGATACAAAATACACATGAAGAGGTAGGTCTGTTTCACAAAGCATTTTCTGAACGTAATTTCGCGGAGTAACGCTTGCTGTTACTCATGGAAACCGTGATAATGAGTGTTCAAATTCACAAGAAAGTTGCACCTGAGACTGAGTAAATCACGCTTGTTCACAGAAAATCCTTCTAGAATCAGGCACTGAGAGTCCTGTTGTGGAAACCAAGGGGCATATCAGCAACACCCAGCGATAATTATCGCTCAGCGCTCTTAGCGTGAGGATAATTATCGCCGGGTAACGTGGATTTTTATCGCTGAGATAGCGTGCTATTAGCAATGCTTATATCCTCAGCGATAAAAATCCTCACGTTAACTGCCTAACGTGAGATTATCGCTGGAAACCCAGTGATAATCTCACGTAGTGTGGCGTTAGCTTCCTGATAGGGACTCACAAACTTAGCCATGATATCCACCTTCCATAGGATATCATGGCAAAGTCAGTCCTGAAGCAGGCGTAAGGAAAGTAGCGATAACAGGCGTTATCGCTACTTTTCCTGCCGTTATGCTTCATAGCGTTGGGCTTGATGATAGGAGAAATGTCGCTTAGCGACATTTCTCCTGTCATGTTAGGTCAGGAACGGCCCCTTTGCATCTCATTAGAGATGCAAAGCTGGGCGTTAGGAATCCCCACGCTAAAGCAAGGTTTCACGCGTTAGCGTGGCCTTGCTTATTAGGCGATAAAATTATCGCCGCTTTTCGGCCGAAATCGTCCGCAAAAGCGGCAATAATTTTTTATCGCCAGCTTGTAAATATGCCCCATAGACCTATGTAATCAGAAGAGGAGAAAATAAATATATATGCCTTGCCATGAAGGAAATAGTCCAGACGTCCCTGATACAAACAGCAAACCAAGAAACTGCTGAAGAGGCCGAGCTGTGGTTGCTGGCAGCTGAAGAGAAGGAGGGGCTGTAGATTTGCCCCAGGGGAAGTTCTTGGAAGTAGGTTTGGTAAGTAAAGAAAAACAATAAGATCATTATCATACTAGAAGTTAAACAAAAATGATTACTTGTGATTTTTAGGGTGGGGTTTGGAATGTTGAAGCTTTTTAGTAAATACAATGAGGATAAAGCTATGTGCAAGCTAGCAGTGTGATCACTGAGTGACATGATGCATGCAGACTTTTGTGTCGGTGTATTTACTGGTCGGTTGCATCAGTGTTGAAACTGATTTAGTGAAAGATCTGTAAACTAAAGGTTGCCTCATTGTAATTTCACAACTGCACCTCCAGAAAAAAGAGCTAGCATGTGGAATCTTCAAAAGACTTCGAAGAACATGTTGTCTTCGAGGAGGTCCTGCATGTCAAGAGCCCGATATTGGAAAGATGGTTCCCATATGCAGGAACAGGAGAAAAACTATTTGAAGATAGGTAATGCGCCCTAATTACGGAAGGGCTAGGTAATTGACCAATGTATTCCTAGATATATTAGTCTGCCTTGTTAATTTAATTGTCTTGTTCATGAAAAAGAAAGTAATTGCACGTCCTTGTGCAACAGGAAATATTTATAGAAACTACAAAAAATCAGAGAAAAAGAGATCCTGTGATGTCACAAGATGGATTGTGCCATTACACGCAAATGCCACTCGGTTGCAGCTGTTTGCCTAAGAGACACATCTCACTACATGGCCTTTTTTTAACAGAACAGCATGAGAACAATGGGCCTCATATCCTTCTTGAGCAGCGGCCAGTGAGTCCACATCTGTGGCTCTACAGTGAGCAACGATGACTCCTTAAATAGCAAAGAATATATATCACTGACAGTGTGGAAGTACTCAGTGGGTCTGGGATGGGATCTGCAGGTGGGATGATAGGACCGCTCATCCAGTAAATTATTTTATTTGGAAATAACAGGTAAATATTGGTTATGTGAAGATTAATATTATTATTATTATTATTATTATTATTATTATTATTATCATCATCATCACCTTTATCATCATAGTTGTTTCTGTTACTATGGTCATTATTTTTATTACCATTCATCATCATAAAATAATTATTAGCATAATAATAAAAATATAAATAATAATCATTAATATTATGATTTGGTTTAGCAAAGCTACAAAGCTACAAGAGAAAGGATCCTTTCAACAATAAGAATAAAGATACCCCATGTTATGGGTGATATTCAAGACTAGCACACACAACCCACCCCCCCCCTTGGCAAAGGTGATGTGTAGCGCCGACCTCCGAAGCGAAATGGCCCTTTCCTTGCAACATTCTGTTGTCCTTAGGCCCGGATGGAGCTGGCATTCCCGGTCATACTAGGCATGGCAGCAGGTCTCTTGCGACTCCCTCATCCCTCCTTGTTTCAGTTGTCCTCCTTTTGTTGTACCCTATTTCCACAGTTTGGCCCAAGTTGCACCACGTCTGAAATCTTCACGAGCCAGCCAGAAGTCTTTTAACCTCTGTTACACCACCTATCTGTCCCCCCTTCTCTACCGAGGGGTACTGTATAATGTAACGCGTGCAGTTAACTGATCATGGTGTATCGGCATTGCTATGGTTATATGCTGTAAAATGTGCAAAATGTTAATAAAAAGATTTAAACAAAAAAAATAAAGATACCCCATGTTCTTGCATGTCATCTCAATCCCCCATTACACAGAACTTCTACAGCAGCATCAGAAAACATTTAAGGCCCAGATTTAGCAAACTTTCACGAAACTCAACGCAACAAGACACTTTGCTTTACTGCACTAAGTAAAAGCGAGAGGGCAAGAATGAGCCATATTTAATATTACATGGTGCACTCCTGCCCTCTGCTTGTGCGGCGCACAATGTGCTGCCTTGTGTCAACGCAGGCACCCTTGTGGTTTGGGATACCTTCCTGAACAAAAACAATCACCTGAGGCTTTTCCTCTTTCTACGTGTGTGCACAATGCAGCACTCATAGAAAGAGGAAAAAACGAGTAGAAATGAACATATTTCTTCTTGGTACACCTCCCCTGGGAAGGTGTAGCATTTTGACACATTCTCAGGTCTACCACTCGTGTCAACTCTGAGAATGGCCAAAATCCATGGGTAGATGCCTGGGAACACACACGCTTCACCCATGGAACGCCTTCCAGGTGCAGAGTAACACAAGGTAGCAACTTGTGCTGCCTTGCATTATTCCAGATTTACCAAGCACCATAGGCCCACGCAAGGTGGCCTTGCGTTGCTTGGTAAACTGACTTTAGTATTACATCGTTCTTACGTTACCTTATGTGACGCAAAGGCAACACAACACTATGATAAATCTACCGCTCAGTATTGAGGGTATCCTGCTCCTAGAATGTCTGAATCGAGTTTGTGGCTTGATAGCTGGTCACTTTTAGAACCTTCTGCCAAAGGAATCTGAGGCCTTGATTTTGATAGAGATGCTGCATAAAAAAACTAGCACAATTGCCCACTGTCCTATCCCATTCTTGCCCTATTAGATGAGCCAATGAAACGGTGTTAAAATACTCACAGATTGCTATACACTGCAAGAAAGTTCTCCTTGGATACTAGAGAACGCGGTGCTAGTGACGAGACAGACCTCGGCTCCACAGAAAACAAGCATTGGCATAGCCAATAGGTCTCGCCTTTGGGACCTTATAAGTGTTTAGCCATGCAACAGTTGCATAACTAAATACTTATAAGGACCCAAAAGCGAGACCTATTGGCTATGCAAAGCGGCCGCGAAAGTGAAAGTGATCGCGATCACACATCAAAGCGGCCGCGAAAGTGAAAATAATCGGGTAAAGCACGGCGCGCGCGCCCGCGCACATGCACTGTAGCTCTAGGCTGACCTGGTAGCACTTTTTGGAGCCCTCTCAATAAGTCTCGCCAGACCAGCGCATGCGCTGGGTCAGGCGAGACCTAAAAATGATCGAGCGAAGATATTTTCATGACAAACTGCTTAGTGAAGGGCAGTGTAAAATGGCTGTATATTGGTACACTCGTTCATCAGTCCCAAAGTTGTACTTTTACTGGTGCAGGTATGGTGGGGAGTTTTTAACCCATAAGCATGTCTTGGAATTGAAGTGTGCATTTAAGAACACATAGGCAGCAATGGGATACTCAGATGTGCATTGTTAAGTGGAGAAGTGTGGCTCACTGGTTAGAGTAGGCAGACCTGGAAGCAGAGGTCAGCCCGGGACCAGGGTTCAATTCCCGGCTCGGCTGGGTCTTGAGTCCATAAATTGTCCATGGACTCGATAATTCTCGCTCCAGTGCATACTCGATTCATGGGTTGTGACTCTGGGCAATAGCTTGCTTGATCTCCACAATGGCCCCTCGCGGTGGGATGCCTGGCTTTCACCTTGTGGATGCCCTGCTGGGTTATCTCACAGGGGAATACCAGGACGGGTTCCCTAAGCAAGCGCTTAGAGACCGGTTGGTGATTTGCGCTATATAAATATCTGCACATTTACATTTAAGTGGACCTGTTGTCATATATTATAAACACATCCCAGTCCTTTGTTCTTCATAAGCCCATGTATGTCCAAAAGACATTTTATGGCAAGTGGAACTGACTACAAGCAGCCTGACCACAACCGCACTGCTCATATTTGTGCGCCTGTGGGGGCATTGAGGGATACAATTGTCTATATCCTGATCCAGGCACAACACTATGTTATTCTCCATTCCCTTGTGGGACTAGTAACAGCAGCATTCAAATATTTTTTTTCCTGAAAAAAAGCAGTACAGATGCAGCTTCGTGACTGCCTGCTTCAGTGGCGTAGCGTGGGAAGGAGGCACAGGAGCGGTTGCCATGGGCGCAAAATTCTTATAGGCATTTTTCGGGGCACAACATTTTAACAGGGGTGCAACGTTTTAAAAGGAAATTGGAAGGGTACTTGCGTTGCCCGTGCAACCCACGCTTATAAGCTTACTTATGGAAAGTCTGTTAAGGTGAGGAATAACAAACACATGGTGACAGTGTTAATGCCTAGTCCTTTTTGTGTCTTCTCTCATCAGCTAACTACAGATAGAAGCATTGCCAGGAATGATCAGATACAGTCACATCTTACCGTAAATTGGGGCAATGTTGGAATGGTCTGGAACAGAAACAAATGTCCAGTATAGTGCGACTGGGCATTTTTTTCCTTTTGCTCTGTCCACATTCCTACAAGTGCTATGTTATGGGGATAGGAACATATTAATAGGTCTAGCTTGACAGGGCAGCTGTCTGTTCGTGTACTGTGACAAAATCTTAAACTATCCGTAGAATGGACCTTGGCTCCAGTAAAACTTATTCACCTCATTCTATTGGCTATACAGACAGTGCTTCCATTGGAACGCAAGAGGGACTCGTTTACACCTGAAAAGTACACTCAATCTTAACGTTTTGTCACATTCAATTATTTATGTCCTGTATACATTCGATACAGGAAAAAAATCATATTTTGCGGCGCTTTTCCCTGTCAAAGACAAAAGGACAGGCATTATTATGACAAAATATTTGTTCATGCAACGCATAAACAACGCGTTTGATAATACCTGCGTTAATATGCATTGGCACATTAAAGCCAAACCTCTTGACTTTGATTATGCGTTTTGAAAATTTAAATCAATGTGGCTCATTAAATTGCCTACACCAAATGAAAAAGGTTCATTTTAAGAGACTGTAGCTGAGATGGTCAGGTGGTGTCACCTAGGTGTCTCATGCGTACAATCTGAAAATGAAGGAGTTAAAATCTGTCAAGAACCAGCAGGAGGTCTTAGGTGAATTTGCCAAACCACCGAATATGATCACCTCTAGATTGTCACCATTTGAAGCCTGCGCTAAAACCATAACATAAGACATAAAGCTTAAAACTGTGGTTCACTCAAATACATACCCAAGAATATGTTAGAATGGTGGTGCAAATTCTAATTTCATCCCTCTTAGTTTATGTTAAACTATGTTTGAGGGCCTTCCAAAACCAGCTCTGTTACCTCCCCCAGGGCATTCAGGCCTTAGCTGATTGGTACCAGATTGGTCTCACTTTGAACGTATCCACCCTTTACTGTGGTGTTTGCATTGGCCATGGAATTAACTCTTGCCCAGAATTGTCTCTTTGTGGCTTGTAAAGCATTGTATCATCAAACGCCAAGATTTTGAGCTTCTAAACTGAGCCTTTTAGGAAACCTGCGAGTGCTGCATTTAAAAAAAATGCCGCGTGATTGAGCGTGCCAAAGCAATCAAAGGAAAAGGCAAACTGGCAGGCTTTCTCCAGGCAGGGCCTACTTTATGAAATTCTATGCAAGCCTCACTGTGAATTACTACCGAGTGTGTATCTTTTAGAGGAAACCTAAGACTCATCTGTATATTCTGAAGTCAGGTATCCCTTTCTTTCCATTAGTGGATGTAGCTTTTTCAATATTTATATTTTGATTTTATGATGTGACTTGAAATGTGGTGTTTTATATTATTTTATATGTATGTCATTCTGTATGTGGCCCTAGGGCACGTCTTGTGCCTCATTAAACTTTGATGGAATGTAAATCAATAAAAAGCAGTTTTGAACCTGATTGCTGAAAGATGAAAATTCTCGCGGGTTTTATTTCTTCCACGTGAGGCTGTCGTTTTTCACAGATAAATCTTGGGCTGTGTTGAACGTTATTGCTGGCTCTCCTGCTGGTTGTGTTAAACTCCCTTTCACAGACTATGGTAAACCTTATGACCAGGGGTCCTCTAGGGCTGGGGTAGGCTTTAGCACGGTCTGTGGCAAACCTAAACCAGCGAATCCCATTCTGCAGGAAACCTTATCACTTATTTTTCTAATGGACTATCTTTTTTAAGGTTTTGGTCAGATTTCCGATTGGATCGCCTTGTCATAGGTTGGGGTAAACTACACCACTATATTTCCTCATATGCAGGGGTAAGTCTTACAACGGAATCTTCTCTTATGCAGTGGTAAACCTTATCACTGGATATCCTCTTATGCTGTAGTAAGCCTTACTATTGTATCTCCTCAGAAGCTGTGGTAAACCTTACCACTGGTTCTCCTCAGAAGCTGTGGTAAGCCTTTCCACTGGTTCTCCCCAGAAGTTGTGGTATACCTAACAAATGGATTTCCTTTCCTCTTGATGTGGTAGACCTGGATCTCTTCAAAAACTGTGGTAAACTTTACAAGAGAACAGAGGCATAAATATCATCAGTGCAGCAGGTGCAGTGTCACTAGGGCACAGGTGTTTGACGGTCCCACTGCACCCTAATTATGGGTGAATTTTCCTATAGAGGTAGGGGGAGGAAGTCTATTTCATTCCTCACATCACAGACAATGGCCCAGCTGCTATTTAAACTGTAGTAAACATCAGTGTATCCACTCACAGGTTGTGGTAAAAGTGCCACTGGATCTATTCAAAGGCCGTGGTAAACATTTCCGGACAATCTTTTCACCAGATGTGGTAAACCTTATCAATACACAAAACCAATAGACTTTCTTGTCACAGACTGCGGTAACATTTGCCACTGGATTTCCTCCACACAGTCTCTAGAACACTTGACCAGTTGACTGCATCAAAGGCCCTGTTAAGCTCCACCACTGGATCTCCACCTAACACTCAGTTGTTAGGTTCATTTTGTGGGTGCCGACTGCATTCAAGCCTTTCTTCCTGTTACTATTCAGAATGGTCTGTGCATGCTCCTTAGACTCAAGAACTTCGAACCACAGGTGATTGGAGAACTGCTCGAGGCCTTGTATGTTGATATGTTATGCCTGGAAGGACCGTCTCACGTTTATTACAAACCTCTCCTGCACACCTACGTTCTACTTGCCATTCCTTTTGTTACAAACAGAAGCAACATAATTTTTCCGAGTGTTCATGGGATATCTCAGTTCATAGATTATTTATCTTGTTTGTGTGTGTGTATGTGTATGTGTGTGTGTGTGAATGTATATGTACTTTGATGTGTGTGTATGTAGTTGAGCCAAATGAAGTTGACAAGTCCCTCCACCTTGAGGGCATCAGATTCAATAGACTGGGAGGGGAAGCGTGCGTAAGCCAATTCTTAGAACCCTATCTGCTCCATCTTTTACCTTAAATGAAGTTGACAAGTCCCTCCACCTTGAGGGCATCAGATTCAATAGACTGGGAGGGGAAGCGTGCGTAAGCCAATTCTTAGAACCCTATCTGCTCCATCTTTTACCTTAGATGACTCTCTTGCAGCTACCACGGGTTGATGCATCCACTCCGGCCTTCCAAACACAACTGAAACGCCTTCTCTCACTGACTCGATGTTCTTCATTTTCATACTGCTGGGACCATCTCTGCCTAGAGAAGCCTAGCCAGACTTCTGACGGCTACAATGATGCACAGGCAGCCACAGAGCTGAATGGGATTTGCATTTCCATCCTGGGAAACTCTCATAAGGCTTGCTGAACTCGTGCAAAATCTCCGAGAGCATCTGGGATTGGAGGCCAGTTGCTGGTCATCCAGTCTTTCCTTCCTGGTTCTGAACCCAAGAAGATCTTCAGCCTTGTCTTTTGTTTGAAGCAACAGCGGGATTGTGGCAGGCAGCATTACAGACCATCATTTAAGAAATTTTAAGCCACAGTCAAAGCCCACAGTGGACAAAGAAGAGGTTTGATGAGCACATTGCAAAGTGTTTGGTGAGTGTTTTAGGAAGGTTATGATGACAGTATCACTTGCAAGAAAAATAAAGTTGACACTTGGACTCAAGACTCTAGAATAATACGATTCAAATACTACATCAGGTGTCGCTCAGGGTAAATGGTAAAGCTATGAAACCATATGGACACTGCGACTATGTTGGGAACAATCTATTTGTGATTTGTAGTAAATTCCCTTATAGAAACCTTGATAATGGCCAAAACATTGAGATAATCCAGTGTGATATCATGCCTGGCATTTTGACAAAAAAAACATTGTGGCAAAAGAAACAGTCTGCCTGACCACCAAAAGAATATGGAAAATAATTTCTCTGACATTATTTATTCAAGTCCTTTTGAGGAAATTTGAGAAGATAAATTAGGGAAGATTACATCAACAACAGGTATAGGTGCTCAGAAGGCTTAATAGTTTCTATATGTTGCTTATGCTGTCCCTGAACCAAGAGTAGAGAAGATGTACCTCACCAAGGGACTTCACAGCACATTTTCGTCTCTGAACAAAGAAAGACCAAAACGAACAGTGGTGAGGAAATAAGAAAGTCTAAAGGGAGATAGTGTAGACAGGAAGAACAAGGAAGCAAAGAGGAAGCAAAAAAGACTACTTAAAGAGCAAGGAAAAATAATAATGACTACTCAACAGGGGAAGAAAGAGGAAGACATCTTGGAAGTCCAGAGCGGCACTGAGACAAGAGAAGGGGGAGGGACACCATCCTACGATAATGAAAGGAACCAGGCTACCGATAAAGCCATCCAGAAGACAAAGAAAAGGATCAAGAGACTTGGAACGAGATGAGGGAAATTTGATGAGCCTTACAGCTTTGGCAGAATGTGGACACTGACGGAACCGATAAGGAGGAGACCGAGAGCTGGTGAGGGGATTGGTGATGTCCAACCTCCCACCAGTAAAGCTCTAACTCCTGACATGGGTTGAGGATGGACTGTGGCATTTCCAAGTGTGCAATCAGGAAAGGGGAAAGTATTAAGAAATAAAAAGGGAGGGTGAAGGAAAATTGATAAGGGAAGTAGAAACAGCATGGTTGCTTTAGTCAAGACACATTAAGGAAGACTTCTACCCTATAATTGTGCTCCTTTTTTATGGTAAACACTTAGGGGCTTATTTACAAGCCCTTTGCACCAGCAGTAAGGTTTTTTTCCATATTAAAAGTGACTTACCAGTGGCGCAAGAGGCTTGTAAATAAGCTCCTAGACATTTATATTCTTTTTAAGAAGCATGACTCCGGAAAGAAAGGATAAGATACACAGAGAAAGAGAGATACACCAAGAGATTCTGAAGATACGTACTTGTGAGCGTAGATATAAAAAGTACACGTGGAGATAAAACTATAGTGAAATCAGATGGACAGTTGAGTTGAAAAGTAGGACTCTAAAAAGAGAAAAGGTGGTACAAAAAAAGAAAAGGTGAATCGAAAGTACTCTGGACTCGTATATTTGTTGTAAGACCTAACTTCAAGAACTTGATACTTACCTGATTATTTCTTCCAAGGGTCATCACGTGTGGTGAGGAGTTGATACTGTCCTTTGACAGCCTCGAGAGAAGCTGGAAAACTCTACAACTAGAGTAGACAAGGATAAAGATTTGTGAGACTCTTTTTATTAAACAGTCCAAAGACCGAAAACAACAGACTGAAAATCCAATAGCATATATATAAGCCAAACCGTAAAATGTCATTATCCTCTTGTTGTTGAACTGCTTGAGTCCCACCGTAACAGTCAATTTTGTTGCATGGCCTATTTCCCCTTAGCTCTAATGTTGTTCTTTCTACCTCATCATTAGCACACCAGAGTCTATGAGTTAGTGTTTAATTGAAAGTTTTCTGAGGTTTTGAGATCAGGATTTATACAATCACTGTGGAGTCTGGCATCAAGTTCTGACTGCTAATATCCAGATAGGTTATGAGGCCCTGCAACCATCAGTGCTCAGGATGGCACCAGATAAGAGACAGCATGACCTTTGGTGGCAGGCTACAGATTGAGGTAGGCCTGAAAGCCTACCCAAAGTGGGGAAGTTGGACATAGTCCATGCCAAATGGTAGGTCTACTGCTATCACTTAGGATTAGAACCTAATCTAGTGCACTGAAGAAAGATATTGTAACTGCAATGTTTGCAATGGGAACAGAAGAAAGTTGATGAGAGACCACTATCAAGTTGACATAACTGAAGCCTTTACCGCCATAGCAGTGGATCTGGGTTCAACTGAAGTTGAAAGAGAGACAGTAGCTGGCCCCTGGTCAAGAGCAGTAGAAAAAGAGTGCTGTCTTTGGAGAACTCTGAATTACAAGGCTAGTAAAAAATACTCACCAAGAGAACTAGAGATATGAAAAAATGCTGCAGCATACAAACTGAAGATTTAGCCTGTGATTTTTAAATATTGACTTTTATAAGCCAAATCTTCATAAATTCCTGGAGATTAGATTGCCACATAGTTTCACTATTTAAATAATTGATATATAACTGACTTGAGTATTTGAAACGCAGCTTGCCCCAATGTTTCGTTCCTGAGTCCGAAGTGAGGCAGGCTATTTATCGGGTGCTGCCGTCAGTGAAAGCATTACAGCGTGGAGCACATGCATAAACCCCGCTTCCTGGGAAACACAGATATCTGAGAGCTATCATCTAAGACATCTACAGAATTGATGCTAAGGGAGAGTATTACACACCAGACTGCCACACAATTCTGTTTACTTTCACCAAGAACAATTTACTTCATTTTATTCAATGAAATGTATCCCGCTGGTACTCCACACAAAGAGGAAATAGTCTCAGATTCACGTGGCGTACAATGCTACAAACATTGGCTTGATGAAAGGCTTTTCTATCAACTATAAAATATAATATATTCAGCTACCATCAGCAAAAGAATTGATTTCAATTTACTCCAAGATAATTACTACATCCTTTCTGATTTATTGTTTTAAATTTATAGCCCAGACCATTGATTTTCTGGTGCTTAAAGTGTACTCAGTCAAAGAAAGTGGCAAGAAGTTAAAATGTTCCCAGGGCAACTGGAAGTTTCAAGGAGAAGAAGTTGGCTATAAAAGCTTCTGAACTGTAAACCCCTTCATAATTCATAATTCATAAAGTCGTAGTTTGTTGGGACTAAAATCCACTCTGGATTGTTCAACTTTTTTCTGGCTGCACCAGTATTTTTCCCTCATTTCTCAAACCCATTAAAAGTTCTCTGCAGTGTTTCTGGTTTGATCTTTACCAGAGCCTATGTCAAGGGCATGTTGCAGAGGCTGTGCCAAACGCCAAACTCTTACTTACAGATATATGTGATTACATTTTGTGGCTGCTTTTCCTTACCAAACTAGAGGTACGTGGTGGAAGCAGGTCCCTCTCTGAAAATGTAACTTTCAGGGGAAAAGTCAATGGCAAAAACACCAAAGATGGTGCCAATTTCAGGGAACACTACTGGAGAAGCTCCAAAATTCAGTGCACTGGGCAGCCTAAGTAAATAGGTTGACCGGAACCAAGAGCAATCCCTGCCGTGTCTTCTGCCTAGACAATTACACAAAATAGCAGCGCAAATTCTGGAGAGAAAAATTGACCAAACTATAGACAAGGGGTCAACGAACCCAACAAAACAAGTGTTTCATGACAATGCAATTACTCACTGATTCTATTCCATTTATATAGACTCCATCCAGCAAATAGCTCCATCAGGAAGAAGAAGAGTAGGAGCAGGAAGTTCAATGACCGTCTTGGGATGGCTTGACACTTTTCTTTAGCTATCTCGGGATGGGCCAATTATCAACCATACCTTCATGAAGAAGATGATCAATGGTGACAAACATGGCAGCTGAGTGCCTCCCTTCCGAGAGGGGCTACAGCACCCGCCACAGCAGAACCAGTATACATCAACCTAAGGGCACCCCCCATCTGCAATGAAAGGGATGAAGCTGGTGGGAAGAAAGGAAGTGGCGGCCACTGCTTACAATACTCAGAGGAACTGCATCAGTATGGCAATACGAGGGAGTCGGAAGGCAGACTGGTCAACTGCACCTGAAAGTAAGTGAGGTCTTCGAGCTACCACTGGTCAGATGCCAATATGGTGGACCAGCTGGATCACAGGTGCAGCAAGGCTAAACAGCCCAAAGCTACCCTAGACTAGGAGCGCACACAGAGTGTTCCCCTAACCCATCAAGCATCCTCCTGTCCCTTCACCCAGCAATTGGAAGACTGCTGGCTGGTGGTGGATCATTGTTTATGCAATAGCAAGTTTTTTTATCTGTACATATCTTCCCTATACCACAGACAACCCGTCAGAATGTCTTCCTTAACTGATTTCTAGGCTGCCATCAACAAAACTAAATGTGAACTAAACCGAGATGTTGATCTGTGATCCAGATAGTTTGTGGAGTGTAAGGTTCGGTCCAAGTTGGCAAGGTGCTCCTCCCTGCCCCATCAACATGGTTAAGAACCTTAGATTCCAGCTCCACAAGGAACTTATTTAGGAAAATCAAGTCAACTTAGGAGCTGCTGCTTGTGTTTTTTCCCGTTAAGGATCATGATAAAGCTCCTTCTAGTTTTTCCTCAGCAGATGAGAATTTTTGTCGTAGGTTCATCTATCCTGTCTAGCCTTGACTATTATAAAGCATGGTCTCAGAGCATTCCTTCGAATGCACTGGCAAAACTACAACTTCTTCAGAATGTGGCTGTCAGTACGGTCTTTGGGCTGCATAGGCATGATTACATTACAGAGGCTCGCTGTAAACTGCACTGGCTGCCAGTGGTGCAGAGAGCTGACTTCAATTCATTATGTCTGTTTATGCAGGTCTACATGGCACTGGCAGGCCCACCATTCAGGCCAGAATTTTGCAGAATCTGTCATCTCCCATACTTAGGGCGAACAAAGCGATATCAAAGGGGATGATGGACGGAGCGCTTGAGCAAATCAAACACTCACCCCCAGTCAACTGATCTGGGTTTAATCCATCATCATTCTTTAGCTCACTCCACCACCCCCGTTCAGACTTGGCCATATGCAAATCAGTCTGACCCTGTGCCTCATGGGAACAGTCCAGCCCGAACTGCCAAGCCATGTTTTCCCTGGACTGGAAACAAGCATCCTGAGACCGGTTTCGGTTTCATAACCCTCATCAGCCAGGCTATCTTGAATCCAGTGGCAAAGTGAGCAAGGGACCCACGTCTGGGCATACCCTGCCAACTTAGGGCGAACAAAGCAATGCCAAAGGCGATGATGGATGGAGCGCTTGAGCAAATCAAACACTCACCCCCAGTCAACTGATCTGGGTTTAATCCATCATCATTTTCGTTAGCTCACTCCACCACCCCAGTTCAGACATGGCCATATGCAAGACTGCATATGGCTAGGTCCAAACTGGAATGGCATGGTGAGCAAAAAAAGATGGATTTAGGCCCAGATCTCTGTACTGGGGTGAATGTATGACATTGTTCTGCATTCTGTCCATCAATTGTTCTTTTTGCATCTCCCATACTTTGGGCAGCCTCCCTCTTTACGGCAGCAGTCCCTTGTTTCTGTTGAACTTATTTAGGAGGCAGAGCGTTTCGGCTTTGGCTCCAAAGCTGTGGAACCAACTGCTGCTATGCCCCTGCCACATCAGAACCACACTTCCTTCTTTTAAGAACTGAAGACCCATCTTTCTACTAAACTACTTCTCCCTTTTTCTCACTCCACTCCGCTAAACAGTCCTAGCCCCAAGTGCCCCCCCTTGAGATATCTGGCCTATAATATACTAATGAAAATCCCCTTCAACATTTGTTTCTCCCCTTTACTTAGAGTAGGTTTTCCAGGACATTGCTTCAAAAGCTTCTAACTGCTTTGGTTAGCTGAGGTGAATGATTTGATGGTTTTGAAGGGCACACTTCATTTCACTTGGCTTTCTTACCCTTGCACCTCCCATAGTAATATGTGTTGCCCCTCTAGCGCCAGTACTTTGCACTCACTTTGCCTTCAAACTGGTGTTCTTCAGCATCAATGCAGAGGAGGACAATGTATCAGAAACAGAAGGTTAGAGTTGTGCTACCCCCTTAATGGTCAGAAGAAGCCTACATCTAGAGAAGAAGACTTTTCTACTGTGCTCTGCATTGAAGAAGAGTCTCTGTACTGTCTGGAGTGAACCTTTCCCTACCCTTCAAGTGTGAAGGCTCATCTGACTGAGGTCTGCCTAAAGGACAATGCTATGGGGGAGTTTGCTGAGGAGCCGCGAGTTTCTGCTGCCCCGCCTACTTACACCAAACTAGAATGATAGGGTCAATGTCTGCAAAAGCTGGTGAATTTGTGCAGCCCTTTATCTTCCTCCTACACACCCTCATAGTAGCTTTTAGTGAGGTCCTAGGCAACTGATTCAACAGCAGGCAGGAGGAAGATCTAAAAAGGTTTGTTGAACTCCCTTTCATCTTTTTGGGAGGCTGCACCATCTTTGCAGAGAGAACATTTAGGGTGTCCCCCTTATGTTCTCAGCCCTAAGTGTGTGTTCTGGTGACTGAGGATAGTCACCAATAAGTCGGAAGTGCTTTGAAAATCATGCTACAGGTTATGGTTCTTGAGGTATTGTAGTTTGCAGGTCTGTTTGTGCCTAACCATAAACCAACTTGTCCCTGTAAAATGGCTACAAGTCCAACGGGTGACCCTGCAGCTGTAGATGCCGCAGAAATTTCAACTTTTGGTACCACTTAGCACCCTGATCATTGAGTGGCATTAGTTTGGAGTCATTACCTGTGGGCCCACTCAAGTCATGGTCTAACCCAAACCGCGCGTCATAATTATCCATCACTCTTTCCTATACCCTCACATCACCAGCCCCGCACCTATTACGGCCGGCTTCTGCCTAGTATTATATACTTTTAGGCAACTTTCCGGCATTATCACCCTCTTTTTGTACACCAAGTGTACCTAGTTTCTGTTCACAGTGCAACTACAATGGTCCGTGTCAATCACATCAGTAGACAAAGCCTTCCTTTACCCCCATCAGGCCACACGCAATAGGGCCCTTTGCTCACTTGGGCCCTCTCTCGCTCTTATATCCAGATCCAACACGGGCGCGATCCCAAATTACACTACCCTGCCAGCCACTGCACAACAAATGTAACAACGCTAAGATGATGTTTTTCTCTACCAGATTCTGCAGCACAAGGAGGCCCTCGCAGCTGCTCTGCTTTATGATCACCACAACTCAGACGCCACGTACACTTTTGGTAGGTACCACATCTATTACCAGCATACACCACAGGTAGATCAGTGCCTCCTCTCTCACCCCTGGTCAGCCCATCATAACCAGGCACTAACGTAGAACTGCCCGCAATATGTGGCACTCTGTATCGAGCCTGTGGGTGGGTAGCTGCAGGTTGGGACATGTTTTTTGAGTCCATCTAGACCCAACTCTCAAGGTACTATTAGGGACAACTACGTCCCTCTGTTTTAGAAAAAATTGCAATTGTAATATAAACTGTATGTATTCATGAAGCTTCCTTTTTTATATATGTTTTTTATATATGTTTTAAAAAAAATGTTTATATAAAAAATGATGCAGTGTTCCATAAATGTATTATGCCTATAAACCCGAGCACAAATGTAGCTTAACCATTTTACCAGTAGGCTCCCCAAGGTACTCAATAACCATACATACTGTGTAACCACAATACTTACTTTGTGCCCTTTTTCCCTCCCCTTTACCTCACTTGCCCCCCCTTTTTTTATTTTCTCTCTGACCACTCTCCAAACTCGGACACATCAAACCCCACCCTCACCGCTCCCCTTTTCCATGTTCACCTCTATGTCACCCAAGTCTTGTGTCATGTATTCTATACATGCTTGTTTTTATACACATTCTTATGTACCCTATATTGTAATTTACAGCCCTGAAGAAGTTCATTGCTATGAACGAAACGCGTTGGCTGACAATTTTCTACATTTGGATTTTCATAATAAAAGACTGTCTAAAGACACATTCCAAAAGACTGTGATACTTACTGAAACTTCTTTCTTCACATATAAAAGGTGGTGCACCACTCCACCCTTGGGCTCAGTATCTCTCTGCGTTGCAGTTAGCACCAAACAACGGCAGGTGCTGGAGTAGCTTGTGCACACCAAACCTAAATTGACCATTGATCATCACACTAAGGGAACACAACAGGGGAAGTGCGGTCAGTGTGTCAACCGTTGTCCGCCTCTGCAATCTGTATAAACCAACTTGTCCCTGTAAAATGGCTACAAGTCCAACGGGTGACCTGCACCTGTAGATGCCGCAGAAATTTCAACTTTTGGTACCACTTAGCACCCTGATCATTGAGTGGCATTAGTTTGGAGTCATTACCTGTGTGCCCACCCAAGTCATGGTCTAATTCTATTGTACCCATCTATAAGAAGGGGGCAGAGCTGATCCTCAGTGTTATTGATCTATCTCCCTAATCGACTCAGCAGCTAAATTATTGGGAAGGATCCTGTTGGATCGGTTGGAGGATTGGGTTGTAGAACAGTGCTCCTTCTCCACTCTCCAGTTTGGGTTCAGAAAGGGTCTTGGAACAGCTGAATAATGTCTGATTCTTCACCTAATTCTGAGCAAATGTAAGCAAAGAGGAGCAGTCTGCATTCAGCATTTATAGACCTTACCTCAGTGTTCAACTGCATTAATAGAGGGATGTTCTGGGTGAAAATGTTGAAAATGGGAGTGGAGGCCATGTTGGTGCACTTCTTAACTCATCTGCACAAAGATATTACTGGGAGAATTAGGTATGGGACAAATAGTGAATGTACTGCCACTATCAAAATTAAACACAGTGTGAAACAAGGGTGTGTGGTGGCCCCTTTTCTTTTTTGTCTATCTATTAATGATCTAGATACTGATTTATCTCTTGAGGAGATAGATACACCCATGATTGGATTGAAGAAACTGCCTGCCTTGCTATATGAGGTTGTTGGATAGATTTGTTGGGCCCGATTCACAAAAGTAATCTGAGACAAAATCCTAACTTTACTACTTTGGGTATTCACAAAGTGCATTTAGGAGTAGTAAAGTTAGGAATTCTAACTTTTCTACTCCTACATGCCCTTTGTGAATACCCAAAGTCGTAAAGTTAGGATTCTGTCTCAGTTAAACTTAAGTTTCGGTAACTTATAAATATGTTGTATGTTGTACCACGGAAACAGTTTTTAATCCCATTGTTTAGGCTTCTGAACAATAGAAGATGTAGGTCAGTCTTACTTTACTTGCAACCGCTGCAAACTGGACATATTTGCACAATGGTCCATAAATGTATCTCACCATGTTTGCCTTGAGCTTTCCTGACTAATGCAGGTAAGACTCTGCTTAGGTAATTTGCCCGTCTCCCCTCCCTCCCCCCCCTTTTTCCTACCTTTCCCTCCTTCTTTCTCTCTCCTTCCCCTCCCATTTTTTCCCCGTGTCCCCTTTCCCCTTTCCCCCACTCCATTCTTCCCCATTTTTTTCCACCGCTCCCCGCCCCACCCCTTTTTTTCCCTTCCTCTCCTCTCCCCTTCCCCCTCCCCTACCCTACCCTCCCCCTGCCCCTCCCTTTCCCCTCTCCCCCCTCCCCATCTAACTTTTACCCCTCCTTCTTCCCCCCACCCTTCCCTTTACATTTTTGACTAGTCGCGAAGGGCATCCTCATTCCTGATTCTTGCCCCTTCTAACCATTGTAGACCTCCCAAGACGATCCCACATCGCCTGATGATAGTGGTCCCATCATTCATAGATACTCTGACTGCCCTCAAGTTCTGAAGACGCCTAGGCTTCCTAGATTGGTTGAGTTGCCAGTTTATTTCAGCCCATGCTAACTGATTGGTTTTAATTGCTTTTGATGGAACACACACTGATATACACTTCCCTTACCTTTAGGCTGTCTCCCCTTCATGTCCTGATGAAGACCTGCTTGACAACTTAACAGTGCGTTGTTAGGGTCGAAACGTCGAGGATTCCACATGGTCCAGACCCATCAAGTCTCTGGCTATAAATCAATAAATAACTGCTATATTTGCCAGAGTCATTGCGTCCCTCCAGCTCTGATTACCTTCAGTCATTCTCCCTCCTTTGTATAAATTGTACATACTTTCACCATATATATATATATATATATATATATATATATATATATATATATATATATATATATATATATATATATATATATATATATATATATATATATATATATATATATATATATACACTGCACATTTATCACTGAGCACCCAAATGTCACTTTGAGTATACACCTGGTTATACTGCACCCTGTTTTGACAGCCCTGTTGACAATTTGCAACTGTATATGAACTCTGGAATTTATATAAATATTAATTATTGCAAGTACCTTCAACTTCGCTTCCTTGTCGTGTGTTCTATTGTTTCCATGCTTGCATTTAAGGCATGACTTAATTGATTGTATATAAAGTAAATACTTGTTTGATAGAGTTGTTGTTTGCAAAGGAATAGTGTATTCCCGACAGAACCATTGCTGTTGTGCATATACATACCCAGGTTCTGAGGGACACAGGGTTACCCCATTGTTGTTTACCATAAATTTATCTTGGCCGCTGTAAGACTGAGGAATGGGGCGGGGTAGTAATGTGTTTAATGAAGTGGTTTGCATCTGAGCTGTTTCAATTTATGATCTTTTTCTTAAAGTTATTTTATGGTCTAATATCTTCAAAGGTTAATGAATTGTTGACGGTATCCATCTTACCTCATATAAAGCTGTTGCAAACTGAATACACTTGCGCAAATGTCTATAGTTTATCTCTGTTAATGAAAGGATGAGGATTACGGTAATGTTTTAATGGTGATGTGTTCATTTGAGTGGTTTTAGTCCTTGCTGTGTTTTTGATGTCATATTTGTTTTTGTTTATCTATGCACAAGTCACTTTCTGGTTTAATCTTGGCAAAAGACATCGATTGTTGATGGTTTTTAAGTAACTCTACTGTTGTCGATGTATTTATTATTTGTTGTTCTATGTATTTGTTCTGAATTGTTATGATATACTGTGATTTAATGGTTATATGCTGTGTATTATTTTATGGTTTTTATTAACTGAATACATATCCATTGACTTGACTTGGCATTACTTGCTTGAGGTGTTTGGTGCACTAGAGTACTTAAGTCATAGTGACTTGTGAATTCAGCTTCTCTGTGCTGCACAGTGTCACCCTGTTTAAGGACTTGGGGTCACAATAGCGTTTCAGTGACTGTCCACTAGCTTTTTTAGTCTTCACTGGCTCAAGCCATTAAACCATCTTGATTGAACCCTGAGCTGAAGAGGAAACTAAGATAAAGGCCAGACAGATCATAGCAAATGACACAAGTTGTTAACTTGTAATGATCTGACATGATTCATCTGGCTCTAAACCTCTGTGTAGCCTCAGGACAGAGAACAAAACAGCTAAAGTTAGTTATCTGTTAAGATCAGTAAATAGTATTGTACTGTTTAATTTTAAGGCTAGCACCTGCAGTAGAAATTTCTGGACACTAGAGTTGTGCTTGGGGGTGTATCTTAGCAGCAGAAGATGTTGGGACTTTTTGGTTTTCTGCATTGTGTTTTTTCTTATTACTATTATACTTTACCTGAGTTCTAATTCTATTACTACCTCTTAGTGTAAGCCTTGACAAACAGTTATTTCTGAAGAGTCAGCAGTACAAAGGGAGTATTTGGTTATCCAACCAGAGTGAAGCAACATCTGCCATCCTGGGCCACCAGTGAGAAATGACAGTGCAGTGGGACTGACATTACTGTGCACATATCAGTGTGTCCGGAAGACCCATTCTTGTGTTTTAAGGTTTACTTTGCTTTGATGTTATTTAGAGCATAATTTAAACTAATCATGCATACTGTAGAATGTTGTTTAAACTATTTACTCCCATTCAGTGTATTCCATTTTTTTTTAGCACGTTGAGAGTGTTTTTGACTCTGTTTTTAAGTATTTTGTTGACTGTGAGTGGTAGCACAAGGATCAATGTTGTGGGAAGTAGTGGACCCAGTGCCCTAGCACCAAGCAGTCAAAGTACAGGCCTTAACATTGTGCCTATCTCAGAGCCCGCAGCAGGGTCAGACTGGGACTGAAAAGCTGCCCTGCTAAATGCTCAAACCAGCTCCTCTCACACTCTCTCTCTTTCCATCCTTCCATTCCCTGTCTCTCTCTCCCTCTCTTATAAGCCCGGCTACGCCTGCTGCAATTTATCTGGGGAAGCTGGAGAAAGTGACAGTGGGCCCAGAAGCGCCTCCGGGCCTTCCAAGCCCAGCCATCAATGGCCCCAGCCCCCCAGGGAAATGCCCGGTGGAATAGATGGTCAGTCCAGGCCTTGCCGCAGCCACAGTACTATTCAGTGACCCACAGAATAGAAAGCAGGTGGGTCACTGGAATCCCCTGCCCCACTCAACCTACAACCGTTGCTAATTGATTGCAGGTGACACAGGGGAGCGCAAACAAACTGGAACGAGGCTTCAAACACTTCTCCCCATACAGGCAAAGAGAAGGGCACGTCTGTGTTTTTAAAAAGCGGCCAGAGGGAAGGAGGTAAAAAGCATCTGTTGGCACCATCTGTGTACACTTAGGTGTGCGGGCTTGAATCGCTGCATGGTCCCTCCAGCCATTCAATCAACTCAGGAAGTTAGAAAGAGTATCGAATGGAGCTGGGCGGAACCAATGTCTGTAAAGAGCTTTGAGATCACCGTCTCATAAATGAAAGGGCTGAATGGGAGCGCACTACGAGCGCAGAAACAGACCATGCGCCATTTTCTTTCGTTGCCCATAGACGCCTCAGGACACCGGCTGAGTTCGCCACTTTGTGGGGGTTCTTTAAATACCTATCGATTTTGGCGTCAGTATCAGTGGAGGGAAAGGGAAGCGCTATAACGTGCACTTAACGCGTGCTGTGGCTGCATGTCAGCTGAATTTAAACTCACTGTGGGAACTTCATTTTCTGATAACACGCATTTCTGCTAAACAGTGAAGAGAGATTATTGACGTACATCTGGTTTGTTTGCTAAGGAGCGCGCGTTTCCTGGGTCCTGTCACAACACAGCCCTCTCGACCAAAAGATATATGGGGGCAGATTTACAAGCCCCTTGCGCCACCTTTGCGTCATTTTAACATGGGAAAAGTGACGAAAGGGGCTTGTAAATCTGCCCCATGGTGTCTAGTAAAGAACTATTGGCAGGGGGAAAACGTAGCTGTATCCTCCCAGTCACATGATGGGATCGCTCCCACCGGGGTGGGCTAAAAATTCTGATATTTCAGTCATGTATACAGGTACATGAGAAGGTTATGCTGTTCCTTGAATTTTTGCACCAGTATGTGTTCCTTGATATATGTCTCCCTCTGGTTGGTCACATCGTTTTCTTTTTTACTGATCTTAATGTATATTTTACACAAGTAAGATTGCCATTCTATTTGTAGTAACGTGTCCGCTGAATTGAGTAATTGTTACATATGTTGTTTGGAAACATGTAAATAGTAAATAAAGTTTATATTTTTTTAAAAACGGGAAACCATGCCTTTTCGCAGTGTTGAGCGCCCAGGCAGTCAGCAGTCAAAGTTATGTTGTGTTATGATATGTTATGTTTATTTGTATAGCGCACAACTCAACCAGGTGGGTATCCTAGAGCTGATTTTTTTTTTATTCAGGGAGGGACAAGGAGCCTAGTTTTGATTTAGGTCCTGCTCAGAAGGCACCAATGGAATATTGAGAACAGGAAGAGCAGTTCCTATGGGTAGCTAGTTAGGGAGGGGGAGGAGGTGGGGTAGCACAGGTCTTTTCTTCGTAATGCCCTCACACACCCCAAGGGATGTCATGCTTCATCATTTGGGCATTTGCCCCTCGTCAGGCCGGCGCTGCAATGCCTGACGGGCTCCCGAAACCGGGGCTCTTTGTCGGGGATCTTTTGAAGAAGCCGTATGGGTGCGTGTGGGTGTGAGGGCAGGGTAGTGCACGAGGAGTGAGATGTTTTAAAAAAGGTATAGGGCCGTCCTACTTTGTTGAGTATTTTATTAATGAGGTAGCTCTAGCCTTGGTAAAAAGAAGTGTAGAAGCCCTAATTAGGAGTGATGGTCCGTAAGGGCTGGTCATGTGAGGGTGTGGTCAACATGTTTCGTGCCCCAGCTGCCCCAAAAAGGGTCAATGGCACTTCGTCAGGACCAAAAAATAGAACGTTTAAAGGTGAGTGCACTACCGTTTTAGCACTAGTTGCTTGGAACGGTAGGGGGTGATTAATAGGGAACTGGTACTGAGATGAGGATAGACCCCTCACGACCTAGTTCCGGACCGACGGGGATGACAACAGAGCACAATAGTTGCTCCGATTTGTAGGTAGACTGGCAACTTGCTGGCGTCCTACCCTCACTCTGGGCCCTGAAGCAGCCCACAAAATCCAATCCTGCATGCTGACATCTGTTTTGTCCCGCCAGAAGTTTAGGACTGTCTTCTATTTCACAAACTTACTGTCTCTGATCAGTACTGGTATAGGGGATTAGTCGCAAAGAGATGAGTCACGGAAAAGCAGAGTGTGATAGTCAACTCATCTAGTTTTTTAATTTTTTTTACTCTGACACAAAGAAATTTACATGGACAAATGTGACAGTAAATCTGCCTTAATTGGTGAGAAAGGCTGCATTTTAAATGACCTTATAGGGTTCATGCACCTGTTGCAGTGATCTTTATATCACCAGGAAATATAGGGGAATAATAATAATGGTGAAATGACTGTAGTGCTTCGTGCACTTGCTAGAAAGATCCGTGTTTTGTCTAGTCACGGTTTTGACTCATAAAGTAGCATACGCCGATGACACTCAGATTCTGATCACCCTCGGTCCTGACCCCATGGACACAAAAACACGCTTCATTAATTGCATGCTGCACGTTGACAGGTGGATGAGCACGAATCATCTGCAACTTAACAGTAACAAGACCGAGGGGATACTCTTTGGGAAGGCACATGAGCACTGGTCGAAAGACTGGTGGCCTCCCAAACTGGGCCCCTGTCCAATTCCTAGGCAGACAGTGCGTAATCTTGGTATTCTAATTGATGACCAACAATCAATGAAGAACCAGGTTAACCAAACGATAGGCACCTGCTTTGGCATCATGTGCAGTTTGCGCAAAATCTTTAATTGGATCCCGATAAAAGCAAGGAAACCTCTAGTACAGGGATTGATCATCAGCCGGATGGACAATGGGAATGCCTTGCTGACACCAAGAAATGAAGATCTGCTGTCCAGGCTACAGTTTCTGCAAAATACCGCGGCCAGGCTAGTGTTGAATCTCCCATCTAGATCACCCTCAGCACCTAGCTTAAAACTCCTTCACTGGCTTCCTATAAGGAAGAGAACCAGGTTTCTGGCTAGCACACAAGATTATGTACGGTAGGTGCCCCAAGAGACTCAGCTGGTACCGGCCTCGTAAACCATTAAGGTCCAGTATTACATTTCTCCAGGCCCTGCACTCTTAACTTGTAAATAAAGTCATAATCTTGCCTCCAAATCATAGTTTCTCTTAAATGCTTGTGAAGTGAAAAAACAACTGTGGGCCTTTATTTCCCTACAGGGCTTCATACTAAAGAAAAAGGAGGGCTGATTGCCCCTTAAATTCAGCCTTTGTTTTGGGCTCATTTGGAATAAAAAAACAAGTTTGCCTGCATGTTGTTGCTCGAAAAGAACAGCAAACAATGTGCGAACAATGCTGAATGGAACAAATTCAACATATTTCACTGGGGCCAGGTGAATCACTGATCCAGATCAATAACAGCTACTGGATCCACGTTCCCCCAATGTCTCTGACCGCTCTCTCACAGCATTAGCATTATTAAGGATAAGCCACGAAAGAGATGCTCTCAGTAACCACTTCCTTCTCCAAGAAATATTTCAACAAGCAGTGGGTCACTTTGAAATACATTAGCTGACCTTTTGGCTTGGCCAGTGCTTGTTGCCAATGCTGAACAGTATCAGAAAACAAAAAATGCTTTTTGCCGATCAATCAATCAATCAGGATTTGTTTAGTGCGGCTGCATCATCCGTGATGGTCTTGAGGCGCTAGGAGAGCATGCTGCCTGTTCTCCTATTGGTTGAACATCCAGGTCTTGAGGTCTTTCCTGAACTGCTGAAGCGATCGGGAGGGTCTGAGGAGCAGGAGGAGGTTGTTCCAGGTCTTAGCCGCCAGATCGGAGAAGTTTCGAACTCCAATGTTCTTCCGACGGATGCGTGGGTGGCTGCTAGGGGGAGGGACCCT
Organism: Triturus cristatus; assembly: GCF_964204655.1. Lineage (NCBI taxonomy): Eukaryota > Metazoa > Chordata > Amphibia > Caudata > Salamandridae > Triturus > Triturus cristatus. The sequence continues at coordinate 1,217,313,433 of NC_140591.1, forward strand.
GGTAGGTTGGTGGAAATTAATTTGATTGTTGAGATACCCCAGTTCTTCATTGTTTAGTGCCTTTTTTGGGGAGGGGGGAGTTTTATATAGTGCAAACTAGACCCAAAGGTATCAATGCGCTTTACATAAGCACCAGTTGCGTTACAGACGGATACAATCATTTTGTTAGGCACAGGGAGATTAAGTGATTTGCCCAAAATCACAAGATGTTGAACATCCCTGCCAAGACTTGAACCTGGTTCCCAAGCTTTGAGGTTGACCGCTCTAACCGTTAGGGTGTGGATGAGCAGCTTGAACTGGCATCTCTTCATGAATGGTTGCCTGCGGAGTTTCCTGAGGTGAGGGGTGATATGAGTCTGTGAGCCCTCCTATAAAGAAAAAAATGAAAGTTTAAAACAAAATGGTACGGGGAGGGGCAGGGGAGCAGCAGAGGGCAGGAACCAATAGAGGAGCTCAGTGTATAACAAAACAGCTGAGCGACACAGGGTGGGGTGGGAAAAGCAACAGGTGATCTGAAGGTTAAGAGAGCAATACAGAGAGTGTGAGGGCAGGAATGTGAAGGTTGCAATGTAGCACACACAGCAGAGGAGAGAAGAGAGAGGAGTAAGAAAAAGCAAGCATTCACACAGTTGCTCAAAGCAAATGTAAAAAATACAATCAGCGGAAGGATTCCAGTCATCCAGTCAAAAAATGATTGTAAAGAAGGTAAGTTCCAAGGGAGTACAGAAAACTCTTGAATAAAAAGCAAGCAAAATAGATCGACAAGAAAGCTAGCCAATGATCAATGGGCTGACTCAAGTCCTATCTGAGTAGTGATATTGGTATTTTACGCACTTGGGGGCATATTTACAAGGGCTGATGATATAATTATCGCCGCTTTAGCGTCCGTTTTTGGGCGAAAAGCGATATCGCATTATTTGCATGGACACACTAGCGCGTGTTTCCTTGATTCTGCTCCCGTTTTTTTCACGCCTCGCTTTGCATATCTAATGAGATACAAAGGAGGCATGCCTAACAAAACACCATGGGAAAATATCGCTATCCCAGCTTCGTGATATCATCAACGAGGGGTAGCGATAGTTTAAATCCCGTTAAGTATGCCTTAACGCAGGTATTTAACGTCTGTTAAATTCCTGACTAAGGCATGGCTAACATGGGAGGTGGATTATGGTGATACGACCCCAAGGTCGTATCACCAAGGCTATCTCCGTTTTGGGTGCAACATCGCTGGTTTTCCAGCGACGTTGACCCATTTCCCTGGAATATTATCGCCCTGGAGTACCGCGTTGTAAATAACGCATTACCAGGGCGATAAATTCCTGCGATAGACGGCGATAAATAAACAAGCACTATGCGCGCGTTGCGTTTATTTATTGCCGTCCTAGTAAATATGCCCCTCAGTCTTTTGATAACAGACAGCTATAATTTTCTATAGGTGAGACCTAAAACAAGCACTGTCAAAGCCAACAAGTCTGTTGCTTGCAAGCCTGCAATAATTTTTTCTTCTTTTTGCAAACACGTGCAATAGGCATTAAAAGTTTACAAGTTAACATTTCAAGTGACTTCCATATGTTCAAAAAAATCTGCACAAAATGATTTGTCACAAAAATAAATGTACGAAGGTAATAAAAAGAGAAATGAACGTCAACACTGTCCTGTCAAACTTGGCACCGACGATGAGTGAAGAGAGTCAATGGCTAGTGGGCTGCCAATTGCCCCATATTATGTTCTGTGGTGGGCGAAAGCAAAATGTGACCGACACATGAGTAGGCCAATGGATGAAGAGGTCTGATGGAAATCTCTTGCATGCATATGAATATATATATGTACTTGTTTTATTTTTGCGGAAAAAATTAGGCTGCCAAGAGAGATAAAACTGTTTCTTGACCAGAAGTCAAAATTCTCTACACAAACAGAGCAGGGGGGCAGTGCTTTTGGGCTTTTTTTTCTAAATTACAAGACTAGTATTGATACTCACGTGATTTGGGCATTAACAAGTTCACCCTTCCGATGGTCCAATAGCACAAGCACAATACTAGATAAGTAATGAGACAGTAAGCACAAATGGAGGTTGATGTTCAGAAATTAGACCTCTCACCCACATTGTGAGCAAATGGGTATATTTTAAATTATCCTCTTTTTTAAAATCCAGGTACAGAAGGAAACAAGCATGAGCAAAGCCAGTAGGTCTTGCTTTTGGGACCTATTTGCTCTGCCAGTGCCTGCAGCCTCAGCAAGATGTTGTTCAGAATGGCCAAACCTACATTTTCAAAAATTCAAAAAAGGCACAATGTCTCAGCCGTAGTGGCCATGACATTTTGTAGGTGAGTGCACGTGTTATCATACATATGCAGCTACAAAATGACACAGATGCCATTTTTAATTAAAAAATATTGATCGATCTGAGATGATTTGGTAAATATGGAAAAAAGTAAAAAAAATAGTAGAGGAAAAACGTTTTTTTAAGGCTAAGGGGCTAGCAGCAATTTGCTGCATGGTCCTCTCTTCCCCCTTCCCACTTCTCCGTTGCACCCTACGTATGCCTCATATTCACATCCGTAATATATTCATAAGGCATAAGGCATACGTTGGGTGCAACGGAGAAGTGGTAAGGGGGAAGCAACAGGGAGTGGATAGTGAATGGGAAAAGCAACACACGAAGGAGACTAACATATGGTCTAGAAGGAGAAGTACATAAGCGAGAAAGCAATACGGAGCACAATGGAGACAGGGAGTTTTGCAAGGGGAAGCAGACAAGAGAACAAGCTTGCAACCTGAGGGAGACAGAAAGCTGGTCGTGGGGGTGGGTGGGGCATTTGGCCAAGGAGAAGAAGAATACATGTGTGAAAGCTGGAAAATACATGCAGTATCATGGAGTTCTTAAACAAAAAGAAAAAAGTAGTTCCCTAAAAGTGAGCAGGTGTAGAATCGAAGACAGCCATTTAGAGAGATGGTAAAGAGGCTATTCTTCTGGGGAAGGACAGCCACAAGTTGGACAAGCCGGGACACGAAAAGCCAATAAATAAGAATCGAGCAAGGCAAAGTGTGAACAAACCCAACCAGTGATAAGCAGTGGGCGTCCTGTAAGCCTCTAGAAGTTCTCAGAAAGCCCACAATACTTATTTTGCAACCAGATTGCCGGGACAGTCTAGTAGGCTCGACCTAAAAAGACAAAGGGCAGTAAACATACAAGAAATATAAACATGATTAATTTATTATTAATGTTTAATTAGAATTAAAATACTAGGGGCTTATTTACAATCCCCTTGCGCCACTGGTGCGTCACTTTTTTGTGACACACTACTAGCGCAATCTGCTGCCCTATATTTACAAGGACACGTAAACCCACCCTGCAGGACTTTTCCTGTCCTTGTAAATAAAGACCATTCTCACGCAACACTTTGCATGAAAGGGGAGTGACATGGGTGTTGCTGTGAGTGTTCCCACGCAACACTCATGTATTCTGCCACATTTCCAGATTTACGAGATTCCTGGAAATATGACAGAATGCATCACCACAACAGGGGTGGCGTAGGGAGTCGCAACGAAGAGAAACTTTTACATTTCTCCTTGTTTTTTCCTCTTTCTAGGGGTGCTGCATTCTGCAGCACACATAGGAAGAGGAAATCACTTCTTTTTAAAAAAATTTTTATTGTTTTTGTGCAGGAAGGTACCCCTTCCTACACGGAAACTATCTCCCCACAACGCAGGTACCCTTGCACCAGAGCCCAAGGGTGCCTGCATGGCGCATGGCAGCTGAATGTGCTCGAGGGCAGCGGAACACACAAGTGTCCCAGTAAATCAATCCAGTGCAAGAGCTGGAAAATATTTGTCTTTACAGAATATAAGTGTTTGTAAATTATCCATTCTTAAGTAAGGTGGGCCATTGTAATATCACGCAAGGCTTGTAGACTACCATTGACCATTACAATATGCATCAGTGAATGGTCACCTATAGAAGTGATGGTGTTTCTGTGTGATGCTCTGTGGCTATCTGTACCTTGGGTTTTGTAAATTACTTGGCTCAGAGTTTCTGTGTGCATTTAAGTTCAAAAGACAGCTACATGAATGTCTCCGAATAGGCTGCACACTTTTCGTGACTAGGTAACTTTTCATCGCAGTAGGAAGCACATACTCAGGGATGTTCACCTTTATCATTCATTTTTAAGCGTGCTCTGTGTAGTATTCCATGGCAGTGTTTTATTGGTTATGATTTGTTGAATGAACATGTGCAAAACATGGAATGAGGTGATAAAACGCATGTATCCTTATTTTCATTCCATTGAACTCTTATATTCCTCATTTACTAATTTTTGGCGTAGGGCAGCACCGCAAGCCTTCCTTACATCAAAATAAAAGTGCAGGATTGCACCGTATCTATGAACCACGGCACATTCCTGTCCTCTTTCACAGCACTGGGGCGCAAATGGCTGCCATGCGCCAATGCAGGCACCCGTTCACCATGGTGTAATGGTGTCTGCGTTGAAATCAGGTTGCTTTTGTGGGGGAAGGGACACCCTCCTCCACAAAAACTACCCTTACACCACCCTAGGGACACGTGAGCTTTTGACGCATTCCCAGGTTCAAAGCATGTTGTATATCTGTAACATGTCAAATTCCATGGGTGTTGAGTGGGTATACCCACTGTAACGCCCATGGCACACTCCCCATCGCAGTGTAATGCAACACAGCTAGTTCAATCAATCAATTAATCAATCAATCAATCAGCATTTGTATCGGGCAGCACTATCACCCTTGGACATATCAGGGCAGTAAGGGTCCCATGTCTCCATCGAAAAGTCAAGGCTTGAGTTTCTTTCTGAAATCCACTAGGAAGGGTGCTGTTTGGAGGTGGAGAAACAAGTCATCCCAGGACTTGGCAGAGATGTAGAAGGAGCCTTCCCCGCTGCGGCAAATGTTGGTGTGTGTGCAAGGGTGAAGAAGGTGGAGTGCAGGTGTCTTGCGGGCAGGTGGAAGTTCTGTTGATGGTTGATGTAGGATGGTCCTTGATCATGTAGGGCTTTGTATGCATGCACGAGGATTTGAACTGGCATCTCTTCTGGATGGGAGCCAGTGGAGGTTTGTGAGGAGGAGGGTGATGTGGGTCCATTTGTGGAGGTCCAGGATGAGTCTGGCTGTGGAATTCTGTATGGTCTGGAGTTTTCTGAGGTGCTGGGTGGAAATTCCGGCATGGAGTGTGTCGCCGTAGTTGAGGCAGCTGTTGATGAGGGCATGCATGATGGTCTTTCTGGTGTAGATTGGGATCCATCTGAAAATTCTGCGGAGCATGCGAAGAGTGTGGAAGCAGGAGGAGACAACTGCGCTGACTTGTCATTTCATGATCAGTTGGTTGTCAAGGATGATGCCCAGGATGCCTGCATGGTCTGTCGGTGTGAGTTTTGGTCCAAGTTCTGTTGGCCACCAACTATGGTCCCATACTAAGGTGTTCCTCCTGAAGATTAGTACTTCTGTTTAGTTGGAGTTCAGTTTGAGGCAGCTGTCTCTCATCCAATTGGCTACATTGATCATGACATTGCAGAAGTTGGTTTTGGCATTGGTGGGGCTGTCGGTTAGCAAGAGGATACGTTGATTGTTGTCTGCGGAGGAGATTATGTTGAGTCTGTGGGATCTGACGACGTTTGTGCGGGTGGGTCATGTAGATGTTGAACAAGATGGGGCTGAGGGATGATCCTTGGGTACGCTGTATATGATGTCCTTGTGTGCGGAGGTGAAGGGGGCAGTCAGATGCTCTGTGTGCATCCTGTGATAAAAGGTGTGATTCACTTGAGGGCGTTTTGCGTATGCCGGTGCTGTAGAGTCTGTCAATGAGGGTGTGGTGGGAGACGGTGTCGAAGGCAGCAGAGGTCTCGGAGGATCAAGGCCACAGTTGCTCCACGGTCGAGGAAAGTTTTGATGTCATCTGCGGTGGCAATCAGTGTGGTCTCAATGCTATGGTTGGCCAGTAATCTGGATTGTGAGGCATCGAGCAGGTGGTTTTGTTCTAGGTATTCGGTGAACTGTTGGTTTATGGCCTTCTCGAGTAGTTTGGCTGGGTAGGGGAGCAGGGAGATCAGTCAGTAATTCTTTAGGCCGCTGGGGTCGGTTGAAGGTCTCTTTAGGAGGGGTCTGATCTCTGAGTATTTCCATCTGCCTGGGAATGTTGCTGTGGAGATGGAGCTATTGAAGATGCTAGTGAATTCCATGCTGATTGGGTTGATTCCAAGGTTGAAGAGATGGTGGGGCAGGAGTCGGTGGGCACCCTGGAGTGGATGGACAACATGATGGCCTGCATGGTGAGCAGAGACCAGGTGGAGATCGTATGACTGGTGTTCTCTGGTTGGTTGAGGTTGTTGAGGCTGAGGGTGGTGGGTTGGGGTTGAAGTTGTTTTAGATGAAGGCAGTCTTACTGTGGAAGTGGTCTGACAGAGTGTCGCAGAGCTCTTGTGAGGGGTGAATGGTGTTCTCTGTGGCTGCTGGGTTGGAGAATTCCTTGACTATTTTGAAGTGTTCCTTTGTGTGATAGAACGCGGAGTCGATGCGAGCGGTGATGGCTGATCTCTTGGCTTCCTTGATGTGCAGGTGCTAGTTGCTGAGGGCTGCTTTGTGGGCAGCTCTGTCGGAGAGGTCCTTGGTGACGTGCCATCGCTTCTCGAGTCAGTAGCAGTTGCGCTTGGCTGCTCTGGGGTGTATCTGCTGGCATGATTTGAGGTTTTGTTGGCTTTTGCTGGTTTCAGTGGGGTGACTCTGGGGGCGCACTTGGTGATCCAGGGAGAGAAGGTCTGGACAGCCCAGTCAAGGTTTGCTGAAGTTTTAGGTTGTGTGGTGCTGAGAGCATGTATCCATTGAGTCTCGGTTACCGTGACATAATTGCTCTTGGTGATGTGCTGGGTGTCAGACATGGCAAAGTGAATAATGGCATGGTCAGTCCAGGTGAGTTCAGTAATGTGGGTGAATTTGATTCGGGTACTGAAGGTGAAAATAGCATCAAGTGTGTGTCCAGCTTTGTGAGTGGGTTTGGTGACCAGTTGGGTGAGGCCAATGTTGTTCAGTTTTTCTAGGAGGTTGGTGTCATCGACATGGAAATTGAGGCTGCCGAGAAGGACATAGTGGTTGGAGTCGATGGCTAGGGGGGGCGATGAGATTGGTGTTAGCGTTTCAGAAGGCTGGTCAGCGGCCTTGGGGGCTGGTCAGGGGCCATGCGGTCTGTAAGTGAGGGTGCCTCTTATTGTGGTCTTCGCAGTAGGTCTGTAGTCAGAAGTTGAGCTGCTCCATGAGAGGCATTAGGTCATCGTTGGTGGCAGTGCATTGGATGGTTTCCTTGAAAATGATGGTGATGCCTCCACCGCGTTTGTTGGGGCGGTCATGATGTATCATCTTGCAGCCGTCGAGAGTGGTGTAGGTGAAGGCGGGGTTCGAGGAGGGGTTGAACCATGTTTCTGTGAGGAAGGCCACGTCAAGGGAGAGGGTGGTGATGGTGTCCCAGACTTTCATGGTATGTTTGCAGAGGGAGTGGGCATTGATCAGGATGCATTGGAGTGGTTTTGGGTTGTTTATGGCCTTCTGAGCAGAATTGGCGTGGCATTCTTTGCGGGCTGTGTTGCAGGAGAAGCGCCAGTGGCGGCAGGTGAAGGGTTCTTCGTTTGATTGTGGGGAGGAAGTGAAGCAGCTGTTCATTCGGTGTCCGGGGTCCAGGAGCTCCTTGTTTGTGTATAGGCAGGTGGCGGGAGGTCCAGGGATCCTGGTGCTAGACGCGGTCCAGTAATGGATGGGAGCAGATGGGCTTGCCTTTGGAGTGCCTTGACTTGTGCTGCATTACCTCACACCATATCTACGCAGGGTGGTTTTACTTGGCCTCATAGATATGGGTAAGTGCAGTGCACTACCAGAACGTCACAAAAAGTGATGTTCCGGTGGCGCACTGAGCTTGTCAATAAGCCCCTTGAGACTGTTGTATAGTAATGGATTTCTGTCTGTCAAGATCCTCCATCCTGGCTGCTCCCACTTTCCCCGCACTCAGCTGACTGTCAATATGATGTCTCAGCGGTCCCCATATATCGCCCCCTCATGATCATCCTCCACCTGAGGAGTTACAGCGAGTATGTTTTATCATGCAGTCTGGAGAGAGGTTTGTCTGGGTTTACTATCACACAACTACATCATTTTGTTATACAGGGATCCGGCCTCCCTTTGTCCAGCTTTGGGGGAAAGGAAATCCAACTGTGTCACCCCTTGCTCTACCACTCCTAAAGGTAATGGGCGAGAGTCACAAAAACTGGTGTATGAGTAGGTGGGTCCTAATCTTGTAGTACTCATGACTTACTCATTAATTTTAGAAGTAAGCCAACAGTACTCCTGCTTTAAACCTGAAACTCAGCAGTAATACAAAAGTAAGTCACAGCATAATCTTTGTGAATCGGGCCCCAATTATATATCCCCTTGAAAAGGGAGAGCTGTGGAAGTGCAACTACACCAAGGTACAATTAAAGGATTGCACAACAAAATATAAACATTGCGGCCAATTCAGAAAGATTTGCTCTGACTTACTTTTGTAGTACTCCTGATATCCAGGAGGAAGCCACTCATGAAATTGATAAGTGAACCAAGGGTTGCTTAACCCCTTCAGTGCCCGCCCCTTTCCCCGCCCAGTGCCGGCCGTTGCATTAGCGGGCGGGGTCTATGACGAGCTGGACTCGTCATGGGCACAGCGCCACCGCGGCCCATGACGAGTCCAGCTCGTCATGGGCACTGAAGGGGTTAATACAAGAGTATATCACACCTACCCATGCAGCTGTCTTTTTGAATGAAGCCCGTAGTGTTCATAAAATCTGAAACATTTCCCGAAAAATATATTTTATTGTTCTTTTTTCCAGGCACGGCCGGTACAGCTAAGAGCAGTGGGATGGGGTGGGGCAGGGGAGGGACAGGGCAGGGGGGAAGTCGACATACAACCGGATAGTGAAAATAAAGTAAATAAAACCACTTACATTGCGCTCGCCGCATCGCCGACTCGGTGATGTGGCAAGAGCAAGTTAAGTGGTCTTATTTATTTTATTTTCCCTACCTCCTCATATATCGACTTAACCCCTGCCCCGCCCCATCACCCCACCCCTCTTACCTGTACCGTCCGCGCCTGTTTTTTTCTTTACATTATTTGGGGATTTATCCTTCTTGCACAAGACCACTTAATGAGAAATGTAGAACACACTGTCCAGGTTTTCACTGCTTCCCAAGGCAAGCCCAGTTGGACTATAGTGCTAGCAATCACCACTGATTGATGCTCAATTATTCATATGCTAACTCGTTTGAGCTGGGTGGGTGAACAGGCATGGTATTGTTGCTGTTCTAGTATTCTCATTTGTGGTGCAGGTGATCTATTGATAGGGTCAAGTGAGTTATTTTTTTAGTCTAGTTCATTTGTTTTGGGCCCTGGGTTGGCTCTAAATGTGATATAAGCACACAGCCGTTTTTGTGTTGGTAGAATCCACTTGAGTGAGCTCTTCTTGAGGGATAGACAGAGCTGCTGGTATTATACAGCAATGGAGACAAAATTACCTGACAGAATTGACAACTTCACCGAACCAAGTACTGTATTTACAAGTAACTTTTGGCCGGTTTAAGCTATGAGCAATTTTAGGTGAAATCTGCAAATTATGTATTAGATAATGGATTATGTCCAAATGCTGCAAATCCATAAACACACAGAAAACACTTTGGTCACAGAATCACATAATTCCATGGTAAAGGGGAATCCTTCTTGTGGTGTAAGTGGTATTTTGTTGGACTGTGATGTAACTGATATCTTATTGTAACAGAAGCAGGTTGTTGTTGGTGAGAAGGTGAGTTGGTCTGTTAATATGGATATTGATGCGTTGGTCGACAATATTGAATTATCGTCCATACTAAAAAAAAAAACATACCGAACTCCACATCTACCTCTACACGCAAGTATGTAGTCAGGCAGGCCCTGTAACCTAGGCCTGGGATCACTGATTGATAGGTCACAGGTGGGAGGGTGCACAGGAAAACACGCGGACAGTAAACTCTTGGTCAATCCCACAGATTGGCACAGCGACATCACAATGGACAAGGGAGATTGCCCTCAAGAAAGCAAACATGTTCCGATGGGGTACTCACACTTCGAAAAACGACATAAAGTCAGATGCCACATGAGTTAGGAACACATAGCCAATCAGGACCTAGCACACGTAGTGATCATGTGCTCCCCACACCAGACATCTGGACACATTTACCACTGGCCACACTGTGTCCACGCAAGGTCGAGACCCACCTGTAGTAACCTTTGACCATTAATTTATGACTCTAAGGCAGCAACCAACATTTCTCACCTTATATGGGATTCCAGATGCGTTAATCGCTTGATGAGAGAATTTATAAAAACCTAACATAAACCCAATGTTAATTGAGGCAGTCCTCAGACCTTGTGCCTGTAACTGTTCTCTCGGCTGAATTGTTTAATTAAACAAATCTGTTCCTGTTTTGCCACACACCTCTCGTCTTTTGTTTTTACTAAGGTTTTCAAACCAGGGGAATAGGTCTAAGAGAAAAGGTGTGAATTTCCCTAAGTATTAGCAGTCTTAAGAACTAGGCTTATTATCATTGGCAAGCTATCAGAATAGAATTTGGCCACGCGGTCTCCCATTGAGGCAAGGGTATAGTCTTTCTAGTGCCACTTGTTTTTCTCTATCTGGGATTATTATTCCAAACACTGCCATGAGTTTCACTCCAGTTCTCTTTTTGTTTCTAACAATTTCCGGGTGACGCCTGTCACTTATATACATTTCTATCACAATTTTGAGTTTAAGTTTAGCTCCCCTCAGTGATTGAGGTGGGCTTTAGTTTTTGGGGAGGTGGGAAGCTTTGGAGTCTCTTTGCAGAGCATTGTCTTCTCCCCCACTGGTGATGAAGGCTGTTGGCAGATTTGTATGCCTGGACCTGGTCATTTTGGGTCAGGAAACACTGATGCCTGGATAACTTCTTGATGCCTGAAGCAGTATCCTTTGCCAGCCAACTTGTAATTGTAAATGTATTTATATAGAGCTTATGACCCCTGACGAGGCATTGAAACACTTTTTGCAATGAGTAGCACACGACTCTGGATCCCAAGATTAGTAATAAGTAGGTTAGTAGAATTTATGTTTTGCTTTTCTCTTGTATGTTAGTTGTGTTAGGATTGTGCTCTTGATTTTGTGTGTTTAGTACGGTTTGGAGTAGGGATAAAATGATAGGAGTGGATTTGAAAAGGGTAGTAGTGAGTTGTTTTGTGAGGGCCAAAATGTTGCAACTCAGGCATCCGACATCTTCCTTGTGTGCAGCCACTGCCACCTCATCCTCTGAACACCAGTTAATCAGGAGAGACAGACGAGCAGCCTCATGGAAAATACTCAAGCAGTGTCCAGAGCACAGTTTACATTGTGCAAACTGTATATGAACAGATACATGATGCCACCGTCCCATCTACTTTGTAACTTGGCAAGCTGTGTTAATAAACGCATGCGGCCAGTTTGCAAAATAATTCACAAATCTGCACCCGCTGTTTAATAACTTGCATAGGAGCAGATTTTGCAAATTGTAGGATTTCACAAGAGTAATCATAGACACCTGAGGACGCCTAGGGATTTCAGGAAATGTTTTGTAAATGTCCACTGACATGTATGTGAAGGGCTCATTACAGGCAGGGTGTGGCCTAACGGCTAGAGCGGTCGACCTCGAAGCTGGAGAACCGGGTTCGATTCTTGGCACGGGTCAAGCTCAACAACCTGTGATTCTGGGCAAATCACTTAATCTCCTCGTGCCTAACAATTGAATGTGTCCGTCCATCTGTAACGCAACTGGTGCTCATGTAAAGCGCTATTATACCTTCGGGTCGAGTTTGTGCTATATAAAACTTCCACAGTACTAACCTACATGTGGAAATGCTTTCCTGTGAGTCCAGTTGCACTTTTTTTTAAATCTTCTTTTCTTCCACGCGGATTTGTTTTTTTTTGCTCATGGTTAAATCCCTACGTCGACACCACATACATCAATTTAGCAGGAGTTCCATTGCCATTTACACCCTGAAAATATAATCTACTCAATCACTGTCCGCTTCCAGGGTGGGATTGGGCTGTGAAAAAGTTCGCAAATACCCAACAACAAGTACGTTTCCACTAAATTTTGAAAAGCCCACTTTGAGGCTATAGTACAAGGTTTACTCACACGAAATCCTTTTTCTATGCAAATCTTTTTACAATTTTAAAACCATCTTGTGTGCATGTCGAAAGTGGCTTTAGCCTCTTAGAAGCTGTGTTAAATGGCATGCTGAAAACAAATGTGCAAATAGCTTTATGAAACGTTCCATTACCTGTATATAATTAGAGATGTTTCTACCTTTCTGAACAGTACTCATCTCAAGCCACCTTCCAGCTGTAAAAGTTGATTTCGTGAGTAAAATGCACAATAATGCTGACAAAGGGGCTTCTTGACCCCCACCCCCTACCTGAGCTATTTCCTATACACTCTCCAAGTGGCTTTTAACCTTCTACGTAAGCCGGTGGTTAAAAGGTCTTTATCCAAGAAATGAACTCCACTCCTAATCCTGCCTTTTCCAATAGCATCCACAAATATTTCCCATTTGGCCAAATCAAGTGCTCGCCCGTGTCCAACCCAATTAAAGCTTCTCACTTGCCCTTTTGACCTCTGTTGGGCTGAGTCTGATGAAATACTGCAAAGTTATTTGTGGCTGATTGCCCTGTCAAAAACCACTCCAGTATCTCTGGAAAAGATGAGAGGGGGCTATTTGCTAAAAGGTTGTGAATAATTTATTATCGTTCTTCACTACTGAGCCCTATAAGCTAAACACAGAAAAGGCTCCTTATTGCTCTTGGGAATAACTGTAATAACCTCTTATTTGGAGAGTATTTTTTTTTTACAATTGCAATCATTAAAGCGACATAATAAGCATCTACAGATAAATCCCAGCCATCTTTGTGTTCCTCCACGGGGAGGAAGCCTAGACCTGGGGTTTCTTTTAATTGCTAACCGGTTACACCCCTTAAAGCAAGATTTTCCCATTCACTTTGATTTCACCATTTCCACAGGTTTGTCATGCCACGATAGCAGAAGAGCAAATGCTGCACGTACCTGGAATTCGATTATTACAACCTGCTTTAGAAATTAGTAGAAATACATATTAAATCGTTTTCCTCCCTACCAGGAAGCCACAGCCATTTCTGGCACCTTTGGTTAAACCCAACATTTTTGCATTAAAAGGGACATGCCTTTAAACGCTGCCCTAATAATATAATGTAATTTTCTGTTTCACCAGCTTGTTGGCGGCAAAACGGTCTGATCAGAATTTAAATCACTCTAGGGTAAAGCACGTAATTTAAGGAACTAAAAATTCCTCAAATTATGTCATTACGCCACTTTGCATAATTACTCTGCATTCGGTGTAAAAAATGTACCACAAATGCACAGAAACAACAGAACACAAGCAACTGTGTTTGCAGTACTTTTGTTAAATGTGTCCTGTCCTCGACCCATTCATTACTAAAGTGGAGATAATCATCTCCCGACAGAAAAAAATAAAAGAGGAATGCTGGAACGCTAACCCTTGCCATTCCACTGGGAGTACATAAGCAGTACTCACCCAGCATTCCGCCTGTTCTTTTTTCTGTCTGTTGACAGAATTGGGATGTGGATTCTGGTGCTGCTCCTGCTGGGCTTGAGTGGCTTTCATCCTTGGAATTCCCCGCCCACCCAGCTGCCTGGCTGTGCGGTCGGGGTGTCTGGTGCTCTGCCCTCCGGCCTGCCGGGCTTGCTTGGGCGCTTGGTTTTCCCGGCCGGCTCTTGCATGCCGGCCAGCCCATTGTGGTTGGTGCGCCGGCCTCCCGGTTCCTTCTGGGTTGCTGGGCTCATCTTCCTGGGGCCTGGCCGGGTGGAAGATGAGCCATGTTGCCTGTTTCCCCTGCCTTCCTGTTTCCCCCCTGCCCTGGCGTGGATGTGTTCAGGCACCTTGGGCTGGCTGCAGCTGGAAGGGGGGCTTGTTCCTGTCTCCGCCCCCCGGGTGAGTCCTGCATAGCAGTTTCTATTTTTTTCTTTTTGTCATTGTGCCTCCTTCTGCCTGCCGAGGGCGCGGACAGCTGCTTCCCCTGTTGCCTGCGGTGTGCGGCGGGCTCTCTCCGGGGTCCTTGCCAGGTGTACTTGCTGCTGCCATGCCTGGAGGCTCGTGGTGCTGTTTTCCCCCGTTTGTTGTAGGTTTGCTCTGGCTGCCTGCTACTCTGCCTGTCCCGCCTCTCTGGCGTTTTTGGCACTGGGGGGCTGACTGGGCTTGGTGGTTGTGGTTGCAGTCTCTTGCTTCTACGGTTTCTGGTGTCACATTGTGGGCGTTGGCGCTTTCTTTCTAGCAGTCTCTTGCTTCTTCTTGTGGGGAGAGATGTGATATGCTGGCCAGAGCGGCAGACTTTGGAGCTGGGGTTGCAGGTTCGATTTCGATTTCGGCTCCCCATCCTGTGTTGCTGGCGACTCGCTTGCTCTTCCAGTGCCTGCCATAATGGACTGTGTCCTTACATGGTGCTCCTGTGAAGCGCCGCTGTTGCTTATTAGGCTGGCTCACGTTTCGGTTCTGTGGGTATGTGCTTTGCATGTTTGAGTGCTATGGGTTCAGCACACTCAGCAGGGCACACCCTCAACCCCCTCTTCACAGCAGGAAACTCCATCACCTTCAGCCACACCACCGAACTCCCATGGACTGACCATCGATGCGTCCACTTCACCTTCAGAACACCCACCATCCACAGACACCAGCACCTGCTCCCACGTAGAAACTGGACTAGAATCACTGACGACCAGCTAACCTCGTCACTCAGCAACTCCACCCCAACCATCGCGGAAAACGACGACCCCAACACCACAGCCCGCACCCTGCACAGTTGGATCTCCGACAGCGCCAACAGCATAGCCCCCCTCTAGAAAAACAACAACACCCACGCCAAGAAAGCTAGATGGTTCACCACCGAACTTCGAGAGTCCAGACGCACTTGCCGCCACCTCAAAAAGGCCTGGAGGAACACCAAATCCACAGAAGCCCACAACTTCAGAGCCGCCACCAACGCCCACCACCCACTCATCAGAAAAACGAGGAAAAAAGCGATTGAAGACAGAATCTCCACTCATGCACACAACAGCAAATAACTCTTCAACATAATCAAGGAGTTCGCCCAACCCACCAGTGAGTCCCCCGACATCCCTCCCTCACAAGACCTCTGCGACAAACTCAGCACCTTTTTCCACCACAAAATCAAGAGCATCTACGACAACTTCAACGAAGACAACCAACACACTGAACCTTCACCAACAACCCCCGACACCCTGAAGCCAGCGATCAACAACTGGACAGCCCTCACCACGAAGAGACACTGAAGACGATGAAGTCAATCCACTTCGGGGCCCCCACGGACCTCTGCCCCCACCACATTTTCAACAGAGCCGCTGACACCATTGCACCCATGCTCTGCCACACCATCAACCGCTCCCTGGCAACCACCTCGTTCCCTGATGACTGGAAACATGCTGAGATCAACCCCCTCCTGATAAAACCCTCGGTGGACCCCACCGACCTCAAAAACTACAGACCCATCTCCCTGCTCCCGTTCCCACCAAAAGTCATCTAGAAAGCCATCAACAGCCAACTCGCCACATTCATCGAAGAGCACAACATCCTCGCCTCCTCCAATCCGGCTTCAGAAAAAACCACGGTATGGAAAACGCCCTCCTCGCCGCAACAGACGATAGCCGTACCTTACTGGACAAAGGAGAAACAGCAGCCCTCATCCCCCTCGACCACTCAGCGGCGTTCAACACAGTCTCTCACCGCACCCTAATACGCAGACTCCACGACGCAGGGATCCAAGACAAGGCCCTTGACTGGATCCGCTCCTTCCTCTCTGGCAGAACACAGCAGGTCAGACTACCCCCTTTCCTCTCGGACCCTACACCTACCACCTGCGGTGTCCCCCAGGAGTCCTCCCTCAGCCCTACGCTCTTCAATGTCTACATGGCTCTGCTTGCCCCCTTCGTCAGAACCTACGGACTCAACATTGTGTCATACGCAGACGACACCCAACTCATCCTCTCCCTATCCAACGAACCCAACACTGCCAGACACAACTTTCGAGAAGGCATGGAAGCCTACAACTAAACACCAACAAAACGGAAGTAATTATCATGGGCCCAAACCCCAATGCCTGGAACGACACCTGGTGGCCCCGCGCTCTCGGAAGCCCGCCCACCCCCATGGACCACGCACGCAAGCTGGGAATCATCCTGGACTCAGAGCTCAAAATGGACTGCCAGATCAACTTCATCTCGTCCCCCTGCTTCCCCACCCACCGCTTCCTACGTAAGACCTTCAAATGGATCCCCCTCGAACACAGAAAGACCGCCACTCACGCCCTGGTCACCAGCAGGCTCGACTACGGCAACGCACTCTATGCCGAAATAAACAAAAACCTCACCCCCAAGCTACAGAACATCCAAAACGCTGCCGCAAGACTGGTCCTCAACCTGCCAAGACACTACCACATCTCCCAGCACCTGCGCACACTCCACTGGCTCCCCATCAAAGCTAGAGTCACCTTCAAGATGCTAACCCACGCTCACAAGGCCCTCCACGACACCGGACCAGCATACCTGAACAGCCGACTCAAATTCCACGCACCCCAACGGACCCTACGATCAGCCCAGCTCTCCTACGCCTTGGTCCCCCGCACCAGAAAGACCAGATCGGGAGGCCGCTCCTTCTCCTTCCGCGCGGCCAGAGCCTGGAACGACCTTCCACTCCACCTTAGACAGCCAACATCGCTCCCCATCTTCGCAAGAAACCTCAAAACCTGGCTCTTCGACAGACCCCCTCCTTGATGGACTGGGACCTGTGACCCCCCCAGTGCCTTGAGACCCTTACGGGTGAGTAGTCACGCTTAACAAGCACCTGATTGATTGATTGATTGATTGATGGGTGCTGGGCGGTTGACTCCACTGGCCTATGGCCATGCCACCCGTTGTGCTATTGCTGGCTGCCTGCTTCCGCTCTAGTTGCCTTGTGCTCCTCCTGTGGTTCCTGTTTTTAGGGCCCTTTCTTCTTTCCCTCTTGCGGGGTTTGTCTCTTCGTGGGAAGGGGCGGCTTGTTCTGTATCTGCTGGGCCCTCCTCCTCTGGGTGTGGGCTGCGTTGTGGTTTTGGTCTCCTGGTTCGACCGCGTGCGGTGGCCTTTGGCCTCTTCTGTCTTGCCTTTGGTGCTGGCACTGCTGGTTCCTGGCTCATCCTCCTGGGTGTCCGGGTTCCTCGCCTGGTCACTTTCCTTGCCGCTCCTGTGCCACGTTTCCTCCAGGGGTGGTCCTTTGGTCCTCCCTGCCTTTGTCGCTCTTGTGCCTTTGCCATGGCTTCAGTCTTCCTCCTGGGGTGTGTCTGCCCTCTGCGTGTTCTGACCCTGTGGTTCACTGGCTGGGTGCCTGCCTGTGTTTGTGGGAGCTGTGGTCTGTAGCCCTTCTTTGTCTGGTTTTGGGCTGAGTCTTTGCTGCCTTGTCCGCCCCCGGTTTTGCCTGGTTGCTGGGTGTGGTGCTGGCTTGGGTCTGGTCCTTCCCTATTTGCGAGTCCACCTGGGGTTGCCAGGGGCTGTGGTGTTTGTTCCTCCTGCGGGGGGCTTCTGAGGGCCTTTTTTTCTTCATCGGGCCCTTCATGCCTCCGGCTGGGTTTGCCTGCTGGTCCCTGGTCTGTTCTGGTCTCGGCCCCTTTTTTTTGGTGGGTCGGTTTGTGGCCTGCTGGTGTGGGCCTGAGTGGTCGGGGACTCTCGGCTTCTGCTGCTGGCTATTCTCCTCTGCTCTGTTGGGTTTGGGTTTTTGGCCCGGTCCTGTGGTCTCTGGCTGTGTGGTCTCTGCCTGTGGGTGGCTCTTCCCTCAGCGGTCGTTTCCTGGTACTTGCTGGGGTGGGCTGGTTTTGCCCCTTGTGGCCTTGGCCTCCCCTTTCCGGCTGCGCTGGTCTTCTGCCTGGGCGGCCGATCCTGTCTTCCCTGCGTGCCCGCCCATTTTTCTGGGGGGGTGCTCTCTTGTTGGCGGTGTCTGTGTCTCTTTACCCCCCTCTCTCTGTTTGGGGGAGCAGTCGCGGGGTGTTTGTCTTGCCCCTTGGGATGCCTGCCTGCTTGGCTGTTGGTTTCCCGGGGCTGGTTGCTGTAGTTGGGGGGGGGGGTTAAGGGACTTGTGCCTCTCGCTCCTATGCTTTGCTTTCGCCTGTGCCCTGCTTGGGCCTTCCCCTGTTGTGGGTTGGGCTGCTGGGTCCTTCTGGTCAAACGGGTTGCTTGGCTTCGGCCCTGTCTTTCCATCTGCTTGGCGCTCTGTTGTCTGGGTTCTGCGCTGGGGGGTTTACCTTGCTCCTGCCCTCCCTTGGTGGATGCTGGGCTATGGTTTGGTGGGCCTGGGTGGTCTGTTTGGCTTACGCCGTGGCTACTGTTGCCTCTCTGGCTTGGCTGGTTTTGGGGGTTCATTTCCTTCCCCTCTGGGGTTTTGGGTTTTGGGCCGTTGGCTCTGTCCCGCACCTACCGGGCCTGTGCAGGTTCTGGGTTGTTGGTCCCCGATCCTTGCTGGCCTGTCTGTTGTCTGGTTGGCTGTCTGCCTGGTCTCTTTAGGGGGCTTCTCTGGCTGACTTATTCTTCTGCCCTGGTCTTTTGGCCTTGGGGGTTGGCCTCGCCTGTCCTTGCTGCTCTTACATTTCCTGTTGGTCTCTGGTTTGATTGGGGCCTTGTTCTTTGTGGGGCATTTCACCTCCTGGGGTTCTGGCCTCTGGCTCTTCCCCTGTCCTTTTCGGTTTGGTTGGTGTCTGGCTGTCTGTTCCTCTTGGAGTTCTTTCGGAGGCTGGTTTCTGTTGGGTTCTCGGACCTGCTCCCTTGTGGCTCTGTGGGCCTTGTGGGGAGGTGTTCCTGGGGTTGTGTTCGTTTCCCTGGCTTTCTTGTGTGTGCCTTGGCCTTTGCTGGCTCTTGGCTTGTTCCTGGGCTCTCACTGTGGCTCAGCCTCCTGGACGAGGTGCTTGGTGGTTGTCGTGTGGCAGCTCTGGCGGTTGTTGCTGGCCGTTCTTTCCTGGGGCCTGGTTCCCCTCTGTGGGGTTTCGGGGCTTTGTCCTCTGGGCTCTCTGGGGGCCTGGTTGTTCTGGTTAGGGGGGGTAGGGCTGGTGCCGGGCCGGCGCTTCCTTCCTTCATGGTTTGGTCTGGGTGTTCATGTCCTTGAGTGGTTCTTGGGTTTGCGCCTGAGCCGTGCTGGCTGTCCCTGGCCTCTTTCCTTTTTTACATTTTCCGGTGTGGCTGTCCGGTGGTGTTGGGGTTTGTCTTCTGGTTGGCCTTTTCGCCCTTCCTGCCTGATTGCGTCGGGGGCTCTTGGCCCTTCTTTTCTCCCCCTTTTGGGGCTGCTTGTGTGTCCATTTGTCTGTCAGGGCTTGCCTTCTTTCTTGTTGGGGCTAGCTCTGTGTCTGTGCTGCTGCGGGGTCCTGTGTGCCTTTCTGGTGGTGCTGGGCTTGTCAACCTGTTTGTCCAGTGGGCTCCCTTGGTCGTGTACTGTTGGGGCTTCCTCTTCTCTGGTCCCCTGCGGTCTGGGGTGTTGGTTGCTTTGGCACCTGTTTCCCTTCTGGGGCTTTGCCTTTGGGGTTTCTTTGGGGTGCCTCCTTTTAGACTTCCTTTTTGGCCTGGTCACCCTTTTGTCGTGCTCTCCTCCGTTTGGCTGGGTTAGGTTTCCCTTTGGTTGGCCTCGATCCTCTGTTTCCTGTTTCTCTTGTTGGCTGCCTCCTTGCTGTCGCCTTCGGTTTTCCTTGGTCCCGTTTCCGATCCTTGGTTGTTTCCCTGCTGGCCTGTTCTGGCTTGCTGGCCGGTAGGGCTCCTGGGGGTCTTCTTCTTCTTTGTATGGCCTCTGTTGTTTTTGTTGTTTGACGTGTTCTCCCCCTTCCTCGTTCGGTGGGGGGGTCCTGGTATGTGCTGACTGCCCTCTGTGGGTTGTCCTCTTCTTCGGCTTGGTCGTCTCCCATTTGTTTTGGTGGGTGCGACCCTGCTTTGGTGGGGTACTTTCCTGTCTGGGTGCTCTGCCTGTTGTTTCCTGCGGTTCTCCCTTTTGCTTCCCTTGGGTTGCTGCATTTGGTGTGGTTTCCTGGGTGTGCTTGAGGGTTTGGAAGGCCGGGTTTTCAGCTTTGGTATTCTCCACTTTTGTTAATGAATGGGATGAGGATATAAGGGACCTGTGGGATAATGCTCTATTACTTACCAGTGCGCTCCATTACTCCGGATCCCGTTGTCCTCGTCCCATTCATACGCCCGCCCTCCCTCCTGGACGGCCGGCCTTCCTGTGGGGGCTTGGTTGTTCAGGCGGAATGCTGGGTAAGTACTGCTTATGTACTCCCAGTGGGAGGGGCTAGGGTTAGGGTCCCAGCATTCCTCTTTTCTTTTTTTCTGTTGGGTGATGATTATCTCTACTTTGTTAATGAATAGGACGAGGACAACGGGACCTAGAGTAATGAAGATTACCAGTAAGTAATAGAGCATTTCATCCTACAATATAGCACAAAATGATAGCTCGGCATTCCATGTAATTAAGTATTGTTTTGCGTGATTTTGCCAAAATGTAATGAAACTATGTCAAGGCAAATCACATGAATTTCACGCACCCCTAGATTTGTATATATTTGTGTTTTGTTCATTTTCATCTTTGAGTTTATTAGAGAACCCAAAAGGGAGCAGGTAGGCAGAATTGCCTTGGCGTTGCTTTAAAAAGCACTTAGCCACCTGCTTGCTTTATTTATTTATTATTTATACATCCAGTTACTTATTATAACGCTTTTAGCCAAAGCACTTTCAACAGTTTGGCAGCTGATTTTTTTACTTCATAAAAAACCTTATATAAAATGTATTCCTTTTTTCTACTAAATTATATAGCACGTAGGAAAATTACCAACGCAAATGCGCATACCATGCCTGGAGTCAGAGCATGCTGCACATATGCAGAATATAAATATTTGAGGAAGCAGAAAAAAGTTCTCCTTTTTCTAGGTGCTACCTCCAAAATGCCTGACAACGCAAATGCGCATACCATGCCTGGAGTCAGAGCATGCTGCACATATGCAGAATATAAATATTTGAGGAAGCAGAAAAAAGTTCTCCTTTTTCTAGGTGCTACCTCCAAAATGCCTGACATTCAGACAATATGAGTGTTAGCCAATATACTGGTGGCACACACTAGCTTTCCTACTGCACACACTCTACTCAAGCGGGATTCTGTGTTCTACCATCGTGTAAATGCTTGACCCCAGAACATTTTTACTGCAATTTGTAGTCAGGCATTATACTAGCACCACTGTACGGGGACCCCCCCCCCCCCGCTTGTCTTTAAGGAGTCTCTAAGAAATATTGCTTTTAGTATGGAACTCTATCTTACAGTGGCGTAACGAAACTTGAGAGGACCCCCCTGCAACTTCTGTGGAGGCACCCCCTCTGGACTCAAACAGGAGCTCTCCGGCCAGGGCACTGTGCTGAGGGGGCCCCCTAGAGCTTGGGGGCCCAAAGCACCCAGGCTGCAGGTGTCTATGTTACCCCACTGCTCTCTAATGTTTTCTAGACTCCTGCATCTACTCCTTCCATGTATGGAATGTGGTAGGATTAGTGGTCATGCCACACCTCCCAAACTTGCACCAATGGTTCCCCTGTAGCTTAACCTCCTGAACCTACCATTAGGTGACCCCATTTCACTCTTATTATATCACCTTCCATGCAAGTTAATGTGACCTTTCTCGGGCAATGAGTCCTTCTCAAAGTTCAACTCTCCGAAACAGAAATGCTGAAAACGTGAAAGCATAAAAACACCCTAATTGTGTGTAGTACTATCCCTACTTGGTGAGAACTGAAGGCAGTTCCATCTCATGCAAGTCTCCTCTCATCATATGCTTTTAGAAACTCAATTTTTGAGAAAGGTTACAAGGAAGATACTTTGGTGCTTTGGTACAGCGCAATTTTGACTCCACCTTTATACATAAGAAATACATAACTTAAATTTGCACTTGGCACATGTTTCTGTGTGGCCTATGGATATTAACATGAGAGGTTGCACTTGACATAATTATTGAAGTGCATGCACTGTAGAATTAGGGACTTTATACACACCACTGTGGCCCTGCTTACTATGTCAGTCGGAAAGCCTCCAACCACTGGTCGGAGGCTTTCTGACCGACATGGTAGGTTTAAAGTCGGACCGCCGTATTAACCGGCGGTTAGAGATTTAAACCGGCCAGGGATTTCGATGCGTTTCTGACAGGCTCAAAGAGCCTGTCAGGCAGTCAGAAAGCCTGCATAATCCCTTAAGGACTGTGTTTCTGCCATTGGGATTATGATGTCAGTTTCCGACAGCCAATCCATGTCGGCCTTTCTGCCACGGATTGGCTGTCGGAAACTGTCTTTGGGGGCCCCTAGCAGGGCCTCCTAACCCTCCGCATTTCGCCCTGGGGGAGGACCTAGGGTGCCCCCTTAACATCTCTACATCGTGTGGCAGGCACAGTGAGGTTTTCAGCCCGCCGCACAAGCTCCCATTGAAAAATGGAAGAGTGCGACTGCACCATGTGCAGTCGCATCCTAATTGCACAGTCAGAACTGCTGACCTATGGTTGGGCAGTTCCTTCCACGAAATGGTGTCGCTCAGAGGAAACTCCCACCAACAAAGTAATGAGGGCCTGTGTGTCTTAACCATATTAAATGAGATAATCTTTGGAGACTTGATGAATAAACCATACTCACATATTTAGGATGTGTTTACTCTAGAAATGATAATGGATTTAATTAATATGTGCACTGTTTCATGTATTTTTCATATAAGATGTAGTTCTTAGCCATATTTACAAATGATTATTGAAGATTTACTGTATACCAAGTGCAATATGAATCTAGGGACTGACAAGTTATATTCATTTGTGTTTGAAAGTGCAAATACATATTAAATGTGCACCATTCATTTAATAATTTAAAATTGCCCTTACTAGGCCTGTTTTTCATTCTCCATAAACTACTGTTTTCCATGTCTGCTTGCATGACTTTTTCTTTGCAGGTGATGGAATATACATGAAAAAGAGACTTCTTAATTAATTAATAGTACAATGATATATCCAGAGCATTACACAGTTGTTTCTTCATGGTCGGCCAGTATAGCAGATCCAAAACTATTGTAGAGACATCCAAAGTTTAGCGACAATCAGGTAAGTGTCAAAAGATGGAACAGCTGACACGTGTTTCGCCATGGATGACTTTCTCAAGGCTGAGTGGTGTCACGAGAATTTTTTTTACCAACATAGGACGCCTACTGTATAGAAATCTTGTGGTCCTTGGAGCCCCAAGGACAGAACAAGAGAAGTATGCAATCAACGCTCAATCCAGAAAATCGATGTTTCAAATCTCTGTATGGAGATGTTTAAATCAAAAAAAGGAACGGAGTAAATGAAGCAAAATACAAATGCTGAATCTGTAGGCGCCTGTAGTCTAGAGTGTCAGTCACGCTCGGTTAGCAAAAACTGGCTCAGAACTTCAGAGGACGGGCTGTTGTGTAGAAGGCTATAGTAGGCCCATATCACAGAAGTGTCAGTAACAGCACAGTCGTCTAGCGTGTCAGTTCCTGACATGATAGGACTGTGCCGTTAGGGAACTGACATGCTTGACTGTGCCGTTACTGACACTTCTGTGATATGGGTCTATAGCCTTTTACACTAAAGATTGTCACTGAACTTTGGATGTCTCGACAATAAAGTTTTGGATCTGATATACTGGCAGACCATGAAGAAACAACTGTGTAGAGCTCTGGATATATTGTTGTACAATAAGTCTCTAGATCAAGCTTCTGCAATGCTGACACCTTCCTTTACTTTCTAAACTTCCTGTACTTTCTCGTATTTTCCCATTTTTCTGTAGTACCTTGAATTTTGAGATTCCTTGGACTAATAAGCCATCCTCTTAGTTTGGAGTTTAACTTAGAGGATTCTAGATTTACTCTTGTATAGAAGCGAAGACTAGAAACTCTTCTTTGAGCACCAGATTTTACTACTGATCTTTTGTATTGCTGCGACTGAACGTCTTTATTGCATAATACTGGTATGCCTAAACGTCTTTAGGAGACTGGGTTTCCCAGATATTATTCTGCATCTTTATAGCATGCTGCCGAGATTAGTGTACCTTAACTTCAGTGCTAATTTGTAATAAGCCTTATTAACTGTAGTCACTGATTCCTGGTCATTATTGTGTAGCCAAATGGGTTACAGTGTTCATTTAAGTTGATTGATGTAATGTTAACTCGTCTCACCTCTCAGTCGGAAAGAACGGTCCGTCGGAGGATGAATGGTAAAAGGGTTGGAAGAAAATAATGCATCAGTTTCAATAAATAACCATCTCGTCACACATGAAAATCCTCACAACTGTGCTTTTTGTGAGTAGAACACGGGTGGAAACATTTGTCAGTCTCTACCTGCATCACCCTTTGAATATTGTGGTTTCAAGTGTTTTGAATGAACAGCCAACTTAAAGAAAGTGGTTCTAGTGGAATTTTATATCTAATTAACATTGATGAATTTTTAATCAAGATTGGGTTTCGCCATGCTTATGAAATCAACCTGATAAAAGTCTTTCTTGATGAAAAATGCATTTCTGCAGGCTGTTTTCAAGTCAAGCATGCACTGTCTGGTTGAAAAAGATATATTGTCTGCTTACCAAGAACATACAGTAGGCTTAAAGCCTGCCCATTTTTTACCATTGGTTGGATCTAATTTGCTTGCTTCTTATTTGATGGCTTGCATTGTCTGTCATGTGTTCATCTCTACCGTGAAGCATATCCTCTTTACTTGCTTCCTTCCACTGCTCAGTTTTAAATAATTGTTTTTTTGTTTTTTGCTTACGCACTCCATGGGAGTGCATGTCTTTTCCAGTTGTCTACCTTGTATCCTTCTTCACACTCCACTCCATTTTCTTATCTCTGATCCATGGTCTTTCCTTCTTCCCCACACTCCATGTTGCTCTCTTTTACCCGAGTGCTTCTCTCCCTCCCCTCCACTCTGTGTTTTACTCATTTGCTTATGTTTTTTTCCCAATCCCTCCTGTTTCTATCCCTCATGTGCTACTTTTCCCCTTCCTGCACCCACTCCCTGTTGTTTCCCACCCATAAACTCCACCATTGCCACCAACTGCAGACCTATTTTTTTTATTTGTATACTTTTTATTTATCGAATCGTTTCAGTCACGTTATTGTGGAACTGTGCATGTGTGGTCATGGACACTTGCTTCTGTACTGATGCATGCAGACGCATACTTCATCATTCATGTGAGCATATACATAATGATGTGGCCACCATCAGCCGTGTAATTACGCCTTTATTTCCTCCTTTTGGTCATCCTGTAGGATGCACAGCATGAACAAAGGGCATTTCTTGAGCCAATAAGTCTCAAAGGTGAGACTTATTGGCTTTGCTGATGCTTATGTTTAGTGACTCTCAATTGGGGGATCCCCGCCTCAACCCATATTTTCCTTTTTTTAAACACCCTCCCCCTGTCTTCCATGACCCTGTACTGCTCATCATCCCCCTTCACTTCCATTTTTTTTACAAAACGCCTTACTTTCGCTCCCACTTTATGCCATCTTTTAACAAATACCTTACCCCCCGTTGTACTTTACTCCTTTTTTATAAAGCCAATAATTCCTCCTTCAGCTATACTCTTGTATTTTTTTACAAACCCCTTAGTCTGCTACTGCTTTACTTCCTTTTTACAAACCACTTACTCCCACTCCTTTTCAAATAAAACTACTTATTATCCCTCCTGCTTTACTTCAATTGTTTGCAACCTACTTACTCTCCCTCCAGCTTTACTCTCTTTTTTTACAAACCCCTTACTTCTCATCCTGCTTTACTCCCTTTTTTAATAAAAACCATTTACTCCCCTCCTGCTTTAATCACATTTATTTACAAACCTTTAACTCTCCCTTCTGATTTTACTATATTATTACAAACCTCTAACTCTCTCTCCTGCTGTACCCTCTTTTTAACAAAACCACTACTCTGCCCACCTGCTATACTCCCAGGTTTCACAAACACCTTACTCCTACTCCCACTTACTCCCTTTTTTCACAAGCTCCTTACCCTCTCCTCCCCCACCCACGCCCCCGTTTGTATATCCACTCCTTTGCTTTCCTTAACTCTTTAACATGCTGTCATCTTCTTTCTCTGCATTTACCTTTTCACAAACACATACATAATTTCGTTGAAAAGGTATTTTGACATTTTAATCTTTCTTTAAAATGAAATTCCATTAGCCTGTTTTTGTCAGGCTGACTTTTTTGATTGTAGAAATGTGTCCGAAGGACGGATTACTTAATACTGTACAATTGAACACAGAATGTGAGCAGATTGTCCCAGTAAATTTGTGGAAGATGGTGTGGGAAAGACACTTGACATGGACTTAATTCTACTCATAGCAGCAACCAAGTTCAACTGACTCATGACTGTAGTAATTCATCCTTTAACCTCTCTGAAAGTAAGGAATATTAGGATACTGTTCAACTCTGAATTTTCATTAGCTTCTCAAGTTAACAAATTAGTCAGTGGTATCTACTCCACCTCTCCTACTTTGAATAATTCAAACATTGCTCTAAATGATCATAGAGTCAGACCGACAAGAGCTTTAGTCCTGGCACTTTATCGATACTGCAGTATCATATATATTGTTCTCCGCAAGAACGTTATTGCTAGGCTACAAAAGACAGCAAACCGTAACCAGAAAGTGTTTTATCCTCCAAACGTAAGACCCTTTAAACTTGCCCTGAAAGCATTCCATTGGCTCCCGGTTGATGCCAGGGTCAAATTCAACTTCCTCTACACCATCTATAAAGCTTAGTGGGGAAAAAGCTCAGAATATTTGCAGGAATTTACACCTCATCACTTTCCAACCAGAAACTTCAATTCAGTATCTGCCCAATTGATCAACCAACGTCCCTTCAAGAAATGTAACATAGTGGTCGGTTGCTGGAGATACAAGGACCTAAACTGAGAGACATGGTCAAACCAGAATCTGAGATCAGAACCATGACACAAAGGATTCCGGAAACATTTGAAGATGCAATTATTTAGTTGGGCCTTCAAAGGAATTCAACATGATCAACATGGACTCAGGAACCATGACTGAAGAACATCAAACACAACTTCTAACCCATTGATTAGATTGTAACCTGCTCTCTCTTTTCCTTACATGCTTCTCCTTACTATTCTCAGTGTTCTAAAGTAATCAAACTTCTAAAGTAGGGCTTTACAAAACTTCAGAATCAAGAAACAAGACATAGAGCACAAAAAGGGATTTGGTATATGTTGTTGTGTGCATAGGAAGAGATTGAGCTTAGTAGTAGGCATAGAAGTGAGTGAGGTGGGACAGAAGCAGATGGCTGTTGATGTGCTTGAGCCTGACGCACGGCAGTTCACAGCAGCTCACGGCGGGCTCACGGGTTGCAGTGGCGGTAGATGGATGCTTCAGGCCCGTGCAGTTGGCCTCCCTTATTCCAACGGCTGCTTGGCTGCGGCGGGCGAGCAGAGTCCAGGTGAACAGGGGACCTGGCCATTCCCGGCTGCCTCAGTATCCCACCAGTGCGGCTTGTCCTTCATATAGGGTGCCTTGGAGCCAGCAGCTCCTTGAGCTGACATTGAGTTCCCCCACCAGGAGTTGCAAGTAGAGTAAGGGCTCAGAGAAAGGAGCAGGAGCCCCTGCAGGACCAGAGCCACTGTGCAGCAGAGAGTAGCGCAGAGCCAGGAGTAAAGGGGAGGAGTTGGCAGACATACAGGAAGAAGAGATGAGCAAATAACTATTACCCCACTACATCTTGGAGCTTCCCAGGCTGAAACTGGGTCTGTATTGTTAGTTTAGCCCTGGTCAGTTGGCATACATTGCACATGGGAGATTGCAAAATAGTAACAACGCTATACTCCTTGAGATTGTGATCCATTTGGCCCTATGAGGGATCGTATTTACAATAATAGCACAGAATCTATGTCTTTCAGGTCCCCATACTATAATCCTGAGGAGCTTAAAGAAGGTATTCAAAAAATTGAAGGCTACACTACCCAAGAGTTCAGGGGGTGCCTACGCCCAGCTCAAGAAGGGTTTGGTGCTTGAATGCTTGCAGTTTTGAAAGGGTATGCAACCAATTTCTCATTACTTGACTAGCAAACTGTCTATCACCAGCTCGGATTGCCAAGATACTGGTGGCGCAGGTGTTTCTACCATAATTAACCACTGTGAGTGTAAGGCGATTAATCATAACCCCCTACTGTCGCCCCAGGGTGGGATCAAAGAATCGGAAAAGCGCGATAGCAACAGTAGGGGTTATTGCGACGATCGAGACAAAACCCCCATTTATGGGGCTACTTGGTGTCCTGAGGGAGCTAGTGCAGGGGACAAATCGATGACCTTGTGGCAACTTGCTTCCTCTTCCTTTATTATCAGTGAATATACTTTCCGTGATGTAACAACTGTAACCAAGAAAGTTTCTCCTAGCAAGAACATCACAATGGGTGTCAATAACTCTTTCAACAGCCCAACTGGAGCAGGAAGCCAAGATGGGGCTAAATATGGGCACTCCTCCAGTCTTGGATTATCAAATACCCCATTCATCCGGGACCTATCCAATGCTATTGTTCCCAATGGGGATCATATTATTTCAGAATCACTGCTGGCCCTGCAAAGGATACTGCTCAAGAACTTTGTAGTGGGCTCGCATCATGGTTGTCTAATCCTGACGGAAATATTACAAGCCCTGACCAGCAACATAAGGGGGAACTCACAATGGCATTTACCCCCTTCCCAAGAAAGAGGCAGTGTTTCAATCAGATGGACTAACCAGCTTCATAAATTCTTTATTAAAGCCTAAACCGTCAAAGAAAACTTCTTAAAATCTGTTAGCTCAAATGGAATCATGTCATTAAGGGCTGCCTGATTTGGAGAAGGAAGAGATTGGAAAATCAACTCCAAACGATGCAGGAAATTACTATGGGACACCGAAAGGGTCCAGAAAGAAAAAGAAGGTGGTTGATGTAGTCTACTCTCTAAAACTATTGTTTAAAGAGGAGGGTGAGTCTGTGAGCAAAACAGGAAGCATGGGTACATATTGCAAAGATTAATCTATGCCGTCTACCAGCATTCTACCGGATGCCTTACCAGCGGACACATACTTTATATTTGTCCGCAGAAAAAAACGTACACCCGGTGGGTCATAAACAATTACACTGTTAAGAGGAAGAAGATGAAATAGAGAAGGATTCCTAGAAAGGGTCAACTTGGAGTGAGGATTGACTGTATTCAGGAAGAATGAGAAAATAAGGTAATGAGGGGACAGACATGTACTCTACACTCGTAGATGATGTTTGCACCCATGCTGTGGGAAGGTTTGCAGCCTCTACTTTACCTATCCCTTCTCCAACTACTTCCCTCACCCCCAGACTCCCCACCCTGATAGCCACCCTAGCACCTCAATCAACTCAGATTTAAAGAGCGCGGCTAATCACCTGAGAGGATATCCAGGCACTAGGTTCTTGCTGGGATTAGTCGGAGAGCCAGGTCTTGAGTTCCTTTCAGAATTCCGGGAGAGAGGATGATGTTCGGATGTGAAGGGGAAGGCCATTCCAGGACTTCGTGGCAAGGTAGGAGGAGGATCGCAGGGAGTGTGTGCGAGGTTGAGGGAGGCAGAGTTCAGGTGTCTGGAGGGTTGGTTGAAGTTCAGGTGGTGATCAATGTATGCTGGTCCTTGGTTGTGGAGAGCATTGTAGGTGTGTATCAGAATTTTGAATTGGTACCTCTTCTGGATGGAGTGCCAGTGGAGGGTCCTGAGGTGGAGGGTGATGTGGGTCTGTTTGGGGAGGTCAAGGATGACTCTTACAGCTGAGTTCTGAATCGTCTGTAGCCTCTTCACGAGTCGGGTGGTGATTCCTGCGTAGAGCGCATTGCCATAGTCCAGTTGGCTGGTGACTAGGGCTTGAGTGATGGTTTTCCTGGTGCTGACGGGGAGCCATCTGAAGATGTTTCGGAGCATGTGGAGGGTGTGGAATCAGGCAGAGGAGACTGTATTGATCTAGCATTTCATGGTTAGTTTGCTGACCAGGATTATGCCTAGGTTGTGGGCATGGTCTGTCGAATCCGCTCGGATGTTGAATCCGCTGGCAGAACCTTACCAAGTACTTGTGCAGAATAGGCCAGTGAGTTGTGAAAAAGAATGGTTCCATGAATCTTGTGCAAGGGCTAAAGCAATTTTTGACTCTCCTGTATTGGACTTTATTGAGATATTCTCTAATATTTTTTTTAGGTTACCCCTGAATAGATCACGTACCTTAAATATCTTCTATCTGATTCTGCCACTGAGATTGCTTACTACTGTCAAAAGGATCTTTGTGAATCCTATAATCTAGAACGAGATCTAAGGTTATTATTTTACTCCTGTTGAATTTAGATCGCTGCAAGTGGCAAGAATGATTATGGAGCATGCTGAGGACTTGGGCAGAATGGAAATAGTGTCTGGGAATGCTTATGCTGATCCTCGCCCGACAGTCCACCACATCTTACCACAAGCAATCAAGAGCCATGCTAAGCAGCTGGTGGTCACAACGAATGAGGGAGGGAGGGTAGTGTATGATGAACCAAGAAGGAGCAATAAAGATAGGAAAAGCAGGATTGATTTCCCAGGAAACAACACCCGGGCATGGCTTTAACAAGCAGCGCTGTTGCTTCTAGGGGAATCACTGCCCTGGTATGTAAGGTGAGAGTTTAGCACAATATCTCTTTTCAGCCCACCCAGTCACAGGGAGAGATTACTGAGTGGGACAATAGGGAGAAGAGAGTCTAACACACAAAGAATTATTAGTTGGAATGTATCCGTTTTTTCGACCAAAACAGAGGATTTAGAGTAGCAAGCATTTATTCAATATAATGACATCTGTTGCTTTCAGGAGACATGAATTTATTTATTTATTTTATTTATTTATTTTTTGAACTTCTAAGGCGCAACAGCTACCCAAAAAGGGTTTCCCGGCGCCATGATGCAGCCAAAAATGTCAGGGGCGAAATACTAGCTATTCTAGATTATTGATCGAATAACCAGGTCTTAACATTTCTTCGAAACCTGACATAGTTTACCTCTTTTCGAATGAAAGGAGGGAGTGCGTTCCAAAGGGACGGACCAAGGTAGGCAAACGATCTGCCTCCCATTCTTGCCAGTTTAAATCTCGGAACACAAAAGTTTGAATGTGATTGTGAACGGAGACTACGCTTGGGGATGTAAGGATGGGCCGGAGCTAGAAGGTATTTAGGTGCCGTACCTGCTTTGATTCTAAACATATATGTCAGGGCTTTGAAGCGGATTCTGCTGTCAACCTTGAGCCAGTGAAGTTCCCGGCGATAGCTTGAAACCCCGGTGTTTTTCGGAATTTTACACAGTAAACGGACTGCGGCATTCTGAGCAAGTTGCAATCGGCTGATTACAGCTTTATTTGACCCGAGATATAGAATGTTACCATAGTCAAGCCGGGAAGTAATAAGGGCATTGACTACAGTCTTCTGAGTAGAAAGGGGCAGCATCCAGATAATTTTCCTCAACCATTTAATGATGGTGAGGCATAGACCAACAACTTTATTGGCCTGTTTACTCATGGAAAGGGCACTGTCCAAGATGAAACCCAGGTTACGCACTTGCGTCACTGGGGTGGGAAAAGCGGCCAACTGGTCAGGCCAGTGGGAGGGATTCCAGAGTTCTTGTTGTTTTCCTAAGAGGAGAACCTCTGTCTTGTCCCCATTAAGTTTTAATTGGTTTCTGGTCATCCAATTTAGGATGTTTTGCAGCCCAAGTTTGAGGGGAGATGAAGAGGACGAGCCTGGTTCAGATAGGGAAAAAATAATTTGGGATTCATCGGTGTAAGTCATAAGGGAGAGTCCGGATTCTTCTGCTAAATCAGCTAGGGGTTTGAGATAAATATTAAAAAATAGTGGAGTTAATATGGATCCCTGAGGCACACCGTGAGGGGCATTGAAAAAGTCAGAGCAGGCCATAGAAGAAGTAATTTGGAAAGTCCGGTCTCCTAAAAAAAAAAGGATCCATTCAAGCGCTTTGCCCCGAACACCATTTCTATACAGTGCCTTAATGAGGATTTCATGCGATATGGTGTCAAAGGCCGCGCTCAGGTCAAGGAGCGCGACCGTCTGACTTTTATCAAGGAGATTACGTATGTGTTCCGTGACTCCAAGCAGAGTGGTCTCAGTCGAGAAACCAACTCGTAACCCAGATTGTGAAGGGTGCAAAAGTGCATTATTTTCGACAAAAGTGGATAAAGCCGTGTGGACATGTCTCTCCAAACACTTGGAGAAGGCCGGGAGCAGGGATATGGGTCTATAGTTTGTCAGACATTCAGGGTTAGCTGTAGGCTTTTTTAACAATGGCGTGACCATGGCGTGTTTCCAGAGATTCGGGACTGAGAAGAGTTCAAATGAAGTGTTGAGTGTATCAACGATGACTCCTAGGGACTGGTCATCAAGTTGTTTAATGATTTTAATCGGGATGGGATCCCTAGGGGAACCAGACTTAGTGTTTTTAAGTATAGTTTTCATTGTGTCAACTGTAATGAGGGGCCAGGCTTCCAAGGTATTACCGTCGAAGGAAGCGTGTTCCAAATCAGAAGAAGGGGGAGATGCGGTATTGCTGGTGTTTATGTCCCTGATAATTTTCTCAACTTTCTCAGAAAAGAAACATGCAAGATCTTGGCATTGTTGTGAGTTTAGTGGGGGAGCCACGGCTGTGGTGTGGGCGCCAGCTAGGTCCTTGACCAGGTTAAACAAAGTTTTCGATTTGTTTGTTGCTTCCGTAATAGACTGAGACACAAAGGCTGCACGTGCTTTTGCACAGGACGTATGATATAAGTTCCTGGCCATGTGATAGATGTTTTTAGCTGCAGGGGCGTAGTCTTTGCGCCATTTGCGCTCCAGTTCCTTGCATCTAGATTTTTCCGATTTTACAAGATCATTAAACCATGGAGCAGGGTGACGGTGTCTATTTCCCTTAACAGAGGTGGTGGGTAGACAGAAGTCAGCAGCATTGCTCAGCCACTTATGAGTGGCTTCCACCAGGCTATTCATGTTATGGACCTTCCTAGGAGGATTTTCGAGAAGTGCCTCATTTAATTTGGCCATGTCGAGTGACTTCCAGTTTTTCTTCGACGTAACAAAGACGTCTGGTGTCGTGAAGGTGGTAGGTGGAAGTTTTATACTCAATTCTATTAAGTAGTGATCCGACCAACAAATAGGAGACGTATTGTGCCATTTAAGCTCGGAAAAGTTAGAAACGATAGGATCAAGCAGGTGGCCTTTTATATGAGTCGGTCCAGTATTAATTAGAGTCAAATTAAGGGCTTTCAGGTCGTCAAGTAAGTTAGCACAAACGGGAATGGATGGATCCTCCAGATGTAAATTTAAATCTCCAATGAGAGAGAAGTTTTTAGATGCCATATAATAAGGAGTAATATGGTTGGCTAAGTTGGATGCCCATTTGGAAGAATGTAACAATATGCCTGACATCGTACAATTAGGATTCAAGGAGATTTTAAAATGACCAGCTTCACAGTCAGGGATGGTTATTTGTTCTAAAGTGCACTTCAAGTCTCTATCAAAAATGATAGCTATTCCGCCTCCTGACTGGTTTTGTCGGTCAATGCTAGTGATAGCATAGTTAGCGGGGAGGGCAGTAGCCACATCAGGGCCCGCACTCTCGTGCAACCATGTCTCAGTCAAAAAGAGGACACTGGGATTTGCCTCCAATAAGAGGTTGAAAATGTCCAATCTGTGTTTGGGTAGTGAACGGCAGTTCGTACTATAAAGCACGTATTTCTTTCCCTCAACCAGACGATGTTGTTTGTGTTTCCTATGTCTCCTAACGGCATCAGGGAAAGGTTGAAGGATGGAAGTGGTAAGATTGCACTTTTTACACGAAGCCACTCCAATACTATGGAGATTGAATGTGGTACAACTCGGGTTAGGAATTGGGCGTAGCGCTCGTAGTTCCAATGAGGATCTTACCAGCTTCTTGAGGGCGGGAGGAGCAAGGCCCTCTGCCCCAAGCCCCGTACTGGCCCGGACGGTTAAAGTTAAAGTTCTCTTGGAAGGTTATAACACATACTATGCTCCTGCAATCAAACACAACATGGGTCACCATCAGGTGGCCAAGGGATATGGGTGTCCTCTAAACTATCTAGCCTCATGTCACGAGTTCCATCATCCCTATAAGCATATCTGGCAATATAGTGCATATTGGATTGTGAGAGAACCGCCCAATGGAAGGGGTCATGGATGTTGTCAATGTCTATGTACCCCAAGGGTGTTAGGATAAAGGTAAAGCTGTGTTGGATGCTATTGAGGAATCAATCTTAAGGGCTAGTTCAGAGTGTAATTATACTAATATGTGGAGATTGTAATACCTCACTGAGATGTCATGTAGAAGGGAGTGCTCTCCATGAGGAAGACCTTGCGTGGTGAATACCTGAAGCAATTATGGGATGCCATAGGGTGAGCAAGTTCTGGAGGGAAGGGTTTAGGTCAATGTTTCTGACCTGCAGCATAAGACACCTGAATGGCAGCAACCCCTCTGCCACCCCTGCAAAGGGTAATAAAGGCTTGTCCATTATAGATTCTGTTTTAGTCAATAGTGAATCCTGACCTGCAGTGAAGGATATGCAGGTAGTACCTCGCCCAGACATTGACCTTAACCCACTTGTCGCATGTCTCTGTGTTGGAATCAAACTGGAAGCTCCTATGCCTGAAAAAGCATTTAAGGGAGGAAGGTTTAGAAGGGCTGTCAGGTGGAATCCTAAAAGATATAGGGGCATATCAACAAGGATCAACGATAATCATTGCAAAGCGCGATAATCGCTGTTTTGAATATCGCCGGCTATCGCTGCATTTCATTGCGGAGATATCACGTTATTATCAACGCTTATCTCCAAGACGATAAATAATGCAGCGATAGTGGCGAAATGCGGGCTTATCGCTGGAAATCCAGCAATAACACTACTGCAATAGGGAATCCATTGTTGATACGCCATGGTGGTCGTACGCAGACAATCCACCTCCCTTTATACACATAGCTAAGTCTGAAATTTAGCAGACGTTAGCTGACGGTGTTAACCACGGTTAGCGCTGATTCTTATGTCGCTATAGGTGTCGTTGCTAATAGTGAGGTAATTCAATCTCCGCTTTTTGGCCGAAAACCGCCGTTAAAGCGCCGTTGTTGGCCTTGATGATATGCCCCATACTTTTTGCGCAGTACTTGAGGAATTTAATCCAACCTAGCATTAGGAAGCTGTTGATGACAGGGAATGAAGAGACTGATGAAAAAAGGATATTGGTCTGATTCGAACAAACTATTAATGAGA
Organism: Triturus cristatus; assembly: GCF_964204655.1. Taxonomy (NCBI): domain Eukaryota; kingdom Metazoa; phylum Chordata; class Amphibia; order Caudata; family Salamandridae; genus Triturus; species Triturus cristatus. Next base: position 1,217,348,919 of record NC_140591.1, read on the forward strand.
TTTCACCTTTTATGACAACTACTGAGTGTGGAACTTGTGAGTGGTAATAACCACATTGGTAACTGGTTTTGCCATGAATATTGGACAAAATTTGAACAACACTTTTACTAGATTGAGAAGGGAATATAAAGAATTGATTCAGGGGAAGAAGCTTAAGATGAGACTTTTTTAAATATAGTTTTATTGAGTTTTACAAGAGCAGACAGAATTACTTACATACAGTCTTGATGCCAAACTAATTGCAATAAAAAAACAACCCCTCAACACCCCCTCACCTCCTCGGCTCAAAACCCCATGTACACACATGTGAAATTAATCTGACATCTACAGAAGCAGTTTCTATAGTAGCCATTGACCCCCAGGAGACCTTGGTGTTCAAAAACAATTCACATGCATAAGCCAATCCCAATCCCCAGAACCGCAAAAGACACAGGCAAAGCCACAGTAAGCACCCATCATCATTATCCTAGACCATCGTACAATCATGGACTCAATATCATCTCAGCCCCTCAGGGTTCTTGCTCATATGGAGGGCCCGTCAATGCTGTTAGCATAGCCCCGTACGCCCGCAGGTCATCCTCCAATTTGTTATCTCTCCTCACGTTTCATGTGTAATTCCTCGGCTACTGCCCACTCTGAGACATCTATAAGCCTGTCTCTATAGCTGGGGGCTCCAGAGCCAGTCATCAGATAGCAATGCTGCACTTAGCCAGCATCAACCTCAAAAGCAGAAACTTTATGCTCTGTTTTTTCTTTGTCGAGGACAGGAGAATGCCCAACGCGGCTTTCCTTGATGTTGAGTTGTGTGTTCCAGTCCGTAGCCCCATTCAGGTTATCGATCGCTTCATGCCAGAGTGGTGCTAGTGACGGCAGGACCATGACACATATAGAAGATCTGTCTCTTCACTTCTGCACCGGAAGCAACACACATCGCGGGCTGAGTATATGGTATGCAGGGTTTTGGGAGTAAGGTACACCTGGTGTACATAATTATATTGTATCATTTAAACACAAGCACTGACTGTGACTCTCCGCACCCCCTCGTGCACCTTCTCCCACTCAGCAGCCCCAATAGGGTCCGATGTCGCCCCCTCCCACCTGTCGTGTTTTTTAACAGTGGGGCTGGAAGATCTTCTTGCAGAGCCTGATATATGTTAGACACCAGCCGCTGCCCTCCCGCCATAGCCAGCAGTACCAACAATGTCTGAGATGGTGGCAGCACATCTGGAAAGCATGGTTAGCTCTTCCGAGCCGTTACTGAAATGTTTGGCATATTGAAGATAGTGCCCAGTGCTCAGTGCAAAGGTTGCGATTCCATCTTCCCCAGTAACAAAACAACCATTTAGATAAAGGTCTCCCAGCAAGAAGCAGACTCCAGCCACCGATCAATGGACATTGTACTAGCCATTTTACGAAAGGTTGCAGTGATCAGATGTACATGTCCACGTGTTTCACCACCTTGTACCAGATTCTACACACCTGCCGCACTACATATGGTGTGTCAGATGGCAGACCAAACTTCTCCAACGAGTAGCTCATGAGCAACTGGTAGCTCTCCACCTATTTGAAAGTAGCTCTCCTGTGTGCAGCCCAGCCTGCTGAATTAGAAGCTTTTGCTTGTTTGAATTAATATATGTATACCAACATTGAAAAGTGTGTATTGGAGAGAAACATTTGTGCATTTTCAGAACTCATAACCTGATGTCTGGAGATAAATGATTGAATTTCTAAAATATGTTTAAAGCTGATATCTGAGTGATGAAACATGTGGAGTGAAGAAATATTACTAATATTATTGACTTGGTACCCGGGCATTGCAGTTATGGCCGTTATGTACTATGCAGGCAGAGGCATTCCACATTTTTAAAGCATTTTTCCCATTACTGCTGACAACTATGCCTGTTGGACTGAGGTGATCACTGCTGGTAATAAACATGCTCATGATGACTGGTAATGCAATCTTATCTGATGTGGTCACTACTGCAATACACATAGTAGTAGCTCATGATAGTTCTCATTGAACATAAGTAGCTCTTATTACAGAAAAGGTTTGAGACACCTGCATAGGGATAAGTAGGTTAAGTACATCGGGGTGCAGGAATGGGTTACGCACTTTTCCAGTATTTATGCTGCCACTTGGCAGGGGAATTGTTCCCAACAGGCTACATCTATGCTTACTCAACCACCCCTACGAGTGTGTGGATGGGATTTGTCTAAATCCAAGGTCAAAGAGGCTAAACTACAACAAAAGGTAAATAAAGCCCCGGGCCCTGATTTTGTTCCGATAGACTTCTAGAAGGCCAATCTTTCATTATGGGTCCCGATTCTTACCAGGTTTTTTAATGCTGTACTAAGATCTGGAAACACCTCTAAATCATGGCGTGGCTCAATAATTGTTCCACTATTCAAGAAAGGTTCTATTGTAGATCCATCTAATTAGTGCCCAACATCACTATTAGACAGGGCAGGTAAGATCTATGGGAGGTGCTTTCCAACCGCATAGAAGATTGGGTGGAACATAGGAAAAAAGTAGTGGGTAATCAAGCAGGTTTTTGAAGGGATATTGGAACGGTTGAGTAGCCCATGCATTTATTATATTCTATAGCATAAAGCATGCCAGGCAAAGGAAAATCCCCCTGTTTCTAACGTTCATTGATTTGAAATTAGCTTTTGACCAAGTAGATAGGGACTAGCGTTACAACAACAGGGACTGCATCAGTACGTGATTATAGCCTTGCAGAATTTGCTTAGGGATACAACTGCTCAGTGCGGTATGGGCCCATGCAAGAATGCACAGATTGTTTGCCGATAACCACTGGCATGTGGCAAGGGTGTGTGTTAGTCCCTGCTGTTTGATTATTCCTGAATGACATTGAACCTTACCTAGATAGCCTGAACCTAGATTGCCCAAAACCCGGTAACTCTCAGATCCCCGTCTTATTATATGCGGATGATGTGGTCCTGCTATCTCTCACTCAGCTCTCTATGCACAAGTTGAAAAAGGGCTTTCTTGATTATTGTTTGAGGAAACAGTTGATCAAACTAAATCCATTTTATCGAAGCCTAGGACTGAGCTAATGCGCTCCTTTTTGATGAACAGTGAGATCATGGAACAGGTGAATTATTTTGACTATATCTTGGTATGCGATATGATACAAAATTGACTTGGACACAACAACAGGGAAAAACCAGCAGCAACACTAAGGCAGGCAGCAGCTACAGTCATTAGATGTAAGGAAGGTATAGGGGGACAGTCCTTGAGCTTGTTACAAACCATTTATGGAATCAAGGCAGTAACAGAGGCAATATATGGAGCAGACATCTGTCGCAACATAGATTCCTCTATACTCCAGAAAATTGAGAACACGTTTCTGAGATCAATACTGCTGCTGAGACTGGGCACACCTCTAGCTGCACTTTATCTGGACATGGGTATTAAGCACTGTTAGAAATAGGGTCTCCAGTTGTCAGTGGTTTGTGCCCTGTCCAAGTAAGGACCCTCACCCTAGTCAGGGTAAGTGACACCCTCAGAATAACTCGTGCCCACCCACTTGGCAGCTTGTCAAGAGCACTCAGGCTTAGCCCCAGAGGCAATGTGTAAAGTATTTGTACACACACATACACACATAGTAACACAGTGAAAACATCACAGTAGGACTCCATACCAGTTTAGTAAAATAGGCAATTTTTATCTAATTAAAACATGACCAAAGCAACAAAAATCCAACACACACAAGTCAAGATATGAATTTCCAAAGATTAAATAAAGTTATAGCTCTTTGAAATTAATGGTTGCGCTTGACCAGGACAAAGTACCTTGGATACGTTAAAAATCAAAGATGATACGTGGCACAGGGGAGGTGAGGCGTTGAAAAACCAGTTGATGCATCGGTTCCTTACTTCTATGCGATGCATTTAGTTCTGAGATGATGGGCCGATTCCGAATGACGCTTGGGGTCGATGCATCGATTTTTCTTCTTGGTGAACCAGAACTCACTCCCAAGGACCCAGGAACTCGATTTGGCACCACTTGGCAGAGTAGAGCTCTCAGCAGAGGAACCCAGGAGCTTGCAGATAAAGTCTTTGATGGCCCTGAGACTTACAATGGGAGGCAAGCTCAACTCAAGCCTTTGGAGACCCTTAGAAAGCAGGATGTAGAAAGCAAAGCCCAGTCCTTTCACTCCCAGGAGAGGAGCAGCAAGCAGCAAGGCAGCACAGCAAAGCAAACAGCAAAGTGGCTGTCACTCCTGACAGCAACACAGCTCTTCTTCTTGGCAGAATGTCCTCAACCAAAAATGTTCTGAGTATATGGTGTCACATGTCCAGTACTTATACCCATTTCAGCCTTTGAAGTAGGCAAACTTCAAAGAATAGTATTTGTAGTGCCCAACACCCTGCCCTTCCCTGGCTCCAGACAAACTATAGGTGGTAGAGACTTCTTTGTTTGAGGACAGGCAAAGCTCTATTCAGGTGTCAGTGTCAACTCCTCCCACCACTCTAGCTCAGGAAGGTCCATCAGCCTGGTGATGGGCCATCAGGATATGGAGGGCACAAATCAGCTACATTTGCCTGGCTGTCTAGAGTGAATGCACAAGAGCCCAGCTATCACCCAGACACGTATTCAGAGACAGACAGAGGCACAGAATGGTTAAAGTAAGAAAATGCTCACTTTCTAAAAGTGACATTTTCAGACCTGCAATTTAAAAACCACCTTCACTAGAATATGTATTTTTAAATTGTGAGTCCAGAGACACCAAACTCCAATTTTTTTTCAGCTCCCAATTGGAAGATACACTTGTAAAATGTTACAAGGCAGCTCCAATACTAACCTGTGGGAGGGATAGGCATTGCTGTAGTGAAAAACTAAATTAGCAGCATTTAGCTACCAGGACATGTAAAACACAACAATACATGTCCTACCTTTTAAATACACTGCACCCTGCTCATGGGGCTACCGTAGGCCTACCTTAGGGGTGGCTTGCATGCAATAACAAGCATTTGCAATGCAATAGGTCTCATTTACACAAGTATAAGCTATTGGTGTTGTAAATAACAATGTGTTTTATTTATGTTTTAAAAAAAAAACATAAATAAAAGGCATTGTAATTTACAATGCCAATAGCTGACACTCACGTAAATGCAAGACCTGTTGCATTGCAAATGTTTGTTTGCCGGTGCTACACTGAACTTATGTGGGCTGCGCTGCAAATTAATTAAATAAAGCAGCGCGGCCACTAAAGTGAAAGCGGACCGCGTTGGAATAAGGAAAGTCCATTAGAGAAAATAGTGCTTACCCACGAAATAACGGAGACCGTGTAACCAGCAGCCGGGGCTGCTGCAGGTAAGAGAGGTGAGGCCAGGTGAGGGGGGATTTCGAGAGACAAACACGAGGGAAAATTAAATAATTATTTTTCCCCCATGGTCGTCTCTTGAAATCCCCCTTCACCTGGCCCCTCCGCCTTTACCTGCAGCGGCCGCTGTTGGTAACAAGCCAAGTAAAAGGTCCAGTCATTATGGGTGGTAACAAATGCAGACAAGGCGGTACCAAGATGGGACTAACAAGCCAATGAAAAATATGGGCGGAGAGTGGGTGGGGCTTCCAGTGCATACCCTATACAGCATGCCTCGCAGTGCGACAGCGCATGCTCGCTGCCGCTAGGCTCGACCTAAAAAACACTGCTGCGAGGTGGACCTGCCCTCACGTTGCCAATAAACATCTAGATTAGAGCTCCCAAGCAAACATTATATCTTTTCAATTTACAATGCAATACAACTTTCACTGCTGCTCTCGAGCACTAGAGAAATTCCCGACAAAATCATATTCAGACCTGTTTGCCTCTGACATTTATTAACAAACCAGATTAGCTAGTGTCTCCCTGTAAAAAAAAGGTGTCTAACAAAAAGAGCATATCTTGGTATATACATCATGCCAGTCAGTGAAATTCAACTCTGAAAACTAAATATGAAATCAAGGGCTGCCAGACTGCAATGACTGACAGCAATTATCAAAAACTATCTATAAGTAGAGTACAAACCATGACCCAAATACCAAATCGATCACCAGTCCTCCATTCCCCAAGCCACTGCCCACCCATCAACCAAAGTCAAATCAGACCTTGAATTTTGCAGCTTGGAGTGACACCCACAACAACTTAGATGAAATTGCAAAATATACTTAAGAACAAGTCTAGCCACAGCTAAAACTGTAGATTCTCAAAGTAGGATGACGCAAGGAATTTGTAACAAGCTAGACAGGAGCATACCCACCACAACATTTTTGAAAAACAAAACAAAATTAAATTTTACAGTTAGAATCCAAATGTAGACAACTCAAATGAACCAAAGGAACCATTTGGCATGTAAGATTTTTTAACGTCACAGAAGTGCAAATTACTAGAAACATATTGGATTTGCTTGCAGTGTTCAAGTGCACATTTTGATATGGTCACAGGGTTTGCCACCTCTTCTACTTGCCCACACAATACGTTTTACATTAGAAGTGTGTCACTGAAGGTTGTGACAGTGACCTCAGCCGTGTGTGACAGTAATATGGGAGGATTTGAGGGCAGGACTGGTAAAGCCTTCTACCACAACACCAACAGCTAAAGAAAATGTCTACAAAGAAAAGTGAAAGGAATCATACTTCAATGAATAATGACATGTAGCATCACAGGTGAAGTAAAAGACACTGGAGGAAACTGAATAAGTTGCTTGCCAGACATTCGATTCCTTCAAGATTTAAGCGACTGAGGGTTAAGGCCTTTTAAATACAATTAAATGCAATCAAATTAAAACATGCTTAATGTCATCCTTAGTTCCACAAGGGGATCGGTGTTGGCATCTGTGTTGTCTTCTACTTAGATCTCTTATTTTATTGGTATAGAGCAAGTTATCAGACTCAAAAGGAACCTGTGATACGAATATTTAGCGGATTTATGGGCCCAAAACGAAGGAAAAGCGGAACGAGGAAATGTCAGAAAAAAGACGCTTACCGCCTCACACTGTGTCTCTTTCCATTCGTTTATGTGTACGGGGCATATCATCAAGGGCAATATCGCCGCTTTAGCGGCACTTTTTGCTGCTAAAGCGACAATATTTTTTTCGCCCTATCAGCAAGCTGTCGCTAACAGCTGTTAGCGACAGTTTACTGGCAATAGCGCCCATTGTCAGCATGCCTCCCATCACATCGCTAATGAGATGCAAAGGAGGCGTGACTAACAAGACTCCCTTGGGAAAATATCGCTAACCCAGCTTCGTCATATTGACAAGGAGGGTTAGCAATATTTAAAATCGCCTTAAGTATGCCTTAACGCAGGAATTTAGCGTCTGTTAAATTCCTGACTAAGGCATACCTAACATGGGGGGTGGATTGTGTGGCTAAGACCACAGGCCCTATCATCTAGGATATCGCCGTTTTCCACCATGGAAAACGGCAATATCACCACTATCTCTGGAATTTTTATTGCCTCGGCGATGCGCGTTTTTGATAACGCACTAACCGGGCGATAAATTCCAGAGATAGCCGGCGATAAATATGCAAGCGCTAAGCGCGCTTTGCGATATTTATCCCCGGACCTTGATAGTATGCCCCTATGTCTTTATCCTTCTCGCTTAAAACGTAAAAAAAAATTGAGGTCCTTGGTCACAGACGTAAAAAATACCTGCACAGCGAAGTATCTATAGGTGCAACACTTGTAACGTTTGCAAAATTAAAATTCCCTGGCCTGATTGAGTCCAGATGCTCGAAGTAGATTTCATCAACCAACAGTTCCTACGGATGATTTCTGCAGCCTATGTTTCCGCATATTCACAACTTTGAAAGAGAGGTTTCACATGGACTTTTATACAGTAAACAATACAGAGGTATCATGGAAAATTAACAGATGTGTTATAAAAGTTACAATGAAATCGCCAGATAAGGAGTGGGAACCAAGGACACTAACCCATTAACCAAGGTACTTAAAAACCCTTCATGGTTCCGTTCAGCATTTTAAAAATCCGCATTGCCCTTTATTGATTTGTTCTACATGTGGTACTAATCTGCTTTTCCTGTGTGGGACAAACATCAACAACATAATACACTCATTCATAATTTCGATGCAGTGCCCACAACTGCGCTAGATCCACATGTAAATAGCTCGTCCATCTAGTCCAGAGTGTGCTTCCTTTTTGCATGCAGGAACATTGCATCCCATAATACAAAGCAAAACCCTGGACTTAAGGAGTTAATCTCACACGTACCTGAGAAACTTCAGAACTACGGGAATGTTGGGCAAGTGCGACTAAAGTACATGCCTGCTCTTGTGAATCTTTACAACACAGAAGGGGCATATTATCAAGAAACGGCGTTAAAATTATCGCCGCTTTAGCGGCAGAAAACTGACGCTAAAGCAGCCATAATGTGCTTGATAATATGCCCTTGAGAATTCCCATAGAAGCTCATGTTCTGGTGTCAACATGGGCTTCTATTGGAATTCTCTGCGGCATATTATCAAGCCCATTATCGCCGCTTTAGCGGCAGTTTTCTGCCGCTAAAGCGGCGATAATTTTAACGCCATGCTTGATAATATGCCCCAGAATATCGTTAAAATGATTTTACATTGCACTGCAGCAGTTCCAATGAATTAGGGCACTCAGCTTTTCGAACGGGGCAGTGCAAGGCACACTAAAGCAGACAAAACCAGATTCAATTTACGAGGCCATTATAAAATGCAAGGACGGAAGAATGACAAGAGAGATGGTGAAATATTTGTGTCTGCAGGGGGAAAATATCTGTCAGACCACAGGAGGTCGCCCAGCCCCAGCCCGATATCTGAAAAACACAAGCATTTGCAATGCAATAGGTCACGCATTTACGCAAGTTTAAGCTATTGGCATTGTAAATGACAATGCCTTTTATCTATGTTTTAAAAACAAAAATAAAAGGCATTGTTATTTGCAATGTCAATAGCTCAAACTCGCTTAAATGCGAGACCTATTGCAGTGCAAACGCTTGTTATTTTTTTTTACCGTTTTCAATCTTTGAAAAATCCATAATTTGGCCTGGATATCAGCTGTTTTCACCTTAACAGCAGGAAAAGTGCAGCAAAACACCCTTGATCTTTTTGGTCAATAATTTTACATAATATTTTTAAATCCGTATAAAAATGCCTTCAACCGTGCTTGATGGGTGATTTGGGTGGAATACTAAAGAACCACCATTGAGGAGGGTAGGGACACTGGTACCAAGGTACTATTTTAAACCTTAAAACAAAGTGTGGCCTGTGAAACCGAGGATTAAAGAGATCAGACCTATTGAACCCAACATTAGCTACATACATAATGTGGGAGCCATGCCCGTCTCAGAGGCCACTCACAGTTTATAGCTGCAGAGTGAAGAATGTATATTTAAAATGGATTAGAGTAAAAAATAAAAGGAGTGGACATCCTTCCTCATCATAAGGAAGAAAACGGATGCCCCCTCGACAGCCAGTGCAAAAAGGCACATAAAGCCTCGACAGCCAAACGCTCCAGGTGCATTATGGGTGCAAGAAGCATATTGATTTATTTGAAGAGTTTGTAAAACGCTACCAATGTCACCCAGAGGTCACTGTGGAGCGCTGGTAGCATAATACTAAGACTAGGACCGCAGAGTTAACAAGGGTGTGTGCAGATCTTTGATGTATAACTCAACTCACTGAGCTACCTCCCCCGCCTTATTGTGTGTATGAGCTCTGGGCGCATTAGCACTGAGCTCCTGCACTTTTGCCCCTCTTTCCGTTCCAAACCGTGATCTAACCCACATGTCTGTCTGAGCAGAGAGGCCAACTCAGAGGTAGGTGCATGGAAGCGATCAGAGCTGCTCAGATAAAGCGGCCCCTGTGCCTGCCAGCCCCAGGAACACAAAGGGGCCACTGAAGGATTGCTGCTCGCTGAGCCACTGCGAAACACTGGGTTAATGAAATCATAAAAAACAGGACTTACTCCTGGCCGCCTAAGTACCGATAAAAACACGACAATAGGTGTTCATTAGCCTACTTTGGGGGTTAGGGTTTAAAGCATTCCTCCGAACAGACGACGATATTGTTGTGCAGTGCGGCTGTCGTCATGCAACCTGAAGAACAAGCACGGAATCGAAACCAGTAGTGTGCGTGCACCACAGAGGAGCGGGGGCGAGGGAGCGCGGCAGCAAAGCGAACGCGTGATAATTATAAACACATGTTTATAATTAAAACCAGATGCCGCTGCTGCGCGTATCAGACACCAATAGGCCATGGGCGGTTACATTTCTAAAGGAAGCTGGGACATGCACCCGCCTTTCACCAATTGCGTGCTGTATTTTTTTTAAAAGACGCACGCAAAAGCCAATTGCGGCCGACGAAAACAAAAGCACACGCACAAGCGTGTGGTCAGCTTTCAGAAGCCCCTACATGAAGTCTCTCACTGCGTGAGCAGTGTTGCGCACTGCAACGCTAGGCATGAGACCTAAAAAGGAAGGTTTGCGCCTGGCAAGTGGGTGCACTTGCCAGGTCGAAAGGGCAGTTTAAAACTACACACACAGGCACTGAAGTGGCAGGTCTGAGACATATTTGTAGGGCTACACATGTGAGCGTCACAATTAGTACTGCAAGCCCACTAGTAATATTTGACTTACAGGCCCTGGGCACACATGGTGCCCTGTACTAGGGACTTACTAGTAAATCAAGAAGGCCAATCATGGAGAAACCAAATACCATTATATTTTAGACATAGATCACTTGCACTTAGCACTGGTCAGTAGTGGTAAAGTGCCCAGAGTCCTAAAACAGCAAAAGAAGGCCACTAGTGGTAAAGTGCCAAGAGTTCTAAAACCAGCAAAAGATGGCCACAGTGGAAAGAACAGACCCAGGGAGCTCTTCAACATAATTAAATGACAAACTACCCTTACCTCCCCACATGAAACAACATCCACCAATAAACGCAATGAATAAATTGCTAACTTCACTGATAACGTCTCAAAAATTGAGCAATCCCTCATCCAAGTCACAAATCTGACATCCCTACCAACCTTACTCACTTCCTCACATTCCACCACGGTAGCCCCCCTCCAGACTTAACTAATGAACTGAAGCCCCAAGAAAAACTAATATCAACTATGATCTACTTCAACTGAAAATCAATGTTGATTGGTCTGACTTCAAACCTATGACAGAAAGAGAAGTCTTCAATATATTTGCGAACTTGAAACCCACATGCCACAGTACTGATCACCCAGTGACATCCTACATCTGAATGCCACACTAATCAAGACATTAATCAAGAATTACTACTTTTCTCCTGTAAAATCATCCCTGTACCAATCCAAGACTGGCTGAAGAATTTGGATTCCCTAAATTGTTCTCTCACACTATCCAGCTCCATAAAGTCCATGGGCATCACCCTGGACAAAAACATGTAAATGAAGGATTGCATCAAATAACGCTTTACACTCCATTATAAGATGGCAGTGCAATCTCAAGTCCTCTAAAAACTAGAACATGGCAAAGCCATTTTCACAGGAACTCTGAAAAATCACTTAACCCCCCTAAGAACAGTTCGGCTGCCTGGCTCCTAACAGGTTTTAAATGGTTTGAGCACATCTCACCGGCCTTCAAGACCTCAAATTGGCTCCCCATCAAAGCAAGATGTAAAACTACAAAACTGCTGGCTTCACCCACAAAGAGCGTTTCATGCACATAACACCAACTATCTAGATGCCAAACGTTCGAAAGCAGGAAGAGCCAGAACTCTGAGAAGCTCTAACTCAGTTCTTCTCATACCTCCCAAACTGAAAAAGAAATCCTCCCAGACAGTCTCATACTCTGGAAATGCACCTAGGATCTGGAACTCACTCCCTAGAGATTTCCGCTCCAACCCCTCCTTTTCCTGCTTTAAACGGCACCTTCAAATACCAATTGCTCAACAAATACTTCAACACGCACACAAACTGAGCTATGTTCCCAACTTCACACCCAAACCGACTAGACCTGTTGTGGCTGTCGATTGATTGTTTCAGCTGTCTACTATGTCATTTACTCCATTAACTTAATCTGTTCTGATGTCCAAATATTGTAAATACCTTGACTGCCTACGATTTTCTTTGTCTGTATACATGTGTGTACTTTAATCAAACGATCTCGCATTATATGTAAAGTGCTCGGATACCTTTGGGTCTAGCTAGCGCTATATAAAACCTATAAATAATAATAAAGAAGGAAGGCAACACATTTGGGGGGGGACCCTGCAAAAAGGTCTGGGTCCAGCAAGCTCATTTCTGATCTCATTGCCCTTATACTTCACAGGTTTCGCTTGCATAGAAATAGACTTGCGGGGATTTATTTGGATGCCTTAAGGGAGGCAGTACATTATCCAGGAATACTTGGGATGCCTTGGTAGGATCATGTTTAAAGCATTTTAATGTTGCTGAAATTCAATATCATTTGCAAGAATCTCATTGTGGTTAATGGGGTAATGTCAACTAGGATCAAGGAGGCATAATGGCATAAGAAAAACCAAAAGACTCATGATTCTAGTAAGAGTGGGTCCCTGGTACACGGATTTTTAAAGCACAAAACTCTTGTTGGCTTTGAACCTTATTGGGATCACATTTACCCCGAGGCACAATGTTCGCTCTACGTTAATTTCGCCTGGGAACCCTTTCACCGAAAGTTTATGTTGCCAGGTGAAGCAATGCCATGGGGAATGACGAACTGTGTGATTGGGCTATGGGGGAAATTGAAAATATTACTTATTTAATGTTATTCTGTCCTAATGTAGTGGGCGGGTATATGAAATGGCTTACCACCTAATTTGACACCTACAATGTTTCAAATTAGGTAGATACCTTAGCTCTCTGTTATAGGAGAGAACACCCAGGGATCTATCATGCAGTTTCTCTATATATTTGAAGTGCGTGAATTATGAGTGGAAACATTAGGGGAGTCTTGGCTGATTTTAATCTGTATTCCTTCAGCAGCTATTATTCTGTGCTTTTTAAATTCTTACATTGTCATGTTAGTTCAAAGAGGATGGACGCCTAGGCCGGTTTTTTATACCACTTGCTGTTTCATAGAGGATTTTAATGATTTTACTACGATAGTATTGGGCTGTAGTAGGTGAATTGGCATTTGTAATAATGCTAGGAACAATACATAAATAAATGTTAGTGTGCATACCAAACTCTTAAATTCTTTGATCCTTCCCACCAATATTTCTCAATTGGAAAGGTCTATTATTAACATACAGTCTGGCCTCACACCAACGTAGTTTAAAAAATGAATTAAAATGTGTGTGTTTTTATGGTTCGGCAACAACTTCTGTTCTGGTGACCTCAAAAATTCAAAGTATATTTTTTAGGATTTACAGGAGCTTGTCTCCCAGATCTCACATTTAGTTTATTTTTAATTGTATTGTATAGATAGTTTTTGAATAAGGACAATATTGATAGACAGTTGCATCACACTGCTCTTGAAAGTAGGAATAGGGGAATGGAAAAGGAGCAACATAGGCAAAGGACTTATGCACAAAGGGGCAGATTTACAAGCCCCTTGCGCCACTTTTGCGTCACTTTTAACATGGGAAAAGTGACGCAAAATTGGTGCAAGGGGCTTGTAAATCTGCCCCAGAATATATTGTGTGCTTGACAAAAGATGGATCTTCAAGCATTTGCAGTATTTTTTGCAGTCCACTGTAAGGGGATAATGGAAAGGTAAGGAATTCTAGAATGGTGGATCATTAGAGTTGAATATTAATGACGCAGAAAGCAATGATTTCTGGATTCCAACATTTGGAGATCTATTCCGATCCTCTACTGTACATCGCCTAACATACACCACATTGAATTTAACTCTCTGCTTGAGCAGTGATGTGGCATCAAGCCAGGTGAGATGTGATCAGTTCTTAGAAGGTGGAGACTAAGGGGGCAGTAGGTCGTTGGAGCTTCACAGTTATTTTGGCAGGGAAAGACCCATAAAACCTATTGCAGTCATCGATATTTGAAAATGACACTGTGAGGATGAAGGCAAGTGTGAGCACCAGTAGAAGGATCCCACGATGATAGCAGCAGAGGTGGCAAAAAATTGTCACATCGTTTATTTACTGGATGAATGCCAACTCTGAACCGAAGATGTTTCCCGGATTTAAGACAAGCTTGAGGGTTTCACGGAGGTGTTAAAGGAGGGGCCAGTGTTAGGTCAGGGGACACAAAAGGTGCCCTGGAGCATGTTAACATAGTCTCTGTTAATGTCTTTGAGGAAGAGCCATTTATGACCATTCTTGAATGTGGATGAGGCCTTGATAGAGCACTGGCTCCCACATCCTGAGGCATCCTCATATAGGTTTGGGTATCTCAAACACAGAAGGATAGCCAACATTGCACCTGCTAAGGATGGTCATGAGAGGAGAATTTAGGTGTTGAAGAGGGAAGAAGATAAAGCTGACTTTTAGGGCAGGGGCATGATGCATTTCAGTTTGAGCTTTAAAAGAAGAAGGGACTCAATAATGTATCCACGGAAGTGTTTCTCCATCAGTACCACAAGCGATCAAGAACTGAGTGACCAAAATGGAGTTGTTGGAGAGAATCAGGAAACAGTCCTCTCCCCGGCAGTGAGTACTTCTGGTGGTTTTGACAAGACTGTGCAGTCTAACCCAGGTTAGAAGTTACCTATGAGAGACTATGGATTTCACAATCGATAGCAAGTTATGATGTAATCATCTTTGCAATAACTGTTGTGGGAAATGAGTTCCACATATCAGTATGAAATTTGCCAAGACAATAGGATCATATTTAGGTTTCTGGAGCATTGCTCCTGATGTTGGGAATGCTTTCACATTCGCTTTCACAATCATTTCGATAATTAGTGTGCTGGTTCACATGCATAATTTGATAGTTGCTTGCATTCTAATGACCTTAAGTGGGTACAAATTGTTTTATATATCTGGTGGTTTTGCCCACTGTGCCCTATGAGATTGGTGGCAACAAGTTAATGATGGTTATGGACGGTACTGAAGCACTCTTGTCTGCTGACATGTAATAGAATGGATGGGAGGGGAAACGGCACAGCGTGTGGTTGGCGGTTAGCTATAATGTTATTCCACCACTTTCAAAGGGCCCTATCTCTTTATTTCAGCAGATGGAGATCTTGAGAAAACCATTTGTCACAAAGTTCTTTCAAATATTTGACTATTCTGTCCGTCACTTAAGCCACTCCATTGGGGGCTGTATCTGTGTTCCAAGCTATCAAAGGGGGCATCAATGGCCATTAAGGCTTTACCAATGAAGGCACACTTGAGAGCATCAGCTTCAAGTTTGATGAAGTATCCTACCATGGAGACTAAAATTCCATAATTGTACTACCACCTTCCAATTTAATTAATCTGTTGTAAAGCAATAGGTACAACGATAGTGACACCAAAGATGGTTGGTTCTCAATGATGCTAACGTTTGTACGATTGGAGGAAAATAGATCACTACTATGACCTTCACTTTCGGTTGGAATGATGTTCACTTGTGTAATTCTCAGTGTGTCCATATTCTTAACCACTTCTTGTGAACTCATGTAAATATATCCTTAATAGATCATGAACTGTGTGCGCTTAAAGTGGAACATGAATAGTAGTCGCTAGATGGGCAACATGGATGCATGGGTGAAGGGTGCGGTGGTTTTGGGTTGCAGAAGGTGTATTACATGCATCAGCAACAGTACAGCTAAGAGTCCAGCAGGGATGGCTACGGAGAGGGGTAAGGGTTATATGAGCTGTGTGACCCTGGTCAACCTTACCCCCACCCTGCCGTAACACACGTGTCTGAACCCATGAAGTTTGACCCTGTGCAGTGATCCCACCGGCTGACCTTCATTTGTAGTTTGAAGCGGATAAACATAGTTTAAAGCACAACAATGTTTTAGGGAATGTATTGTATTGTATTGTAATTGCATTTATATAGCACTTACTATCACTGTCGAGGCGTCAAAGCACTTATTCGGCGAGTAGCAGGCTACTGCGGAACCCATACAGGATTAGTGGTGAATTAGAATGGTGAAAATATTGTGATGGGGCGATGTTAAATTGTTGAGACCAGTGCTTTCAGGCATTTATCAATGATAAATATTTGTAAAGGATATATGCTGCAGAATCAGTTTAGCCCCGTTCTCCTTTTAAATGTCCTTGTCAGGCTGCTTTGTAGACACAACCTTTGTGTAATGATGCCCCTCACAACAGGGTAGTCTCCAGCATGGGCACCCACAACAGAGGCACAGAGAACTGTGAGGCTCAGCATTTCCCTGACATCATCCCAACTGAACGTGTGATCGAGGAGGACAAAGGCTGGGCCTCACCTAAGTAGTATTTTTCACCTTGCAGAACAGCCTCTCCAGTGACACCCTTCATCCCTCCCATCTATCATACTCCAGTGCTCCAGGAAGTTTGACCAGCAGCCCCTTGCTAACAACGTCTTCATTGAATTTCTAAAGGGAACCTCGATGCCTCAGTGTCTGAATCGTAAAGCGTAAGGGACTAGAGCAAAATGTTCTAGACAGGGAATGCACTACTTATATAACTCAGAAAATGAGTAAAGGACAAGTAAGACATCATTATCAATTTAACCCAACAGGGAATTAAGTACACCATGTAATCATCTATGAGTTGTTTGAAAGTGAAACGAATGAGTCTTCTTTTGTTCTTGTAGCAGTGTTGATTTATTCACACTTCTATCAAAATCAAAGCGCAATTAAAGATGCATATATACAGCGTACTATATTACAAATGGTATAGCTCAATTTTCATATTTTCCCAATGCATTTCGGGCGTGATGTTCGCCCTTCTCCACCCACAGGAATGCAGGCAATACATTTCCACTATCTGCAGAAGCTGTATTCGCCCTCCATCTTATGCCATGTCGAACCAGAGGCTCCCACTTTGCTTCATAATTAATGCTGTTAGCCAACCTTGAAGTTGAGGACCAGTAGACATCCACTCCAGCAATTGTCTAATCTTTTTTTAATGTTTGCATCGAGCCATTACTTTACACTTCCACCCGCTAAACTGATCAGCTCTCCTTGCTGAAGCAGTGGTTTCATCCTACAGTTCTTGCATTCTCAATTGCATGCTGTTCCTAAAATTCAACATGAAAAACTGATCTTTAATTAAAACTTCTTATGGTCACCTCTCCTTTTTCCCCTTTAAGCAGCTCTCGTCTTGTAGTTTCCACTAACCCGCAGGATCTGCGCATTGTTTGGACAACATACACTAAGGGTTTGGTGCTAGACCCCCTGCAGGTTATTTTGGCCTGTAGACCAGCTAGCTCACAGTGCCACAGTAAACCCCCCTAACCTGTCAGGGAGCGAATGGTGTCTGGCAACCACTGAACATGACAACCCTGAACACTAAGGGACCGTGGAAACTGTACACAATCTTTCACTCAGTCACTCGTGCTTACTTTCTCCCAGAAACGTATACAGAATACACAGTGGGACATTTTCAGTATATTTATTGAACCAATGTTATTCTGGTAGAAAATGCATGTGCTGCAATGATTAGGAGACAGAAGCAAATAAAGGAGATTACATGCACCAAGAGAGTGAACAGTAGATACATTTCTACCATGGTGCTGAAGCAATGAATATGTGTAGGTATATATGCAGTATGGTAATCTAACGTACTCCTACGATCCAGACCCTACATGAAGTATACCCAAAGTGTGTATGGGTGTAGAGCCAAGAATCCCTCCAAGCGACGATCCAACCCCATTACCTGATAGGAGAAAGTGAAGAACCCCATTTTGGTCTCACATTGGACACATGTCAGACCGGTGCGTGGGGGGGACCTCCAGTTTCAGCAGAAGTGCCTCCTCTACCAATCTATCGGGATGTCTATTATTTATAATAAAAAGCAGCCTTTGCGATGTGTGCCCTAGATTCGTGAAGTTATGGATATGTAGATAGCGCTGTCACCCCGTGGATAAAGATAGGTGATAATGTTGTGCAAAGCTGGATGTGTAAACAAAGTCATTTTAGAGAAACTAATCCAACATTGTCGTGAATGCAAATGTGTGCAAAATTTACAGCTGAAATGTTATTTTCAAGGACAATGTAAGGAATAAGTTGCTTCTCTACATGGGCCTAACTCGGTAATATAACTCTCTCCTTACTTTCCATGTTGTGCTTACCACCTTTCTCCTAGCACACCCTCCTCCAAGGCACATACACTTTTGCCTTAATCTCTAGTTAAGTGTTTCTGCAAAATGCCCACAATTCATTTCAAAGATCCAAATCTCTCTTTTTTGGGAAAATGATACCCTTGCCACCTAACACTGCCTAATCACTATCCCATCTATTAACCACACCAGCACCTGAATGGACACAAATACACCTCTCCACTAATGATCACACCTAACTCCTATTACTTTAATCCACCACAAAGAAACAAGTGAATGCATTGAATGGTTTGATTGAGCGCACAAGACTATTCCCAGTAACCAAAAGTACCCACTAACACTGGACTAACCCCTAACCCTGGGACCAGAACCTGTGTGCTGCCAGGTGTAAAGCGCTTCATCGCCTCATCAGGAGTAGTAAACGCTACATAAGTGTAACTAGAGTTACAATATCATTCTGTCAGTGATATCTACCACTCATTGCTCACTTGTGTAAATCTCAACGTGTCAATTTTATCTACCACTGCTTGGGATTTGGCTTGTTGCCGCTCAACAGTTCTGCCCACCGGGCCACATCTCCTCCTGTGATCAAGCAATATTAAATCTGCAAGTATGTAAAATATAATAAAGATTTACTTGATAATACTTGTTCCACTTTGAAATTGTGCATCCAACTGTGCAAACACCGGGCAATATTTACAAGAAAATGTCGGTGCACAGTGTTACGCCAAAATTGGTAACAATGCGCTCCAATATTTTTAAAACGCAGGGATGCACCATATTTACAAAAATACAGTGCATCCCTGCGTTTCCCCTAGCACTGCAGCTAAAAGAAACTGTCTAGAGCCAGAGTAGGCACTATTGTGCCATGTTTCAAGGGTGCCTGCCCTGCAGGGGTGATTGTTTATGTGCAGGAAGGCAACCTTCAGGTACATAAACAATCTTTAAAGGCGATTTGCTATTTCTATGTGTGCTGCAGAATGCAGCACACATAGAAACAGCAAAATAGGAGGAGAAATTAATAATTTCTCCTCGTATCGCCATCCTAAAACCAGGTTATACCTGGGCTTAGTTTTTGGTGCGACCCTAGCCCTGTAAATATGGAGCAGCGTCAAAAAACAAGGGTTTTGTGGTGGAATGTCCACTGCAATACTTATTGCCTGCCCCTTTACCTCAGCAGCCTGCTGCGGTCTGGGGCATATTTACAAGGTGGTATTAAGCCATGTTACGTGGCTTAACGCCACCTTGCAAATATTGAGAGCAAAGCCAGCGGAGCGTCAGAAAAAGTGACGCTCCGGTGGCGTTAGGGGCTTGTAAATTTGCCCCACTGTTATTAATTTTAGTAGCGGTATTACCCCAATTTGAAGCTCTCGTGTGCAGCCAACATTTGTCCCTATACTTTCTAACTGATCTTTCAATGTCTTAAGACACAATTACTCACAATCTGCCTTATTTGGCATATTCATGGACAAGAGTTAGAAATTCGTAAATTGCAAAGCAATCAATATGACATCTCTCTGTGTTCCTTTAAAAACTATTTTGGTCGTTTGTCATAAGTGTACGGTACTGTGAGATCTTGGTTTTTCCTGTAATAACAATCAAAGTCCGCCTGATTCCGTTTCTCTAGTTTAATAGTTTTGCGGTTTAAATTCTCATCATTCTTGTATTTTGCAATAAAGAGAAAATCCTCTTTCTATCTCCAATATTTATGGACTTGTAATGGAGCACAATGTGAATTTTTATGCAGCTGATGGTGTAGGCAGTTTAGGGTAAAGTCACTTTTACACTTGACTGTTTCAATTTTTGTTTCTTTTGTTGGAGAAGTGCCCAGTGAAAAATGAGCACACTAGAGCTGTCTTTCTTTTTATACATACAATTATGACATTCCTTCAACCTTGCTCTGGGGAAAAATCTATTCTCATTAAAATAATAATCAATACACTATTTATTTTCTGTACCCATAAGCAGTCCAGGTGACATCCTTCACAACCTCCCTGTTTTATTATTACTGCCTGAATGAATATACAGTACTGGCCTTAAAATGTCTAAACAGTTGTGTGTTACAGCCCAGAGTGTCCAACATTGATAACATATTTCCAGTCCTCAACTGAGCAAACCTGCTACTTCAAGTGGCTCTGAGTTGAATTAAGCATAAACAATCACTATTCCTCTTGAATCCACTTTGGTTCCCTGTTCAAGATGGATGTCCGAATGGCTGAAGTTAAATTATGCTTTATTACATACTGAAGATTCCCTAATGCATCAGAGGCCTGCTTGTTTTTCTATCAAAGCCGGGTGTTCTGGTGGAAGGTGCATGGATATTGATTTACCAATATTCCAGGGGCAGCACAAGTGACGTCAAATGTCCTTTGACACCTCCCTCCCCCAAAGACATCGCAGATTAGGCTGCTTAGACCCTCCCCAACTACCAATTTGCTGCTGAGGGCTTGGGGAGCTGCAAAAAGTAGAAAGAAAAAACATGAAAATGGAGCTTAAAGCTGCATTTAGGTTCTGTTCCTGCTGCGGTACACCTGAAAATAGGAGTGGCTGGGGGGCGCCATTGTGCTAAGGGGAAAGAGAGGGCAGGATACCACCTGCTAACCATGGCAGAACTTGTAAAGGTTAATACAATTTCTGGTTCCTGACTGCTTGCACCATAACAAACTGATGCAACAGACAACCAGTGGGAGTTATTATCATGCGTTATGTACATTGTGCACTTGACCAAAGTAAGGGAACTGCGCCCCCAAATTTGCAGAGTGGTTCACAAACTTCTTGCACCATATTGCAGTAGCAATAGAGCAAAGTACTCTGGGCCATATCAGCAACGGCCAGCGATAATTATCACTGGCCTTGCTTAGCGATAATTTTCTTATCGCTGGCTATCTCTGCTGTTTATCGCCCTGGTAGCGCGTTATCATCAACGCGCTGCTCCAGGGCGATAAAAATTCCAGAGATAGCGATGTTATCGCCGTTTTGCAGGGAACATCGCTGGTTTCCCAGCGATGTTCCCTGCAAAAGGCGATAACCTTGCTGATACGACCCTGTGGTCATATCAGCATAATCCACCCTCAATGTTAGGGGTGGCTTAGTCAGGATTTTAGCAGACGTTAGTTTTTGGAGAAAACAGCAGTTTTCTCCAAAAACGAACGTCTGCTAAAATGCAAGGGCATCCTTGCTGATAGCTCAAAGACGCATTATTGCTCTCCTGACATGTAGTGTATGTCAGGAACGCCCACTTTGCATCTCATTAGAGATACAAAGGTAGGCGTAGTGTAAAAGGGTGCTAACATGCGAATACGCATGTTAGCACCCTCTTGCTGATAGGGCGTTAGTTTTATCTCCGCTTTTCTGGATTTTAAAGCGAGAAAAGCGGAGATAAAGACCTGGATGATTTGCCCCTAAATTACATAAAACTGCACATTGCATGAAATCCTTCTTGGACACTCCCTAAAAGCTGCTCATTTGTGCACTCTAGCTGCCCTGTGGGGCGCCTATGCTCACCTTCCAGAAAGATGTCTTCTCTTTTCACCTTATCTCATTATTTACATGATATCGAAGATCTTTTACACTACACTGTGATTCTAGCATCTCCCACCTTAGTATTCTACAAGTACAATCAACGGCAATACTGAAGCATTGAAGTGACTGGCAACAACAGGATTAGGCAAAGAAACGGAGGAACATAAAAGAAAAAACACTGACCACTTGCACATTACTGGGTAAATATCACCATAGTATGGCTTTCTTTCCATGAGGAAGTGTCACTGCTTAGGTCGAATCCTACTAGACAGCGAGACATATTGTGTCTCATCAAGAGCATACAGGAGCTTGGAGCCCCGTCATTGCTTACCATTGGTTGTTTTCCTAGTCATTCTTATTTGCCTGCTTCTTATTTGTGTCCTAGTTTGTTAATCGTATGTTTGTCCCTGCCATGAACCATTGCTTATCTACATCTCTTTTTATTAGTAGGCTTTGGAGCTTACACTGCTTGCTATTCAAGAATCTCTTTTTCCTTTTGTGTTACGCACTCCATGAGTGTGTGTGTGTGTTTTCGAGCTGTCTTCTTCATGTACCTCTCTCCATCTGCCCTCCGTGTTGCTCTGTCACACGTCTCCTACTCCCCACCCTATCCATATTGAGCTCACCTGCGTATTTTTCCCATTGCTTCCCCCCACTCACGCCCACCGTGTTGCTTCCCCCAACCCCCTTGTTTCTTCCCCCCCGTCCCATGCTCCTCGTATTGCTTTAGCACCCCTACCATCACCCATGTTTTTTCCGCACACCCCGCTTCCTTCCCCATGTTGCTTTCTGACCAGTGCTGCTTCCACTGTCCATTGCGTCTGCTCCTCCCGCCTGCTTTTAAAAAGGAAAAAACTATTTTGCTTTTTTGGTTTCCTTTTTAGTTACCAATCCAACGCGACTTGATCAATCCTCAATTCTCCCCATGTCAGTACTCATCTAAGGCGCCATCTGTTCTGATTGGTATCTTTCTGGCTCACCTACTTGTAACAAAGGCTCAAAACTGAAACCTGGGAGTGGAATAACTGATCTAGGATATGCTGTTCACTTTCAATAGCTTATAAGTTTCCCCTTAAAAGTGGTCCTGGGGTACCTCTTTATTCAGCTAAAAAACAATCTAAAAAAATAGAACTACCTAGAACCCTTTCTAAATACTTTAACACATTGGCCAGCGTCTTCCTAGAATTCCCTCTCCATGTGTGTCTCCCAGAAGGAAAGCAAGCAATGCTTCAAGATTTTGTACTATTACAAGAGCTTCATGCTTCTCTGGGTCTTGCCAACCACACCAGTGCAGGGCTGGACTGGGAGCCCTAAGCAGCCAAGGCAATTTTCTTGCACCAGCCCCTGGGGAAGCATTGACTGGCCCCAGGAGGCTGGAAATGCTTGCTTGCTGCTTTTGCGACTGGGGGCCGATATTGCAACACCACTGCAAAACGGCCCCCCAGTAACAAAACCCACTGCTGCAAAGCGGGCCCCCATCCTTCCAACCTACCGGGGAAACGCCCGATGCCCGCTATGGCCAATCTGGTGCTGCACCTGTGCTACCAATTCTGTACGCCCAGACCTGCAAGGGCCTCGAACCTGGAGTTCCACTTAAATTCCACTCAAGTAAATTGACACAATTATAGAATTTTTTTATTGATGGTGAAACCATGCTCCCAGCCCTACATCCATCCTTGCCTCCATGAGCAAGAATTAATTTTCTACCTACCCTAACAGAGAATAGTAATTGCATATCACAGCTGCAACGTAGCCCGCTTTACTGCCCCCTGCTGGCGTTGTGTCTTGTGGAGGTTCCATCCCTGCGTACATGCCTCCCCCACCTAGGGGTATGGCCCCATTGGTGCAACAGGGGGCTAATGGGCCTACTGAACCTGGATCATTGCTGTATTTTATCATTCAAATAGCAGCGGGGGAGGGAGTGGCCGTTTCCTTCTTTGCACTAGGCAGCCGCAGCCCGTGCAGGTAAGAGCGGTGAGCCAGTGGGGCAGGGTGAGTGGGGATTTCGACAGACGATGACGAGTGAAAATGAATTATTTATTTAATTTTCCCGTGGAAATCCCCCCCACACCCGGCACCTCTGCACCAGGACGCATGACACATTTGCCACCACCTCCAACGCCCCCTGCCCCGGCCTAGAAAGTGTCAAAATAACAACTATGGCCATAATGTGCAAAGTGTGGGGAGGGGGGTGTTTGTATCCTATCTTATAGCCAGCAGGTAGAAAGAAGGGGCCCAGACATTCTTCCGTCAGAAAATACCAAGGCGATGCTCAAACGTTACCCTGTAACCCTCACATTAGAAGTTCTGCTCCAGTGCGCCATCATGAATCTATTTATGGCCAGCGATGTCTGTCTCTAAGAAACAGGCTTCTGCGTATGAAATACATATGCAGCAAGCCAGCTGTTCCTCCTGCTGCTCTCTGAGGAGGTGGGGGGAAGGGGGAGCAATGATTTAGCCTGACCCAGGAGGGAGAGGAAATTTATGATCCAAATAGCATTTATGAAATTGCTGTCTGCGGGAAAGAGGCGTCTTTGCTTGCCTGTGATTGCTGAACATTTTTATAATGTCTCTTGTCGTTTTATTTTTCGGGATATTCCAGGGATTCGTAGCTTAAACATTATCACTTCCATCATAAGGAGGATCTTTTGTAACATCTGTGATGGTCTGCTAGTGCAAAGGAAGGTCTTACACAGTTTTCCAAAAATGAAAAATGTGCATGTGATAAGGCACTGTATGTAAAAACAAATCTCATGACAGGTTTTTTTATACTGCTAGATATTTAGTGGGTTTTGCAGCAATGAAATCTTTAAAAAAATGCATTATGAGGGCTGCCTTTTTTTATTTTATTGCATTGCTTCCTAGGTCGAGATGAAGGAAGCGTAAACCAGAGAGAACATTTCCTGCCCTGAATTTAATGGGACTTTGCATTGCATGACAGAGGATACGTGATACTGTGTGTGTGAGGGTGTGGGTGTAGTTGAGACACACAAAATTTATTTTATTTGTGCTGCCTGGATTTAATAAAACATATTTTGATGTTGTTGTTATTGGCCAGAAAGCGCCTTCTGGGGCAGATTTACAAGCCCCTTGCGCAACTTTTGCGTCACTTTTAACATGGAAAAAGTGGTGCAAGAAGCTTGTAAATAAGCCCCTCTGTCTTTTGGCAGGATAGTGGTCAAATGAGGTAATGCACTTTCATTAAAGGCATTGGTGCTTATGAGTTCTCTGGATCCCCCTACAGCACAGCGGGGGGGGGGCATACATGAGGTGGCCCTGGTGTGTATGGTGTGGTTAATATCTCGACCCCTCTGAACATAATTCCTGGTCGTAAATGGACTATTGTCCATGGGCCGCTATGTGTTGGAGGCTGTAATTTTAGAATACAATAGGCTATTGAAAAAATTGTTTTCATCGCCTGGAGGGTGGAGAGGATTCTGAGTCAGAGTAACACCTCCCTATATAATCAATTACACAAATGATTTTACTCCAACTGGCCAGCTAATGGTCGGTATTAAAGCACGTAGATGGAATGATGTGAAGTGTCTGGTGAGGGAAATATTTAACTTCACCAATAGGTGAGCAAGGAAGCAATTCCTTTTGATTTAGGTACCCTCACACACCCTAGTGGTGTCATGCTTCATCATCGGGTCACCCCGACGCCTAAAGGTCTGTGAGCAAGGGCGGATGCCCGAAACGCGTCAGATTGGTGAAACTCGGCTGATAATAAATTAACAACATTTGTGCCTTACCTGGATTTGCGTGGTTTCCATTCTTCGTTTCTACGGATTTTTTGGAGATTACAAATGTGTGATATATATATATATATATTACCTACTGGCGGTCGCCAGTAGGTAGTTATAGTTAGGACCACGTTTCCATAGGAAAACCTCAACATTCTATTTTGAATAACTTTGGCGCCGGTCGACGAATCCTCGCGAATTTTTCAAAATAGGTGGGGCGCTACGCTCCGCTCCTACCCTGAAAGTCTCGGGGGGATTCGTCAAGCGGGGGCTGAGATAAAAGGGGGGTCCCAAAACGCGTTTTTCCCATGCATTTTTCCATAGGACCTTTAGAACGAGCTACAGCCCGAACGGCTGAACAGAA
Organism: Triturus cristatus; assembly: GCF_964204655.1. NCBI lineage: Eukaryota > Metazoa > Chordata > Amphibia > Caudata > Salamandridae > Triturus > Triturus cristatus. The sequence goes on from NC_140591.1 coordinate 1,217,374,696, forward strand.
TTACTCAAAATTTGGCAGAGAGGTAGTCCCTAGGTCAAGGAAGTGCCTTTTGTAGGTTTGGTGTAAATCTGTTCAGTATATTCTGAGAAAATAGCCTTTGAATCAATATATATATCTGTATGCGCGCAGAGTGCGCGCTGGGTGCGCGCACCTTGCCGTGCGCGAGCGCAATTCTGATTGGTTGTTAGATCTTAGTAAACATTCGAATCGGAGGAAGTCAGGAAGCGGCGGCCGCCATTTTGTCTATCGCATAAAGAGGGGGTGATAAACAAAGGGGGAGCACTTGAAAAGGGGGCAGAGTGGGTAGAAATAGACCCAGTAGGCATTGTAAGGGGGTCAAAGTAGGACCTTGTAGGGCAAAAAAAAAGAATAATATTTTGAAAAAAAATATCGCCGAGTGCGCGCACCCTGCGCGCACCCAGAAAAAAAAATAATAAAAGAAATTTAAAAAAAATTGCATTTAAGTGTTTAGATATAAGGTGGCTCTAAAAAGAGCCCTTGTGTTTATTGTTTGTTTTTCGGTACCTACAAGTAAGTACCAACGCAGAGTCTGAGGTTCAAGAGGAAGACTCTGTTCCCTTCATCATTGAAGTGCACACCATCTCCTCTATAAATGTCTTGCATGTCGTAACGCAAGTTGTTGTGGTAAATGGAACCCATACCATAGTCACGGAGGAAAGCAGAAACAGATTTGTTGACGTGCTTCCTTGCTTTGTCAATCTGCGGACAAAATTGGTTGGACCAGTTCCACTTTTGCCTTTGGCATATGTTAGAATATACAAAGGCAGATTGAGGAAAAAGCGACATTAATTGCACAAAGGTGTCCTTAATAAGCATTTCCAAACCTACCCCAGTTAAAGTGCCTAGATCATTACCACCACAGTGCACAATAATAAGGTTAGGCTGTGGGAGATGTAGAAAGGTTTTCACCAAAGGCATTAATTGGTGCCACTTTAACCCTCTCTGACCAATCCACTTGATGTCTACATTTGGCAAAGCAAGGTCTCTCACCATACCTCTTTTCTCTGCAAATTTTTCACTCCAGAAGACATAGCTGTGTCCTACAATCCACACTGTGAACATCTTCAAAGGAGATCTGGATGCACTCAGGAGGTGTAATTCAGTAGAATGGTAAAAAGAAATGAAAGACAGTTTGGAAATGGAGGCATACATATTTTTTATAAAAAAAAAAGAACTGATTGGCTGTTTCATACCATTCTACACTAAAAACTAGGCTGTATGTGTAAATTAATAGAAGCATGTTTTGTATTGGTTCAGAAAAATGTGTTACCAAAGAACAGTACTATGGATTTGCTGTAAGGTTTGAAAAGTCAAGCACTCTTGCTCTGTGGAATTGAAACATTGTGTGGCGAACTTCTGACCTAACTCCACACAGCAGTGTTCCATGAGCTGTTGCTATGGTAGCAGGCAGAAGTCAAGTTGGGGGAAGGGTACTAGGCAGAAGTCAAGTTGGGGGAAGGGTACATTTGGAAAAGGGTTGGTTTTCAAGCAATAGAAATGTGTGATTACATTTGAAAAAAAGGGGGAAGCAGTGTGATTTGAAATTAACATCTATATGTGTGGAAAAATAGAGGGAAAGATTGCCATTATCTGGTTCTGCTGAGTGGAGAGAGGTGTAGAGAACAAAGGTCCTGGCTCTGATAATGTGCTGTGGGGTTTTGAGATTTCAGTCTGTAATGCAAATACATTCAGCATCACTAAGGCTGGTTGCCCTTGCTGGAGTGTAGGCAGTCACCCAGCATACACATGGTTTGTGGTCTGAAAATGCAGTCTGGACATGTGCATTTAAAAAAATCTGAAAAGTGGATTCATAATGTGTCAGTCTGTAAAAGTAATTTGCACTTGCCAACAAAAAAGAGCAGTAATTGTGCATTCAAATTGGCAAAGATTTTTCGTTTTGTGACTAATGTGAAAACATGACTCTGTGTGCAAATAGGAATTACAGGAAGAGATTTGTTGCGTTTTCCTCTGGTGATTTCACAGTTGCATTAGTAGGAAAAAGGGGGAGTCTCTCAAAAAAAAAAAAAAAAAAAAAAATTAAAAAAACCTTGGGTGCGCGCAGGGTGCGCGCACCTCAAAAAAATTTCCCAAAAAAATTTCAAAAAAAAAATTTTTTTGGTTAAGTTTATAAGTGGCTCTTAAAAGAGCCCTTGAGTTAATGGAGGGAAACAGGAAGAGAAAAACGCAAAAAATGAAAAAAAATCTATGGCCTAGTGCATGAATGCGCATCAAATTTTCTCTGAAGGAGATCAAGACTGGTCTCCCCCACAGAAATAAGTGAACCGCAATCAGTGCACCGTGTAGACAACCTCGCCAAACAAGGTGGACCAACAAGAGGTAAAGAAACAGGTGAAGGCACCATCGCAGCTGAAGTGCTCCCCTGAGCTGCCGAAGATGTGCTCGGCTGAGCTGCTGCTGATGTCGTCGGCTGAGCAGGTGAAGAGTTTTCTTCAGAAGCTCGACGAAAAGATACTGGGTGCATTTTGTCAACATGTCTTAACATAGTGTGAATGCTAAAAGAATATTTCTTGTTAGGATTCCCACGAGATAAGACTTTTTTACAAAGTACACATGTAACTTTCGGTGCATTTACCTTTTTCTCATTCTCTGGAAAAGTGAAAAACTGCCATATAAAGCTGTCTTTCTGCTTCCTGTTCCTCTGCCTCTCAAGAGTGTCCTGGTCACTGTCTGAAGTAGGTTGCTGTTCAGCCATTGTCTCTCAACAACAGAATAGCTCCTTCTCCAAAGGAATCAGAACTAATAATGAGGGGAGTAGGTGTGGTTTGGGAAGAATCTGGAACAGAAAGTACTTCAAACCAATCAAAAGTGATGATTCTTGATCACATGACTTGCCATGAGGGGATTGGGTGTGGTATTGAAACAATTAGAAACTGAAAGTAATGATAACCAATAAGAAATGTTGTTTTATTATGTATAAACCCGAGGTGCGCGCACTGCGCAAGCTCCGAGCGCGCACCCCGTGATGACGTATGCACGAACGCGTAAACGCGCAGGTGCATACGTCATATACGCGCACCTAGCGCGCATACGTTTAACACGCGTATACGCGACCGTTATTGCGCGTAATTTTAGCGTATGCGGAAGTAAACCGCGTCGAGGGCGTAGGACGCATGCGTGCGTACGTACGTACGCATACGTACTGGGTGCGCGCTCCCAGCGCGCACCAACAAGTATATTTGCGTACGTAAATAACGTACGCCGGAATTCATAAAAAACATACGAAATAGTACTACGTGCGCGCTCAGAGCGCGCACCCCAAGAAATTATAAATAAAAAAAAAAAAGAGGACATTAAATAATTTAAACAATTATAAAAAAAAAATATCCAAATTGAATTATTTAAAAAAATAATTTATAAAAAAATACAGATAATATATAAATGAATATAAAGTAATTTTATTTAAATAAAAAAAAATATCTTTAATTAAAAATACATAACTTAGCATATAAAAAACCATACAAATTCTCAGAAAAAAACATAGGTTTCAAAAACGAAATATTTAGGGATTAGCATTTAAAAAACCTTGCAAATTCACTGAAAAAACCATAGGTTTCACACACGTTATAGTTAGGAATTAGCATTTAAAAAACCTTGCAAATTCACTGAAAAAACCATGGGTTTCACACACGTTATAGTTAGGAATTAGCATTTAAAAAACCTTAGAAATTCAGTGAAAAAACCATAGGTTTCACACATGTTATAGTTAGCTGGACATTTTACTCGTAAAAAACCAATGAAATTGCCCCGTTATAGTTAGTTCAGCTAACTATAACTCGCACGCGCCCGCAATGCACTGCTGATGACGTCACATATTACATCACTCATGACATGGTCAGTGACATCACTCATGACATCACTGATGACATCTCAAATGACATCACTGATGACATCATCCTTGTGATAGAGTGGCAGACCTCCTCTCACCCTAATATAACCTTTGATACACACATTGAATAATAGAGACTAAAATTTTTAAAACAATGGACATACCAATACCAGTTACAACAACCTCTTCAGTAATTCTAAGATCCACATACACATCCACTCATTCACCAACAGTCCTATACAGTCACTCATACATGTACTCACTCATCATATGTACTCATACACCTATACATCCTGTTACACAATGCCACTCATCCATAGAGTTACTCACACACATAGTCACTCATGCTAATAAAGAATCAAACATACATTTACTTGCATACACAGTTATACACACACCACCACACTTACTTCTACAGAAACTTAAACATACTTAGTCATTTAATCAATCACTTATAGAAACACATACTTATTCATACAGGAACTCTTTCAATCTCTCACTCTCACATATACTCACTTATATACACCAATAGTCACATATACTAGTTTAAAACATATGTAGTTACTCATAAAGTCACTATTGAGACAGTCATTCACTCACTAACACAGCCATACACACACTCATCCACCCATATAGTCCTGCACACATGCTGTCTTCAACACATACAAACAGTGAGTGACTCATTCATGTTCCTATGCACTACTTAATACCCCCCACCGAACCATGCAGATACTCAGACTGACACTCAAAAAACCAACTAATAACCTATATAGACACCCATGTAGCTACTCACCAACCCATGCAGCCACTTATACAAGTGAGAGACTGATACAGATATTTACATATTTAAACATTACTCACTAAGCCATGTATTCACTATGATACACTTAATCAGTCAGTTACACAATCAATTTTTAAAAAACAAATCATCCATTTAGACACTTATATACCCATTTATTCTTCCATCAACCTTGAGATATACATATATAAAACATATTTAATTTTCTGAAAAACACACATTCACTGGATGATGTCATCAGTGATGTCATTTGAGATGTCATCAGTGATGTCATGAGTGATGTCACTGACCATGTCATGAGTGATGTAATATGTGACGTCATCAGCAGTGCATTGCGGGCGCGTGCGAGTTATAGTTAGCTGAACTAACTATAACGGGGCAATTTCATTGGTTTTTTACGAGTAAAATGTCCAGCTAACTATAACATGTGTGAAACCTATGGTTTTTTCACTGAATTTCTAAGGTTTTTTAAATGCTAATTCCTAACTATAACGTGTGTGAAACCCATGGTTTTTTCAGTGAATATATATATATATATATATATTACCTACTGGCGGTCGCCAGTAGGTAGTTATAGTTAGGACCCTGTTTCCATAGGAAATCCGCAACATTCTATTTGGAATAACTTTGGCGCCGGTCGACGAATCCTCGCGAAATTTTCAAAATAGGTGGGGCGCTACGCTCCGCTCCTACCCTGAAAGTCTCGGGGGGATTCGTCAAGCAGGGGCCGAGAAAAAAGGGGGGTCCCAAAATGCGTTTTCCCCATGCATTTTTCCATAGGACCTTTAGACACAGCTACAGCCCGAACGGCTGAACAGAATTACTTGAAATTTGGCAGAGAGGTAGCCATAAGGTCAAGGAAGTGCCTTTTGCAGGTCTGGTGTAAATCTGTTCAGTATTTCCTGAGTAAATAGCATTTAAAAGCATATATATATGTGGGCGGAGCCTAACCACACATCTCATCCTGAGATCTGATTGGCTGTCAGCACTTCATCCAAGAAGTGTTGGCAGCCATCTTGGGACCAATATACATGATAGCACCTCATTAAAAAGCATTGCAGTTAATAGAAGGTTTTAAGACTTTAGTTACATTATGAATCATTTGTTGATGGTACCATACTCATTTTAGGAATTGTGGTATGTTCTAAGGTGATTTCACCATGTGAAAAAGCCTTCTGCTGGGATATCATGATTGAGAGAAAAATATTTTCTCATGCTTTTACCACAGAGGTTTGGAAGGTGATCTATAGGCTAAACTGAGAGCTTATTTTCTGTAAATTCACATTATCTTTCTCAGTCATGTGAGAATGAAGTCTGACATTCTCAGTAAAACATGTACATCCAACAAGGGCAGAGACTGTCAGTTGATTCCTTTGTGTTCTACTGCAGCTTCCCAGAGTGTTCCAAAGAACTACTAGAGCGCTAACAGTCCTACTTATGATAAACGTATGGCACACCTGAAGCCATCTTGCTTGGATTAAAGTGGTAACTCTTAAAACATTTAATTTAAAAAGGAACAAAATGAGGGGGTTCATTTTTCCATAAAAAGTATGATTAGTGCTGCAGAAAGAAAAATTAGGGCACATTTTGAGTGACTTCTCAAATCCTCTTCTATTTCATTAAAAAATTCTGACATGCAGACTGAAACATGCACTTTCAATACCAGCAGCAGTTTTCCCTGGTGAGCAGTAGCTTTACTACAGTGATCTAATGAGCAAAAAGAGTGCTAACATTCTGAATTTATGGCAAATGTGTGACACATCTGAATGCCTTCTTGATGGAATCAAAGTAAAAAACTGAAAGTATTTCCTACTGAGGAGACTGCAGTAAATGAGGAAATTAGGAAACTTCATAACAAATAAGTCTCCCAAGATGGCCACCAGAGACAAAAGAGCCCAAATGTAGCCCAAATATCACCCAGATGTAGCCCAAGTATAGCCCAATGACAGAATGTCCCAGAATGTTCTTAAAAACAACTAGAGCGCTTACTGTCTTCATTATGACAAAAGTATGGCACACCTGAAGCCATCTTGATTGGAATAAACTGGTAACACTTAAAACATTTAATTTAAAAAGGAACACAATGAGGAGGTTCATTTTGCCATAGAAATTATGATTAATGCTGAAGAAAGAAAATGAGGGCACATTTTGAGTGACTTCTCAAATCCTCTTCTATTTCATTAAAAAATTCTGACATGCAGACTGAAACATGCACTTTTAATACCAGGAGCAGACTTCCATGGTGCAGTAGTTTTACTACAGTGATCTAATGAGCAACTAGAGTGCTAACATTCAGAATTTATGGCAAATGTGTGACATATCTGAATACCTTCATGATGGAATCAAAGTAAAAAACTGAAAGCATTTCCTACTGAGGAGACTGCAGTACATGAGGAAATTAGGAAACTTCATAACAAATAAATCTCCCAAGATGGCCACCGGAGACAAAAGAGCCCAAATGTAGCCCAAAATCACCCAGATGTAGCCCAAATATAGCCCAATGACAGAAGTGTGCAAAACACTTATTATTTTGTGTTTTTGCAGTGTTATATAGTGCAGACTTGTCAGGTATTGGAGTGCTTTACATGAGCATTGGTTACATCACACAAGAACAAATTCATTTTGGTTGTAGACATGGGGAGACTAAGTGATTTGACCAGAATCACAGAATGTCGAGCTGAAGCAGAAACTGCAACCTGGTTCCCCAGTTGCAAAGTCTGCAGTTCTGGAAGTAACACCACATCCTCTCCCCTAAGTGCAACATTTAATCAAGTGGTCAACTGGATAAAAAAACATAAAGATTACAAATAATTTAAAAGTTCTTTGTCGCTATTTGAAAACTCAGAAAATATGTCCTTATTTTAGTCTTTTAGAGCACTAACCATAATTTTGATGCCAATAAGACCCTCTCATATATGTAATTTCTAAAGGAAATGCTCTAGGTATTACAGTTTTGATTACATCAAGATGATGTCTGGCGTTCCACACTTTTGTAATAAATATAGAATGTTAGCAATCTAGTTGTTCATTAGGATACTGTTGAGAGGCAGAGGCCAGGGGCACGGACTCTGAAAATTGAAGGCAGGTAGGAGGGTGCAAATGCAACAATTTAACCACACTGAGCAGGCAGGAAGGGCCGTGGAAGCACAACAGACTATGGAGGGCAGTGGAAAGGGGGGCAGGGGCAACAAACCAACAATACAGGACTTGCAAGAGAGGCTGTTGGAGGGAAGATCTATTATGGGTCAAGGAAGCTAGGGGCGGTCCCCAGATCCCCGGGAGCCACCACAGAACTGAGCAGGAGAGTGAGTCAGGGACAAAAGGGGCACCTTAATTTGAGCCGGGGTGCCTAGGAACGCTTGCTCCAAAAATGAAGAAAACAGACATATGAGACATGGAATTGGAGGCAGAATACAATGGCAGTTTAATGAGAAGATGCAACTTCAAAGAAACCGCAGAATAGAGACATAAAGTACAAAATACAGAATCCAGATAATCATACAGCTGTCATAATATTCTCTGTATCTCAATTAATGTACTGACAGAGAGAGAGAGAAAACACATCTATAAATGCATCATGAGAAACAAGTTACACCAAGGAAAATGTTACCTAGGAACACTCACGTTTACTCTTAGAGCAAGCATTCCTGCAATTACAATACAAAATCTTTTAAATGCAAAAGTAAAGAGAACAATGGTTAAACATAACATGACATTTCATATAGATAAAATAGAATAAGATACTTCAAGCAAAGCAGAGCAAGACATTTTAAGCAAAGGAAGACAAGAGCTCCCAGCTCTTGGGGAAAACCTGCACTGCCTGTTAACCTACATACAGACGGCGAGGTAGTCCGTCGATATCTGTGGGTGCTCCCTTTTTATATCATTTTGTGGGCTCCTTTGCACGCTACATCTACCTACGTATGCTACCCAAAAGCTTCGTCTGCAGATTTTACCAGACATTTCGTCATTTACCCACTTAATGCTGACAATGGACTGGGTGAAAAGGTCAGTCTCTCAGGCCAATCGCTTATCGTAAGTTCCATAGAGCAAGCAGAAAATAATGGGTATTGTACGGGAATTCAATATATTCATGTATAAAATCTCCTCAGTTGTCCTAACTTGACGCTCTGCGGTTGCCACTTCCTTAAAAGCGGGAAACCTGCCCAGGAAGCAAGTACCAGTCCAGGATGCAGCCTACTGTATGTCGACAGCTTCAGGGGGATGTTGAACTTTGATACCGAGCACGGAGCACTCGGGTAGGGTGGGGGCTACTAGTTTGGATCAGAAGGCCTCGCAGACCTGCCTTCAGACTGCTATACACTAAAATTGCAGAGCTATGGTCAATTTAACAAAGAGGCCTACATATTGAACAGAAGGGCCTACACAGGGGTTTTATGCTGGCTGAGTGGTAAGGATGACTCAGGATAATTATATAGCAACACAGGACCCGCTGGTCAATTTAATACGGCCTACAAATGCAGCTGGCAGGGCAAGGACAAGGGTCTCATACTTCAGGTGTGGACAGAACGGGCCAGGGGGCCCCTGTGATACAAAATCTACCCTCCTTCAAGGCTGTGGCAATGTAATAGACCATTGTGGGCAGAAGGAAGAGGCAATGGTAGTACAACCATACATGCCAACAGACCCGATTCAGCCAGGAAACGTCCAATGTTATTAAGCTCAAATGGGCTTTATTTGATCTGTCTCCTGTCTAAAATATCCTCTTTTTCAATGTAACTCAAAGGGGAAAATCAATACCCCAGTTTTTTTTCAAAATCTCCCTCTTACCAAGTTCAAAATGTTCGCAAGTATGGTACATTGGATCATGGAAGGAAATGGGATAGGGACATGGACTTGGATAACAGAGGACAGGAGGGACATGGAGAGGTGCACCAAACTGACCCTGCAGGGCAGGCATCAGGGTTTGCAGCAGCACAATACACCACACAGGGCATGCAGGACGGGAGTGCAGCACAACAATCCATAGAAAGCAAGAGGGAGGGGACAGGACCATGCACATGGACAACAGAGAACAGAGGGGCAAGAGGCAATGGTAGCTAGCTGACCATAATGGACAGACAGGAGAGAAAGCTGCAGCATAACAGACCATAAAGGGCAGGAGGGACGGATCAGGGGCATTACAATGGAACAGACAAGCCAGGAGGGAGGGAGTAGGGCTGGGGGCAAGGGGGCAGGGCAGGAGCAGCAAGATAGCCATGGAGGTCAGGCAGGATGGGCACTAGAAGCAAGACACACCATGAAGAGCAACAGTGAGACTGTGATGGCATACACACAGACCATGGAGGGAAGGTGGGAGGGGGTCAGGGGCAGCTAACTGACCACACAGGGAAGGTGGGAGGGGCCATGGCAGCACAGAAGACCATGCATGGCAAGTGGGAGGGTTAGTGGCAGCACAATGGCTATGATGGGCAAGAAGGAGGGTGGAGGGGCATGCACAAAGGACGATGGAGGATAGAAGGGAGGGTCAGGACCTGTGCACAGACAAGAAAGTTCAGGGGAAGGGACCTCACAACAGACCACACGGGGCAGGCAGGAGGAGCAGTTGCAGCACAACAGACCAGGGAGGGCAGAAGGGTGTGGCAGTACAATGGACCATGTAGGACAGGAGGAAGAGGATAGGGGCATGGCATGTGGACAGGCAGGGTGGAGGTGGCAGGGACAGGTTACAGTCATCTGACAATGCTAGGCAGGTGGGAGGGGAGTGGCAGCTCAACAGAACACTCAGAGTAGATAGGAGTGGCAGGTCCATGGGACATGGTGGGCAAAAAGGATGGAGCAGGGGCATGCACAAAGACATCGGAGGGCAGGGGGAAGGAGAATAGGGGCAGCAAGCTAAGTACAGAGTTTAAGCAGGAGGTCAATGATGGGGCATAGAATTGGGCAATGGAGGGCAGGAGGAGTGGACTGGTACATCATACTAAATTGAGGGCAGTGGCAGCACATCAGACCATGCATGGCAGGAGGGAGGAGGCTAGTCCATGGATTCACACAACAGAGGATAGGGAGGAAGGGGATGAGGCAGCAAGCTAACTGTTCAGAGAAGGCGGGTATTAGGAACTTTATTGTTTTTAAAACATTGTGTCTGTGCGAACTACTTAAAATATGAACAAGTATGCAGCATAATCTCACTTTTATTCAGGAAGAAGAGGACGTTTGTGACTGTGACTCCGGGCTCACTTGGCAGAAACACCCCCTGACCCTCCACCCCCTATCGCAAAATGTAATGCCCGTGAAAAGGGTAGGTGAACACAGTGTTATATAGAACATAGTCCTGAGAGCACGATTGAAAATGAAAACTAGATATAGTGTATGGTATAAACTATGCACCAAAAAGTGTGATATAAGATGAACCGGGCGTGAAATATAATATGCAATACATTGTGCGCAATGACAGATTCATTGGAGAGCGCGAGATAGCACAGGCACTAGCGCGTGCTATGCGATATGCGCCTTGGAGTGTAATATGCACAAGGCAGTGTTGTGTAACCTAACTAGTCTCTAAAGTTGTAATATAAAATATGTGCTGGGGAGTGTAACGTTGCATATGCACTGTGACAAAGATATGGATCCCAGATTGTAATATGTATGGCATAGCACTGTGCGTTATAACATAGGCATCGAGAAAGGCACGTTAGATGGGGCAATATAACGCGTGCGAAGACAAGTGTGGCATGACATATTCACGGGGTGGTGTTACAGTGCACATGGGCTAGAGAGTGTCATAGCATATGCACTAGCTAGTAGAATACAACACAGAGGTGTGTGGCACTCGGCAGGCAATGGTGGGTGTAACACAGCATTGGGCTCTGTCAGGAGCACGCTGTGACTCTCAAGTGATGTTCGTCCCCTTTCCAGAGAGTAAAATAAAAAGTATTACACATCCGGCAGTGGATGTGTGTTTTATTAACCGTGAGGGGGGTTTCTTGCATAGTTTTGGTCGAATTTTTGTCGAATCCCCTTTGAATGGCTTGGTGTGCATGTGTATTAAATGTGCCCGTCAATAGCTACCCATGTTTGTATAAATAAACGACAAGGGTGTCTACCAGGATTAGGCACGGTAGGGCATCAGACATGTCAGAGCTTCACTAGTGGTGTAAATACATTCCACGTGGATTCATTGCATGCATAGTCGCCTTTTAATGAATATCACGCAAATCGTCATGGTGATAGGTATGTACGGTTTGTCCAGCATGTCCTAGGTGTGTCTATGAATATATATTTTTTAAAAATAATAAAAAACAGTGGCCGGCCCTGGGGATTGGGGTCAAAAAAATATAATTAGGAGACTGGCCCTGGGGGATGGGGTCATCAGGGCCAATAAATTAGAATAAGAAGGGGAACCAAACAGCCACCCTTCTTAAAAAACTAAAATAAATAAAAGACTGGCATCGTGCCGGAGGCCATGCCCCCTCCGTGCAGCACTCTGCAAACGCGCCCCCAACAGGCATCTCCAGTATGCGCCAGGGAGCTGCGCTGCAGCCAGGTGTTCTGAGGCCAAGCCCCTTTTTACACCTCTCTGCAACGCAGCTCTGTGGCGCTTACTGGAGGTACCTAGTGGTCTAGTTTGACCCTAGGGACCCTTAGGATTCAAGGGGACTTAATCTCTCAACTTAGAACAGCCACAGGGCGCGTTTACACAGTGGTGAAGGGAGGTGACGGGGCCTGAGGTGACGTGTGCAAACACGCACTATGGCACGTTTTAAATTGGGGATATAATTTCCCTTCAATACTGAGGGCCCCTGGGGGCTAACTAGCCCACCAAGTGCTTCCAGTAAGCGCCACTGAGCTGCATTGCAGAGAGGTGGTCCAGGCCGTGCCACTTTTTACACCTCTCTGCAACGCAGCTCTGTGGCACTTACTGGAGGTACCTAGTGGGCTAGTTGGACCCTAGGGACCCTCAGGATTCAAATGAACTTAATCTCCCAACTAAAAATGGACACAGGGCGTGTTTACACAGTGGTGAATGGAGGGGACGGGGCCTGAGTTAACGTGTGCAAAAACGCCCTGTGGCCTGTTTTAAGAGGTAGTTTTAATCCCCATGCCCTATTATATACTAGGGGCTTACAGAGGAGGTCATGCTAATCACAGGGGGACCCCAACGCATAATGTTCCCTAGTGTATGTAGGTGTTTTCACTGTATTCTAAGTGTCTTTTAACATAGCACTGGCTCTAGGACTGGTTAGTCAGACTCAGTTACCACCAGTATCCGTCTGAAAAAGTTGAGGGTACAGGATGATTTTGCAACAAGGCTTCTTTCTGCTCTTCTTTTTGTTCTTTCTGCACGTTATCCTTCTTCCTGCACTTATCTTCGTATTTGAGGACTTCTGTTGCTTCTTTCTGCACTTCTTTTGTTTCTTTCTGTGCATTTTTGTCTTCTTTCTTCACATGTCCTATCTCTGTAGGCATAGTTAGAAATTAGCATTTAAAAAACCTTTGAAATTCACAGAAAAAACCATAGGTTTAAGGCACGTTATAGTTAGGAATTAGCATTTAAAAAACCTCAGAAATTCACTGAAAAAACCATAGGTTTCAGGGGTGTTATAGTTAGCTGGACTTTTCACTTGTACAAAACCATTGAAATTCCCCCGTTATAGTTAGTTCAGCTAACTATAACTCGCGCGCCCGCAATGCACTGCTGATGACGTCACATATTACATCACTCATGACATGGTCAGTGACATCACTCATGACTTCACTGATGACATCTCAAATGACATCACTGATGACATCACTGATGACATCATCCTTGTGATAGAGTGGCAGACCTCCTCTCACCCTAATATAACCTTTGATACACACATTCAAAAATAGAGACTAAAATTTTCAAAACAATGGACATACCAATACCAGTTACAACAACCTCTTCAGTAATTCTAAGATCCACATACACATCCACTCATTCACCAACAGTCCTATACAGTCACTCATACATGTACTCACTCATCATATGTACTCATACACCTATACATCCTGTTACACAATGCCACTCATCCATAGAGTTACTCACACACATAGTCACTCATGCTAATAAAGAATCAAACATACATTTACTTGCATATACAGTTATACACACACCACCATACTTACTTCTACGGAAACTTACACATACTTAGTCTTTTAAACAATCACTTATAGAAACACATACTTATTCATACAGGAACTCTTTCAATCTCTCACTCTCACATATACTCACATATATACACCAATAGTCACATATACTAGTTTAAAACATATGTAGTTACTCATAAAGACACTATTGAGACAGTCATTCACTCACTAACACACCCATACACACACTCATCCACCCATACAGTCCTGCACACATGCTGTGTTCAACCCATACAAACAGTGAGTCACTCATTCATGCACCTATGCACTACGTAATACCCCCCACCGAACCATGCAGACACTCAGACTGATACTCAAAAAACCAACTAATAACCTATATAGACACCCATGTAGCTACTCACCAACCCATGAAGCCACTTATACACAAAGTGAGAGACTGATACAGATATTTACATATTTAAACATTACTCACTAAGCCATGTTTTCACTATGATACACTTAATCAGTCAGTTACACAATCAATTTTTCAAAAACAAATCATCCATTTAGACACTTATATACCCATTTATTCTTCCATCGACCTTGAGATATACATATATAAAACATATTTAATTTTCAGAAAAACACACATTCACTGGATGATGTCATCAGTGATGTCATCAGTGATGTCATTTGAGATGTCATCAGTGATGTCATGAGTGATGTCACTGACCATGTCATGAGTGATGTAATATGTGACGTCATCAGCAGTGCATTGCGGGCGCGCGAGTTATAGTTAGCTGAACTAACTATAACGGGGGAATTTCAATGGTTTTGTACAAGTGAAAAGTCCAGCTAACTATAACACCCCTGAAACCTATGGTTTTTTCAGTGAATATATATATATATATATATATCAGTGAAAAAACCATAGGTTTCACACACGTTATAGTTAGGAATTAGCATTTAAAAAACCTTAGAAATTCAGTGAAAAAACCATAGGTTTCACACATGTTATAGTTAGCTGGACATTTCACTCGTAAAAAACCAATGAAATTCCCCCGTTATAGTTAGTTCAGCTAACTATAACTCGCGCGCCCGCAATGCACTGCTGATGACGTCACATATTACATCACTCATGACATGGTCAGTGACATCACTCATGACATCACTGATGACATCTCAAATGACATCACTGATGACATCACTGATGACATCATCCAGTGAATGTGTGTTTTTCTGAAAATTAAATATGTTTTATATATGTATATCTCAAGGTTGATGGAAGAATAAATGGGTATATTACTGTCTAAATGGATGATTTCTTTTTGAAAAATTGATTGTGTAACTGACTGATTAAGTGTATCATAGTGAATACATGGCTTAGTGAGTAATGTTTAAATATGTAAATATCTGTATCATTTTTTCACTTTGTGTATAAGTGGCTGCATGGGTTGGTGAGTAGCTACATGGGTGTCTATATAGGTTATTAGTTGGTTTTTTGAGTATTAGTCTGAGTGTCTGCATGGTTCGGTGGGGGGTATGACGTAGTGCATAGGTGCATGAATGAGTGACTCACTGTTTGTATGTGTTGAACAGAGCATGTGTGCAGGACTGCATGGGTGGATGAGTGTGTGTATGGGTGTGTTAGTGAGTGAATGACTGTCTCAATAGTGTCTTTATGAGTAACTACATATGTTTAAAACTAGTATATGTGACTATTGGTTTATATATGTGAGTATATGTGAGAGTGAGAGATTGAAAGAGTTCCTGTATGAATAAGTATGTATTTCTATAAGTGATTGTTTAAAAGACTAAGTATGTGTAAGTTTCCGTAGAAGTAAGTGTGGTGGTGTGTGTATAACTGTATATGCAAGTAAATGTATGTTTGATTCTTTATTAGCATGAGTGACTATGTGTGTGAGTAGCTCTATGGATGAGTGGCATTGTGTAACAGGATGTATAGGTGTATGAGTACATATGATAAGTGAGTACATGTATGAGTGACTGTATAGGACTGTTGGTGAATGAGTGGATGTGTATGTGGATCTTAGAATTACTGAAGAGGTTGTTGTAACTGTTATTGGTATGTCCATTGTTTTGAAAATTTTAGTCTCTATTTTTGAATGTGTGTATCAAAGGTTATATTAGGGGAAGAGGAGGTCTGCCACTCTATCACAAGGATGATGTCATCAGTGATGTCATCAGTGATGTCATTTGAGATGTCATCAGTGATGTCATGAGTGATGTCACTGACCATGTCATGAGTGATGTAATATGTGACGTCATCAGCAGTGCATTGCGGGCGCGCGAGTTATAGTTAGCTGAACTAACTATAACGGGGGAATTTCATTGGTTTTTTACGAGTAAAATGTCCAGCTAACTATAACATGTGTGAAACCTATGGTTTTTTCACTGAATTTCTAATGTTTTTTAAATGCTAATTCCTAACTATAACGTGTGTGAAACCTATGGTTTTTTCACTGAATTTCTAAGGTTTTTTAAATGCTAATTCCTAACTATAACGTGTGTGAAACCCATGGTTTTTTCAGTGAATTTGCAAGGTTTTTTAAATGCTAATTTTTTTTTTTCTTCTATTTTTTTTAAACATATTTTTTTTTTAATTTTCTTACCTTTTATAAAGACTATGGTTAAATTTTTAAAATTCTTTAATATGTTTTTTTAAATATATTTTTTAAAATAAACATGTAAAATTTATTTGCAGTACATTTTTTCTATTTTTTTTATTATTTTTTTTAGTACGCGTACCGTAAGCTTACGGTAAGCGTACGGTTTACGCAACGCCCGTAATTTTTCTACGCTCCTTGCGTATAGTTACGCAATTTGCGTAGCCGCGCGTACTCCGCGTGGGACGCGTGCGCGCGTACGCTACACGCGCACGTTACGCGGAAGTGTCGGGTAGTGACTGTTATGCGCATGCGCGCAAGCGCGTGTCTTTTTTACGCGCATGCGCACTTTTGCCGTAAGCGTACCGTAAGCGTACCGTAAGCGTACGGTAGGTCATGTGATCATGAAACACAACTTTTGATTGGTTGAAACTACTTTCAGTTCTAGAACTCTCCTACACCACACCCATTCCTCTCATTTCTGCTTGTGATCCCTTAGGAGAAGGAGCTGGGTTGTCTTTGTGATACGATGGCAGAACAGCAGAGCTCTTCTGAGAGTGAGGCTAGCACTAGCAGCACTACCTTGAGGCAGAGAGCGAGGAAACAAAAGCCCTCTTATGTATGGGATTATTTTACTTTTCCTGAAGGCCAGCAAAAGGTAAATGCACCTTTAGTAACTTGTAAGCTGTGTAAGCGTGTACTTTCAAGAGGTAATCCTGACAAGAAGTATTCCTTTGGGAATCATACCATGAAGAGACACCTGAAGGATGTACACAGAAGGACACATGCTCGACTTTTTGGAGGTAACTCTTCAGAAAGTCAACCAAGCACATCCACAGCAGCTCAGCCTGGACCATCAGCTGCAGGGCTGACTCCTTCTTCTGCAGGTCAGGTGAGCCCTTCATCTGTGGGGGGAGCATCTCCTTTTGCTGGCCCTCTGGAAATTAACCCTCGATTTCTGAGGGTTGATATTCGATGCGCCTCTTGTCATGATCTAATTTGTCATAGGGAGACCAGTGTTTCCCTAGTGAACCTCAAAATAGATCAGCACACTTGTCGCTTTGACTAATTTTCCCAGTCTTTCTTTCCTCTGTCCCTGCATGAACACAACGGCTCTTTTAAGAGCCAACCTTATCTTTCATCTTTTTTTTACATATGTTTTTTAAAAACTTTTTTTTTTTTTTTTTTACCGTACGCGTAATTTTTTTTTTTTTTTTTTTAAAAACACTAAAAATCAATTATCACATTACAAGGTCCTTGAGAGACTACAATTATTATTATTGACTTACCATACCCACTCAAAAAAATATTTATTCATTTGTTTTAAAAAAAAATTGCTTTAAAAATGGTTCTAGTTTTCGAAATTTTTCTATATCAATCTGAAAAAAAAGAAAAAAGTATTAATATTTTTAAAACATTTTATAATACAGTACACATATTTATATATTTTTCAAAAAATATTTTTGCCTTATTTTTGCTGTTTTCAGAATATATTGCATTTCACTATAAATTGTGAAAGCAATTGCATTCATCATTTTACAGCGGGCAAAAAAAAATAACAATCTCAAAGATTGTATTAAAAAAGCCCAGAATCTCTTTTTACTTAAACTTAACATTATAGAAATGCATAATATTCTAAAAAAATATCATCTAATACCAATATTTCTTTGCCAATTTGAATGCACACTTACTGCTCTTTTTTTTGGGCAAGTGAAAATCACTTTTACAGACTGACACATTATGAAACCACTTTTCAGTTTTTTTAAAAAGCCCATGTCCAAACTGCTTTTTCAGACCAGCACCATTTGTAACCTGGGTGACTACCTACACTCCAGCAAGGGCAACCAGCCTTAGTGATGCTGAATGTTTTTGCATTACAGACTGAAACCTGAAAACCCCACTCGCTTCTAAATACTGTGCATGATTATACATGGACAGGAGCTGGGTGTGTGCTAAGAGTCTGCTTCTTCCCCCAAAAAATCGCTCCCCCTTTTTCCTACTAATGCAACTGTGAAATCACCAGAGCAAAACGCAATAAATCTCTGCCTGTAATTCCTATTTCCACACAGAGTCATGTTTTCACATGAGTCCCAAAACGAATTTTCTTTGCCAATTTGAATGCACACTTACTGCTCTTTTTTTTTGGCAAGTGAAAATCACTTTTACAGACTGACACATTATGAATCCACTTTTTTGATTTTTTTAAATGCACATGTCCAAACTGCTTTTTCAGACCACCACCATGTGTAACCTGGGTGGCTGCCTACATTCCAGCAAGGGCAACCAGCCTTAGTGATGCTGAATGTATTTGCATTACAGACTGAAACCTGAAAACCCCACTCGCTTGTAAATACTGTGCATGATTATACATGGCAAGCAGCTGGGTGTGTGCTAAGAGTCTGCTTCTGCACCAAAAAATCGCTCCCCCTTTTTCCTACTAATGCAACTGTGAAATCACCAGAGCAAAACGCAATAAATCTCTGCCTGTAATTCCTATTTGCACACAGAGTCATGTTTTCACATTAGTCCCAAAACGAAATTTCTTTGCCAATTTGAATGCACACTTACTACTCTTTTTTTTTGGCAAGTGAAAATCACTTTTACAGACTGACACATTATGAAACCACTTTTCAGTTTTTTTAAAAAGCCCATGTCCAGACTGCTTTTTCAGACCACCACCATGTGTAACCTGGGTGGCTGCCTACATTCCAGCAAGGGCAACCAGCCTTAGTGATGCTGAATGTATTTGCATTACAGACTGAAACCTGAAAACCCCACTCGCTTGTAAATACTGTGCATGATTATACATGGCAAGCAGCTGGGTGTGTGCTAAGAGTCTGCTTCTGCACCAAAAAATCGCTCCCCCTTTTTCCTACTAATGCAACTGTGAAATCACCAGAGCAATACGCAATAAATCTCTGCCTGTAATTCCTATTTCCACACAGAGTCATGTTTTCACATTAGTCCCAAAACGAAATTTCTTTGCCAATTTGAAAGCACACTTACTGCTCTTTTTTTTTGGCAAGTGAAAATCACTTTTACAGACTGACACATTATGAATCCACTTTTTTGATTTTTGTAAATGCACATGTCCAAACTGCTTTTTCAGACCACCACCATGTGTAACCTGGGTGGCTGCCTACATTCCAGCAAGGGCAACCAGCCTTAGTGATGCTGAATGTATTTGCATTACTGAGTCCAACCTCAAACCCTTAAACTATTCTTTTTTTTTCCAGTACACCTTAATTTATCGTGAAAACATAGTCCATATTATTTTACATGTTCCTCACATTTAAATTTCTCCCAAAACAGAAAATGATAAACGCAACTTCAACAAAAGGATTTCCATTTCTATTATTCATTTCTTAATTTACCATATACATCTCCTCTCAAACTCTAACCTCACCTTTAAAATTAGTTAGTTGTGAAAGAAATGTGGCACTCAAACAGCAGATTAGCAGAGCCAGGATCTCAGAGCTGTACACCTCTCTCCTCTCAGCAGAACCAGATAATGGCAAACTTTCCCTCTATTTTTCCACACATATACATGTAAGTTTCAAATCTCAGTGCTTCCCCCTTTTTTTCAAATGTAATCACACATTTCTATTGGTTGAAAACCAACCCTTTTCCAAAAGTACCCTGCCCCCAACTTGACTTCTGCCTAGTACCCTTCCCCCAACTTGACTTCTGCCTGCTACCATAGCAACAGCTCATGGAACACTGCTGTGTGGAGTTAGGTCAGAAGTTCGCCACACAATGTTTCAATTCCACAGAGCAAGAGTGCTTGACTTTTCAAACCTAACAGCAAATCCATAGTACTGTTCTTTGGTAACACATTTTTTTGTACCAATACAAAACATGCTTCTATTAATTTACACATACAGCCTAGTTTTTATTCTAGAATGGTATGAAACAGCCAATCAGTTCTTTTTGTTTTGAAAAAAATATGTATGCCTCCATTTCCAAACTGTCTTTCTTTTCATATTGCCATTCTACTGAAAGACACCTCCTGAGTGCATCCAGTTCTCCTTTGAAGATGTTCACAGTGTGGATGTAGGGCACAGCTATGTCTTCTGGAGTGAAAAGTTTGCAGAGAAAACAGGTATGGTGAGAGACCTTGCTTTGCCAAATGTAGACATTAAATGGATTGGTCAGAGAGGGTTAAAGTGGCACCAATTGATGCCATTGGTGAAATCCTTCATGCAAATCCAGCACCCTGACCTCATAATAGTGCACTGTGGTGGCAATGACCTAGGCACTTTGACTGGGGTAGGTCTGGAAATGCTTATGAAGGACACCTTTGCACAACTGTTTTCACTTTTCCCTAAAACTGCCTTTGTGTTTTCCAACATATGCCAAAGGCAAAAATGGAACTGGTCCAATCATTTCTGTCCGCAGATTGACAAAGCAAGAAAGCACGTCAACAAATCTGTTTCTGCTTTCCTCCGTGACTATGGTATGGGTGCCATTTACCACAACAACTTGCGTTATGACATGCAAGACATTTATAGAGGAGATGGTGTGCACTTCAATGATGAAGGGAACAGAGTCTTCCTCTTGAACCTTAGACTCTGCATCGGTACTTACTTGTAGGTACCACTAAAAAAATGACTTCATAAACACAACGGCTCTTTTTAGAGCTCCCTAATATCTAAACTCTTAAATCTGCATTTCATTTCTTTTTTAATTTATTTTTTCTTCCGTACGCTTACCGTAAGCTTACCGTACGCGTACCCCGTGATTTTTTTAAAAATCAATAAATGTTTTCTTTGAACTTTACAGTCCTTCTTTGACCCCCTCACAAATGTAAGGGGGTCTGTAACTCTCCTCCTTGCCCCCTTTTCTTGTTTTCACTCTTTTTTTTTCTGAGTGAAACACACAAAATGGCGGCCGCCGCTTCCTGGTTTCGGCCGATTCGAATGTTTACTAAGATCTAACAGCCAATCAGAATCGCGCTCGCGCACGCCACCGTACGCGTACGGTAAGCTTACGGTACGCGTACCGTAAGCTGGCTCAGATATATATATTGATTTAAAGGCTATTTTCTCAGAATCTACTGAACAGATTTACACCAAACCTACAAAAGGCACTTCCTTGACCTAGGGACTACCTCTCTACCAAATTTCTAGTAATTCTGTTCAGCCGTTCGGGCTGTAGCCCTGTCTAAAGGTCCTATGGAAAAATGCATGGGAAAAACGCGTTTTGGGACCCCCCTTTTATCTCAGCCCCCGCTTGACGAATCCCCCCGAGACTTTCAGGGTAGGAGCGGAGCGTAGCGCCCCACCTATTTTGAGAAATTCGCGAGGATTCATCGACCCGCGCCAAAGTTATTCAAAATAGAATGTTGCGGATTTCCTATGGAAAAGGGGTCCTAACTATAACTACCTACTGGCGACCGCCAGTAGGTAATATATATATATATATATATATATTATCTACTGGCGGTCGCCAGTAGATAGTTATAGTTAGGACCGTGTTTCCATAGGAAATCCGCAACATTCTATTTGGAATAACTTTGGCGCCGGTTGACGAATCCTCGCGAAATTTTCAAAATAGGTGAGGCGCTCCGCTCCTACCCTGAAAGTCTCGGGGGGATCCGTCAAGCGGGGGCTGTGAAAAAAGGGGGGTACCAAAACGCGTTTTCCCCATGCAATTTTCCATAGGGACCTTTAGTCCAAGGTACAGCCCGAACGGCTGAACAGAATTACTTGAAATTTGGCAGAGAGGTAGTCCTCAGCTCAGGGAAGTGCCTTTTGCAGGTCTGGTGTCAATCTGTTCAGTAGTTCCTGAGAAAATCAGAAGTAAAATCATATATATATATGTGGGCGGAGCCTAACCACACATCTCATCCTGAGATCTGATTGGCTGTCAGCACTTCATCCAAGAAGTGTTGGCAGCCATCTTGGGACCAATATACATGATAGCACCTCATTAAAAAGCATTGCAGTTAATAGAAGGTTTTAAGACTTTAGTTACATTATAAATCATTTGTTGATGGTACCATACTCATTTTAGGAATTGTGGTATGTTCTAAGGTGATTTCACCATGTGAAAAAGCCTTCTGCTGGGATATCCTGATTGAGAGAAAAATATTTTCTCATGATTTTCCCACAGAGGTTTGGAAGGTGATCTATAAGCTAAACTGAGAGCTTATTTTCTGTAAATTCACATTATCTTTCTCAGTCATGAGAGAATGAAGTCTGACATTCTCTAGAGCGCTAACAGCCCTACTTATGATAAACGTATGGCACACCTGAAGCCATATTGCTTGGATTAAAGTGGTAACTCTTAAAACATTTAATTTAAAAAGGAACAAAATGAGGGGGTTCATTTTTCCATAACAAGTATGATTAGTGCTGCAGAAAGAAAAACTAGGGCACATTTTGACTTCTGAAATCCTCTTTTATTTCATTAAAAAATTCTGACATGCAGACTGAAACATGCACTTTCAATACCAGCAGCAGTTTTCCCTGGTGAGCAGTAGCTTTACTACAGTGATCCAATGAGCAAAAAGAGTGCTAACATTCTGAATTTATGGCAAATGTGTGACACATCTGAATGCCTTCTTGATGGAATCAAAGTAAAAAACTGAAAGTATTTCCTACTGAGAAGACTGCAGTAAATGAGGAAATTAGGAAACTTCATAACAAATAAGTCTCCCAAGATGGCCACCAGAGACAAAAGAGCCCAAATGTAGCCCAAATATCACCCAGATGTAACCCAAGTATAGCCCAATGACAGAATGTCCCAGAGTGTTCTTAAAAATAACTAGAGCGCTTACTGTCTTCATTATGACAAAAGTATAGCACACCTGAAGCCATCTTGATTGGAATAAACTGGTAACACTTAAAACATTTAATTTAAAAAGGAACACAATGAGGGGGTTCATTTTGCCATGGAAATTATGATTAATGCTGAAGAAAATAAATGAGGGCACATTTTGAGTGACTTCTCAAATCCTCTTCTATTTCATTAAAAAATTCTGACATGCAGACTGAAACATGCACTTTTAATACTAGGACCAGACTTCCATGGTGAACAGTAGTTTTACTACAGTGATCTAATGAGCAACTAGAGTGCTAACTTTCAGAATTTATGGCAAATGTGTGACATATCTGAATACCTTCATGATGGAATCAAAGTAAAAAACTGAAAGCATTTCCTACTGAGGAGACTGCAGTACATGAGGAAATTAGGAAACTTCATAACAAATAAATCTCCCAAGATGGCCACCGGAGACAAAAGAGCCCAAATGTAGCCCAAAATCACCCAGATGTAGCCCAAATATAGCCCAATGACAGAGGTGTGCAAAACACTTATTATTTTGTGTTTTTGCAGTGTTATATAGTGCAGACTTGTCAGGTATTGGAGTGCTTTACATGAGCATTGGTTACATCACACAAGAACAAATTCATGTTGGTTGTAGACATCGGGAGACTAAGTGATATGACCAGAATCACAGAATGTCGAGCTGAAGCAGAAACTCCAACCTGGTTCCCCAGTTGCAAAGTCTGCAGTTCTGGAAGTAACACCACATCCTCTCCCCTAAGTGCAACATTTAATCAAGTGGTCAACTGGATACAAAAATATAAAGATAACAAATAATTTAAAAGTGCTTTGACGCTATTTGAAAACTCAGAAAATATGTCCTTATTTTAGTCTTTTAGAGCACTAACCATAATTTTGATGCCAATAAGACCCTCTCATATATGTAATTTCTAAAGGAAATGCTCTAGGTATTACAGTTTTGATTACATCAAGATGACGTCAGGCGTTCCACACTTTTGTAATAAATATAGAATGTTAGCAATCTAGTTGTTCATTAGGATACTGTTGAGAGGCAGAGGCCAGGGGCACGGACTCTGAAAATTGAAGGCAGGTAGGAGGGTGCAAAGGCAACAATTTAACCACACTGAGCAGGCAGGAAGGGCCGTGGCAGCACAACAGACTATGGAGGGCAGTGGAAGGGGGGGCAGGGGCAACAAACCAACAATACAGGACTTGCAAGAGAGGCTGTGGCAATGTAATAGACCATTGTGGGCAGAAGGAAGAGGCAATGGTAGTACAACCATACATGCCAACAGACCCGATTCAGCCAGGAAACGTCCAATGTTTTTAAGCTCAAATGGGCTTTATTTGATCTGTCTCCTGTCTACAATCTCCTCTTTTTCAATGTAACTCAAAGGGGAAATCAATACCCCAGTTTTTTTTCAAAATCTCCCTCTTACCAAGTTCAAAATGTTCGCAAGTATGGTACATTGGATCATGGAAGGAAATGGGGTAGGGACATAGACTTGGATAACAGAGGACAGGAGGGATATGGAGACGTGCACCAAACTGACCCTGCAGGGCAGGCATCAGGGTTTGCAGCAGCACAATACACCACACAGGGCATGCGGGACGGGAGTGCAGCACAACAGTCCATAGAAAGCAAGAGGGAGGGGACAGGACCATGCACATGGACAACAGAGAACAGAGGGGCAAGAGGCAATGGTAGCTAGCTGACCATAATGGACAGACAGGAGAGAAAGCTGCAGCATAGCAGACCATAAAGGGCAGGAGGGACGGATCAGGGGCATTACAATGGAACAGACAAGCCAGGAGGGAGGGAGTAGGGGTCTGCACATGTAAACAGAGGGCTGGGGGCAAGGGGGCAGGGCAGGAGCAGCAAGATAGCCATGGAGGGCAGGCAGGATGGGCACTAGAAGCAAGACACACCATGAAGAGCAACAGTGAGACTGTGATGGCATACACACAGACCATGGAGGGAAGGTGGGAGGGGGTCAGGGGCAGCTAACTGACCACACAGGGAAGGTGGGAGGGGCCATGGCAGCACAGAAGACCATGCATGGCAAGTGGGAGGGTTAGTGGCAGCACAATGGCTATGATGGGCAAGAAGGAGGGTGCAGGGGCATGCACAAAGGACGATGGAGGATAGAAGGGAGGGTCAGGACCTGTGCACAGACAAGAAAGTTCAGTGGAAGGGGCCTCACAACAGACCGCACAGGGCAGACAGGAGGAGCAGTTGCAGCACAACAGACCAGGGAGGGCAGAAGGGTGTGGCAGTACAATGGACCATGTAGGACAGGAGGAAGAGGATAGGGGCATGGCATGTGTACAGGCAGGGTGGAGGTGGCAGGGACAGGTTACAGTCATCTGACAATGCTAGGCAGGTGGGAGGGGAGTGGCAGCTCAACAGAACACTCAGAGTAGATAGGAGTGGCAGGTCCATGGAACATGGTGGGCAAAAAGGATGGAGCAGGGGCATGCACAAAGACATCGGATGGCAGGGGGAAGGAGAATAGGGGCAGCAAGCTAAGCACAGAGTTTAAGCAGGAGGTCAATGATGGGGCATAGAATTGGGCAATGGAGGGCAGGAGGAGGGGACTGGTACATCATACTAAATTGAGGGCAGTGGCAGCACATCAGACCCTGCATGGCAGGAGGGAGGAGGCTAGTCCATGGATTCACACAACAGAGGATAGGGAGGAGGGGGATGGGGCAGCAAGCTAACTGTTCAGAGAAGGCGGGTATTAGGAACTTTATTGTTTTTAAAACGTGTGTCTGTGCGAACTACTTAAAATATGAACAAGTATGCAGCATAATCTCACTTTTATTCAGGAAGAAGAGGACGTTTGTGACTGTGACTCCGGGCTCACTTGGCAGAAACACCCCCTGACCCTCCACCCCCTATCGCAAAATGGAATGCCCGTGAAAAGGGTAGGTGAACACAGTGTTATATAGAACATAGTCCTGAGAGCACGATTTAAAATGAAAACTAGATATAGTGTATGGTATAAACTATGCACCAAAAAGTGTGATATAAGATGAACCGGGCGTGAAATATAATATGCAATACATTGTGCGCAATGACAGATTCATTGGAGAGCGCGAGATACAACAGGCACTAGCGCGTGCTATGCAATGTGCGCCTTGGAGTGTAATATGCACAGGGCAGTGTTGTGTAACCTAACTAGTCTCTAAAGTTGTAATATAAAATATGTGCTGGGGAATGTAACGTTGCATATGCACTGTGACAAAGATATGGATCCCAGATTGTAATATGTATGGCATAGCACTGTGCGTTATAACATAGGCATCGAGGAAGGCACGTTAGATGGGGCAATATAACCCGTGCGAAGACAAGTGTGGCATGACATATTCACGGGGTGGTGTTACAGTGCACATGGGCTAGAGAGTGTCATAGCATATGCACTAGCTGGTGGAATACAACACAGAGGTGTGTGGCACTCGGCAGGCAATGGTGGGTGTAACACAGCATTGGGCTCTGCCAGGAGCGCGCTGTGACTCAAGTGATGTTCGTCCCCTTTCCAGAGAGTAAAATAAAAAGTATTACACATCCGGCAGTGGATGTGTGTTTTATTAACCGTGAGGGGGGTTTCTTACATAGTTTTGGTCGAATTTTTGTCGAATCCCCTTTGAATGGCTTGATGTGCATGTGCATTAAATGTGCCCGTCAATAGCTCCCCATGTTTGTATAAATAAACGACAAGGGTGTCTACCGGGATTAGGCACGGTAGGGCATCAGACATGTCAGAGCTTCACTAGTGGTGTCAATACATTCCACGTGGATTCATTGTATGCATAGTCGCCTTTTAATGAATATCACTCAAATCGTCATGGTGATAGGTACGTACGGTTTGTCCAGCATGTCCTAGGTGTGTCTATAAATATATATTTTTAAAAAATAATTAAAAACAGTGGCCGGCCCTGGGGATTGGGGTCAAAAAAATATAATTAGGAGACAGGCCCTGGGGGATGGGGTCATCAGGGCCAATAAATTAGAATAAGAAGGGGAACCACACAGCCCCCCTTCTTAAAAAATTAAAATAAATAAAAGACTGGCATCGTGCCGGAGGCCACGCCCCCTCCTTGCAGCACTCTGCAAACGCGCCCCCTGGCGAGTTGTAAGTTGGGGAATTAATTCCTCTTCAATACTGAGGGTCCCTGAGGGCCAACTAGCCCAACAGGCATCTCCAGTATGCGCCAGGGAGCTGCGCTGCAGACAGGTGTTCTGAGGCCAAGCCCCTTTTTACACCTCTCTGCAACGCAGCTCTGTGGCGCTTACTGGAGGTACCTAGTGGTCTAGTTTGACCCTAGGGACCCTTAGGATTCAAGGGGACTTAATCTCTCAACTTAGAACAGCCACAGGGCGCGTTTACACAGTGGTGAAGGGAGGGGACGGGGCCTGAGGTGACGTGTGCAAACACGCACTATGGCACGTTTTAAATTGGGGATATAATTTCCCTTCAATACTGAGGGCCCCTGGGGGCTAACTAGCCCACCAAGTGCTTCCAGTAAGCGCCACTGAGCTGTATTGCAGAGAGGTGGTCCAGGCTGTGCCACTTTTTACACCTCTCTGCAACGCAGCTCTGTGGCACTTACTGGAGGTACCTAGTGGGCTAGTTGGACCCTAGGGACCCTCAGGATTCAAATGAACTTAATCTCCCAACTAAAAACGGACACAGGGCGTGTTTACACAGTGGTGAAGGAAGGGGACGGGGCCTGAGTTAACGTGTGCAAGAACGCCCTGTGGCCTGTTTTAAGAGGTAGTTTTAATCCCCCTGCCCTATTATATACTAGGGGCTTACAGAGGAGGTCATGCTAATCACAGGGGGACCCCAACGCATAATGTTCCCTAGTGTATGTAGGTGTTTTCACTGTATTCTAAGTGTCTTTTAACATATCACTGGCTCTAGAACTGGTTAGTCAGACTCAGTTACCACCAGTATCCGTCTGAAAAAGTTGAGGGTACAGGATGATTTTGCAACAAGGATTCTTTCTGCTCTTCTTTTTGTTCTTTCTGCACGTTATCCTTCTTCCTGCACTTTTCTTCGTCTTTGAGGACTTCTGTTGCTTGTTTCTGCACTTCTTTTTTTTCTTTCTGTGCATTTTTTCTTCTTTCTTCACATGTCCTATCTCTGTAGGCATAGTTAGAAATTAGCATTTAAAAAACCTTTGAAATTCACAGAAAAAACCATAGGTTTCAGGCACGTTATAGTTAGGAATTAGCATTTAAAAAACCTCAGAAATTCACTGAAAAAACCATAGGTTTCAGGGGTGTTATAGTTAGCTGGACTTTTCACTTGGTCAAAACCATTGAAATTCCCCCGTTATAGTTAGTTCAGCTAACTATAACTCGCGCGCCCACAATGCACTGCTGATGACGTCACATATTACATCACTCATGACATGGTCAGTGACATCACTCATGACATCACTGATGACATCTCAAATGACATCACTGATGACATCACTGATGACATCATCCTTGTGATAGAGTGGCAGACCTCCTCTCACCCTAATATAACCTTTGATACACACATTCAAAAATAGAGACTAAAATTTTCAAAACAATGGACATACCAATACCAGTTACAACAACCTCTTCAGTAATTCTAAGATCCACATACACATCCACTCATTCACCAACAGTCCTATACAGTCACTCATACATGTACTCACTCATCATATGTACTCATACACCTATACATCCTGTTACACAATGCCACTCATCCATAGAGTTACTCACACACATAGTCACTCATGCTAATAAAGAATCAAACATACATTTACTTGCATATACAGTTATACACACACCACCACACTTACTTCTACGGAAACTTACACATACTTAGTCTTTTAAACAATCACTTATAGAAACACATACTTATTCATACAGGAACTCTTTCAATCTCTCACTCTCACATATACTCACTTATATACACCAATAGTCACATATACTAGTTTAAAACATATGTAGTTACTCATAAAGACACTATTGAGACAGTCATTCACTCACTAACTCACCCATACACACACTCATCCACCCATACAGTCCTGCACACATGCTGTCTTCAACACATACAAACAGTGAGTCACTCATTCATGCACCTATGCACTACGTAATACCCCCCACCGAACCATGCAGACACTCAGACTGATACTCAAAAAAACAACTAATAACCTATATAGACACCCATGTAGCTACTCACCAACCCATGCAGCCACTTATACACAAAGTGAGAGACTGATACAGATATTTACATATTGAAACATTACTCACTAAGCCATGTATTCACTATGATACACTTAATCAGTCAGTTACACAATCAATTTTTCAAAAACAAATCATCCATTTAAACACTTATATACCCATTTATTCTTCCATCGACCTTGAGATATACATATATAAAATATATTTAATTTTCAGAAAAACAGACATTCACTGGATGGTGTCATCAGTGATGTCATTTGAGATGTCATCAGTGATGTCATGAGTGATGTCACTGACCATGTCATGAGTGATGTAATATGTGACGTCATCAGCAGTGCATTGTGGGCGTGCGAGTTATAGTTAGCTGAACTAACTATAACGGGGGAATTTCAATGGTTTTGTACAAGTGAAAAGTCCAGCTAACTATAACACCCCTGAAACCTATGGTTTTTTCAGTGATATATATATATATATATATACACATACATACAAAATCCAAACCAAACCGCTCTTGTTGAGACCAGGGACCCGTGGAGGGTGGTGCATACAGCGGGAGAGCACCCGGTAAGCCAAATCCAAAGTAAAACTCCGCACTGCGAAATAATGCACTCTCAAGATCTCAATGAATAATCACCAGTTCAGGAAGTTTATTGTGCTTCCATGATTGTGCAGATCACTGCTTACCTGACAAGGGCCTTTATCCATCCTGCGCGTGAGTGCCAGCCACGTGGGTAACTCCTTCTTTCTGTAAATGTGTGGCTTAACCCGGCCACGGCACGTCACCGCTGCGGGACCCTTGCAGAACCGCTCCTGTATCACTGGGCATGATCGTGGTACGGGTGGCCTGGAGGCTGCCTTGTGGATGGTTTAGTGCGTTGCTCATTGGCTCCTTCTGTAAATAACTTTTTTATTATAGAATTCTGCAGCAGACACCCCAATTGGGTATTATTAATTTTATTGGGACTGCATGACCTAGAATGCATTTAAGCTCACTTGAGGCAGACTTCCTGTTTAAACATCGAAATAAATGGTGGACACTTTTGCAGCCCATTTGTTTGCCGCATTGCTTCTTGTACGATCCATGAGGAAGGGATGGTTCCTAAAACGCGTCGGATGAGTGGCACAGAGGGGGTGATTGTGATCACTGCTTACCTATTCTGCCCATGAGTGCCAGCTCTGCCCATGAGTGCCAGCCACGAGAGAGAGAGAGAGAGAGAGAGAGAGAGAGAGAGAGAGAGAGAGAGAGAGAGAGAGATGCCTTCGTACTGAATATCCGATAATGCTTTAATAAGTTTATATTTCAAGCAAAAGGAGTCTAACTATGAAATATTTCCTGTGATTTTGTAATTCACAGTGCTGAATTAATTGGCAGGATATTTAGCTTCCAGTCAATAAAAAATGTTAAATGGTTGGTTAACACAGTATTTCCTCTTACTTTCAGTGCTGGTGGAAAAACATTCTCAATGACACTGCTGCTCTCAGAGCATTAATCAGCACACTGGACAAGCTCAAACTTGCAGGACCATCCTTGATGCAAACATCCGCCAGACTCAACCCCACAGTGTGGAAATAACTATTGTAAACACAGAACCCTGTAAGGAAAAAGGTGCAATATCCCACAGGGCACTTTATTTTACTTCTTTATATTCGTTGTTCTAAAGCACTTTTTCTTTTTGGTTTCCATGATCCATTGGGTGTCCCAATGGAAGTCAGCGTTGCTCCCAGACACCTACAGCTGAAAGCTGTGTGCGTTGTGGGGTTGTTTGCCTGCGAAGTGTGGGCCACACTGTATGGCCACAGGCCAGGCCCTAAATTCATCAGTTATAGTTATCTCTAGTATTTATTACTTGTGCCCTAAGGTAACTATAACTATCACCATTGCCATGCACAGATAATTACCCCACATATTACACCACTCAGGAAATGCTCTATAAAATCATTGATAACATCACTGCAACATTTGAAATGACATCATCAAAAAGAAAACTGTGCATGGCAGGGGCACGAGTTATAGTTAGTTAGGGGATGATTTATAGTTCCTAGAGATAATTATAATTGGCATATTTCTGTGTTTGTTTTTTGTTTAAAACATTACGTTGTCAATGAAATGTTCACCTAACTATAACATCACTTTAACCTTTGTTTTTTCAGAGACTAAATATATATTTATATATAAATGTTCATCCAAATGCGCCAATCCGTCCTCCGTAAATCCAAGCCACAGATATCAAACTGAATAGGAAGCACTTAAGGAATTGTAGTGCTCAATTGGAAAGTTTATGTGCAGCACAAGGTTTCGAAATTAATAATCCTTCTAATTGAGCAACACCATTTCTGGAGTGCTACCTCTTCAGTTTGCTAACTGTGGATTAGATGTATATCTATGTGTATCTTAAATCTCCTTTTCTTCTGAAGAAATAGGTTGGCACTCCCATCTGAGATACGTAAATAAACCTTTAGTTCCTTGGCAGTACAACAACAGCCAATGCATTTCAATCCATATATTGGTCATTGTCAAGGTAAGTAATCCTTACACATCATCTGCCTAGCCATAGGTGAAGTGGGGTGCTGTGCATGTTCACCAAGAATGAGATCATAATCAGAGAAGGCCCAGTAATCAATATGGAAACTTGATCGAGGAGCATGGCATATGTCAGCTGGAGGTTACAGCCATGTGGTGCGGCCAACGCAGAAGATGCAGTCAATGGTGAGACAGGTCTCACTTTACGGGGATCGGGGTGGTCGGTGGCGAAGGGCAGCCCCCCGTGCTTTTTCTAAGATCCCCACACTCCATCACACGGGGAATACCCTGGACTCTTCCACTTATGCCAACTGCCTCATCTGGGCCTACTGAGCAGCCAAGAGCCAGCTGACGCCTCGTAGTTTAACTACATACACCGAGGGAGGTAAGATTCGGCCCTGCATAGGCTCTATTGCTTCCCGCAGGACAATCGCAGTCGGTGCTGGTAAGAAGGCGGCGAGCTCACGGGTGAATCTTGTCACAGACGACTCGAGCGGTGGGTCTCAAGGGCTACAGCTATTGCCAGATTGTTTAGTGGACTTTCTCCCCACCTCCCATCCTCTCCTGAGCATGAGAGATGCCATAGACTCCTCCGCTCGGGACAACTGTTTCGTCTGGGCCACGGCTAGCTGACGCCCTGCTGCCTAGACACATATGCTGAGAGAAGCAAGACTTAGCCCCTACAACAGCCCCATTGCCTCCTATACACCATGAGCAGCATTTGTTGGTAGGGATGCAGAAGGCCCTGGGATGAACTGTGATACAGCAAACTCGAGCGGTGGGCCTCAGAGGCCATCGCTGTCTACTGCTGGTGTGGTGAAGTTTGCCTTTTCTTTCATCCTCCTACAGCGTTCACTCCTTGGTGTCTCAGTTGGGCCCTTCCATTGTGTGGGCATGGGACCCCGTTTGAGGGCCGCGCTGGGGAGGGCTTGCATGTGGCGGAGGAGCAGGCCAGTTTCTGTTGTGGTCTGTGGCAGTGCACCCCCTGCTCCACTCCTGGATCTCTCAGCCCTTACCTTGGGCCTACGTGGAGGTCCCCATATTTCCGTAGACGAAGAGGACCTTGGGTTCTGACTGCTAGTGCCGCCTCCTGCACTAGGTCACTTCGGGAGTCAGACAGGTCAGTTGTGGTGCTCCATACCAGATGTTTTACTACTGCAGGAGACCCTCCTCCTTGTTAACAAGGTCCCATGTCTAGCACGGTTTGACTACACTCACATTTTTCATTCTGGGTTCAGGAGGGGATCCAGGGGTACATACATTCTGATAAAAAATCATGTTCCATTCCTGCATACTAAGACATGGGTGGACCAGTAGGGTCGATATACTGCTGTAACAATTATGCTATATGGGAAGTCTCTCACATTTCTCTACGTCTACGCCCCTCCTCCCCTCAGCCAGTCTTTTGTAGACCTGATGACAAGATTATGGGGAGAACTCCCAGGGGGGCTCATGGTATTGGGGGTGATGGATTGGTGTCATGGTGACTCAGTGGGCCGGTGGTGTCCACTAGGACCTCCCCCAGAGACTGGAAAAACCCACCTGTATTCTTTTGCTACTGCTTTGTGTCTGGTCGATATCTGGAGGACAGACTACCCATCCGGGGGGGTTTACACATTTTTCTCCCTCGCACACAACTCCTTTTCCCACCTTAATTATTTTTTTATCTCACATTCTTACCTGCATAGAGTCTTGGATGCCACTGTTCTGGCGTGCGGACTTTCCGATATCTCCTTGGTGGCCGTTTAACTCTGCGTGGGCCCTCATCTCCCTACTTTCTGCTGGCAACTTTCACCTTGGAATTTACAAAACCTAGACTATCTAATCCACATAGAGCACTCCATTGAAGAATATTTTGCACATAGCATTGGCTCAGTATCATCCCAGGTGAAGCTGTGGGAAGCTCTGAAACACAAACTGCGCGGAGTAGATATTAGTTATTCTACAGGGGAACAGCAGCAGCATCGGGCACAGGTCTGGGTGGATTTTGAATCCCGAATGGTGGATCTGGATGCACAGAGTCGTCGGGATGAAGGACCGATTGGGCAGAGATAATTGGGCCTCCTACAGCAGCAATACCAGTAGACTCTGCTGGGAGAGGGCAACACAGTCCTGGCAGGCGGCCCAGAGCCTCATATATCAATGGGGAGAGAACTCAATGAAAATGCTTCATAGACTATGCGAAGGAACTCCTTTTTCTTCCTCCATTCCTCTTGTTTGAGACCGGTCTGGCAAATGACTCACTGATCCCAGGGAGGTAGCATGCAGTTTGGCTGCCCATTTTGAAGACGCATACGCCCAAAAGGAGGTTTTTGCCATGAGAATAGATAGTGGACTTTGTGCATGCCCTTCCCCGGAAAACCATCTCATCTGTGGACCGTGACTTATTGAAGAATGCATCCACTGGGGAGGAGTTTTCTTCGGCCATGGCATGGCTGTGTCAAGGGAAAGCCCGAGGGCCCAATGGGTTCCCTTGCAAATTCTTTAAAACATACATGCTCAAATTCCAGGAACATATGCTGTGGGTGATCCTTTCCGCAGCGGATGGTGTAGTCCTACCCCCTGATTGGCAACATGCATAAATAATAGTTCTCCCTAAGCCAGGCCAAACGGTATATGAACACTCCTCATATCGTGTGATTTCCCTCTTGAATTAAGAGGTGAAAATTCTTGTGAAGGTGCTGGCGAATAGGCTGGTGCTCTTAAACCCCAGCATAGTACATCCTGACTAGGCTGGTTTTATGCCTCATTGAGCTACCTGGCATAACATCGCCGACCATATAACGCACTGGCATTAGCTGATAGATTTCGGGAACCAGCAGCAGTTCTTTTAGCTGATATTGACAAAGCATTCAACTCCGTGAGCTGAGAGAACTTGTTCATACTCCTTTGATGCCTGAACTTCGGCCCTCGATTTTGTTTCCTAACTCGTACTGTTATACACTGATTTGATGATGACGGTGCAGGTGGCCGGTGCCAGATCTGACTTGTTTCAAATAAAGCTGTGGATGTGTCAGGGTTATCCCCTGTCTCCCCTGCTGTTTGCTCTTGCCAAGGAGCCTCTGGTGGTGTGGGTGTGGATGGATGCACAGGTACATAGTTTCCAGTGGGGAGGTTTTTCCAATAGAATAGCATTATATTCTGATTATGTCCTCTTCTTCCTAACCGCACCGGACAATTCGGGTCACTTATTCTACAAATTATGCGAATTTTGGGTGAAACTTCGGGCCTTTACATTAATGCATCTAAATCTACAGTGTTCTCTGCTGGTAATTGCCCTCAGGACTTCTGTTGGGCATCGGGATTGCGGATTAACTCAGTGGGTTTATTTATCTGGCTATTTTTGTGTCCCCAGAAGCAACATTGGTGTGGGCACGCAATTTGGAGTTTTGTTGGCTCGCCTGAATGAGGATGTCCGGGTCTGGTCAGTCTTGCCATTGTCACTGACGGGGAGGTCTGCAATTTTTAAAATGGTATTGTTGCCCCGGTGTCTTTACCAACTACCGAATTTCCCATATGACATTCCACAGCAGTAGTTCCGCAAACTGCAATCCATTCTCAATAATTTTCTTTGGGAGGGCATGACCCCTTGTATTGCCCTTAGCAAATGCTTTCAATCCACTTATTGTGGTTGTATTGCTTCGGTGGATATTGAATCATATTATCGGGAGACACATCTGTTGATCATCAATGACTGGTGGTATGACCTCCAGGATGACCACGAGTTGGGCGATGGGGGACACCCCTCTTATACCATATCTACAATGGGGCCACAGTGGTGCTCTTCCTCCGGCGACTAGAGTGGTCGTGAATAAATGGAGATATTCCTTCCAGCAGATGGGATGGTGGGGGAATATGACAAAGCAGATACCACTTTGGCAGGGCCACCTGCTGCCGCAGGTGGCTGCCCTGAAGGGCTTTCGGAAATGGGACCTCATTGGGATCTCTACTCTGGGTGATGTTGTAAGCAGAACAGTCCTCAAGTCCTTTCAGACCCTACAGGTAGAAATAACCTTCATTGTAGTGAGTTACATTGTTACCCTCAGCTCTGCCATTCGCAGACACCATACATCACGACCCTGTCTGACCTCACGGAATTTAATGCATTGGAAGGCAAACTTATTATGGGTGACCTGGGTGACCAAAATATTGCAAAGATATATCAGATGCTTATCTCCAACTGGTCAGATGAATTTCTTGCTCTTCAGGGGTGTTGGAGCTGATATTGGGGTTCTGGAGAAAGAGGATGGACTGAGGCTTCAGGGGTGCTCGGGTGGCGGCCATTGCAGCCAGAATTAGGTGGATTCAGCTTAAATATCTCCATCAGGTGTATTTCATACGCCGGCGACTGTGGTGGATGGGGGTGATCACCTACCCTGACCTGTCTTAGATGTAGCACGGAGGACGGAATGTTTTTTAACACGATTTGGGGCTGACCAGCATTGTTCCAGTTCTGGCTGCGTGACATCCTGCATGGGTGGGGTCTTGTCCAGGTCAGTTCTGATAGACCCAAAACTTACTCTCCTCCGTTATTACTGACACACAGGGTGGTAATCGATACAAGCTATCACTATTATTTTTGGTTCTAAATCTGGCAAAACGAGATATAGCACGAGAGTGGAAGGCTTTGCCCCCCGTCCCTGCCGGTGCGTAAAAAGGGCTGGACCATTGCATGGGTTTGGAGGTGGCAGCATACGAGGCTCATGGCTGTCCGCAGAAACACCCCAAGGTGTGGCAGGTTTGGGTGGATTATAGTGCCATTGAATTGGAAGCTGTCCGTTCTATTCATCGCGTTTCATGATGAAATTTGAATGTTCATCAGATGAGAGAGGGTTGGGAGGGTGTAAAATAAGTGATCTCATACTTAGACTTGCCGTGTGTCTAATTGCTAGAACGTGGCTAGGTGTGTAGTAAGGCTGACTGTGCAGGTATTTGCCTTTGTTCATGCCTTTTTTTCTTATTTTTCTTTTACGTATGTACGCCTTAGGGGCCATGCTCATAATTCAAAATCAATAAAATTTGTTTTTAAAAAAAGATTGGCAACCTGAGCAGAAACTACACTATCTTTAAAAGGCCCACATTCCATCTAATCTTTGTAGGTCAAAGGAAGCCTAAATTCTGTGCAGGGATTCTCATCCCTGGCCCCTCTCTTGTTCCTGAGAGTTGCCAAAGGCAGACGAACACCAGTCGGTAAGCACTACTTGGGGTCATGCATCCAACTCTAGCCAGACCTTCACCCTGCACAAGCCAGGGCCAGAGACAAAGCATTTAGTAGGTTGCAGCCCTGAGCAAAACGGTCTTCCCTGCGTTACCCTTCTGCCCTCACTCCTCCACGCAATCCCAATACCTTTGTTATGGCCCAGAGACCTTTCCTATTTCTAGTTTATATGAGGAGGTATCTCCTGTTCTTCTAGAATTTCCTCCCAGACAACTTGCACTTTCATTATTAGCAGTGATTGACATTTTAGGTTAAAAGGAGACAATGTGAACAAATAAGTCTTAGTCTGCTTCCATTGCTTTTTATAGGACAGCAGCATGGCACAGATTTGTTTCAATCTCAGCCCAACTCTTCTCTAACCTGTGGGTCTTGCAAAGGGCAGCTTTTGTTTTCATGGGTTAACTTTCATTAAAATCTCATTTGCCTAGTTCTTC
This sequence comes from Triturus cristatus, assembly GCF_964204655.1. Taxonomy (NCBI): domain Eukaryota; kingdom Metazoa; phylum Chordata; class Amphibia; order Caudata; family Salamandridae; genus Triturus; species Triturus cristatus. Next base: position 1,217,412,253 of record NC_140591.1, read on the forward strand.
TGCTCTCAACACCCCCATTAACTCTGCTCTCAAGATGGCTTGCATCAAAAACACTAGCCAATGTGAATCATTGCCTTTTCTAGATATCTTCTACTTCAATCGCTCTGAATACTTGCTCCAATCAGAAAACTTTATTGACATAGTCTACTGGACACAACAGGTCATGTTTCTCCTTGGGGACAGGAGTGTTTTTTGCTCAAATTGTGTACTTTATTGTATTGTAGAAATGCTGTAGTGCTTCATACCCGGTTGTGGGGCACTGGAACAATATATTATTATATTTATAGGGGTTGCACAAAAGAAAGTGGAGGGGGGCTTGGTTGTATTTGTTGTGATCCTATGTAGGGTATAAAAACAGCTATTTTCTGGTCACGTGGTTCTTGCGTATAGTATGTAAGGGCAGTAATTTCACACAAAGCAGTCTCTGGTTTCCCAACACATCAGGGGGTTGCTCCACATGCATGGAGAAAGAAGTGTGCACCATTAGAAGTCTGTCTTTTCAGGAGCACATCTTAGACAATCGGGGCCATGAGACGAATTTGGGTCACATCAGGCCAATATCAGCAGCTTACTGCAGTAGCCCATCTACAGGAAGCAGCCAGATCGAACTCTTTGTTCATGCACAGCTCCAGGTGATGCCTAGTGCTTAGTAGGTTGTCTATAAAGCTATGGCCTTTCCTAGAACTATAGTCCAGCCAATGAGCTCTCTCGCAGATCGGCGTGTTCAGGCCTCTATGAGTCGGTACCAGAGTCATACTCAACATGAAGGATCCTTTTCCAGAGGACAGACATCTTTGCCCCGCCATACTCAGTAGCGGCTGCTACTAGATGGGGGTGGTGGGGTGGGGGGACTGAAAAAAAGGGCTTCTCTGCGAACGACCGGCCTTCGCCACTCTTCCGTCCTCTTTTTTCTTCTTCCTGTCTCCAGTACCAGCAGCAGAAAGCAGCAGGAAGCACCCGGGCTTCCAGGCTCCACTAAGCCAATCACAATGCTTTAATGCAGCCTTGTGATTAGTCTGAGCCCCGATCCGAGGGACAGGGAGCCCATGCATGTTCCTCACCTGGCTGTGCATTACAGCCTGGTGGGAAAGATGCAAGGTGGGCATGAATGTTTGGCCGGACCAAGAGGGCCGGCTAAACAATCATGCGCACTTAGGGAGTGCAAACCACTCATTCCCCTGCTCTGCCCAGCCCCACCCCGAGAGCCACTGACTGCAATAGGAAAAATAAAATGAGAATATCTGTAGTTATTCTCATTTTATTTTTCCTTTTGAGCAGTGAGGCAACGCTCCTCCGCCTTAGCGGAGGAGCCGCCACTGCTTAAATTCACCCTTAATGGGTAAAAAAGAAATGAAGAAAGTGGGGTTTTTGGAAAGAGATGAAGTACATATATGTCTCCTCATAACAGACCACTGTTATGGCACTTCATACTTTTGTTCGATGACTTGTGCTACATTATAAGGCACATGCTGACAGTAAGGTCCAACTCTGCTGTGATTTTACTTCTGAGGGGTGCCCTTTATAATCAGTAGGGATGCCCAAGCTTGTTGTTTTAACAAGTTGTAGTCTGATGATACTCCAAGCATTGTAGCTTACATCCAGAGATTGTTCTAATGTCTCGGTCCATTCAGACAGATTGGGCTTGTTAATTTGTGGTGCAGTGTGCACATCAAAATCAGGCCTTCTACTGTTACACCACAAATGTGAAAAGCAAAAAAGGAAACTAACTGTACATGTATTTTTATCTTTGAGTTTCCTTTGTCGTCGTTTAGCTTAAGATAAAGCAAGCAATGTGTCATTCAGAAATGTCTTTGAAAAGATGAGTTCTTGTCATAGTTAGGCCTCTGCAAAAGTTTCTTTATACCAACGAAGATAATCACGGCCATGAAATTTTGCACAATTTTGTTGAAAGGGGGGCTGTTTTGAGCATCAAATGTCCAACAGTAGCAGAACATGTTTTGTGACAGACATTTTCTCGCCAAAACAGTGTCCTTGCTGGTGTATGCCCTAAATTTCAATATATGCACTGGCACAAACACATTCTGTGAAACATAATTTTTGCTGTTTTGCATAGGCCTAATCTTAGAATCGAACGGATGAACCATAAGTTGTATGGTCAGCTAGACTGGCAATGCCAGCTTCAACATTTCCTGTTGCGTAATTACTCCCTTTGTTAATTTCAACTTCTGGGGTAGGAACCTCCTACAAGGCAGATAACTAAATATGGAGGGGAAACTCTTAGGCAGTTGCCCTACACGTCAAGAAAAGTTCTGTAATCGTTATATTTGTGAGGCAAATACAGTTAAGAAATCAAGCAGGAGGGTAAAACTATTACAAAGCCTTTAAAAAAGTTGTAGAAATAATTCTACAATGGAAAAGTACATTATTGATGCAAATGACGTTCTAGGACGCCAGACTGGGACAAAAGTCTAACTATTCACAGAGGTCATTTATGAGTCGTATCATTACGTCCGAAGTCAGGCTGGAATCTCTGGCTCAAGCTGTACTCCCGCATCCGGGCCTCACTCTCCGTACCCAGGGCAGAGTACGGCTCGGGCTGGATGAAGTGTAATCAATGGGCCATAATGCAACTTTTAGAAAAAGGAACATTAGGAATGTGTGACAAATGGTAGAGGAGGTCATGAAAATCAGTTTGGGCAGGGAAAAGGGTGTGGCAAGACAACTACATCATATCCAAGAAAAGTTTGCTCCTTTACATGATGGTACATGCTGGCCACAATTTGCGCTTACCTCAGTGTTGACTGTAGCAAACTGATTTTCATGAACTTCTCTACCATTTATCACACGTTCCTAATGTTCCTTTTTGTAAAAGTTGCATTCCGGCCCATTGATTACACTTCAGCCGGACCGAGCCGTACTCTCCGCCCCTTGTCTATAGCTTCCCCCACTCTGTTGTTGTTGTTGGCTTTTTTAGTGTTTATTTATTTATTCCCCCTGCCTCAAGCTCCTCTGTTGATTTCTCTTGTTGATTTCTCGCCCACCTGCTCCCTACACCCTCTCCTCCATTGTGCACCTCCCCTTTTGTCGTACTTCTTTATAAAAAAATATTTTCGCACTTATTTACAAAAGGCCTGTGCCACCGGAGCATCACTTTTTTGACGCTCTGGTGGTGCAAGCCTCTCAATTATATCTATGAGGCAACGCATACCCACCCTGCATGGCTTTACATGGCCTCATAGATATGGAGTAAGGATTCAACCTAGCCTGCCTGATGAGGGGTGTTACCCCCAAACTGGTCCCAGGATGCTTGTTTCCGGTCTAGAGAAGACCTTGCCTGACAGTTCGAGCTGGACAGTTCCCACGAGAAACAGGGTCAAGACAGATTTCCATATGGCTGGGTCTGAACTTGGGTGGCAAAGTGAGCAGAAGAATGATGATGTATTCAGCTTGGATCTAATAGTGACTGGGGTTTAGTGTCTGAAAAGTTTCAGCGCTTCGTCCATCATCATATTGTGTTTGCTTTGCAATCTTGGAATGACAAATTCAAAAAAAGAGGGTAGCTGTATTATGCTATATGCACGGGCTTGCGTGTTAACACATGTGCAGGAATACTCCATCACTCTGGAGCTCCATAGCATCATGACACATATGTGTGCATGCGTACATGTCATTGAACTTGCTTTTATTTCCTTTTTTCCGAGGCTGCACGGCATCAGCAAAAACTTCCACAAAACCAACAGGTTCAGAAGGCAAGAGCTATTAGCATTGCCCGTGCTTGTTTCTTAATCACCAATACCCTAATAATAATGGGGCTTCTAATTTGAGCATTTTAAATCTTGATCAGTTGGAATGAGACCTGCACAGACATGATGTTAATTCCAAACATTTGTGACTGTTATTGCTAATTAGCAGTTCTACATATCTAATCATAAAAGGCAAACTAAGCAGTCTGGTCAAATAATGGCTGAGTGCTGCAAAGCCACGGTAGTTATTAAACAGTATTTCTAATCTGTGCCTCAGGCAAAAACTTCTAGAGAACATGATGATACATGATATTCTGAGATTGTGACACTTCTGCAAGTCCCTGGGGGTATTGCTGCTGCCTTGTTGATTACATTAAAGTTGTACCTTGCTATGCTATCACGCACCTCATCTGTAGGTTAGAACTTTATGCACCAATCAAGCGTTTAGGCGTCAAGGAAGAAAGTCAGTTCCATTTGGAGTGGAGAATCACAAAATGTCTGCCAGTTCTGCTTCACACTTCAGCACAAATTCAAAATGACGCAGGTTCTGCAATGTAAACATGCGTCAGCCGTTCCTTAATTTGCTACCATGGTATCCCCTACCCCTGAAAATGCAGAAACGTCCACATTTGCATAAGTGATGTTTCAATAGAGCCTGCACATTCGGTGTTACTAAAGGGCCTTTAGACTATTTACTGTAAAATCAAAAGGCGTGGCATGATAAGTGGCAATATGTGACATTTGCACTAAAACGCTTTTTGTGTCATTTTGGCCCTAGTATTGAGAAGACCAGGTGCACAACGTTAATCGTCTGTATAGGCCCATTGTCCAGGTAATTGTCCAGGTAATTGTATTGTCCTTTTTACATCATAAAACTAGGGACCCAATTCATAAAGAAAAGCATGAAAGTGTGGGTACATTTCTACATACATTTCTTGAAATAAAAGAAACAGATGTATTAGTGCACCTTGAAAGCTGTGTCAGGTGTAGATTTCCAAGTATACAGTTGCACCTATTAAGTGACTTTTTTTTTATGGCTGCCTACTCCTCCTATGCAAAATTGTACAAAGTTTACAATTCTTACAGTGGGAAGGGCAGCCAAATGACTGTGTAAAAATAAATATTTTCCTTTTTTTTCCTCTGCAAGAATTTGTTTTTTCCACGTGGAGTTTTCCACGTGGAGAAAACCTTCCCCTACGCCCCCACCAAATCTTGGTGTTATCTGTTACCCTTTGCATCCCAGAAGGAAAGTCTTTCCAACCTATTCCACGGAGGGATAGAGTCAGATTTCAGTTTGTAAATTCCTAAAAACGTATGGTTGTGGGTGTCCCCAAACTTTCATTTTTAAACGACGTCTTGAAACGCCCAATTACCACCCCTTTCATGGGATTTACTACTGTGGTAAAATCCACAGTTGTACATCCATTTTACTTCTGTGATTTGGTGCAAGGAATACATTTGGACATTTCTGACCGTAAATATACATTAACGGAAGAAAATACTGCTATGAATCGAATCATATATGTTTCAAAAGAAACCTCTTACCACAAACTTTAGTGACGTTGGGCCCGATTCACAGAACTAACTTAAGACAAAATCCTAAACTTACTACCATTTTGGTATTCACAGAAGGCACTTACTCATTTTGGTATTCACAGAAGGCACTTACTCATTTCGGTATTCACAGAAGTTAGGAGTCCTAACTTTAGGACTCCTAAATGCCTTCTGTGAATACCGAAAGTCTTAAAATTAGGATTTTTCTCAATTTAGTAGTCCTAAGTCTAAATTTAGGAATACTAAATTGAGAAAAATCCTAATTTTAAGACTTTCGGTATTCACAGAAGGCATTTAGGAGTCCTAAAGTTAGGAGTCCTAACTATACTACTACTAAACTGAGAAAAATCCTAATTTTAAGGCTTTCGGTATTCATAGAAGGCATTTAGGAGTCCTAAAGTTAGGACTCCTAACTTCTGTGAATACCGAAATGAGTAAGTGCCTTCTGTGAATACCAAATTGAGTAAGTGCCTTCTGTGAATACCAAAATGGTAGTAAGTTTAGGATTTTGTCTTAAGTTAGTTCTGTGAATCGGGCCCCATATTCTTAAGATTATTTTGTATCCAGTCATTGCTCCTGGTATTTTATTGTCCTGCTTACAGCATTAAAAGTATATATATATGTTAGAAATGGGATTTCTGGTTGGCTAGGGCTTGCGCCAAAGCCAGGCAGAAACCACCACTCTAGTCAGGGCTGGGGAGTTACACGCCAAAGATAACCCCTGCTCACCACCTTGGTAGCTTGGAACGAGCAGTCAGGCTTATCCCGGAGGCAATGTGTAAAGCGTTTGCGCGCGCACCCAGCAACAACACCCAAGGCCCACCACAAAAGAAACTCCACACAAGGTATTATATAAAAATAGCCTTTGTATTATACCAAAACACATTAGATAATATTCACACAATTTACACTGTGCCAACTGGCACTCGGCGGAATTTTACAAGGGACTATTTACACGGGACAGGGCCACATGGACCACTGTCAGAATTAGCACAAATCACCAATTTGTACATATAGGACATATACTAACTGTAACACAAATTAGCACGGTAGAGCACAACCAGTAACTACTGGCGCAATAATGACCTCAGCGTCATCACACTAGCAACAGGTATAAAACCTATCCTGCATCCATCACAGGGGCATAAACACATTTATGCAATTTCTCATCAGTCTAACGCATTAGACCTAACCACCTAAGTATAACTACTCTAGGGGCGTACATAGCACAGGGAAGTACAATCTCCCTTACATCAACCTAACCAGGTAAGACAACCTTCTAGGCAGAAATCCTATCTAGAGGTATAAAATACAGGGTGCGCAAAACATGCGATACACAGTACATTTCCTAGCACCAAAAGCATGAACACAGGGTGCGCAAAACATACTACACCGTACATTTCCTAGCACCAAAATCACATTAGAGTCCAGGTTGCGCCAGAACCTAAACGTAGCAGCTGCCCACTACTTGCTGGGCAGCTGGGGACAAGAACAGGAACTAAACGCTGCAGCTGCCACTAAGTGCTGCGCAGCTGGGGAGGCAAAT